>NC_064639.1:481391411-482871712 GCF_023864345.2 Schistocerca serialis cubense | reverse complement strand
GTGTTGTAATGCCAGGTTCATATTATCTGTGTAACGATACCATCAAACCCTGACTGTATGCCTGAATTATGAAAAACAATAAAGGTTAATCCAGTACTAGTATACTATCCCAATAATGCAATCACATGTCTCAGGGGACTTTTCTATTTCTACTAACTTTTAATATTTAGAAACTGACAAATAATTTTAGTACATTTTCTTAGTTATTATTTGTAAATGATATCTCAAGACAGTATACAGAACCTATTATATGTGCTTCAGATGGATGCATGGTAAGATTAGTACAACAACATTAATATAAAATTAGAGACTGTTTATGTAATACTTCTGTATATAGTTATGTACATAATGTAGACTGTTAATGTACCATCTTCAGAACGTTCCTCCCTTTCCCTCTTTCCCCTTCCCTCCTTCACTCCACTTTCATCACCCTCCATCTCCTTTATAAAACTTTTTCCACTAAGTTTTGAGATTTTTTATATTATTGCCTCCAAAATGAGTGTTTCGGTATTTTAGCTTAAAAATGTATATAAAGCTCATATAACGCTCATATATGCTTCAGATCTCCATAGGACAGTGTTATTAAGACCACAATAATGTGAAGCTGAATGGTATTACTACAGTATATGCTTATGTAAATGGGAGGGGGTACCAAAATAAACCGGATTTATTTTTTTATGTATTTTCTGTTTACAAAACAAATCTCTTTCGGATGACTCTCCATTAAAGCTAATACATTTGTCTTACCAGTGCTTCCCCCAATTGAAACATTTTCTGTAGTCATCTTTAGAAATGGCTGGTAGCTTCTCCCTCGTTTTTGACATCTTCAATGTTGTCAAATCAGTGTCCTTTCATGCCCCTTTTCATGAGTGGAAATAAGAAAAGTCGCACAGAGTCAGGGGAGTAATGTGTGGGGCAGCGAAACCACGCCATTTTTAGCCAAAAACTATCTAACAGAGATGGCTGTGTGTGCAGGTGCATTGTCATGGTGGAAGAATCAGTCTCCTGTCTGCCACAAATCGGGCCTTTTTTGACAAACACTATTGTGCAATCTTCATAAAACTTCCAAATAAAAGATTTGATTGACAAGCTCTCAAATTTTTTCTATGTTTCCATGATTTGGATAGTCGTTAAGAACGAGGTTTGTCATCAACCGACATACGGCCATTTTTTAATCGAGTGAACCAGCTGTACACTTGAGTTTTTACCATAGTGTCATTCTGGTACGCTGTTTTCAACACTAAAACAGTTTCAGCAGCATTTTTACTTAGCAGAAAACAAAATTTCACAGCTGCACATTGTTCACTTAAACTTGCCATCATGTAAAACGAAACAAGACCGAAACAGCGCTAGCAAAAACAGTCACTCCACATGAACACAACAGGTGAGGTCGGCAACACAGGAGGCACTGAATTGGCAATGAGTTGCACTATGCTACACCTAGTGGCAGAAATGCGTACTACACAAGCTCTGCCCACAGCAGTGTTCCTCTTTTTTGGATGGTGCACCTCCTTATAACGTGAAATATCAGTGTTCCATCCTTCACGCTTCACTTGTTCCCCTTCCATTCTCCCTTCCTCCTTCACCAACTCCGACCCTATAACACCGCCAAAGTTCTTCTACTGTAACTTCAGAGCTACAAACACTAATACATTATACTGTCTAAGTATTGACGCCACTGAAACTGTGAATGCATTCGTGAATTTAGATGAGCCATACGGACTAAGTCAGTACTAAAGTAGTGTCTCCATACTATAGGTGTACACTGATCAGCCAAAACGTTATGACCACCAACCTACAACCAATGTAAAACTGCCCAGGCGATAGCTGCGTCACGTGTTGAGGAATGACTGCTAGTCAGACACACACACACACAATGCATGTAGTGTCATTGAGCATGCTTTCCGTGTGTAGAATGGTGCAGGCACACAATCCAACTTAGTTTGACTGAGGGTAGATTGTGATGGTCCACATGCTCGACATGAAGATTTCGGAAAGTCCACGGCCTGTGAGGTGTTAGAGGAGTATTGTAGCGAATGTCTTCAACACTTGGTGAACCCAATGTGGAACCACATCTGGACAGAATGGGGTTGGGCGGCCATCTTCATTAAAAGGATCGTACGTCGTAGTCTGGTCAGACTAGTAAAACAGGACAGGCTGGGAATTCTGACAGAATTAACATCAGACTTTAATGCTGCGAAGAGTACAAGTGTACGTGAACACACAGAGCACTGAACACACATAACAAAGAGCCTCCACAGCCGACGACACAAACATGTGCCAATGTTAACACTGCAACATCGACATCTATGAATTAAATGGATATGTAACCATTGGCACTGGATGATAGCAGAGCATTGCATGGTCTGATGAATCCCTTTTCCATTATGAGGACGGCAGGGCACAAATCCACCATCTACTAGGGGAATAGCTCCTTGACACCCGTAAGGCATGACACAGATAAGGTGGTGGCGGTCCCATTATGCTCTGGGGAACATTCATATTGGGCCTCTGTGGGTCCACTGGATCTTCGGCAAGGCACCATAAAGGCCAAGGATTATTGTGCACTGGTTTCAGATACATACCCCTCTTCATAACGATCATGTTTCCTGATGGCAGTAGCATTTTCAACAAGATAATCCGCGGTGTCACAAGGCCAGGAGTGTAGCTGAGTGGTCTGAAGAATGCAGTGGCGATGTGATGGTCTACTAATTCTAGGGTCTGAACCTGATTGAACAAATTTGCGACATGATTCAATGTGGCATCAGAGCTCATCCCCTCCCTCTCTGGAATTTATGCGAAGTAGGTGATTTGCATGTGCAGCTACAGTACCCCCTCTCTTCACTAACCTACTAAAGCCTCATTGCTTCTATGTCACGACACATTGCCGCTGTTATTCTTGCCAAAGTGGACATACAAGCTATTGGGTAGGCGCTCTTAATCCAATAACTAACCTAATTTTTAATCTTTAATAACTTCTCAGCAGGTTTTGCTAAATATTCTTCTTTTATTAACAGCTTTCTGTTATGACAATTTATTGTCTGTTTGATACAAATTCTGAAATTATTTTGAACTAACTTCCTTAAGACCTAGAGACTTTAAACATTCAAAATATCTTAGAACTGCAAGACAGTGCAATATTAACTGGCCAAGGGTACTTCACTTTTATATCTGTCAGACTGCACTCATCAAATTTTGCAACTGACTTCAAATTAACTTCTCAATAAGCTAGAGTTATCAGACTGTCAATATAGTTCAGAACAGGATGACAATGTAATAGTAATTTGCTTCACGTCTGATGTGTGGCAGGGGTTAATTTGTTCTTCTGTCTTTTTTCTGTTTGACAGAAATTTTGCAACTGATTTGAAACTAATGAGCTGGAGACTTGGAACTACCTGCATAGCTCAAAATTTGATAACGATGCATGATTGATTCGTTTTATTCTCTGCTGTTTCCCCGAGGACATTTCGTTTTTCTTTCTTGCTTTTTTTTTTTTTTTTTTTTTAGGAAATGCTTAGACTACATAACTGAAGTATAAATATTTTGCCTTATAACTAATACCTATCACATACATGCCATGTTTTTCGTTATAAGTGTTACAAGTATTTTCGTAGCTATTAAAAATATGCAATCACGAATTTTCAGAGCTATGTGTATGCTATTAGGAACCTATATGGGGCTGGGAGAAATTAGTTTACATTATACTTTCTTCTTCATTTAAGAAACATGTTATATTATAGTTAAATGATTATTATTTGTACAATATATATTATTTTAGGAACACATATTTTTGAGTTATCAGTCGTCTGATTGGTATGATGCAACTCACCACGAATTCCTCTGTTGTGCCAACATCATCAATTCTAAGTAGCACTCTTAGCCTTCCTCCTCAATTATTTGCTAGGTGTATTCCAGTCTCTGCCCACCTCTTCAGTTCTTACCCTCTACAGCTCCCTCTAGTACTATAGTAGTAATTCCCTGATGTCTTAACTGATGTCCTACCACCCTGTCATTCCTTCTTGTCGGTATTTTCCATGTATTCTTTTCCTCACCGATTCTGTCGTGAACCTCCTCCTTCCTTACCTTTCAGTCCCCATGATTTTCAACATTTTATTCTATAGTACCACATTTCAAATGCTTTGAGTCTCTTCTGTCTAGTTTTCCCACAGTCCATGACACTACCATACAAAACTGTGTTCCATATGTATATATTCAGAAATATCTTCCCCAAATTAAGACCTACATTTGATACTAGTAGACTTATCTTGGGCAGTAGTGCTTTTTCTCAGGTGCTAGTCTGCTTTTGACATCCTCCTTCCTACATCCATCATGGGTTTTTTTTCGGCCTAGGTTGCAGAATACTCTAGCTTCATCTAATGTGTATCCACCAGTCCCAATGTTTACTTCCTCACTGTTCTCATTTCTGTTGATGTGTGTAGAATCTACTATGTGTACTTCTAATCTTCACATGATATAGTTAGTAAGACAACATTAATATAAAATTAATTATTTCTTGTATTACTGCAGTATATGATGATGTATGTAGTGTAACATGCCAGTGTACCATTTTCGTTCCTTCCTAGCCTTCCCCATTCCACCCTCTCCCCTCCACCTCCACCTCCACCCCCACCATAATCCACTTCCCTTTTATCCCCCACCCCATCCAACTTTCCACCTTCCCTCTTCAGTACAATCGTGTTTTAAATAATATATTATAAACAATGTCTTCTTTTGGGAATGCGTAAGAAACATCATTAAGTGTGTTCTGCACTCAGGGTTTTGCAGGTATGTTGGTTTCTGAGTTTTGTGGTGTTTCTTGTCATTCGCATGAGTCTTGTGAAGAGTCGCATGTATGCGTTTCCTTTATGTATATCACCTGGAGTTAGTAGACTACGATTTTATAGGATTGCATCTATATGATTTCTTTCAGGATCACGTTTTGTAACGTATCTTAAAATGGTAATATTTACATTCCAAGAACGGAGTTCTGTATTCTTCTGTTGTAAGCATTTGGTATGTGCATGTATTATAAGTGTATGCTACACACTATGCCAAACCAATAGTCTCGTTTTGCTTTCCCGGTACTGCCTTGGGAAGTCCAAAGATTATATGATTATATAACTTCATAACGAGTTGTGAAGTTTTTTTTTTGACAAATGTTGTTAGTTGATGTCTGGACATGATGCATGCAGGTCAAGCACTGTGTCAGCTTTCATATATGCAATACGCTATGTTAAGTTTCGTTTGCTATGCACACTATCAGCCGAATTATGTATTTTGATCTGTGTTCATTTCCTGTAATATGATGACTGACTTATAAGTACAGATATGTTATTTCGATGACGACATGTCATCTTATCATGTTGGGCATCTTGTGATGTGTAAGTGATGTTCTCAACGTTGTGCCATACTTTGTATGATATGTACATTTTCTTGTTTTTCAGTTCATTGTGTTCTTCATAATGGCGACAAATCCGACATAACGATTCTCTGAAATAATTGAATAGTAAAACAGAGAGAAAATTCCATACAAAAGTTTGTACGTGATTGTGGTCCCCAACGAAGGACGAAGAAAAGAAGAGACACGACAGAACAAATTTCAGGTAGCCTATGACAAGCAAATCGTGAAAGCAACATTTTTAGTTGAATCGAGGAATGTATTAATACTGACGTTTATGATGGAAATGAGTTTTGAATACAATGGAAATGAAGTCTGATAATTGCGGGCTGGTTCTTCAAGGTGCAACACTTTCCATTTCCATGAGTGTTTACTTTTCAGACAGCCGTTGAAGTAATGTGACACGTTAATTTGACAATTGGAAATAATGATAGAGAGCAGCAGTTGGCAATAGCAGTAGCAGCGGCATGCAGAGGTTGGCAGACCTGTGAGGGTGAGCAGCAGGACGAGCCCCGTGGCGCACACCCGCCGCATCCCGCCGCGCCGGCTACCTCCTCATCGCCGCCGCGCCACACCTGCAAAACGACAGCGCCGCATCACCACTGGACATGCTACTCAGTAATTCTGACGTCGTTTCTGTTCTGCTGCCTTATAGAATATTACTAAAAGGGTACCAGGATCCTTCTGTTACCTTCATTGGAGAAAAGTGAATATTTTACTACAGCCACCACGAGACATTAGACTCGTTAATCTTCAGTGAGTACTCTCCGTATATAAAGATTGGTTCAATCACGCAAGTTTAAGTTTCCTATTGATAAGTGGATGAGATTGTGTGATTGTTGAACAACTCTCATGTTTTTGCAATTCTGCTCGTTGAGCAGTTGTCTATTGAATCATGTCAGTTTCTTCCTGCTGGTGGATTATGTAACTGTACCATGGACATTATGTGTGTAAAATTCTGTAACATACTAAAACTAACTAAACTAAACTCTGTCCAAACAGTCCTTGGAGGGCCCAACGGTACAGTCTGGTTTCCATTACTTTCTCAGCTCATAGGTGTCACTGGATGTGGATATGGAGGGGCATGTGGTCAGCACACCGCTCTCCTAGCCGTATGATAGTTTACGAGACTGGAGCCGCTACTTCTCAATCAGGTAGCTCCTAAGTTTGCCTCACAAGAGCTGAGTGCGCCCCGCTTGCCAACAGCGCTCGCCAGACCGGATGGTCACCCATCCAGATGCTATCCCAGCCCGACAGCGCTTAACTTCAGTGATCTGACGGGAACCGGTGTCACCACTATGGAAAAGACGTTGCCCTGTTACACACTAGAAATATAAATTTATTTGCAAAGTAATAGGATGAAAATTAAAATTTTCACCACTAGTAGTAATGTCGTTTCTCTCCTCACTTTCAGTTTTTATACTTCTCTAACACTGCCCTCCATGCCATCTTAGCAGCTCTATACAGATAATAATCTAAAAATAGTTTTCAACTGCGTCATGTATTTCAATTTCTATATGCCATGTATGACATGGATGTAATAGTATTCTGAAACTTCCTGGCAGATTAAAACTGTGTGTCGGACCGAGACTCGAACTCGGGACCTTTGCCTTCCGCGGGCAAGTACTCTACCATCTGAGCTACCCAAGCACGACTCACGGTCCGTCCTCACAGCTTGACTTCTGCCAGTACCTCATCTCCTATCTTCCTAACCTTACAGAAGCTCTTCTGCGAACCTTACAGAAGTAGCACTCCTGAAAGAAAGGATATTGCGGAGACATGGCTTAGCCATAGCCTTGGGGATGTTTCCAGAATGGGAGGTTCGCAGAAGTGTTTCTGCAAAGTTTGGAAGGTAGGTGATGAGGTACTGGCAGAAGTAAAGCTGTGAGGGCGGGGCGTGAGTCGTGCTTGGGTAGCCCAGTTGTTAGAGCACTTGCCCGCGAAAGGCAAAAGTCCCGAGTTCGAGTCTCGGTCCGGCACACAGTTTTAATCTGCCAGGAAGTTTCAAATCAGCGCAAACTCCGCTGCAGAGTGGAAATCTCATTCTGGTAATAGTATTCTGTTTCCAATGGGACGCTTAGTATTGGTGAGTCTGCTTCCATTTCACCAGTGGGGTGTTTGATTTTAGTGAGTCTCCTAGCCTCTCACCATTGAGGTGTTTGATTCTGGTGAGCATCCATGGCTTCTGCGCCTGTCATTATCTCTTCGTAGGCATCTCATGTTATAACAATAGTTGTGGTTTGTATTCCGCCAGTAGTTGCTTAGCGGTCAGCGTGAGAGTTACGGTGACCGGGGAACACACGCCGAAATCAGTCGCCCTGATCGCAGGATTCGATGACGACCACCTGAATCCGATGGTCTGGAGACTCACTATAATGAACCCCATCGGGAACAGAAAAATGCATTACCATACACGTTTATTATTTGACATAAATGTCAATGGCTTGCATATTACACGTATTTGTACTGTACAATCAGATTTGCAACACTCAAGCAATGTTTGAATATCAGTATCAACCTTTACAGTATATAGGTCAACAGTAACATTGTAAACGAAACGTAGAATCCAATGCATCGGTTTTTATTTGCAAAAACAGGCACGCTTGACATTTGTTGATTACATCGCCATCTACAGCGAATGGGAAACTATGATTAGAATTAACCTTACGTGTTTTATGTTGTAGAATCCGAATATGCGATAAAATACGGGTTTCCCATTCGAAAATACAAAGTAGACCCCGTCCAAGAAGCCGGTATGTTGAGGGGGTTGCAAGCTGTAGCACAGACATATATCCCCTTTGCTAATATTAAGTTTTCACCTAGAACATATTTTTCATACAACGCATCTTATTCGAGATTTTTAACTATCTCAAGTTATATATAATTGCCTCAAGTAACATGTACAGTATACATACCATGCCTAAGAAGTTTGTGCAACCACTGCTTGAAACAGTATCTTTCCGTCCTTGTCTTAGTTTTATAAAATTTTTAGTCACAATTTGCACATAGTTGTATACCTATGTACTCAACAGGACCAATAATAATAGGCCGTTTTCAAAAAACGATGTAAACTGATCAAGCAGCCGAAGACGAAACCTTAGAGCTCGAAATGAAACATGCATTTGTGCCTGAAGGCGTTCTGTTTTCTTTCATTCTATATTCTCCCTCTATTCATTACCTTCACCTAACCTTTTCTCCTTATGACACATTCTGTTTTATGTGCCTTATCCGACGCCTCATCTAAGACTTCATTTCGCTTTTGCAGAAAGGCAAAGTCATCAGCCAATTTAGGTTCTGACATATATTTTCTTCGCGCTTCTTCCCCACTTGCTTTCACTTGCACCATACATTGTATAAGTGTATTTAACCAGTAGTGAACCATGAAACCACAGCTGGATAGAATGCACCTTCTGTTGATAGTTATAACGCCTTAAATTATATAATAATGAGCACATCTGCAATGAGAATATGAACTATCAGCGTCAGGATTATGATGAATTTTTTTTATCAACAACAGTTTACTCACACATAAAGTAATGCGAAGTATGCCTGGTTGTGCAAGACCGGGTTTTTGTAAGACAGCCAGAAAATCCCTGCCATTTATCTTCATCTGGCAGAGTTCCTTTCTTGACACCTACTGAAACTCTCAACATTCTCCAATCAAGGAGGAACGGAGATGTTTGCCACGTTGGGTATGTGCACAGTCCACTGTTCCATCAGCTTCATAACCTCTGTGGTCCTTCAGCCCAAAATTACATTCTACGGACAGCCCACGATCGCAATGAGATGTATGATGCTTTTAGACAGCATCTTTTAGACACACACGCGAAATCTACCGAAATTTGTAGGTCGAACAGAATCCATCAGTGAACAGGAAGGAATCAAAAAGCTTGAAATTCAGTTACAGTTACAGCCACGGACAGCGTAACATGACTCCTGACCAACAGCCCAAAATGGACGCTTAATGGTGTCTTAGAAGGCATAGAAAAGGAACGAGAAAACAAATAAAAAGAAAAGGATTACGACTGATCGTCCTGCTGACAACAAGGCCGTTAAAGATGGACCAAATACTGGCAGGGAGAGGAGTTAGAAGGATAATCGACAGAAACATTCAGAGGAACTACCCTGAAATTTAATAAATCGGTTTTTTTGGAAAATATAGGAAACAGGCTGGACCGGATAGTATTTCAACCATTTAAGTTTTGATCAGATGTATTACAGATTTATCCGTAAAAATATCGTGACTGGCATTCTGTATTAGGAAATAGTGATAGTTATTTCACATTGTAAACTGTGCGAATATCAGGTAACTCATGAAGGAATTTGATGAATAATGGACTTCAGTGGTTTCCAGTTGATATCGATCATTTTTCCCGACTTAGCACTGTTGACACGGTAACAGCGCATTGACAAATATTCACAAAGAAATGAACACACCGGAAGACGATTATTACCTGCGACATAACTAATATCTTCTTATTTTAATTCGAAACATTCCCGTAGAATTTTAAATAAGCTTTGCTGAAAAGTTATGTAACTTCCGAGCTATGAAGGCTCCGTTACGATACGTTACATTGCACTAAGAAGTCTGTATGAAAGAATGTGCCTTGCCTGTGAAAGAATATCGTTTAGAGAAGATGCAAAATATGTCACGAATAAACTATCGTTAGTGTTAATTCATAGTCCTAAATAAGCACTTCACATTTTTTTCCTGTGTGGCGGAAAGTGAAGTTGGAAATATGTGCAGTTAATTTTATGGGATACTGGTCCTACTTTGAAGACGTAAGGCTGATCTGTTTTAGCTTGCAATGTAGCTCCGTAAAATATATGTACCTTGCTTTCGAACTTGAATCCTCAGTACATCAACCTTAGTACTGTACACACGAAACAACTGAAGAGATTGATGGAAACGGGCGACTTTAACGGATTATTTGTAGAACATACCCGGGTCTTCCTGGTGTATCGAAACCGGATTGCTGAACTCTACTGTTTATATCTGTGGATTTTTTTCTATCCGTTTGCTTTTCGATTTGTACAGTACTGTCTAAATACCGGTCAGAGAGCTTCGATAGAAACTGAGACTTCCACTATTTTCTATCAGTCATGGGTATGAATCAAGCAGTGTGTTGTGCATCAATTGAAAGTGACAGGTCGTTGTTCTGAGAACATGTATTGGAATTTAGCAAACAAATTCTTGTGTCATGCAGAATGGTACTTCAAAGAATATTAACAATCAACAAACAGAGACCTATGTGCCGAATACTTTTAAGGCGGTTATTCATAACGTAACAGTCATAGCTAAGTGTCTTTCAGTAGAAGCAGTTATACGTATATTTTATAAGAGTCGCCAGTGGTCGCCCTGAGAAGGCTGAGGCAACCTGTAAAATTTATGATCACTTAGTATTTATTGCAGCAGGCCAAGACTGTCATCGTCACATTGCCTGCATTTTAGTGGATCGTTCACCATTCCTAAATTAGGTTCTTACTTTTTAAAGTAAACATCAGCAACACAAGCATTACTTGTAAAAGAGATAAGAGCACGTTAAGTTGTGGGCAATTAAATCAAAGTTCCTTTTATTCTCATAGAAACTGATGTTGATGTGTAGGGTATGACTACAGTCGTTTCTTTGTTAACAAGCCAAAATATCTAAACAAGTAGGCTGTTGTAAGAAAAGCAAAAAAAAAAAATAAATAAATTTATATACAAACTGAAATATTCAAACCAGATTAAACTATAACGCCCCCTTTCAGTTCAAAAAGTTTCGAGCCTGAGTTAACAAACAGGATAAAAAAGTTGAGATAGTGATTTTGATGCTTCAAGTGTACTACGAATTCTCCCCCCCCCCCCTTTCCCTCCCTACTTTATTACAACACAAAGAGGGTTCATACGACCATGTGAAAGTGACAGAAAAATCCTACTTTGAGACACTGTTCAGATCGAGCGTCACACTGACTTGGATCTCGGTTATGTCGTGAAACCGTTGTACCTTCATATAAATTTCTTCATTTTATGGTTCTGTGATTGGTTCGTATTAACCACAATAGATTTTTATCTCTTGCATTTCAATGAAATCTCGACAGGCGTTGAAGCATTATTGTTTTCGATCGAGAATCAAAGTGAGCCGGACAAACTTTGTACAAACTTCTCTCATTCTCGAAACATTCCAGAAAATAAATTGAACACTTGATTTAGTGATGTCGCTCCGTTACGATTCGTGGAAGAACAACGCTGAACCTCAGTATCTGCTCACAACTGGAAGATGGAAAACACGTATGTTGTTTGAAGTTGTTCAAGCTGCCGCCGTGGTCACTGAGCTGGCGTCGCTTCTACGCCAGTGTTAAAACCAGTCTGAATGTTTTGGACGGACGGTGTAACACATATTGATGTTGTTGTTATTGTTGTTATCTTCAGTCCTGAGATTGGTTTGATGCAGCTCTCCATGCTACTCTATCCTGTGCAAGCTTCTTCATCTCCCAGTACCTACTGCAACCTACATCCTTCTGAATCTGTTAAGAGGATTCACCTCTTGGTCTCCCTCTACGATTTTTACCCTCCACGCTGCCCTCTAATACTAAATTGGTGATCCCTTGATGCCTCAGAACATGTCCTACCAACGAATCCCTTCTTCTCCCACATATAGTAACAATTATAATGAAATTAAATTAGAGGCAAAAATCTGCAAAATCAACATCTGTATTCACAATCGGAAAGTCCTCCACCGCACACCGTCTGGTGATGTATATTGAGTATAAAGCATACTAGACCTATACCCCCCCTCCCCCTTCCGACCCTCTCCACCGCCACAGACCACGCCTTCCCAGTTCCATTCGCAGATAGTAAACGGGGGAAAAAGTTGTAGGACCTCGCTGTTTAAGGCCAGATACCCCAATTTTAGCATGGTGGTCATTATGGTATACGCTGTAGGCTCACCCTTAAACGAATCCCTTATCACTATAACACTGAAGGTCAGTTCTTTAACTCTCTCCGTCTATAAAATAAACCGTGTCGAATTGTGCATTTCTTCTATGTTTATCGTTATTTGAATAGCACTGGAAAATGAAAAGTGGTTCTGTGAGAGATCTCCATCACATGTTCCTTAGCGTTATTGCAACAAACTTGAGCACATCACTGGCCTTATCCACAGCTGGACTGATATGGTAGTTCCATCATACACTCCTGGAAATGGAAAAAAGAACACATTGACACCGGTGTGTCAGACCCACCATACTTGCTCCGGACACTGCGAGAGGGCTGTACAAGCAATGATCACACCCACGGCACAGCGGACACACCAGGAACCGCGGTGTTGGCCGTCGAATGGCGCTAGCTGCGCAGCATTTGTGCACCGCCGCCGTCAGTGTCAGCCAGTTTGCCGTGGCATACGGAGCTCCATCGCAGTTTTTAACACTGGTAGCATGCCGCGACAGCGTGGACGTGAACCGTATGTGCAGTTGACGGACTTTGAGCGAGGGCGTATAGTGGGCATGCGGGAGGCCGGGTGGACGTACCACCGAATTGCTCAACACGTGGGGCGTGAGGTCTCCACAGTACATCGATGTTGTCGCCAGTGGTCGGCGGAAGGTGCACGTGCCCGTCGACCTGGGACCGGACCGCAGCGACGCACGGATGCACGCCAAGACCGTAGGATCCTACGCAGTGCCGTAGGGGACCGCACCGCCACTTCCCAGCAAATTAGGGACACTGTTGCTCCTGGGGTATCGGCGAGGACCATTCGCAACCGTCTCCATGAAGCTGGGCTACGGTCCCGCACACCGTTAGGCCGTCTTCCGCTCACGCCCCAACATCGTGCAGCCCGCCTCCAGTGGTGTCGCGACAGGCGTGAATGGAGGGACGAATGGAGACGTGTCGTCTTCAGCGATGAGAGTCGCTTCTGCCTTGGTGCCAATGATGGTCGTATGCGTGTTTGGCGCCGTGCAGGTGAGCGCCACAATCAGGACTGCATACGACCGAGGCACACAGGGCCAACACCCGGCATCATGGTGTGGGGAGCGATCTCCTACACTGGCCGTACACCACTGGTGATCGTCGAGGGGACACTGAATAGTGCACGGTACATCCAAACCGTCATCGAACCCATCGTTCTACCATTCCTAGACCGGCAAGGGAACTTGCTGTTCCAACAGGACAATGCACGTCCGCATGTATCCCGTGCCACCCAACGTGGTCTAGAAGGTGTAAGTCAACTACCCTGGCCAGCAAGATCTCCGGATATGTCCCCCATTGAGCATGATTGGGACTGGATGAAGCGTCGTCTCACGCGGTCTGCACGTCCAGCACGAACGCTGGTCCAACTGAGGCGCCAGGTGGAAATGGCATGGCAAGCCATTCCACAGGACTACATCCAGCATCTCTACGATCGTCTCCATGGGAGAATAGCAGCTGCGAAAGGTGGATAGACACTGTACTAGTGCCGACATTGTGCATGCTCTGTTCCCTGTGTCTATGTGCCTGTGGTTCTGTCAGTGTGATCATGTGATGTATCTGACCCCAGGAATGAGTCAATAAAGTTTCCCCTTCCTGGGACAATGAATTCACGGTGTTCTTATTTCAATTTCCAGGAGTGTACATCACTCCGTACAAATAGATACTCGGGACAGCCGTTGCACCTAGACGGTGGGCTTGTTATAGTCTCTCAAGTTGTTTGCTTATCTCTTGAGGTGCTAGAAAACAAAAGCCAATGAGATCGTCGCCGTAATAATGTCAATTGGTTCAAATGGCTCTGAGCACTATGGGACTTAACTTCTAAGGTCATCAGTCCCCTAGAATTTAGAACTAAGTAAACCTAACTAACCTAAGGACATCTCACACATCCATGCCCGAGGCAGGATTCGAACCTGCGACCGTAGCGGTCACGCGGTTCCAGACTGTAGCGCCTAGAACCGCTCGGCCACCTCGGCCGGCTAATTATGTCAGTGCGGTAGACATTTGGAAAAATACATTACAGAAATAGTTCTGGGCACAGACAGAAACGATACAAAGGAATACTGTAACGAAGGTATAAAAGTTATGCCTGAAGGTTGCTGGTTTACCGGTCCCGTACACCGAACACTATGGACACCATATGGCAATGTGTAGTTGCAGAATGAAATTTTCGATTTGAAACGGGGTGTGCGCTGATATGAAACTTCCTGGCAGATTAAAACTGTGTGCCGGACCGGGGCGGTAGAGCACTTGCCCGCGAAAGGCAAAGGTCCCGAGTTAGAGTCTCTGTCCAGCACACAGTTTTAATCTGCCAGGAAGTTTCATATCAGAGCACACTCCGCTGCAGAGTGAAAATCTCTTTCTGGAAACATCTCCCAGGCTGTAGCAAAGCCGTGTCTCCGCAAATCCTTTCTTCTAAGAGTTCTAGTTCTGCTAGGTTCGCAGGAGAGCTTCTGTGAAGTTTGGAATGTACGAGACGAGACACTGGCAGATTTGAGGCTGTGAGGACGGGTCGTGAGTCGTGCTTGGGTAGCTCAGACGCTATATTAGCTAGCTGTGGTATAGGGGTAGCGTATACAGTTCATAAATGCCGGAACGGCAGTTCAGCGTGTTCGGTAAGAGGGTTAGTTACCCTCTGTAATAAAAAAAACTGAGTTAATTGATGAACAACGAACTTAAACGGATGTCTTACGACGTCCGCCCCGAGCAGATGCAACGAACAAAAGCGAACAAAATGAGATTAAAAAAAAATAAAAAAAAGTTGACGGTAGAGCACTTGCCCGTGAAAGGCAAAGGTGCCGAGCTCGAATCTCGGTGTGGCACACAATTTTAATCTGACAGGAAGCTTCGAGTATTTAAATATTGATGGTGTGGGGTTTGAAGTGTTATTGACTTTTATGGAGACGATGATGTATAGAGATTAATATTTTGATACTAAGGACAGATGGGCTGTTAGATGAAGTATGAGAAAACTTGGCATCTGAAGTTACTGGGAAGGTTGCATACGTATATGGTTTGTATACAAATATTAATTTTTATAGTTGATACAAGAATATACTTCCACGGCCATTGTCACAGTCACTAAAATTTTTGTGTGTTTGTGACCGCATTGTCAATATGTAAGACTTCGGACGTTTCGATCACTGTTGCAATTGACCTGCTTCAGGGTGTTTCTGTTTTTTAAACAAACCCAGAGGTTCACGGATATAATTTGCAACTCTACGCTACTATTCAAACAAAAATTCGTACCTATTTATTCAGCCCACTATCATTTAGATGATTTAATGAAAGACGACTATGGATAATGTTTCCTTGCCTATTTACATTCACGTGTGAAGTAACTTCCTAGATCACTTGCAAGCCAATATCTCGAGGGCGTGACTGTCATGGCGGAAGATATCGATTATTTATTGCTTTTGTGTCCAGCTTTTATAGCTACGCATGTTGTGATAGTGCCGGCGTTGTGCCAACTTGTAATACTGTCACATGGCGGGAGTAAATTCCGAGATTGTGTACGGAGGAAAGTCGTTTAGACTTCGGAATATCGCTTATTGGCGAATCACGATTTTAGAAATTGCGTGGATTGTCATGGGGAGACGTGTGTGTATAAATTGGTAAAAAAAAAGGAAGACCGACATTGATTTCTCGTTTCGTATATAGTGTGAAATGATATAAAAGAACTACGATCAGGAAAAACTCTGGGTCGATAAACAAAAACTGACGATACAGCAAAGTATTAATTTAATCTCTTCTTGGGTTAAAGAATATTCGTTGAAGTCACTGCTTCAGAAACGGAATTATCTTACAAACGCTGCTTGGGATTACTATGGTTTCTGTAGGGATGTGTGTTATGTGATTTTGACAACCTGAACGTATTTCAGTACGTGTAGTTTCACAATTTGCGGCAGGGTGGCTAAAAGCTTCCTTTTAGACTCTCACAGTTTTCCTGAGAGATATAACTACAGTGCGCCCCGGCTACGGCAAAAAAGGATTGCCCCGGCTGCGTACGCAACACGTGGAATTGTCGATGATGAAGATCTGGATGACGAGTGAGGTAAGTTAAATTACTGTCGTCTTAGTCATATCTGTTGTCAACGGTGTAAACATAATATATATCTGCCGCCATGACGGTCGTGCGCTCGATCTGTATCGCCTGTAAGTGATCTTGTAAATTACCAAGTATAGTATCCTGGACAGTTTCTGCGCACTGGGTGCAGAACCTCCGCGTATCTACAACGCGATTTTGTAAACGTCCTTAATGCAACGCCCCTTTATAGCTCTATAGTCGGCTATTGCTTTCGCCTACAGCCGTTTGCTCTTCGCAATTGAAAGCTGTCTGGCATTTTCTTGAATTCAGTCGACTTGGGAGTGACTCAGTAGTAAAGAGCAGATTTAGTAAACCTTCGTGGGTGATGCGGCTGTTTTTCTCGCGTCTCATTATTTATGACGTCATGTCTACCGAACTAGCATAGGTAGGTGATTCTTATCTTTATTGCAGCTTTTACTTGATAATAAGGGGTGTACACTTGGCTAAAAATAAATACAAGTTCGTGGCGCCGTCCATCGGTAATGCTGGAATTGAATATCGTGTTGGCCCACCCTTAGCCTTGATGACAGCTTCCACTCTTGCAGGCATACTTTCAGCCAGGTGCTGGAAGGTTTCTTGGGGAATGGCAGCCCATTTTCCACTGAGTGCTGCACTGAGGAGAGGTATCGATATCGGTCGGTGAGGCCTGGCACGAAGTAGATCTCAGGTAAGGGTTCTGTGCACGCCAGTCCATTACAGGGATGTTATTGTCATGTAACCACTCCGCCGCAGGCCGCGCATTATGAACAGGTGCTCGATCGTGTTCAAAGATGCAATCGCCATCACCGAATTTCTCTTCAATATTGGGACGCAACAACGTGCTTAAAACATCAGTGTAGGGCCGTGCTGCGATAGTACCACGCAAAACAACAAGGGGTGTAAGCCCCTCCATGAAAAACAGGACGCACAATAGCACCACCGACTCCGAATTTTACTGTTGGCACTACATATACTGGCAGATAACGTTCACCGGGCATTCGCTATACCCACACACTGCTAACGGATCGCCACATTGTGTACCGTTATTTATCACTCCACACAACGTTTTTCCACTGTTCAATCGTCCAGTGTATACGCTCCTTACACCAAGCGAGGTGTCGTTTGGCATTTACAGCGTGATGTGTGGCTTATGAGCAGCCTCTCAACCACGAAATCCAAGTTTTCTCACCTCCCACCTAACTGTCATAGTACTTGCAGTGGATCTTGATGCAGTTTGGAATTCCCGTGTGATGGTCTGGATAGATGTGCCGTCTCTGTCAGTCAACAGAAGAGGTCGGCCTGTACGAAATTTTGGAAATTTGTGGTAAAATCTTATGGGACCCAACTGCTGAGGTCATCAGTCCCTAAGCTTACTCACTACTTAATCTAACTTAAATAAACTTACGCTAAGAACAACACACACACACCTATGCCAGAGGGAGGACTCGAACCTCCGACGGGGGGACGGCCTTTACGATTTTGTAATGTACGTGTACCTTCACGTTTCCACTTTACTGTCACATCGGAAACAGTAGACCCAGGGACGTTTAGGAGTGTGGAAATCTCGCGTACAGACGCAGGACACAAGTGACAACTAATCACCTGACCACGTTCGAAGTCCGTGTGTTCCGCGGAGCGCGCCATTGTGCTCGATCACGATGTCTAATGACTACTGAGGTCGCTGATATGGGGTACGTAGCAGCACAATGCACCTAATATGAAAAACGTATGTTTTTGGCGGTGTCCAGGTACTTTTCATCACGCAGTGTATGTACCAAGTTTGGATGAAGTCGGTCCAGTGTTTTAGGAGGAGATGAAGACACACAGACATATACATACATACACTTTTATAATATGAGTGGATACTGCCAGAAAAAAGATGCAACAACCAGCAAGAAATGTTGCAGGTAGTTCGCCATTTTAAGAGTATGTTGTTGTTGTTGTTGTGGTCTTCAGTCCTGAGACTGGTTTGATGCAGCTCTCCATGCTACTCTATCCTGTGCAAGCTTTTTCATCTCCCAGTACCTATTGCAACCTACATCCTTCTGAATCTGCTTAGTGTATTCATCTCTTGGTCTCCCTCTAGGATTTTTACCCTCCACGCTGCCCTCCAATACTAAATTGGTGATCCCTTGGTGCCTCAGAACATGTCCTACCAACCGATCCCTTCTTCTGGTCAAGTTGTGCCACAAACTTCTCTTCTCCCCAATCCTATTCAATACTTCCTCATTAGTGATGTGATCTACCCATCTAATCTTCAGCATTCTTCTGTAGCACCACATTTCGAAAGCTTCTATTCTCTTCTTGTCCAAACTATTTATCGTCCATGTTTCACTTCCATACATGGCTACACTCCATACGAATACTTTCAGAAATGACTTCCTGACACTTAAATCAATACTGGATGTTAACAAATTTCTCTTCTTCAGAAACGCTTTCCTTGCCATTGCCAGCCTGAATTTAATATCCTCTCTACTTCGACCATCATAAGTTATTTTGCTCCCCAAATAGCAAAACTCCTTTACTACTTTAAGTGCCTCATTTCCTAATCTATTTCCCTCAGCATCACCCGACTTAATTAGACTACATTCCATTATCCTTGTTTTGCTTTTGCTGATGTTCATCTTATATCCTCCTGTCAAGACACTGTCCATTCCATTCAACTGCTCTTCCAAGTCCTTTGCTGTCTCTGACAGAATTACAATGTCATCGGCGAACCTCAAAGTTTTTATTTCTTCTCCATGAATTTTAATACCTACCCCGAATTTTTCTTTTGTTTCCTTTACTGCTTGCTCAATATACAGATTGAACAACATCGGGGAGAGGCTACAACCCTGTCTTACTCCATTCCCAACCATTGCTTCCCTTTCATGTCCCTCGACTCTTATAACTGCCATCTGGTTTCTGTACAAATTGTAAATAGCCTTTCGCTCCCTGTATTTTACCCCTGCCACCTTCAGAATTTGAAAGAGAGTATTCCAGTCAACATTGTCAAAAGCTTTCTCTAAGTCTACAAATGCTAGAAACGTACGTTTGCCTTTCCTTAATCTTTCTTCTAAGATAAGTCGTAAGGTCAGTATTGCCTCACGTGTTCCAGTGTTTCTACGGAATCCAAACTGATCTTCCCCGAGGTTGGCTTCTACTAGTTTTTCCATTCGTCTGTAAAGAATTCGTGTTAGTATTTTGCAGCTGTGACTTATTAAGCTGATAGTTCGGTAATTTCCACATCTGTCAACACCTGCTTTCTTTGGGATTGGAATTATTATATTCTTCTTGAAGTCTGAGGGTATTTCGCCTGTTTCATACATCTTGCTCACCAGATGGTAGAGTTTTGTCAGGACTGGCTCTCCCACGGCCGTCAGTAGTTCCAATGGAATATTGTCTACTCCGGGGGCCTTGTTTCGACTCAGGTCTTTCAGTGCTCTGTCAAACTCTTCACGCAGTATCGTATCTCCCATTTCATCTTCATCTACATCCTCTTCCATTTCCATAATATTGTCCTCAAGTACATCGCCCTTGTATAGACCCTCTATATACTCCTTCCACCTTTCTGCTTTCCCTTCTTTGCTTAGAACTGGGTTTCCATCTGAGCTCTTGATATTCATACAAGTCGTTCTCTTATCTCCAAAGGTCTCTTTAATTTTCCTGTAGGCGGTATCTATCTTACCCCTAGTGAGATAGGCCTCTACATCCTTACATTTGTCCTCTAGCCATCCCTGTTTAGCCATTTTGCACTTCCTGTCGATCTCGTTTTTAAGACGTTTGTATTCCTTTTTGCCTGTTTCACTTACCGTATTTTTATATTTTCTCCTTTCATCAATTAAATTCAATATTTCTTGTGTTACCCAAGGATTTCTACTAGCCCTCATCTTTTTACCTACTTGATCCTCTGCTGCCTTCACTACTTCATCCCTCAAAGCTATCCATTCTTCTTCTACTGTATTTATTTCCCATATGCTATCGAATCCAGACCAAATGAAACATACGTGTTACAGTAAAAGATGCCCAAGAGGTCTCATGAGTAAGCCGTAAATCACACTATCGCAGTGCAAACATGCCGAAGGGCATTCTGCGACAGACGGTCACAAGAATCTTGCAATCTTTGCTATAATTCGGTAGTAGTTCTTGCAGGCTCTGGAGCACCTCATCATGTCCCATTCGTGCTCAATTGGCAAGCTGCCTGGTGATGTGGCTGGCCGCGGCAGTACCCGTTCACTGTACTTGCAACGTCCTGCTGATAAAGCACGTCACCCTCCTGTCGCAGAAGCGGCAGGAGCACGGAGTGCAACGGGGCAGGCAGTTGTTACTTACCCTGTAGAGTCACCAAATGTGACAGCGGATTGTAACTGACTGCCCCCCACATCTTGATTCCTGGGATGAAATCTTGGTGTCGTGGGCGAATGCACGCCGAGATAGGCCGCTCATCACCTCTACGCCGTAACGTGTGCGTCTATCCGTGTCATACAGATGGAAATCGCTCTCATTGAAGAAGACAAGAGAGCACCATTTCAGTATCCATTCGATTCTTCCACGACACCAGAGTAGTCGTGCTTGATGGTGTAGTGGTGACAGTAGTAACCAGGCCAGGGGCACAGGTTGTTTGAGTCCTGCTGCAAGCAGACTGTTGTTCCCAGTGGTTCTTGGTGACACAGCAGGTGTGTCACGTGCCGTACTTCTTCCCTGGACAATCTTGAGTCAGCCACCGTTGCTCGCATCATGCATCGTTCTTGGCGTGCACCTGTACTACGTTGACGTCCAGAACCTGGTCTACAGTTGTGAGAATGTTCCACAGGCCACAGAAAACAGCAAGACGTCACCGACACATTGTGCCCAACATGTGCAGCAATTCGTCGACACGTCCATCCAGGTCCCTTCAGGCCCAAAATGCGACCCCGTTCAAGATGCTGAAGTTGTTCAACACGAGTACCCCACAATGAACGCTGCAAACAGTCTCTAAACTTGTCTCCGTTACTTCTAGCAGTGTCCCAATAGAGAGTGCAGAAATGTTATGGCTTGACTAAGGAAATAAAACACCGCGATTCTATGATCAATTTTGTTAATTTATTTATTCACACACTTTTGTCAAGAGAGGTGACATTTTCAGCAAATTTAGAGGCCATTTATTTGAACCTGAATGTATTAACTGACATCTTTTATACCATGAATTGCTCAATACTTCATATTTTGTCAGTTTAACACATATTTTTTCTAAATTCCATATTCTCTTAAATCAACGTAAAATAACTTTGTCACACAGTTATTAGTAAGATACAATAATTAAAATTCATATGACTCAGAACATTTTTCATGAAAATTGTTAACGTCGATGCAACTTAAGTCAAAATAACGTATTCTGCTTGTATTAACCTTTGCATGAAAATCTCCTGAACAAGAAAAGCATAAATACTTCAACAGACTGCAATGATAAGATACTAATCGCTGTAACGAAACTATATGAGAAATTTCAATATTTCTTGGGCCTCAGATGTTAGAGAGTATAGTATGTAAACACTTGTCATGTAGTTTTGCGGTGAGACAGTTGGAATCTGAACACATCAGAGATACGTTGTTGTTGTTGTTGTTGTTGTTGTTGTCTTCAGTCCTGAGACTGGTTTGATGCAGCTCTCCATGCCACTCTATCCTGTGCAAGCTGCTTCTTCTCCCAGTACGTACATCAGCCTACATCCTTCTGAAAGTGCTGAGTGCATTCATCTCTTGGTCTCCCTCTACGATTTTTACCATCCACGCTGCCCTCCAATACTGAATTGGTGATCACTTGATGCCTCATAACATGTCCTACCAACCCATCCCTTCTTCTAGTCAAGTTGTGCCACAAGCTCCTCTTCTCCCCAATTCTATTCAGTACCTCCTGATTCGTTATGTGACCTACCCATCTAATCTTCAGCATTCTTCTGTAGCTCCACATTTCGAAAGCTTCCACTCTCTTCTTGTCCAAACTATTTAACGTCCATGTTTCACTTCCATACGTGGCTACTCTCCATTCGAATACTTTCAGAAACGACTTCCTGACACATCTGTACTCGATGTTAACAAATTTCTCTTCTTCAGAAACGCTTTCCTTGCCATTGCCAGTCTACATTTTATATCCTCTCTACTTCGACCATCATCAGTTATTTTGCTCTCCAAAAAGCAAAACTCATTTACTATTTTAAGTGTCTCATTTCCTATTCTAATCCCCTCAGAGTCACCCTATTTAATTTGAATACATTCCATTATCTTCGTTTTGCTTTTGTTAATGTTCATCTTATATCTTCCTTTCAAGACACTGTCCATTCCGTTCAACAGCTCTTTCAGATCCTTTGCTGTCTCTGACAGAATTACAATGTCAAACCTCAAAGTTTTTATTTCTTCTCCATGGATTTTAATACCTACTTCAAATATTTCTTTTGTTTCCTTTACTACTTGCTCAATATACAGATTGAATAACGTCGGGGATAGGCTACAAACCAGTCTCACTTCCTTCCCGACCACTGCTTCCCTTTCGTGTCCTTCGACTCTTATAACTGCCATTTGGTTTCTGTACAAATTGTAAATAGCCTTTCGCTCCCTGTATTTTACCCCTGCCACCTTCAGAATTTGAAAGAGAGTATTCCAGTCAACATTGTCAAAAGCTTTCTCTAAGTCCATAAATGCTAGAAACGTAGGTTTGCCTTTCCTTAATCTTTCTTGTAAGATAAGTCGTAGGGTCAGTCTTGCCTCGCGTGTTCCAACATTTCTACGGAATCCAAACTGATCTTCCCCGAGGTCGGCTTCTATTAGTTTTTCCATTCGTCTGTAAAGAATTCGCGTTAGTATTTAGCAGCCGTGACTTATTAAACTGATTGTTCGGTAATTTTCACATCTGTCAACTCCTGCTTTCTTTGGGATTGGAATTATTATATTCTTCTTGAAGTCTGAGGGCATTTCGCCTGTCCCATACATTTTGCTCACCAGATGGTAGAGTTTTGTCAGGACTGGCTCTCCCAAGGCTGTCAGTAGTTCTAAAGGAATGTTGTCTACTGCCGGAGTTTTGTTTCGACTTAGGTCTTTCAGTGCTCTGTCAAACTCTTTACGCAGTATCATATCCCCCATTTCATCTTCATCTACATCCTCTTCCATTTCCATAATATTGCCCTCAAGTATATCGCCCTTGTATAGACCCTCTATATACTCCTTCCAACTTTCTGCTTATCCTTCTTTGCCTAGAATGGGGTTTCCATCTGAGCTCTTGATATTCATGCAACTGGATCTCTTTTCTCCAAAGGTCTCTTTAATTTTCCTGTAGGCAGTATCTATCCTACCCCTAGTGAGATAAGCCTCTACATCCTTACATTTGTCCTCTAGCCATGCCTGCTTAGCTATTTTGCACTCACTGTCGATCTCATTTTTGAGACGTTTGTATTCCTCTTTGCCTGCTTCATTTACTGCATTTTTATATTTTCTCCTTTCATCAATTAAGTTCAATATATCTTCTCTTACCCAAGGATTTCTACTAGCCTTCATCTTTTTACCTACTTAATCCTCTGCTGCCTTCACTACTTCATCCCTCAGAGCTACCCATTCTTCTACTGTATTGCTTTCCTCCAGTCGTGCCAATTGTTCCCTTATGCTCTCCCTGAAACTCTGTACAACCTCTGGTTTAGTCAGGTTCTCCAGGTCCCATCTCCTTAAATTCCCACCTTTTTGTAGTTTCTTCAGTTTTAATCTACAGTTCATAACCAATAGATTGTGGTCAGCGTCTACATCTGCCCCTGGAAATGTCTTACAATTTAAAACCTGGTTCCCAAATCTCTGTCTTACCATTATATAATCTATCTTAAACCTGTAAATATCTCCAGGCTTCTTCTATGTGTACAACCTTCTTTTATGATTCTTGAACCAAGTGTTAGCTGTGAAAGTTATGCTCTGTGAAAATTCTACCAGACAGCTTCCTTTTTCATTTCTTAGCCCCAATCCATATTCACCTACTATGTTTCCTTCTCTCCCATATCCTACTGTCGAATTCCAGTCACCCAGGACTATTAAATTTTCGTCTCCCTTCACTACCTGAATAATTTCTTTCATTTCATCATACATTTCTTCAATTTCTTCGTCATCTGCAGAGCTAGTTGGCGTATAAACTTGTACTACTGTAGTAGGCATGGTCTTCGTGTCTATCTTGGCCACTATAATACGTTCACTATGCTGTTTGTAGTAGTTTACCCGCACTCCTATTTTCTTATTTATTATTAAACCTACTCCTGCATTACCCCTCTTTGATTTTGTATTTATAACCCTGTATTCACCTGACCAAAAGTCTTGTTCCTCCTCCCACCGAACTTCACTAATTCCCACTATATCTAACTTTAACCTATCCATTTCCCTTTTTAAATTTTCTAACCTAACTCCCCGACTAAGGGATCTGACATTTCACGCTCCGATCCGTAGAACGCCAGTTTTCTTTCTCCTGATAACGACGTCCTCTTGAGTAGTCCCCGCGCGGAGATCCGAATGGGGGACTATTTTACCTCCAGATAATTTTACCCAAGAGGACGCCATCATCATTTAACCATACAGTAAAGCTGCATGCGCTCGGGAAAAATTATGACTGTAGTTTCCCTTGATTTCAGCCGTTCGCAGTACCAGCACAGCAAGGCTGTTTTGGTTAGTGTTACAAGGCCAGATCAGTCAATCATCCAGACTATTGCCCCTGCAACTAATGAAGAGGCTGCTGCCCCTCTTCAGGAACCACACGTTTGTCTGGCCTCTCAACAGATACCTCTCCGTTGTGGTTGCACCTACGGTACGGCTATCTGTATCGCTGAGGCACGTAAGCCTCCCCACCAACGGCAAGTTCTGTGGTTCATGGGCGGAGGAGATACGATGTATGCATGTTAAATTAATCCGATTTGCATTCGCTGTGTACTTCGCGAGGTTTACAGCAGAGTGCTACGTTATAAAGGACATTATGTAGTGAAGAAATAAAAACAAATGGAATTAAACAGGGGTCAGCCACTTTATTAAAGATTCGTTTCTAATTGTTTCAAATGAAACCCCGTGTGTGAACAATTTTTGTGTTGGCAAAGCAACAAACCATGGTAATCGGTAGGATGTTACATGAAGCTCAGAAGACAGATGCAGTGTGTTAAACTATAAACGATGTATGCATTGGAATCAAACTCCGCCGACCATATTTCGGATGCTGTTGAGGGTCGTTTTCTGAGTATTTTTCTGCAAAGGTCGGTGTTCTTCTGTGGCTCGTTACGAGTAATTGCATTTCGTATGACTTCTTTCCCTAGTTTTTATTTACTTGTTTATTGTACTGCAGAGAGCTACACAACACTTCAGATGTCAAAAATGGTTCAAATGGCTCTGAGCACTATGGGACTCAACTGCTGAGGTCATTAGTCCCCTAGAACTTAGAACTAGTTAAACCTAACTAACCTAGGGACATCACAAACATCCATGCCCGAGGCAGGATTCGAACCTGCGACCGTAGCGGTCTTGCGGTTTCAGACTGCAGCGCCTTTAACCGCACGGCCACTTCGGCCGGCACTGCAGATGTCGACAGTATGCGATGTGTGTATTGTTTTTAAGTAAGGTAAGGCTATGTACTAAGCCATAGAAGGATGCCAGGTAACGAAACACTTTGTCATTTGTGATTCAGTGTTGCAGACATGTAAATCTTGGCTGTAGTCTTTCCCAAACTGTCTCTTCATTTCTTGCATTTAAGTAATTGCTTATCTTCAGGGAAATTCTCGTGTGACCATGACGGTGGCAGCGTCAGTGTTCTTGTTTTACTGCAAGTGTTCCGCCGAAATTACTTTATGAATATACTGGGACAGAATGGGACAGTTACAGGCAAGATACAGCTAGTAAATTTTTAACTTAATTTAGCAATATTCTTCAGTATATAATAAAATCTAAGGCAGCCTTTCCATTATGGTGAACCATTAATCTACAATGTTAGATTATAAGTTGAAATAGCCCTCTTACAAACTGGAGACTCTTAGAACAAAAAGTATTGGTACTGAAGTTCGCTTACTCCGCCTACAGAATGGTAAACTGGAACGACAAGACGGCAGCAGACCAATTAACTACCTTGGGTCACTAGGAGAAACAAAGAAAAGCCTTAGAATTTCGAATGCACACGGGGTCAAACTATCCAGAGACAGTATGGGCTTGTTGACTGCCATCAAAGTTTTAAAGGTGGTACATACAGAACGTCGCTGACGAAAGCAAGCGTCCAAAACGTCAACAATACATCATGATTCTGACTCTACATCTCTTAGTTGTATATTACGTAATGCAAACACATACCCATATGTGATGAAAAACACGTAATTTTTTTGCCGTGAAATACTTCTACAGTCTATGTCACAGCATATTATGGGATCCAGTGGTCCAAGCGTGATACTGTACAAAGTGATGCTTCGGCGTATGAGTAGACATAAGAGATATATGTATACTATCTTCGGAGCTATATAACCTCACTTAAGTTATGACTTAGCCTCTGCGACGTTGTAGCTCTTGCATACATGCCATGTGTAGGATGCTAACACATGGAAGGTGAGTGGGGTCGGGTGGGCGGGTATTTTAATAAATTGATTGTACGAGTAGAATCATCTTAATACGTGGTTTACCTTGATTAACAGCTCATCGATAGAGTGTAGCGTCGACCCCAGGCATGCATGCCCTCTGCTCCAACGTCTAAGTACGACATCACGAGACGGAATTAAAGGTAAGTCTGGTATCCACGAGTCTGACACGACGATAACGGAGTCAACACAATGCTGTGTTCTAACATGGCGATGCACTGCTACGCCAATGTAATCCGACGAATGTGACGACACTAGTGAACCTGAGACTCACCCAGAGCACCATGTTTCCAGCTTTTTAATAACCTGTTGAAACATACTACCACAACTACAGTGGTAGTAGGCGTTGTCAATCATACAGGATAGCTGCGCTGTACTACCCCTGTTAAGTCTTTATTATGCGGACGAGGAGTGTCCATGTAGCGCCAAGGTGAACACACGGAAATAATGTTTCCGACCGTGGGTCACAAAAAAAATTAACATTAACGGTTTTTCCTAACAGTCACCGCCATTTGGAATTTTTAACAAAAGTTATTTGTGGTAATTACATATTTATTCTGTCATCATACCAGATAGTCCAATATTTCCACTACACGTTGGTAGTTTCAAAAATTGGCCCGTAATGATTTACTGGAAACGATTTCATGTAATAAGTTTATGTGCTTGTTTCGTGTTGTGAACCTGAGATTTTTCCAAGTGTATCAACCACAGGTAGACAAACCTCAGCTAATGTAGTCCAATCCCTGACAAAGGGAGAATACTTAAGTCATGCAGTCGTACAGGAGCCAATTGTACGAATATTCGACGAGTTGGATAGCATAATAGGCAAATATTAGTAAAAACATCACTTTTTCTCGACCTCCGGGCCCACTGACGTTCTATATTAATGCAGGGCCATCAGATGTTGTGGAAGATTTCAGATGAGCATTAGTGTGACAAAGGCAAAGAGAGCGCCAATTGGTAAGCGATAAAGGCGTTACATTGAAATTGGTAACACAGATACACCATCGCGAAAGAAGATGGTGGTTTTTATCGGAGTCGCCCTCGTGGTACCGCCGCAAAACGACCAAATAAAGGGCTCTTCCCTTACCTCTACAGTCAAAAGCCGCTGGGGTTCCTACACACATAGGGGTAGGTTAAGGGACTATCTTCTTTTGAAGTATCCACACCACTGTATTCCCTTCGAGACAATAAAACCGATAAGACACGTTCTCACAGTTCACACTTAAGAAGCCATCAGAAGCAGCTCAGTCGCTAGCAGATTCATGATGACGTTGTTAAATCATTAGTGTGGAAATCGGCGTCTTATGTAGTTAACATGAAATGGATTCCACTGCACTAGAATCGCTCCTCTGTAAAATCAGTACGATTCCATTCGAGGCCGCCCAATTATGCACGTGTTTACGCCATTGCAGTTATGTGCACTCACTGCTCAGTTTGTGAGTTGTCGGTACCACTCACTAATGCTGAAAGGGTAAGGGTTTGCCGTGTTTAGTGCGCTCCGTATTCAAGTCTCTCGTCTCTCACGGAACAATTGTATCTTTTGTCGGTTTCTTAAAATGTTTTCTTACTTTTCACTCGTTAAGACTCTCTAGGGACTGGAGAAACCTTTATTTCGTATCTGTTTGCTTTCTCCCTTATTACACTCCTGGAAATTGAAATAAGAACACCGTGAATTCATTGTCCCAAGAAGGGGAAACTTTATTGACACATTCCTGGGGTCAGATACATCACATGATCACACTGACAGAACCACAGGCACATAGACACAGGCAACAGAGCATGCACAATGTCGGCGCTAGTACAGTGTATATCCTCCTTTCGCAGCAATGCAGGCTGCTATTCTCCCATGGAGACGATCGTAGAGATGCTGGATGTAGTCCTGTGGAACGGCTTGCCATGCCATTTCCACCTGGCGCCTCAGTTGGACCAGCGTTCGTGCTGGACGTGCAGACCGCGTGAGACGACGCTTCATCCAGTCCCAAACATGCTCAATGGGGGACAGATCCGGAGATCTTGCTGGCCAGGGTAGTTGACTTACACCTTCTAGAGCACGTTGGGTGGCACGGGATACATGCGGACGTGCATTGTCCTGTTGGAACAGCAAGTTCCCTTGCCGGTCTAGGAATGGTAGAACGATGGGTTCGATGACGGTTTGGATGTACCGTGCACTATTCAGTGTCCCCTCGACGATCACCAGTGGTGTACGGCCGGTGTAGGAGATCGCTCCCCACACCATGATGCCGGGTGTTGGCCCTGTGTGCCTCGGTCGTATGCAGTCCTGATTGTGGCGCTCACCTGCACGGCGCCAAACACGCATACGACCATCATTGGCACCAAGGCAGAAGCGACTCTCATCGCTGAAGACGACACGTCTCCATTCGTCCCTCCATTCACGCCTGTCGCGACACCACTGGAGGCGGGCTGCACGATGTTGGGGCGTGAGCGGAAGACGGCCTAACGGTGTGCGGGACCGTAGCCCAGCTTCATGGAGACGGTTGCGAATGGTCCTCGCCGATACCCCAGGAGCAACAGTGTCCCTAATTTGCTGGGAAGTGGCGGTGCGGTCCCGTACGGCACTGCGTAGGATCCTACGGTCTTGGCGTGCATCCGTGCGTCGCTGCGGTCCGGTCCCAGGTCGACGGGCACGTGCACCTTCCGCCGACCACTGGCGACAACATCGATGTACTGTGGAGACCTCACGCCCCACGTGTTGAGCAATTCGGCGGTACGTCCACCCGGCCTCCCGCATGCCCACTATACGCCCTCGTTCAAAGTCCGTCAACTGCACATACGGTTCACGTCCACGCTGTCGCGGCATGCTACCAGTGTTAAAGACTGCGATGGAGCCCCGTATGCCACGGCAAACTGGCTGACACTGACGGCGGCGGTGCACAAATGCTGCGCAGCTAGCGCCATTCGACGGCCAACACCGCGGTTCCTGGTGTGTCCGCTGTGCCGTGCGTGTGATCATTGCTTGTACAGCCCTCTCGCAGTGTCCGGAGCAAGTATGGTGGGTCTGACACACTGGTGTCAATGTGTTCTTTTTCCATTTCCAGGAGTGTATTTTTCTTTCTATGAAGAAACGTACCGGAAGAGTAATCTGCCAGCCGCAGTGGCCGAATGGTTCTAGTCGCTTCAGTCTGGAACCGCGCCACCGCTACTGTCGGAGATTCGAATCCTGCCTCGGGCATGGATGTGTGTGATGTCCTTAGGTTAGTTACGTTTAAGTAGTTCTAAGTTCTATGGGACTGATGACCTCAGATATTAAGTCCCATAGTGCTCAGAGCCATTTGAACCATTTTTGAAGAGTAATCCAAAACCAGGGACTGATATCGTCCTCTGCTTTAAGAAGGTTACATCACATTGATAGCTTTTTGAATAGTCGGTATTATTTCACCATTGATTTACTGCTTATCTGTTAAGAGATTGTGGCCTTCCCAGTGTTCCCGCTATATAACTTTTTCTACTGGAAGTACCTGCTTTAGGGACGAATTGCGATGCTCTATGGTCAGAAGATCTGCAGGTAAGTGGTCTTTTATTTGCTTGTATACAAGTGAAACCGTATGTCACAGTTGTTCGTAAGTCTTCTGAACTTATTTATCAACGATTCGCATATGCTACAGTATAAATATATTAGACCCGTGATTGCGCTCAATCGATCTGTAATTTCATCAAGTGTCAGAATCTGTGATCTGAATTTAATTGTCTGGATTTATAAAATGCTCTATCTTAGTATTGATTGGATGTAATGGTTGCTCTGACCTTGCCAACGTGTAAACTTGAAGCGCCGTTTGCTGGATGTTTACTGGAAGTTTCTGAAAAGTATAATACTCCCATTTAAATTATTACAACTTTAAAACATTAGGTATTCCAGGCTTTGTGCGACGCTTTTTCAGTGCGAGCTAGTTGTAGCTGTAGCGTCCACAACAAACTCCGGCACAGTCCAGAGGGTGCTTCAGCGGACACGGAGGCGTCCGTGTTTGCCGTAGCGACCGCCGCGGGCGCTGCCGTCGCGCGACAGCGGCTGGCTGATGTTTGTTCAGGCCGCAGGCGTCTTGTGTAACAGCTACGCAAACAGCTGGAGTGAAGAAGACTGTGCAAGCCCGAGGCCCCCGGCACTGCGCGCCCTCCCGGCATCCGGAGCGTGCAGCGCAACACTGCGGCACAGCTAACGAACCGCTCGGGGATTATGCTGCGGCGTGCGTTAACGGGAGGGCGGTAATCCGAAGCTTAACGGCCGATGGGTCGATCGATCACGTTGTGCTAGCGAGTCCTTTATACGGCATAAAGCAACGTTAACAGCGATACTATCGGCGGCGGGATATACGGGAGACAGGAAAAATAAACCTTCACTTAAGAAGGGACAGCAGGCTCTTTATAAAGATCATTTACAAAGCAGCACACACACATCATCTGTGTTACTGTACCCGATAACTGGAAAACAGTATAATATTCACTGGCCTCATTAACTAAGATGCTAACGTACCTCAGTACTTCGCATGTAATGCTGGACGAGGGGCTTTGTGGTTAGTCCTTTCAGGCACATTCTTTCACTTTACTGGAATTTTAAGATGGTTGAATGGTCTGCTGCATAATTCGTTTCTACAAAGCTGGCTGCCACAGACAATACAACTGCCAGTAGAAATATAAAGAGATTAATGTGCGAGCTTCAAAGATGAAAAGAGAAATGCATAGTGTGAGGTAACCGGCGAGTTGTGGTGCCCTGAAAATATTCAAGTTCGGAGTTGGCGTGGCCGTGCTGGGTTCTCTAGGCAGGCCGCGGCTCGCCAGCGGCCACGTGGTGCCGAATGTTAGCCGGGGTCCGGGGATCGCGTGGCTGGGAATTCCATGGTGACACTGTGTCAATGAAAGTCTTGTATGCCGAGAGTGCCAAAGATGGCGGACTTTGTGAAATCATCATGGCAGACATTTCACAGTTCGTGTAGAAATTAATAGTAGACAGAGGAATCATGACACCTCAAAAAGAAACACGTTCATTACCATTATTTGCACGACGATCCTACATCTACATACATATTCCACAATCCACCATACGGTGCGTGGCGGAGGGTACCTCGTACCACAACTAGCATCTTCTCTCCCTTTTCCACTCCCAAACAGAACGAGGGAAAAATGACTGCCTATATGCCTCTGTACGAGCCCTAATCTCTCTTATCGTATCTTTGTGGTCTTTCGGCGAAATATAAGTTGGCGGCAGTAAAATTGTACTGCAGTCAGCCTCAAACGCTGGTTCTCTAAATTTCCTCAGTAGCGATTCACGAAAAGAATGCCTCCTTTCCTCCAAAGATTCCCACCCGAGTTCCTGAAGCATTTCCGGAAAACTCGCGTGATGATCAAACCTACCAGTAACAAATCTAGCAGCCCACCTCTGAATTGCTTGTATGTCCTCCCTCAATCCGACCTGATATGGATCCCAAACGCTCGAGCAGTACTCAAGAATAGGTCGTATTAGTGTTTTATAAGCGGTCTCCTTTACAGATGAACCACATCTTCCCAAAATTCTACCAATGAACCGAAGACGACTATCCGCCTTCCCCAGAACTGCCATTACATGCTTGTCCCACTTCGTATCGCTCTGCAATGTTACTCCCAAATATTTAATCGACGTGACTGTGTCAAGCGCTACACTACTAATGGAGTATTCAAACATTATGGGATTCTTTTTCCTACTGATCTGCATTAATTTACATTTATCTATATTTAGAGATAGCTGCCATTCTTTACACCAATCACAAATCCTGTCCAAGTCATCTTGTTTCCTCCTACAGTCACTCAATGAGTACACCTTCCTGTACACCACAGCATCATCAGCAAACAGCTGCACATTGCTATCCACCCTATCTGATGGTGTAATCACATTTTCAATATCTTTATTGAAGTTTATTAGCTGACTATAAATTATACAAGTAACATCCAGCAACGAATTTCCAAAATCTAAACGGTTCATCCGATTTTGTCGATCGATGTGTCTTTAGAAAGCTAATAGTGTAAACCTAAATTGCTATAAATTACAGACATATAACTTGAATAGAACATAAGTTATTGGAGGTCAAAGTGGCCAATTACTACGATCGCGTAAGACCATAGGTACTCCACAGTTACACGAAAAAGCGGTAACACCATGCTTGTAAATATATTTATTCGTCTATGTCCTTTTTTGTATCCGAGATATACTATTCGTGAAGGAACTGGACAAATAATTACTGTGTTTTAGACAGCACAGAGACATAAGGCTTTTGGGCTACATTTTCTTGTTATTCCTTTGATTTTTTTATGTATTTATGTTTTACAGCGTGTTTATGGCCGAGCCGTAGGAATATTTATTTAATTTCAAGTTATTTAAATCTAAATCCAGTATTTCGAACTTGTTTCAAAATGTTTGTGAGTGTGCGTTGGCTTGGAGATGTGACGGGAGCGCTACCGAGAATCACAGCGCTCGTTACTAAGGGAGGCGACTGCCGAAGTGAATGGAGGAAGTTCGGGACAGTACGGCATAGGTCACGAGAAGTACTGGACGCGACGGTGCGACCTACGGAGAGTCGCGGAAAGACAGTGTGGAGCGGTTTGGGCGTGGTCGCGGCAGATAGAAATACTTTGGAGTGCCGACTTGTACACTTCTGAAATTTCTGTGGATTCTACTTTGAAGTGCCGACTTGCACACTTGTAGGATTCCTGTGGATTCTACAGTGAAGACGTAGCGTGTTTTTAGAAGTGAATGCCTCACAAGCTACGTTGTTCTTCATAACTAATTACGTGCAGTAAGAACGTATGTTTCCCCATTATTCAGCCGGCTGGGGTGGCCGATCGGTTCTAGGCGCTACTGTCTGGAACCGCGTGACTGCTACGGTCGCAGGTCCGAATCCTGCCTCGGGCATGGGTGGGTGTGATGTCCTTACGTCAGTTACGTTTAAGTAGTTCTAAGTTCTAGGGGACTGATGACCTCAGCAGTTAAGTCCCATAGTGCTCAGAGCCATTTGAACCCATTATTCAACTTATACTTAATTGGTGGACTATCAACACCAATAAGTGTTTTGCAGAAATATACTGCATTCTCAAAACTAATTGTACTATCGTACTCATCATTTAATGTCGATAAGATAGTACCTGCAGATTTTATTTAATTTCAATCTTTCATTTACAAATTTCTACGGTACATTCGCAATTGCTAAGTGATAGGAACCTTAGACCATTCGATTCATGTGTACATACATGTTGTATAGTGTAGCCTCAGCAGTAGTTGGCTTGTAATGTTGCAACTATACAGGGTGTTACAAAAAGGTAAGGCCAAACTTTCAGGAAACATTCCTCACACACAAATAAAGAAAAGATGTTAAGTGGACATATGTCCGCAAACGCTTAATTTCCATGTTAGATCTCATTTTAGTTTCGTCAGTATGTACTGTACTTCCTCGACTCACCACCAGTTGGCCCAATTGAAGGAAGGTAATGTTGACTTCGGTGCTTGTGTTGACATGTGACTCATTGCTCTACAGAACTAGAATCAACAGGTTAGTGTTCATCACGAACGTGGTTTTGCACTCAGTGCAATGTTTACAAATTCGGAGTTGGCAGATGCCCATTTGATGCATGGATTAGCACGGGGCAATAGCCGTGGCGCGGTACGTTGCATTGAGACAGATTTCCAGAACGAAGGTGTCCCGACAGGAAGACGTTCGAAGCAATTGATCGGCGTCTTAGGGAGCACGGAACATTCCAGCCTATGACTCGCAACTGGGGAAGACCTAGAACGACGAGGACACCTGCACTGGAAGAGGCAATTCTTCGTGCAGTTGACGATAACCCTAATGTCAGCGGCAGAGAAGTTGCTGCAGTACAAGGTAACGTTGACCACGTCACTGTATGGAGAGTGTTACGGGAGAACCAGTTGTTTCCGTACCGTGTACAGCGTGTGCAGGCACTATCAGCAGCTGATTGGCCTCAACGGGTACACTTCTGCGAATGGTTCATCCAACAATGTGTCAATCCTCATTTCAGTGCAAATATTCTCTTTACGAATGAGGCTTCCTTCCAACGTGATCAAATTGTAAAGTTTCACAATCAACATGTGTGGGCTGACGAGAATCCGCACGCATTTGTGCAATCACGTCATCGACACAGATTTTCTGTGAAGGTTTGGGCAGGCATTGTTTGTGATGTCTTGATTGGGCCCCATGTTCTTACACCTACGCTCAATGGAGCACGTTATCATGATTTCATACGGGATACTCTACCTGTGCTGCTAGAACATGTGCCTTTACGAGTACGACACAACATGTGGTTCATGAACGATGGAGCTCCTGCACATTTCAGTCGAAGCGTTCGTACGCTTCTCAACAACAGATTGGGTGACCGTTGGATTGGTAGAGGTGGACCAACTCCATGGCCTCCACGCTCTCCTGACCTCAATCCTCTTGACTTTCATTTATGGGGGCATTTGAAAGCTCTTGTCTACGCAACCCCGGTAGCAAATGTAGAGACTCTTCGTGCTCTTATTGTGGACGTCTGTGATACAATACGCCATTCTCCAGGGCTGCATCAGCGCATCAGGGATTCCATGCGACGGAGGGTGGATGCATGTATCCTCACTAACGGAGGACATTTTGAAAATTTCCTGTAACAAAATGTTTGAAGTCACGCTGGTACGTTCTGTTGCTGTGTGTTTCCATTCCATGATTAATGTGATTTGAAGAGAAGTAATAAAATGAGCTCTAACATGGAAAGTAAGCGTTTCCGGTCACATGACCACGTAACATATTTTCTTCCGTTGTGTGCGAGGAATGTTTCCTGAAAGTTTGGCCGTACCTCTTTGTAACACCCTGTATATCCCAGCCCCTAGACAACGAATCCAGCCAAAACTTTAATATTTCATCACGGAGTCAGAGGGTATGTAATTGAGGGCCAACATCATTTCATTCACTATTGTCTGAAAGCCCGCAATAGGTAGAAATAAGATACAAACAGAATTAGTGAAGGACTATGGCAAGAAAAATTGGACTTCTCGTCAGGTGAGTATAGGGTTACCAAAGTAAAATGAAACAGTTAGCGCAGGAGTAGATCTAATAAGTAGTAAGATACTAGGTGTGCGGATAAATTACTGCAGACAGCATTCTGAACACATCACAATAGACAAGGTAGATGACCCACCATAGTGGTACAATAATACAGGGTGAACATTAATAAAGCCACAAACTGCAGGGACGGATTTCTGACTGTAAATTGAGGACAAAACGTGCTATATACATGTGTCTGGAAGTACAGCGTTGACGATGTAGATAACGCTGATGAATGCTAGTTCCTCTGACTACAGGCCTTGTGTTGCATGCTGCGTGATTGGTGCAGCGTACTGTAAGCAGCAAAATGATCTGCTATTCATGTCGGGAACAAGCCGAGATTGTGTTTGGTTACGGCCATGAAGATGTATATAGCAGAACACGTACCCTCACAGATACTAACCACATCACACAATATTTCAAGCCCTTTTTGGGGGGGTTTTGTAATCATGGATTCTTTCAGACATATGAATGTGCAGGGAGGCGACAGATTTTGGGTACCAGATTAGAAGGATCGGATTCTACAGGATTTTGAGATGAACAGTAGTATAAGATTCAGGCAAGTGGACTGCCAACATAGAGTAAGCCAATGTACGATTATGTGTAGCCTCATAGCAACAGCTACTATCCTTATAACCTGCAACGAATGCAAGGATTATTACCAACAAATTTACCTGTAAGGGAAGGATTTTGTTGATGGTTTTTGCACCAGACCATTTCAATTATGGGATTTCTGTCATCAGTCCTCTTTACCGACGAAGCAGCCTTTACCAGAACTGGCATCACCAATCTACATTGCATCCCATGGACACTACACTTCACATGTGTTGTGACGTAGAAGCGATGCAGGTCTGAACTGTATTCTGGGACGATTTGTTGTCACTGCATGCACATCGTCCATTTCCGGACATATGTTCATAGGACCTTTCTCCTCAATTTCGAGTCAGGAACCTGTCGCTGCAGTTTGTCGGTTTTATTAATGTTCTCCCAGTACACTCTTACTAACTCCAAATATGACGAAATTTAAAAAAAGAGTGATGAGAAAAAAATTATTCGGTACTTTAATAGGGAAGATGAAAGTTTAGCGGTCACGGTGGACTCAAAACTGATCATATGCAAGGTGATAAAATATCTAGATCTCACTGTGCGTTAGTAAGTCCACCCTTAGACTTTTCATCCCGTTGTTTCTTGTCTGCTGCAGGTGGCATGTTACAAAAACTAAATAAGCACCAATACAAGGCTATCAGAATATTAACACCGTGGCATTTAAACCAGTTAATTCACTTCTCGTTGAAGCAAACATGTAAATGAAATAACTTTGTCTAAAATCCCTTACGAATTCAGCGAGCCGGCCGCTGTGGCAGAATGGTTCTAGGCGCTTAAGTCTAGAACCGCGTGACCGCTACGGTCGCAGGTTCGAATCCTGCCTCAGGCATGGATGTGTGTGACGTCCTTAGGATAGTTAGGTTTAAGTAGTTCTAAGTTCTAGGGGACTGGTGACCTCCGACGTTAAGTCCCATAGTGCTCAGAACCATTTGAACCTTAGGTTTGAACGAATTCAGCAGAAAAAATTCAAATAAATGAACAGTTTTTCCCAGGTCTTGCGGTTGTCCCTCGGCGCCCTTTAATGCTAATCAAGTGGTTGGCTACTAGAATGGTCCTAGTTCAGCCTGGGACTCGTGAAGCTGATGCTGGACCACATGGCGGATGGTCCTATAGGAGGTAGATATAAATGTAACGTCGTCGTTAGTGCTGGGTAGTGTCGACCCCATTGTAGGGCGAGAAATCACAAGCACACTTGTCAGGGCAGCACCTAGGTGTGCAGGTTCCCTATTGGGAAGATGGAGCATATCCAGCCACTTTCGGTTTGTAAATAGTTGATTTATTTCTCTTTTACGGGGTGAATCAGCGATTCAATGCCCAATCGCAGCAGGTAAGGATTGGGCGTCGAATCCATGGTTTTCGGCAGCAGTGTGCTTTCAGAATCCTATAGACATCTGTAGACAGTGCAGCGTGGCTCAGAACAAAGCAAGCTTGCTTGCCAGAGAGCCACCTCGCACAAATGATGCTGGTCATGCAATCCTGCCTCATGGCCTAGTGATTTTGCTGGTTGGCCCGGCAGCGGCACAGGGTGAACGCAGTGTCATCCAGAGTGTGAACTCTGGTCTCCGATGTATGGCTCTTTGCGCCTGCAGGCGGTAGTTGCTAACTGGGTCATTGGCTACAAGTGAGCTGATTTGGTCCTGGGTCCAATGGAGCTTTTGCTGACCCGCATAGTATGTGTTCGTTCCGGATGACAGACACTGGTGGCTGCAGCTTTGGGCACCAGTATAGTAATGATGATGCTGTCATCTACTCGATGCCTTTCATTGCCTAGGCTGCCAGTACATATACACTCCTTGGTCAGGCGTGTTGACATGCAAATGATCCAAGAAACACATGGTTGCCACGTCGCCGTGCTGCAGGTGTGTCCTGATCTCAGTAACGTCGCTGGCTATAGACCCCGCGGTCGTACCAATGAACTGAGGCCAGCCATGATGGCAAAACGCCGCCCGCTGCTTGATGCAGCCAGCGTGATTACAGCAGCGGTGGCTTGCACGCGCCAGGGCCAGTAGAAAAGAACATAAATCTTTGTTTTAAACATTGCTTCTTTGTTATGAACACCGATACAATAATTCGTTTCCGCAGTTAGACAGGTCACTGACCAATGAAAACTGAAATACTTTCAAATTACAAGAAGTAGTAGCTGTAGTGCAACACTTTACAAAACACTGACTCGAATAGTGAACCTTTCAGTTGTTTCTGTAGTCCGTTCCAGATGGATCAACTGGTAAAGATAGCCCACCATAAACTCAGATATGTCTTCAAACTTTTCGTGCAACAGATTGCATAATAAGACAGGAAAAGCCTTGTAAAATGAGTTCTGGGTGCCTGCTACTACAAAATTATCGAGCGTCAGTAACTGGGAAGGTTATCCATCTACCAAATTCGGATTATTGGTCCAGATTAACACCAATTTTATTCGCTCTTTCTGAGCACACAGACCAACTAGTAGCACCAATTAATATAATTTACAAATACGAAAAATAATAAAATTAAATACAACCAGTGAGCATCAGAATAATTTAACGGCATCTCAAATCCTTTTTACAGGATCATTGTTGTTGTTGTTGTGGTCTTCAGTCCTGAGACTGGTTTGATGCTGCTCTCCATACTACTCTATCCTGTGCAAGCTTCTTCATCTCCCAGTACCTACTGCAACCTACATCCTTCTGAATCTGTTTAGTGTATTCATTTCTTGGTCTCCCTCTACGATTTTTACCCTCCAAGCTGCCCTCCAATACTAAATTGGTGATCCCTTGATGTCTCAGAACACGCCCTACCAACTGATCCCTTCTTCTAGTCAAGTTGTGCCTCAAATTTCTCTTCTCTCCAATTCTATTCAATATCTCCTCATTAGTTGTGAGATCTACCCATCTAATCTTCAGCATTCTTCTGCACCACCACATTTCGAAAGCTTCTATTCTCTTCTTGTCTAAACTATTTATCGTCCACGTTTCACTTCCATACATGGCTACACTCCATACAAATACTTGAAGAAACGACATCCTGACACTTAAATCTATACTCGATGTTAACAAAGTTCTCTTCTTCAGAAACGCTTTCCTTGCCATTTCCAGTCTATACAGGATCATAAAGAATACGTAAGATAAGAATGTCGATCATCTCAAAATGCCTTTCCCTCAAATGCAAAATATCTCTGTTGGGTGCATAAAAATTGCTCCAACCGTACCAGTTACAAATTGTACATGCAAATAACTAAACCCACTGAGTCATGGATGAACCCTCTACTACTACACATAATGAAAAATCACGTTATCTAATGAAGTGAAGAACAAATGAAACGAAAATACCTAACCATTTCTCTCGGGCTATGACGACAACTCAGAATGGCAGGGCCTTGCAGGATAAAGCGAATGTCGTGTCACAATATTTAGGATCACCTGGAACTTTATACCTTTTTGTATATTGATTGAGCTACATTGAAGCGCCAAAGAAACTAGTACAGGCATAGGTATTCAGATACAGAGATATGTAAACAGAGAGAATACGCCGCAACGCCTATACTGTATAAGACATAAAGAGTCTGGGGCAGTTGTTAGATCGGTTGCTGCTGCTACAACCGCTGCTTATCAAGATTTAAGTGAGTTTGAACGTAGTGTTACAGTCGGCGTACGAGCGATGGGACACAGCATCTCCGATGTAGCGATGAACTGGGGATTTTCCCGTACGACCATTTCACGAGAGTACCGTGAATGTCAGGAATCTGGTAAGACATTGATTCTCCGACATCACCTATGCCAGGAAAAGATCCTGCAAGAACGGGACCTACAGCGACTGTAGAGAATCCTTCAACATGACAGAAGAGCAACCTTTCCGCAAACTGCTGCCGATTGCAATGCTAGATCATCAACAAGTGTCAGCGAACGAACCATTCGACCAAACATCGTCGATATGAGCTTTCGGAACTGAAGGCCCACTTCTGTATCCTTGGTGACTGCACGACACAAATCTTTACGCTTCACCTAGGCTCGGCAGCATCGACATTGGACTGTTGACGACTGGAAACATGTAGCCTGGTCAGACGAGTCTCGTTTCAAATTGTATCGAGTGGATGAACGTGCACAGGTATGGAACAACCTAATGAATCCATGGACCCTACGTTTCAGCAGGGGACTGTTCAATTTGGTGGAGGCTCTGTAATGACGTGGGCCGTGTGCGGGTGGATTGATATGGGAACCGTGATACGTCTAGGTAAGCATCGTATATGATCACCTGCACCAGTTCATGTCCATTGTGCATTCAGAAGGTCTGCGGAAATTCCAGCAGGACAATGCGACTTCCCAATATCCAGATTGCTACAAAGTGGCTCCATGAACACTTCCGCTGGTCACCAAACTCCCCAGACACGAACATTATTGAGCATATCTGGGATGCCCTGCAACGTGCTGTTCGGAAGAAATCCCCATCTCTTCGTACTCTTATGGATTTATGGACAGTCCTCTAAGATCAGTTTCCTCCAACACTACTTCAGACATTAGTCGAGTCCATGGCACGTCGTGATGCGGCCCTTCTGCGTGCTCTCGGAGAACTTACAAGACATATTAGGCAGGTGTACCAGTTTCTTTGGCTCTTCAGTGTATAACCGACCGTATTCAACTACTAAGACTGACAAAATGCTGATACGTCTCCTCTAAAACCTCACGCACGGAAGTTTTAAGCATACTTTTCCCCCAGTTTAGCTGAACATTACACTGACACATGTAAGTAATTTTCCAAAACATGTGACATTATAAATAACCCCATTTGTTCAGATCAAACAGTTTATCGTCGGTAAGATATCTGCCAAAACAAACTGAACAATTCGTTGTGTGCCACTGCTTCCCAGAATAATGGCAGATAATGAAAAGCATGTCACTTACAAACTACACAAATGGAAAGGCATTTTCAATTAGAAAGTGAATCAAAAGAAATAAAACTGTAACTTTTACCTGATTCCTGTCAATAGCAATCATTTGCAATAATGTCAGTATATGAAGTTAATAGGTTTGCAAAATCATTATGGTTATGGAAGGAAATAATATAATGGAATAAACAAAATTTTTTTGATAATATTCTGAATGTTATTGAAAAGAAATTAGAATAGCACTAAAGTAGGGTAATTTACAATGTAGCGGAATCAATGATGATGAAAAGCTACTCTTTCTACAAAATGAGTTTACACATTACTGCTTAGAAAAATATAGTTTGCGATATTTCATACCCAACTTTCTTTTCAAAATAGTCTACACTTAGCTGGTCCTGTTTGCGAGTCGTCGACGTCGGCTTAATCATTTAGCGTGTATTCCAATAATTACTAGCGTCGTGCTGATCGTCGTTGCTAATGTAACAGGAGCGCTCGATGTCTCTGGAATTAATTACAGTTTGCGTACCTTCGAGCAACGACTAACACAACGAACGCCTCTCCGTTAACGAGTGACGTAACCCGGCGTCATTGTGTTTGTTAGTTTTTCTTTTCTTTTTTTTTTAGTTATTAGTCTTCTGACTGGTTTGATGCGGCACGCCACTACTTTCTCTACTGTGCCAACAGCTTCATCTCAGAGCAGCATTTCATGACTATATCCCTTCCTCTGTCTTCCTCTACAGCTTATGCCCTCTAAATCTCAATCCATGATGCCTTAACAGATGTGTATCATCCTATCCCTTCTCCTTGTCAGTGTTTTCTACACATTCCTTTCCTCTCTTATTCTGCGCAGAACCTGCTCATTCCTTACCCTATCAGTCCACCTACTTTTCGACTTTCGTCTGTAGCATCATCTCAAACGCTTCGATTCTCCTCTTTGCCGGTTTTCCAACAGTTCATGTTTCACTACAATACAATGCTGTGCTCCAAAAGTATATTCTCAGAAATTTGTTCCTCTGATACAAGTAGACTTTTCTTGGCCAGGAATGCCATTTTTGCTCCATCCGACATTGGCTATTTTACTGCCTAGGTAGAAGAATTCCTTAACTTTATCTACTTCGTGACCATGAATCCTGATAATACATTTATCGCCGTTCTCATTTCGGCTACTTCTCCTTACATTTTTTAATCTTACTTCGATTTAATTTCAGTCCATATTCTGTGCTCATTAGACTGTCCATTCCATCCAGCAGATCATGTAATTCTTCTTCACTTTCACTCGGGATAGCAATATCATCAGCGAATTCTATCACTGTTACCGTTTCACCTTGAATTTTTATAACACTCCTGAACCTTTCTTTTATTTCCATCATTGCTTCTTCGATGTACATATTGAAAAGTTGGGGCGAAACACTACATCCCTGTCTTTCACCCCTTTTAATCCGAGCATTTCGTTCGATGTCGTCCACTCTTGTCGTTCTCTCTTGGCTCTTGTACTTATTATGTATTACCCGTCTCCCCCTATAGCTTACCCCTATTTCTCTCAGAATTTCGAACATCTTGCACCATTTTACACTGTCGAACACTTCTTCTAGTCGACAAATCCTATGAACGTGTCTTGCTATTTCTTTAGTCTTGCTTCCATTATCAACCGCAACGTCAGAATGGCCCCTCTGGTATCTCTACCAGTCCTAAAACCGAACTGATAATCGTCTAATACATTCTCAATTTTCTTTTCCATTCTTCTGTATATTATTCTTGTCAACAACTTGAATGTATGAGCTGTTAAGTTAATTGTGCGATAATACTCGCACTTGTCAGTTCTTGTTGTTTTCGGAACTGTGTGAATGATATTTCTCCGAAAGTTGGACGGTATGTTGCCAGACTCATATATTCTACAGTCCAACGTGAACAGTCGTTTTGTTGACCCTTCCCCTAATCATTTTAGAAATTCTAATGGAATTCTATTGATCCTTTCTGCATTATTTGATCCTAAGTCCTCCAAAGATCTGTTAAATCTGATTCTAATACTGTATCCAGTATCTCTTCTAAATCGACTCCTGTTTCTTCCTCTACCAGAGAAATCTTCCCCTCACAGTGGCCTTCACTGCACTCTTTCCACCTGTCCCCTCTCTCTCTCCCCTGCATTTAACAACGGAATTCCGGTTGCACTCTTACTGTTACCACCCTTGCGATTAATTTCACCGAAGGTTGTTTTGGCTTTCCTATATGTTGCTTCAGTCCTTCCGAGAATCATTTCTTTTTCGATTTCGTCATGCGGCTATTTCGTTTTAGCTTCCTTGCACTACGTATTTATTTCATTCCTCAGCAACTTGTGTTACTGTATTCCTGAATGTCCCAGAACACTTTTGTACTACCTTCTTTCATTCATCAGCTGAAATATTTCTTCTGTTACCCATGGTTTCTTTGCAGTTAACTTGTTTGTACCTATGCTTTTCTTTCCAGCTTCTGTGATTGCCCTTTTTAGAGATGTCCATTCCTGGTCAACTCTACTGCCTAGCGGACTATTCTTTATTGCTGTATCTACAGCCTTAGAGAACTTTAAATGTTTCTCTTCATTCCTTAGTACTTCCGTATCCCACTTTTTTGCGTATTGACTCTACCTCATAAAAGTCTCTAACTTCAGAATGCTCTTCATCACTACTAAATTGTGATCTGAGTCTATACCTGGTCCTAGGTACGCCTCACAATTCAGATTCTGATTTCGCAATCTCTGTCTGACCATGATGTACTGTAACTGAAATCTTTCCGTATCAACTGGACTTTTCCAAGTTAGTCACTATACCTACATATTTCATACACTCCTGGAAATGGAAAAAAGAACACATTGACACCGGTGTGTCAGACCCACCATACTTGCTCCGGACACTGCGAGAGGGCTGTACAAGCAATGATCACACGCACGGCACAGCGGACACACCAGGAACCGCGGTGTTGGCCGTCGAATGGCGCTAGCTGCGCAGCATTTGTGCACCACCGCCGTCAGTGTCAGCCAGTTTGCCGTGGCATACGGAGCTCCATCGCAGTCTTTAACACTGGTAGCATGCCGAGACAGCGTGGACGTGAACCGTATGTGCAGGTGACGGACTTTGAGCGAGGGCGTATAGTGGGCATGCGGGAGGCCGGGTGGACGTACCGCCGAATTGCTCAACACGTGGGGCATGAGGTCTCCACAGTACATCGATGTTGTCGCCAGTGGTCGGCGGAAGGTGCACGTGCCCGTCGACCTGGGACCGGACCGCAGCGACGCACGGATGCACGCCAAGACCGTAGGATCCTACGCAGTGCCGTAGGGGACCGCACCGCCACTTCCCAGCAAATTAGGGACACTGTTGCTCCTGGGGTATCGGCGAGGACCATTCGCAACCGTCTCCATGAAGCTGGGCTACGGTCCCGCACACCGTTAGGCCGTCTTCCGCTCACGCCCCAACATCGTGCAGCCCGCCTCCAGTGGTGTCGCGACAGGCGTGAATGGAGGGACGAATGGAGACGTGTCGTCTTCAGCGATGAGAGTCGCTTCTGCCTTGGTGCCAATGATGGTCGTATGCATGTTTGGCGCCGTGCAGGTGAGCGCCACAATCAGGACTGCATACGACCGAGGCACACAGGGCCAACACCCGGCATCATGGTGTGGGGAGCGATCTCCTACACTGCCCGTACACCACTGGTGATCGTCGAGGGGACACTGAATAGTGCACGGTACATCCAAACCGTCATCGAACCCATCGTTCTACCATTCCTAGACCGGCAAGGGAACGTGCTGTTCCAACAGGACAATGCACGTCCGCATGTATCCCGTGCCACCGAACGTGCTCTAGAAGGTGTAAGTCAACTACCCTGGCCAGCAAGATCTCCGAATCTGTCCCCCATTGAGCATGTTTGGGACTGGATGAAGCGTCGTCTCACGCGGTCTGCACGTCCAGCACGAACGCTGGTCCAACTGAGGCGCCAGGTGGAAATGGCATGGCAAGCCGTTCCACAGGACTACATCCAGCATCTCTACGATCGTCTCCATGGGAGAATAGCAGCCTGCATTGCTGCGAAAGGTGGATATACACTGTACTAGTGCCGACATTGTGCATGCTCTTTTGCCTGTGTCTATGTGCCTGTGGTTCTGTCAGTGTGATCATGTGATGTATCTGACCCCAGGAATGTCTCAATAAAGTTTCCCCTTCCTGGGACAATGAATTCACGGTGTTCTTATTTCAATTTCCAGGAGTGTGTTTGTGCTTCATTGTTCGATGGTAACTTTGCAGTAAGGAAGCACATTAAGTTACTTGTAACTTATATGAACAGTCCGCAGTATACACCGAACAATCGCACCTCTTACAATAGTTACAGTGGTCACATCAATTGCACAGCGATCGGCACTCCATACGTTCCAGATTAAAGTTATTCCCATCAGTCCACGACAAGGAAATGCATTACCATATTCTTGTTTAAATTTACAGACCTTGGCACGCATTAAACAATCTATGCAGTCGAAAATCGACACATTACACTCACAGCGTTCACGTAGCTTAGTGGTTTGTGAATTATAGTTTTTCAACTTAATGTGTAGAATAGCAGTTCAGAGAGACAACCAACACGACACAAAATTAATTCCTTGTGTGCGTACGCACCCAAAACCACAATACTGTTCAAGCAGTTATATTACATTAGCCACGGTCGTGGTAAACAATCTGACACTCACGCAGCAAGACTTTGTTGTTCGCGCTCCCGACTCTGCACTGATGCTTTCTCTGTCGACCTATCGATGTGTTTCTACACCGCTCAACTCACCGCTTCACATTACATTTTCAAAAATTCCTAGTACATCATTAAAGAGTTTCATACAAAATTGCAACTTCATCGAAAAGGTATACAAAAATTATAGGAAAAAATCTACATCGTTCTGTAGTGTTATCTTCACATGTGTCAACCCCCCCCCCCTTTATCATGTGATGTTCGCTAGAACCTCTCGCAACAAAACTTCTCAAATACAGATGATGTATGTTGTTTGCGTACTGCTTGTATTTATGTAAGCTGACATAACTTGAAATACTACTGTTGTCTTTTGAGCATAAACAAAATTGCATACAAATTGTCATTATAACTAACATAAGAATAATCATTTCATATCTCCTTAATTGCTAAATTATCCTCTAAACAATAGAAATAACATGACATAGTCCGTGAAGGAACAAATTTCATCTCTCCTATATTGCCATACAACAAAAGATAGTACAATGGATATGTTAAATAGTACCACAATAATCACTTTTGGGTCCTACTATTCTTAGTCCTTACATTACAAGCATTGTGGCATTTATGCTTGTTATTTTCTTTAATGCTATAAGTAATCACACAGTCTATCCATTATTACTAACCTAGACAATCAGTTGAAAATTACAGACCTTCATAGATTCCAATTCTAATATATAAATCTCTTTTATTGTTACCTTTCCTAGAGTTTTCTTTTTTTCATTTTCATGTTGTAGCCAAATTTAGGGTGGAAACACAGAACTACTAGTACATTAACACTCATCATGCTATGAAATTATCCACGCCTTTTCTTGCAAACTCAAATAAATAAAAAATTCACTTTTGTATTTTAAAAGCAAAATTATGTACTCTCCACACGAAAATTCAGTTTCTCTGGATGCTGTTCGTGGGGAATATGTCTTCTTATGGTCAGATTGGCAATTCTCCAGTTATTATCCACTGAAATTTAATATTGCTGTGTACCTTTTCCATGTTTCATTTTAACTAATCCTCCTTTAATTTTCTATGATGTATACCATTACAGTAATCATCGATTTGCATGTTATATGTTGATCCCCCAAAACATAATTCCACTTTGCTTATGCTTTTTAATGAATTCCAATTGTGACTATATTATGGCAAAGCTACCTAAGAACTTCCACTTATGATATTTTCTACTTCTTCTCCTACGTTATCCCTGTATTTATTTCTGTTTACCTCGTAGTTCTCCCATTATTTCTCACTTTACTCTATGTATTTCATCATTATCCTTCTCGCCTACTCCTTCTTCACTTGACTAATCATTTAATACTTTCCCTTACTGCTGTGTGCCAAAATTCATGATTTCATCCACCAGTCACTTCTTACTCTGTAATTCTACCACACAGCAAAACAGTCAAAAATTTCAATTGAATTCCTCCACATACCTACCATACATCATTAATTCCTTCTATTTTCAATCATTACTCCTACACAGGGACAACATTCTCGAAGGTCTCCTTTATTTCTGTTCAGATTACACCATCCCAAAACAAATTCAGTTAATTAGCTACTCTACTAATACACCATTCTTGCTTTTTGCTAGTACCCTCTGATCTCCTACACAAACCTTTCCAGGATTAATTATCTTATTCTTATTGATTTCCAGAGCTTATATTAATCACTGACTTATCATTTCATATAGTCATACTAGGTTATACCTACTCAATCCAGACTCTAGGTAGTTCGTTAGCTACAGAGTTGCTTTTGACATATACATAGCATAGTGGAAGAATAGTAATCAGTGCAGGAAACTAAAGAAAAACACTGCAACAACTTGGGTTCCTATGCACGTTTCTGTAAATATTCATTGAAGTATAGTGAACACCCTGTGATTTTTTTTGTCACTGCTGATCATTTCTCTACTGTTCCTCCAGGATGCCACAATTTATGGTGTTTATCAAAGTTTTCTTTCCCCTGCAGGCAACATAGTGCTGTCTACCAACACCTCTCACACTATTCCAGATTATTATTCAGTCTATAATACTCACCTACCAACTTAAATCTCTTCTGATAAGGCAATTTCCTTACAAACTCTTCAACTAAACCACTCTTTTTCTATGTGTTGTCCTAATGCTTTAATTTGGTACTCTCTTCTTCTCTACATGCTTTCACACTTTCCCTCAAACCAACTATCATAATCTGGGTATTTTTGACAAACTTCCATTATTATATCGTGTCTATCTCCAAACCAGCACAAATCCAAGAATTCTGAATAAGTTATTTAAAATACTTCTATCTCTCTGGAGCAACTACACCCCATTTTAATCCCTTTTTAAACTAACACTACCGCTTCTCAGTATAAAATTTTCTGAACATTCTGTTATAACCTGGCTTCTGACAGTGTTTTCAACAGAAAATCATTTACTTCGCTACTGCAGTTACAGACTACGTTGTCACTTTGTACTTGTATTATTGAAGAAGTCCTCAACATTCTCTTCTAATTTATCTACCTCATTCCTCATTGTCGAAAGTGTTCTCTTTAATTTCGTCCATATCTGCCTCATTCTCAGTACTAAATTTCTGTGAGGCTGATTACAATCAGTCTCTGCTTTGTCTTGCTCTTGTTCGTCCTCAACAGCCTGGGTTTCAACGTTTTTATCCAAGCATTCTTCAATTCTAATTCTTTAGGAATCATCTTGTTTTGTAAATATTATACTTTAAACTGTAGCGTTTGATCTATTGTTTTGCCTTGCTTATATAGCGTTTTCTTTTGTGATTCATCTACATTCGTGCTATTTTCCCCACTCTACTTTTTCTTCATTTCTTCTTGCCATGCTTCCATTTCTTTCTGCAATTTCTTATGCCCTTCTTTCATTTCCCATTCCATTCACTCCTGCCCCTCTTCCTCATTGTATAGGGCTTTCCATTCCTCCATTCAAGTATACTTCTCTTCTCACTCGTTTCTGTATATTTTCTGTAACTGATTCTGCTTTGTTATCTCCCAACTCTTCGCTTCCTCATATCTGGAAGGTAGTCCCGTTCATACTCTTTAGTCGTCATATTGTTGACCTAATGAAAACAAAACAAAACAAGAACAAATTACACCACTCACAAAATTTCTAACTTTGACCAGAAAATTGACAGATCCCCTCAGGACAGCATTAAACAACGATGTCCTTTCACAATACGGTTCATACTTGTGAAGATAACGGATCAGTGGTGTCACAAAATTTAGCTACGTGATTCGAAACAGTACTTCCCCGAATACTGATTGCGCCAGAACTGATCGTGTTTACCTACTAAATCATAGGAAACCCTGATCCGTCTCTTCTAATTTCTCAGGAACTGCAGTTTTAAGGTACCTGAAACGAGAAATACTCAACTTTTCCCACAGCTTAGTTGAACATTACACTCAGGCACACAAGTAATTTCCCAATAACTAAAGCTTTATGAATGTTCACGCATTTGGTAAAATCAAAAAGATTACAGTTGATAAGACATTCACCTAAAGAAAGTTAGAAACTCATTTCGTGCTACTACCTGCTATTGTAATGCGTACTTCATCTGCCCAGCATTGTAATTCACGGGAAGGAGATTAAATGCAAAACAATAAAACATCCAGATGTAGATAAACACAAACTACATAAAGAAGGGGCATTATCAATTGAAAAGCGAATGAAAGAAAATAAAGCTATTTATCTTTTACCAGATTGGTATTATAGCAATTTTATCTAACAGTAAGGACAGTTTAATAGACGTAGACATGGTCCATGGTAGGTTGTAACGTAATTTTATTTAATCGTGCGATTAGCTAATTTCTACTACTTGTCATTGTCAAGCACTTGTAAAACTAACATTGTCTGCACGCTTCGCACGTATGAATGTTTGGATGTGTGTGTGAATTTCTAAGGAAGCAAACAACTGAGGTTATCGGTCCCTAGATTTACACACTACTTAAACTAACTAAAACTAACTTATGCTAAGAACAACACATACACACAAATGCCAGAGGGAAGACTCGAACCGCCGTCGGGAGGGGCCGTACAATCCGTGACACAGCGTCTCAAACTGCGCGGCTTCGCATATATAACTAACACTTCATGCGATGCATGCAGACAATTTAGCGCTTTTCCGTGTTGGTTTTACAAGTACTTCACAGTGGCACTGGTCGAGATTAGCTAATCACACGCTACAGCCTACTACGGACAATGTTTACGTTTATTAAACATCTGGAGGCAGTGGATCCCCACAAATACAGAATAATGACACCGTAAAAATTAACGGGTTTGCAAAAATGTTGTGATTATGGAAATAAATAATGAATGAAACCAAATTTTCACTATTACTCTGAATGTTACTGGACTGCAATTAGCATGGCAGTTCAACAAGGTAATTTGTGGCCCATGGTACGCACAAAACAGTCTGTGCTGCCTAAAGTCAAAACCGCACAGTAATCACATACCTTAGCGGTCTGCATATCATAGTTTTCAAGCTTAATTTGTCGAATAGCAGTACCGATTAACATGCAATGCGACACGTAAGCAGTTCTTTTTCACGGTACACACCCAAACTCACAAGACGTATCACTGTTCAAGCAGTTGCATGACATCAGTCATGGACACCTTAAACACACTGACACTCAAGCGGCATAAAAATTCCTTTCTTGCCCTCGCTCACGACTCTCAGTTGACGCTTTCTCTGTCGTCTTATCGATATTTTTATACCCAGTTCAACCTAATCGCTTCAAATTACACTTTCAAAAATTCCTAGTACGTTACTGTACAGTTTCATACAAAATTACAATTTTATATTGTTCCGTTCGTGGTAAAGGAATTGGAACAACATGTTAATAAACGTGAAAACTTGCAGCACCAAAAGAAATGAAAATATCAAGCACATTCATAGCAAATGAATTAAGTAAACAGAAGCATAACTATATAAAGAAATAAATTTGCAAAAGTTATCCTGCAATAACTTTTTCAATGTATCACAAAAATATGAGAGGAAACAGATAAAAGAAAATACAGGAAAAACATAACGTATATCGTTCTGCAATGTTAACTTCATAGCCTGCAACACCTGTGGCCTGCTGGAGGCAACAGATTTCACTGTGCAACAATGAAAATGTAAATCGAATGAAAATACCTAATTCCTATTAATACTAATGTGCTGATCGCGAATATCGCAAAGACAATTCAAACTTCACTCTAGTCTTCATTTTACACTGTTTTTTTATGGTTAGATAATCATATAAGGATTTTTATGTTTAGTTTAAAATAAAAAATTATAATGGTTTGTCAAAGTCATAATAACTAGTAACAATGTATTATATTACTATCCCTGGTCTTACTTGTGTGCAATAATTTGGATATAAGCATTTTGATACAAAGTTTAGTGATCTTTTTGTCTCCCTCCTCGTCAACTTTAGTGACTTTGGTGATTAAAATTCTTCTGGGTATTATGCCGCGTCATTGCTAAAAACTAACAACACTAATAAACTAAAACGGACGTTTCGGTCGAATTGCAACGGCATTCCTCATGCCCTGAGGAAGGCCGTTGCAATTCGGCCGAAACGTCGGTTTTAGTTTATTATTGTTGTTAGTTTTTAGCAATGACGCGGCATAACACCCGGAAGAATTTTGATCACTGTGACACCGGCCGCGGAAGCCTACATTCTTATATTCAGTGACTTTATTAATGCATGTAATAATTTTTGCACGTTTGTTTCCAGATTAACTACCAGTTGCTCAAGTTTACTGCTATTGAAATGAACAAAAATGCCACGACTTTGTGTTAACAGTGCTGACACATTTTACTACGTATGTGGAGAAGTGACATTGCTTCACAATAACAGCAAATAACTCCATTGATTAAAAAAGCTTACAGTTGTTATTTAGGGTGCAAACTAGGTGATCAGGATAAACCCTGGGCTCCGCATGTGATCTGCAACACTTGTGCCAGCAACCACAGGTATTGGATGCATGGGAAAGGACGTTCGATGCCCTTTCCAGTGCCCATGATCTGGCGTGAGCCAACTAACCATGCCAGTGACTACTACTTGTGTATGGTTCCTCCTATCAGGAAGGGAATGTCTAAGAAGAAGACTCAGTGATCTATCCTAAGATTCCATCTGCCATATCTCCAGTTCTACATGGGGAAGAATTGCCAATACCAGAACCACCGACAGAATACGAAATTACTTCTAATGGGGACTCTGAATGTCCTGAACCACGTACTTCACAAGATCCAGAGTTTCTCCCAAATATATCATCAACTTATGAACCACAAAAATTGTCTCAAAATGAGTTAAATGATCTCATTAGAGACTTGAGCTCTCTAAAGCTAAGACTGATGGCACCAAGATTGCAGCATCGAAACTTTCTGGAAAGCAATATAAATGTTTCATTCTACCACAGAAGAGAGCAACAATTAATTCCTTTTTTTAACATGCAAGACAGTCTTGTGGCATGTGTAGACATAAATGGTCTAATGAAGGCTCTCAGAATTAATTACAACCCTGATGAGTGGAGACTCTTCATTGATTCGTCGAAGTTGAGATTAAAAGCAGTGTTTTTAAATATTGGTAATGAGCTTCCTTCTATTCCAGTTGGGCGTAGTATGCATATGAAACAGTCATAGAAAAACATAAAATTTTTACTAGAAGCCATCAAGTATAATAACACTCAATGGCAGATTAGTGGTGACTTGAAATTGGTTGCACTGCTATTAGGTATGCACCTAAGGTATACTAAACATTGCTTCATTCTCTGTCAATGGGATAGCTGAGCTGCTGCATGTCATTACAGTAAACATAAATGGCCCACCAGAAAATCTCTTCAACCAGGTATATAGAACATTAAGAGCGAACCTCTAGTAGCTCCTAAAAAGATTCTGCTCCCGCCCTTGCACATCACGTTGGGTCTCATATAAAACTGCGTTAAGGGAATGAACAAAGATGGTGAAGCGTTGAAGCACTTCAGACAAAAATTCCCTTACTTATGTGATGCCAAAGTAAAGGAGAGCATCTTTTGTAGGCCCACAGGTTCGAGAGCTTTTTGGAGAACATACTTCTGATGGAATCATACAAGGTAATAAGACGCATGCATGGTAATGTTTTGAGACAGTCTGTTTACAGCTCTTAGGGAACAAACGAGTAATAAATTACAAGGAGTTTTGTAGATAACATGTTGTCACCTTATGAAAACTTGGTTGCAACATGTCATTGAAAATGAATTTCTTACATAGTCATCTTGACTTCTTCGTCAAAGATTGTTGTGCAGTATGTGAGGAACATGGGGTGCGGTATCATCCAGATATTGCGACATTTCAGAAGAGGTATGCCGGAAAGTGGAGCCCTACAATTTTAGCAGATTACTGCTGGGCAGTCATAAGGGATGTTCCTGGTTATTTTTATAAATGTCAAGCGAAGCGAAAACGGTCATCTTCTGAATTTGTTTCTGAAAAAATATGTAATTGTATATACTGTACATATGGACACATAAAATTTGTAATCCCTTATATATATTTGTGACCAGTTACTTTATATATTTTCTTTCGTGCTTTACATAGTTCTGGTACAAAGTAGACTTACAAATCATTTTCATTCATGTAATTTTATCTTCATTTTTTCTTAATATTTTGCTTTTGTACTTCAAGAATGGCACTGAAACTTATCAATAAATGATACATAAAATAATTCAAGTAATTATTCACTTAAAATTTTTATGCTGAATCTTGGAATATGAATGTGTATTTAGTTAGTGAGTTATTTATACATAAATGTAGATTACTTTTTTAAATGCTAGAGCTAAATATTTATGATTACGATGGTGTTGTATCATTTTATAATTAAATAAACATAACTAACTCGAAATTATGCAATTTACACATTTTCATTTTAGATATTGTTCAGTGTTATCAGGCATGAAGTGATGAGCTGAGTCTCGGATACAAGTCCACGTCTTTCGTCCAGGTATCTCCGTTAGCGTCCAGCGACCAAGTCGAGGTGTGTCCATCCGCACCTCTCGTCCAATTCTAATTTTTTTTTCAATTACATTGCCTGTCTGCTCCAGAGTTACCCACGGAAGGTCAACGGAAACCTTCCTCCACCAATGAGAAAGCTCGGCCAGGAGTTAACCAAAGATGTTTTAAGAAATGAAGCTTGGACATCCCATCAAGAAGATATTTCTTAAGCTTCCCAATGAGGTGCTTTCTTGAGATGGGTGAAAAAAATCTTAGTTTTGTGTGTGGTCTTGTATCTGGGCGATGCTTGTCCTCCATCACGAAAAGAAGAGAAACTTTAACTGCTACAGAGCTTTTCCACTTGAAAACTGAACTGTCTTTCACCCTGGATGGCATTCTCCAGCTTTCTCTGAAGGCTTCTTTGCAAAGAACACGCCCAAAGAAAGTTATTTTAAGATAGATGGCAGAATGTAAAATACGAGCTACGTGCATGTAAGTGCTCAGGAAGCTGCCCTGTGATAGACAGGTTCACCCCTTCTCCTTGTCAGTGTTTTCCACATGTTCCTTTCCACTCCGATTCTGCACAGAACCTCCTTACCTTATCATTCTACCTTTCTTCAGCAGTCTTCTGTAGCACCGTTTGTCAATTGCCTCTGTTCTCCTCCGCTCCGATTTTCGCACAGTCCATGTTTCATTTCCATACAATGCTGTGTTCCCAACGTGCATTCTCAGAAATTTCTTCCCCAAATTAAGACCGATGTCTGATTCTATTAGACATCTCTTTGCCCAGAAATACCCTTTTTGCCAGTGCTGGTGTGCTTCTTATGTCCTACTTCCTCCGTCCCTCAATTATTACTTTGCTGCCTAGGAAGAAGAACTCGTTAACTTCATCTACTTCGTGATCACCAGCTGTGATGGTAAGGTTCTTACTGCTCTCATTTCTGCTGCACTTCATTACTTTCGTCTTTGTTCGATTTACTCTCAGTCCATATTCTGTCCTCATTAACCTTTTCATCCTATTAAACACTTTCTGAAATTCTTATTCGCTATCACTGAAAACAGCAGTGTCATTAGCAAATTTCACCATTGATATCCTTTCACCTAGAATTTTAATTCCATTCTTGGACCTTTCTTTCATTTCCCTTATTGCTTCTTTTATGTTTAAATTGAACGTTAGCGGTTAAAGATTGCATCGCTGTCTTACACCCTTTCTAACCCTAATACTTCGTTCTTGGTCTTCCAGTCCCTCTTCTTTCTTGAACATATTGTTTATTAGCCGTCTTTCACTATAGCTTACCCCTACTTTCCTCGAAAATCTGAACATCTTGCACCGCTTGCCATTGTCGAACACTTTCTCCAGGTAGACAAATCCTATCAACAGGTCTTGATATTTCTTCACCCTTGCTCCCATTATCGACTGCAACGTCAGAAGTGCCTCTCTGGGGCCAAACCGATCGTTATCCACTAGAAACTCAATTTTCTTTTCCGGTCTTCTGTATATTATTCTTGTTAGCAACTTCGATGCATGACCTGTCAAGCTAACTGTGCTATAATTCTCGCACTTATCGGTCCTTCTAAACTTCGGAATTGTGTGGATGAGGTTTTTCTGAACGTTTGATGGTATATCGCCAACGTCAATATTCTTTTCTTTTTTTTACCACTTCCCCCAATTATTTTAGATACTTTGTAGGATTGTTAGCTATACTTTCTGCCTTTTTAGATATTAAGACTTCCACTATGTTTTAAATTCCGATTCTATATAGAGTCCTTTCTTTTTCTATCACATGATCAGACAAGTAATTCCCCTCTAAGAGGCCTTCAATCTTTCCACCTATCCGCTCTCTCCCTTGCATTTAATAGTGGAATCCCAGTGCACTTTTAATGTTACAGCCCTTGTTTTTTATTTCATCGAAGGTTGATTTGACTTTTCTATCAGTTGATCCATTCCTTCCTTCAATCGTTTCTTTTTAAATTTCTTCACTTTTTCATGCAGCCACTTCGCCTTCATTTCCCTTCACTTTCATTCCCTTCGCTTTCACTCCCTTCGCTTTCATTCATAAGTGCCTTGTATTTCCGTATTCCTTAATATCCCTGCACATTTCTGTAGTTCCTTCTTCCATTGATCAACTGAAGATGGCACAGTTAGAGCGTGTTTCGGTAGTAAAAACGTCGAGGGTAAACTATTTAGTTTTCAAAAAGTAACATGATCACAGAAGAAGAATTAATGACAACTCTAAAAGCAATTCTTACTATTCAGCAGTAGTAAATCATTATTTCATATTCGAAATTAGCAATCTCCAAGTTAAAGAACGCGAAACTGTACAAATAAATCACTCTGTTGTATGTAGATTAGAGGACATAGTAAGAGAGATCTAAAATAATAAATCTCATGTCAAAGATTACTGTGTTGCGTCAGTGTGAGATAAATGGAAACGAAATGGCAGATGAGATGACCAAACAGTGTATGTAGGGGAAGAAAACCTCCTTAATGTACCGGCACAGTACGTTGTGTAAAAATAAAAAGGCCATTCGGAAATTAAGGTCCGACAGATCGCGAAATGGAAACTACAGTGAAATCCGATGAAACTTCACACAGATGAGTTGGGCAGTATCTCTAGTAAACCCGTGGATCGCGTCACTTCACTCCTTTCAGTATTGAGCGCACAGTGAGCACGTGAAGATGTCTAGAAGAAAGCGTCTCAAGACAAGTGTGAGGGCCTGGTGAAAGATTTCGCCTGAAGCTATTCAGCCCACATGTGGTGACTGTCATGCGTTTCCTTCTTCAAGAGAATTCTCGCCCTCACTCTGCAGGGCAATGAAGATACTCCTCCAACGTTTTCGATGGGAAGTGTTTTATTACCCATAATACGGGCCGTAATTGGCTTCCACTGCGTTTCGTTTCTGTTCACATGAACCGCTGGCTATGAAGACGACATTTTGGAACTGACAACGAGCTGTAGACCAGCATTGAGATTTGTCGGAAAGCACAGGCGGCTGCCATCTATGACGAGGTCATTGGTAAGTTGGTACAACGCTATGACAAATGTCTGAGTCCGAGCGGCGACTATTTAGAGAAGCAGATGGAAGTTTTAGCTAGCTGTTTCACGTAAAATATTTTTGAACTTCACAGTCGTTTCCATTTCGCGGCCGATCGGACCTTACTTTGCGAATACCTCTTGTATAGACAGCCACTGACAAACGAATAGAAGAAACAATGGTCAGAATCCTCAAAAACATCATGCCAGTACGTCATCTATATTGCATGCAATCATGCGCGCCTAAGACAGCTTTTATATAGCATTTATAGAGCCGAATTACTGCTTTTTCATTGTGGAGTCGCAGAGGATACGAACCACTTGTTTGTTGGATGCTACAAGCAAAGACAAAAGTTGTCAGCATTGATTCAGCACTGGGGGACTCTTAAATGTGCTTTTTCACCATTTGTACCGACACTTCTCTCTACATGAATCTATAAGATATTTAAGCAACTTTTCCGTCTGTGTACAGGAAAGGTATATAAAATTAATCAGATCTTTCTCAATCTAGCATTTATGGGACGTCATCGGACGAAAACTCCAGCGTCATCCTCAAGCAGAATTATCCGCCCCTGTATTGACCGACCAAGTGCAACAGGCATGAACACCATCCCACAAACTGACATCCGGCACCTGCGCATTACAATGTACGCACGTTGTCAGGCCTGCATTTAACTTTCTGGGGTTACACCGGTTGTTAATGTAGCAGCATTTCACGTCTGCGATGGTTTATCTCACGCTTACTCTAACGTTATTTTGCAATGTTAATCTCTTAAACATATCACCCCCTCAAACAAGTTCCCGAAGTTACATTGTTGTTGTTGTTGTTGTGGTCTTCAGTCCTGAGACTGGTTTGATGCAGCTCTCCATGCTGCATCATCTCCCAGTACTTACTGCAACCTACGTCTGCTTAGTGTATTCATCTCTTGGTCTCCGTCTATGATTTTTACCCTCCACACTGCCTTCCAATGCTAAATTTGTGATCCCTTGATGCCTCAGAACATATCCTACCAACCGGTCCCTTCTTCTTGTCAAGTTGTGCCACAAACTCCTCTTCTCCCCAATTCCGTTCAATACCTCCTCATTAGTTATGTGATCTACCCATCTAATCTTCAGCATTCTTCTGTGGCACCACATTTCGAAAGCTTCTATTCTCTTCTTGTCCAAACTATTTATCGTCCACTTCCATACATGCCTACACTCCATACAAATACTTTCAGAAACGACTTCCTGACACCTAAATCTATACTCGATGTTAACAAATTTCTCTTCTTCAGAAACGCTTTTCTTGCCATTGCCAGTCTACATTTTATATCCTTTCTACTTCGACCATCAGCAGTTATTTTGCTCCCCAAATAGCAAACCTCCTTTGCTATTTTAAGTGTCTCATTTTCTGATCTAATTCCCTCAGCATCATCCGACTTAATTCGGCTACATTCCATTATCCTCGTTTTACTTTTGTTGATGGTCATCTTATATCCTCCTTTCAAGACACTGTCCATTCCATTCAACTGCTCTTCCAAGTCCTTTGCTGTCTCTGACAGAACTACAATGTCATCGGCGAACCTCAAAGTTTTTATTTCTTCTCCATGGATTTTAATACCTACTCCGAATTTTTCTTTTGTTTCCTTTACTGCTTGCTCAATATACAGATTGAATAACATTGGGGATAGGCTACAACCCAGTGTCACTCCCTTCCCAACCACTGCTTCCCTTTCATGTCCCTCGACTCTTATAACTACCATCAGGTTTCTATACAAATTGTAAATAGCCTTTCGCTACCTGTATTTTACTCCTGCCACCTTCAGAATTTGAAAGAGATTATTCCAGTCAACATTGTCAAAAGCTTTCTCCAAGTCTACAAATGCTAGAAACGTAGGTTTGCCTTTTCTTAATCTAGCTTCTAAGATAAGTCGTAGAGTCAGTATTGCCTCACGTGTTCTAATATTTCTACGGAATCCAAACTGATCTTCCCCAAGGTCGGCTTCTACCAGTTTTTCCATTCGTCTGTAAAGAATTCGCGTTAGTATTTAGCAGCCGTGACTTATTAAACTGATTGTTCGGTAATTTTCACATCTGTCTACACCTCCTTTCTTTAGGATTTGAATTATTATATTCTTCTTGAAGTCTGAGGGTATTTCGCCTGTCTCGTACAACTTGCTCACCAGATGGTAGAGTTTTGTCATGACTGGCTTTCCCAAGGCCGTCAGTAGTTCTAATGCAATGTTGTCTACTCCCGGGGCCTTGTTTCAACTCAGGTCTTTCAGTGCTCTGTCAAACTCTTCCAGCAGTATTGTATCTCCCATTTCGTCTTCATCTACATTCTCTTCCATTTCCCGAATATTGTCTTCAAGTACGTCGCCCTTGCATAGACCCTCTATATACTCCTTCCACCTTTCTGCTTTCCCTTCTTTGCTTAAAACTGGATTTCCATCTGAGCGCTTGATATTCATACAAGTGTTTCTCTTTTCTTCAAAGGTCTCTTTATTTCTCCTCTAGGCAGTATCTATCTTACCCCTAGTGAGATAAGCCTCTACATCCGTACATTTGTCCTCTAGCCATCCCTGCTTAGCCATTTTGCACTTCCTGTCGATCTCATTTTTGAGACGTTTGTATTCCTTTCTGCCTGCTTCATTTACTGTATTTTTATATTTTGTCCTGTCATGAATTAAATTCAGTATTTGTTCTGTTACCCAAGGATTTCTACTAGCCCTCGTCTTTTTACCTACTTGATCCTCTGCTGCCTTCACTACTTCATCCCTCAGAGATACCCATTCTTCTTCTACAGTATTTCTTTCCCCCATTTGTGACAATTGTTCCCTTATGCTCTCCCTGAAACTCTGTACAACCTCTGGTTTAATCAGTATGTCCAGATCCCATCTCCTTAAATTCCCACCTTTTTGCACTTTCTTCAGTTTTAATCTACAGCTCATAACCAATAGATTGTGGTTGGAGTCCACATCTGCCCCTGGAAATGTCTTACAATTTAAAACCTGGTTCCTAAATCTCTGTCTTACCATTATATAATCTATCTGAAACCTTCTAGTATTTCCAGGATTCTTCCATGTGTACAACCTTGTTTTATGATTCTTGAACGAAGTGTCAGCTATGATTAAGTTATGCTCTGTGCAAAATTCTACCTGACAGCTTCCTCTTTCATTTCTTTCCCCCAATCGAATTCACCTACTATGTTTCCTTCTCTCCCTTTTCCTACTCAAGAATTCCAGTCACCCATGACTATTAAATTTTCGTCTCCCTTCACTACCTGAATAATTTCTTTTATCTCATCATACATTTAATCAATTTCTTCGTCATCTGCAGAGCTATTTGGCATATAAACTTGTACTATTGTAGCAGGTGTGGGCTTCGTGTCTATCTTGGCCACAATAATGCGTTCACTATGCTGTTTGTAGTAGGTTACCCGTACTCCTATTTTTTTATTCATTATTAAACCTACCCCTGCATTACCCCTATTTCATTTTTTATTTATAACCCTGTATTCATCTGACCAAAAATCTTGTTCCCCCTGCCACCGAACTTCACTAATTCCCACTATATCTAACTTTAACCTATCCATTTCCCTTTTTAAGTTTTCTAACCTACCTGCCCGATTAAGGGATCTGACATTCCACACTCCGATCTGCAGAACGCCAGTTTTCTTTCTCCTGATAACGACGTGCTCTTGAGCAGTCCCCACCCGGAGATCCGAATGGGGGACTATTTTACCTCCGGAATATTTTACCCAAGAGGACGCCATCATCATTTAACCATACAGTAAAGCTGCATGCGCTCGGGAAACATAACAGCTGTAGTTTCCCCTTGCTTTCAGCCGTTCGCAGTAACAGCACAGCAAGGCCGTTTTGGTTAGAGTTACAAGGCCAGATCAGTCAATCATCCATACTGTTGCCTCTGCAACTACTGAAAAAGCTACCGCATACCCCTCCATTGTGGTTGCACCTACGGTACGGCCATCTGTATCACTGAGGCACGCAAGCCTCCCCACCAATGGCAAGGTCGATGATTCATGGGGGGGGGGGGGGGGGAATTCATTAGTCTATTCCAATTATTGATTGGTACTGCGATTTTTTCCGTCACTGTACTTTGTTAAATTAGGATTTAAGTAAGCAGTTAATATGAATTTATCTTTCAATTTGCATTATTACCCTCCCGGGTAGCCGGGTACGTTACAGCACTGTCTTCCGGAAATGGGGAAGAACGCCACTCCCGGATCGAAACCACCCAGCGGATTAACTACGAAGGCCAGGACGAGGAGGGTGCGCTGGTCCCATTTCAGCCACACGCTTCACAAACATTTAGGAAACATTCTCACACGTGAAAGTCAGATGACTGAATGCAGATACGTGCAGTTCACAAATTCCGCCTCGATGAGGAGTCTGGCTACCCTCTATCAGTAACAATGCCAAATACAAAGCACACTGACGGAAAAAAAAATCGCTGTACCAATCAGTAATTAAAATAGTCTAATGAAATTTCGGGAACACGTTTGTCTGGGTGACACGTTTAAGAGATTAACATTGCAAGATTACGTTAGCGTAAGCATGAGATACACCATTGCAGACGTGAAATGCTGCTACATTAAGAACCAGTGCAACCGAAAGAATGTTGAATGCAGGCATGACAACGTCCATACATTGCAATTAGGTGCCGGATGTCAGCTAGTGGGATGGTGTTCATGCCTGTAGCACTTGGTCGGTCAATACAGTGCAGTGTCACAGATTAGTAAAGAGTTGGAAACATGGAATATTGTCAAAGTTTCGTTGCCTATGCCGAGAGCCAGAGGCAGTAGATTAGCCAAGGGGTAAGAGGATGGCACATGTATCGGAATGCGTCATCACGCAGGGGCACTGGCCTGGTTACATACAACAAGCGAGGAGAATTGGTTAGCACGTGGGTTTTTGTTAGACGGAGACTTTCGTAGAGTGTAACACAGAGGTATAGCGTCAGCTGTACTGCATTTCGTAACTTTGCGTAAGTCTGCCGTAACAACACATAACTCTGTCACAAGAACACGTAAGGAGCGAGTACGACAGATAAATCAGCAGTGTAAGTGGAACAAATGCGTTCATTACAAACGAGCATGACGTCTGGACGTCGCTCGTGCTTCCTTTAAATACGCCAGCTTTGACAGCAGCAGTTAGACTTGCAGTTAGATGTGTACTGGAACGCTGCGTGGCACTCAGCTGGAGATCGGCATGTTAATCTTTATTAAGGAGATGTTGCAGTAAGTGCTGCCCATCCAGCTGCAGACGTGAGGGGACAGTACCAGCTCTGGTCCTCTTTGCTGCCGTTGCCAATCATCAACCCAGGATTAACAGACATCACAGCACACTCGCTCGCCGCCAATGCTGACCACATTAGTGAGCCGTCGACGAGATCGTGCGGGGCCTAGGCCCTGTGCATCCTCCGTCACAACTGGATGAGCTGACGACGCTGGGGCACTGCAGCCCGTTCCGCCCGTCCACCACGGACGAGACACCAGGAGGAGCAGGGAAGAAGATAGGGTGGGATAGAGTACACTCCGCACTACGAGAACGCTTCTCGTGCCGACAGCGCCGGGACTCCAACCCAGAGATTCCTACGTGCAGCGGCCTGCTGTCCGCCGCCGAACCGGCCGGCCAGCCGGAAGCTGCCAGCCATGCGCGGCCGAAGTAAGGGAGTTCCCCCGCTACGTCACAGCACGTGGCGCTGCACTAGCAAGACTGATGCGACCCAGAGCTGGTGTCATCGCTCTGAGTCAGCGAGGAGTCGGGGAAGGTCGTTGATATCACCAAGCTCAGCCAGCCTGTGTTATGCGGGCCACGTTGTACTCGGCAGGAATAAAGGTGTCCTGAATTAATAATGTTTCCTTGGCGTTTCTGTCGCGTCCACAGTCATTTCCTAACATCCTGACAACTGGAGAGGTCACCGCTCGGCTTCCGGTCCACCATAGGCGAGCGGGACCACCGAGGCGCCTACAATAGGGGCGGTTAATGCCATTTGTGGATGCCGCTGGAGTAGTTGTCCGATGATGTGCCGTAAGTGCTAGATTGAGACAGATCTGGTGATCGAGCACGCCAAGGTAACATATCGACACTCGGTAGAGTGTATTGGGTTAGAACAGCGGTATGTGGACAACCGTTATCCTGGCGGAAACATGAATGGCAGCACTACATTGACGTACCATTTAGCAGGCAATATGCTCAGGATGACCACGAGAGTGCCCCTGCTGTCATACGAAGTTGCACCACAGACCATATATCCAGGTGTATGTCCAGTGTGTCTACCACGCAGACAGGTTGGGTGCCGGCCCTCAACTGTCCGCCTTCTAACTAACGCGTGGCTATCAATGACACCGAGGCAAATCCAGCTTTCATCATAAAACACTACAGACCTCGATCCTGCCCTTCAACGAGCTCTCGCTTGACACCACTGAAGTTGCAAATTGAGGTGGTTTATGGTCATTGGAAAGCACGCTACAGGGCATCTGGCTCGGAGCTGTCCTTGAAGTGACCGATTCGTGACAGAACGTTGGGTCACAGTGGTGCCAACTCCTGCTCAAAATGCTGCTGCACGTGCGTTATGATGCGCCAGAGCCACACGCCGAACACAATGCTTTCCTGTCTCGATAGTGCCTTTTGGTCGTCCGCAACCGTTCTTCTTACTACCGGTTGTTCTCGTGAACGCCGCTGCCAGCAATCATGTACAGTGACTACATTCCTGCCAAGTGTTTCTGCAATATCGTAGAAGGAACATTCAGCTTCTTGTAGCCCTATTACAAGGCCTCGATCGCTACGAAATATGTGGTCTTTGTTGCTTTAAAGGCATTCTTAACTAACATCAACTCACCACGTCCATTCTCAAAGATAATTAAGTTCACGATTGTTGCAGCGTGTATTTAAAGCAAATCTTATTTGCATACTCACAGTGGTGGTACTATCACCACTCTTATACGACTGGTGAGGAAACTGAATAGAAATAATGTTTCAAATGTAGAAACACGCCTAGAAGCTTTAGCTTACGTTGCTCAACTCCTTCTTGGTGCTGCGATTTTTTTCCTCAAGTGTAACATGATAACACCGTGACGACACAGCATAAGACGAGGAAAATAAAGAAAAAGCAGGAGAAAAAGATTTACCTTACTGAACAGAGTAAATTCAACTGACTTGTGTACGACTTGCACAGCATATATTATTACTATTATTATTATTATTTAAATTTATTAATGTCTAGCACTATAGTGTGTAACTTACATGACGAACTTTTACGTCTCTCTTCGCTCTGTTATCCGAGAAAATTAGTACGGAAACTGACAGAAAAATGTTCGAACAGTCAGCTTTACTCAATCACGCTGAAGAGACGCCAGCTGCCAGTCGGGAAGCATTGACAACAACGTCCAGATGTAATTTGAAAAAGCAGTAAAGGACACTGTAACAGATCCGTTTAGTGAGACGCGGGAAGAGCAGAATCAATTCCGTCATTACGAATGACGTTGTAGAGCAGGGCCTCGCCTCGGTGATACAAATCCTCCACCCTCACTAGCTTTTGGCACACAAACCGGTAACCATTCGTATTGCCCTTCTTTGTATACGTTCAATATCCCCGTTCAGTGTTAAATGGTCAGTGGCGCCGATTCACTTGAGCAGTATTCTGGGATTGGTCGCAAGTACCGTAAGCAATCTTCTTTGTAGGCTAACTGCAGTTTGCCAGTTCTTTGCCAGTAAGCAGAAGACTGCCACTTGCCTCACCCGCGACTGAAGCTAAGCGATCATTCCATTTCACTTTCCTACAAATTGTTATAACCAGGTATTTGTATGAGTTGAATGATTCTAATTGTGAAACCTTTGGTAATGAAATATGATATTACACTTTTCCGCTTCGTGAAATGTGTTTGTACCTCATCGAACGTGCATCAAGATTTGATCCTTTAATTGAGTGACATATGCCTTCTCCAGAGTGGTTGGTAAAGGACCAATTTTGAGTGTGTATACCTGAAACGTCAGACTCCCGAAATAACATGTACTTCCGCCTCTAGCAACCACTTCAACAGAAGTTTAGTAACTTATCTTATTACTTCTTGAAATAACGTCATTCGTTTTTATGTGCTACAGTCTTTTCTGAAATTTTTCCAGAAAATTAAGCATTTTCCAAATGTAAAAGTATGTTCCGAGCTACAAAATCGACATGTGGCTAGGGACAAGTACTCGATTTAAATTTAGAAGCATAGAACTCTGGTGTGATCTATTCTTGAATACCGCTCGAGTGTTTGGGATCCGTACCAGGTCGGATTGAAGGAAGACATCGAAGCAGTTCAGAGGCAGGTGGCTAGACTCACTACCGCTAGATTCAAACAACACGTAATTTTTCGGAAATGCTTCGGGACCTTAAATGGGGGATTCCTGGAAGGATGGCAACTTTCGGTGCAAGACACACTACTGAGAAAATTTAGAGAACTGTCATTTGAGGCTGACTGCAGAAGGATTCTAATGTTGTCAACATACATCGAGCATAAGGACCATGAAGATAAGGTACGAGAAATTAGGGGTCAGACGGATGCGTACAGACAGTCGTTTCTCCCCCGTTCTATCTGCGAGTGAACAGGAGGACAAATGACAAGTAGTGGTACAGGGTACCCTCTGCCACGCACCTTACGGTGGCTTGCGGAGTTTCTATGTAGATGTATATGTAGTCGGGAAAATCTTCTTAATACTATATTTAATAGTCTGTCAGTTACATTATTACTCTACCACACACCAAAAACCAGTAAGTGAAATCAATTTAACCTGGCAGCGAGGGCGCTATAGTATGAAGTACGCGAAATGGATATTAACTTCAATTTTTGCGACTTTCGATCGTTTGTTTTGTCAGGGCAAATAGTTATTCCCTCATTATTGCTTCAGCTACCTTGATGACAGGTTTTTTTCCATTGACCACGGATTCCAGCGTGTCTGTGGGATGTTAGAAAGTGAGCGTGTCACGTTTGGCGTTCAAAATACACCGTGCGTCTGGTCATCTGAGTACAATATCTCCGATCTAGTTTCTGTGTTTTCGCTAATATAGCGACTGTTGTGCGTCTGGTTTTGTAGTAATTTATCTATAAGGTACAGAAGATGTTTTTCTTACTCAGGTCTCGTGAAAACATCACAATGACAAACTTTATGAGCTATCAGAGTACCACTTGCAACCAACATCCTCCTCTATTTGCCGGATGTATTCCAATCTCAGTCTTCCTCTGCAGTTATAATCCTCTACAGATCCCTCTAGAACCGCGGAAGTTATAAAATAATGTCTTAACTGAGGTCCTACCATCCTGTCCATTCTTCTTCTCCTCAGTGTTTCCCATGTATTCCTTTCCTCACCGATTCTGCGGAGAATACTCTCATTCTTTACCGTATCAGTCTACCTAATTTTCAACATTCTTCTATAGTACCTTATCTCAAATGCTTCGAAACTTTTCTGTTCTGGTTTTCCAACAGTCCATGGTTCACCACCAAACAATGTTGCGATCCAATCGTACATCCTCGGAAATTTCTTCCTCAAAATAAGGTTTATGTCTGATACGAGTAGGCTTGTCAAAAAATGTTCAAATGTATGTGAATTCTAAGGGACCAAACTGCTTATGTCATCGGTCCCTATATTTACACACTACTGAAACTAAACTAAACTAACTTATGCTAAGAACAATAGACACACACCCGTGCCCGAGGGAGGACTCGAACCTCCGGCGGGAGGGGACGCGAAGTCCGTGACATGACGCCTCAAACAACGCCGTCACTCCTCGCGGCCGAGTACTCTTGGCCAGGAATGCCGTTTTTGCTAGTGATAGTCTGCATTTGATGTCTTCCTCGCTCCGTCTGTCACGTGTTATTTTATTGAATAGGTAGCAAAATATCCTAACTTCATCCACTTCTTGATCACCACTCCTGATGTTGAGTTTCTCGCTGTTCTCATTGTTTGCTAATTCTCATTTCTTTCTTCTTCCATTTACTCTCAATTCATATTCTGTACTCCTTAGACTATTCGTTCCATTCACAGATCCTGTAATTCTTCTTCGCTTTCAGTGAGGATTGCAATTTTAATCAGTGAATCTTACCGTTGATATCCTTTCACTTTGAATTTTAATTACACTCTTGCATCTTTCTGTTATTTTTCTCGTTGCTTCTTCGGTGTATAAATTGAACAGTACAGGCGCAAGATAACATTCCTTTTTACACCTTTATATTAATCTGAGAATTTCGTTCTTGGTCTCCCATTCTTATTGCTCTCTCTTGATTCTTGTGCATTTTGTATATTACCCGTGTTTCTCTATAGGTTACCGTTACTTTTCTCAGAATTTCGAACATCTTGTACCATTTGACAATGCAGAACACTGTTTCCAGTTCGACAAACTTTATGACCGTTTCTCAATATTTCTGTAGTCTTGCTTTCTTTATCAACCGCAACTTGTAACTGCGTCTCTCGTGCCTTTATCTTTTCTAGAGGAAAACTGATCGTCATGTAACAGATCCTCCATTTGTTTTTCCATTCTACTGTATATTATTCTTATACTATGATAGTAGTGAAAATAATTTTGGGCTTGCAGATGAGATATATTTAATGTGAAGAGACATGGTAGGTGGAAGGAAATTTGCAGTGTCGGTGAAAGCAAGGCAAAATAGAAGGAAAACCAGCTTAAAAAGCCAGTTAGGAATTATGAATCCCAACGAAAGGAACCAAAAACAAGCTAGAAATTGTGAATCTTAACAAAAGAAACCATTTTATTCAAATAATAAAACAAAAATGCTTTAATGCAGAAAGTTAGCAGACTTTTATATATTAGGGATCGCTACCCATAATTTTACTAGAAGCATCCCATCTGTGACAAATTTTGTCAGTTAACCCCAACTTGAGATGATAAGAAAATACTAATAAAGGAGGTATTCCTTGAATACGTCTCTACTAATGTGATGGATTAGTATGGAGTACAAAGTACGTCACGTGCCCCCTAATGTAAGAAGACGCACACGTCCTCTCGATGGTTAAACAGAAGTATTATAACAAACCATTTACAAGGTAAACACATTATGAAACAGAAGCTATTAGAAACTATCACTAATTTCTATTTTGAAGACAGGTAAAATTGTTAACGGGGACGTAAGCGAAAGCGACAAAAATTGTGAAAATTTTTTATTGGATCTTCCTTCACTACAAGGTATTGAAGTTTCAATTTCTGAATATTACGTTCGAATTCCACTCCTAAGTGGGATAAAATAATAACTAACAAACGATTGCAAGGAGCCACGCCCCTTTGTACTTCTGTATTCCGTCATATCACTTACCCCTGCGGTGTGTCCTTGCAGTTTTATGCAATCACAATGTGGAGAATATTTCGGTGTTTTACAGATGCAGAACCTCTACAAAAGTGTACCCATAGAAAAACTCAAAATCCTAATGAAAATAACATCTCCGTGATAGGAAAACCATGCGCCAAGGCAACGTTTCCAAAACTGCTGATGAAGTTACAGCGTGTGATCCATGATAAGTTTTTAACTGTGCTAATCTTGGCAGACTACGGACTCTACACACTCTAGGATTTCATCCAGGACTTTCAAACTGTCAAAATTGAAGGAAATCAGTAACAAAGTGATACAGCTGAAATTATTGTTACTCAGCTTGAAAATCAGGTTGACCTAAGAGAAGAAGTAAAGAAAAGACTGCTTGAAGATGAAGAGAAGAATGGATGTGGTTTGAACTAGTTCACCCAGATAAGTTAAGGCCTAATACAAGTAATGTTAAAACTTTGATTTAGGTTTCCCGTAACCTACATTTTGGCAACTTTATGTACCTTTTCGCTACAAACCACTGTCATTAATGCACTTAAATTTGGCATACAGTTATTCAGTACCACAACGAAACATTCTGTGGAAGGAATTTTCATTTGGTTCAATAGTAAGGCATTTATGTTAGAGAAAATTTATAAAATTTTGTACATTTTCCACTGAATTCTAGTGAGCTATAAAAAATCTAGCAAAAGAAGAAATAAATATAATGTTCCACAGTTATTTGAAACAGTGGTATCTCAGACTTTGTACAAAAATACATATGTACTACGTCATGTTGAAAAAATTTCAATTGTTCATAATTAAAAAGGTGTAACTTCAATAAACATTAAAATGTATCTATATATTCAAATAATACTCCTTAAGAACTGTGCCAAATTTAGTTGCATTTCCCTTAAAACTTTGGACTTTATAACGTTTTGTTCAAAGTATAGCAATTTTGCATGCGTCCCCACCGATACTAAAAGACTCAGTTTATTTGCGTGTATCATATGTTCCATAGTGAAAGCCCTACTTCTGTTTCAACGCACAATGCGATGCATGAGCGGCGAATGATGACTTAGCTGTCCACACGTTATACAAATTACTGCAAAAGTATGTACTCACCCTAAAATTCTGTACATGAACACTTAGCTACATACTCCAAATAGCTTTACTCTGTCATACAGAACAAATGTGCTGAAGGCAAAACATTTACAAATGTTGCGCTCAACACACACACACATCTAACAACTGTAGGAAATGGAGGAAACTGCTTATCACGATCAGTTGCGCTCGTTCCTTCATATGATTTTGAAATCTGTCACCATACTGAAGTATCGGCCAAAAATTATCGTATGTTCCTAGGTACACTACCTCCTACACCTGAATTTGGTCGGCATGGTTGGCATTTCTAGCCTGGATACATTAGTGTGGTCCGTAAACTCATGTTACGCAAGGCCAAAACTTTCAGAGATATCAATTGAGCAGAAGCCTTATTCTAACTCCCTTAATACCTCTTTTTCTCCACTCGATTGCTTCCCGGTTTTGAAGAAGAGCTTCTGTTCGGATTAAATCTTCGATATATTTAAGAAGAAACTTCGTCTGCAACTTAGGCATACAGTGCCACAAATACCGCAGAACTGGGCGAGTAATTCAGCGATAGCTGATAGCGTATCAGCGAGGTGTCACGGCGGTGATAAGCCAGCAGGCCGACCGGAGGTGTGTTTGTCGCTGGTGCGCCGGGTCAGTCGAGTGCGGAGCCCGGTTCTGTCTGGAACTGGAGGACATCTTGAGGCCCGCATGCTGTCGCGCCGCCAGGTGAACGGCGGAAAGGCTGGGACATGATTAACTTTCGAGCGCAGTTCACCACTAGCGTACTATTTTCGCTGCTGACCTTCATCACCGGAAGGTACAGCGTTGTGGCGTTGGACGAAACAGGAAAATGTGATCTTGCTTTCGACGTTTTAGACTGTTCCAATCGTGGACTTTATTCAGTTCCACAGATAGAGAACATAAACGTAAGTTTTCCATTAAAACTGAATCTTTCGTTCAATCACATATCGATCGATACAGATGAAATCTTTGATTTCGTGCATCATTGGCCTGATCACCGCATGTACGTCTCTGAACTTTATCTCGACCACAACAGAATACAGTACCTGCCGGTGGGAACACTGAACTCATTTGTGAGTACTGAAGTTGTGGACTTATCGTGGAACCAAATGAAGAATATTTCGAATAAACATTTCTCCAGTCTACGGGAACTAAAACGGCTGTCTTTGGCCGGGAACCCAATCGGCAAGTTGAACATAACACTGCCAACCAATCTCGAGGAACTCGACGTCAGTTCGTGCGAGCTGTCGTCGCTCGGAGAGCGAACGTTAAAGGGGCTGCACCTAAAAAGCCTCGATATTTCCAACAACAGCCTCGTGGCTGTGGACTGGTCTCTGGTGGACAACGAGACCTCAGTGCGTGCGAACAGCAATCCTTGGGACTGCAGCCTGTTGTGGCAGAACAAACCTGAGTTCGCCAGGAGTCAAGAGCGATGTGCGACTACCACCGGGTCTGCAACGACCACGCCAGTTGCAGCTGAGGTGGGCCCAGAAGCGTCGACGACTACGGAGGGGGCTCGGGTCCCTGAGGAGCTGCTGTGGAGCTCCTTCGGCATCGTGGAGGCCGTGCTAGTCGGCTGGCTGGTGTACTTCCTGCTGCTGGGGTCGGCGGCCTGGCTGCGAGCGCGCTCTCTGCACAGGGATCTGGCGCGCGACGGCAACTGGTGGCTCGAACCCCGCCTCTGACGCGCTGTGTCATCTACTCCACTCTTTGGAGTCATTGCTTGCGCCCGCTCGTTCGCGGTTCCGCTGTGTGCGTAAGTAATTGTCCATCCTCTTGTGCACCTCTCAAAATGGAATACGCGAACTGTTAGCTACCGAAGAAGCCAGCAAATGCCCTTTGTGATGTATCGGCCCCTTGTTGTATCCGCGGACTTTCTCACTGCTGTGATGGATTCTACGTACCGTTTACGACTGGACCACTTACACTGTGCACGTCGTTGCGTGTTGATTGACAATGAACTCAAATCATCATTTGCGCGAACAGTCACAGATATAACATGTCCAGAAATCCAAGGCCAAAGTGTCCGACACATGATGCAGTAAGGAATTTTAGTTAGAACTGCACTGTACCAAAGTGTTGTAAGATACACTTTTTGCCAGAAAAGTCTGGTAACGTGTTCTGTGTGACAACATTGCATGTTGGTAAGAGAGATCGGCTTAGATTCCACAGTGCCAGAATGAGATACTCCGTAATCACTATTCCTGTCCCGGAGTCTGAAAGTACAAATGTTACACTCGTAAGTTAGATAATGGTGCAGAAGGACATAATATGTTAGCTTGTTCCATGTACTGTACAATTTTCTCAATTTGTTCGAAGCCTCGAATGTGGATTGAATATCGCTAATAATCTTTTTGGTGTTACCAAGATTTCATAGTGCGTGAGCGAATATTTAGCTGGAACGTAAGTGCCATTTTTCCATTTCACTAAGAGTCGACTGCAATGTGAAGCTGTTGTGGCCTGTTTAAAACTAAGAACTGATTTTCATGTATAATATTTTGGACTGATGCTCAGTATATTGAATTAACGTTGAAAGTTATGTGACCATATATGATATCTGTAATAACTTGTATTGGAACCTTCCTTAACATTTTATATTCTATCTTTTTTTGTTTGTTTGTTCACCTTTAAGTAATTTGCAAAGAGTCACAGACAATAGAAACTCAAATTTACTCACTGAATGATCCCATCTACGTCGATGTAGGACAACTTTTGTCAATTTGGTTATAAACAGCTTGAAAAATTCGTCAGACTATGAAGAAAATATCGTCAGGCAAAGTCCACTACACCAGTAGAAAAGTTTAGTACGACAGACTTCAAGAGTGTTACACAAGGAAATATGTGAGTCAAGAATTTTTAAGAAGATAATTTATTGATTCGTGTACATAGATATGTTTAGAAAGTCGTTTCTACACGTGCCTCAATCGTACATATGAACTGTGTGAGCGAACCCAACAATAAAATAAAATAACTTTGAGAAATTTTGGTTTCTTCTCTTTTCCTTCAATGACGGTTCCCATTTCCATACCCGAAGAGTAATTTTTTGGAAAGGAAATAATAGTGGCTTGAATTGTATGTAGCGCTATTATACCTAATCTAATTCATTGAAGGTGTGAAGTTCTCAGAAAAAAAGGGTCATTTACATTATATCTGCCCTGATTCAATAATCACTTCCTGGTGGATACCGAAAACCTCTGTGAGGGAAACTATGAGTTAATATAGACAAAATTTTATATTCCACGCACTTTAGTGGATATAATTTGACCATATTTCTGTATTCATATCCATATGAACCTTCTGAAAAGTTTGTGTACACTATCTCATACTCTTTTAGTTACTGCTTATTTAGCTGAAGAAAATTAAGAATACACCGAAGATAACATAATGGAAATGACGTAATCATAAAGACGTCTAATTTCCCTTCATTTAAGTGCAGCTGAATGTTTCCTTATACCAACAAGTTTCTTACAGTTCCATTTCCGCCTTCGTCAGTTTGGTTGCAGTCCTCGCGCCCATCTTGCGCACATCCCTGTATTCAGATATGTTTCACACATACGGACATCTATTCCCTCACTGCCTATTATCTAAGAATTTTGTTCATGTTTCAATTGCTTTCCTTTTAATTTTGGTAATTTTGTGGAACTAAATGTAGAGGATTAAGAACAGAAATAAAGTTTTAGTCCTAACTGAAACAACGTGGATGGAAAACATCATTTTGTACTCCGTGAACCGATCTGAGAGCGCGACATCGCTAAATAAAGCACGAGACAAAGTTTAACCTTCTCTATACATTTCGGTATGCGAACTATATTCGTAAAACCGGAAGAACTCCATTTTATAACGATGGTTGGGTCATTGAACACATGGGTTCTACTGTGAACCGACAAAACAAATTCTTGTTGGTATTCATGCCAAGTAATTACAAAATGGCAGTCTCTAGGGGAAACAATATCGGCTGAAAATATTTAAGAAGAAGAAAATTCGTGCTTTTTTTCTATCAGAACTGTTTTTATGATTTTAGCTAATTCAGCAGTTATGAAGAAATTGCCTACTCTTTGTAACAAATTTCAGTCCAATTTTAGTAGTGATCGTCAGATCTGCAGGGAAATTTGGAATGCAATCGGAAAGTAGGCTTGGTAGATCTGCATCTAAACATGGCACTGGTTTGAGAATAAGCTTTAGCTGAATTCGATAACAGAAACTGGTAGCCTTGAACGGGATGTCATAATCTCTGGTGAAAGGCGAAAAATGTGGTTTCTAGAGAGCAAGCTACATGAAGAGACAGAGATTGAGATGTGAACGTTTATTTCCAATTTCTGTTGTTCTGCAGTACGAAATACGTAGAACACCGGCAACATCTGTAAGCCTAGACTGGCGTGTTGCGGCTTATCTGTTGTCTTGGATGACGGAGATCCAGTTCTTCTTACCGTTATCTTATCTCACTAGGAAAACAGAGTTTGAAGTTGGGCTCGGCTACGGCCGATGATTGCGCCTGTACATTCATACATTAAGATAAGAGTAACGAGCGTTGCTGCACAGTAATTCTCCAGGCAGCAGTCTACATGCGTGCTCAAAGCTATAAAAGTTGCGTCCAGCAACTCAAGTACTTTATAAAGTAAAGTTCAGACGTCTACAGGTGAAAAATGTCTATGGATTTTACTGTAATATCGTGTACTTTGTGCAAACAGAAACGTTATTTTCATTAAAACATTTTCGCACAGTGATTACGTCACATCCCGCAGACGATTTAATGGTGAAGACTACGGCCGCGGTGGCTAACGGTCACTGCCCCTTCATTTTTTTACGCTGATATGCATTCCCACTTCCGTGTTATTCGCAGTAAACAAGAAAAGGAAAATAAGAAATGTTTTTTGATGGAAGCAGTCATCGAGTAATGCCTGAATGTTTCGACGTTGTTGAGAATACAATGCACCTTGTACTGTAAAGTGCTTTTTATCATTTGTTTGTTCCTTCTGAATTTTTTTGGAAATCAGGCACCTCTTCTGCCTTAGTGTAAAACATATTAACGTGAGTAACTGGATTGACAGCAAATCAAAATTATTATTAAGTAAAATTATAGCACGTTCATCTCGATTTGAGAAAAAACAATCACGAGAATGACAGAAAACTGAAATCGGATTCTTTTTGCTATGTCAAATATCAGGAGCCGCTTAGGTTCCACGAAAACCGTATTTTTTTCCGAGAAGGTTATATTGTTGTATAACAAATTACTGAAATTCATGGACCGGTCCCCACCCGATCTTCTCTCACAGACAGGCACAAACGACAGAGACAAGAAATGAACGCCAATGCACAATAGGCCTACATCCGGCTTGGAAGGATTGTGCATGAAAAGTACCGATCACATAACACTACAAGTGACGTTTGGCTGAAAGTGACCACCGTGGGGGCTTTGTATGTAGTAAGTGATTATTTTTCTGTATCATTCCACTATTTGATATGTTAACAACTGTTTTTTATAACATTAAATGCCCATAGTTTCGAGTGAATTCTATTCATCGTCATGTGAATGACATAAAGACACAATAAATTACTCTAAATTAAAAGTGAAAGTACTTAAAATTAATGCATTACGCCTGTGAGCATGTATGTTTAGTTCTTATTTCCTGACACTGGTGTGCAGGTATACAGAAAGCGGCCGACTCTGGGAATGCTAAGGCAATGTACGATGGTATTAAGAAAGCAATTGGACCAACTGTCAGAAAAACAGCCCCTCTGAAGTCCAAGACGGGTGAAGTCATTACTGATGAAGGCAAACAAATGGAACGCTGGGTTGAGCACTACCTCGAGTTGTATGCAGCCGAGAATGAAGTTAGCAGGGATGCATGTGACGCCATCAAACAAATGCCAGTTATGGAAGAACTAGATGCAATGCCTACTATGGAAGAACTTAGTAGAGAAATAGATTCTCTTGCTAACGGAAAGGCCCCAGGTGAAGATGGGATCCCTGCAGAGGTTATTAAGTATAACAAGTCTGTTCTTCTCAAACATTTATATTCACTTATCACAACCAGCTGGGAAGAAGGTTATGTCCCGATGAGTATGCGGAATTCGAGCATAGTTACTCTATATAAACAGGAAGGGAACAGAAGTGACTGTAACAATTACTGAGGCATTTCATTACTAAGTGTAGCCGGGAAAGCTTATGCAAGAGTCATCCTAATGCGATTACAGATCTTAGCTTCCAGAATCTACCCAGAATCTCAGTGTGGCTTCAGGCCCGGCCGATCAACCGTAGATATGATCTTCTCCTTAAGACAGCTACAAGAGAAATGTCGTGAGCAGCAGAGGCTACTTTGTATTGCTTTCATTGACCTTGTTAAAGCGTTTGATTTAGTGACCAGAGATGGGCTTTTCAAACTGTTACAGAAGATTGGATGCCCACCTAAACTACTACAGATAATTGTCCTTTCCATGAGAAAACACAAGCAACAATTTGCTTCAACGGTAAAACATCAGAAGCATTCCCTGTTAATAGCGGTGTGAAACAGGGGTGTGTGTTAGCTCCTACATTATTTGGGATTTTCTTTTCCCTTCTGCTCAGATTTGCCTTTGAAGACTGTGAGGAAGGAGTGTATCTACATACGAGGCCTGATGGAAATCTTTTCAACATTGCTCGCCTAAAGGCCAAGACCAAAGTAAATACAGTTGTTATCCGTGAGTTGTTATATGCGGACGATGCAGCTATAGTAGCGAACACAGAAGATGAGCTGCAGTATATAATCAACAAATTATCAAATGCCTGTGAAAAGTTTGGTCTACTCATCAGCCTTCAAAAAACTAAGAGCACTACCAACCTTCCATCCATTAGCATTGATGGCAATCCTCTGCAGATAGTTGATGACTTTACCTACTTGGGATCTACAATATGTAGCAACTTGTCCATGGACAATGAACTTACTAACAGAATAGCAAAGGCATCATCTGTCATGGCTAGACTGAAAAACAGAGTATAGACCAACGGACTGCTTACCACAAAAACTAAATTAAAAGTCTACAACGCTTGTGTTATAAGCACCCTTCTCTATAGCTGCGAGACATGGACAACTCTTTCTTGGCATGAATCTCGACTCAACAGCTTCCATCTCCGCTGTCTCCGGAAGATCCTTCAGATCTCTTGGAGAGATAGAGTACCCAACACCGAAGTCTTTCATCGTGCAAGCACAACCAGCATCTTTACACTCCTGAGTCATCGACGTCTAAGATGGTTGGGACATGTCAGGCGCATGGATCCTGAACGGATACCGAAACAGCTGTTGTACGGCGAACTTCAGGAAGGTGTGAAGCCAGTGGGACGACCGCATCTTCGTTTCAAGGATGTCTGCAAGAGAGACCTGACCAAGACCAGAATCAATCCAAGTTGCTGGGAAAGCATTGCAGATGACCGTGTCAAGTGGCGAGTAACTGTGCGCAACGGCATCAAGCTCTCAGAGGATGAACGCACACAGGAACAAGTCAGGAAGAGGACAAAGCGAAGAGAGAGAGCGGCTTCAGTTCGAAGTCCCTCAAATTTCACATGTCCAAACTGCAGTAGGGACTGCCACTCTCGAGTGGGACTTTTTAGCCACAGCAGACGCTGCAGACTCTAAACCAAGCATGCTACACCATCGTCCCTCAAGGATGGACGGATGCCATTATGGTTATTATGGTGTCGGGTCTGCTCTTCCCTCCTACCACTGTATAAGTCGCTGCGTGCGTTCGAAGACGACATTAATGTTAAGAAATGGTATAGATGGATTCGGATGTCAGATGATTTTACAGAAAGCTGTTATATAGCACTGAAAGTAACTGGAAACATGATATTACTAACGTTATTTTTGTTACGTTACTGTTCGTGTTCACACACGTATGTCACATGGATTCTAGTTTCAAGCTTAAACACTCTCTTTTCTTTTTAATACATGATTGCTGACTAAAGATCAGAGATTGATTATCAGTTCTGGATGGTCTAATATCTGTGAGTTTGCAACTGTCAACAAATACATGATTGGTTTCTGATGGTCGAACGCCCTGTGACAAATAACATATAATTTACTTACATAAATACTCAGTTTGTTCAGGACAGTGTATAACAGTTGGTCCCGACAGCTCTAACACGGCTAATCGAATATGATTAACTTTATTATTATTCAACTGAAATTCCATCTCTATTTCCAGTTAGATCTTGTATGCACCCCCAGGCCACACGGTGATCTCAATGGTGAATTGAATAAACACTACAGAGTCTGTAATTGATTTGGCTTCGAAGGTTTATTGCTTACAGCAATTTATTATGACCCCATTTAGGGGGGTTTAGTACGAAATTTAAAGCCAGTTACATTATACACAACTCTACGACACCTAAATTAGCTAGGCAGCTAATTTCCTTGCACAATTCTTCAGATAGGGACTGAATCCGTCATTGTGGAGCAAATTCAAACGCCCTTATGAAACTTCATAACAGATTCAATTAGTATGACAGAGTAGGATTCGAATCGTATTCGTGTCTTCCACTGGCAATGCTCTTGCTGACTAAATTTTTGCTGTCTTCTATTGAGATGCCAAAAATTACACATACCAGAGTCTGACATTACTGTTCACAATGAATACACATACATTAAGAATCGTCTTTAACCATGGACATGTAGCAAAGGGAAAGAAAGGTGCAAGGTAAATATTATAGTACGTAAAATATGGAAGGACCTGTTGATGAACTGGTGTTACATATCACACATTATAAAGTACGGTAAAAAAAGACAAAGAACGTAGCTTTGAAAAAAAACCTGCATGAATCAGGGCAAAAGAGGACACGACATTACCGTTCTCTGGACATGCGAAACGAATATCAGCCAGGAGCATGACAGTGAAACTATTATTAGCAGTGACAGTCACACGGTTAAAGACGACCGACGTACTGCAAAACCTGTTCAGAGAACTGAAAGTACTGCTTTACACGGCATAAATTACGAAACTTTTCGTCTACGCGTGCTGAGACCACACAGATAAAGATGGGGAAATATTAAATAGCCCGTAAGGGTGCAAACAAGCAGTCATTATTCCCATGTTGCCACCCAGGAATGGAATGGGAAGACACACTAATGTACGATGCAAACACAACTACACTCCGCCACAACTGAAAGTGATTTGCAGAGTGTAGCTGATGCTCGAGATATCTTTATTAATAGAAATGGCGGTACACACAGTTTTTTAATCCTAGTCTGTGTGGAAAGGTGCCAAATCTGTTGCTGTCTTGGTTCTTGGTTATCCACAGATCGGTGAACTACGCCACCGGATCGGATTAATTCTGTACTTTGGTCGTACATTTTTTTGTCATTACTCAGATTCGAATAAAAAGGTAACGATAACATTATTGAACGAAGTGTTAAATACAGAGATATATTTTTAATTACATATATTATATATTAAATCTATTATTGTTATTATTGTTTGTATTGATCAGTCAGTGATTATTTATCTATTACATTATTGCAGCTCATGTTCTACAGGACAGGAGTCACTTTTTAGGTGGCTAATGTTTTTGATCGTTCCCCGTATGCATCCCCAAGGTTAAGCCGTCGCAACACGGATAGTGCTTTCGAACGCCAACGTTGAGCGTGCCGACGTGACAGCGTTGCTGTCAGAAACGACGCGACTTGTTCATACGGTACGTGTGCCTCAACGTGGTATACACGATCGCAGCGCGCTCCAGCGGCAGTTGTCCGCTGTATCTGACCCGCGCATTACAATGTTTACGACAAGAATGGGCCTAAAATTTCTACGTTAGCTCTATCATTACGCACATTTTCTCCCTTGTCCGTCTGCTAGTCATGTTGTTCTGTCTGTGGCATACATAAACACTTCAGTATCCATGGACTTGTTAATGCCGAAAGGAAAGTACCATGTCCAGCCAATTAGGTCAAAGGCTTATAAAACCTCGATTACAAATAGTAGTTCTCCACAAAAGATGAAAATAATTTCATCATTCTCACTTTTAGTGATATTCTAAGGACATTCTTACCACATCATTGTCCCTGTTCAGCAACACATTCTTTGCAACACGTGAAATACGAAACTTACAAAAGTGTTAAATATCTTCCTGCAGGTAGTGCAAGCCGTCTTGTAGATTAAGCCAATCAGACAAACCCACTCCTTAGGAATATTGCACTTATATTTACATAACATCGAATATTAGAGAATTTACATTTATCAATCTAATAAGAAAGTATCATAACTTATTAACAAACGCAAAGGATAGTAAAGAGATTTTGGATACAGCGAGACGCGGACCAATAACAAATCACGTGATATCTTACAATTCTGCAACTCTGCTCATTGCGCCCTATCGCCTGCGAGCATTATGCGATCACACTTTGTATTTTGATATCGACTGAAAGCTTTCATTGTAGATATTTTATTAACTGACATTTAATTATAACAAACTCTACCAAGAACATTGAAACTTTCATGGATTCTCGGTGTACTGTTGTCTTGAAACGCTATAATCCTACAATACGCACATTATTGAAAAAAATAATAAATTAACGATGAGAGATCCTCAGTTTTTTTCTGATGCAAAACAAATAATAAATTAATGACGACAGATCTTCAATTTCGTGATGCTTAGAAACGACATATATACATACCGGCTTCAATATGGCGTCTCGAGACTCTGTACTGCAGAGAGATGTCGTGCACGTGACATAGGTGGCATTCTTGTGTTTCATTTGTCAAAGTTCAAACACATGCTCAGAGTATGTGTCACGCTAGATATTGCTCTGCATGTTCGGAAAGACTCCCAACGGTGTTTTTCTTTTTTTACGCTATGACGGCAAATAGTTGGCATGCTTTAATGCGCCACCCCTGTGCCGATAGGTTTGCCTGCATCTCACTGGTCGGGGCAGAGTTTTGTGGGCTCTTCTCCGGCTTCCATCCAAGGTGGTCTTTTCCTTTCGATATAGGGGTAAAGGCCTCTTATCCATGATATGTCTACTTGTTAACTCAAGACATAACTCAGTCGCCTGGAATGGCTAGCAAAAATTGTTTAGTTATCAGAAATTAATCACCCATCATAATTTTTACAACACGACTGGCATCATGATCTTGAGACTGCTCATTTTCACAGGATAAGTTGAGATGATGGTGGCGGTAGCAATGCCAAAAGACTATCTCCAGTTTTGAAACAGTCTGCAACCAGATACATGCATACAAATAGCGGTAAAACCTAACTACTAAACTGTAGAAAAAGGAGGCAGTACTCCAGTTGGTAGGCTATTGAAATAGTAGCAGTTATAATAATTCTTTTCGTTCCTAAGACTATCTGAACACTAAAATCAGTTCTTAACAGACTGAACTGTTTTATAGAAACTGGAATTCATCAGGTTTTCAGTCAGTTATGAAGTATAGCAGATTAAACTGAAGAAACTGCAAAAAGGTGGGAAATTTAGGAGATGGGACCTGGATAAACTGACTAAACCAGAGGTTGTACAGAGTTTCAGGGAGAGCATAAGGGAACAATTGACAGGAATGGGGGAAAAAATACAATAGAAGAAGAATGGGTAGCTTTGAGGGATGAAGTAGTGTAGGCAGCAGAGAATCTAGTAGGTAAATAGACGAGGGCTAGTAGAAATCCTTGGATAACAGAAGAAATATTGAATTTAATTGATGAGAGGAGAAAATATAAAAATGCAGTAAATGAAGCAGGCAAAAAGGAATACAAACGTCTCAAAAATGAGATCGACCGGAAGTGCAAAATAGCTAAGCAGGGATGGCTAGAGGACAAATGTAAGGCTGTAGAGGCTTATCTCACTAGGGGTAAGATATACTGCCTAGAGGAAAATTAAAGTGACCTTTGAAAAAAAGAGAACCACTTGTATGAACATAAAGAGCTCAGATGGAAACCCAGTTCTAAGCAAAGAAGGGAAAGCAGAAATGTGGAAGGAGTATATAGAGGGTCTATACACGGGCGATGTACTTGAGGACAATATTCTGGAAATGGAAGAGGATGTAGATGAAGATGAAATGCGATATACGATACTGCGTAAAGAGTTTGACAGAGCACTGAAAGACCTGACTCGAAACAAGGCCCCGGGAGTAGACAACATTCCATTAGAACTACTGACGGCCTTGTAAGAGCCAGTCCTGACAAAACTCTACCATCTGGTGAGCAAGATGTATGAGACAGGCGAAATACCCTCAGACTTAAAGAAGAATATAATAATTCCAATCCCAAAGAAAGCAGGTGCTGACAGATGTGAAAATTACCGAACAATCAGTTTAATAAGTCACGGATGCAAAATACCAACGCGAATTCTTTACAGACGAATGGAAAAACTGGTAGAAGCCGACCTTGGGGAAGATCAGTTTGGATTCCGTAGAAATATTAGAACACGTGAGGCAATACTGACCCTACGACTTATCTTAGAAGCTAGAGTAAGGAAATGCAAACGTACGTTTCTAGCATTTGCAGACTTAGAGAAAGCTTTTGACAATGTTGACTGGAATACTCCCTTTCAAATTCTGAAGATTTCAGGGGTAAAAAACAGGGAGCGAAAGGCTATTTACAATTTGTACAGAAACCAGATGGTAGTTACAAGAGTCGAGGGGCATGAAAGGGAAGCAGTGGTTGGGAAGGGAATGAGACAGGGTTGTAGCCTATCGTATTCAGTCTGTATATTGAGCAAGCAGTGAGGGAAACAAAAGAAAAATTCGGAGTAGGTATTAAAATCCATGGAGAAGAAATAAAAACTTTGAGGTTCGCCGATGACATTGTAAATCTGTCAGAGACAGCAAAGGACTTGGAAGAGCAGTTGAACGGAATGGACAGTGTCATGAAAGGAGGGTATAAGATGAATATGAACAAAAGCAAAACGAGGATAATGGAATGTAGTCAAATTAAGTCGGGTGATGCTGAAGGAATTAGATTAGGAAATGAGACACTTAAACTAGTAGATGAGTTTTGCTATTTGGGGAGCAAAATAACTGATGATGGTCGAAGTAGTGAGGATATAAAATGTAGACTGGCAATGGCCAGGAAAGCGTTTCTGAAGAAGAGAAATTTGTTAACATCGAGCATATATTTAAGTGTCAGGAAGTCGTTTGTGAAAGTATTTGTTTGGAGCGTAGCCATGTATGGAAGTGAAACATGGACGATAACTAGTTTGGACATGAAGAGAATAGGAGCTTTCTAAATGTGGTGCTATAGAAGAATGCTGAAGATTAGATGGGTAGATCATATAACTAATGAGGAGGTATTGAATAGGATTGGGGAGAAGAGAAATTTGTGGCATAACTTGACTAGAAGAAGGGATCGGTTGGTAGGACATGTTCTGAGGCGTCAAGGGATCACCAATTTAGTATTGGAGGGCAGCGTGGAGTGTAAAAGTCGTAGAGGGAGACCAAGAGATGAATACACCAAGCAGATTCAGAAGGATGTAGGCTGCAGTAGGTACTGGGAGATGAAGAAGCTTGCACAGGATAGAGTAGCATGGAGAGCTGCATCAAACCAGTCTTAGGACTGAAGACCACAACAACAACATGGAGTATAATATAAAGGGTGTTAAAAAAGTGTCGAATATTTTGAAAGGTAGTAGTACCCGCCAAAAGAAGAATAATAATTTCAGTAAACATGGGCTCAAAATGCATACCGTCGGACCAATGAGCACTTGTTTAGTAGAAGAGAAGTGTTTCAAGTAGCGAAGATGAGCAAGCTCTTAAGGTATACATTTTAGAGCCCATATTTCTTGGACTTTCGTCCTCGTTTTGGTCGGTACTGTCAACTCTCAAAATATGAGAATTTTTTTTTTTTACACGGTAACTAAATTACTGATGCACTAAACGTAGACTCACCAGGTCCTAGTCTGTTTCTCGCAAATGTGATGGATATTTCTCACTCATTGCTGATCTCATCGGTAGAGTCCCCTTCGCGGGAGTGACTAATGCATAGTGCGTCCTGCTGAACTTCTTACTTTTCGACTTCTTTTCAATGTTCTTATTAGAAAGGCGCTTTAAAATGAATTTGGAGTTGGATAAACAAGTGGACTAATGGTGAGCGGATCAAAAGTACTATTTTTAATCATTGATTATGTCGATTTTCGAATAACACTTGTGTTAACTCACCTGGACAGTCACCCTGGACACATAAGCCAATACCTACTGAAACAGGTTATTGCCCACCACTGCACCCACACGTGTGGTGTCCCACTGTGCTCAGTTCAGATTATCTTGCTAAGACGAAAGCCGGCTGTTGTGCGTTCCATTTAGCTTCCGTGACACCTCCATTCATTTTTTCCCAATCAGTATTGATTTCGTAATCGGTTTTCTTTCCTGCATGCGCATAATTTATTTATCTTCGTTGTCTCTATTGAATTTAACTTTTATTTTACTTAAGTTCGTTTCGTTTCAATATCCGACAGTACAATATTTTAACTTTAAACATTCAAATCAACCTCGTCACTGTCTTCGTCAACCAGCGGCCTCCCCTAAGAATTTCCTTGTTCGGTCGTCCTACATGCGCCATAGCACTCCTTTGGATTATGCGCCAAATTGGGCCAAAGTAACCCTGCTTTAAGTTACGTACGTTAACTTCTGCAGGAGAAACATGCTGCTGTAAAATCACTGCCATTTATGCCACGATCAACTGATTTCGGCGCTAAGGTCGCAGGTTCGAATCCTGCCTCGGGCATGGATGTTTGTGATGTCCTTAGGTTAGTTAGGTTTAAGTAGTTCTAAGTTCTAGGGGACTGATGACCTCAGAAGTTAAGTCCCATAGTGCTCAGGGCCATTTGATTTGAACTGATTTCGACTTTTTGCCCTTTTGACGTGCTTACTCCTATACTCGTAAATTTAAACGGTCATTCTGTGCCTGTGGATACAAATGTACATCGCTCACTTTAGTAACTAACGCCAGTCGTGAAAAAAAGAAAACGAATAAGAACAACGTTCCACATTTGCCAATATTATAAGAAAACGTTAGTGCCGTAGTGGCCTACATACGTAAGCATAGAAACTCATAACACAACACATGGATTATTTTTCTATGCGTATTATCTTGGAGCCTTCCATTCATTCTGCCGTTTATCATCAGCTTGTGACATAACCATTTACCATTCCATGTCAGATGGACGGCGTCGTTGGCTTTCCAACAGTGGGCCTTGTGATCCATGACGTCAGCTCTTGCTTCCGATCATAAATATTTCAGCCATGGGTTTTCCGACCGTCAAAGGAAACCGCAACAGTGAGGGAGGCTCTGACGACAGTTTTGTAAGAAAAGCTCCCTTTAGATTCCATCCTATGCCAAACTTACGCACTGTTCATGATCTGGTGCCGCTGATTAAAAATTACACATTTTCATTGGGATACAAGGACCTTCCATCCACTGACTGACCGCACAGCCTGCGAATTTCCCAAGCATTCCTGCACTGAGCATTTCGTCCATTACCATCACACACACTTCATCAACACCGTCTGACGGGAGATGTGCTACTGCTTCACACACGCGGCAAAATAATCGAATTTCTCTGTCCGGGTACTCCTCCGCTAATCCTAGTTCTTGCACATTCCGCCACAGACATTAGCTGAAGTGAAAATTGGAACGGGAAAGCCATATTTTATCTATTTTCATAGTTTCTGTCGTAGCCATTTCAAGTTCTAGCACCGCAGTATTCGGTGGCCACGCGGGCATCTTCCTTTTCAGTCGAGAAAAAATTCTCTCATACGAATTTTGACTTTTGTCTGTGAGTGAAGGAAAAACAATCGCAACACCAAGAAGGAGATGGGCGACATAAAAGAAAGTTGATACGCGTATTTCTACATCTGAAAGATGATGTCTGTTCAAATTTCACAGTTGCGAAAGAGTGGCGCCAGTAGCGCCACTAACAGCATGCAAATCAGGTGTGCTTTAAATACGCCTTCTCACGGTCGTGAGCATTAGCTGCCTTTAAGATTAGATGTGGTGGGTTTATGTTGGCCAAGAATGTCCTTGAGGGGACCAAGACGCCATTATCAACAACTCAGTGAGTTTGAACGAGGTCTTGTAATAGGGACACGAGAAGCTGGAGGTTCCTTCCGCAATACTGGAGAATTGTAGCCACAGCACATGGTGGCCGTGAGACTGTCCGGTTGTGAGATGGCTGGTCTCCGGACGGCCACGTAGCACTACCGAGAAGGCAGATGGCTCTGTCGTATCGTACTGCATCTGCAGCAGTAATCTGAGCAGCAGTTGGCACCACAGTGACACAACGAGCTGTTACGAATCGCTTACTTCAAGGAGAGGTCCGAGTCAGACGCCCTGTAGTGCTCAGTCTACCGATCCCAAACCATCGGCATCTCTAACTTCAGTGGTGTCAAGCGAGAGCTCATTTGTGTCTGATGAAATCTGGTTCTACCTAGGTGCCGGAGGTGGCCGTGTGTTTGTTAGGTGAAGCCCTGTTAACGGCTTGCAACCAACCCGTCTGCGTGCTACACACTATTGAACCAAACGTAGAGTTATGGGCTGTGTTGCGATTTCGTATGAATGCAGGAGCACTCTCGTGGATGTCCCATGTACTGACTGTAAATTTTTACGTCGGTCTGGTGATTCGACCTATTATGGTGCCATTCATGAACAGCATTTAAGGTGTGTTTTCCAATTGGATAATGCTCACCCATATACCGCTGTTGAAACCCAACATACTCTACAGAGTATCGATTTGTTCCTTGTGTGTTCGATCACCAGATCTGTTACCAGTCGAGCACATGTGGGACATCATTGGAAGAGAACTCCGGCGTCATGCACAGAGCATTATCCGTTCTTATATTGATTGACCATACGCAACTGGCATGTAACACCATTCCACAAACTGACATCCGGCACCTGTGCAACACAATGCAAGCACGTTTGCATACTTGCATTCAACACTTTGGCAGATGCATTGGTTATTAACATACTATCGGTTTGTAAGAGGTCCATGACTAAGGAATTTATTGCTAGCGCACTCGAGCAGATGTAATTTCGATGGATTGCTCACGCACTGCCTGCGATATGTAAGCTATAACAGAATGAGACCAGAGAGCAGTGTTGACTGCAGTAGGAACTGCGTGGCAGTAGGAGTAAGTAGTAGCTAGCGAGCAGTCTGGTGTATCGAGTTGGCTGGGTCGGTCGTGGGGAGCGATGGCGGTGCCTGAGCGTTCTAGTATAAGGTAAAAGCAGCCTCACGCATATGTAGTATTGTTATATCAAGTCCCATGTAATTTTTTTTAAAATTTATTAATAATAATCTTTCTTATAAAAATTAACTTTTGACAATCATTCATCTCAATTTAAAGAATTTACTAATTTCTCCAATCCATTGTCATCCCGATTATTGTAAAGAAAAATCAGTTGTTTCTTTTTATACATGACATATCTACCGGCCAGCATTGCACTGGGCTGTGCCAGAAAAATTTCTTATAGGAGCAGATATAAACGCGTTATCCGGCGACTTCATTGAGGTAAGAGTTTTCAATTTATTCAGTGCGATCTTTCAGGGCCATGACGCAACACTGTTGACGTCCAAATTTACCAGTTTAGATTCACAGTCAATTATTGAAAGGTTAAAAGTGAGTCACAATTTTATTGAGAGGTTAGTCACATTGTATTATTGGTAGGTTATACTAAATGTGAATGTTATACATAATTATTTTTACTGTGGCGAGGTTACACTAAATGTAAATGCTATTTATACTTATATTTTTTACTGTTGCGAGGTTACACTAAACGCCAATGTTATATACTTACATTTTTTATTCTTGGGAGGTTACAAGTTCACATTTTCAATGCCGTATCTCGCGCCTACATTAGCCAGTGACCTTGCGAAGTAAGTCACTTAGATATGTTCTCTAGACAAATTTATTTCCGAAATTTCATTACTCTACATTAATTACCTTTTGATGATGCGATTTTTTCCCATCAGTATATTTCTATTACTCACGGAGTATAGAAGTCAAATAAGTTATGTCTGCTAAACTATACGCAGCAAAGGCTGTCGGCGAGAGCGCGTCCTGACAACACATCCGCTGTTAGTGAACGACTGCCGTAAATCAGCGTAGGGGAGGCGCTGGTCGGAAAGCCAACGGTGCAAAACTGCTTCGTTGGAACCTGAGGCACGTAAAAAAGGGTCGGGATGCTCCCGTAGCCGAATGGACATTCTTACGGTCCAGTGCTTCGATCTTTGAGCATCGGTCTGTTTGTCTGACCTCAGCTTCCAAATACAAAAGTAACACGTTCCCTGAGAGCTGATCACTGCAGACTATGGACGCCTTGTGCCCGGAGCTATTACTGCAGCTGTCAACCAGCAGAAGAGGCTGAGCAGACCTGGACCGCCGTGTTAGAGACTCAGGGCACGGGAGACGAAGGCCACGTGATACCAGGGGAGGTCGACAGCGACATTCGCACAGAGACTGCATAAGCTGCCCACGCCCGCAAGTAGTGAGGTGAAGCGGTTTATCCCTCCTTCTACCTCCCCAAGTACTGACACGGGGCTACGCTCAGTCAAATAGGCTGAGACTGTATTTGTACTGTTGACCTGTGTATAAAAGTAATGAACGTAAATGTTTCCAAGTATTTATCATTTCCGTATTCAGTCCAATACATGTTGGCCCTTTGTGTTGGGTGAATTTGTTATCGTATTAATCCATCAGTACAATTTTATTTTGCTGCACGTACTGGCACCCAGTGTGGGACCGCTTGCATATTAATTTCCATCAATCATTTTAATCCATTATATTTTGACACCCAATGTCGGGCAACTTCATGCCGTGCCAATCAATCCAATTCATTACAACAGATATGCGAGAGAGAAAGGAAGAGACGTCAATCTATTCTCATTATTTTACAAAAAAAATCTATTTTTTGTAGTAAAAATTATTGTTGTCATAAAACTTAACTCATCTTCCGCAACAGTTTGATTCAGGTTTATTATTTACAGAAAAAGCCATTCGCGTGATTGCAATCATTCAATGTGCTGTTAACTGCGAGTCTGATTAACTCATAGGCTACATCATATAATTTCCCATGGAGTTCATCACAGATGATAGTTATTAGTACTGTGATTGCTTACTCGCTTTCCTTTATTTTTGTTTATTGTTCTCGCCATGTTTGCAGGGAAGCAGCCTACTCACGCTGTAGTAAATTCACATCAGTTTCCATTGTGTGCCAGCCAGTCTGCTGTAACTAGCTCTGACGTCATAAATGTTGCGCAATACCTTAAAAATCAAGTAAATGACCTAAAACTTTTCTAGCATGTAAGGAATAATACTAAATTAATGTGTGTTAAATATCAGTTCGATAACTTCAGCCATTTTCGAAATTTGGACGTTTTTCTGAAAAAATCATTGGCGGAACAGAAAAGAGCTAGAGACTTCAAAATTTATATTTAGATTCATCTTTCATAATGATTTAATAAAAACAGTACTTTGGATTTCACAAATTAAGATTTTAGTGGAAATTCATGATTTTCTGGTTTTCGTCTCAAAACTGAAGGAAGCAAGATAGATTAAGTAGGCTAATAAATAAGGCTAGGATGTTTAGATTTAAATAGGTTGGAGGTCCGCTATGACTATGAAGATGTGAAAAGTTTCTTTTGAATACCTATAAAATTATAGCGATAGCGGATCTCATAAGGGCCAGTTCAGAGCTCATCTACTGCGTGCAGTGTAATTAAATTAATTCTCTCGCCCAAAATATTTAACTTAGCCACGTCAAAATTTTATTATCAATACTTACCTGCGTGCTGAATGCAAGTTTAAATTAAGAGCTTCATCGGCCATCAGCAAAAGAAGCTATAAATTATTATGTAACTTGAAGTGGTGCGTTACTAGCCCAGAGGCTAGTCGGGAGAGCCGATTTGATCAGGCGTTCCCTTAGCCGTCCGCACCGCGGCTTTATATATAAGAACGTTGCGCGAGGAAGCAAAGGCCCCAGTTCTCTCCAGATGCTGAATAACACGCCATCTGTGTCGGGAGTCGCGTCGCATCGGTATCACTGCTACAAACAGCCTCAGGTGCCGTATTAAGTTACTAGAGATACGCGGAACCATGAAATCATTTCAAGTGAAGGGTTAATTCTGGGATGATTTTCATTATCTAGCTTCAGTTTGCGTATTGTCGTATTTTCACGTGCCGTCCCGCGACAGACATTCTACCAATTATTTAGCGTGGCGTTTGATGAAATACTCTCATCAAATTATGGCGAGCATTCATTTCAACATTTAATTCGGACATTTATAGTTGCATCAGCGCATTAGACTCTGAACTGCTCTGTTAGTTAGGTTGAAAGGATACTTGTGTTTTTTATCAGTGAACTTCAGAATATACTCAACTATTTTGGAAAATCGTTTTTGATTAGAAATCCCGGACAATCTCCTAATTCCTCAGAGCTATAAGCTGCAGCTATAATTGTATTCTCAGATGAAGTGGGCATTAGGAACTCTAATTACAGGCTTCACGTTTTGTTAAATCACTTTCTGGGTGCTAAAAAGTAAATAGAGAGCCAGTGTTGAGAACGGCGAAAGACAGCATTAACAACATTCTAAAAGCCAGAAACTGATTCAACATGCAAGCATTTATATAGCAATTTATTTTTACAAATTATTCGCCGCCCCACATGTTGTCTGAATTAAGAATCACAAATCTCTTTAAAATATACAAAACAGTGTTAAAACAACAACTTGTATAAACTTAATAGGATAGAGTTACATTCGAGTTTATATAAAACAAAAATATATAACTTTTGTGAGTTTAGCAAAACATAAATATGTAAAAATTGGTTTTTGCGTTTTAGGTGTGAAACCTGATGTTTTTCTCTCAATATTAGTGATTTTTGTATCAACAATGCAGTAAGATTTGTAACCTCCCCACTAAATTTGTTTCTGTATGAAATTTTTTGCACAACTTTACTTCCCACACTATAAATGTCCATGTATAACCAGAACTATGTCCCCCACAAACTGTCATCCAACTTAAGCCCGTAAGCTAACCGTCACCTAAACAGAACATAATTTAAACTGCACTGTAACTGATCTGAATACAACTTGTCTTTATATTAAGCACGCAACTGAAGTAAAATAATTATCTGGCCCTAATCAAAATGTCCTCTTACATCGCGTCTTCGCAACATTGTTGCAGATTTCTCGAAAGCACATCATACAGCAAGGAGGTAATGGCTAAGATAGATTTCTAAATAAAATTTCCAAGTGTTCCGTAACACATATGGCAATGCCTGATGATAAACAGTCGGGATGGGGAGAGTAACTATTACTATGAAATGATAGACAACGGTTTTTGAATGAAGTATATATTCAAAAAGACTGAGTAAAACTTCACATGATCTGGACACATACCATAGGTCTGAAAAATACTATGCTTAAAAAAGTGAACAATGACTTAAAAAGGGTGCGCTGTTAACGGAGAATTTCTATAAAAATCAAACAGCTTTATCAGTTAATATGCTGATGCATGACTGAGGGGTGTGGGGCTGTGTTTCTCCTAACTCTGAGCTAGTGAACCAAGTTAACTAGCTCCCAATAATCATTTCTGCAAATTAGGTGCGCAGTGCTGTAGTCTTACCTCAAACTTCTTCTCTTTAAAAAATAATAGTTATTCAACATTTAAATTCCTTTCGCTTTCCAACATATACATCATATTCATCCTTGCTGTCCTTTGCAATAAATCGTTCTTTATCTGACAGATACAATCACACGTCAGAACACCTTTAGAGAATACGTCCGTCATGTATCACACTTCGACTAAGAATATATGAGCCTACTCAGAGGCAAAGTCTGTGCCACAACAAGACCAAAGATTGTTTAACAGATACATAACTTGTTCTCTCTTTCTGAGGTGTACATCGGCAACATAAAAAAACAATATGATACGACCACCTTACATACTTGCTAAGGGGTGAAATACAGTACTTCGAGTGTGCGGTGTTTTCAGCAATTTTAACAAGGGGTAAGTGAAATAAAGGAAACAGTGTGTTTTTTATGACTCATTAATGCGACTACATTCCGTTACGACAGGTCTACTGCTTTCGATATTCTTCTCATACCCTCTTTTCAAAACGCTATTCACTACGTTATGTCCATAGACATACTGACAAAAAATGTAGTAAGACCAAGAAGGAATTGTGCGGCATAAACGACAGTTGGTAGGTGTGTTCCTATAGCTGAAAGATGATCTCCATTCAAATTTCGCGCCAGTCGCCAGAGTATGGCGCTAGTAGCACCACTATGAGGATGAAACTCAGGTTTCCTTTAAATGCTGTATTCGTCGTGAGATTGGACGTAGTGAGTTGACGTTAGTCAAGAATGCTTTTAAGGGGAGCCGGAGGTGCCTATGCTGCCCATGTTAAAATCACTAAGTTTGAGGAACATTTATGAATAAACTACCAAACAGAAAAATTTGAATTTTTTTTACATATAGAGTGGTTTTGTATTGCAGTTATGACAGAGGGATTTTGGAGTATCTTTTCTAGTTTCCTTCCAATTATTTTTTTATTAATGACCCAAATTTTTTTACAAATAATTGCTTTATAATTAAACTGAAATGAAACTACTGAACATATTTCCAAATGGCTGTGTTACAATGTAAGTTTGACCACTAGGAGTGCTGTATAAAAATTTCATCTCTCTAGCTTGAGTGGATTTTGAGAAAATGTTGCTTATATTCGAAAAATTCTAATTTATGGGAAATGGCTTTCAAAGTTTCTCAATACATTCCTGCACTATAGGATGGATTATCATGGTCTACTTCTTCATCCTCCAAAAGCTTCCTCTTCTGTCTTCTTTTCTGGCCTGTTGTTCCATCATACTTCATATGCCTTTCTCTTCTTTCTGCTCCTCTTATCCTTTCTCTGTCAATATTTCTTAGTGCTCGTACAGTGTTCACCCCAGCTATCCTAATGCCTTCACACTGTTCCCTTGGTTGTAGGTTGCTATTGCATCATAAATGCCAAAGTGCAGTGTTTTTATGCTTACAAATACCCTTTTAGGAATCACTTTCCAAATCAAATTGTTTACGCTCTCATTAGGATTCTGCGTCTTTCCGTGTAGACATTTGTGTAACAATTCTGGCTGTGCTAAGTCATGAAAAATTGGTTTTATTGCATTTATCTCAGCTGCTGGAAAACCATGTTTGTGATCATAGTCCTTTTTTGCATTATATTTGCACCAGGAATCTTTTGGGCACAGGCTGTGTTGAGGGTATTCATTGGAAGAGGCAGTATGAAGGAACAATGCCCACACTGCTTTTCGCATGTCACTAACATTACTAGTATTTTGCCTTATAGCATACCCATAGTATCTCTGTAGACGTTCAATCACCTCATCAGTAAGCCTGCCTCTCACTCCTATTGTCTTTCCATCACTGAGCTTACTTGAACCCAAAGTTTGTTTGAGCCATCGTAGCCGTGCACCCATACGCTTTTGCACATGCCCAATGCATTCCAACTTTTCAACTACAAATTCATTTCCATATGGTTTCAGTTCCTCTATAGTCTTGAAACCTTTGGAGTCACCATCCCCAAGGTAGTATTTGCTAGAAGATGTCACAGAGCTATGGCCGGACATGTGTTGCTTAGCAGAAGAACGCACTGTTTCAGTAATTGTAGTATCGCAACTTGATATTAGTGTTAATTATCTTTTCCATACGTTCTTCTTCTTCTTATATAAATGGTTACTAATACGTGGTATCGTAACCAGAACAACGCTTTACACAAGAAGTGTAATACTACCAACAACAGGCGCAACACTGAACTAATTCGAAACGGTAAACAGCAAAGAGACGATGTTCCGCCATCTTAGCGCTTCATTTGTCACAGAAAACAATGTAGCCAACCCTTGCACACTCGCTTTATGCGTAACATAAGGCGTTGTATGCGTAACAGGCCGAGAAAATCCCAAGCAGCTCGCCAGGAAGTCACGAGAGGGTGTTAGATGCATTCAGCGGCCGCCCATTTCCTATGCAGGCGTGGGGGAAAATGGTAATAACTCCACTTCTAGGGCGAGTAGAACAATAATTCAAAGTTTACATTAAAGAGGAATGTTCCAATTAATTTTCGGTAGCAACAAAAAAAATCGTAATTTTTTGGATTTGACCACCTCCGGCTCCCCTTAAGGCGACACAGGACACTTGAGATGTAGCGAAGTCGTGTAATATGAATGCGAAGCTGGATTTTTCTTCTTAGATTCTGCAGAAAGACATTGCAGGAGTGTAGCCACTGTTCACGAATGCTGGCAGCGGTGGTCACGAAAGTGTACAGTCGTAAGAAGATATGACTCCGGACGGCTACGTGGTACGTCCGAGACCGAAGACCGTCATCTTCGGCATATGGCTATGGCGCATCGCAGTGCACCTGCAGCACCAGTACGAGCAGCAGTTGGCACCACAATGGCACAATGAACTGTTACAAGTTGGTTGCTTCAACGACAGCTCCGAGCCAGATGACCTTCATTCCACTGACCCCAAACCAACGCCATTTTAAACTTCAGTTGCGGCAAGTGAGAGCCCATTGCTGACCAAGAGGTCTTTTCTGTTTTCTGGTGAAAGCTGGTTCTGCCTTGACGCCAGTTGTGGCCGTTTGTTCGTTAGGAGGAGGGCGGTTGAGGGTCTGCAACCCAACCTCCCTCTGCATGCTAGACGCTCTGGATCTACACCTGGATTTAGGTCTGGCTTGCGATTTTGTACAAGAGCAGAAGTACTCTTGTGGTTATCCCAACCACCCTAACTCAGTATTTGTAAGTTAATCTGCTGATAAGACCCGTTGTGGTGGCATTCACAAGCAGATTTCCAGCATGTTCTTCAGAGTGTCGACATGTTGCCTTGGTCTACTCTATCACCAGATCTGTCTCCAATCGACCAAATATGGGGCATTATCCACAACCAGCAACAGCCATCCCTGTGTTGAATGATGACTAACTGAAACCCCCAGCTGCCGACAGGTGTTGTTGATATAACTCGATGTGGACAGGTGAAAATGTGTGCCCCGACCGGGGCTCGAACTCGGCATCTCCTGTTTACATGGCAGACGCTCTATCCATCTGAGTTACCGTGAGACTCAGATTCCCAACTGTCCACAATTCTACATATGTAATGTACCTTATAGACATTTGCCCATCCACTCATTACTCGCGCACGCTTTGGCGATTCCCGTAAGAGTTTGGGCAACCTGTGCGCATTCGCAAAGACGAAGGTCAGTGGCTGGGTAGCCTTTAACTATGTATATGAAGACAGTAACTGTTCTCGAAAGAACAGAATACTGTAGATGACCGTGCAGCTTTTCCCTGGCAGCTGAGGGTTTCAGCTAGCCATCATTTATTCCAGTGAAAAGCTGCACGGTCATGTACAGTATTCTGTTCTTTCGAAAACAGTTACTATCTTCATATCCCTGTATTGATCGTCTAAGTGCAACAGCCATGGAACTCTGTTCCACAAAGAGACATCCGGCACCTGTACAGCACAATGCATGCAGGTTTGCACGCTTGCGTTCAACATCCTGAGGTTACATCGATTATTAGTGCATCAGCATTTCACTTGTCAGATACTTAACTCATGCTTACATTAACCTGTTGCAATGTTAATCACTTATAAATTTTACAGAGATGTATTTCCGAAATTTCATGACTCTGTATACATTATTTTTTGGTTTTAGGATTATTTCCCATCAGTGTATACATGTGGATATCTGAGGCTGTGCTGCTTTTTATCCACCAAATGGATGTCCACATCAGAGCAGACTTGAACCTATATGCCTCTGTACATGTAGTGATCACTGCTATCTTATTCTCATGATATTGCTCGAATACTGGTACTTTTCCTTCGTTCTGTAGGCACCAGCTAACAAGCACTTAGATCCAACGCTTTTAAATGATTAGTTGGACGTATATTCCAATTTATATCTTTCCCCTCAGTTTTCTGCTCTGCCCTCCAAATCTCTCTCTAGTATCATGGAAACTACTCCTTGGTGTTTTAAAATGTATCCTGTCACCTTGTTCTTCTATTTTGCCAGTATCTTTCATACTTTCTTTCTATCGTCGTTTATGCATAGAATCTCCTCATTTATTGTTTTAAGAGCCCAACTAGTCTTCAAAATCCTTCTATTGGACCACACATCAAACGCCTCAATGCTCTTCTTTTCAGGTTTTTTCTCAGTCCATCATTCAGTTCCAAAGAGCGCTGTGTCCAAGAAGGTAAATCCGAAGGAACGTCTTCCCAAGTTAAGGCTAATATTTGATTCTACACCGCGCACACAGTTCGACCTAGTTCGGCAACACCGTCGGTGACACCCGCCCGCCTTTATTGTGAATCAAAAAAATGTATCTGTAGCGATACAACTTGTGAAGTAGTTCTAGACGCCTGCCGACAGGCCCCGGCGATTCCAGATGCCTACCTACAAACATGTAGGACTAATTAACAGGCTGTCTCCATAAAATGAAACGACCTCCTACCCAGACCATGACGGCCCAAGGTACGTCTACCGGCTGCTGTGTCATCCTCTGCCTTCTGGCTTCCTTCAGGTGCAGTACAGATGTACTTGTGGTCAGCACATCGTTCTCCTAGCCGTTCTGGAGACACCAAACAGTGGACCCGCCACTACATGATAAAATAGCTCCTCAGTTGGCATTACTTGGCTGAGGGAACCAGCTGCCAGTCCTCCCACAAAGGAAAAAATCTTCACAATAGTGGGAATCGAACTAAGGTTCTCCGCAGGGCAACCAACGATGCCCACCACTCAGCTAGAAAGGCTGTCTCTGGAAAGAAACAATTCGCAGTAAAGATGGTGTTGGACTTTACCTACATGTCGCTAATAGGCTGCCTAAGAGATGCAGTGTTCTCGGAATGCTATACCTCAAGCAAATAACATTAGTAGTTTTATTTCTATAAAGCAATTGACAAAACTTTGAAGATACATTGGTGTCACAATTATCATGCAGTCATGTTGTTCTTGTTGTGGTCTTCTGTCCTGAGACTGGTTTGATGCAGCTCTCCATGCTACTCTATCCTGTGCAAGCTTCTTCATCCCCCAGTACTTATTGCAACCTACAACCTTCTGAATCTGTTTAGTGCATTCATCTCTTGGTCTCCCTCTAGGATTTTTACCCTTCACGCTGCCCTCCAATGCTAAGTTTGTGATCCCTTGATGCCTCAGAAGATGTCCTACCAACCGGTCCCTTCTTCTTGTCAAGTTGTGCTACAAACTCCTCTTCTCCCCAATTCTATTCAATACCTCCTCATTAGATATGTGATCTACCCATCTAATCTTCAGCATTCTTCTGTAGCACCACATTTCGAAAGCTTCTATTCTCTTCTTGTCCAAACTATTTATCGTCCATGTTTCACTTCCATACATGGCTACACTCCATACAAATACTTTCAGAAACGACTTCCTGACACTCAAATCTATACTCGATGTTAACAAATTTCCTTCTTCAGAAACGCTTTCCTTGCCATTACAAGTCTATATTTTATAACCGCTCTACTTCGACCATCATCAGTTATTTTGCTATCCAAATAGCAAAACTCCTGTATTACTGTTAAGTGTCTCATTTCCTAATCTAATTCCCACAGCACCACCCGACTTAATTCGACTACATTCCATTATCCTCGTTTAGTCGTTGCTAAAGGCAAAGTACAGACAAGTAACTGATAAGTATCACAACCAGTTGTTCTTGTAGCACGCTACTCAAATACGTTCCACTAATGTCAGTACGCTGAGGCGATCTGAGCCCCGAGGCTGGCAGGAGCGGCGATTATATTCACTTCCTTCAGATGTCGCTAATGGCGCGGTGCGGTCCAATTCCGCGCATCATTGGCAGACGTTTCCTCACTGCCTTCTTTGGTGTTGCGTTCCTTATCTTCGTTCCGTCTCTTGTGGTTACGCCAGAACTGGTGGGGAAGTGACGCTTTTATTCGCGCATGTGTCAGTGTCACCTACAGGAGGGTTGATAAGCCACCTTTGCTGCTTGGGATCAAATTCGCCAATGGCGCTGCAGACAACCCTGTAGGGAAGGTAACCACAGCTATGGTTAGTACTATTGGTATTAAAAAACCGCTACAGCTGTATTTAGTCCTTTATTATTAGACCATTACCGGTTTCACGACACTAAAAGCCACATCTTCAGGTGAAAATATAACTATATTGGAATCCGGCTGTTTTATTCTATGGCATACCTCCTTTTAGCATTGTTTTGTTCTGACGGTCAATGAATATTGTGTACAAAATCCCGAGCTTTTTAAGTCTAATGAAGATGTGGCTTTTAATATCACGAAACCGGTAGTGATCCAGTAATAGAAGATTAAATATAGCCGAAGTGGTATATTAATATCCAATATCGTCGAATGGTTTTCAACCGCCCCTAATAGTTACAACGTGTACACGAGAGCCAAAATTGTGATTGCGCTGCACTCCAAAGGACTGCTATCATGTTCAGTGGCGATGCAGCCCCACATTGTCGTCAGAGAAGGGTTGAAAGTTCCGGAGGCGTCAGCAGTGTCAGAGGTTATCAGGAACGTAGTTGTATAGCTCGTCTGACTGCGAACTGTCTTTTCGACACGAAATGCGAGGGAATCAACACATCAAGGAAAGGCGTGGTTTATTGACGACCTTTACGTGATACATTGAGACCTTGTCGTGTCGATTTCGAGTGGTGGCGTGTTTCGTCAGCCACCCATTAGAAAACCGCGTGATTTCAACTCTGGGCGTCACTGTTCTGACACCCATCGCAGAAGCGTCTAAAGAAAGGATGTAATGTTGGTGAAACGTCCACGATGGTGCTGGGGAGATTTGTGCTAAGGTTTGGTGGAAACATGACGTTATTAACCCACCTTACACGTCACATGAACCTCTCAGCTCTGGACAGTTTTTCACATGTGTCGACACCTTGCTGTTTGAAGCGCCGCCGGGCGCACGCTTTTGCATCATTACAGAGAGTAGTTGTAGGCACCTTAGAGCCAAGCTTAAACTTCTGTGTCGCAATGGGAGACAGCTACGGGAATTCGAAAAAGTTATCCTTTAATTGTGCTGAGCACCGTAGTTCACTTCTTGTCATGGAATGCTCTCTATGCCTGTGCTTGTCTCCTTTTCTTTTTGTGCATCTTAGTTCACCCACAGCGTGTTATTTGGCTTCCAGGGTACAGAGGTTGAATAAAAAATATGGAAACAATGCGAATAATGCAGGCTCGAACATAAATTCAGATGCTAACGAGCATACAGATTGCGCTGTTGTATTTGACCATGAACAGCATCAGTGCAATGTCCTCAGTACGTGGTAACTGGCAGCCGTGGTCACAACATTGTTTATAGCTGTGAGTGCATTATGTTAGAGCTACGTAAATTCGAACATGGGCGAATTGGCTCTGAGCACTATGGGACTCAACTTCTGAGGGCATTAGTCCCCTAGAACTTAGAACTAGTTAAACCTAACTAACCTAAGGACATCACAAACATCCATGCCCGAGGCAGGATTCGAACCTGCGACCGTAGCGGTCTAGCGGTTCCAGACTGCAGCGCCTTTAACCGCACGGCCACTTCGGCCGGCCATGGGCGAATTGTTTTTGCTCATACGGTGCCTGCATACGCAACCAAGTCAGACGAAGTGTTTGTTGTTTCAAGAGGCACTGTAACGAAGATTTAAGGCGCTTAAATGGAACGCGGAAAACATCATCCATTAAGTCAAAACGCGGATGGAAGTGGGTGTTGAGATGTTGTGAAAGAGGATCACTGACGAAGACTATCACGACAAATAAGAAGAAGACAACTATAAAAGTCACGACAGAACTGAATGTTACAATCGTGAACACCGTCAGCACTAAAGCAACACGAAGGGAGCTCCGTAAGCAGCGTATTGGAGGGTGAGTTGGAATTCCAAAACCACTCATTAGTGTTTCTAATGGTAGTTACAGATAAACGAATTGCTGCAGCCACAAAATCTGGACATTGGAATAATGGAAGAAAGTCAACCGGCCGGTGTGGCCCACTGGTTCTAGGCGCTTCAGTCTGGAACCGCGCGACCGCTACGGTCGCAGGTTAAAATCCTCGGGCATGGATGTGTGTGATGTCCTTAGGCTTGTTAGGTTTAAGTAGTTCTAAGTTCTAGGGGATTCATGACCTCAGATGTTAAGTCCCGTGCCGGCCCGTGTGACCGAGCGGTTCTCGGCGCTACAGTCTGGAACCGCGCGACCGCTACGGTCGCAGGTTCGAATCCTGCCTCGGGCATGGATGTGTGTGGTGTCCTTAGGTTAGTTAGGTTTAATTAGTTCTAACTTCCAGGGGACTGATGACCTCAGATGTTAAGTCCCATAGTGCTCAGAGCCATTTTTGTTAAGTCCCGTAGTACTCAGACCTATTTGAACCATTTTTTTAAGAACGTCATTTCGTTTGTAATAGTCACGTCCCGAGAGTGAAGCTTGGCATGGGTTCGGTAATTATTTGGGCAGCCATGTAGTGGTAATTCACGAGCCATGGCCCCCATGGCTACTCTGCAAGGTCGCATTACTGCCAGGGAATATACACTCCTGGAAATGGAAAAAAGAACACATTGACACCGGTGTGTCAGACCCACCATACTTGCTCCGGACACTGCGAGAGGGCTGTACAAGCAATGATCACACGCACGGCACAGCGGACACACCAGGAACCGCGGTGTTGGCCGTCGAATGGCGCTAGCTGCGCAGCATTTGTGCACCGCCGCCGTCAGTGTCAGCCAGTTTGCCGTGGCATACGGAGCTCCATCGCAGTCTTTAACACTGGTAGCATGCCGCGACAGCGTGGACGTGAACCGTATGTGCAGCTGACGGACTTTGAGCGAGGGCGTATAGTGGGCATGCGGGAGGCCGGGTGGACGTACCGCCGAATTGCTCAACACGTGGGGCGTGAGACTCCACAGTACATCGATGTTGTCGCCAGTGGTCGGCGGAAGGTGCACGTGCCCGTCGACCTGGGACCGGACCGCAGCGACGCACGGATGCACGCCAAGACCGTAGGATCCTACGCAGTGCCGTACGGGACCGCACCGCCACTTCCCAGCAAATTAGGGACACTGTTGCTCCTGGGGTATCGGCGAGGACAATTCGCAACCGTCTCCATGAAGCTGGGCCAGGGTCCCGCACACCGTTAGGCCGTCTTCCGCTCACGCCCCAACATCGTGCAGCCCGCCTCCAGTGGTGTCGCAACAGGCGTGAATGGAGGGACGAATGGAGACGTGTCGTCTTCAGCGATGAGAGTCGCTTCTGCCTTGGTGCCAGTGATGGTCGTATGCGTGTTTGGCGCCGTGCAGGTGAGCGCCACAATCAGGACTGCATACGACCGAGGCACACAGGGCCAACACCCGGCATCATGGTGTGGGGAGCGATCTCCTACACTGGCCGTACACCACTGGTGATCGTCGAGGGGACACTGAATAGTGCACGGTACATCCAAACCGTCATCGAACCCATCGTTCTGCCATTCCTAGACCGGCAAGGGAACTTGCTGTTCCAACAGGACAATGCACGTCCGCATGTATCCCGTGCCACCCAACGTGCTCTAGAAGGTGTAAGTCAACTACCCTGGCCAGCAAGATCTCCGGATCTGTCCCCCATTGAGCATGTTTGGGACTGGATGAAGCGTCGTCTCACGCGGTCTGCACGTCCAGCACGAACGCTGGTCCAACTGAGGCGCCAGGTGGAAATGGCATGGCAAGCCGTTTCACAGGACTACATCCAGCATCTCTACGATCGTCTCCATGGGAGAATAGCAGCCTGCATTGCTGCGAAAGGTGGATATACACTGTACTAGTGCCGACATTGTGCATGCTCTGTTGCCTGTGTCTATGTGCCTGTGGTTCTGTCAGTGTGATCATGTGATGTATCTGACCCCAGGAATGTGTCAATAAAGTTTCCCCTTCCTGGGACAATGAATTAACGGTGTTCTTATTTCAATTTCCAGGAGTGTATTATCAGCCTGGCTGATAATATCCCACCCATGGCACAACGTTTCTTCCCTGATGGTGACGCTGTTTCCCAAGATGAAAACGCCCCTGCGTATACAACTGGCATAATCCAGGATTGGTTTTGTGGGCACGAGTACGAACTGTAGTATATGATATGCCCACGACAGTCACGTCACAATACTACTGAACCTTCGTGACCCAATCTCAAGAGGAGTGTGAATGGTCGCTATCCACTTCCGTCATCTTCACATGAGTTCGTCCATAGTCTGCAGGAAGAATGGTGTAATATTGTCGTGTAGATCATACAGGTCAGTATGTAACCACTCCGAGGCAGCTAGAAACTACAGTACTGGCCATTAAAATTGTTACACCACGAATATGATGTGCTACACACGCGAAATGTAGCCGACAGGAAGAAGATGCTGTGATATGCAAATGATTAGCTTTTCAGAGCATTCACAAAAGGTTGGCGGCGGTGGCGACACCTACAACGTGATGACATGAGGAAAGTTTCCAACCGATTTCTCATACACAAACAGCAGTTGATCAGTGTTGCCTGGTGAAACGTTGTTGGGATGCCTCGTGTAAGGAGGAGAAATGCGTACCATCACGTTCCGACTTTGGTAAAGGTCGGATTGTAGCCTACCGCGATTGCGGTTTATCGTATCGCGACATTGCTGTTCGCGTTGGTCGAGATCCAATGACTGTTAGCAGAATATGTAATCAGTGGATTCAGGAGGGTAATTCGGAACGCCGTGCTGGATTCCAACGGCCTCGTATCACTAGCAGTCGAGATGACAGGTATCTTATCCGCATGGCTGTAACAGATCGTGCAGCCACGTCTCGATCCCTGAGTCAACACATGGGGACGTTTGCAACATAACAACCATCTGCACGAACAGTTCGACGACGTTTGCAGCAACATGGACTATCAGCTCGGAGACCATGGCTGCGGTTACCCTTGACGCTGCATCACAGACAGGAGCGCCTGCGATGGTGTACTCAACGACGAACCTGGGTGCACGAATGGCAAAACGTCATTTTTTCGGATGAATCCAGGTTATGTTTACAGCATCATCATGGTCGCATCCGTGTTTGGCGACATCGCGGTGAACGCAATAATGGCTCCGAGCACTATGGGACTTATCTTCTGAGGTCCTCAGTCCCCTACAACTTTGAACTACTTAAACCTAACTAGCCTAAGGACATCACACACATCCATGCCCGAGGCAGGTTTCGAACTTGCGACCGTAGTGGTGGCGCAGTTCCAGACTGAAGCGCCTAGAACCGCTCGGCTACTCCGGCCGGCATGGTGAACGCACATTGGAAGCTTGTATTCGTCTTCGCCATACTGGCGAATCACCCGGCGTGATGGTATGGGGTGCCATTGATTAGCGTCTCGGTCACCTCTTGTTCGCATTGACGGCAATTTGAACAGTGGACGTTACATTTCAGATGTGTTACGACCCGTGGCTCTACCGTTCATTCGAACCCCGTGAAACCCTACGTTTCAGCAGGATAATGCACAACCGCATCTTGCAGGTCCTGTACGGGCGTTTCTGGATACAAAAAATGGTCGACTGCTGCCCTGGCCATCACATTCTCCAGATCTCTCACCAACTGAAAACGTCTGCTCATTGGTGGGCGAGCAACTGGCTCGTCACAATACACCAGTCACTATGCTTGATGAACTGTGGTATCGTGTTGAAGCTGCATGGGCAGCTGTACCCGTACACGCCATCCAAGCTCTGTTTGCCTCAACGCGCAAGCGTATCAAGGCCGTTATTACGGCCAACGATGAATCCGAGCGGTTCTAGGCGCTTCAGTCTGGAACCGCGCGACCGCTACGGTCGCAGGTTTGAATCCTGCCTTGCGCATGGATGTGTGTGATGTCCTTAGGTTAGTTAGGTTTAAGTAGTTCTAAGTTATAGGGGACTGATGACCTCAGATGTTAAGTTCCATAGTGCTCAGAGCCATTTGAACCATTACGACCAGAGGTGGTTGTTCTTGGTACTGATTTCTCAGGATCTATGCACCGAAATTGCGATAAAATGTAATCACATGTCAGTTCTAGTTCAATGGATACCCGTTTATCATCTGCATTTCTTCTTGGTGTAGCAATTTTAATGGTCAGTAGTGTATTTAGAATGACACCTGTTTTCTTACGTCGTATTAGAAATGGTTATGTGTTGTGTTTTTGGTGTTTCTATATTTTTATGCAGCCTCTGTAGCAGAATTTCTTCACTTGCCCTACTTTGTGCTCCCCAAGTTCTTCCCACTTGTAATTAACGAGAACAACGTCGCCTTTTTCGATTGATTACCACTTGTGTTCCGTAAAGCTTATACCCCTGTAGATTTCGCCGGCTAGGGGAAGCTTGCCCGCAGTCCCGCGGCCCTACGGGCGTGTCGGCCGCTGGTGGCGGCGCGCGACCGCAGGCAGTGTGTTTGGTTTGCATGGGGCGGCAGGGCGCGCCCGCGTGCCACCAGCTGCATCGATCGCCGGCGCCGCGCGCGCTACCTGTTGAGCGCGCCGCTCCTCCAGCCGCCAACCCGGAACTGGAGGCTGCGCCGGCGTCTGGACTCTGGCCGCTTCTGCTCCGCCAGGGGTCCACCGCTCCTAGCAGAGCGCTCACCTCGTGTAGTGTGTGGCTGCACCGGGACTCGTAGCCACTACAATACCTATGCATCTGTATGTACATGCACACATGTGATAGCATGTTGCTCAGCACACTTTGTGTCTCCCGTGCGAAGTACCGCTCAGTTGAAGAATTCCTTGTTCAACTGGGAAGACAACCCAAGCGGTCGAGACAATGACACTCTTGTACTAACGTACAGTTTTGTCTTTTATTTTATATTAACTGTAAACTATGGACTTTTTATAGTTACGTAACACGATTCTTAGCCTTCGATTGTGGTGTCACCGCCAGACACCACACTTGCTAGGTCGTAGCCTTTAAATCGGCCGCGGTCCGTTAGTCAGTGATTGCAGACCGAGCGCCGCCATACGGGAGGTCTAGTCTAGAGAGACTCCCTAGCACTCGCCCCAGTTGTACAGCCGACTTTGCTAGCGATGGTTCACTTTCTACATACGCTCTAATTTGCAGAGACGATAGTTTAGCATAGACTTCAGCTACGTCATCTGCTACGACCTAGCAAGGCGCCATATTCACTTACTAACAGATAATATTGTGAATTATGTACCGTCAAGAGTGACGTTCAACATTAATGGATTAAAGTTAAGTATCAAACTAATTACATCCGCTTTCTGAATTCTAATTCCTTGTCATGTTCCAGACCTAACGTCACTATAGTTCTTCCCCCCTCATGCCAGCCATCGTGAGCTAAAACGCGTGGATTTCGGCCTCCTCTTGTGACATGGTGTTGGCTCTTCTGCCAACACAACATATCTAGTAATGAGTTCCTCCTTACACCTGCTCATTTATTAACTTCTTTGGTTTCTTTTTCGGCATCGTGACCTTCCCTCTTCCAGTGTAACGCTAACCTCCACGGGGTGCTTTCACGACATCGGCCTGTTCGCAATACGGCAGATGTGAGCACTTCATACAGGAATTTGCTGGCCGGGGTGGCCTAGCGATTCTAGGCGCTACAGTCTGGAACCACGCGACCGTTACGGTCGCAGGTTCGAATCCTGCCTCGGGCATGGACGTGTGTGATGTTCTTAGGTTAGTTAGGTTTAAGTAGTTCTGAGTTCTAGAGGACTGATGACATCAGCACTTTGGTCCCATAGTGCTCAGAGCCATTTGAGCCATACAGGAATTTATGTCTTGCTCCCATCGGTTTAACACAGCTCGTATCTGCTGTATCCTGTAATACATCCTAAAGCATGTTAAGCTATTTTTCATATTTTTTCCAATCTCTACGTTTTAGTTCCATACTACAGTATTAATATTTAGACGATATCTTCCAGTGTACGTAGTACTTTCCCTTGACATTAGCTAATATTTATTAATTTAATCTACGGTCGTATTAGTGTCTCATTCTTTCTTCGTTTCTTCTCCCCTTTTTTCAAGGCCTGGCTCATTCAGAAGTCAAGCTTTGTACACTTCTGACGAACATCTTTTGGGTGTACTTAGTTTTACTATGACAAGCCACCAACGCGGCTTGCCTTTTGACGTGCATAATTTCCCGAATACTTGAACTCCGTAAGAGGCCATCTTACATTATGAAAGTGTAACCATTGCCAGTACTTGTCAAGGTTTTTGTTGGATGCCAACACTGTCTATGGTTCTACATTTCTACTATTTCGTAAAATTTCACACAGTGATTTGTATCTTCGTCAGATATACTGAAGAAGCGTCTATATTGTTGTAAAACCGGTGCTTCAGTTTAAAACACCTCCTTACAACTATGCGGCTTTGGTAACAAATAATCATATTTAATCTTTTCAGTTGTTATAAATTTACTGATAATTCAAATGGTTACCGAGTGTTAACCGTTTTTTGTTCTTATTTACTATGACTTCCCCAGAAACTTCCTATGCCATGGGCCCCTAACACTCCTGAAACGATGAACGCTAGTACAGAAATTAACTGAATATGTACTTAACGAATATCGATAATCATGAAGTTAGAGATGGAAGGATTCGGACCATAAGGACTGGAATGACATCATCATAGAAAAGAAAATAAATAAAAAACTCTGAGTGGGGCAACAGCACATTGCTAGTAAATCTTTTGTGAATCGTGCAAGAAGTTATGTGGAAACAATTTTTTATTTCAGACTACTTTAATAAAGAAAAATCGGTCATGCTAAACAACTTCTGTCTGCTCTCAAGTCAGCAGAAGCTAATCGATTGAAAGCAAGTTACTTTTACAACGTCCATCTTTCAATTACTAATTATACAATACACTAACAAAAGAACTTACTTTTTGCTGTGATTCACTAAAAATAAATATAGTTTCTTCATAAAGTATTCCCCGTATTTCAAATAGTAAATATATTTTCTGCTTTAATCTGCATATAGTCTGTTAAGTGTGATTCCTTTCGTACCAATTCATAATTATGTAGATAACTAGTCATTCGAAAGTTCTCATAGTACTATTTTCAGCTACCTGAGAAAGTCACCATTGAGTGGGTATTTATTCAGAGATGTTCCCGAGGCTTCGCACTTCTGGAATTTATTTTTGATTTATAAGGCTTATAACTTTTGAAGTAGTATGACTGGGGTCATGAATGAAGGCCTCTTTTGTTTTACTATGTCAAGAGAATGCCATGTAAATCAGCCACCTGAAAAGCAACTGACACAAATGTCCATTTCTGCAAGATGCAGTGTCTGCCCTTCTACTTTGTTTATGATCATGACGTAACCTCACCGGGAACCCTGCACGTTTGAAGCGAAATTGTAAATTGTTTGGCACAAGACCGACTCAGGGTGTAAAATTTCGCTTGCCTGCACCACATCCCGTCAAAATATCCGCTTCAATGATGTTACGTCGGCGAGGAGTAACTTTACCTGTGTGAGCGAGGTCTTGTGAGGAGTGAGATAAGAGATCGTGCCTCAGATTCGGAAGGAGTTTCCAGAGAGCGAGTTAAGGCCTCATAATCTTCATTGGGTTCTTGAGACAGTATAATCATCAGACTTTGTCCATTCTGGTGTGTCCAGAAAGACTATCTTATGCTTGACACTTTTATTCGCAAACAAAACGAAATCAAAAAGTAATGAGTAGGTACCCAAATCACAAAGCAAACTTAATAAATCCGGTTATTCCTAGCAAACACTATAAATTAAACCTATAGAAAGAAGCAAAGCAATGTCGTTGAGTCTTTAATACCTTAGCTAAGTAAATTTGCTGTCAGTTTGCGTTTATAAAGTTAATATTGTAGCGTTTAGATTAATCCCAGACATAACGAAAATACACATGTCACTAAGTCAAAAAAACAATCCGTTAATATTGTAGCGTTTAGTTTAATCAATGACGTAACGAAAACACCTGGCACTAAGTTAAAAAGAAAACGAACAGTACCGTCTGCCGTTTCTTTGGTGTCAAACGAAACTAACAGTGCTTTATGTACCACGTTGAGGATAGAATTTTAGACAAAATATGACAGAGATGATGGTTGGAAATAAAACTTTAATCTATGATTTTTTCCCCATGAACCAGTTTTGATTAAATGAAGCCTCTACGTTGCCCCAGGCTCTGCTCAAGTTAGCAGTGGAACGCCATGAAAATTCATGTAGTTGATTTGGAGATTAGTGTGTTCAAACAGACAGGATAGTTTTACACTTTTATTATTACTACAGACTAAGCCTTTCCTTATCTGAGATTATATGGAAATGAATACTGTAAACTATGGCTACTTGTGCCCTGAATCCGAATATCCGTAGTGACGTTTACATGTTGAATGAAGTATATGCACACCGCAGTTTGTAACTAATTTACGTATCTTTTCATATAGTTCACTAATTGTCATTCCTGTACATGTCCCAAAGCAAGGACATTATTAGCACGGAATCATCAATCTCTTTGATTTATTAATAACTAGACGCATCTTAATAATATTATAAAACATTTCAGTCTTACTCCATGCGATGCTAATTTATAGTAGTTCACTTCAGAAGTGAACCATTACGTTCACATCCTTTCAAAATTACGTCGATCACCTTTAAGAAGTTTTGGGTGTCTTAATATGACCGTGAGACACAGGAAATGAAAAGAAGGCATATGTGGTTTCATCACCGCCCAAAAAGGGGAACAAGCGACCATAATTGGACAAGATGCTGCTGCGTGTTTTCTGGACTACCATGGTGTGGTAGTAGTAACAGATTATGCTCGTGGGGGGTAACCCGCACCCGAAGCCATAATCCCCTTACTATAATACGGAAGCGTTTCACGGAGAAGGGCCCAACAGAATTTCATTGCTCCACAATTTTCCATCTAATTGCGGGCAAGACACATTCACAGATGTTATCAAACTTTCCCTAATCCCCAGTACTCTCCTGAAGTGGTAGCCATTGATTTCTTCCTCTTTTGTTGAATGGAGGGTCTGTTGCGTGCCAGGCGTTTCCAGAATTCTACACCCAAGGCCTCCGCCAAATAATCTGTCGTGACGAAAAATGTGTCGCATTTTTGGTGAACGTGTGGGCTGGGAGTAACACCGGCACTGAGTTACAGGATCGCTGTTTGTTTTTCAGCGATTAAAATTTTATTATCCTCGAACGTACTGGTCCCACAGGCCATCGGTAGCAGCAGTAACAGCTGGCAGATTACTAATAAAATAATGAAGATTTGACGAAAAAGCAAGATACAGTTCAAAAAGCTGTCGTACCATAGCTGATGATCGGTCCAAAAGGCACCCTAAGATCAAAGACACTAACAAAATCTTCCGCACTATATGGATGCTTCAGAAAGAAACCGGCTTCATAAAGGCTATGTGATGGGGTTAGCACTTACAGTCTAATCTGGATAACATGAACATGCTATCCCAAATATGTTTATCATCATACCGTGACCAGTTCAAAATAAAAAAAAAAGTTCAAATGGTTCTGAGCACTACGGGACTTAACTTCTGAGGTCATCAGTCCCCTAGAACTTAGAACTACTTAAACCTAACTAACCTAAGGACATCACACACATCCATGTCCGAGGCAGGATTCGAACCTGCGACCATAACGGTCGCGCGATTCTATACTGAAGCGCCTAGAATCGCTCGGCCACACCGGCCGGCCCCGACCAATTTCCTACAGAATCATAGGTGTTTGTGATTTTGTAAGAAAAAATTACTAACTGATTCTTCAAAACTGCCACAAGGAAGTACTTTATCAGCACCTACTTCCAACGTTGGTGTTAGGGATTTAATAAAGGCTGCAATGACCAAAACTATTATCTCAGCATTGGACTTGTCATCTTATCTGCGTAACGCAGTCCACAAATGGACTTCGCTGAATACAGGAACAGTATACGCACATTTCGAAAGGCAGTGTAATTTCGCCCCTTTGAAACTTACATGCGATATCGTTTATAAACTTGTTTGGCGGTCGTATTTCTAAGAGAGACGATTGCGAACAGGTGATGTCGGACACAGAAGAAAAACGTCTACCTAATTCTCGTGACGTGTCTATAGTTAATGGCTATTTTAATGTATTATTTCACAGCAACGAATGTTCGTAACTATGCCTTCGACGGCGACATTTTTACAATCTGTTTGATAATTTGTCATTCCGGAGATGTCACCGTTTACCAGATCTTGATTCGTTCATCGACACTAGTTGCTGCATTGCTACAGTCTCCTATCGATCGTTAATTCACGTAATTTATCTTCAGTTGTAATCGCACTAAGGAGGCTAACACTACCTACTCCTGCTTAACTTCTATTGATGTGACAATTAATAATTGCACGACTTCTTACCACAATTCGTCCTATGTAAACTCTTTAGCTTTTACTGCCACCAGTCTCCATCTTGCCGATCCGACCAACACCTTCAGCGCCAGGCACCTACTGTACTCACATGCCTGCAGGTATCGTATTCGAACATGGCGATGCGGCTCAACAATGCTCCCGCTGCCGAACTCAAAGGCGTGTAAGGCACCTGAAGTTCTAGAATATCAGACGCGCAGGTTAGCAAAGAATACTAGTCTAGCTGGCACAATACTCTTCACGGTCTTCATCAAAATCCCTTTAGTTTACCTGTCATGATACACCACACCGTACGTAGGCATACATCTGCCATTTATTAGCTACGACAATATCTGCAGCATTGCCAAACACGTGAGATTACATATTTTCTGGCTTTTGGAGTAAGCTGATGGAGAAGGGGCGTTTCGCAGTACAGAGAAAGGCGGAAGAATACTGTGTACCAAAAGGGAAAAAACAACGCCACCCGCAGGGGCTGCGAAAATAGCATGGCGCGGGTTCAATCCATGTCATCGTTCCTGGATCTTCGTGTGTAAGTTTCCGTAGCTACCAAATCTCTGTGTAGGGAAAGCAGGGCCTTCCTGGTCCCCTTCTCTTGCTGCCATCTCTAGTTCGTGATTGGCTAAAGTCGCGTTACGTGATATTTCTAGCCACAGTGCGCCCTTCTGTTACATCTGTTAGATACTTAATTACATAATACAATGGCCATCTGAACGGCTTACTTTTATCGAAGTAATACATAACGAGCAGTTTTACAGGATATGTATGCACGTACAAACAATTTATAACTTGCTAAATGGCACATGGGCCTAAATTTAATGTCAATGAACAAATTACTTGTCAGTCCTACTCATGCAGCTTTATCTTTAACATTTTTCTAGCATACCACTTTTAAACAAATATATTCCATGACATAAGAGTTGTCCAGAAGAACTGATTTAAAGTTATGCTTACAACTTGCTGTACTACCTGTGACATTTTTTTTGAGCGTGGTGGGTGTGCAAGAGAGAGAGAGAGAGAGAGAGAGAGAGAGAGAGAGAGAGAGACAAAGAGAGAGATTGCTAAAAATTTTTGTTGGTGCATATTGAACTTCCTTCTCAGCAACTGACAGCTTTAATAATAAGTATTAATGTACATTTTTCACTTAGTGTTGTAGGTATGGGCATTTTCTCAGATTGTGATGTGTTATTTATGACGAATTTCATTAGCGATCTGTTTTGTGAAGGTGTAGTTAAAATGTCTAGTCCCTTTAAGAAGTGACTACAAGATGGTTGGTGAGCACCACATGAATACGTCTTGGTTTGGTGTAATCAGTGTTTGCTTTCTAAGTGATAAGACCCCTGTTCTATTATAATTCCTTAAGGTCACATTAAGAAGGATAGTGGCAGTATAGATGGAAAGAATGGTACATCTTACCCTGTGGACGATCTACATCTTTATATTTGTCGGCTATATGAGAAGATAACTTTATGACTGTTTTCTTTTTGTACGTTTGCTATTTTGAACACATGTTGTGAAGATTAATACCGAACTCGAGGATTGATATGTACTACGCAATTTATACTTACTTCGGAATTCATAAAGAGGGTTCCGTCAGGATTGGTAATAAGTAATAAATTGCTGTTAGTGACTTAAGCAGAAATACTGACTGTCACATTTCGTTCAGAGTCTTCAATGCTTCCTATAATCTTCACTTCTTTAAAGGTCAAATCATTTCTATTCAAATTAATACTTACCCGTTGTCTGTTGGAAGACTATTCAATGCCCCACAGATAACTGGAGCAGTAAACACTGAAATATTAGGTGTACAGATTCCCAAATCATTTTATTTTCAGAGGACGTAGATGAAGCCCCACTGCTGGCACACCGGCTGTTGTGAACCATTTGGAGAGATGAGCAACACAAACTGCAGATTTTCTGCTGTATCAGTATATTTACCGAACCGTTTTTCGACTTACTTAGCCATCGCCTGACAGTAAATGACTATCGTCAGAAAGTTGGAAAGGCAGTATCATTATAAATTAATTATAAATATTTTATCCAAACAGAAAAGTGAAGTGTATATACCAGAAAAAATTAATAATATTAATTGTAAATTCATCGTGTGTGAGTGTGTGTGTGTGTGTGTGTGTGTGTGTGTGTGTGTGTGCTTGCACGAGAATGAGGTTGAAGGGAAAGGGGACAATATGAATAAAGAAACGATCCGTTGTCTCACCTGTATCTAAATTTACAACTGTAACACATATGGCAGGATTATGTATTAAATATGGAGAACTACTCTCAATAGAAGAGAAGATGAACATATGGTAAAACAACACAACATTTAGCAGTTACAATTAAAAAAATAAAACAAATGCAAGACTGTTGCTCTTTAGTGTTGGAGAGAAACATGCAAACGTAATAGATGTGGCTTTAAATGCATATATAAGCTGAAATGTGTATCCATGATATGATACAGGCATAGAATGTACTAAAATTTGGAATATGTTGACATTCACGCTAAAGTAAATGAATAGAAGGAGGAATGGGTGACCACGATGTAAAAGATGGTGGAGAAGAAAGTGAGAAATGTAGGGCTTAAGCAAAAGACAGCGCATGGGATATATTCAGCTGAGTTTTATCTTTCATTACTGAAGGCAGAATATCAGAATTTTGTGTTTCTTGGTCATGAATGTGATGATGTTGTAGCAAGAAGCAACAGAATAATCGATTAACATGCCGTGAAACATACTTGGGTACGAGACCAATATATATGTATGTACATTTTGTAGATGCCAAAATTTTATATACACTGAAGAGCCAAAGAACCTGGAATAGGCATGCAAATGCAAACACATAGATATGCAATCAGGCAGAATACGGCACTGCTGTCGGCAACGCCTATATAAGACAAGTTTCTGGCGCAGTTGTTAGGTCGGCTACTGCTGCTACAATGGCAGGTTATCAAGATTTAAGTGAGTTTGAACGTGGTGTTTTAGTCGGCGCACGAGAGATGGGACACAGCATCTACGAGGTAGCTATGAAGTGGGGATTCTCCCGTACGACCGTTTCAGGCGTGTACCTTGAATATCAGGAATCCGGTAAAACGTCAAATCTCCGACATCACAGCGACCGGAAAAAGATCATGTCAGAACGACACCAACGACAACTGAAGAGAATAGTTCAGCTTGACAGAAGTGCAACCCTTCCGGAAATTGCTGCAGATTTCAATGGTGGGACGTGAACAAGTGTCAGCGTGCGAACCATTCAACGAACGCTGTTGCTGATGGTTGATGAGGAGACTCGCGCAAGCACGAAAGAAGAGAAGGGATCGAACGGTACGGAGGGAGGCAATTTGCTAGCGGCCGGCAGTACGTGGAAGGTGGTCCAGGCGACTGTGTAAGGCGGCAGTCTTCCGGTTTGTGGTGGCTATGTGGTGGATACCCAAGTGTAAAGTAGCTGCTTCTCCGGCCATCTCCATTGCCCTTTTACTACCGTCTGGAACATTCGACGTGGTGGAGCCAGGTTTTAATTCCGTCACGAGTACACTTCATCGAGGTTCACATACTGCGAAAGTATTACCTTCGTATAAAGGAACCTGAAAGTGAACACCGGTCCGCTATATTGCTTAATGACTGAATTGTGTCAAATGCGCGTGTACTTATTGGCTTTGAGTTAAGGCGCTCTAATTACGTTTTATTTTAGTCAAACTTCGAAGAGTATATATGGTACTGCAGTGTCTGCATTCGTATCCGAAAGAACAGGCACTGTGGCGACTGCAGTCGCTATGAAATACATTAAACGTATTCGCAGTTGCCGGCCGGAGTGGCCGTGCGGTTCTAGGCGCTACAGTCTGGAGCCGGGCGATCGCTACGGTCGCAGGTTCGAATCCTGCCTCGGGCATGGATGTGTGTGATGTCCTTAGGTTAGTTAGGTCTAATTAGTTCTAAGTTCTAGGCGACTGATGACCTCAGAAGTTAAGTCGCATAGTGCTCAGAGCCAAGCCATTTTATTCGCAGTTAGTTGTGAATACGGACAACCATCAAATGTGTAAGGAAATGAAAGTTTGCTCCGGACCGAGTCTTAAAACCCGAATTTCCTTCTTTGTGCGAGCGGTCGCGTTATCTGCTTTGCCTTTCCGCGTACAATTTGCGGCCAGACCCAAACTTCCATAAGTTGTCGTTCCTGCGTCATACATGTATGTCCGAAGGAACGTTGCTTCCATCTCTTTTAAAAACAGGGGCACTGCGATATCTGCCTATACCAGGCAGAGACGTTCAATTAAAATGTCCATCTCTCTACGGGAATTACGCAATGTGCTTCCGAGTACACGTTGTAATGCAGAAAAAAGTGTTCGACTCGATCCCGCAAAAGTTTTCACTGTCGTCATTCCCTTATACAGCTGATGGTTGGTCGTATTCACAACTACGAGTACATCTCATGCATTCTAATGCATAGGCAGTGATAACTTTCGTGTGTATTGCGAAGTCTGTATGTGCCCGTAACTACTGCACCACCCGGGCGGCATTTTCCAATAAATAGCTTTTGACACTTCCTTAAACGTGCACAGGTCTGCCAAAGGGGCCGTGCAGTAACTGTTTATCCATGGTTGAGACTATTGAGGCAGTTCAGTGATGTTAAATATGCAAAGTTGTTTCCTTATTTCAAGGAATATGTGATTGTTTTTGAGGTGCTATTACATGTTTCGTAACATTCTTCTTTTTCTGTTTTAGAGCTATAAAATTGTTCTTATTCTATCCGTGTAAAACTAGTAAGACGACCGCTTGTGACCAGTGTCAAATGAAACTGCCAACGAGGCCTTGGCGTTCTACGTCGAGATGGAACCAGAATTGTCATTGGAAGTCTGCTCGTACTAAATTTAAATCCGTGAAACGGTACAGTGTTCGTTTAAATTACTAGCATCTTTAAAGCAAGTTGTGATATTAAGTCGCTTAATTAGGCCTTTGGGCTCTTTTGATGCTAAACTGTCTTCTTATTGGTGCCTTTTAAAATTATCTTCCTATATTACAATTGCCTAATTTCGGTTTTTGCGTTTTGTTAAGAGTGACTTCCGATCCCTTTATTGGCGCCCCTTAAATGATTTTGATTTCTAAATTTACCCTGGGTGTTTCCCCATCAGATCTTTTATTGTCACCTTTTCGTTCACTTTTATAGCGTTTCATGTATGGTTGATAGCTTGATGATAATTCGCATTTGCTTAACTGAATAATTGAATGGGCTCACTCTACCGGCGTTCGCCTTGGATAAGTGATTTGTGTTAAATAAAATTGAAAAAATTGGATTGATAGTGTAGGTCACTTACCACTCCCCGTATCCCTGCATCCTATACCGATTCAGTATCCCTGAAAAACTTCTGAAAGTTTGTCGGTGGAGTTGTGGCTCTCCCTGTATATAATATTCCAGTTGTGCCGTTCTTTGGAGGACTCACTATTAGTGACGGCTCGATGACTTCAACACGTCGCTGTTAACGGAACCAAACGGACAGATGTGAAGGTAATTTCGGGAGTACCCGAAGTAAGAATGATAGGACCGTTACTGTTTACAATCCAACGAAGAACGGCGTGTTTGAACGCGCACGACGAGAAAATTCGAGAAATTAGAGGCAATACAGAGACTTACGGACAATTGTTCTTCCCATTATCATTCGCAAGTGGAACACTGATGCGGGATATTAGTTAGTGGTAGCAGAAGTATCCTCCACCACACACCGCCAGGTGGCTTTCGGGGCTATTAACGCAGATCTAAGAGTAGGGAAATGTTGCAACACGCCCCTTTGTCGCCAGTTTATGAAATTCATATTTCTTGTCTGTCATTAGGCTAGTTCCTGGTGCGGGCACTATTCCTAGCCGCTGGTAGCACGTGCTGGGCTATTTTAGGGTGCCGGCAGCTTCCGCCGTTTCCAGCTGAGACGCCACTCAGCTATTCAGCACATGCAAATTAACGTCAGCAGCGGTAGGTGGGCTCTGAATAAACCATTCTTCCTCCTGGATCTTCGCCAGTTACCTGTGCCACGCCTACAGAGATTTCCCAAAGAAAGTCACAAGAAGAACGTAGCTTTCATTTCTGCTCCCAACTGTAAAGTTAAGTACCTCCGAGCGTAGATGCACGGAAGTCTTCCCAGGAAAGCTTTTCAAAACAAAGAAAGGCTTTCCTCTTGCACGGACACGGTGATGAAAATGTCGAGAAGTCGTTATCATGCCGTGATGAGAACTGAGAATTTCTGCGCAGTTCGCGTTGCGATGTTTCTCCGACATTTATTTCCCCTGAGACTTCTCTAAACAGGTTAACGTAACTGAGTTCTCCGGCGGCTGCAGTCGCTGTTGAAGCTGTGCAAAGCGAGCACGTTACGTGCGTGAATGGTCTCAGCGGGTCTCCACGTAGCATATGCTCCTGGTCCGACGAACACAGCTAAAAATGTCCACACATACTTGTAGAGCCGCGAGGACAACGAGCTATCAATTAACATCACAACAGATGCTACATTGAAACGATTCTGCGTTACGAAAATGATTTTAGTGGCCACTATCAAGACTTAGTATAAATACGCCATTTCTATTACCCACTCTGCAACTCTGTGTCGGTAAAGGAACGTTGACAGAAAGTTGTATTCACATTTCAGGTTCTTATAAGGAATGGTGACGTCTCATATAGTAATAAATTATAAAATAATAATTCAAATAATTTGTTACTACTCACACGGACAATGTTTACCCAACAGCTCGTCACAGAACTCATAGACAATAAATCATTTCATTTTTCTATCTTAATAACAGGTAAGAGAGGAAAGGGCAGGGTAATAGTCTGTTAGTACGAACCATCCACAATAATGAGATGATTCGGGAAAACTACGAAAACTCGGAGTGGACAGACAAATCTTTATCATCTTACCTGAGCAGCTTTTTCAGTGCATTTTATTGACTTGCAATTACTATAATCAACTTTTCATTAGAAAATATGTTAATTGAATACGTCGGGACTTTTGAGTTGCAACTTGGTAGGGCAGTATCCCGTTCGTAAACAATTTGACTGTAGTTTCCATAAATATAAGAGTTGTCCTAGCAGAATGGTCAATATTTAGAATATGACAGGAACGATCCGTCGAAGAAGAAAAGTCTGGTGAACATGTATACCTCAAGAGCTATGACCACTTGCTCATCTTCGCCGCTGTGAAACACGTATCGTCTACTCAACAATTGCTTACAGCTCTCCAGATTTACATTCTACTCCCATGTTTGCTAGACTTATTGGCTTCGAATTGTCGTTCCTGTCATATCACTGAATACTCGACATTCCTCCTTGGGCACACTGTGTATGCGTCTGTTGATTAATTACCTCGATTTTCGTTAAAATTCAATTTCTGAACGTGTCATCTATCATCGACTCTACACACCATTCAGTCGATCAGTGACCATAACTTTACATGGTAGTTGAAGTCTGTGTCTATATGGTTTAACCAGTTGCTCCGTCATAAAGCTGTTATTTAATTAGAGGGTGCTTATATTTAAACTTCTGCAATTTGAGGTAGTGTAGACGAAAACTATTTACGATATGGGTACGCGGCTTCATAGGACTGACGTTCAGACTGTGCGCTGCAGGATTTGCGTTTTTATTAGTGTTAGTGTTGTGAGCTGCTGTTACCCTCCGGTACTGGTACAGCGACGCAGGGCTGAAACACAAGGATCAATTTGCATTACAACTGCAGTCAACATGGGCCCCGACAGGGTCGTCGTGTGACTAGGGCCTACCGACGGGTATACCGTTCGCCTGGTGCAAGTCTTTCGATTTGAGGCGACTTCGGCGACTTGCACGCTGACCCGACAGGGTGAACAGAGCTTTACTCGTTAGGCTGTTTTATCGAACGACGTATTAAGGAATACGGAGATGTCCTCTTTTTGCACCAGGGCTGAAGAACATGATTTGGAACTTCGAATTAACTGTCGATTTGAAAAATACTTCTGGGAGAGGCAGACGGCTAATTGCACCACAAATTATCTTCAAGAAGGGAACTATCACGGTAGATGAACATTCCATGGTCCATCGTTGTTTCGGGCAAAAGAAGAGAAATTTCTAGTGCAGTTCCGGGCTGTCGTGGAAAAAGTGATTGCCACAATGACCAACGTTTGTAAACCGAAACGTAAACATCGATCTACGTGCACCAACAAATATTTATTTTGATGGAATTTTGGGTCTCTATTAGGATAATGTTTAGTAACTCAAATCGTTACTGGGCTACTTTTAGCTATACACTATACCTCAAATATTGAAATAGCATTTAGTAGTGTAATAAACATCTTTCGCAATCACCAAATGTTAAACCGCGAGGCCGCTACGGTCGCAGGTTCGAATCCTGCCTCGGGCATGGATGTGTGTGATGTACTTAGGTTAGGTAGGTTTAACTAGTTCTAAGTTATATGGGTCTAATGACCTCAGCACTTGAGTCCCATAGTGCTCAGAGCCATTTGAACCAACCACCAAATGTTAACCTCTCATGTGGAGAACAAAATGACATTTCTCCAATGGTTTATTAGTCCTCATCCGCATCTCATTACAAATGCTTCCAAAAGGTTTCATTGTCCTATGATCACTCGTTTATCATGGGTCCTCTCAAGTAGCGAAAGTTTAATTATGACCAGCCTCTGTATAAAGTAAGACTATACCTCCGCTTAGGTTGAACATACGGAACTATACGCTTATTATAGCGAATGTTGACTCTGTTCAGCTACATGTTTTTATTAACTACAATGATGAGCCAATGCAGCCATCTCATTAATAGTACGTTGGTCCACGTTTAGAAAGCAGCACAGCAACGATTCCACTTGGCATGGATTCGCTGAATCCATGGTAGGTTTCCACAAGTTTTTGACACCAGATTTATGTGCCTTACAGTGTCTTAGATGTTTTCCATCAGGTTCAGATCAGCCAAATTTGGTGGGCAGGTTGATAACGTGAGTTACCTATCATGCTTTTCAAACCACTGTGCGCTAATCTGACCTTGCGAGACGGCATTAGTCCTGCTGGATGGTCCCATCACCGTTCAACAAGTCCGCAGCTCATGGTCTAGTGGCTAGCGTTGCTACTTCTGGATCACGGGGCCCCGGATTCGATTCCCGGCATGGTTTGTGTGTGTGTTAATTCCTGCTGCGGCCATCGGTCCCTAGACTTACACACTTCTCTGACGTGTTACCTAAAACCGTGCGGCCACTGAGCGCGGCCGGCCAGGTTTGGGAATTTCTCTACCCGGGGACTGGGCGTTTGTGTTTTCCTCCTCATTTCATCAGCATCCTCATCATTCGTGGCAATGGCTATATTGCACTGTGTAAAAACTGGACTGTCTAAAAGTTGGGACTTTGTATGGGCGCTGATGACCGCGCAGTTGAGCGGTCCACGAAGTAATCATCATCATCATCATCATCATCATGCAGGAAGCCATCGGCCATGAGTGGAAGCAAGTGATCAGCAATAATGTTCACGTAGACCACTGGTGTCATGGTGTCTTCATTTACTACCATAGGTTCCATGGAAGCCCAGACGAACGACCCCCAATAGCATAATATTCCCCCCAGTGGCTCGTGGTCTATTTCAATCAGCCGTTGATCCACTGCACCATTTCGATTATCCTTGCCGACAGCAATCGTAGTTGACTATCTAGTTGATTCAACGTAGGAACGTGTAAAGATCGCGAGCTGCGATGTCCCATGTTCAACAATGTGCGCTGAACGATGTGCTCCAAAATACATGTATCTGCACTAAGTTGTCAGATCTACCAGAGTCACAGCTTATGCTATTCTACAGAGCGTGTAAGTCTCCGACTTGTAGATTCTCCGACGAGACAATGGACAGGCAACACCCTGTCCCATACTCGTGGTTTCAACGTCCATCAGCCGCTTTCCATCGATGCCGAAGACAGAAGCACGCGAACAACAATCCTCCCTTTTTCAGGGTCGTCTACGGCAGTCCGTATCGTCGGTAGAACGACTCCATTCGTCTCAGCTCCATTTATATGCTTTCGTTTCGAGATGACTTGCCCGCAGCATCTCCAGGAGGCATTCACTCTCTCGCTGGCCAGTCGTCGTCAGTGTTTTGGCTCATCAATGTACGAAGAACTCCGAATCATGATTTATATTTTACTTAAAATTAGAGGCACGAAGTCTTTCCTCGCAGAGGGACCATGATCATGATGATGTAGTACACATCTTGAACCATCAGTATTGTGTTGGTACTTTTGAAGGGTTGTATTCATATCATAACGCAAATGTAAAAATATTTGCGATGCATATCGACTAAGGTTTTTGCAACAAATGCGAGGGGCGGTCAATAAGTAGTGCAACATATCTTTTTGTGAAAGCAGGATAGTTTCAGTCAGGAGTCCAATGCACCATATTATCCCCATTCTTCTGGATTCAAAGCCCTATTTCTCAACAGAGTCTCTGTTCGATGCGACAGCATTAACGCCACCTTATTGGGATGGCTTGCGTGCCCCCATGGTACCGCTGTACTGGCGACGTCGGACTAAACGTCTTTCCGCGTGAATAACCTCCCCATCATCCACGTACTGCTTCCCGCGGAGTTCAACTTGCGTTGGGCCAAACAGGTGAAAGTGGATGGTGCGAGATCCCGGCTGTAGGATGCACGAGGAGGACAGTCCAATCAAGTTTTGTAACCTCCTCTTGGATGCACAGACTCCTAGGAGACGTTGTGTTGTCACGGAGAAGCAGAAGTTCTGTTGAGTTTTTGTAGCGTCGAACACGCTGAAGTCTTTTCTTCGATTCATTGAGGGTTAGCACAATACACTTCAGCGTTTATCGTTGCACCGTGAGGGAGGACATCAAACAGAATGATCCTTTCAGAGTCCCTGAAGATTGTCGCTATGACTTTACCGTCTGAGGTTGCGGCTTTGAACTACTTCTTCGGGGGAGAGGTGAGGTGGTGCCACTCCTTGGATTGCCGTTGTGTTTCCTATTCGAAGTAATGAACCGATGTTTCATCGCCTGTGACGATGTTCGACGGAAAATTGTCACGTTCAGCCTCCTAACGCTCAAACGATTCCACACAGATGGTCTTTCGTTGCTCTTTATGGTCTTCTGTTTGGAGGCGAAGAACCCAGAGGGGCACATCTTTCAGTACATCAACTGATGGACGAGTGCGTCGGCATTACTAACAGGGACGTCCAGTGGAGGAGTGAGGTGTCTGATCGTGCTCTGTCGATCACCAAGAATGGGTGTATCTGCTCCAACATTGCACGACTCAGCTGTGCGCACGGGAAATAGGACACGTTTGCGCAGCCTGGTTGGGATGGTGACAGCTGCTTCGCCCAACGACTCACCGTGCTATTTTTCACTGCCAGATCTCCATATACATTCTGTAAGCGAATATGAATATCTGCGATGCTCTAGTTTTACGGTTAAGGGAAACTCTATGACCACCGTTACAGATGTCATTTTGAAGACTACGTGTGGTGCCACCACCCATCGGAACTTCATGAACTTACAGGGGTTGAAGTGGGAATATTCTACGATGTATCACAACAAATTTCACATTTTCTTCAACCGAAGTTCGTCGAGAAAAAAATGTGTTATATTACTTACTGAACGAACCTTGTACAGCTCATTTTATGGGGACTACTACGCAAGAGTGTTGTCTGACAAGTTCTACGCAGTAGTCTCACAATCGTGAAACGGTATAAATGTTCTTTGGTGCTTTTTCGTAATTTTCCTCAGGTGGTTCAAATGGCTCTCAGTACTATGGGACTTAACATCTGAGGTCATCATCCCCCTAGAACTTAGAACTGCTTAAACTTAACTAACCTAAGGACATCACACACATTAATGCCCGAGGCAGGATTCGAACCTGCGACTGTAGCAGTCGAGCGGTTCCGGACTGAAGGGCCTAGATCCGCTCGGCCACAGTGGCCGGCTCATAGGAAATATTTAGGCGAATGTTTAGGATTTATTCTTTACATCTACGTCCATTATTTTATTTATTTATTTATTGTTCCGTGGGACCAAATTAAGGAGAAGTCTCCATGGTCATGGAAGGAGTCAATACATGAAATTATAACACGATATTAGAAACAGATAAAATGAAATATAAAAAAAACATCTTCAGGTGACAAGTCGTAAGTTTAAATAAAGAAAATCAACAACGTAACACTGGAATTTGCTTAATTTTTTAGCTCTTCCAGGAGCTCCTCGACAGAATAGAAGGAGTAAGCCATGAGGAAACTCTTCAGTTTAGACTTAAAGGAGTTTGGGCTACTGCTAAGATTTTTGAGTTCTTGTGGTAGCTTATTGAAAATGGATGCAGCAGAATACTGCTCTCCTTTCTGCACAAGAGCCAAGGAAGTGCATTCCACATGCAGATTGGATTTCTGCCTAGTATTAACTGAGTGAAAGCTGCTAACTCTTGGGGATAGGCTAATACTGCTAGCAACAAACGACATTAAAGAAAATATATACTGTGAGGGTAATGTCAGAATTCCGAGACTATTGAATAGGGGTTGACAAGAGGTCCTCGAACTTACACCACATATAGCTCGAACAGCCCGTTTTGGAGCCAAAAATACCCTTCTTGAATCGGAAGAATTACCCCAAAACATAGTACCATACGACATAAGCGTATGAAAATATGCGAAGTATACTACTTTTCGTGTTGAAGTGTCACTCATTTCAGATGCTGTTTTAATGGTAAATAAAGCAGCATTTAGTTTCTGAACAAGATCCTGGACATGGGCTTTCCACAACAGCTTACTATCTATCCGAACGCCTAGGAACTTGAACTGTTCTGTCTCGCTTATAATATGGCCATTCTGTCTGATCAAAATATCGGTTCTTGTTGAATTGTGAGCTACTAACTGTAAAAACTGAGTCTTTCTGTGATTTAGCATCAAATTATTTTCCACGAGCCACGAACTTATTTCATGAACTACATTATTTGATACTGTTTCAATATTGCACACACGATCCTTCACTACCAAGCTGGGTCATCAGCAAACAGAAATATTTTTGAATCACCTGTAATACTAGAAGGCATATCATTTATATAAATAAGAAACAGCAGTGGCCCCAGCACCGACCCTTGGGGAACGCCCCAATTAACAGTGCCCCATTGGGACTGAATATCAGTACCACTCTCAATATTGCGGAGAATTACCTTCTGCTTTCTGTTCTTAAAGTAAGAGGGGAACCAATTGTAAGATGCTCCCCTTACTCCATAATGGTCCAACTTCTGCAGTTATATTTTGTGGTCAACGCAGTCAAAAGCTTTCGTTAAATCAAAGAAAACACCTAGCGTTCGCAATCTTTTATTTAATCCGTCCAAAACCTGACAAAGAAAAGAGAATATAGCATTTTCAGTTGTTAAACCATTTCTAAAACCAAACCGAACATTTGACAGCAAATTATGTGAATTTAAATGCTCAAGTAACCTTGTATATACAACCTTCTCGATAACTTTAGCAAACACCGATGGCATAGAAATAGGTCTAAAATTGTCAACATTATGAATGTCTCCCTTTTTATAAAGTGGCTTCACTACTGAGTACTTTAATCAGTCAGGAAACCGACCACTCCTAAAGGAAAAGTTACAGATATGGCTAAGTACTTGGATAAGATACATAGAACAATACTTCAGTATTCTGCTGAATACCCCGTCATATCCATGAGAGTTCTTGGTCTTTAGTGATTTAATTATTAACTCAATCTCCCTCTTGTCAGTATCATGGAGGAGCATTTCAGGTAACAGTCTCGGAACACTTTTTTCTAAGAGCACTATATGATTCCCTGTTGGGACTAGGTTTCTATTTACTTCACCTGCTATATTCAGAAAGTGATTATTAAATACAGTACATATATGCGTCTTATCAGTAACACGGACATTCCCACTACGCACTGATTCTATATCCTCGACCTGTCTCTGCAGACCAGCCACTTCCTTTACGACTGACCATATGGTTTTAATTTTATCCTGAGACTTAGCTACTCTATCTGCATACCACATACTTTTTGCCTTCCTAATAACATTTTTAAGCACCTTACAATACTGTTTGTAATGAGCTGATGCATTTAGATTTTGACTGTTTCTAACGTTTTGCCACTTTGTTCTACAAGATATTCTTATGCCTCTAGTCAGCCACCCAGGCTGCCTGTTTGTGCTAGTACCCTGTTTTGAACGTTCTAACGGAAAGCAACTTTCAAAGAGCACGAGAAAAGTCTTGAGAAAAGCATTATACTTATCGTCTACTGTATCAGCGCTATAAACATCTTGCCACTCTTGTTCCTTGATAAGGTTTGCAAAGGTCTCTACAGCAACTGGATCAGCTTTTCTAAACAGCTGATGACTATATTTAACACGTGTTGCAGCACAAAAATCTTTTAGAGTTAAAATTTGTGCATCATGATCTGAAAGGCCATTCACCTTTTTGCTAACAGAATGCCCTTCTAGTAATGAGGAATGAACAAAAATGTTGTCTATGGTTGTTCTACTGTTCCCTTGCACTCTCGTTGGAAAGAATACGGTTTGCATAAGATTATATGAATTAAGGAGGTCTACCAGCATCCTCTTCCTTGCACAATCACTTATACAATTAATATTGAAGTCACCACATGTAACTAATTTTTTGTATTTCCTATAAAGTGAACCAAGAACCTCCTCTAGCTTTAGCAAAAATGTTGTGAAATCAGAGTCTGGGGATCTATAAATAACAACAGTTAGAAGTTTAGCTCCATTAAATTTAACCACACCTGCACAACATTCAAACACCTTTTCAGTGCAGTACTTTGAAACATCAATTGACTCAAATGGGATGCCGTTTTTCACATACATTTCTACTCCCCAACACCGCAAAGAGCTCCTCGAAAAGCTAGCAGCCAACCTGTATCCTGGTAAAGGAAGCCTCTGAATTATCTCCTTATTTAAGAAGTGTTCAGATATACCAATAATTTCTGAGTCAACATCTATAAGCAGTTCACTAACTTTATCTCTAATACCTTGTATATTTTGATGAAACATACTAATTCCCTCATACAATTTATGAATGACATGAACGAAGCATAAATTCCTTTTGGGTACAAAATTTATGGCATGAAACTAACATTCAGAATAATATTGAATATTACTTAGTCGGTATAATCATTTACAATCAGTCAACATTCATCGTTCAGTACTCAAATATGCCAGGAAAATATGCTTAACTGACGGAGTTTGTGGAAAAGTATTTACCTGGATGCAACAGTTAGGCTCCTACGCGTTTCAAAAATTATGGCGTCACCGCTGCAAACTCTCTTGGCTGAAACTAACAGGTTTTCTTCTCGACAAAACTCGTCTCTACTGAGGCGGCGAGACGCATTCGCAGTTATTAATACCGCGCAGAGCTTTCCCCCGCGAGCAATATTCGTTAATCATGGGAGCCATTACGGAGGATTTAATCGCTCTGAACTGTGAAGCGCCCTGCGTAGCCACTTACCAGCGGGCAGTCCTTGCGCGCTCTTGAATTGCAATGGCCGTCCGGTGCTGGGATTACCTTTTCATTGAACTTGCTAGTGGCCAATTCACTACGCTTGCCAGGGTGGATGAGAACGCAAGGAAAGTGTGCTAATAGCAATTGTAAAATGAACATGTCTGTGGCTCTGTCAATATCGCTGCACAAGAATTTCATTACCATGCGGCTTTGAAACTCCTTGAAAGAACAAATCTAACTCAACCAAACATAAACTTTCAGTAACTTGTGAATCTTCATGTTTTCACGGCGTATTGTTTATTCTATAAAATTCCGGGAATGCAGGAGTATCCAATACTTTACTACTGCTGATATTTCGACTCAGAACCGTCTAGCCATTTTCTTGTCGATTTCCGCATGTGGACCCAAACCGGAGAAGTATCGGCGGAGGAGATATGTACTACTGACTTTCTCTCTATATTGAACACAGTGTCATATCCTCTTGTTGATAAACACTGTGTATCTGTGTATTGTCTTTGAGAGCTGACTATTTAATGTACAGTATTCCACATTATCATTCGTCAGATTTCGATGGCTTCCTTGAACTCCAGTGAGGGCGTCGTAGACGTTAGAATATTGAGATTTTCGTAGACTATTGAGCGACCTATCTGAATACAGTGCTCCGTCGCTGCTGATTTTTCACGCTGTAGACAGACGAGTATGGCGCCGATGTCCCTCGCACCGTTTTCGAACGCTTCTTATTGTCTGCCCGACACGAAAGTTCACACTGACAGGCGGTCCTGTACAATGTTGCCTTACGTACTCCAAGCAATCCTTCATTGACCCGAGTGACTGACTGTCTTCGATTCTCTTGCGAAAGATAACTTTGCACTTCCATACTCTGAGAAGATCCCACGTATTTTAGAAGAAATTCTTGCTAGAAACATATGGGTTGCATTGGATTTAAAACTCTCCTCTTGTGCATTTTGACCCAGGCTGCTCATCTTCTGTTTTAACAGCAGAACCTAGCTTATTTTATACTGTAGGTAGCCGTTGTCTTCAAAATTCTTTTGAGATGTACACTTACTTCACTTTACTGTTTCGTCTTGCACAGGGCCACAGTCCGACTGGTCGTCATCTCCGTTACAGTGACCCCACCTGATGTTTGCTTTTACCGGGGTCATCTCTGTTCTTATGTGGTTCAGGGTCCTCCACGTTTTGTCCGAAGCTCGTGGTCTGGTGGCTAGTGTTGCTGCCTCCGGATCACGGTGTCCTGGGTTCTATTCCCGGCCGGATTGGCGATTTTCCCTGCCCGGGTACTATGTGGTGTCCTCATCATCTCATCATCATTATCATTCGTGACAGTGGTGGACTGGACTATGTACAAAAACTCGCCTGTGTGAAAATTGGAACTTTGTACGGGCGATGATGACCCTGCAGTTGAGCTCCCCACAAACCAAACACCATCACCCTCCACGTTTTCCAGTTTGTTGTGAAGCCGCGAGGCACTACCTGTGCTTATGAACAGTCAGGTAGTGGTTCTTCAGTGGCTGCGTTTAAGAACTTTTTACGCGGTCTCAGTCGTCCAGGTTCGCAGAAAGAGGCTGTGATCATCAGTGGTTCGTCTGAGCCTCTCTGCGAATTCGTGAGATGTTCTTCGGGAACCGGGACTCGCAAGACCAGCGGCTCTGTAAAGCTTTGGTAGTGACGTTGGTTAATACATTCCATTGTTATTCGACCTGATTCTCTGATTCATTAAAGCTCATGTCAACTTTCGTAGTGTAGGTTCACGTGGTCCATAGTGGGCAGGCGTATTCAACCGTAGAGTAGCATAGTGCTTGAGCAACTTGCCCACGCAAAAGCTCGTGGTCCAAAATAATGTTTGGTCTCTGTGACCGCCATGTCCGTCAACGTGTCTACACCGGAATTTGTGTGCCCGAACATCACCCCAGATCATATTATATGGTGAGCGAGTTTTTGAGTACTGCTTGGTGATTTGTAAGCCTCTTAACACTGCCAAATTGTTTGGAGAACCTCTGATGTTGATGTGGCAGCCAGTTCGTTATCACTCGGAGTGAAATTGGTGCCAGTTTTTTTTTTTTTTGTGGTCCATCATATTGACCGTAATTTTTTTCCTTCAGGCACTGACTTACAGTCAGTGATGCTCTTCTTAGCTTCCCATTTAAGTGGCAGCACAGTCCAACCTAATTCCTGTGTAAGTCTTGGCAATTTAATTTTTTTTTCATTAAAAGTTGCTAATCATTATATTTTGTTATGAAGTGTGGTTGTTCCCAAGTGGCATACTTTACGTGAAGAGGTATTTTGTAACTCTGAGTCCAAAAAAATGGTTCAAATGGCTCTGAGCACTATGGGACTTAACTACTGTGGTCATCAGTCCCCTATAACTTAGAACTGCTTAAACCTAACTAAGCTAAGGACATCACACACATCCATGCCCGAGGCAGCATTCGAACCTGCTACCATAGCGGTCACGCGGCTCCAGACTGTAGCGCCTAGAACCGCACGGCCACTCCGGCCGGCAACTCTGGGTTCAATTGTAGCACTGTAAATTCCGCTTTGTCTGTTACACGATGAAAGCATACTGCCGTGTAGTTTGGTACGGTGAGGCAGTACCTCAGCCCTTGTGTACTGATGCATGGGGAGCTTCAGCTGCTGTTTTGGGTGTACCGCTTACTGCATTCCGGTTGGGCGGTGTTTTCATAAGTTGGGTTTCGTAGCCCCTGTCCTGTTCGCTCCCTTTGCGCCTGAAATCTTACTTAAATTGTTTTCATATAGTGTTGCCTTGTTTAAAATATTTAAATTGTTTACTGAGCCAGACAAGGCAGAGATCTCAATGACGTCGGTGTGAAGCTGCTACTCCCGATTCTTTCACGCTTGTGAAACTGAAGAAACACTTCACAACCGTGGGGCAGCAGGTAGTTAGTTTCTGTTAACTTGTATTATCTCCCACGAGAAAACCTAAAGAATTTATTTTTAAATTTTAGCTTAAGTTATTAATTACTTTTGAATGCATTACGGGAACAGCAGTGATCAATGTCTTATAAATAATTACTATTAAAAACAGTCTTGATTACGATTTATTTAACAAGGTGACCGGTTTCGACCACTACTGTGGTCATCTTCAGACCATTGAGTAGGAACCTCTTTCTGTTGAAGAATCACTACTGGTAGTGATTCTTCAACAGAAAGAGGTTCCTACTCAATGGTCTGAAGATGACCACAGTAGTGGTCGAAACCGGTCACCTTGTTAAATAAATCGTAATCAAGACTGTTTTTAATAGTAATTATTTAAGTTATTAAAATCTCTTTCCTATTGTTTATTTTATTATGGTTGATTAAATACTTAAATCATGAAAGTCTTTTCTTAATTAACATCCACTACCTAACCCACTCATCTCTGCCGTCTCGAGACTTCAGTCCGTGGTAATTTAAATGCCACGCTGAGGCGATACGCGCGGCGGCAGTAAGGTGTGCCGCCAAGTATGGCCTTGTAGATGCGCTGACTCAGCTCGCTTCTGGCTTTTGCTTGCGCGACGCGACCGCGTCTGGAGTGTCAGTTGCAAAAGTTTGTGGAAGATGGTTCCACAGAAAACGCGGAATTGATGGCCTGTAAGAGGCCGATCTCTTGGACCTTGGACTCCTGAACTATCTGGCTATCCAATACGGTTAGTGTATTTTATAAACGGTCGAAAAGTTTTGCAGTGGTGATGTTTTTACGCAGTAACATTGTGGCATAATGCAGAGAACGTTGGCACAATTATTACATGTTGGTAAAGCAGAGTCGATTTGATCGTCATTTCAATTTTTTCGATCACTAATTGTGGCAATAGGTTCTCTTGTATATCCATGGTATGAGGGCTTGGTAAAAAATAATACCTCCGAGTTAATGCGAAAACTCTTTGAGCCTTTTCAATAAAACAAAGTTATTGACGTTCCAAATCTTTATTATTCTACTTATTTCTTTCTCAACATAGTCAGCCACGCGACGAACTCATTTCCCCCAATAAGAGACCGGTTAATCCATACCGTCACTGTAGAATATTTGACTTCGTTGACGGAGCCACAACATTAGCCCTGATCGGACCGCTTCAACACTATTAAAGTGAAACCCTCGAAAGTGTTCTTTAAGTTTTTGAAGCACATGAAAATCGGATGGGGCCAAGTGGGAACTGTATGGAGGGTGGTAAATGGCAGCGAGCCAAAGGGGTCGGAGTGTTGCAGATGTCACAGCGCTCGGCATTGTTATTCTGCAGAGGGTGCTCCAAGTGCGGACGAACTCTTTGAATTACAACCTAGATTATAGCACGATGTTTCTCTCGCACCGTCTTGGTTACCATGTACACTCTCGTATTACACGCTACAATTCAGAGTCGTCTAGCGTCAGAGGGCTGAAAATATGTAGAAATTAAGAATAATATGTAAAATTTTAATAAAGTTTGTTTCATTTCAAAATCTTTGAATTTTCACATTAAAAAATCAGAGGAATTAGCTTTCATCACGCCCCTCGTATTTTGAATGATGTGTAAAAACTGTTGCTGAACGAGCATTGTTTAAGTAAATGAGTAACTATTTTATTGATTTCACTGGTGATACAATTTTAATACAATTTTAATTAGTCCTCATGCTTGTTAGGTCCAGTTCTGATGTCAGTGAGTCGTCAAATCAATGTAGAGTTATTCTATTTTATTACCGGTCAGCCCCCCCACTATTATAAATATATTTTGCTAGGAAATTCCCAGAGGGCATTTAATTTTTAAACGATTTTTGGAGAAGTAATGTGGTCATATGAATCTTTAGCAGTCAACAAAGAACTTCCATGCCCGATTCACGGACTGTAAGTTGTAGTTACTGCCTTGAGTTTTCTAATTATTGGTGTCCTTTTCTTTTTTGTAATGCATGAAAAAGAATATTTAAGATCAATGGTCTCTCACTGTTGAACCCAGCCCTACCACTTCCTTAGACCACTACACCATCCTGTCCCAAATGAAGGCTCCACCCGGCCGGTGTAGCCGTGAGGTTCTAGGCGCTTCAGTTTGGAATCGCATGACCGCTACGGTCGCAGGTTCGAATCCTGCCTCGGGCACGGATGTGTGTGATGTCCTTAGGCTAGTTAGGTTTAAGTAGTTCTAAGTTCTAGGGGACTGATGACCTCAGAAGTCCCATAGTGCTCAGAGCCATTTGAACCATTTTTGAAGGCTCCACCCTCCGTTTCCTCAGCTGCCATCACTGTTCCATCCAAACACCTACATCCCAACTATCTGTTGCTTCCCATATCCCTTATCCTTTTCCACACAACATGCTCCCCAAGATCCAAAACATCACACTCCGATGCACGGTACACAGGAGCTAACATTACATCATTCTGGTTGTGATTTAGAATAAACATCATCATCGTCTTTTGCACACTCATCATCTCATAAATCATATTTTAATCCGAACTGTTGTTGTGGTCCCTAGTCTGACGTATGGTAGGCTTCAGTTCTCCATGATAGTCTTTCCTGTGGGAGCCTGATCGTATCAGGATAACAGCTGTAGTTTTTATGCGTTTGAACCACTGCTAGGTTTTAGTCTATAATATTTACCCCTCACATTTCCTTCAATTGCCAAACTGGCTTTTCCTTGATGCCTCAGGATGTGTGCTCGTAGCCGATCACTTCTTTTTGTCATGTTATTGCATAAATTTTATTTTCTCCGCAATTCCGCTCAATACCCCTCCATTAGTTATTCGATATACACTTGAAATCTTCAGCATTCTTCTGCACCACTCCACTTCTCTGACATCCACGTTTCCTTTCCGTACAATGCCACAGTCGATCAAATGCTTTGACTTCGTAACTCTAAAACTTTTATTCGATATTTTGTGCTATTGCCAGTCTGAATTTTATATCCTCTCTACTTAGATTATCACCAGTTATTTCTATGCCAAAACACAGATATCAACTTTCAGTGGCTCATTTCCTAATAGTTTGCTTAGCATGGCTTGATTTGACTTGTCTGATTCTATTACCTTCAGTTCACTTTGTTGACCGGCCATCCTGATTTAGGTTTTCCGTGATTTCCCTAAATCGCTCCAGGCACATGCTGGGATGGTTCCTTTGAAAAGGCACGGCCGATGTCATTCCCCGTCCTTCCCTAATCCGATTAGACCGAAGACCTCGCTCTTTGGTCTCTTCCCCCAAACAATCCAATCCAATCCACTTTGTTGATGTTCATCATACAATCTTAAAGTCACGACCCATTCCTTTCAACTACTCATCCCGTCCAGAATGAGATTTTCACTCTGCAGCGAAGTGTGCGCTGATATGAAACTTCCTGGCAGATTAAAACTGTGTGCCGGACCGAGACTCGAACTCGGGACCTTTGCCTTTCACGGGCAAGTGCTCTAGCAACTGAGCTACCCAAGCACGACTCACGCCCTCATCCTTTGCCATATCAGAACAGTTGCAATATCATCCGCAAATCTTTAAGATTTTAGTTCTTCTACCTGAACTTTAATTCCCCTTCCTAATTTATCCATGGTTTCCTTTACTGCTCGCTCAGTTTACTGAATTAACAACATCGGAGGTCACCTATAACTCTCTCGTACTTCCTTCTCAATTTTTTTTCCTTTCACGTCCGTTATAATTGAAGGTTCGTTTCGGGTGCAAGTTGAAAGCAACCTTTTGCTGTAGCTAGATTAGTGGTTGAACCATCAATGCATTTTACATAATGCGTTTACACAAACCATTCTTCTCAAAATACAAGTCAATTCGCTGAATAGGATGAAGCTTGTGTGGGCGTATGACATCGCTGGCCGGGAGGCCCTATCCAGGGAAGTTCGGCTGCCAAGTGAAGGTCTCATTTCAGTCGACGCCACGATGGGCGACTAGTGCGCCGGTAATGAGGATGAAATGATGATGGGGACAACACAACACCGAGTCCCCGAGCGGAGAAAATTTCCTACCCGGCCCTGAATCAAACCCGAGCCCGCTTGCATGGGCCACCCGGCTGAGCAGTCTGACGATAGGGATGAAATAATCATAATGAAGGCCGTCGCGGTCACGAATGACCTCTGTGCAATAAATGATGGCCGGATTCATTCCAGTTTGACGAGACAGCAAGGTGATGACTGAAATTGTAGAAAATAATCATCGATAAGAAGATGGGTAGTCACTGCTCTATAACAATGCGAATAGCACAATTAATCTACAGTGCTAGTAACATAAAAACTGCTATTCGCTGGGAGTAGGAAGTAACTTCATCAGCTTGTAATAGATCCCATTATCTGGATGTAGTGCTTACCACAGCTATGAAAAGGTCCCTAACTGAAGGGGGAGGTATCGTGCGAACGCCGAACTGCATCAAAACTGGGGACATTTTTGAGCCACGAGAGTAATTTGAAATACTTACCTCAGCTCCTAGCCACTTGGGATAAATATTTTCATCTTGCTGAACACCAATCTTAGCTTGCAAGGACAGTCAGCGTTTGGCGGTGATCGCCGTGGATGGATTCCTAACTAGATCAGTAAGGAATTATTACATAAAGGTAAATGACTTTCGGAATATCATGATGCTTGAGCCTTATCACAAGCTACCCCAAACGACTCGTGTTCTTTCACGCGTGTTTACATATCCTAGATGGACAAATGTTGTTCAACTGTGTAAGCTTATCAGTCCGTCGCTGACATAGAAGACTGCAAACCTTCTTTCCTTCCCGTCTGGGGAAGCTGTGCAGTGACTAGAGTACATGTAAAGCTTACTGGGACATGGTAAATGCTAGCTACAATGAAGTCGATAATTCGATCGTAATATTGGTAATTTAATTTGATATTCCCCACAATTGACAAAATTAACAAAAAAAAAGTGAATCTCTTGGTCCACCGACACACTCCTGAGAATGGCACATTAACAATTTGCAATTACACGCCCCTATTACCGGCAGCTGCGTTGATAAATACTTGGCACATCGCAAGGATAACTTCTAGATTGAGAATATTAGGTAAGTTGTTGGAAGTGGTTAGGCGTTGATGAAAATCTCGCTTCTGAGCACACAAAGAGCTCTAACTGCAGACTCTGCACCGAACACGCGTTGGTGCAATGCTGCGATACAGACCGAATATCTCCGTTCGAAGACGATGGTCAAGACGTCGTCTCCAAATCCGTATAGCTCGATGGCTGAAGGCGAAGTCCTTTCGCAATTCTCTCGTCTCCCACGTGTACGAAAACGCGGCGGAAGAATACTCAGTTTCGGCCAATGTCGGACGCTCTATCATCGCCGAAATCCCTCCACTGAGATCTACCCAATGATCGAGTAGGTCATATCGCCCCTAGGCAGACGAAATTCCCGTCTTCGCCACGTGTTATCCAGCACAGGTGGCTCCGGATGCCGGGCTACCCCCAAAAGCGCCGTATTGTCCCGCGTTTCCGGTGCCCGTTACCTGCCGCCCACGGCGGCCCGGCGAGCTACGGCCATCTGCAGACTTTACATTGCACAATTCTCAACTTCCGACGCTTTTCACCAACGCTTTAAGTTAGTGGCTCAATCCTCCAGACATGCGGGGAGTACTGCTCGAGAGTGCCTCATATTTATCATAATTCAATAGAGTCATGATGTGATGCCCTTGCCAGTCCCTTTATTATTAATACTAATATTGGTAAGCTAACGTGTAAGTGCCCATGTCCTGGAACCTTACAAATGTCTGTGAATTTCTAAGGGACCAAACTGCTGAGGTCATCGGTCCCTAGACTTACACACTACTTAAACTAACTTATGCTAAGAACATCACACACCCATGCCCCAGGGAGGATTCGAACCTCCGGCGGGAGGGGCTGCGTTAGATGGACGTATCTAGATAGATGTGTCAGTGCCCATCTATGTCTGCATGTACAAGCCTGTAGCTCCCTTTCTCTATCTGGCAGCGAGAAACTCTTGCAGAACATAGATTTTCACTTCTTTTAGTGTTCGTAAGTCATGTACGTGAAGAACGATTGTTATTAAGCTTCCGTTTTAACTGTTTCCTTCCATTTCATAATTCTGGTCATTTCGTGAGATTGCTTGAGAGGAAGTACCATGCGGCTCAAAATTTAATTTGTATAGCACTCCCCGAAGCATTATGCCTCTCTTGTCGTGTATGCGACTGGAGTTGGATGAGTATCTCCGGTTACGTGTTTGCTGAGCGAACCCTACACATAACGCGCTACCCACTACTGAACTTTACCCCCTCTAACAATCGCTCACGCTAAAGGATGCAGATGAGCACCAGCAAAGAGTTTGTTTTTTTCCTTTATTGAGTCTCGTTTCCCCCCGAAGGAGGCTGGCTGGCAGCAGCTTAGTACGCAGTTCTTCAGCCTAAGGAATTTGTTTTAAAAAGATGAAGATAATAAATAAGAAAAACAGGCGATAAAATAGGTGACTTAAATGGTAAAATGGCGGAAAATCTTGGAACTTAAAACCTAAAACAAAGGGTTGATGATGCTAATAAAATACATATGAAGCAGACAGGTAAAAGAATAGACATACAACCAGCAACGGAAGTTAAAGATCGAAAAATGTAAAACAATGTCCTTAAGTTTTTAATATACAAAGCGACATCAGTAAATGCGAGTATCCTAGCCAAGTAAACACGCTGTTAGTTTGCATTCGTAAAGGTAAGACTGCTGCGCTCAATTCAATCAATGATGTAAACTTCCGAAAATACATCTGTTTATGACATAAAAAAAAAGACTAACAGTGCTAGCTATCGGCTCTTTGGTGTGCTACTGAACTAACAGCGGTATCTATTGGCTCTTTCGTGTACTACCTCGTCACTAAAGTAAACACCCGAACTATTAAGCTGAACAGACTTCTAACACATTAGTGTCGTTAGTAACGACCTTTATTTTGTTCCCTGGTCCAGTTGTGATGAAATGGAGCCTACATTATGGCCCAAGATATGTTGAAGCAATGTATGGAAACCGCACGAAAATTCGATAATTGACAGACTCGGCGAGTTACTTTTTGTAAACCCTCGTCGCCAGTTTTGTTTGGTTGGTTTGTGGGATTGAAGGGACCAGACTACTCGGGCAATCGGTCACGCCAGTTTTGTAAAGGACTCGTTGCTACTACTGTGGAGGCCGACTTGCCACTGCTGTTACGGCAGGCCGAGTTTTTGAGTTCGTGACACGGCTTCTGGTGCAGTACACCAATAAGACAATTTCTCCCTTCCACTATTACGCAGTTACGCCCCAGGGTCAGGTAACAATAGCAGAACGAAGGTTCTACAACACTCCAACAAATTCGTAACAAAGTCAAACAAATGAGTTAAAAGGTTTACTTATATTTGTCACTAGTTGAAAAATGATGTCTGCAACACTGCTTGTAATACTACACGAAAAAGGCAATCAATGGGTAAGTGCGAATAATTGTAGGTAAATTTCACAGTACATAGAAAATCCAATTTACAACAACTGTCGGCCGGCCCAAGTAGCCGTGCGGTTCTAGGCGCTGCAGTCTGGAACCGCGGGACCGCTACGGTCGCAGGTTCGAATCCTGCCTCGGGCATGGATGTGTGTGATGTCCTTAGGTTAGTTAGGTTTAACTAGTTCTAAGTTCTAGGGGACTAATGACCTCAGCAGTTGAGTCCCACAGTGCTCAGAGCCATTTGAACCACAACAACTGTCTGTTCACTTCACTAAACGACGTTCCCTGTCTAAGTCAGACCTGGACGATGATCTGCTACCAAGTGGGCTAGAGCTCCTCTTCTGTCTTTCTAGTGGGCTTCTGTCCGTTGTCGTCCGATCGTTGGCGGATTGTACTCGGCCGGCAGTTGGCCGAGATGAAATCGATATGTTCATCCTCAGCGCCGCCCGTGGCAATGGTGGAGCTCGCGCGAGTGGTGAGTCTCTATGGCACCGGCACCAGCTTGCATCTTTGAACATGTGATGCTTTTTCCCTGGCTGTGTTTTGGTCGGACGACACAGCATTATTAGTGCGGGTAAGTCGAATGAGGTTACTGTAACATAACCTCCTTAAGCTCATTCCATTGATTCTGTCTTGAGTTTGCCTACCCTGCAAATAGTTGTCGGCCGATCCATTTGAAATTTTTCCTGAGGCATGCTAGATATTTCGCCCTTTGTTTTCAGTGATTAACAATCGTATAACCAACGAATAATATTGCATATCGTTTACTTACGTATGTCACATTTATGCTGGTGGCCAACTGCCACTGGTTGACACAAACAGTTTCAAATCCCTGAAACTGTTCCTGCTCATTGCCGCAATTTCCTGGAGTTGCGAGCAAGCTGTGCGCTACAACATCTTATCAAAACTAAAAACATTTCAGGTAGAAAACTATACCTTGTCAACCAGCATATGGACTTTCCTGCCGACGCTTTGCTGCTAGAACTATCCGCACGTCTGGTTAGGAATACCCTACATAGCAGCATGGGTGAGCTGCTGCGGTGGACGTGAACCACGTTGCCTGCTGGTTTGTGTGGATGGTTGGCGGTTGCACTGTTACGTGTCTGTTACAATATCCGCATCACCGAGGCCACTGGTTAACACTGTGAGCCACCCAAATTCGATACTATTCTCACATTACATGCTAACCTCACAGCCGCAGGTCAGTAAATCTCCCCTATTCAGAAAAAGCGTCCCCTACAACTCAGAAATGGGAGAAAATCCTTATTAATCTCAGAGAGTGGCTCCGCTCTCAGCTATCTCACCAGCAGATGAAATGCATCTGGACTACCTGTCATCCTCTTTGTATATCCATTTCGTCAGTGTATGCAGACATCAGATATCGGAGTAAATTATTCAAAAGTAGCTCAACAGCAAATATTTGCATGACATTGGCAGCCTCACTAGTGTTGTTTATCCATACTGAGGAAAACGTATTGCCATTTCTCAACACCCTGAGGCATATAAATCAAGGAAATGTTGGTTTTAGTCCTTGACTCACTCAGAGACTAGTTCGAAAATAAATAATGTTTAATATTCTAGTACACGATAATGTTCTATAATAACGCTACTCCATAGGTCTTAAGGTAACCAAATATATCAAAAGTGGACAAATGGCCGTTTCATAAAAGAAAGTTATGCTTTGAATCTTCCTTTACCTAGAAAATAATTTTCTACGACCGTCATCTGACAAGAACAACTTTAGATTCGCTACCAGCTTCAAATACTACTAACCATCATCAGGCACAAGAATTCTCAATTACTATTTCTGTACGGATATATGGATACTTTCTGTCTCACTCTAAACAACATCAATAATTCTAACCGGCCAACAGAACTCAATACGTACCTGTTTAGAATATCAAACAAGTCGATAATGTATTTATTTCACTGCAAGCAGGATTAATAACAACTATCTTCCGAAATACACAGCATACTTCCAAGAACAAATGGACTATTTTATTGTCGCTGATTACAGTAATAAAATCATTGGATTGACAAAAATGACGGGTAAGTAGGAGACTATAACTTACTTGCGACGCAGGCAACTCTGAAAGGCTCTGTTGGATCTTGCCCTGTAGAGAGGATCGGCTCTGGATGCCCACTGCCTGTAAAGTTGGAATACGAGAGCTCATTAATTATTCGAAACGCAGTTAACGCAGCAAAAGAGCTGCAATCTCTGTCTGGTGCAACACAAGACAGTAGGTACCAGTTTATTTATTAAACATTCCTCGCGAATTCGGAAGAAACAAGCTGAAGTCAAACTAAGAAGTATTATATCACAAAAATATGAAGTAATGCAGTTCACATGCTATCAGACAAAGAATAATAGTCGCTTTTAGTCTCATTTTCGTGTGGTTTAACTTTTGACTGTCTCCAAAATCGAGTACCGATATTCTATCAGTAACGGCGTAGGGACAGTTTTCTCATAACTGCCCTCACCTTCATAGTGTATATCGGTATAATTTCATGGGGAACGAATACTAACGAAAAGTCTGCAGCTAGCACAGACATTACACCTATAGCATGGGACATACGGATATCGTATCTGCATACCTCCCACGTAAGACACACGAAAAAATTACGTTAACTTCAAGTTCTATAGACTACTAGTACGATAGTAAAGAGAATGATGTAGAACGAGTCTGGTATGTATGGTTTCATACTGGACATATGCAGATCACTAAATAGCAGCAAGGTTTTAAATTTACAAGAGGGAATTTTCTTTAGTTCTATGCTACGTATACCACTAATTATCAATCAACAATTTGTCTAAAGAATAGAAAATGTTATCCGGAATAAATGATTTTATTTGCGTTTCTACTTCTCAGATGTTTTATGTTACTGAACAGTCGACCAAAAATTGTTCTGCCTACATACTGAATAAAATAATCAATCGGAGATACCTAAGGTCGAATCTCACTTTAGAAATTATATCGAGGAAATCCTATTCTGACCCATAATCAAGGTCATTAATAATAAAGGTGTAAATTTTGATAAGAAATTGTATACCGCATTGCAAGTTCGCATCATGTTATGAATTCCAATCAGAAAACCCATAAATAAGTGAACGACTTAGAGTCATTTCAAGCGGAGCAGTATTCATCACCTTTGACGTTAGTACACCGTATACTAGTACCCCGTCAGTTGCAATAACAAATATATTACTGTGAATTATAAGGTGGTCTTAACACAAACACTTCTCATTCCAAGGTCAATTTACACACAAAACTGCGAAGTAGATATGGCATGCCCACTGATATTTAAGACAAGGGGATATTTTTATATTTATTCAGAGATCACATAATATTGTAAGCTTTTCTAAATTTTCCATTAATTGCGACAATAAGAAACGGCTTTGCCATCTGCCAGAAACTATCTCTACAGATAAAATTATTGGTAACACTTTATGCCATCTGACCCAGCAAAAGGAAGTATTGGCTCTGAGCACTATGGGACTTAACTTCTAAGGTCATCAGTCCCCTAGAACTTAGAACTACTGAAACCTAACTAACCTAAGGACATCACACACATCCATGCCCGAGGCAGGATTCGAACCTGCGACCGTAGCGGCCACGCGGTTCCAGACGGTAGCGCCTTTAACCGCTTGGCCACATCGGCCGGCAAAAAGGAAGTATTTATGTACATTATAGTTAACAGAATTCTCTTCGATTAAGTAGAGATGGAGCTGCAACTGCTCACCAGCGCCTTGAACAAATTTAAGGAAAAGCAAGGTGGTAAGACTGGGCCCAAAATTCAGTTTCATTTACAACACTTTCCGCTGTTTTCAGTTCATAAATGTTACATGATTTATTCAAACAAAGATTTTACAATGTACAAAACACACAATAAGCCCAGATAATATAAAACCAATGAACCGTAAAAGGGGATTTCAGGTTAAATTTTCCTCACATTAAAATTTTAAATTCAGTTTTGCAAATTCCAGAAATGAATCATTAGCCCAATCAATAATCAAACTATGAGAATCTGTGGAGTAGGCCTCCAGGACAAATTTTCAGCATAAAGCTCCTTACACAATTCCAAGTTATTTTAAATTCAGCTCTACAGAAATTTTAAAATAATGAATATTCAGCCTGAGTAAGAATCAAATGGTGAGAATCTGTGGAGCAGGCCTCAGGGCAAAGTTCTTTACACATCTTCAGACTTGTTAGGTTCAATTTTACAGAAATTTGAAGATAATGAATAATCAGTTCAATTAATACTATACAGCAGGAATTCACAGGATAGGCGTTTAATTTAAATTGTCAGAAGCCAACAACTCCCTAAATAAGTAACATGGAATGACACCAGTTTCAAAACGTTTTCAACCCTGAACAAGAGGCGTCGAGTCTTTGTCTTGAATTTGGAAAACGCCGTGTATAAATTCGAGCTCTGCTGGAATAGTTCAAAGTAGCCAAAATTAAACCCGGTCCCCTGAAGTGGGGCAACTCGAAAACACAACGTTTAATCACGGAACCGAAGTACCAAGCGTGATCTGAACGTAGAAAGACTAAGGATGCTCTAAGAGGAAACATAATATAACATACAGTAGTGCATATTGTTTAGTGAAACGCAAGATAATTTAACTTTGGTAAGAATGTGGCGAGAAGGACACAGGAGTATCACGGGCACAAGCTATTATACCACACAAAGCACCCATATGGCTGGACTGTCAAGAGGAAACCTTACAGTCGATATATGGACGGCCAGCTCCGGACGTATTTACTACAGCGCTCACACAATGAACGACAGCGGCCTGCCTGCAGTACCGATTGCATTACCTATCCTGAAATACAGTTGACTACAGAAGTACGAGACACCCAGATTTCTAGTAATTGCAACAGTATTTAGAACTCTGCCATTGTACTGGCAAGGACACAGTTAATAAGCTCACTAAAATGGCTTACCAAATGACAGAATGAGAATGAAATAAGGATCTGCTAAGGCCTAGGACGCAATTCACCCAAAATTTAAGAGTTACTTACAATTTGTCATACGCAACTTCATTGCCTTGTCCAACCGGCATGTATCAGACCCATTACACAGGTGTGATACAACCTGCATATAAAGTCATGTCGGTTGAGATTTGACAAAAACTAAAACTATCTAAAATAACACATTACACAAGGGAGAACATCACTATTGCAAAATTTTTCTTAATTAAATTCAGCGTTGCTTAGTATTGAATTCAAGGTTTAAAATCCCATTTGCAAATCCAGATACAGTATGTTAAAGTCTCGCTCACAATTGCTTGAACAAACTACATGGTAATTCAAATGTTACTTTTGTTATTTCTTACATCTATGACCCTTCAGAAGAAGGTCATTGCATCTTAGCCGACATGAGACAATCATGGGCGTTCAAGGTCGCGAAACGAAAACCACCTGTAAGCCTCCTTCTCGCCGCAAAAGGGGCAAGAGGATGAACTTTCCGGCCTCCGGGAGGCCCCGTACCACCGATTCTTCACCTCGGCCACGTTCCAGGGAGACAACAACAACAGCAGGCTCTAGTACGGCCCCCAAGTGACCAAACACTTACCGAGCAACTCCGCACACAAGAGCTAGTCGTCAACTCCGCAAACACCTCTCTGAGCACGTCAGAGCAAGACTCCCTCGCCGCAGGCGCCACTTGATCATCGGACCCGGAAAGGAGGCACAGATCAACTTTTTGCGGTCACAGATCGACCGGATCGAGCCACTGGAGCATATAAGTCCATAGCACTGAACAGGACAGCAAAATCAGAAATAGCTGTTTAAAACTACAATCTATAAATGTGTGGTAGAATATCAGACAAAGTAAGGGTTCCATTTCGGAAATTCAGTCTTCACATTTCGTATACAATACAAAACCATTAATAATATAATTAATCTACAATATTAATATGTACCATTATATATCTGTTACTGCAGGAATCTAGAAAATACGTCGTTCATATTGCAATGCTATTTTGACCAGATAGGTAATTTCGAAACTACGTTTAAAAGAAAGGAGAAGCAGAGAGTAAATCATCTGCCAAAAAATCGAGTTTTACCACTCATCTCTTTAAGAAAAACTACATCAGAACCCTATTCGAACGTAGGTTCCTTTCGTGAATATAATTAAAGTAACCAAAATAAATTCTACGCTCGTAATGGTACAGTGTTCAAAATAATCAGCGCATCTTGATAAACTTAAATTGTCCAGAAGAATTCGAGTCCACATTTAAGAAGTGAATTTGTAAGTAATCATCGTGTCAGAACTATAATTTGAGTCTCCAAATATCTTAACAGAAATGTTATAAATTCCAAATGGACTAGGCTATGGTACCATTTCCTTTTCCTAAGATAATAAAGTCGGGAGCTTTAACTTAACGTTACTCATCCTATTATCACATCAATACTTTAACACCCACTGTTTTAGGTCCCAGTGCACACGCTGGTGTAGCTGTCACTTCACTCAGCTGAGGACGAGGGTGTGTTTTACGGTAGTGACTTCTGTTTCAGCTGTGCCATCAGGAATTCAAGATGTCTTACTCACGAATATTTGGAGAACACCCTAGGAAACATTTTCGACTCAGTGTTCATCTTTCGTTATTAAATATTTATCAGAGAGTAATATTCAGTTCATCAGAGAGTAATAATCAGTTCACATGTCCTCAAACATTTCGATTTTAATCAATTACATAAGTTTAGCAAGTTTTAAAAAATTTTCTCGTTGTTTTCAGAGCTTCCATGTATTGTTGCACCATGAACGAAGGAATCGATACAGCGCTTCTGTTGCACAGAATATAAGTAAACATAGAAGCCGGTAATAAATGTTGGGCAGACGTCACGTAATCTGTAAACGGACAAATTATGCAGGAGGACACCACATGATAGCTTTACAGTCAGGGCCCAAAAAGGTTCGTCTCCCCACCGTCGCCATGTGGAAGCAACTTATAACATTTACTCGCGCCACTGGTTAACGATCGCAACAGATATTATCATGAAACTGTTAGAATTGACTATCACATTGCCGAAATTTGTGCCATAAAATTTATAAATTTGATTGTAAAAAAACAGACAGAAATTTGTCAGGGCGTTAGCAGCCGCAGCAGTAAGAATACACTTGATACACCGACAGACAACGGCAGCAATGCTGGACAGAGTCGCTACAATAAAAAACAACGTATCATGCGTCAACTACAACGAAAGTATTACAGTAACAAAAAATGCAACATGCTTTTGTTTTCAAACTAACGAGTGTCTCATCTGCTTTGGTAGAATACACGTCAATGCCGTTACGCATCCCAGTAGTCTGTTCACGAAAATTAGCTGCAATACTCGTCTCTTGGAGAGAAGGGTTGATGGAAGTATTGAAGCTGGACGTTTTGTAGCCGTAGCGTTCGTCGGAGACGATTAGAAAATTAAAAAGGAGTGACAATCTATGGCTTAAGGAACAATCTCAGAATTCTTCCAAAAAGAGACTGTACGGGAAATCCAAACCTGAGAAACCGGACAGAGATTTCAACACCGCTCGGCCAGAAATAAGACGGGAGTTCAATAATTATTGCAACCAATTTTTTTCTCGGCCGGTTTCTGTTGAAAAAATGCAGAAAATGTCGTGGGACATCGCGATATGTTCTCGTTTGAGCCCCTATAATTTCACGAAATTTCAATAGGTTTTGGCGCCATACGTAGCCATCAAAAATGGCATCCGTAACGGAGGTGGGTCCCAATGAAAGTGCTGTCATTGAGTTTCTTTTGGCGGAAAACAGAGTATTGCAATTTTTCATAAGCGCACGCAACATGTCTTCGGAAACCAAGCAGTGAATAATAGCACGGTGAGACATTGGGATGTCGTCACTGTAAAAGGTCGCGGAAACGTGTGACTCCTGCTATGTTGGAACGTGCGGACACCCTCACTCTATCACAATCAAACAGCTCGCTGCATAGCTCAACGTCTCTGTTGGTAGTGACGACATACTCGTGCAACATTTGGGGTTCTTAAAGGTGTGTGCCAGCTTGATTCCTCGCCGTTCAACGGAAGACCATAAAGAGTAACAAAGGGCCAACTGTGAGGAATTGCTTGCATATTGCAAGGATGATGGTGACAAGTTTTTGTCGACATCGTCACAGGTTTCATCACTTCGAACCGGAAACAAACCTGCAATCCATGGAGTGGGATCACACCAATTTTTCTCCCGAGAAACATAGCCACACCCTCAGCCAGAAATGTTCTGTATTCTGACTGATCTCCTACCTCATGGTACAATTATTAACACCGGTGTGTATTGTGCGACCATCAGAAAACTGAAGAAACGACTTCAACGTTTTCGTCGCTACAAGAATGAAGACGAACTTCTCCTTGACAATGCAAGGCCTCCCACGAGTCTGCGCACCCGAGGAGCTCACAAAACTTCATGAGACTGTTCCTCCTTCTAGACCCTACAGCCTGGTTGTCGCACTTGCCATCTCTTTGGGCAATGAAGGATGCACTCCGCTGGATCAGTACGTGGATGATGGGGAGGCTATTGATGCAGCAAGACGTTGGCTCCGACGTCCACCATGTGTGGTCCATGCGGTCCCTCCCAGTAAGAACCGAAAGGAAAATATGTTGAAAAACAGGGTTTCGTGGCTAAAGGGGATGAGAATAATATGGTGTATTGGAATCCTGAATAAAGTCAAACTGCTTACACAAAAAAAAGCGTGTTGCATTATTTACTGAACACCACTCGTATATCTATAGCGTCGTCTTGCTTGTTTAACATCCCGCTAGATCGTCCAAGAATGTTGCTCAGGATCGTGGACGGTTAGTTGGTTGGTTGGGTGATTTAGGGAAGGGGCTAAACAGCGATGTCATCCGTCCCATCGGATTAAGGAAGGATGGGGAAGGAAGTTGGCCGTGGTGTTTCAAAGGAACCATTCCGGCATTTGCCTGAAGCGATTTAGGTAAATCACGGAAAACCTAAATTAGGATGGCCGGACACGGGTTTGAATCGTCGTCCTTCCGAACTAGAGTCCATTGTGCGAACTACTGCGCCACCTCGCTCGGACTGGACCAATTTTGGATGACATGTCATTCTGTGCTTCACTCGCAAATGGAGCGAGTGAAAACGATTGTCTATATGCTTTCATACGATCTCTGATTTCACTTTCCTTCGCTGTCCTGAAGTGCGATGTTTTCACATGAAAGCGCACGAGTTCAAAATGCAGTTCAACAAAACCATGAGACATACTTCCGCACTGTGGTATCATGTAAAGTAAAGGTAAGTTCTGTACAAAAAATAATAATACGGTTACATATGGGCTCCTTTAGTATCCCGTGAAATGTCTAGACCATACACTGTGTCAGCCTCTGTGCACATAAGCGTTTCTGTGGGATAGGAAGCGAATGTTGTGCTGATAAACCTTTGTACACTTGTGGAAGGATACTTCGTCAGAGGAAACGATGTTTCCCAGATACTTTGGTTTTTGTCCGATCCGTTCCAATATACCAATAGTAACTTCGTGACGAAGCTGCAAGTCATTCCGATTCATTATTTACGCTGTATCAACTTTGTAAGCGTGCAAGAGGAGTCATTTAGACAGCACCTTGGGAGATGTTGAGCGAAAGATCCTTAGCTCTCGCCATGCTCGACAAACTATCATTGATAGGCTTCCTTGGAAGGTCTCTCTGGTGAGCTGCAGCAGTTCTTAAGATTTGCGTTTACTGTCAGACCCTGACTGTCTGTTTACAGTCCCAGTGGCTATGAAGTTATCATGCCAAGTCTAAATCGTCTTAACGTCTGGTAAACTCCTTTAAATTTCATGTCGGGTATTTCTTTGCAGTTCCTTTCCCTATACCAGGCCGTGTATTGGACTCTGTCTTGAGGTTTATTCATTTTTGCTAATATTGTTTAACACCTGTAACAAAATAAACGGAATCGTTTAGAAAAAAATCTACACAAAACTTTTACAATTGCTTTACATGTTGCCCCAAACAACTAGTATCTATTTTAGTTCACTTTTAATTTCATGTGGAAATCAAGAGAATTTCATGTGGACACCTTGTTTTTTTGGTGGGCAGAGTCGTTCTGTAGTCTGTCTCAGACGCCAGTTCTATAAACTTTCTCAATAGTGTCGCGTGGAAAAGCACGTCGTCTTTCCTCCTGCGACACCCATTTTCGTAACACTTGCTTGTTGATCGAACCTGCATGCCTCCAAATTGCTTCGATGTCTTCCTTTAATATGACATGGTTGGAAACCCAAATACTGGGGCAGTACTCAACTGTGTGTCGCATTAGGGTTCTGTACGCAGTCTCCTCTAAAGATCAATTACATTTCATAAAATTCTCTCAATAAATCAAAATCGTTTATTAGTCTTCTCTACAGTCGACCTTACGTGCTCGTTGCATTTCGTGATACTTTGCAACGTTACGCCTAGATATGTAATCTAAGTGACTGTCTCAAGGAGCATACCGTTATTACTGTATTCGATTATTGTACGATCGTTCGTCCTAATAGTCTCCATTAATTTACACTGGTCGACATTTACATCAGTTTGCCGGTCATCACAACAAACAGGAATTCCGTTCGACTGATCCTGTATCCTCAGACAGTCACCTAATGACGATATTTCCCCGTAATCAACAGCGTCATCAGTATGGAGTCACAGATCGCTACAAACTCTATCCCTCAGATCGTTTACGTATCTAAAGAGCAATAGCGGTCCCAGAACATTGCACTGGGGTACTCATAATGATATCAACTAGTACACACCGTATAAGCAGCATTTCATCCTCTTAATATTACATTTGAGTAACGTGATCAGCTCGGCTAGCCAAAATTTTTCTCATTTTGCCATAATGATCACTGAATTTCAAGTATATGCAAGGAAGTAAAATCTTTCTGCTACGCTTTATGTAGGAGTTTATGTTATACAATACGATCTCCTGACTGAAGTGCTTATCCGAGTCGGTTATTTGCTTCTCTTAATGTGAATTAATGTCTCACGTTGATGAACAATGGTTAACAGTTGGGCGTATGGTAGTTTTGTAAGTGGCCGTCTTTGAGGGTCAGTTACATTTCATTCAGGCTGTTCCATTACGTCAGCTTTCTTTTTTTCAGGAAGCTGAATTCACATGCTCGCTTCACTTTAAATCGATCCATTTGGATATTCGAATATACACGACCTATTACGGAGAATGTCTCGCGATAACGTAGTCATACAGTACTGAAACTTTTCAACAGATGAACGCCAGAAAGTCCTCTTGTCTATGTTGAAAGTCGACTACCACCATTTATAGCGAATGAAATGTCTGTGTTATTGGCAAACCTGGCACTATTATTTGCGCACCTTGAAGTTACCCTGCTATTTTGCCTTTAAAAAAAGAAAATGTTTAAATGTGTGTGAATTCCTTAGGGACCAAACTGCTGAGGCCATCGGTCCCTAGACTTACACACTACTTACATTAACTTAAGCTAAGAACAACACACACTCCCATGCCCGAGGGAGGACTCGAACCTCTGGCTGGAGGGGCCGCGCAATCCGTGACATGGCGCCCTAAACCGCGCGGCCACTCCATGCTTTTGCCTTTTATTTCATGTCTATCACTACATCTCCAATGAACAACAGCCATACTTAATATCTATCTCAATTTATCACACCCTGGGACTCTCTTTCCCGCTAATACCAGTGTACCTTGTATTTGGCTGACAAGAACTGAGGCTCCGCAAATATATACAACAAATATATAACAGGCCGTACCTCAAACAGCCACTTCCACCCCTTCGAGTGAAGAATTAAAAATAATTCCTGGTACGTTGAGCTTAAATTAACGGGCATATTCAAAAATTCGTTTTCTCTATGGATTATTATACTCTCGTCTGTGATGTGAATTGTGTCAAAGTGCAGAATTGCTTGGTTTATTACGTATTCCGTGTGATCACAGCGCAATGGCTATGGATATCATATGCAATTAGTAGTATTCCGTCCAACCCATTTCAGAAATCACGAAAATCATTCGCAATGAGTTATTCGTTGTTATCATTCAGAAACAGCTGCATTTAGCGTACCCAACAAGATTCTATTTTTTTAAATTCTTTTTTTCAGTTTCATTTCATTTATCAAAAGATAAAGAGAGAGGCTCTTGTCAAGTGTATCTCGAGAAATTTTCGAATAGACAGCAACGAGATGGATAATTGTAAACTATAAGCTACCCTCTCAGACTGTAATTTTCTGTGTAATGTCAACTGCTCTTCTTCAGTAAGTCTTTGATTTATACTTCAGCATTACATTTAGTCTGGCAATCGAATGTAAGGTCCAAACATTGACCAGGTTGCCTCCAGTAACGACATTAGTGATGGTTAAGTAATCATGTGTCACAAGCGACCGGTCGTCGGGAGTTCCTTGGCCACTATTCTCTAGCCTTTTGTAGAAAGCAGAAGATATTCATGTTGAACGGAGGGCCGCTCCGGTTATCATGAAGATACATACTCCCACAGCAATTACAGGTGCATAAAATTTTTGAAATCTTTATCAGCGATCTTATATTAATATGATAATTAAAAAACAGTCTTGATCGCAAATTTCTTTTAATTGGAGTGACCGGTTTCAATCCTTAAGAATCATCTTCAGACTCTGATATAGCACAGGTACAGATAGAGGGATCCTTACAGTAACGTATATACACTGAAAAAAGATTAAAAACTACAAATACCCAGAACGGCAGGTGGACTTCCATGGAGCAGGCTACGCCGATCCACGACGCTGAACTGACTGCTAAATGGATAGCCAGAGAGTGGTCTTAAATATCACTAGTCCCATTCACCGTGCTGTGTATGACATCAGTGTTAACCAACCAGAAGTACAGTGTGTACTATTAGCATAAAATGTATTACAATAGTCTATATTACTAAGATTTGTAGACGATTTATAGGTAAAATACATCGTAGGATGTCTATGAAATACCTATTCGTCAAAAAATATAAACTTTAGTAAATAACTAGCTTAAAATAAAGTAGTTTATGCTGCCTTCTGTTATCCGTTCCGTAATACACGTGCTGTTGGCAAAGATATATGGAATGGCTGTCAAAGGTTGCTATAGCGATAGAGAGAAGCGACTAGCAAAAATAAGCTATATGGACATTGAGGGTTGCCGTAAAAACGGCGTCCTATATTGATGCGACATTCTGAAGCGCTTCCACAGAGTGCTGTAACGACAGCAAAGACGATCTATGGAAACGTTAAGGGTTGCCGTAAAGAAGGAGTCCTCTATCGATATGACACATGAAAAATTAATAGAAAATATAATAGTTGTTAGATATTATTCATAGTAATATGAATGGCAGAAAAGACGCGAATGGCGTGTTAGACACGAAATGATAATGAACTCATGTAATAGATAACGTTGTGTAAAGTAATGCGGAAATAACCCGTGGAACATTAAAGGATACAAAATCCGTTAAAAGGAGACTGTTAGTGAAAAAACCGTTTGTGAAGAAAAAAAAGTGGGAGGGGGGGTTGGGAGCATTAAGACTATCAACATAACATAAGTGTTAAATATTAGGAAACTATAACGTCATTAATCATAGAAAAATGCTAATAATAAAATTACGAGTTGGAATTATTTGCATAGAAAGAAGATGAACTAAAACATAGGTTGGAGAAAAAACGGAAGATCTGTCAGAATTATAACAAGTCATCAAAAAAAATATTTTTCACTAAAATCAAGCTGCTCGTTCAATAATATGTTTGAGGTACGGTCCGCTATATCGTTATGGAGCCTCAGTTCCTGTCAGCCGAATACAAGGTACACTGCTATTAGTGGGATAAATTGAGTTAGATATTAAGTATGGCTGTTGTTCATTGGAGACGTAGTGACAGACGTGAAATAAAAGGCAAAAGTGCGGAGTGGCCGTGTGGTTTGAGGCGTCATGTCACGGATTGCGCCTCCCTTTCTGCCGGATGGGTGTGTGTGTTGTTCTTAGCTTAAATTAGTTTAAGTAGTGTGTAAGTCTAGGGACTGATGACCTCATCAGTTTGGTCCCTTAGGTATTGACACACATTTGAACATTTGTTTAAAGGCAAAATAGCAATGGAATTGCAAGGTGTGTGAATAATTGTGCCAGGTTTGCAAATAACACAGCCATTTCATTCGCTATAAATGGTGGTAGTCGACGTTCAACATGGACAAGAGGATTTTCCGGCGTTCAGCTGTTAAAAAGTTTCAGTGTTGTATGACAACGTTATCGCAAGACATCACCGTAATAGGTCATGTATATTCGAATATAGAAATCGATCAATTTAAGATGAAGCGAGCATGTGAATTCAGCCTCCTGAAAAAAAGAAAGCTGACGTAATGGAACAGCTTGAATGAAATGTAACTGACCCTTAAATATATATTATATAATATATTTTATATATTCCAGGGACCCTGAAACCGATGCTGTACTTAACAGGACGCATCATGTCCTTAATTTTCTTAGGAGGACGAAAAATCAGTCTTACACCCTGTCTACCCAAGGCTCTTCCTATTTTACTGGATATAGGTCCACAAAAAGGAAGAACCGCAATCGCTGGTTCATCCTGTGAGTGTACAGCATTTTCACGTTTCCTTTTCTTGGAAAACGCTGCCTTTATATCGCGTGCACCATAGCCATTCTTTCGGACTTCAAGTTTTTCTCGTCAGAAACAATTTTTGTTCTATATATCAACGTGCTGAAAACGGCTCCCTTCTGAACGGGATGATGGAAACTCTGTGCATTAAGGCATAAATCGAATCGGTATGCGTCGGCTTTCGGTACACAGAGTGGCCGAGACGCCCGTCCGCCTGTCGTTCTACTGAAACGTCCAACAATGGCAACCTTCCTTTCTTGTCCTTCCCGACAGTGAAACGGATGTTCGGATGTATGCTGTTCATATGTTCACGAATTGTTCGACTGCTTCTGCGCCGTGTGGCCAGACCGTAAATGTTTCGTCAACATAACGATAAAATAAGGATGGGCAGAGTGGAGCCGAATTTAATGCACGTCCCTCAAAATTCTCCATAAGAGTTAGCCAATGACGGAGACAAAGGAGGGAGAGCCCATCGCCATACCGTCCGTCATTTCATACAACTTTCTACCATACAAAAATTAGGTAGTCGTCATCACATCCCAAAACGACTTTATAGTTTCAGGAGGAAGAGGATCCACCAGCATTTTCAAAGCGTCCTCCACATGAACTTTTGTGAATAGCGATACCACATTCAGCCTAATTAAAATGTCATTTGGACCAACTCTAATCTGTTTGATTTTCTCAATGAACATATAGGAGTTTTTGATGTGATGTTATCTCGAATTGACGCAGCAAGAAAACCGAGAATGTTTAACACATCAGTGCCTTCGTGAAAGTTACGCATCAGTGCCTTCGCGAAAGACTTCGTTCTCATATTTTGTCTTTGAATAAAAGTGTTCGTCTCAATGTGTATCCCCTTCTGTTACCTTGTGTACTTTTTATCAGCAGTTGGTCCAAGTTTCATCGAACCACATTCTGTGGCAGTGTCACGTCATCCGAAAGCTACTCTCGCACTTAAATATTGCACACCAGTTTATTTCAATGAGTTGTTGCAACTTTTTAATATGATGCCTAGGAACCGGCGAGATTTGTTGAAAACATCTCGATGATAAAATTAGATTCAAAAACGTAGGTGAATTACTGCAACTACACAGCAACGGAGCTAAATATGGAGCTCTCATTCCGGAGGTAATGGTTCCCTCTACCACTGCTGGATCTTTATTGTCATCAGCGGTATCAAGCACAAATCATGCAGACTAGGAGAGATTAGTACCTACTATTAAACAGACTTTTTCCAATATCTGATCAACAGTACTGGACTATTTAGCATTTGAATGATGTTACCGTCAAAATAGTTATGTTGGCTTTCAATCCGCTAAAAACTGTCTGTATTATAGAAATTTTCTTTACATTAATGAAATTCAGTGCCTTTTCCTAAAATGCGGACTGTATTTTACGGAAATGAGTGAATTGCTGTATCTCTCCATATAACTGGTGAACTTCGAGCAGGCGTCTTGCAGCTAATATTCTCACTCTGAATGTCGTTTTTTGCCTTTGCTCCACGAGCAGTTGAAATTGTTGTTACGTTTGCTTGCAAGTACCTCTGTGTAAGTAGTCATGATCGCCTGATTAGTGTACGCCTTCTGTTGTTCTGCTACTTTTTCTTTTGCATTTATAAACTCGTTACATCTTTTCCACGTCACCAAATGCTCCTCGTTACTCTCCATAGTTAGCGGTTGCTCTTACGGTTGCTTTGTTACTTACCTACGACTTTGCCAACAAACTGTATCTAAACGTTAGGATGGAAGGGAAATGTTTATTGGTGGAAGGTTGTGATAATTAAAGAAACTTTTTCTTTTGCTTTTGTTCGAAATTGTTTATCATTTCCAAGCCTGCTGATGTTACCAATAATACGATTCTCCATCTCCATTTTTCCATTCCGCCCATCACAAAATGAATGTTATGTTGTTAGACAACTCGTCACTAAATAGCCGCACTATAATACAGCAACACAAAACGAATTTTCATTTCATTCAGGCTTCTATTTAATGTCTCATGCATACGGCACGTGAAGATATTTTCTTTTTATGAGGCTGTATAACAGTGAAAGAGAGAAACGAAAATCCAATAAAGCACGAGGCAGCGGCCATCATAATAACTGCGTTACGAAAATATCCAGCAATGTTGCGCTACTGCGAACAGCGCGAGATGACTATGACGCTGAACTCATATTTGAGAAAATTGAGGATCAGAGTAGTCCACACAGACTCATTCAATTTCACTGGCATTTGTGTAGGTAAAGGTAAACAATGTCGACAATATTTTCTTTTTTTTCTTCGGTTTCAACATTTCGTTGACGGGGAACAGCAAGTATACTTAAATTCTTTACAGCGTTAATTAATGTTTCCGTCAACAGTTGCAGTGTATGTTAGGGGACTAGCTTCGAACTTGACAGATTTCAAGCCTGGCCTATTGAGGCCGCACTGACAATGCCTGATCTTAATAATAAACTTTGAGTGGCAACACATACGCTCTATAAATGTTTGTAGGATGAATGTGGCATGCCTGTTACCAAATCAAAACCATTTTTCTATAAACGCCATTTCCATTTGGCGTTGGTTTCGTATATACAGAATTAAAGGGTTAGTCATTTGAAATCCGTAACTGTCTACCACTGCAAAGTAGTGGTTTGAACTTTGGTTCAATGTTCCCTACAGTCTTCCTCTTTACTGGCGTGCGACGTCCCCCTGACGCACGGCGACATTTCAAAAAATGGTTCAAATGGCTCTAAGCACTACGGGACTTGACTTCTGAGGTCATCAGTCCGCTAGACCTTAGAACTACTTAAACCTAACCAACCTAAGGACATCACACACATCCATGCCCGAGGCAGGATTCAAACCTGCGACCGTAGCAGTCACGCGGTTCCAGACTGCAGCGCCTAGAACCGCTCGGCCACACCGGCCGGCGGCGACACTTCACATAGCGAGGTGTCTACATAGGCGAAAAAAATGCCAGACCTCAGAAGTCCATGAAATATGTTAGGTATTTTAATGACTTCACATTCACACCGAATTTTACCACATTTGTACCCAATGCTACCTTGGGCGTGTTCCACCGTGGGAAGGTCGTCACACCCCTTCTCATCAACATTTCTTCTATCGGCGCTTCTGCGATGAATATGAGAACTGCGACGCCCAGCGTTGAATCAGTTGGTTCTCTTATTGGTGGTGTGGGAAAATTCTTCAGACATACTGCCGCACAGAATTGACGGGAAAGGCCTCAGGGATGACATAAAGTGCGTCAATGAAACCACACCTTTCCTGGGGTCGTTGATTCCCACAACTGTTCGCAGTGCTATGAGCAACAGGACGACACTCTTGACACAGCTTTCGACATTTTGTCTTACTAGTTTGGAGTATAGCATGACCACAGTTTTTGATATGGTATGCAGGCTTAAGTTTTCACCCGTGGTCTCGGGTTAGCGTCATTCATTACTAATCAAAACCTCATCGGTCCCGGACTCGAACCCCACCACCGCTTAAATTTTGAATAATAATTGTCAGCAATGGCGGCCGAAGACTGACTTTATAAGAAGTCACTCTCATTCAACCAATTGCCTTGTCAAAGAGGTCGGAGGACCAGATAGAGGGTCCGGACTCTCTCTTGTCTTTGGGATGCTAAACTGCCCCTAAAGGCGGAGGAATAAGTTACGATCAACGCCATAAGGTTGCAGAAGCCTGTGGAAACCGTTGCATTAAATAGACGACATTTGTATCCACACAACATGTGGCCTGTAATTGAAAAAGTGTACTGATAATTTGAAAGTAGCTTGTTTCGACTGTTTAATTGATTGAGAATGTTGGCCAAATTTAGTGTACTAACCACATTTATTTTACCAAACAAGACATAAATTATACAAAACAAGTCACGTATTGAAGCCCCTAAACAACTAACAGTTTAACAAGGTGGTCAGTGAGTCAAGAACGTAACCCTAAAAATGTGGATAAATCAAGCTGAAGTGATCTGAAGCTGAGCAGACTTTGACTGATCAAATCTACTGAAGTTTCTCTACATAGGTGCAGCTGAGAGCAAATGGCGGTTGAGATCTATACGCTCTGACAATGCCAGAGAGGCAGTACGTTACCCTGCTTACTTCGTCGGCGACGTGACTTGCAGCTGGAGAAGTGTGTGCGGCGGAGGAGGTGAGACGTACAGGCGGTACCTGTGAATCATTCGCGGCCACGAAAGAAGAGACACTCAGCAGCTCGGAACGGGCTTTTGTTAAAGTTTCGAGAACATACCTTCACCGAAGAGTCAAGCAGTATATTGCTCCCTCCTACGCATATCTCGCGAAGAGACCATGAGGATAAAATCAGAGAGATTAGAGCCCACACAGAAGCATACCGACAATCCTTCTTTCCACGAACAATACGAGACTGGAATAGAAGGGAGAACCGATAGAGGTACTCAGGGTACCCTCCGCCACACACCGTCAGGTGGCTTGCGGAGTATGGATGTAGATGTAGATGTAGATGTCTAGCGATCAGGCAGACGGATCGCAATTTACTCTCTACCAGAGCTCTGATATCACAGTAGATTTCAGGTTGACACACACCTGTTCACTGGTCGTACCAAGCACTAATTTGGCTCACCTATACGACAGAGCTCACACGGATATCACACGTCAAGACTGGTAAACCAAAAATGAGTAAGTGTGCCCTCAGCAGACGAGTGGTGTGAGACGTTTGAAGTCACACGGTCGGTAGAGTAAGAACTTTACCTCTGGCTCCTTAGTCTAAACTACTTGCAAGTGAAGTCAGTCTCAGGACAGGTCCCAAGTACCATCCACACATGTCAGAGCTTCGACTAGAAGTGCTTACCAGACTGAAGTCCCACACCTGACTGCTTCCCACCTATTCAGAAAAAAAATTCCGTTTTCCTGCAAAGTGCATGGACGATACCACTTTCACACCATCTTGAGCCGATTACAAGGCTCTAGAGTTGCTAAATCTCACCTCCCACACGACAGCACAAACTCGTGGCGAGCCAGGGCAAGAGTTAAGAAACCTGTCTCTCAGAAAAAAAAGAAAAGAAACTGACAATTACCGGCTTTTTTTAAGTTTTTGCGGGGGGGGGGGGGGGGGGGAAACATGATTTTCTCCAAAGTTGTGTCTCTTCCCATGGTAACAAGTGTACAGATATAATCTCTAAGATCTTCATGTAAATCGCCTGTGCCTTGGAGCTTGTTATTCCTAGCTATGAGGTGTAATAAAGATTCCGTCTCTAAACGTTTCTCAGATGCTGGAGTTCTCTTACACAGCTGGGGTGGCCAAGGGAAGTGGCTCACTGACCTTCTTCAAATATCGGTGAACACAAAAACATGTGAATTTTATTATGCATGGCTGGGCACAAAATGCCTGGTTTATGATTCCACTATGTAGATGCATCACTTTAGATCGTCACCCCTGCCCAGACTTCTACTGGCGCCACAGCAGGTATCATGGCATTGTTCTGCTGGAACACTGTCTGCTCTGTATGTCTCTGGAACTGTCTGGCAAGATTTACTAAGGGATGGGCTCGCCACCAATTGCTTTCAACTCCAAAGAAACCATTTCTGTGAGCTAATAATCATAAAAATACCTCTTGCTTTAAGCGCCCTACCAGAGTCCATCAACACCTGCTCAGGATGTTAACTTTCTGGAGTCTCTTTCAAGGTTTATCAGGTTGTAATAAAATCTTTATTAATTTTTCTATACAAAAAGTAGGTCAGAGAGTAACTTGTCCTCTCTCAAATTTCTCCACTGCCAAAAGATTCCAGACTATTCCTCCATTAGGATCTCTGTGAGGGACTGCCAAGAAAGAAGTGACCATGTGAAAAATATTGAATAACCAAAGAAAGAATAACGTCTACGAATCGGGGTGTGAAATGTCTGCAGTCTGAAAGCGGTACAGAAGCCATAAAATCTCAAAAGACAAATGGCAAGCAAGGGTCTAGATATAGCTAGGGTTGTTGAAGTGAAAAGGAACGAAAATGACTTCTGGTCAGATTAGTACTAGGTAATGTCAACAATAGCAGAAAATGATAGAGCAGGGGCAGGATTCGTTGTCAATAAAAACGTGGGGCAGAGAGTCAGTAAATGTGTACAGTTAAGTGAAAGAATTTTTCTCATCAGGATCGACAGAAAACCAACGCCGACAACGACACATGCCAGCGTCACAAGCTGAATATGAAGAAATAGAGAAAGTACATGAGTATATTGGAAAGGTAATTCAAGACATAAAGGGAGCTGAAAATCTGATATAGGATACGGGAATGTGGCTTTAGGGGAATGAGTAGAAGAAAGGGTTATGGGAGAATATGGGCTTGGCACCAGGAGTGAGAAAGGAGAAAGTGTAATTGAGTTCTACAACAAATTTAAGCTACTAATTGCGAATACTCTGTTCAAGAACCTGCACCTGTTCAAGAACCTCCACATCATGGTCATACAGAGAGTCCTATACTCGGTTGTATTTCGTACTCAGGAGCAGACGTAAACCCAGACCACAAAGAAGGTGTGACAAAGAGTAAGCTGAAGTTTAAGAGATTAGTTCGGAAAAATCAACACGCAAAGAAATTTTGGAAATTTGTGGTAAATTCCTATTGGACCAAACTGCTGAGGTCATCAGTCCATAGGTTTACACACTTCTTAATCTAACTTGAACTAACTTACGTTAAGGACAACACACACACCCATGCCCGAAGGAAGACTCGAACCTCCGACAGGGCGAGCCGCGCGAGCTGTGGCAACGCGCTCTAGACCGCGCAGCTATCCCCCATGGCAACACGCAAAGAAGATGAATGCTGAATTACTAAGGAATGAAGAGATACGCTTGATATTCTCTAAGGCAGTAGTTACTGCAATTAAGAATAACTTAGTAGGCAGTTCAGTTGTAGAGTAATGGACATCTATAAAAATAGCAATCACAGAAGCTGGAAAGAAAAACACAGGTACAAACAAGGTCACTCCAAAGGAACGATGGTAACAGAAGAAATACTCCACCTGATCGGCGGAAGAAGGAACTACAGAAATGTTCGGGGTAATTCAGGAATACAGAAACATAAGTCACTAGTGCAGGAAATCTAAGGCGAAATCACTCCAGGAAAAATGTGGAGAAATCTAAAAAAAAATGATTGTCAGAAGGATTGACTCAGGATATATAAAAGTCAATTTGCTATTTGGGAAGCAAAATAACTGTATGACAGTAGAGGTTATAACATGTAGAATGGCAACAGCAAGAAAAGCGTTTCTGAAGAAGAGAAATTTGCTAACATCAAGTATAGATTAGTCAGGAAGTCGTTTATGAAAGTATTTCTATGGAGTGTAGCCAAGTATGGATGTGAAGCATGTACGATAAACAGTTTAGACAAGAAGAGAATAGAAGGTTTTGAAATGTGGTGCTACACAAGAATGCTGAAGATTAGATGGGTAGATCACTTAACTAATGAGGAGGTACTAAATAGAGTTGGGAAGAAGAGAAGTTTGTGGCACAACCTGACTAGAAGAAGGAATCGAATGGTGGGACGCATTCTGAGGCATCACGAGATCACCATTTTAGTGCTGGAGGGAAGCGTGGGGGTAAAAACCCTAGAGGAAGACCAAGTGATGAATACAATAAGCAAGTTCAGTAGGATGTAGTCTGCGGTAATTACTCGGACATAAAGAGGCTTGCACAGGATTGAACAGCATGGAGAACTGCATCAAACCAGTCTTTGTACGAAAAACCACAACACAGAAAAGTCAAAACAACCTTTGGTGGAGTTAAAAGCAAACGTGGTAACATTAACAGTGCAATGGGAATTCCACTGTTAAATGCAGAGGAGAGGGTAGATAGGAGGAGGGAGTACATTGAAGTCCTCTGTGATGAGGAAGACTTGTTTGATGACGTGACAGGAGAAGAAATAGGAGTCGATATAGAAGAGATAGGGAATCCAGGGTTAGAATAAGAATTTAACAGAAATAAAATAGGTTTCTAAGACTTAAATACTGGAATACTCTCTTTCGGATTCTGAAGGTGGCAGGGGTAAAATACAGGGAACGAAGGGCTATTTACAATTTGTACAGAAACCAAATGGCAGTCATACGAGTCGAGGGACATGAAAGGGAAGCAGTGGTTGGGAAGGGAGTGAGACAGGGTTGTAGCCTATCCCCGATGTTATTCAATCTGTATATTGAGCAAGCAGTGAAGGAAACAAAAGAAAAATTCGGAGTAGGTATTAAAACCCATGGAGAAGAAATAAAAACCTTGAGGTTCGCCGATGACATTGTAATTCTGTCAGAGACAGCAAAGTACTTGGAAGAGCAGTTGAACGGAATGGATAGCGTCTTGAAAGGAGGATATAAGATGAACATCAACAAAAGCCAAACGAGGATAATGGAATGTAGTCGAATTAAGTCGGGAGATGCTGAGGGTATTATCTTAGGAAATGAGACACTTAAAGTAGCAAAGGAGTTTTGCTATTTGGGGAGCAAAATAACTGATGATGGTCGAAGTAGAGAGGATATAAAATGTAGACTGGCAATGGCAAGGAAAGCGTTTTTGAAGAAGAGAAATTTGTTAACATCGAGTATAGATTTAAGTGTCAGGAAGTAGTTTCTGAAAGTATTTGTTTGGAGCGTAGCCATGTATGGAAGTGAAACATGGATGATAAATAGTTTGGAAATGAAGAGAATAGAAGCTTTCGAAATGTGGTGCTACAGAAGAATGCTGAAGATTAGATGGGTAGATCACGTAACTAATGTGGAGGTATTGAATAGGATTGGGGAGAGGAGACGTTTGTGGCACAACTTGACTAGAAGAAGGGATCGATTGGTAGGACATGTTCTCAGGCATCAAGGGATCATCAATTTAGCATTGGAGGGCAGCTTGGAGGGTAAAAATCGTTGAGGGAGACCAAGAGATGAATACACCAAGCAGATTCAGAAGGATGTAGGTTGCAGTAGGTACTGGGAGATGAAGAAGCTTGCACAGGATAGAGTAGCATGGAGAGCTGCATCAAACCAGTCTCAGGACTGAAGACCACAACAACAACAAGACTTAAAATCGAATAAGGTAGATGAGATGGATAACATTCCATCATTCAATAAAAAAAATACCAATCGCCGTTATACAGGTTTATTTCTAGGACTATATGATGGTGATCGGTATTGTTATTATTGAACATTGAACAGCCGTCGTCCCATACTGCACCAGAATATGGAGTTATATTCATTGAAAATTCCATCAGGCTTTTTAAAACCGTTGATGAAATGGCAACTAAACTACTATTTACGTTGTATGTAGAATTTAGAGTCTCGCGATGTAGCATTTGATTTTAGGAAATGAAATCATCCTCATGTTTCCGAAGATTGGACGAGCCAACAAGGGGTTAGCATCTCATGTGTACAAGTTGCTGACAAGAATAATATACAGAAGAATGGAAAAGAAATTAGAAGATCTGTTGTATATCGACGAGTTTGTCTTTAGAAAAGATATAGGCACCAGAGAATGAATTTTGACGTTCTAGTTGATAATGGAAGCAATACTGAAGAAAAATCAGAACACGTTCGTAGAATTAGTCGACCTGGAAAAAGCGTTAGAGTATATAAAATGGTGCAAATATATACGAAATTCCGAGAAATATAGTTGTAAGTTATAGGGAAGGCGGATAATGTACAAAATCTAAAAGAACCAAGTGGGAACAATAAGAGTGGCTGACGAAGAACTAAGTGCGCGAATTAGACAGCATTTAAGACGGGGATCTAGTCTTTCGGCCCTACTGTTCAATCTATACATGGAGAAGCAATGACAAAAGTTAAAGAAAGGTTCAAGAGTCGAATTTAAAGTTCAAGGTGAAAGGACATCGATGATAAGATTTGCTGATGACGTTGCTATCTTTAGTGAAAATGAGATAGAATATAGAATATGCTGAATGGAACGAACAGTCTAATGAGTACAGAATATGGATTGAGAGTAAATCGAAGAAAGACGAAAGTAATGAGAAGTAACAGAAATGTCAACAGCGAAAAACTTAACATCAGGATTGTTGATTACGAAGTGGATGAAGTTAAGGAATTCTTCTGCTAGGCAGCAAAATAATCCACAATGGTCGGAGGAAGGAGGACACAGAAATCGTACGAGCACTGGAAAAAATGGCACTCCTGGTCAAGAGAGGTCTCCTAGCATCAAACGTGGGCCTTAATTTGATGTAGAAATTTCTGAGAATATACGTTTGGAGCAGGATAGTGAAACATGGACTGTGTGAAAACCAAAAAAGAAGAAAATCGAAGCATTTGAGATATGGTGATACATAAGAATGTTGAAAATTTGGTGGACTGGTAAGGTAAGGTATGAGGACATTCTCAGGAGAATCGGCGAAGAAAGGAATACATGGTAAACACTGACAAGAAAAAGAGACCGGACGTAGGGCGTCTGTCAGAAGATCACAGAATAACTATAGGGCGCTGGACAGGGTAAAAACTGTAGAGGTAGACAGACACTGGAATACATTCAGCAAATATTCTGAGATGAAGAGATTGGCTCAGGAGAGGAATTTGTGTCAGGCCACATCAAACTAATCAGAAAACTGATGACTCATAAAATACATGCTGGGACCAATAGCGACCTTTCAAAACGATTCAACGAAATCTCGACGCTGTCTGAAGCGATCCTCCTGTTGCGCATCTTCCTGTATCGTGATCACAGGGAAGAAGGGGGGTAAGGGTGTTGCAGCATTGACACGTGCTTGAATAAAATGGTCCCTGTAAGACCACTCAGTTTGGCAACACCGTCAGTGCCACCCGCACACCATTGTCGTTGTTGAGCGCTTTAAAAACGTACTTGTACCTACAGGTCGACACCCATTCAGCTGAATGGCGCTCCGATGCCGCTCTAGCACCTGAGGGCAGGCAACCCCTTTCACACCCCTCCAATTATGCATGCCTGCAAGTAGCGACCGACGGACAGATTTCTCTAATGGGAGCCAGCTTGTCAGGAGCACGGTTGTGCTGCCTCACATCTGCGTCATCAAATCGGATGCACCTTGAAATTTGCGTAAAGCGATTCCTAGCCATTGCTTCACTAAAAATGGGTCTACCATCCTCTATGTTCCACAGATGTGTAACTGCTTCATTATGGGCCTTGTAAGCGCCTGCTAGGATCAAGACACCGATAAAGCACTTCAGTTCAATGGCATTTACTGGTTTCCATTTACTACCATAAACAGGGTTACCCTATTTGTTAGTCCACTCTAGGGATTTCTGCCACGGGTTTTGGCCCCAGCGATTTACACTTTTATCGTTAATATCAGTTTTGCTTAGTATTGCTTACGATCAGTAATCCATATTTAAGACACTACATGAGTTCCTAGTAACAAGACAGGAAGGTGACCAGAAAGTGTGTCAAATATGCAAATATGCACTTCTGTTTTAAATGGAGCCCTCTTAGGTGGATGCACTTTGTCAAATATCTTTCCAGTGAGTAATGTCATTCCCTGAAGTATGATTCTGAAAGCTTTACAAAATATCCATATACATTTTTAATAATCTCTTGTTATTTCTAGTAAATACGGCGGATGTTGCAACAATTTGCACTTTGTATTCCTCATTTCACTGATAAAAAAAAATGAATTGAACACAGTTGCATTGTCGTGATGAAGGTTTATTTCTTTAGAATCCAAACCCCTACCATGTATATTTTTCTTTTTAATTTTCCTGATACTCGTAATTTTGTAATTCTATCTTTTACATATTAATATGTAAGAACAACTCAGTCAGCATCTTTGAAAAATGCTAGGCATAACTCTTACAGTAAATGAAATATATTTCGCCTTCGTGGTGCATGAACATCTATTTTTTGTACCCACGGATTTGATCGCTGTTTCATTTATGGTATGAAGAGGTGAAGCCATTCAACATTCTCAGGAACATCAGACTGACGTACGGAATCAGAAGAACCATTTTTAAAACAGTACAGTCATTACTGGGATCAAAACTATTCTACTCTGCGGCGGAGTGTTCACCGTTTTGAAACTTCCTAACAGATGAAAGTTAGGATTGGAACACGGCAGACTTCCGGTTCGAGTTCTGGTCCAATAGATAGTTTTAATCTGCTTGGAGGTTTCGTTACTGGTTTACCTTGCCCTGCATTGACAAAAGTGGTACCCGTCAAGCACAATGCTTTATTAATGTTGTATTAAGTTTACGTTAGGTAAGATACGCTACTCATTCCGTAAAATCGTAGTGAGAAGTTCCTGTAGATTGTGAAACATATGAGAAAAACAAAGATATGTTACACCTATTTACAAAAGAAAAATGTTTATGTTTCTGTCACAACTGCGAAGTGAGGTGCTCATGAGTATTGATAAAAGTCAAAATTTCTTTGTTTAACAACAACCTGAAAACCGTACTTAGGACATTTGCATACAAACATACGAAAGTGAATAACATAATTACTAGGCTTTTTCGTCCATCATCGACAAAGAGACAGGGAATTAAGTACGGAGATCAAACTACAGCACAGAGGCTGTGCAGACGTCAGGCTTTACAGAAGATTCATGTGATGTGATAGAGTTAATAGTAAGTGTATGAACTCATTTAGCTAAGAAATCCATCAACGTACTAGATTTCTCCTACATTGTACTGCTGCCAAGAAATTGAAACTGTGTGTTCCTGAATAGTACACACCTTTCCCAACCAAACTGAATGACATTATGTGTTTATATAAAACTCTACTCTTCCTATTCACCAGCCTCCTACGTAAGCTACTCTATACACCTTCGACTGTTGTCTGTCTGACGCCTTACCTTGCATTTACTATGAAGTTCTAGTGTTCCCTCCTTCACGTGGATAACGTTAACATTTATCCAGTGTCCTTTCTCTCAAAGTTTCAGAATGAAGAAAGAGATACCTTACCAACTTTCATTAACTTCGGAATACGCTGTTTTGAAAAAAAAAAAAAAAAAAAAAAAAAGTAATGCATTCACGGCACACGAGTTAATCGCCCTTAAAAACACACATATAACAAGAACACATTCAAAGGCCTCATAAACAAAACTATTCCACAGTTTATTACATAACATGTACTTGCGTAGGCCTATAAGGAAACTAGCTTCTGTGCCAGACCGTGATCTTTGCATCTAGGCGTGCAACGTATTAGAGAACTCCTTCAGCACATTTGGAAATTGTTCGACATTAATGAACAAAATTAAAACTTTATTAGTTTCCCAATATATTCCTTAAAAAGTATTATAATTCTTCTTTTCTTGAAACGTGAATATTGAAAACTGAATAATTACACAAGGGAACCAGGACATCAAAAATTCCTACATTTAACGAACGTATCTCGCTGCCTGTTACGTCTCATAAGCTCGCGCAATAGATAAACAAAGTGTCTGATCGGCAACAAGGTGCATATCACCTACACGTACACTTGATAAGATACGAATTATCCCAGCTGCAGGAAAGAAGGTTATTGACGTTGTGGAGAACTTTCTCGGTATTTCAAAACTTTATTTTCGCTGTCATGTTGATCATTGTCTTTCAGCCTGTGAAATGCGTAATCGTCGCGTGTATGTGATCGCGATGAACCTATGTGGAATGTAGTTATTGAGTTTTGAGTAAAAGCTAGCATCGCGCAGAGCCTTCTTGCCTGCTTATAATGATGAAGCCTGAGCTTAGATTACAATCCAAGAGGTGGATCTTCATCAACAGTGCGACATTATGCTACGCGACCTGACTCAAAAAAAACACTGCAAAAAGTCAATTTAATTCAAGACAATGATGTGAAGTCTGATAATCAGAAATTTTATGACACCACATCCTTCTTGACTGCCAAATATCGCAGGTCAAATTTCCTTCCTGTACCGGGATTCGAACCAGCTATAGTTCAAACGCCGCATCACAAGGATATTATATCTATTGCATATACAGTGGGATTTTTCTGCTTTTCTGTACCTTATCACATGCTCTTCTGAAGAAGGTGGATTTCATAAAGCGTACTGCTACAAGCGCTGCCAACGAAGCGTGAGGCACTGTTGATCACCCAGAGTCATTTATATCGGATGTCAACATCATCTGTGAAGAAGGGTGAGGGTCGATCAGCCACGGAGAAAGCACTCAGAACCAGTGGAGGGCAATAAAAGGAACTTAAAAACCAAAATGATGGCTGGTAGTGTAAATCTGGCTATGCAAATGTGCGGCAAACCAAAAAAGATAAAAATCAAGCCATTGTAAAGCTTCCAGTGTCACAAGTAGCTGAACTGATCTCTCACTAGGTTCATGCTAGAGTACATAACCTTCTGAAATATTGATAGCTCGACAAAAAGCAGGACACAAATAATACTGTGGTCTCTAGTCTTGAAATGTAAAAAACGAGAAAAGCCTGTTTTGCCTTGCAAGGCAATTGATAACAGCAATCTCTATTGTAAGAGCATGCACGGCTGAGGGTATCCATTCTTGAAAAATAAACCGCGAACATCTGCTGTATGATACTTTAGAGTTAAATCGTCAGGTACACCTAAAAGAAGGATTAAAAAATAGTTAAAAATTTCTGTATCTAGTGAGTATATGCGAAGAACATAGTGTAATGTGTTATACAAAACTGAGAAAAACGAATTTAAACACAGTAATCAACTTACTTATTTTCAAACAATTTACAGAACAAAGTTATGCGCCTTTGGTGTCCCTGTATTCCCAGGCAGCTACATGTTACGAAGATCGTGGCCAATATCTCGTCTATAGGTGACTGTCATGCACGTCATATACTTTATCAGGTGGAAGATTTAAGCTATATGCATTTCCCATTAACCTTCCTAGGATGTCACGAAATAATTCATAAGTGCTTTTAAGTGAAATACGATAGTCAAACAAACAAAACAGTGCGTGCAAGAGAACGCTTACAGTGTGTTCATAGCATAGCAATAACAGATATTTCTCAAACAGAAGAAAATCAAGGTTCACCGAAATAATTCAGTCAACATAGATTACCCAAAATAAGTTTTGGACTTAACATCTGAAGTCATCAATCCCCGAGAACTTAGAACTACTTAAACCTAACTAACCTAAGAACATCACACACATCCATGCCTGAGACAGGATTTGAACCTGCGACCGTATCAGTCGCGCGGTTCCGGAGTGAAGCCCCTAGAACCGCTCAGCCACCACGGCCGGCAAAGTAAGTTAACCCCACCATTTATTAACATATGGTGATAACAACACAAGAAAGAAATCTCTTTCTATGTGAAATCCGTTTCGCAGAAAGCGTCCTTTCTAGCTGGAATGACGTATATATCTTTCCCACACAATGTTATTTTTTACTCAATGTAGATGCCAAAAATATCTACTGCGGAAATCCGCTGTAACTTGTGAAAAATGCATCGATCGATTGCATTCTGATGTATTCGACCGTACTTGGCACAGGATACATCATTAGTTACCAGTCGTGATACGGACTTCATGCAAAATGTGATCATACAATATACAGCCAAACCTCTACCCTACTTTCTCTATTCCTTTTCGAAAACAGCAAATAGTACCGGTCTCCAGTTTTATAAAGGTGTTCCTTAATATGCAGCTGCACTTAAATTTAAACCTTTGAGTGAGGCACTTGTCGTCTTCCCGACAAACTGCTGCCCAGGGGAGACGAAAATCAGTAGGGACTTCCTGTAACACGACCCTGCAGCTCAGTTTGTTATTGGGTGATTTGAAGTCTGCCACATTTATTTTCGTTTCGTAGTAAACAGTTGCTGCTTCCATCGTACTGTGTTCCTGGTTACAATTTCTTGTGTGTAAAGCCCTCTTTCATTTGCATTGTGAATATGTTGCTCGTAAATCTGCTTGATTTTTGTTCGCATCCATAATATTGAGTGGAGTAACTGATTCCATATGTGTTTTTGTTACACATAAAAAAAAGATCGTTTCGTCGCATAGTGTCCTGTGGACTCATGTTTGTTCCCGATTAAGAATCAGTGTGTGAACTGCACGATTCAAATGCGTTGTAAATATATTTATGGTATTCTGCTTTACTTTAGTTCACATCAGTATTTCCCATTTTCTCGCATTTAAGGGAGAACTCCATGTTAGCAACTTCTGACAGAATTGCTACTGAATTTTATTCCATCTTGTCACGGAATGAGTATGTATTTCTCCTTTGAATGGCGTTGATTATTGCTCTGCTTTCTAATATTTGTGACAGAGTACGTAGTTATTCTACATCGAAGTGCATGCTTGTGAGTGGTATTGTGTGGTAGAAATGTGAACGTCCTTTCACCGTACTGAATGCTGTTGCATTCAGTAAACCTTAGTTATAAAGAAATCGCTAGTAGATCCAATGATGAAAGTCTGGGGATGTGTATTACTTGTTTTTAAATTCTCATTTGAGTGGGTGTATGATAGTACCACATCACTTTCTGCTAAAGTGTATTGTTTGTAGCACCTCTTAATAACGTGTGATCACATTTTCTTAACTTTTGCTGCATTTTTAGCACTTGAATGGAAGAATGCCCTACAATTAGTCGCTAAGTTACGTAGGAAATTGGGTTGCTGTCTCGTTTGCCAAGATCTTAAATAAGACGAAAAATTAATACTGACAAATGTTCCCTTAATCAATACGAGAAATAAGAGAAGTGTTAATATTATCCCTGACGTAACGTTTTAACAGTCTGAAAAACACGAGAAATAAGAGAAGTGTTAATATTATTCCTGACAAAATGTTTTAACAGTCTGAAAGTAGCTAACGCACATACCCCACAGGCTAGATGTTTCGTTCTACATACGTAGAAATAACAGAAATAACATAAATTGAATATAGGAAGCACCAGATTACTGTCTTGTTGCAGCGTGATTCTGAACACACGTATCATAAGTGCAAGCGGTGATAGCTATCTGTTCACTATCATAATGTCAATTTTCAATGGATGAACTTAATTCCTACATTATAACACTAAGAGTGCTAGATATCGTAACCGTTGTATGCTCTCGAAACCATCGCCACCACCACCACCACCACCACCATGTGACGTACTTAAGACTTTAAGAACACTCACCATGCGGAATGACTCCAACCAGTGGAAGCATTGGGGTCGGGTATGTCATGGATGGGGTTTGGGAAGGCCGGCTGTTCCCATATGTGTGACCTGTAAGGAAGAGACGCCTGGCTTCTCCTCATGTATGACTAATGTTTCTCATGGCAACGATATAGACGTACCGTAAAGTAAAATTAAATACCATGACGAGGACGCGGTGGAGTAGCTTGTGGAACGAAGCTATCTTTTACAACAACATATTTGTATTCAAATTGCGTCGTATAGCGTGAACTTCCTTTAAGCCTCCTGAATGCTACTGCACTCAGTAAACTCTAATTATATTAAATTCACTAGCAGCTCCAATGATGAATACCTGGGGTGTGTATTATTTATTTTTGAATTCTCTCTTTTTCCCTAACGCTTCGCTTGGGGCACCGACATACAATTCTTTCGATATAAACTGTCATGCTGGCTAATGTTAAAAATTTTCATTCATGCTGGCGAATATTACTTCCCTTTTTGCAGGGGAACCATGTGCTAGAGATGCATTCGTTATGCCTTGTAAGCCATGGGACTCGGTTTCGTGCTACAGAAACGTCGTCATTTTCCCCCTGCTTGAGGTGCGTAAGCTTTCCACCAGAATCACTGCTGCGAAAACGCCGAGGATATTGGGGTGTTACGGCAAGGTAATTTGGACTAAGATGCAAGGCACTGGTCGTGAACATATACTGACACTATTTTCAGCGTAGTATCGGAATTCGACTTGCGCAGATTAACGATGGCTATCCTACACAGATAAAACCTATGTAATGTTTCGTCAATGCGCAACGGAGACTCAGCCCAAACAGAATGAATAACAAAAGCCCTGCAATAACTTCCGGATGAGATGACGGCGGCAATGCGTTACGAGAAGTTTATACGACACTTCGTGAACCGACTCATCTTTACGATAGGCTATCTCTGTAGATCTGTGCATCACTTCAGTAATACAGATAAACCGTTGTCTTCTTTCGTGGATGGGAGAATTCCTCCACACAATTTTTTTAATCGCTCAGTGTATTTGACTGTGATAGAACGAATGAGCCCCCCCCCCCCCCCTCCAAAAAAAAAGAAGAACTCTGGTCCATAGCATTCCAGATTTGAATTCAGTTATCTTCCGCTACGTGACCTCCAGTATGTGATGCACACCACACAACCCGAATCCTACCGCATCTTACTACCAGGCGCGCGTCGCTCTGCGAGAACGTAGGATGTAATGTAGCACGTGTAATAATGTGATGGTTATGCTATTTGTTCGAAATTGTTCCGTAGGGGACTTTTCCGACAGCCATCTCGTTGTGAGAAGGTCGCAACCTGGTGGAATAACTAGTGTGTATGCCGATTTGACGGTACTGTGCGTCGTATACATATGTAGCAGAGCTGAATTCAATTGCATGTTGATCACGCGCTATTACAGTCTGCCAAGTTATCGATTACATCCGAATAACGTGTTCTAACATATGAGCTTCAAACGCAAATGGTTCCAACAGGGACAGTGATCCAATAGAATTACTGATCCTTATGTTACACCATTGGCTTCTTTCGACGGTACATACTAGAATACCTAGTTATTTGAGAAAGGAAAAGAAGAAACTGTCGTTTACTTAATGCACTTCTTTCGGCTTAGAACAATACCAACGAGTGACAGTAGCTAAACTTCATCAACATCAATAACTTTCGTACTTATAATCTGTAATACATTCTACGACAAAAGAAAAAAGAAATAAAGCAAAAAGAAAAAGAAAAACACACACCACGAAGGAATTATCCGAATGGGATGGACATTGGTAGATGTGATGCACATCTACAGACAAATAAATGATTACAATTTCAGAAAAAAGCTGGATGATTGATTCAAGAGAACGAGCCTCACAAATTGAGCAAGTCAGTGCCGCATTGATACACCTCTGGCTCTTTTATGAAAGCAGTTACTCGGCTTGACACTGACTGAGAGAAATGTTGGATGTCCTTCTGAAGAATTTTGTTCCAAACTCTGTCCAATTGGCGCGTTAGATCGTCAGAGACACGAACTAGTTAGAGGACCTTGCCCATAATGCTCCAAACGTTCTAAATTGTTGATACTTCGAACTTGCTGGACAAGGTATGGTTTGGAAAACATAAAGACAAACAGTAGATAGTCTCGCCGTGTACGAGTGGGATTTATCTTGGTAAAATGTAGGCCCAATGAGGTTTGCAACGAAGGGCAACGAAACCGGGCGCAGAACATCGTCGACGTTCCGCTCTGCTGTAAGGGTGTCGCGGATGACAACCGAAGAGCCCTTGCTATAAACGGAAATGGCACTACCGATGATCACTCTCGACTGTGTGGCCGCATGGCGGGCGACATTCAGGTTAGAATCCCACAGCTGTCCGGGGCGTCAACAGACACGTCTCGGCTGGTCATCGGGGCTCATTTCGAAGCGGGACTCATCACAGAAGACAATTCTACTCCATTCAATTAGATTTCAGGTCGAAGACGTGTCTGGATACGCCACGGACAGAGGTGGAATTTCTATTTTGCACTCGCGAAGTAATTCAAGTACAGACAGGTAACTGTATAATTCTTTGCAGAGGTAAAATTGGGAAATAGAGCATAAAGTCTACATGAATACATCAGTATTTCAGTTTTTGTCTCAGACTTTGATCTTTACGTAATTTCAGACTAACGTGAAACTGAGCGCAGTATCACACTCCTCATGGCGTTTATGACTCTCTCAGGTATGCTTTTCTAGCCCTTTGATACAATGAATCGACGCCGAGTTAAAGCGGTCTCTCTGACACTAGAATGCTTGAGATGTGCAAATGAGGACTTTATAAGTTAAATGAAACACATAGAAAATCCCAATAACGCCCTCCACCCTCACCCCACCACCCTCCTGTTCATTACAGTTTTAACATGCCGTACTGCGTGGAAAATGAAAATGTTACATAATTAATAACTGTGCAATGAACACCGAACATCTGATTTATGAGACAGCCTCAGAACTTAAGAAGACCATTATGAATTATCTGCGACGCAACTCAAAAGTCATTGTTGTTGTTTTTTTGAGACAGCAAGCTATTATGTCTATTAAGGTTAATGTTAAATCGTCATTTCAATGAAATATACTGCCAGTGTGGACTTAGGTTAATAACTTCGTTCCAGTTGTATTGCCTCATGTGTTGCTGGACACCACGTCATCTACACACAGAGAACAATTTTCGGTTGTAGAAGAAAGAGCAATAACATTTTATTCTATGGGGGTAGATAAGTTTGGGTTTCAGAAAAATGCAGGAACACGCAGGTCCTTACTGATAGTCCAAAATTTCTTAAAAGCAAGGAAAGGCACACATACGGTTGCAGCATTTGGAGATCGGGACGAAGTTCGTGACCATGTTGACTGGAATACACTGTTTTAAATTGTGAAGATAGCAGGCGTAAAATTCAGAGAGTTAAAAGTTATCTATAACCTGCATAGAAATTAGACAATTTATTGCAAGAATCAAAGGACATGAAAATATATCAAATATGAAAGAGTGAGCCATAGTTGTAGCCCCGCGCGATGTTCTTCAATCGGTACACTGAGCAAGAAGTAAAGGAAAGCAAGGGTAAATTTGGGAAAGGTATTGAAATTCAAGGATAAGAAATAAAAACTTGAGACTTATGCACTGAAGAGCCAAAGAAACTGGTACACCTGCCCAATATCGCGTAGCGCCCCGGCGAGCACGCAGAAGTGCCGCAACACGACGTGGAATGGACTCGACTAATGTCTGAAGTAGTGCAGCAGGGAACTGACACCTTGAATCCTGCAGGGCTTTCCATAATTCCGTAAGACTACGAAGGGGTAGAGATTTCTCCTGAGCAGCACCTTGCAAGGCATACCAGATATGCTCAATAATGTTCACATCTGGGGAGTTTGGTGGCCAGCGGAAATTTTTAAACCCAAAAGACTGTCCCTGGAGCCACTCTATAGCAATTCAGGACATGTGGGGTGTCGCATTGTCCAGCTGGAATTGCCCACGTCCGTTGGAACGCACAATGGACATGAATGGATGCAGGTGATCATACAGGATGCTCACATACGTGTTACCTGTCACTGCAGCTGCTCATGCCCCATATCATTACAGAGCCTCCACCAGCTTGAACAGTTCCCAGCTGATATGAAGGGTCCATTGATTCATGAGGTTGCCACCATACCTGTACACGTTCATCCGCTCGGTATAATTTGAAACGAGACTCGTCCGATCAGGCAACATGTTTCTAGTCATCAACAGAATAATGTCGGTGTTGAGGGTCCCAGGCAATGCGTGAATTTTTGTCTCGTGCAGGGTACACTAGGTGGCCTTCGGCTCCGAAAGCCCATATCGGTAGTGTTTCGTTGAATATTTCACGCGCTGACACTTGTTGATTGCCCAGCAATGAAATCTGCAGCAATTTGCGGAAGGGTTGGACTTCCGTCAAGTTGAACGATTCCCTTCAGTCGTCGTCGGACCTGTTCTATCAGGATATTTCTCTGCCCGCAGCGATGTCGGAGATTTCACGTTTTACCGGATTTATGACAATCACGGTACACTCGTGAAATGCTCGTACGGGAAAATCCCCGTTTCATAGCTACCTCGGAATTCTTTGTCCCATCACTCGTGCTCTTAGTGTAACACCACCTTCAAACTCACATACATCTTGATAGCCTGCCGTTGTAGCAGTAGTAAGCGATCTAACAACAGCGCCATACATTTGTTGTCTAATATAAGTGTTGACGACCGCAGCGCCGTATTCTGCATGGTTACACATCTCTGTGTTTGAATACGTATGCCTATACCAGTTTCTTTGGCGCATCAGTGTACGTGGCACTGTAATCTTCAGAGACTTTGAAAAGCAGCTGAAAGGAATGGATACTGATAGGTAGTGATTTATTTCAATTACATCTCATTATCCTCATTTTGCTTGTGTCAGTATTTAATTTATAACCTCTTTGAAGATATTATCCATTCCTTTGCTGATAGAATTATATGAGGTAATGAAACACAAGAAGCAGTAGATGAGTTTTGGTGTTTGAGCAACAAAACAAATGACAATGGCCGAGTAGAGAGAATATAAAATGCAATAGCCATCCAAGTGTTAAGAAGCCTTTTCTGAAGGTATTTGTATGGAGTGTAGCCTTGTACGGAAGTGAAACGTGAATGTAAGCAGTTCAGACCAAAAGAGAATAGTAACTTTTGAAGTATGCTGAAAATGTGATGAGGAGGTCGAATAACAAATGAGCAAGTTCTGAATCGAATTGAAGAAAATGAAATTAGCGCAACCTGACTGGAATGGATCAGCTTACGACACATCCGAAGGCACCAAAAAACATCACTCTGGTAAGGGAGGAACGAGTGCGGGTTAAAACTGAAGAGCGAGACCAATGCTCGAATCCATAAATTCAAATTTTCATGGTTGCATTAGGTAGACTGCATAAATCATACAGAAATGAAAAAAACCTTACACGGGACGGATTAGCGTTGAGAGCTGCATCTGACCAGTAACATGACTGAACACGACACCAATAACAGGGACGATATCCAAATGGCAACAGTGTTCGTAGAGAGTATTTTCTCATACGGTGATATACGCAGAGGGCAAACTCTCCTTTTCACGTTCGTATACTAAGTAAAGCCATATGACACAGAGACATTAAATAAGTTCGCTAAGTGGGTCTAAGGCTTCTAGCCAGTCAGTCGTTGACTGGCATCGCAGTAGAAGATAGTAAAAGTAAAGCCAGAGTTTCAAATTTCGGGTTTAAGAGATCATTCACGCAGGAGAATCTTACCAAGATAGCGTCGTCTGACCATCGTAGAGACTCCCGTATGGAGGATATAGTAATATCGCTGATGCAGAGAAACCACTGAAAAAGTTGAAAGCAAAAAGATGCCAGATCACGATGGCATCCCGTTTCTACAAAGAGTACTCTATAGAACTGGCCCCTTATTTAGCTTGCAGTTATCGCGAATCTCTTGTCCAGCGCGAAGTCCCAAGTGACTGTAAAACATTACAAGTAACTCCTGGGGTGGCCATTTAGAAAGAGTGGATGGATGATAATAGATGCCTAAAAATAGGTATGAATGTAAGTTTCAGAGGAAAGACGGAAACGTGGTCGACCGTCTACTTTTTATGGTTTCTGAACGTTTGGACAGTTAACAAGCGAATGTGGAAATGGTAAACGTGAAGTTTTATGTGAAGGGATATACACATAGACCAGACGAGCGATGCAGGAAAGGTAGATAGTGATAGAGGATGGAGAGGGGCGAGGAGGGAGGGAGGAAAGAAATGGACAACGTTGAGTAAGGCCCGTAATGAGGGCGAGGGACTGGAGGGAGGAGGGTGGGGCTGACTGATGTGGGCGGAGTCAAAACTGGGGCATTAGCAAACGACAGTCATTTATTCTGGCGCGTCGTCGGCCGCAGAGGCTGCATCATTTATTACGGGCCTCACAGGCTTCCATCAGCCGCTGGCAGGCAACGCTTCTTCTGCTGGCCCGGGCGGTGGGCGGCATCAGGAGAGGGAGGGGGAGAGAGAGAGAGAGAGAGAGAGAGAGAGAGAGAGAGAGAGAGAGAGTATAAAGCCCCGAGCAAAAAATCACCCAGCCACTGACTCCTGGTGTCATTCGCGCGCCGCAGATTTGGGCCTGCTAATGGATGAGATCGATTGTCCCAATTTCACAACACTTAAAGTTCAGCTTACACTTATCACTTGCTAGGTGGCGCTCGTTTGTTATAAATGCTTCCATGCAATCCATTATAGGTACTTATTCTCGTTGAAGGCAGAGAAGCTTACAGGCAATTTATACGACAGGAATCAGCTATTAAATTGCCAGATATCTTATCTGCAAACATTGATTTATTGATATTTATGTCCATCTCCATACTACAGCACACCTTTCACTTCAGACCGTTTTAAATTTCCGATTAGTAGCAAAAAAACTGACTTAGAGGGAATATAATCACTCTGAAAATGTAGCCCAGCTTACAGTCGTCAGTAATTACTAACTTTTCTCCTTATCAGCGTTCAGTCTAGTTTGTGATGGAGGAAACAATTTTTTGTGGTCGACGTGCAATGTAACACAAAACAGTGCTTCTACGTCTGTACTCCGCAAGCCATCTTACAATATGTGGTAAACATCAGGCGTGGTTCACAGTGAGACGATACGATGTATGTCTTTCTTCAGGTCGCCATAAATGTGAAAGCCACATGGTGAAAGATCAGGGCTGTACGGAGGACGTTGCTCTGTTTACCAACCAAACCGCTGAAACTTAGCCTTCGTCTATTGACAGTGTGGGGTCGGGCGTTATCGTAAAACAGGATGATTCCGTCGCTCAGGATTTCGACAGCCCACAGGCAAACGGCGAAGCCAAAAGTGGAAACATCCAACATCTCCCCCCCCCTCCCCCAAAAAAAAAATCCAAAGCTGCTCCGGTAAGGTCATGATGATCTTCTTCTTTGACTACATGGGGCCTCTTCACGTCGAGTTCCTTGGCAGTGAAACCACAATCAATGTGCTGTGCTATGAAGACATTAGGTATTGACTGCGACACGCCAAGAAATCAAAACACTCAGGAATACTGTCAGACTGAATCATCCTGTTGCACGATAACACCTGCCCCCACGCTGCCAATCGGACGAAGGCTACGATTCAGCGATCTAGTTGGGGAACACTACAACATCGTCCGTACAGCCTGGACCTTTCATCTTTGACGAGCTGAAGAAAGACACGCCTGGACGTCGCCTTCAGCCGGTTGTGAATCCGTCATCGGACGACTGCTTCCTTAGGAATTGATCATCTCCATTCCAATTGGGATTAATGTATACTTTACTGAAAGTGGTACATACAATACATAATTAATGTTTACAAATTAAAAGAGCTCGGACAGAATTTCTTCCATTGTTCAGTGTCACAATGTAGTATATGATACAAGCTGAGGAGTATTCAGATGAAACGTTGCTACATTTAAAGAGAAATCAGTCGCCATCGACATTCTCGCATTGGGTGATGAACTCCGAGTAGGAGTAGAAAATGTGTTTTGAAGAAATGGAAGAAGACCCTGATGATAATGAAAATACTGGCATATACTGCTCTGCTTCGTTCAACATGAGCTTAGCTTTAAGACATTTTTTACACCTGTCACAAAGTTACCTGAAATCAGGGACTATAGACTGAAAAAATATGAAATCTACATCATTAGTTGATGACTCCAGTGTCTTTTCATTTCAGTAAGTCTTCAGTTCCTATCGTCTGATTTTACGGCAGCATACTAAAGAAAGAAACAGGAGGTACCTCCACAAGCAGGCCATAGCATGCAGTGGAGGTTCCGGGCGTGACGCATAGCTGCCAACCTCATTACGGACAACGTCCAGTACTCGTCACACATTTTCTCGAGAATGAAAGGAAGATGGATATATAAAACACTTAAGCAGTCCCATAAATGAAAACATGCAAACCTATAAGGAGAGAAGAAATGTTGCTAAATGTGTAGAACGAAAAGCACGTCAGGAACATTGGGGTAGATTTACTTCTAATGTCGAGACAGCAAATGGCCTATAAGGTTTTGAAAACATTAAACAAAAAAGAAAAAGAGAAGAGATAAACAAACAATAGGGAAGAAGAACAATGGATAAATTTCTACACAGGGTTACAGCACGATGATACAGCACAAGAAAGTGAAATTGAAACAGTAGACAAGGGATTAGACGAAACACCTTCTCACGAAATAACGTATGCCTTAACACCACTTAACAGAAAAGCGACAGGAAGAGATGTATTAATGCTGAATTGCTGAAATATGGAGGAATGATGCTATGTCTACGAATGCTACATCTCATAAACGAATGTTGGAAGAGAAAGAATATCCCCAAAGACAGGAAGATTACTACAGTGATATCAGTTTTAAAAAGTAGACAAAAGCCTGTGCAGTAACTACAGAAGAATAAGTTTACTGGGCTCAGCAAGCCGGACATGCGCTAGAAGTTTAAACACAAGCCTTAAAAACATAACAGAAGTAGTACTGCATGGGGAACAAATGGACCCACTACGATATATGCAGTTTTTATTTTACAACAGATAACACATAAAACCAGAGAATATAATGAAGAACCAGGGATTACTCTTAACGATTTTAAAAAGCTTTTGAGTGTGTTAACAGATTGATACTGGTAGATAATGACGAATCGTGGATATTCACAACATCTAATAAACGCTATAAAACCTTTGTATCAGAACATCACTATCATTCCAGCTTTCAATGGAAAAATGACTAATGAGATACCAACCAGCTTGTTGTGTCTCCCTAGCTTTGTTTAAAATTTTGCGTACTTGAAATAATACATATATGGGAAACATAATTTCAAAACGGTATATGCCTAGATAGGAGGGCTATTTTAAATAATTTACTGTATGCTGACGATGCAGTGATCCTAGAAGATAAAGAAAAGAACATTCAGAAAGGAATCTATTTCTGACACAAATAAGTGCGGAATTTCACGTGGAGATCTCAACAGAAAAAACTAAGACAATGGCCTTCACGGAGAAGGAACATACTAGAACGAAAATAGTGGTAAATCAGAAAGTTTTAGAGCAAGTGAAGCACTTCAGTTACCTTGCATGTGAGGTGACATATGGCTACAGCAAAGATATAGAAATTAAGCTTAGCAAATTCGGCCGGGTATGGGGAACTATTAACAGAACCATTGAAAACAAAACTTGGAAAGACATTGTAATTAAATTTTACAAATCTGTGCAGTTACTATACTGCTCGACGGAAGTGAGACGTGGATGATTATCAAAATGTGAGAAAGTGGTATCCAGGCCCTATAGAGAAATTCCTGAGACGAATTAAAGGTTGCACAATACAACACAGACTAAGGAATCAAGATATTAGAGAAGAACCAAAATTTTTTAGCCTAAACATTAAAATTCTAGATTATAGAAGAAAATGGAATGAACACCTAGAAAGAATAGAGAGTGAGAGAATCCCCTTAAAGTCCAGAAATTTTAAGTATCGCGAAAATAGAGAGATGGGTACCGTAAACAACGATTTCGCCTAGTAGCTGAAGAGAAGAAGAAGAAGAAGAAGATGATGATGATGATGTTGAAAAGGCGTATCGCTGTCTTTCCACCGTTACATTTCTCACACTGTAGTCTGCGAACTAAAACGTGCCAAATGTAAAATGGCCAGTGATTATACTCTTCACCACAAACTTTTCAGAAGACGCCCACTTGTTTACTTTTCTGAAAAGTATCACAATAACTATCGACAACAGCAAAAGAGAACCAGTTCATTATCAACCTGTGATGTCAAACTACAAGATATAAAAAACTCATTTTTTTTTTTTTTTTTGTTACCGAACAGTCTCCTCAAAATCGAATGATAAACACTGGAGGCGAACATGTGTGAATCACAAAACAGTGGTTTTTAAAATTTTGCGTGAGAAGTAAAAGTTTTACTGAGAAACTAGCCACAGAGACGAATGTAGCTTTCCTTCATGTACAAAAATAAAAATAAAAATAATTGCGCATCTGATGACCAGCTATTAACACATTGGAAATTCCAAGAACAGTCTTCTAAATCGTTAGAGGAAACAATTTTTTTAGCATGATTTGGATGGTCGTATGAGAGGGAACGCACAGCATTCGGCAACATCCACCTGTCTCATCCACTTCCTATCCTCAGAACTGTGCAAATTGGCCTTCTCATTGTCACACAATACTGTCGTCCCAAATATCACCACTCCTCTCTTATCTACACAGGGGAAGTCACGTTCTCCGTTTCACATTTTCTAGTATGCCTAGAATCACGCGTGCTCATTATCGAGCCCTGTACACCTTCCAATGTTCACTTCCGACCCACAGAAATACGTGCATCCACGTTACTTTTACATTCATCCCATCAACAACAACGCTATAAACAGGGGATGCGTCACCCGTCGTTTCTGTATGTATAATTTGGTTTTCACAACCAAGAAAAGCTCTATTGATTTTACTAACCCATTAAAATCTCATGTACTAACTCTCAACACGATGAAAATCTGAAAATAAGATCCAAAAATCTCAGAACACACGTTGCATTAAGTCTCTGTATGTCCATCTTCTTACAGATGGTTGCAGGACCTCAGCTGTTCCGTAGAGAATATCAAATCCCTTTTAGCCGTCTAAATTTCCAAATTGTTATTTTACGGGGCAACCAGTTTCGGCGATATATTAAGCAATCTTCAGGTCTTCTGACCGACTGGTCACACTTTTGGTTCAGTCAAAGTAGAGCAGCCATCCAGACTGGTATATGGAGATTATTGAGACAACGATCACCTCAAGCATCACCTACCGGCTCCATTCACGTGCGACAACGTAGCTTGGCTCTCCGTAACCTCAAGCGTTTACAATTTCTTACAGGCCCTCACTTCAATTCACCTTGCTTATCTAACTCCCCCCACACTTATTCTCTAACTGTCACTTATCAGTGTCCTTGAACTAATCAATAAAACCTATACATCCTAGAAATGAAAATTTGGTTTTCAAGTACATACTGTCCAAGTATCGGTTAATGCCACAATTACGCCAACATTTACCTTCCATAAGTTCCAGAACCAGTTCCAAGGAAATTTTAACACTTTTATCTATTGTTCTCTGATAAATTTAACCACCTCTACAAACTGTAGCCTTAGTTGAGCGTACTCTCCCTACGGAAAGGCTCCACCTTGCCTACCAGCATATTATTAGCAGATGAGCCAGTTATTCCTTCCTGTTGCATTTCCCAGTTAACTGTAAAGATAAACTACCGCAACTTTGTGGTTATGGGGTTGCTGGAACATCACAGATTTCTGTAAGGCGGGACATTTGTGGCGGTTGCAAACACATTGGGCGTTTCCGCCGGTGAATCAGTTCATTTCTTAATACAGAAACATCTGCACTTTAAGATAAGATCTGAATAATAGCTCCAGTTCTCCATTTTCCACATGCAAAAGGGGCCTCACGCAGACGAAATTTATGAGTAACACACCCAGTAGGTGCTCAGAAGGAAAAACATACATTTTGAGTTATTATAGTATTTATATGCCTGGTTTCGACACTATTAGAAATCCTATAATTATTATTACTGAACTTCTACTTCATTACATTTATTTTAATGTCAGATATAATGCATTTGAAAATTATAGATATAAGGAACACTGGCTAAGGAAGAAAGACGCCAATGTTTATAATTATACCTTCGCGAAGCATTTATTATTTTAGGGACATAATCCAAAAGGAGCAGACAAAATGGCGATTCTACAGAGAGATAAGAAAGGGTTTAAATATGATCTCTTGGAAGAACTTGAGATCTTTAGACACATGGTCAGTAGCTATGTCCTCATCTTAAACGAATAACTACAGTTCAGAAACGAAAGCTTCTTTGACGCCTTTAAGGCATGGCTCCCAACTTCATGGTGCTTTGGTACCTGTTTCTGTTCTCTTCCATTTCGGAAATGCCGTTCTCCCTTTCCTTTACGGACTCTGTACTTCCTTGCTGAAAGCAAGCCAGATGGTACTGTATACCACATTCTATTTTGCAGATTTTATGTAAAATATAGCATGTATTTGTAATTAATTATTTTAATCGTTGTTTTCTACATATTGTCGTTTTCATTTTCGTAAAAATTATGTTATTCCTTTTGTATATTTTATACATCCTTACTCATGTACTGTATATAGTCTACTCAGGTTAAAACATCTAACTGATGTAGTACTCTAACAGTTGTGTATTTTATACAGCTGAAGTTCATTGCGCTACTAGTACCCAGCAATAGTTTTAACGCCATGTAACTTACTTAAGTAACAGTTTTGTTCGATGAAGTCCATTTCAGTGTTGTAAAGTATTAAGTATTTTAGATGTTTGTTTATAACGTGTTTAAGACATTATAGGTGATTTTTCTTCTGAAGAAGATACCCTTAGTGGTACTGAAACCTGGTCCTGTGCAGCCGGTTGGCTGTATACTTTATTTATCGAAAAAAAGTGGAAATTATACCTTCTTTGACACCTTATAGTATATACAAAATAAATGCATATCTTTTTTTAAACAAAAGAAATTTTTTTTGTCTAAAGCGAACAATAAAGGAATTGGCGAAGGTTTTAACATGTAGAAACACATTGCGGACTGTTTTTGTTTATTTAGGGATCATGCAAGCTCTAAAGGCGAAATAAAGCGTAATTTCGCTTGCCTTGTTCCTCCAGTCAGAAAAGTGGTCGTATTTTTCTAAAAAAAACGTTGTTCGTGCGAAATACGGGAAACAGAGCTAACCTTTATGTTTGGAAGCTATAGTTTCACTGCAGCCAAGAGAGATAGAGAAGGTTCCAACAAAAACTTCAATACTCGTCATTGCATTGTTCGACGAACACGAAATTGTCCAAAATGTTGTGTAAAAACCACTTCGGAAAACGCATTGTAGCACTGCATCACGAAAACGACTACACTAGAGCTTCCTTTCTTCGTTTCTTGTAGAATTCAAGCGCCGTTTACTGGTCATGCAAGCATTGTCCAACAACACCAGGAATGTTCAGGTACAAATCTGACGACCAGGGAACGGTTGTTTCGGGAAACTATCCGGAATTGTTATGAGAGACTGTACAAAAGAAATCGCTGAACGGAAGATAATTTTATTATGTAAACTGAAGGTCGAGGAGAGGAGAGGAGAGGAGAGGAGAGGAGAGGAGAGGAAAGTGAAAATATGTGCCAGTCCGGGGTTCGAACCTGGAATTTCTTACTTGTTAGGCAGCTGCATTAACCACTGCTCCACCCAGACACAGTGTGTATCACAATTGCGCGGACTCTCCCGGCACACCTTGTAGGGAAGCAGCCTACTCACGCTGTAGTAAATTCACATCAGTTTCCATTGTGTGCCAGCCAGTTTGCTGTAACTAGCTCTGACGTCATAAATGTTGCGCAACACCTTAAAAATCAAGCAAATGAACTAAAACTTTCCTAGCATGTCAGAAATAATACTAAATTAATGTGTGTTAAACATCAGTTCGATAACTTCAGCCATTTCCGAGATTTGGACGTTTTTCTGGAAAAATCATTGGCGCAACAGAAAAGAGCTAGAGACTTCAAAATTTATATTTAGATTCATCTTTCATAATGATTTAATAAAAACAGTACTTTGGATTTCACATATTAAGATTTTAGTGGAAATTCATGATTTTCTGGTTTTCATCTCAAAACTGAAGGAAGCAAGATAGATTAAGTAGGCTAGTAAATAAGGCTAGGATGTTTAGATTTAAATAGGTTGGAGGTCCGCTATGATTATGAAAATGTGTAAAGTTTCTTTTTAATACCTATAAAATTATGGCGATAGCGGATCTCAACAGGGCCAGTTCAGAGCTCATCTAGTGCGTGCAGGGCAATTAAATTAATTCTCTCGCCTAAAGTATTTAACTTAGCCACGTCAAAATTTTATTATCAATACTTACCTGCGTGCTGAATGCACGTTTAAATTAAGAGATTCTTCGGCCATCAGCCAAAGAAGCTATAAATTATTATGTAACTTGAAGTGGTGCGTTACTAGCCCAGCGGCTAGTCGGGAGAGCGGATTTAATCAGACGTTCCCTCAGCCGTCCGCACCGCGGCTTTATATATAAGAACACTGCGCGAGGAAGGAAGGCCCCAGTTCTCTCCAGACGCTGAATGACACGCCGTCTGTGTCGGTAGTCGCGTCGCATCAGTGTATCTGCTACAAACAGCCTCGGGTGCCGTATTAAGTTACTAGAGATACGCGGAACCATGAAAACATTTTATGTGAAGTGTTAATTCTGGGGTGATTTTCATTATCTAGCTTCAGTTTGCGTACTGTCGTATTTTCACGTGCCGTCGCGGGACAGACATTCTACCAAAAATTTAGCGTGGCGTTTGATGAAGTATTTTCATCAAATTATGGCGAGTATTCTTTTTTAACATTTAATTCGGACATTTATAGTTGCATCAGCGCATTAGACTCTGAACTGTTCTGTTAGTTAGGTTGTAGGGATACTTGTGTTGTTTATTAGTGAATTTCAGAATATACTCAACTATTTTGGAAAACCGTATTTGATTAGAAATCCCGGACAATCTCCTAATTCCTCAGAGCTATAAGCTGCAGCTATAAGAACATTCTCAGGTAAAGTGGGCACTAGGATATCTATTTACTGGCTCCAAGTTTTATTAAATCACTTTCTGGGGGTCACGGAGTAAATAGAGAGCCAGTGTTGAGAACGGCAAAAGACAGCAATAACAACATTCTAAAAGCTAGAAACTGATTCAACACGCAAGCATATATACAGCAAACATAATTATTTGTACAAACATATTCGCCGCCCCACATATGGTGCATCGGCCGGGAAACAACTAAGTGAAAGTGATTTTTAACTATTCGGATTCGCGAGTGGAATGCGACACGCAACTGAGAATAGAACAGTGAATGTGTTACGTGTGTATGTGGACGACGCAATTGGATTAACAACGCATCTGGATTGACGGAGCTGGCACTGAGTCTAGCGGTGCTGCCGGCATCGCGAGAAGCCAGTCTCGCCGCACCGCAGTCGTCCCCTGGAGCAGCCGGCGCAGAGCCTGCAATTGCGGGCCACGCAAACACACAACAGCCGTCGGAGAGCCGTCTGCAGTTCAACGTGCCACGTCGCATCAGGAATCCTGGTACGCCGCGCCGGCAACGCCATACGTCGTGCAGAAGGAACTAAGTTAAGTGAAAAGCTGTTAAAAATTTTACTAACCTGCACTAAAAGACTGTCGGCGATGGAACCGCCAAAACAAACTGAGTTTAAACTTATATCAGAACCTATGTCTGTTGAGGGAACTGTAAATTCAGACAACGGTTCAAGTGTAAACATGCATGAAAATAGTAATGTTAAAGTGAAAAATGAAGTATTGTCTCCTGACAGTAGTGTGCGAAGGGGCAATGATTCAATAATAGAGACCCCTGTAGTAAAGCGGAAAGTAGAAATTGTAAATTTATTGGATGATAGTTTCTCTGATGAATTAAAAATGAAACAGTCATCAGAGATGGTAGAGTTTAAGAAAGAGAAGTTAGATATGACTAATCAATCAGAAGTTTCATTTAGTTTTGATGATTCTGGTATTGGAGCTAGTTTTTCGTCACCTGAGTGTGATAAAAAGCCAGCTCGTGAGCAACCCAAAGATGCTGGGGTTGTTGATCTAAATGTTATATTACAAGCAATAGCTGCCAGTAATGCAAAAATGTCAGCCAGTAATGCACAAATGACAGCTGAATTAAAGTCTGAAATGGTGGCCAGTCAAACAAATTTTAATAAACGGTTTGAGGCAATGGACAATAAATTAGAATCCAATAAAGCTGAATTAGAAAATTCTTTCAAGGCTAATTGCAATAAGTTGAAAGAGGATCTGGACAGTTTGAATTATAAAATTGATTGCAATCATGAGGATATTAAGAAAAAGGTTGCTCAACAGTTTTCTGAAATGCATAAAACAGTTAAATCCGAAGTTGCTGAGGTTCGCAAAGACTTCCAAATGGAAGATGCGAAGCTGGAGCACAAGTTAACAGAAAAGATCGAGGCGGAATCTGAACTGTGCTCAGATAGATTTAAAGATGTTAATATAAAAGTAAACATATGTCAAGCAGAAGTAGAAGCAATCAAAACTGACACTACTCATATTGTGCAAAGAGTAGATAATGTTGAAATGAAAGTAGAAAATATAAGTACTAACATTGCTAACATTGAGAGTAAAGTAGCTTCAGTAACTTCTGGTAATGGTAATGTACAACAAGTTGTAGCTGCAAACGCCGCTTTTATCGGGTGTCGGCAGTTCTTGCGGTTCGATCCAGATAAAAATATCCACCCGCTAGATTTCTGGAACGATTTTGAAGATGTGATTCCACCAACTTGGTCTGAGCGAGAGAAAATCTCATTTATTAGAAGCCATTTAGCAGGTGACGCCATGCGTTGGTCAGCTGATGTTATGTTGAAGTGTAAAACATTAGCGGAGTTTAAAACAGCTTTCATTAATGAGTATTGGTCTAGCAATAAGCAAAATGAAGTGTTGAGAGAATTTTGGAGTGGAAAACGCTTCAATGCAGGCAAGGAATCAATTAAAGAGTTTGCTAGGTCATGGATTTCACGTTTGTCACATTTGGCGGAAAAGCTAAAACCAGAAATGATTATACTAGGTCTGGAAGCTAAACTGCCATGGTACTGGCAAACTAGAATTATATCAGCCCCTAGAGACAATCTGGATCGTTTCATTGAATATTTGGAACGTGTAGAACGTGTTGCTGCCAATGAGGAGCAAGCACGTAATAACCGAAATGCTAATAACAATAATAGTAATTTTAGGAACGAGCAAAATGGCAATGTAAACATCAGAACAGTAGGTGTTCGTAATCCTAAGAGAGGTAGGAATTGGGGAAATAATTATCAGAACCAACAATGGCGTCCAAGGGATAATAATTTTGTTCCAAACAGAAATATGCATGTAAACAACAGTACGGAAAGCAATGCTATGCCAATTAACTATAATGAAAATAAAGGAAACAGCAGTAGGCCGAGGCAGGAAAACTAGTTCCCGTCTATGAGGACACTGGCGCTCACCAGGCGGTTACTTTTCCTAAGCCAGTAGTTAAGGGAATTGGTAAGACAGATCAGAATACTCAAACTGAACATGTGGATGAAGAGTCGGTAGCACCTAAGGATACAACAGAAATATTAGATCACTCACAGTATTTGATAGATACCGTGTTAGAGACGCTTTCTAAGTGGGAAGAGAAAGAGAAGGCGCAGCAGTGCAACAGTAGGGATGAGCTACAAAATACTGAATTGACAGGTGAAGAAGCAGAAGAAATTCATGCTTATATTTACGATGAGGATGATGTGCTCTTATCTAAAGTGCCTGTGCAGAATGTTGATAATGTACTAATAGATTTAGGACAGGAGATAAGTGAGAATGTAGAGGGTAGCCTGTTGGGGGTCGATGAACCCAGTAGCTGTGACCAGTTGTCACTTGAGAAGGAAACCGACGATAATGGTGAAAGTGGTTTAGCTGTAACTAGTATTATGCCCGGTCTGGAGGCGCAGAATCACTCAGACTACAGTAATTTGGGTCATGTTCAGCAAACTAAATGTAATGAAGTCGTGCGGTGTTTTGATTTAAAATTAATAGACCGACTGGAAAAGGCAGCTGAAAATATAATTCAGGAAACCCCTACACACTGTGACCTAAATGTAATGAAGACAGATGTTGATCACTTTAGTTGGAGACAAATCCAAAAGGAACTATTAGATGAATTTGAGGAACCACCTGTACAACCTAGAATTAGCCACCCTATAATAATAGTGAATATGTTGGGTATCAATGTACGTTGTCTCTTAGACAGTGGAAGTGAGGTGAGTGCAATATCTCAGTCCTTCTTTGATGCATTACCTGGTAAAGACAAGCTTACAGTAATGAGGGTATCAGGACTAAGAATAATTGGTGCTACTGGCAAGGTTTCAAAAACGGTAAAGCAAGAAGCTTTACTACCCTTTAACATTAATGGTAATTTAATTGATCATCCATGTTTAATTGTAAACAATCTCAGTATTGAGGTTTTAATTGGCATAGATTTCTTGTCAAAATATCAGTGTGTTGTTGATTTTGAAAGAAGCCAGTTAAAAATGGTCTTGCCAATAACCGGAGTAATTATAGTACCTTTTAGTGATAAACATGTAGTAACTGATCATGAAACTTGGGAGCTGCCTATACGAGTTCTGAAAAATAGGAGGTATTGGGACGAAGGTGATAATCTTAGTAACAGTAAGCTGAACACAGAAGAAGAAGAAGAAGCACTTATTTTAGACAAAATAAAAGCTAAATTGCAGGAAATCGATAAGATTTCAGACAATCAAAAGGAAGAACTGAGACAGGTTCTAAAAAGACATCATAAAGTATTTTCAGATCGACGTGGCGTGGTCAAAGGTTATGAATGAATGCTGTAGGGAGGAGGTTGTTCTATAACCTCTACACAGTGTGGCAGCTGTGCAGTCCCAGCTGTGTGAGATCTTCTTTCCTTTTCAGGTCTCACTCACTCTTCATCTTTTCTATCCACCTAAAATTTCTAACTCTTCTTTACAGCATTAAACCAATGAATGCTGTAGGGAGGAGGTTGTTCTGTAACCTCTACACAGTGTGGCAGCTGTGCAGTCCCAGCTGTGTGAGATCTTCTTTCCCATTTCAGGTCTCACTCACTCTTCATCTTTCCTATCCGCAAAAATTTTCGACCTTTTCTTTCCAAATAATAAAATTTTCCGTTCTAACTCTTCTTTACAGCATTTAACCAATGAATGCTGTAGGGAGGAGGTTGTTCTGTAACCTCTACACAGTGTGGCAGCTGTGCAGTCCCAGCTGTGTGAGATCTTCTTTCCTTTTCAGGTCTCACTCACTCTTCATCTTTCCTATCCACAAAAAAAAAAAAAAAAAAAAAAAAATTGACCTCTCCTTTCCAGACATGAAAATTTTCTGTCATGACTATCAAGCCATGAGTTATGTAACCATTCTATCTACCGATTAGTGAAGAAAAATACCTAATGTGACAAACCTAATAGTGACAAACAGTAGGGAAGTATGATGTAATTAAGATATAAAATGTATTTGAGTAACAATTATGTATAGTACCCTGCTAATATAGTAAGTACAAAGTGTTGTTTTATTGGAAATGGTCCACCAACAGTAATTTAAAAAGATATATGAATTCATGTACAAGCAGGATCGGAAGTGGTAGTGAAACCTAGTGTATGCTTAGAGCTAACTAATAAATAGTAAGAAAGAGATTGCTTAGTGTTATGAAAAATATGCAGATAAGTTGTAAGGATGAACTCACCTGGTGTAGCAAGGAAAGGCAGTGTAATAGAATTGAGCAGTGTTAGTGGTTGAGACGTGAAGGACACGTCCCTGAAGTATTTATACGATTGGAGTTGACCATTATTTTAGTGTAGTGTGTGACAGGATACACCTACACGTATTGAGGTTATGAGTTGGAAGCGTGAATGCGACCATAGGTACCCTTAGGTTAGATGAGACAGAGCAGCTCATGGTGTCCTATAGGTTTAAGGAATTTAGCATTACGCTCGTCCATAATTATTTGATGCAGTTTAGTGGTAGGTCTGAGAGAGACTACCTGAGGTTTCAGCGTCCGATCGAGTGGAAATGGATTGCCACGTGAGCAAACTAATCAGCTGCAATACACTATGAATATGAAATAAATGTGCTATCCTATGCCTTAAATATTAATACAGTGAGTGTCAAATAAGTTCATACACTAGCAAAGTAAATAAATAACATACTGACAGACGTGAAACATTATTTTAGCTCAGCATAAATACACTTCAAAGTAAGTAAGTACCTAATTGCAGATGTGGAACTGACAACAGCAGAGGACCAATAAGTGGATTTTGTAGTCAACTAAAAGTAGTGTGTTTTGAACACTCACAATTGTACTGTTACCAAAAGTTACTCACATGTACAAAGAAGCTGAGAAAACAACCACTAATCATACTCATACTATCTCTAAGAATAAGGTAATCAAAGATGAGTCAGTTAAGTAAATAAGATGCAGATTTGTCAGGAATGTACCGAGCATTCGTTCAGTGTTCCGGCCCAGAAATAATAAATTCAGATTAAATATGATTCATGATTATATGCCTTAGGAGCATAAATTTTCTCTTGTAAGTGACTAATGGCGTTTTGAACCATTTGTTTACCGATTTTATGACAATTAAGTAACCACGAGAGTAGAATTGAAAAAAAAATTCTGTTAACTTTGTTCCAGCAAAATATTGAAAGATAAAATGTATATATCCCCATTTCATTGTGACCCTCCCTTAGATATTAAGTGAACAGAGTCTGAGGCACTCTTTTGTTTGTTCTACAGGACAAACCAGATAATGGCAGCCTGGTAGCTGCGTGAAAGCGTGGAGTGACTTGGACACAACTCACAGTGACCCCTCCCCTTTCCCCCATGTAATTTAGAGAGAACGTGAAGGACGCACACCATAGCAACTTCCCCTCCTCTACCCTTGTGAATGGAAGTGTAGGACGCCAGCCAAAGCGACTACAACCACGTGTGTAAAAATTATTTGTGAACTTTTCTTTCAGGTTTAGAAAAGACTGCTAAGAAATAATCATCTGTTTATGTGTCATGTTATTTTCTTTGAATTTGTGCATGTAAAAATGTATTTAATGTAGTTAAGATTTTCATAATTTTTCAATTTCTATGTGTTTGTTTGTCTAAGGCAATATGTATGCCAAAATATTTCATGACTTTGTTTTAAAAATTTGAGTAATGACATTGTTTAAAAAGGCAGTGAACATGCCTACAATTTAAATAATTAATGTAGGTCATCAGTTTTCTTTAATGTTTCTACAGGTTTATATTTCAATTTTGATTTTCATAGGGAGTTAAACTGTACTCTTGCTTCCCTTTTTGTAATTAAATTTTTTTTTCATTCATTAACATTCATAAACAAAAAATTTAAGTAGAGGGTGATGTAGGGAAGCAGCCTACTCACGCTGTAGTAAATTCACATCAGTTTCCATTGTGTGCCAGCCAGTTTGCTGTAACTAGCTCTGACGTCATAAATGTTGCGCAACACCTTAAAAATCAAGCAAATGAACTAAAACTTTCCTAGCATGTCAGAAATAATACTAAATTAATGTGTGTTAAACATCAGTTCGATAACTTCAGCCATTTCCGAGATTTGGACGTTTTTCTGGAAAAATCATTGGCGCAACAGAAAAGAGCTAGAGACTTCAAAATTTATATTTAGATTCATCTTTCATAATGATTTAATAAAAACAGTACTTTGGATTTCACATATTAAGATTTTAGTGGAAATTCATGATTTTCTGGTTTTCATCTCAAAACTGAAGGAAGCAAGATAGATTAAGTAGGCTAGTAAATAAGGCTAGGATGTTTAGATTTAAATAGGTTGGAGGTCCGCTATGATTATGAAAATGTGTAAAGTTTCTTTTTAATACCTATAAAATTATGGCGATAGCGGATCTCAACAGGGCCAGTTCAGAGCTCATCTAGTGCGTGCAGGGCAATTAAATTAATTCTCTCGCCTAAAGTATTTAACTTAGCCACGTCAAAATTTTATTATCAATACTTACCTGCGTGCTGAATGCACGTTTAAATTAAGAGATTCTTCGGCCATCAGCCAAAGAAGCTATAAATTATTATGTAACTTGAAGTGGTGCGTTACTAGCCCAGCGGCTAGTCGGGAGAGCGGATTTAATCAGACGTTCCCTCAGCCGTCCGCACCGCGGCTTTATATATAAGAACACTGCGCGAGGAAGGAAGGCCCCAGTTCTCTCCAGACGCTGAATGACACGCCGTCTGTGTCGGTAGTCGCGTCGCATCAGTGTATCTGCTACAAACAGCCTCGGGTGCCGTATTAAGTTACTAGAGATACGCGGAACCATGAAAACATTTTATGTGAAGTGTTAATTCTGGGGTGATTTTCATTATCTAGCTTCAGTTTGCGTACTGTCGTATTTTCACGTGCCGTCGCGGGACAGACATTCTACCAAAAATTTAGCGTGGCGTTTGATGAAGTATTTTCATCAAATTATGGCGAGTATTCTTTTTTAACATTTAATTCGGACATTTATAGTTGCATCAGCGCATTAGACTCTGAACTGTTCTGTTAGTTAGGTTGTAGGGATACTTGTGTTGTTTATTAGTGAATTTCAGAATATACTCAACTATTTTGGAAAACCGTTTTTGATTAGAAATCCCGGACAATCTCCTAATTCCTCAGAGCTATAAGCTGCAGCTATAAGAACATTCTCAGGTAAAGTGGGCACTAGGATATCTATTTACTGGCTCCAAGTTTTATTAAATCACTTTCTGGGGGTCACGGAGTAAATAGAGAGCCAGTGTTGAGAACGGCAAAAGACAGCAGTAACAACATTCTAAAAGCTAGAAACTGATTCAACACGCAAGCATATATACAGCAAACATAATTATTTGTACAAACATATTCGCCGCCCCACATATGGTGCATCGGCCGGGAAACAACTAAGTGAAAGTGATTTTTAACTATTCGGATTCGCGAGTGGAATGCGACACGCAACTGAGAATAGAACAGTGAATGTGTTACGTGTGTATGTGGACGACGCAATTGGATTAACAACGCATCTGGATTGACGGAGCTGGCACTGAGTCTAGCGGTGCTGCCGGCATCGCGAGAAGCCAGTCTCGCCGCACCGCAGTCGTCCCCTGGAGCAGCCGGCGCAGAGCCTGCAATTGCGGGCCACGCAAACACACAACAGCCGTCGGAGAGCCGTCTGCAGTTCAACGTGCCACGTCGCATCAGGAATCCTGGTACGACGCGCCGGCAACGCCATACGTCGTGCAGAAGGAACTAAGTTAAATGAAAAGCTGTTAAAAATTTTACTAACCTGCACTAAAAGACTGTCGGCGATGGAACCGCCAAAACAAACTGAGTTTAAACTTATATCAGAACCTATGTCTGTTGAGGGAACTGTAAATTCAGACAACGGTTCAAGTGTAAACATGCATGAAAATAGTAATGTTAAAGTGAAAAATGAAGTATTGTCTCCTGACAGTAGTGTGCGAAGGGGCAATGATTCAATAATAGAGACCCCTGTAGTAAAGCGGAAAGTAGAAATTGTAAATTTATTGGATGATAGTTTCTCTGATGAATTAAAAATGAAACAGTCATCAGAGATGGTAGAGTTTAAGAAAGAGAAGTTAGATATGACTAATCAATCAGAAGTTTCATTTAGTTTTGATGATTCTGGTATTGGAGCTAGTTTTTCGTCACCTGAGTGTGATAAAAAGCCAGCTCGTGAGCAACCCAAAGATGCTGGGGTTGTTGATCTAAATGTTATATTACAAGCAATAGCTGCCAGTAATGCAAAAATGTCAGCCAGTAATGCACAAATGACAGCTGAATTAAAGTCTGAAATGGTGGCCAGTCAAACAAATTTTAATAAACGGTTTGAGGCAATGGACAATAAATTAGAATCCAATAAAGCTGAATTAGAAAATTCTTTCAAGGCTAATTGCAATAAGTTGAAAGAGGATCTGGACAGTTTGAATTATAAAATTGATTGCAATCATGAGGATATTAAGAAAAAGGTTGCTCAACAGTTTTCTGAAATGTATAAAACAGTTAAATCCGAAGTTGCTGAGGTTCGCAAAGACTTCCAAATGGAAGATGCGAAGCTGGAGCACAAGTTAACAGAAAAGATCGAGGCGGAATCTGAACTGTGCTCAGATAGATTTAAAGATGTTAATATAAAAGTAAACATATGTCAAGCAGAAGTAGAAGCAATCAAAACTGACACTACTCATATTGTGCAAAGAGTAGATAATGTTGAAATGAAAGTAGAAAATATAAGTACTAACATTGCTAACATTGAGAGTAAAGTAGCTTCAGTAACTTCTGGTAATGGTAATGTACAACAAGTTGTAGCTGCAAACGCCGCTTTTATCGGGTGTCGGCAGTTCTTGCGGTTCGATCCAGATAAAAATATCCACCCGCTAGATTTCTGGAACGATTTTGAAGATGTGATTCCACCAACTTGGTCTGAGCGAGAGAAAATCTCATTTATTAGAAGCCATTTAGCAGGTGACGCCATGCGTTGGTCAGCTGATGTTATGTTGAAGTGTAAAACATTAGCGGAGTTTAAAACAGCTTTCATTAATGAGTATTGGTCTAGCAATAAGCAAAATGAAGTGTTGAGAGAATTTTGGAGTGGAAAACGCTTCAATGCAGGCAAGGAATCAATTAAAGAGTTTGCTAGGTCATGGATTTCACGTTTGTCACATTTGGCGGAAAAGCTAAAACCAGAAATGATTATACTAGGTCTGGAAGCTAAACTGCCATGGTACTGGCAAACTAGAATTATATCAGCCCCTAGAGACAATCTGGATCGTTTCATTGAATATTTGGAACGTGTAGAACGTGTTGCTGCCAATGAGGAGCAAGCACGTAATAACCGAAATGCTAATAACAATAATAGTAATTTTAGGAACGAGCAAAATGGCAATGTAAACATCAGAACAGTAGGTGTTCGTAATCCTAAGAGAGGTAGGAATTGGGGAAATAATTATCAGAACCAACAATGGCGTCCAAGGGATAATAATTTTGTTCCAAACAGAAATATGCATGTAAACAACAGTACGGAAAGCAATGCTATGCCAATTAACTATAATGAAAATAAAGGAAACAGCAGTAGGCCGAGGCAGGAAAACTAGTTCCCGTCTATGAGGACACTGGCGCTCACCAGGCGGTTACTTTTCCTAAGCCAGTAGTTAAGGGAATTGGTAAGACAGATCAGAATACTCAAACTGAACATGTGGATGAAGAGTCGGTAGCACCTAAGGATACAACAGAAATATTAGATCACTCACAGTATTTGATAGATACCGTGTTAGAGACGCTTTCTAAGTGGGAAGAGAAAGAGAAGGCGCAGCAGTGCAACAGTAGGGATGAGCTACAAAATACTGAATTGACAGGTGAAGAAGCAGAAGAAATTCATGCTTATATTTACGATGAGGATGATGTGCTCTTATCTAAAGTGCCTGTGCAGAATGTTGATAATGTACTAATAGATTTAGGACAGGAGATAAGTGAGAATGTAGAGGGTAGCCTGTTGGGGGTCGATGAACCCAGTAGCTGTGACCAGTTGTCACTTGAGAAGGAAACCGACGATAATGGTGAAAGTGGTTTAGCTGTAACTAGTATTATGCCCGGTCTGGAGGCGCAGAATCACTCAGACTACAGTAATTTGGGTCATGTTCAGCAAACTAAATGTAATGAAGTCGTGCGGTGTTTTGATTTAAAATTAATAGACCGACTGGAAAAGGCAGCTGAAAATATAATTCAGGAAACCCCTACACACTGTGACCTAAATGTAATGAAGACAGATGTTGATCACTTTAGTTGGAGACAAATCCAAAAGGAACTATTAGATGAATTTGAGGAACCACCTGTACAACCTAGAATTAGCCACCCTATAATAATAGTGAATATGTTGGGTATCAATGTACGTTGTCTCTTAGACAGTGGAAGTGAGGTGAGTGCAATATCTCAGTCCTTCTTTGATGCATTACCTGGTAAAGACAAGCTTACAGTAATGAGGGTATCAGGACTAAGAATAATTGGTGCTACTGGCAAGGTTTCAAAAACGGTAAAGCAAGAAGCTTTACTACCCTTTAACATTAATGGTAATTTAATTGATCATCCATGTTTAATTGTAAACAATCTCAGTATTGAGGTTTTAATTGGCATAGATTTCTTGTCAAAATATCAGTGTGTTGTTGATTTTGAAAGAAGCCAGTTAAAAATGGTCTTGCCAATAACCGGAGTAATTATAGTACCTTTTAGTGATAAACATGTAGTAACTGATCATGAAACTTGGGAGCTGCCTATACGAGTTCTGAAAAATAGGAGGTATTGGGACGAAGGTGATAATCTTAGTAACAGTAAGCTGAACACAGAAGAAGAAGAAGAAGCACTTATTTTAGACAAAATAAAAGCTAAATTGCAGGAAATCGATAAGATTTCAGACAATCAAAAGGAAGAACTGAGACAGGTTCTAAAAAGACATCATAAAGTATTTTCAGATCGACGTGGCGTGGTCAAAGGTTATGAATGAATGCTGTAGGGAGGAGGTTGTTCTATAACCTCTACACAGTGTGGCAGCTGTGCAGTCCCAGCTGTGTGAGATCTTCTTTCCTTTTCAGGTCTCACTCACTCTTCATCTTTTCTATCCACCTAAAATTTCTAACTCTTCTTTACAGCATTAAACCAATGAATGCTGTAGGGAGGAGGTTGTTCTGTAACCTCTACACAGTGTGGCAGCTGTGCAGTCCCAGCTGTGTGAGATCTTCTTTCCCATTTCAGGTCTCACTCATTCTTCATCTTTCCTATCTACAAAAATTTCGACCTCTTCTTTCATACATTAAATTTTCCGGTATGGTTATCTTTACAGCATTTAACCAATGAATGCTGTAGGGAGGAGGTTGTTCTGTAACCTCTACACAGTGTGGCAGCTGTGCAGTCCCAGCTGTGTGAGATCTTCTTTCCATTTCAGGTCTCACTCACTCTTCATCTTTCCTATCCGCAAAAATTTTCGACCTTTTCTTTCCAAATAATAAAATTTTCCGTTCTAACTCTTCTTTACAGCATTTAACCAATGAATGCTGTAGGGAGGAGGTTGTTCTGTAACCTCTACACAGTGTGGCAGCTGTGCAGTCCCAGCTGTGTGAGATCTTCTTTCCTTTTCAGGTCTCACTCACTCTTCATCTTTCCTATCCACAAAAAAAAAAAAAAAAAAAATTTGACCTCTCCTTTCCAGACATGAAAATTTTCTGTCATGACTATCAAGCCATGAGTTATGTAACCATTCTATCTACCGATTAGTGAAGAAAAATACCTAATGTGACAAACCTAATAGTGACAAACAGTAGGGAAGTATGATGTAATTAAGATATAAAATGTATTTGAGTAACAATTATGTATAGTACCCTGCTAATATAGTAAGTACAAAGTGTTGTTTTATTGGAAATGGTCCACCAACAGTAATTTAAAAAGATATATGAATTCATGTACAAGCAGGATCGGAAGTGGTAGTGAAACCTAGTGTATGCTTAGAGCTAACTAATAAATAGTAAGAAAGAGATTGCTTAGTGTTATGAAAAATATGCAGATAAGTTGTAAGGATGAACTCACCTGGTGTAGCAAGGAAAGGCAGTGTAATAGAATTGAGCAGTGTTAGTGGTTGAGACGTGAAGGACACGTCCCTGAAGTATTTATACGATTGGAGTTGACCATTATTTTAGTGTAGTGTGTGACAGGATACACCTACACGTATTGAGGTTATGAGTTGGAAGCGTGAATGCGACCATAGGTACCCTTAGGTTAGATGAGACAGAGCAGCTCATGGTGTCCTATAGGTTTAAGGAATTTAGCATTACGCTCGTCCATAATTATTTGATGCAGTTTAGTGGTAGGTCTGAGAGAGACTACCTGAGGTTTCAGCGTCCGATCGAGTGGAAATGGATTGCCACGTGAGCAAACTAATCAGCTGCAATACACTATGAATATGAAATAAATGTGCTATCCTATGCCTTAAATATTAATACAGTGAGTGTCAAATAAGTTCATACACTAGCAAAGTAAATAAATAACATACTGACAGACGTGAAACATTATTTTAGCTCAGCATAAATACACTTCAAAGTAAGTAAGTACCTAATTGCAGATGTGGAACTGACAACAGCAGAGGACCAATAAGTGGATTTTGTAGTCAACTAAAAGTAGTGTGTTTTGAACACTCACAATTGTACTGTTACCAAAAGTTACTCACATGTACAAAGAAGCTGAGAAAACAACCACTAATCATACTCATACTATCTCTAAGAATAAGGTAATCAAAGATGAGTCAGTTAAGTAAATAAGATGCAGATTTGTCAGGAATGTACCGAGCATTCGTTCAGTGTTCCGGCCCAGAAATAATAAATTCAGATTAAATATGATTCATGATTATATGCCTTAGGAGCATAAATTTTCTCTTGTAAGTGACTAATGGCGTTTTGAACCATTTGTTTACCGATTTTATGACAATTAAGTAACCACGAGAGTAGAATTGAAAAAAAAATTCTGTTAACTTTGTTCCAGCAAAATATTGAAAGATAAAATGTATATATCCCCATTTCATTGTGACCCTCCCTTAGATATTAAGTGAACAGAGTCTGAGGCACTCTTTTGTTTGTTCTACAGGACAAACCAGATAATGGCAGCCTGGTAGCTGCGTGAAAGCGTGGAGTGACTTGGACACAACTCACAGTGACCCCTCCCCTTTCCCCCATGTAATTTAGAGAGAACGTGAAGGACGCACACCATAGCAACTTCCCCTCCTCTACCCTTGTGAATGGAAGTGTAGGACGCCAGCCAAAGCGACTACAACCACGTGTGTAAAAATTATTTGTGAACTTTTCTTTCAGGTTTAGAAAAGACTGCTAAGAAATAATCATCTGTTTATGTGTCATGTTATTTTCTTTGAATTTGTGCATGTAAAAATGTATTTAATGTAGTTAAGATTTTCATAATTTTTCAATTTCTATGTGTTTGTTTGTCTAAGGCAATATGTATGCCAAAATATTTCATGACTTTGTTTTAAAAATTTGAGTAATGACATTGTTTAAAAAGGCAGTGAACATGCCTACAATTTAAATAATTAATGTAGGTCATCAGTTTTCTTTAATGTTTCTACAGGTTTGTATTTCAATTTTGATTTTCATAGGGAGTTAAACTGTACTCTTGCTTCCCTTTTTGTAATTAAATTTTTTTTTCATTCATTAACATTCATAAACAAAAAATTTAAGTAGAGGGTGATGTAGGGAAGCAGCCTACTCACGCTGTAGTAAATTCACATCAGTTTCCATTGTGTGCCAGCCAGTTTGCTGTAACTAGCTCTGACGTCATAAATGTTGCGCAACACCTTAAAAATCAAGCAAATGAACTAAAACTTTCCTAGCATGTCAGAAATAATACTAAATTAATGTGTGTTAAACATCAGTTCGATAACTTCAGCCATTTCCGAGATTTGGACGTTTTTCTGGAAAAATCATTGGCGCAACAGAAAAGAGCTAGAGACTTCAAAATTTATATTTAGATTCATCTTTCATAATGATTTAATAAAAACAGTACTTTGGATTTCACATATTAAGATTTTAGTGGAAATTCATGATTTTCTGGTTTTCATCTCAAAACTGAAGGAAGCAAGATAGATTAAGTAGGCTAGTAAATAAGGCTAGGATGTTTAGATTTAAATAGGTTGGAGGTCCGCTATGATTATGAAAATGTGTAAAGTTTCTTTTTAATACCTATAAAATTATGGCGATAGCGGATCTCAACAGGGCCAGTTCAGAGCTCATCTAGTGCGTGCAGGGCAATTAAATTAATTCTCTCGCCTAAAGTATTTAACTTAGCCACGTCAAAATTTTATTATCAATACTTACCTGCGTGCTGAATGCACGTTTAAATTAAGAGATTCTTCGGCCATCAGCCAAAGAAGCTATAAATTATTATGTAACTTGAAGTGGTGCGTTACTAGCCCAGCGGCTAGTCGGGAGAGCGGATTTAATCAGACGTTCCCTCAGCCGTCCGCACCGCGGCTTTATATATAAGAACACTGCGCGAGGAAGGAAGGCCCCAGTTCTCTCCAGACGCTGAATGACACGCCGTCTGTGTCGGTAGTCGCGTCGCATCAGTGTATCTGCTACAAACAGCCTCGGGTGCCGTATTAAGTTACTAGAGATACGCGGAACCATGAAAACATTTTATGTGAAGTGTTAATTCTGGGGTGATTTTCATTATCTAGCTTCAGTTTGCGTACTGTCGTATTTTCACGTGCCGTCGCTGGACAGACATTCTACCAAAAATTTAGCGTGGCGTTTGATGAAGTATTTTCATCAAATTATGGCGAGCATTCTTTTTAACATTTAATTCGGACATTTATAGTTGCATCAGCGCATTAGACTCTGAACTGTTCTGTTAGTTAGGTTGTAGGGATACTTGTGTTGTTTATTAGTGAATTTCAGAATATACTCAACTATTTTGGAAAACCGTTTTTGATTAGAAATCCCGGACAATCTCCTAATTCCTCAGAGCTCTGCAGCTATAAGAACATTCTCAGGTAAAGTGGGCACTAGGATATCTATTTACTGGCTCCAAGTTTTATTAAATCACTTTCTGGGGGTCACGGAGTAAATAGAGAGCCAGTGTTGAGAACGGCAAAAGACAGCAATAACAACATTCTAAAAGCTAGAAACTGCTTCAACACGCAAGCATATATACAGCAAACATAATTATTTGTACAAACATATTCGCCGCCCCACAACCTCCCAGCCGACCCACACTCTCATCTAGAGTCACCTATCCGCAGTACCCCTCCATGACTCCTACACTTGCTTCTTTGACATCCCCACAGGTGGTGCACGCGTACTGGAGCTGGTGGATTTATTGCCTTTCGAGGCCAGTCACTTATATGAATGCGTGTGGTGTCTGTTCTTTAGGACGTGTCCTAATGAACAGACACTACACGGAATCTGCAGGTGGGGTACTTATTATGTAAACTGAATGTGGGGTAGGGACAAAGGAAAGGAAGGCAACTACCGTAGTCAGTTGCATGGGAAATTTATGTGGAATCTCGTCGCCTCTGATTTCGCATAGAGTCGCGATGCGTTGAAATCAATAGTTCCTTCCCTTTCCTTTTCTTTCTCCTCCACCTTCAATTTACATAGTACGTATCACAGCTGCATATTCCGTGTAGTGTATATTCTTTCGGGCGTTTCCAAAGAAACAGACACCACACATTCATATAAGATCATTTTATGTATTGCGACTAATTAATAATAATTAATAAGTGTACGAGCTACGTTAATGACGAAAGATCTGTTTTTACTCTGGTTAGCGGTAGTGATAAGCATTAATAAATCTGTACTTTGTGTTTAACTCGTAACTGGTATGGTGGAGCCATGCGGAACTCAGTTTTTCTTCTTGTCTATCTTGAAAACTTGTAACACTGTAGGGCTGCGGGTCTCTTACCATCAGACAGTGTGCTCTGAGCTGTTGAACAGAGTGGTCGTGTATAACAAGTATGTTTGTGACCGAAGACCGATTTTTCTTTCCGTTGGGGTCCGACCGACCACACCATACCGAGTAAGAGATTTTTCTGACGAAGTATTCTTTGCTATTCTAGATTGAATGGCGTTACCCTCTCATAATAAAATTAAAGTAAGTAATCCTAAACTCGAAAACTGTGTGTAACCAACCCTTGATGAAAAAGAGAGTGAGTTCATCTGCAATGATGACTCAGATCTTGACATGTCTGTGATTCAGAGTTAGGATGTCAAGAGGGAAATGTAAATGAGATGGAAAGTGAAGAGGTGTTAGCAACAACCAGAACAAAAGACAGCAAAACAACAATTTGCGCTATTACTTGCAACACATCAATGTGCAGTAACTGTGCAAAAAGTGTTTGTAAAGACTGTGTATATACCTCTTTGTGGTTTTCGTTACATCGTTGATCAAGTGTTCGAAATCTATATTATTTCATAGCTATGGCTCGTATTATAAGTTATCAATTATTTCTCAATGTCAAAAATTTTGTGAAGGCAAAATTCGCCATTTCTTTGTATAGTGAATTTTTGTTACTTTAAAATATTCATTAACAAGGAAATGCTTGCAGTTCATTGCAGTTCACACTTTTTAAGTATGTACACCTTCAAAAATTAATAACTTTTAAAATTAAATTCATTATAAGGGTTTATCTTATTGCCACGGTCCTAATTTTGAAACAATAAACTGGGGTCCTGATGACCAGACCATACTAGTAATGCAATAAAAAGCCTTCACCACACTAGTTACTGGTAAAATAACGCAATAAAAACCAAGCCCTTGCTTATTTCTACAGCGTGGAAAGCAACTGACTATGCCTCCTTCAGAGACCCATTCTCTAGATCATCTTACGTGACTGGCAGCAAGACCTTATTTTCAATAAAAGTCTTTATTTCACCACGTCTGCCACCCTTGCACGAAATCAATTAGTGCGATGTGCTTGTGTAGAGCCAGATCGATAGTTGATTGTGATGCAATCGTAAAGTACAGCGTGAGGTCATTTAACAACAAAAATGGCAGCTCACAGGATTGTGGTTCTAATGTCAATCCAAATTTTTCAATATTAACGAATGTTCTCCTTTGAGTGTTTGTGTAGTGACCGATTCTCTGCCTCGTGATGACTGGGTGTTGTGTGATGTCCTTAGGTTAGTTAGGTTTAAGTAGTTCTAAGGTCTAGGGGAGTGATGACCATGTATGTTAAATCCCATAGTGCTCAGAGCCAATTGAACCATTTTGTAGTGACCGATGACCTCAGCAGTTTAGTCTCTTAGGAGTTCACAAACATTTGAACATTTTGAGTATTTGTGCCATCTCGCCACGTACACTCTTCGGACTGCCTTTCATTGAATTTGAACAATTTTTTGCGTGAACATCGCGCAATTTGTTAAATGTGAGAAATAAAATAAAGGAAAGAAGAAATGTGTAGCATACAGAAGGTTGAAGTTACTTGGCAGCAGAAGGTATAGCTAACTGCAGTGAAATAGCGGGCAGATCTGAAAAGTGGAACAGTAATTCTCTTTCGCTACTCCGTCTTCGGTTACAGTAATTTCATTTCTCAGTTATGTTATTATTATTATTATTATTATTCAGTTTATTTCATTACTGTTCATTTAATGAAATGATATTTCATGAACCTCTGACAACTTCGCAGTGAAGCTGTGAAAAGAAAATTAATATGAAGCGTAACAGACGATATTATGTAACAGAATGCTCTTTTCTGTTTTTATTATTCTCCATGAATATTTTCTGAATATACGACTACCACGCTCTTCGTTACTGTAGTCTACAATAATCCGTTGTTTCTGTTGCTGCTGCCGTTTTCGTTGTTCTGCAGCGAATAATTCCCCATTCCCCCCTTCTGGACAAAAGTCTCTCCGAACTTCCTTCAATAGTGTGTGTTATGGTCATCTATAAGGTTGCAGCTCATCTCCCCATCTTCTTCTATATCTTCCTTCTACGAGAAGCAGTTTTGTTGTTAAGATGCTCCATCTGTCATCAGATCTAATCATGACACGCCGTTTTAGTGTGTTACGTTCAGTCAGCCAATTGTTAAATTTTTTCCTCTTTGTGTTACATTTAACAAACTGTATCTGCGCTACTTAGGTTTTGTTTCCTTGTTTATATATTAGACATCAGGTCTGAGAGTCATAAGTAAGGGATAACTGGTACGATCAAGACTATCTATAGTCAGATATTGCAGTTGTATACCAGAAATGTTTGTGTTTGTGAGGCACCAGAAACTTTAATTTTCCGTTATTTTCAGCGACCCTACTTTTCGTAATTGTTAATATTGACTGTAATGTATAACATCACAAGATATTGTCACGTAATTACTAATTAATTATTGTTTTAATTTTTATGTAAATTCTTATAAATATATGAACCTCGTTATTATTATCAATGTTCATTACTTAAAATCTGTAATGTAATTGAGAATGGTCCTGAAAAACTTTGTGATTGAAACGATGGAAAGCTCAGGGAAATTCGTTTTGTACAAAATCTAAAGAGTACGTTTCAATTTCAAGTGAAGCAATAATATCGTTCGGATCGAGCACGCTCAGAAAGCGAGAGGTCAGGTATAGTTGCAAGTTATCGGACGTGAAGTACCGATGTAGTGTAGCGGTGCTCAAGGACGTAATGAAGTGTATTGTCGAAATAGCGTTTTAAGTATGGCCACAATTCAAAGTGTGCAAGAACAATTGGTAATTAAAATGTTGCAAGAAAAATACTGTATGGTTTAAGTTGTAAATAGTTTCTCGTTACTGAAAAAGAGCCTGTTGTCATTAATTATTGCCACAAGACGCATTACTACTCACCATCTGCAACTCGCTAAAAAGAAGATTCCCGTCCTTCCACCATCATTGGCGGGTGAATCACAAGTAGGACAGGTAATATTATTTCAACTGTGAGAAATTTTATTGCACTTTCCAATTAACTCATATTCAGTCAGTTCATGAAGCTACATGCGGTAATAATTAACTTAAAATCATAGTACACTGACATTGTAATTCTGTCAGAGACAGCAAAGGACTTGGAAGAGCAGTTGAACGGAATGGACAGTGTCTTGAAAGGAGGATATAAGATGAACATCAACAACAGCAAAACGAGAATAATGGAATGTAGTCGAATTAAGTCGGGTGATGCTGAAGGAATTAGATTAGGAAATGAGACACTTAAAGTAGTAAAGGAGTTTTGCTATTTGGGGAGCAAAATAACTGATGATGGTCGAAGTAGAGAGGATATAAAATGTAGACTGGCAATGGTAAGGAAAGTGTTTCTGAAGAAGAGAAATTTGTTAACATCGAGTATAGATTTAAGTATCAGGAAGTCGTTTCTGAAAGTATTTGTATGGAGTGTAGCCACGTATGGAAGTGAAACATGGACGATAAATAGTTTGGACAGGAAGAGAATAGAAGCTTTCGAAATGTGGCGATACAGAAGAATGCTGAAGATTAGATGGGTAGATCACATAACTAATGAGGAGGTATTGAATAGAATTGGGGAGAAGAGGAGTTTGTGGCATAACTTGACAAAAAGAAGGGACCGGTTGGTAGGACATGTTCTGATGCATCAAGGGATCACATATTTATCATTGGAGGGCAACGTGGAGGGTAAAAATCGTAGAGGGAGACAAAGAGATGAATACACTAAGCAGATTCAGAAGGATGTAGGTTGCAGTAGGTACTGGTAGATGAAGAAACTTGCACAGGATAGAGTAGCATGGAGAGCTGCATCAAACCAGTCTCAGGCCTGAAGACCACAACAACAACAACATCATAGTACATTGCAGTGTTTCTACTAAATCCTATCAGTAGCTAAGTATAGACCGTGCACAGTGAAAGTAACTTCATATTTCTGGTAAATTAAATATTCAATTCTGTCTAAGGTGACAAAATTTTTTCTATGTTTGCAAACATTTCACGTGAATTGATCTTTTAACACTGTTGTTGCGAAGTGATTCTTCTTGTGTAATGAAATTATCACAAAGTTTTATGAAGTAATGTCTACCATAAAACAGAGATTAGTCTTGGGTATTTCCTTCACAAAACCTGATGACAGGTAGCACGACAGTGACTGATGTTTGCGAGCAGACTTACACCTCCGCTCACTAAATAAGAGCGCGTCGTTATTGTCTCCGATTGGTGTTAGGCGCAGTGCAACTAACGATGTGCGCCTGTGGAAGTTTTGGAATGTAAATGGCATATCACGATCTGGTAACGACTTTATGCTGTGCAATTACTTAAAATTCTCGGACTTCTTCTTCAAAGGACTGCATGTTCAGTCTATACAGTAAGCGAAAAAAGGACATTGACAGTTTGAAACAAAGTCATGTCAACGGCGAATCGGTGCCACGTCGAAACGTAGCGTTTATCCCACGAAAGTCTGAAAAATAAAACTGTTAATACAGTGGTAGTAATCATAAATATATGGAACGGTATGGAAGTAAAGTATTCGACCATATTTTGATCGAGGGTTAGTTTAACATATTATAAATTTTTCAGAGCTACAGAGAGCGACGATTAATGGTCTAGATCTGGAAGGAAAAAGACAAAAGCTGTAAGTAGGCTGTTTAACTTTCTATATTGGTAACGCCACGTAGTGCTCTGTATGAAAATCACTGGCTGTGCTGTGTGCAGTTTGTGGCTGGTTGGCATTGTTGTAATATTCGCTATTGTAGTGTTGGGCAGTCGGATGTGAACAGCGCGTAGCGTTGCGCAGTTGGAGGTGAGCCCCCAGCAGTGGTGGATGTGGGGAGAGAGATGGCGGAGTTTTGGGAGCGGATGATCTGGACGTGTGTCCATCAGAGACAGTAAATTTGTGAGACTGGATGTCATGAACTAATGACTTTTGAACACTATTAAGGTAAATACATTGTTTGTTCTCTATCAAAATCTTTCATTTGCTAACTATGCCTATCAGGAGTTGGTGCCTTCAGTAGCTAGAATCTTTTATTCAGCTGTCAGTATTGGCGCTCGCTGTATTGCAGTAGTTTGAGGAACGAAGATTTTTGTGAGGTAAGTGACTCATGAAAGGTATATGTTATTGTTAGTCAGGGCCATTCTTTTGTAGGGATTTTTGAAAGTCAGATTGCGTCATTTATAATTTTTTTAAGGGGACGTTTCAAAGCGAACAGCCAGGTATCTCCGAGCTGCCTCGAAAACACTAAAGACAGTGCCCTCGTTTATTTCTACACATAATGTAAACGTTAACGTGTGACGTCTTTAGTCCAGAATCATTAAACAAGATTTAAATACGAAAACATTTTTTAGAAAGGGGTATTGCATGTTGTTTAGTTCATCCTGTGCCATGTACTGCTAGTAGCTAATCAGTATTGGATTTTATTGATTACAAAGAATTCTAATACATTAATAATTAACTTAAATTCATTTTGTCATATGTGCTTCTTCCATTCAAGCAAGCATGTGTGCTTTTTGTATTCTTATACTGTCTACCATAAACTTATGATTATTACGTTAATTTCAATTTCAGTTCAGTAGTCAACAGCTGCCAGCTGTTGCTCACGTTTGAGCAGGCAACCGCAATTTATTTACCAGCTGTAATTTCATACAGTTTCAGCTACAAACTCAAAATTATATATACCTACAGTGCAATATCCACATCCATACGGATTTTCTATCCAATCTTTGTCTCACAGATAAGTGTCTGTGCGATAGTGTTCAAGTTATAGCATTGCTTGTATTCTTTTGGTGACGATTATTCTTCGGAATCGATGCATTTTCTGTAAAATACGGAACTTTGGGTAACAGGGGTGATTAATTCATTTAATTAACTATATGAACCAGTTACACTCTTTGATTGTAATTGTGACATAAAAACAAGTATTCTACATTTACGGAATTCTCTTAGAATAATTATTTCGTGGACGCATAAGAGAAACAATGTTTTAACAGCGACCTATAAAAACTGACAAATTGCAAGAGTGCTTCTCAGAAGCATGCCGATGGCCACTACCTTCAGAAATATTTCAAGGCACTGAGAGCTCATGGAGATTCGTCGCAACTGTACTTATTACAAGAATTTCAAGAATTATGGACATGTATTACACTAGCCTGAAAACGGACAAATATTTTCTCTTGTAATAACTTACAGAAGAGAAAATGATTCAAGTTTGTAAATTACTTGAGTTTTTAAAATACTAAATCTACGTTAAACATAATTATAAATAGAACAGAAAGCGTTTTCTTCGCATCAGAAAAAAACTAAGTTGTTTAAGGCTCATCTTTAACCTATTTATCTTTTCCTTTCCTATAGTAGTGACTTTTGGTCAGGTGAATACAGGGTTATAAATATAAAATCAAATAGGGGTAATGCAGGAGTATATTTCATAATGAATAAAAAAAATAGGAGTGCAGGTAAGCTACTACAAACAGCATAGTGAACACATTATTGTGGGCAAGATAGACACGAAGCCCATGCCTACTACAGTAGTACAAGTTTATATGCCAACTAGCTCTGCAGATGATGAAGAAATTGATGAAATGTATGATGAGATAAAAGAAATTATTCAGGTAGTGAAGGGAGACGAAAATTTAATAGTCATGGGTGACTGGAATTCGATAGTATGAAAAGGGAGAGAAGGAAACATAGTAGGTGAATATGGATTGGGGGTAAGAAATGAAAGAGGAAGCCATCTAGTAGAATTTTGCACAGAGCATAAATTAATCATAGCTAACACTTGGTTCAACAATCATGAAAGAAGGTTGTATATATGGAAGAACCCTTGAGATACGAAAAGGTATCAGATAGATTATATAATGGTAAGACAGAGATTTAGGAACCAGGTTTTAAACTGTAAGACATTTCCAGGGCAGATGTGGAATCTGATCACAATCTATTGGTTGTGAACTGTAGATTAAAACTGAAGAAACTGCAAAAAAGTGGGAATTTAAGGAGATGGGACCCTGACTAAACCAGAGGTTGTAGAGAGTTTCAGGGAGAGCATAAGGGAACAATTGACATGAATGGGGGGAAAGAAATACAGTAGAAGAAGAATGGTTAGCTCTGAGGGATGAAGTAGTGAAGGCAGCAGAGGATTAAGTAGGTAAAAAGATGAAGGCTAGTAGAAATCCTTGGGTAAGAGAATATATATTGAACTTAATTGATGAAAGGAGAAAATATAAAAATGCAGTAAATGAAGCAGGCAAAAAGGAATACAAACGTCTCAAAAATGAGATCAACAGGATGTGCAGAACTGCTAAGCAGGGATGGCTAGAGGACAAATGTAAGGATGTAGAGGCTTATCTCACTAGGGGTAGATACTGCCTACAGGAAAATTAAGGATACCTTTGGAGAAAAGAGAACCACTTGTATGAATATCAAGAACTCAGATGGAAACCCAGTTCTAAGCAAAGAAGGGAAAGCAGAAAGGTGGAAGGAGTATATAGAGGGTCTATACAAGGGCGATATACTTGAGGACAATAGGACAATATTATGGAAATGGAAGAGGATGCAGATGAAGATGAAATGGGAGATATGATACAGCGTGAAGAGTTTGACAGAGCACTGAAAGACCTGAATCGAAACAAGGCCCCGGGAGTAACAACATTCCATTAGAACTACTGACGGCCTTAGGAGAGCCAGTCATGACCAAACTCTACCATCTGGTAAGCAAGAAGTATGAGACAGGCGAAATACCCTCAGACGTCAAGAAGAATATAATAATTCCAATCCCAAAGAAAGCAGGTGTTGACAGATGTGAAAATTACCGAACTATCAGTTTAATAAGTCACAGCTGCAAAATACTAACGCGAATTCTTTACAGACGAACGGAAAAACTGGTAGAAGCCGACCTCGGGGAAGATCAGTTTGGATTCCGTAGAAATGTTGGAACACGTCAGGCAATACTGACATTACGCCTTATCTTAGAAGAGAGATTAAGGAAAGGCAAACCTACGTTTCTAGCATTTGTAGGCTTAGAGAAAGCTTTTGACAATGTTGACTGGAATACTCTGTTTTCAAATTCTGAAGGTGGCAGGGGTAAAATACAGGGAGCGAAAGGCTATCTACAATTTGTACAGAAACCAGACGGGAGTAGTAAGAGTCGAGGGGCATGAAAGGGAAGCAGTGGTTGGAAAGGGAATGAGACAGGGTTGTAACCTATCCCCAATGTTATTCAATCTGAATATTGAGCAAGTAGTGAAGGAAACCAAAGAAAAATTCGGAGTAGGTATTAAAATCCATGGAGAAGAAATAAAAACTTTGAGGTTCGCCGATGGCATTGTAATTCTGTCAGAGACAGCAAAGGACTTGGAAGAGCTGTTGAACGGAATGGACAGCGTCTTGAAAGAAGGATATAATACGAACATCAACAAAAGCAAAACGAGGATAATGGAATGTAGTCGAATTAAGTCGGGTATGCTGAGGGAATTAGATTAAGAAATGAGACACTTAAAGTAGTAAAGGAGTTTTGCTATTTGGGGAGCAAAATAACTGATGATGGTCGAAGTAGAGAGGATATAAAATGTAGACTGGCAATGGCAAGGAAAGCGTTTCTGAAGAAGAGAAATTTGTTAACATCGAGTATAGATTCAAGTGTCAGGATATCGTTTCTGAAAGTATTTGTATGGAGTGTAGCCACGTATGGAAGTGAAACATGGACGATAAATAGTTTGGACAGGAAGAGAATAGAAGCTTTCGAAATGTGGTGCTACAGAAGAATACTGAAGATTAGATGGGTAGATCACGTAACTAATGAGGAGGTATTGAATAGAATTGGGGAGAAGAGGAGTTTGTGGCACAACTTGACAAGAAGAAGGGACCGGTTAGTAGGGCATATTCTGAGGCATCAAGGGAGGGCAGCGTGGAGGGTAAAAATCGTAGAGGGTGACCAAGAGATGAATACACTAAGCAGATTCAGAAGCATGTAGGTTGCAGTAAGTACTGGGAGATGAAGAAACTTGCACAGGATAGAGTAGCATGGAGAGCTGCATCAAACCAGTCTCAGGACTGAAGACCACAACAACAGTAATGATCGAAGTATTATATTCAAAAATATTGTTAAGGGAAATATTATGCTGAAAATTTTTTAAAATTGTATCAAAGAAAAACATACAAAAGTGAGAGTTCTACTAGGCGACACTAATTTTATACCATTTTTCCTTTCGAAATTCTGAAGCTAATTTCACTTTCTACATTTTTCAGCAGGTTTCAGACAGTGTTTGGAACACCAGTCTCTTTTTAAAACATGGCTGAAAACACTCTGACCAAGAAACGCTCTGACGCAACTTTTTCCGGGTAAATGACTTGACGCAGAATTGCCGTAGTAGTTAGGAAGATTCTTGCACCAGTGTATTTAAAGCGACGTCTCCTTATAGATAAGTTAACTAGTGCACTCGCCATACGGACTGTATAAGTGTGTGGAGCAATGAGAAGTTTACAACTTCTAGTACACTCAAACGCAGGTGGTACCTACTGGCAGCGTATACATGCGTCTGAGCGGCATGACATTCATTTTCCAGATATTGCAATCAACGTTGTACAATAGTGTTGCTCAGTGCGATATATCATTTCCCCATATCAGGATCCCACCACCACCAATCTAGTCCTGAGCGGTAATATACTACCAGATGTTTGGCGTGCAGCTAGACAGCTGGTTTCAAGACATCATTACATTTATTCATTGGCTTAAGCCAGAAAGTGGTTCTGCTTAGATGATCAGTACTGATATAAGTACTGCGGAAATTTGAACTGTTGGGGAAGAATTGTTAAAGCCTAGAAATAACCTTTATTCGTAGGAATTACGTCGTAAGCTTCACTGAGGAACTGCCCTGTCTTCACGGTGATACTGCAAACAACGATAGGGTATTGTGGTCCTAACATTTAGATTTAGTTATCTTTGAATCAGTTGCTTTGCAGAGAGAATCTTGATCGTCATTTTCAGTATTTGGTTACTTATCTTTCTTAATTTCATCGTTTCTCTTCACCTATGGACACTTGCTCATTTCTGTATTCCATAACATCCAAGAATGATGTAATTTACACTACAGGATAACAGTTTGGGCATGAAAAGTGTATAGCAACATTTAATAACATATGTTAATGCTGCGTAATTTATAGAGGAGCAAGTTCACGCCAAAGAAACGTACTATGTACCGCTACGACTAACGGTTTTAATACAACAGATCTTTTGCCAGATGTCGAGAAAAACTTATTGGTCTCCTGTCTGCAGGAACCAGTGCCAATACTTACTGCCATGGCAGCCTTCGTGATGAATGGGTTGTCATTTCTCGCTAAAACTTGGCTCGGCAGGTGCGCCTGCGAGTTCGGAGACCGTCATAAAAGTGAAGGATGGGCCAATCGGTTACTAGGGGCCATTACGCGAGATGAGCCTCTGAGAAAACTTTGGCTACAGCTTCAGAAATAAATATAAAAAGACAGAAAAAGAAGGATAAAAAAGCTCAAAAGTTGAGACTGTGTTAATGGGTACCTCATCTGAGTCGGAAAACGGGTTCAACTGAATAAGAATGCGGACGGTAATCACCCAGTGTGTTGAACAGCTAACCGCATCTATATTTCCTTAACTACCTTCAGCTGAACGATTGCATCTTTCTGGATCGATATTTAGAACTCAGCTTTCCCCAATACCATTTCACCATTGCACCACCTCGCTCAGGTATATTACACTTTTGGGCTCGCCCATTCCATACTCACCCATGACTTTGATGTAGAACGATAATTCTGAACAAGACGCTATGGGTCAACTGGTATGAACTGACTAGCATGTGGTCTTTCTGAAACAATAAAACGTGTACTCACTTGTAATGAAGATTTTGAAACGGTAGAATCTACGCAAGGCTTGAAACAAGGACTTCCAAGGTAAAGCAAAAGTTCGTCTTAGCAAACTACTGAAATGTACAAGTATGACATCAAAGGTGATGGACATTATCTCGTAAGTCAAGTTTTGTGAAACTAACATCAGAATTAATGGTCAACATATATATTCACTGTGATAGTGTAGTTCGGAAGGGAATGACAGTTTATCATTTAAAACTCATCGCCCAGCTAATTTAATTTGCATCATGATTAAGAGAAAACAACGAAACATACGTACATTCATTATCCTGAAGTTTTATTTACTTTAATTTTTCATAGTTAGTATCTGAAATCACAGTTTCTTCGTGCTCACTTGAGAAAAATTTCTGTAACAGGCTATACACTGGTAATTCCAATAGTGTGTGGATTGTTGCAGCGAATGTGTACAGTATTTCTCACATCGTTACCCACCTAAGGCAATACACTGTTCACGCAGGCATTCTTTTCCGTCTCTGACCTACTGTATGAAATGCTTCCAGCTCTTTCACTTAACTTCAATGATTACACTTGAAGGATGAAAGATCTGTGCTTGTTCCTTGATTTTATCCTCTGAATTTCTCCCATGAAAATGTTGTTTTGGACGTAATTTTGGAAGAATTTGGTGCCTCGTAAATTTATAGTATAATCTGTTTAATTCAGAACTTTGTATTTGGATTTCTGTATTAGTCTTCTTTTCTGTGACAATACTCAATTTCTAGAAACTGTCTTAATCTTCCTTTTCTGGTGTTTTTGCACGGTTAAGCCTTCACAAACACAACATAAAAGAATAGAAAATACGAATCTTGAAAAATTGTCATCTTCATGTTTATGTAACATATTTATGTATTTGTTAATCAATTATTTTTATTATCAAAAACTTAGTACGTCATTGTGATCATCCTATAAATATCGAGAGGTTTCTGCAGCTTCATACCAAAAGGTAATAATTTCTTTGTTTAATCTATGTAAACAGGCAAATGGTCTCACAGAACACTTTATTGAGACATTGGCAGATGTGGTCCTGATGTAGACTGATGTCAAACGGATGGATGGGAATACAATACTACCCCTCGTAACATTCACATACAACACAGCGAAAGGGAAACAGTAGAAGCTTAACTCTGTTCCTTCCGCTCCATGGTCGCGAGGCTGAAACTTCGCTGTATATTTCAAGTCGATGATACTTAGGATGACTACGTGGTACGCCTCATCACCACGCAGAAGCTAAACAGCTGTCTCATATACGGACACAGGACGCTCAGGAGAGAGAGCAAGAGCACTTACAACGCCAAGCATTGGCGTTTATGCACGTGGAAAGTGGGAGTATGGGAATGAATACCAAAGCCCTACTTTTGGCCGTATCGTGCCCTTCATTGGTAGCTGGATGTCACATATGAAGTAGAGGATTATGACCTCTCATCATGAAGTCAAAAATACAAAGACGTTGTCCGTGTTCTCCACATTCATCAGTACTACAGTTGTGATGGGGAGAACGTCAACGATGGCCTCTGGTTCCAGGAAAACGGAGACCCACCTGGCGATCGGAAAGTTCCAGTGGGAGGAGCTACTTCTGATCCTCGTCATAGCGAAGTGGACGCGACAAAATGGCCAGAAAGTGGCGCCCCAAAGAGGACCAGTGACAAGATCTAGACCCACAGTGCTGGTGTCGGCTCCAGTGAGAACTTCTGAAATCAAGTGTGTTGTTCCTCCATTAAAGTGAGCTTTGCCGTGAGCTGTGGTGCCTCCAGTGTTGTGTAATGGTTAGCGTTGCTGAATGCTTTGCTGTGTGTCGTCAGTTCAAACCCGAACACCAGCAGTTATTTAGCGAGCATCATTTCGGATAGCTTCTTACCCGCCAGTGTAGCCGAGAGCGCTAACGCGCTGCTTCCTGGACTCGGGTAGGCGCCGGCCCCGGATCTAATCCGCCCGGCAGATTAACGACGCGGGTCGGTGTGCCGGCCAGCCTGGATGTGGTTTTTAGGCGGTTTTCCACATCCCGCTAGGTGAATATCGGGCTGGTCCCCACATTCCGCCTCAGTTACACGCGTCGCAGACATTTGTAACACATCCGCACTATTTCAAGATTTACACTAGATGCAGACAGTTGGGGTACACTGATTCCGTCCTGGGGGGGGGGGGGGGGGGTACGGGTTGGTGGCAGGAAGGGCATCCGGCCATCCCTACAACTAACATTGCCAACTATGTTGTAACCACGCCGACCCTGCGATCGCTGTGGGACTATGGCGTAAGCGAAAGAATTTCTGATAGGTTCTTGGAATTTCTTGTATTTTTACTATATGTATATCCTGGAATATTCGATGTTGGCATAAATACCAGCAGACTCTGTCACGCGTTCAGCTATGCTCCAATCTATATGCGCACTGGTGTTCATAATAACGTGTACTTCTTTGATGATCCTGCTTTCGGGTTTGGTCTTAATGCTGGTTATGACGTGACATTTATGGAGAAGATACTGGGTACATGAAAACATAAACATCAGTATGGCTACAATTAGGTGTTGTAAGAGTCGTCGCCTGGACAAACAGGAACCGTAATACAAGCAGTACAACGTTCCCTTTGGTCATATATTCAGGAGACCAATGGGTTCCAAAACGGCTGTTAAGTCAGATGCACATCAGGCATCCAACAGTATTTACCAGAGACTAAATGGCTGAAAGGATTCGACCGAGTCGCCAAATATAACACGTGGGGAACACCATATGTTTAGCAGTGGTTCGAGAAGAACGAAGAGATCAACAGCTGATATAAATTCCAGGCAAAAGTGAAGAAAACGTTTGGCGAAAATCACTAGTTCTCTCGTATAGTGGAATAAAAACTGAAGAACAAGGTCCAGTGTCGTGGGGAAACGACACAGTCCTGGATACAGAACTTTCTGGCCCTAAGCCGCATTATGAATCCGAAGATGACAGAACGTGATGAATGTAGCGTGAAAACGTCATGCATACTCCAGCTGTGTGTAAGTACTATAGTACTTTCTTAGGAACTTTCATCTTTTTCAGTTAGATCTGTTTAGTCATCATCCTATTATTTGTTTTTTTATTTCGACAGTGATCTTCTACATTGAACAATGTAGCATGTAATTGAATTTAAACTATCTGAAGATAGGCGCAGTCCCAAAAGCGGTCATGCATTAAATAAAATCGGCTTCTATTGTGACTGGTAGTGGTTTTAATTCTACGTCTTAGATATGCATTTGACAGGCCAGTTGTGGGCACTAAATTTGAAGAAGCGAACGTGTGACTGTAGTGTGCCAATGCTGTTGTGACACAAATCGCAATAGAATGTCTCTAAGCCAGTTGTTGAACACATTCTCTAGAATATTTTGAGAAAGAGAAACGTGTGCGCCAAGTTTGTCCCACACACCTTGTCTCCCAAACAAAAACAACAACGCGTGGATGCCTGTTGCGACTTGACTGAAATGACGAAACGCGGACAGTTCTTTTCTGGGAAAACTCGTCACAGGAGACTAGAATTGGTGTTATCAATACGAATCTACCACAAAATGACAAAGTGCAGAAACTCGCATGAAAATTCAACGATTTGACCACTTCACCGACATTCAGGCCAATGTGACGCGCGAGTTGAACGACATCCCTAAAAAGGACTTCTCTGACAGTTTAACATGGTTGTATGAAAGTTCTGTGTACCGCACTCAAATGGGAGAAGAATATGTGGAACATCTGAAGTATTAAATCCACTGCCTCAGCGTTTCCCCATTTTTAGGGTTCCGTGCCGCAATTACTAAAAACGGCCGTCTGTTCAGAACCCACTTTCTGAGAAATCAAGTTGAAATTTATGTCACATACTATGATCTACGGCCCCTTGGTGGTGTAAGAAACTGAGGCTTCGAAGTCATCACAATCAAAATGTACGGCGATACATGTCACGTATTCTGCTAATCGCAAACTCACTCATCAAAACCAGCGGGGTACTTGCCGTTAGCCTAGGACCATGAAATTTGGCAAGAAACGAGGTTTCACGGTACAGCTACAGAAAAAAACCTGAAAATTGTTAATTTGTAATGATATCAAACGAAAAGAATCTTTTGTAATTCGTTTTCTGACTGTTTGTCCGTCGTTCTGTTAACTTTCCTTTTGTTCAGGATCAGGTAGACGTATCAAGTTGGAATTTACGTCACATACTTAGATCCACGGTTCCTTGATTCTGTAAAAAAGTTAAGCTTCTAAGTCAATGAAGCCAGAAGATACGGTAATTTTTATCACTTAATTTGATACTCGCAAACTCACTCATCAAAACCTGTGGGGTACTTCCCGCTGGCCTAGAACAATAAAATTTGGCAAAAAGGAAGGTTTGACAATACAACTAAAGGGAAAATAGTCATATAATTGTAAATTTGTGATTATATCATACGAAGAAAGTATATAAAGTTAATACATTCTCGAACGTGTCGGAATTCAGAGTGCCTATGTGTCGATACCAGGCAAAAGGCGTCGAGATTCTCGATTCCCAAAGTTAATGAACTATCCATGTACATAACAGGGCCGTTGCTACTACGTGTTTGGCCACCCTTGACGAGAACTGAAAAATGGCGCCCCCTCTCTCTCTTGCTACTATCCACCCCCCGCCCCACTAGCACCAACATACAAGGACACAACAATGCGAATCTCCTATTGTAGTTTCAATCATTAATCTAAGGCGACGAGTTGTCCAAATTTTCTGGGGACGGTTCTCAGTTCAACTGACACTATTCAATTGATCTGCAGACACAAAAGCAAAAAGAGGAATTGATGGAGGTATGATCACATGATCACAGACCAGCACACGAGCTCCCCACTCCAGCATGTGACGTAGATGAATCAAAGTCATGTTTGTTTCCGTTTTGTACTCATTAGTGGCTGTTTTCGTTCTGAGGTAGGTAGAGGCAATGTGTCTACGTTCGTCAAAGTGAGTAAAGACTTATTAAGTAACTGTTCCTTTAGCTTTTGAACACCGCACTATGTTTTACCTTTTCTTCTTTTTCATACTTTTTCCCCTCATTTCATCAGTTTTTCCGCTACCTGATTTGAAAAAGAATCTGAAAAATTTTGCCGCCCTAGGTGGCCGCCTAGTCTTGACTAGTGTTAGAAACGGCCCAGATACATAATTAAGTTTTCACGGAACCCTCAGTTTGCGAGTCCTATTGGCACCTGGCCAGTCCCGAAACTTTTTGGTTGACGGAGTGTATTGCTAAAGGTGCACACTCTGCTTTTTCCCATCCGTCCGCTAAAATTCGAGAAAACGCACTCAGGAAGACAACTTTTGTCCACACAGAAGAAAATCCGGTAGCGTAAAATTAGCATTTATGTGAGAGTTTTTTTTCCGAATGCTGCGAGCAGAGACCAGGGGAGGCGCCGTGCCGGCTGGTGGAAACGTCTCGCCTTGCCGCCGCTCTGCGTGTAGGTGCAGGGCTGTTAACGGCGGCGCGTGGTGATAGCGTTAGCGCGGCACGCCCTGGGAGGGGGTTCCCCGCGAGCAGCCGGCAGCCACTCAGACGCCGCCATTTGCCTGCACAGCTGGCTGTTCCCGGCTTCCGGGGCAGCGGCGGTAATCCGCCTCTCGCTCGCCGCCGCACCCGCCTCCGCCTGCGGCCCGCCCCTTCCGGCCCCGCGGCATTAGCACGGCGCTTCCTCTCCTGTCCGTCGCTCCCGGGGCGCTTTTAACGGCGCGTCGGCAGACGCTCTCACTGCTGTACCCGGACCGGCGCCGGGCGTGTCGCGGCGCGGTCTGGAATCGTTAACGCCTCCCCACGCCCCCCCCCCCCATCCGCGCTTCTCCTGCCACACTTAACGAAGCGGCACCCTTCTGCCGCTGGCCCCGTTACACCGCGTGGATTTCTCGGCCGGTCGTTCCGCCTTAAAAGGCTCCGCACCCCACCGCAACAGTGTACTGCCAACACGACTACAGCGAGTGCCTAAAGTACTCCAGCTTCCGATCTCTACTGTTTTTGGCGCACGAAGTCGAGATCTTGCCATCGCGGCATTCGCTTCCTATGACACTTAACGCTTCAAAAAAACGAAACGCGTCTATCATACAGAGCTTTTACAAATTTGTGGAAAATCATGGTTTGCACACAGCTGTATTCTCTTTTAATTACCAGTTTCGCTCGTAAACGTATCATCCTCAGTAACCAGGTGGTTATACACTGAAGCCCAAAGTAACTGATATAGGCATACTTATTCAAATGCAGAGATATGTAAACAGCCAGAATACGGCGCTGCCGTTGGCAACGCCTATATATGACAACAAGTGTCCGGCGCTGTTGTTAGATCGGTTACTGCTGCCACAATGGCAGGTTATCAAGATTTAAGTGAGATTGAACGTGGTGTTATAGTCGGCGCACGAGCGATGAAACAACGCGATGACGTGAGGATTTGCCCATGCGACCATTTTGCGAATGTACCATGAAACGTCCCCTTACAAAAATTAATTAATTACTGTGCTGACAAACCCCTTACGTTATTTGATTTTCAAACAGCTGAGCAGAACTGAACATACTCAGACATTTCGCTCTTTACCTATTCTGATCAACACTCAACTGACACACAATATTTGTAGCGCAACGCAGTCTGACTTTCAATAATCCCTACAAAAGAATGGCTCTGACTAACATTAGCCTATACATTTCACAAATCACTTGCCTCATGAAAATCTTCGTTACTCGAACTACTGCAATACAGCGAGCGCCACTACTGCCAGCTAAATAAAAGATTCAGGCCACTGAAGGCACTAACCACTTATAGGCATAGTTAGCAAATCAAAGATTTTGTTGGAGAACAAACAATGTATTTACCTTAATAGTGTTCAAAGGTGATAATATATATATCACTCCATGATATCCAATATTACAAATTTACTCTTTCTGATGGACACACGTGCAGTCGTCCGCTCTCAAAATTCCGCCATCTCTCTCCCCTCATCCACCACTGCTGGCGGCTCACCTCCAACTGCGCAACGCTACGCGCTGTTAACAGCCAACTGCCCAACACTACAATAGCCAACAACAATGCAAACCAGCCACAGACTGCAAGCAGCACAGCCAGTGATTTTCGTACAGAGCGCTACGTGGCGGTGGCGTTAGCAATATATGAACCTAAACAGCCTACTTACAACCATGAATATCAGGAATCCAATATTGTGGTATATTCAATGCCCACACAGTGGCGCCTGCAGCTGCGTGGCCGCGGTCTTTACGTCATACAGCCAACGGCCGGAACGCCCCGCTTATTCGCATCTCTGCACAGCTGTACAGCGCAGGCGCGGGCCTTACACACTGAGTGCCTCCGCACTGTCATGGCAACCTCGGCCGGAGTCCTCCCGAGAGACAGTTACGTGAGGCCGCGCCGCCAATCATAACACGACACGACAAGCGGACTCGGTTACGGTGGGCTTATTCCTCCGCCACTCGCCCTATATAGCCGCATACGCCGCCACGCCTGGCAGTCTCGTGTTGGGCTACCTACTGGCTACGTCGACGTCGCACCCAGGAACGACGCTACACTGTGCTACGACTGTTTACTATACCGGACTTGGACTCTGCAGCCCAGTCGCTGCTCTTGATCAACCACCAAGCTGTGTTAGTATTGTGGAACTGTTGGCAACAAACAGAATTTGGAACTCACGCCAATCGCTATTTGTTGTTTCTTCAATTACGGATACAACCAATATAGCATCAAATCTCAGACATCCCTGCGGCCGGAAAAAGATCCTGCCAAGAACGGGACCAACGACGACTCAAGAGAATCGTTCAACGTGACAGAAGTGCAACCCTTGAGCAAATTGCTGGAGATTTCAATGCTGGCCATGACCTAGTGTCAGTGGGCGAACCATTCAGCGAAAAGTTGTCGATAAGGGCTTTCGGTACCGACACCACACTCGAGTACCCTTGATGACTGCACGAAAAAAAGCTTTTCGCCTCGCCTGCGCTCGTCAACGTGGACATTGCGCTGTTGATAACTGGAAACTTGTTGCCTGGTCCGACGATTCTCGTTTCAAATTGTATCAAACCGATGGACGTGTTCGGGTATGGAGGCAACTTCATGAATCGATGGACCCTGCTTGTCCGCACGGGAGTGTTGAAGCTGGCAGAGGCTGTGTAATGGTGTGGGGCATGTGCAGTTGTAGTGATATGGGACCCCTGATACGTCTAGATACGACTCAGTCAGGTGACACGTACGTAAACACCCTATCTGATCGCTTAATCCATTTATGTCCGTTGTACATTCCGACAATTCCAGCAGGACAATGGGACCCCACAGGTCAAGAATTGCTGCAGAGGGGCTCCAGGAACTCTCTTCTGAGTTTAAGCGCTTCCACGGACCACCAAACATTATTGAATGTATCTGGAAGACCTCGCGAAGTTCTGTTCATAAGAGACCTCCATCCCCTCCTACCCTTACGGATTTATGCAAAATTCGTGGAGTCAGCTCCCCCCAGCACTACTTCCAACATTAGTCGAGTCCTTGTCATGTCGTGTTTGCGGCATTACCGCGTGCTCGCGGGGCTGCTACACAATATTAGCCAGGTGTACCAGTTACTTTGGCTCTTCAGTGTAATTAAAATGCAGCTACTCACACAGATCTTGTGTGGGCAGTGTTTATTGCATCGTGACGAAACCTGGTAGATGTTCTAATGCGAAACCTATTCACGATGGAAACAAAATGTTAGTCCCAGTGTAAGTAGCGTGAATAAAAGGACGCTATGTGCAAGAAGCATGAAGCGCCCTTTGAATGTATCCTGATAGCTAAAAGAGCCACGCGCACTTTGAATAAGAAAATGCTACTTGACACTAAATCAATATAAAAGATAGGGTCGCCACCAACTCTAGCCACACGACAAAGAAGAAGTAGCACTGAGTCGGAAAATTACTTAATTTATTAATAAGACAAACTCACAAAAGAACATTCATTGTAAAGTCATTGATAAAGAATGGGATGTAGTTATTAATATGATCCAGGCATTCTTCCCGTGAATCAAATATTGAGTAAAGTAAATAGGTCGTGAACACCATGCGTAAGTGCAGCCTGCAGCAAGATTCGTGAAAACACGATCTATTCCAGAGCATTTGTTTCAGATAAAAAAAGGGACACTAATCACTACACCTGTGCACATGGAAACGCTATAGGTGGGCCAACAAGGAAAACTACAAGGTAAATGGCGAAGGTAACGGCGACGTAACATCGGTACACAAGATAAGATTGAAGGCAAAATTATTTATTCCTTAAAACATTGATGTAGTGCATCTATAGACTGCTGTTGCATGCTAACTATGTACAATTGCTTGTGAAATACTATACGTTTCATAACAGACTCGCGTGCCCACTCGGTCCGCGGAGACAATTTCTATGGACCGTGGCCAAATTTTAATCACATGAGACAAAGAAAATTCACAAATACACAAAAATTACCAAGATCCGAAAAAGATTAGAAGCATACACACACAGTTGTAGGCACATAAACACTCACACTGAACCGAGGGCACTTCAACATATGCAACTCCCTTGTGCTGCGTTCCTCTCACGGATCAAAGTCAAGACTGCATTGGGAATCAAACTGAAAGTCTACAAAAGCCTTGCATTCCCTGCTGCAACCCAGCAAGTAAATCTTTATAAGACGAAATTCGAGACCAAAAGCTAAAAGCTCCCCTCTCTATGTGACAACGCGCCACGCGGTCAGTCCAACTCACCCTTCTTCAACTGGAGCACAGCTGTGTACGCTTCCCGTACCGGCGGCAGACTGCCTCCCGCTTCTCCAGCCTCTTCCACGCTCCGCGTGGACCGGAAAACCCCAGGATGCCATTTCGGCCACCAACCTAACGCAGGTGGATTTCTCCCAAGTAGCGGAAACCTCTTTGCCGACTTGACCACTACGAGAGTTGGCAATGAAAGGTGGCTACAGGACCCTTTCACCAGTTTTGACCAGCAGGTGCATATGTGCAAACGCAAGGAAGACGTATAGAAATGTTTCCTTACGTAATGACTTGGGAATGGGACGTGAGCAGGAAAGGTCAAACAAGTGAGCAACGCGTAATGTAGTTTTTATTATTAACTGCCGCTTACACAATATGTTCAATACAAGCAATGGAGTCGTCGAAGAGATGCTGCACCTGTGAAACGACGGGATCAACAACTGACCGTTGCGCTTCTGGTGGAATCCGGGCAACGTGCTGGCCTTCAGATCAGATGTAAAGTGTATGTGGGAAACGATCAGGTGATCCTGTAAGCAATGCATCGTAAACCTTTGAATGAAAAAGGTTCGTGGAAGACTACATTAAGCATATCTCAGTTGGACGACTGACATGAGATATTGTCCATTCTTGCATCAAAACATTGATTTCCACACAACTGTGCTCTTCCAAAGCAGGAATCAGTTGTTGTACACGGAGGTTTCAATAACATTAAGGCGTTACGGTGCACCTGGCAGGCTCTCTGGGTGTATTGTCTTCAAAGATGAACGGACCGAGAAACAACGCGCCCGTGGAGCCGCACCACGTAGTCACATGCGGCGAGTGCTGTGGCTCTTCGTGCAGAAGATGCTGTTGAACAGTGACCCAAGTTTGGCGGCTCAGTATGTACAGGGATATGCGTATGTCGTCCTCCATGGAAATGGCGCATTGCGCGTTGTGTCACATATTGTTCCAGCAAGGTTTCTTTTGCTGCTATAGATTGAGAAATTTGGCTCAATAAGTACGATACTGGACTTGTATTCTGAATGCGTTGGTCATTTGGATATTGTAACGTCCCGATTTTGTCACCTCCAGAAAGCATCGAGAAATGATGGTATGAAGAATGGTAATGTTTCGAATTGTTTCTGCATATTTGTAATTATCTCTGTTGTAGTATGGTAAAGTTCGTAAATGGTGACCAGTCCAAAGCAAAAGCAGGTGTCACAATGCCCCAAGGCACCTATACGCAGCAATGAAAAAGCTGGTCGAGATGACTGATGGAAAACGCAGAAATGAGCTCACTCGGTGACTCACAAAGAATAATCTAAGATGCAATGAGGAAATATAATGCGTACTAACCAGTACGTGTATTGATAAAAGGACATTCGATAATGCTAGCTGAGAGGGAGAGAGAGAGAACCATGCTTTTTGTTTGCTAGGCGATAACTCGCGCGTCTAGATACATTTTTTGTTTTGAGAAAAATTGGAAAAATATAAAGTAAAACGTACACTGTACCACAAGTGTATTAAATGTGTGAATGCACTGTATAAGTTATTTTAAACTAAACTTTTTTTCTACCTATTTGTTGGGTAGTACCTAAGAGACTTTTATATTTAAATGTGTGTGCATTGAAAGAGTCTGATCAACAAAGCTGAGTTATTAAAGGAAAAGACTGATACCATTAAGATCACTATTATGAATTACAAGTACATAGCGATACCATCAGTACTCACCTGATTCTATTGCAGAGGAAAAATTGTGTCAACAACAATAATATTTCTGTCACCACGCAAAATTTTTCTCAGACTAATATTTATCTTTAACTGTCTTTTCGTATTACACATGCATTCAGTTGAGGCTCAGTGGTTTTAAATTAACAAATTAATTTCAAGCAACAGCAACTGTTAGGAAGCAGCATTGCTAGTATCGAACAGCGGTATAAATGTTGGCAAGAATAATGTCTTACGCTACTCCTAATAAAGGAGACGATGAAAAAGTTTTTGTTCGCAGGTCGTAGAATTTAGAATCGGTATGCCACTCTGGCGAAATCACTTTGAGCGTTGAGGCAATCGCCCCACCGACGCTCCATGTTCAAGATACCCATTTGGTAAAACACCGTATTCTGCTGCTTGCAGAAGTCCGTAACAGCCTGCTGTACATTCTCCACATTTCAAGGCCTCTTTTAGGGGACCGAAGGCGCAATAGTCTCGTGCGGAGAGACCAGGACTATAGGCGCGTGATCGAGTGTATCCCAGTTGAGTTGACGAAACTTCTGAGTTATATCTGCGATATGGGGACGTGCGTTATCATGGAGCAGCAGCACGAAACTTGTCGCACCATTCTACAACGGTGGTTTTCGGCAGTCAAGGTGCCCAATAAAACATTTCTCATTCTCCTATGGATGTGTACGGGTGTCTGTTGTCCATCAGCAGCCAAGAAAAGAATAACAGCACGTTGGTCGTTTGGACTCATTTGGTAATACCGTCACCATAGTTAACTATTCCTTATTTACCCCACGAAAGACACTAATGCCACTCTGATCTCTGGTCTACATATCGCCGTACATATATAAACGTCGGAGTTGCGCTACATTGCATATACGCTGAAGCAACGCCCTCAAACGGAAAATTTTTTGATCGCCTGTTGTACCTACAACAGGTCGACGTGCTAATGAAATAACGTGATTAATTTTGCTACGTCAGTAATGCAACCAGTGATTAATCGGCTTCTATTCCCGTCTTGGGCAGAAGGGGTAAAAGAGGAATGCTATACCGATAACGATGCTGTTACTCACAGCTACATTCGTTGTCGACTTTAGTCCATTTTCCTAGAGGTTCAAGCGTATTGGGTTACGTTGCTCGATTTAAAGGAGGTGTAGGACTCAGCAATACACCGATTGATTTTCCTAAACCTATTGAAGACAATGCTGGGTTGGTAGCTTTGGCTGGACCAGAACCGATTTCCTTTTCTATCCAACAAACCACGTACTCTGCCTTGATTACGATCCAGTCGGTGGGACGTTGAGACGATTGAGTTCTGTATACAGGGTTATTCTAAATGATGGACCCATTTTCAAAAATTCGTGTGTATCCAAACACAAATCCTGAATAAACAAGCTTTATACCAATGAAAAGAGGAACTTTCAAAGTTTTTGGTGGGCGGCGGCGGGCGGGCGGTGATGGTTTCAGAAGCGCCCCGTAGAGTTCGTGTGGCAATAGGGCCGTCATTCCGTTTCAACACTCTGAACTATCTGCGGAACTGGATCACTGCTGCCGTGCACTCAGTAACAGCAGATTCGCTTTCGCGTGTGTGGGACGAGTTTGGCTACAGCGTCGATGTTTGTTGTGCAACCAACGGTGGCAACATTGAACATTTATAACATTTATCACGTTTTAATTATTAATAATTATTAAAAACTAGTTAATTGCAAATTGTTGCAAATTATTACATTTATTAAATTGATATCAAACATTATGAGAAACTTCGAAACTTCCCCTTTTCATTGGTATAAAGCTTGTTCATTTTGGATTTGTACTTGAATGCACACGAAGTTTTGAAAATGGATCCATCATTTAGAAAAGCCCTATATTTTTGCTGCCAATCTCTCTACTACACAAACGGTAATTCTCTGGTATCCTAACGATTTCCTGGGAAATACTAAGTACTCATATTATCTGTGAATGAGACTACTTACAAAAATACTTGTGTAGTTTACAGAGAAATACTTAGGTGCAATTAATTTCACGGGCTTTCATTATGGTCCGGTAATTGGGAAGTCCTATTACTAGAAATCATTCGGGCATTTTCTTGAAATTGTTTGGTAAAACAATATACTATAAAATGTCCTGGTTCGGGTAAAAAAGTCACAACCTTCTTGATATGGTTAACTTTCATTCCCTTCACATGCTCAGTCGCACTGAATTACAATTCGTGGTACGTTAAACTATTGTCTCTTGTTCAATTCACCTCGGTAAATTATAGTTCTGCAGTAGACGGACATAAAGTGTTTCTATATCGAATAGACGTAGTTTTTCTGGAGGGCTGTCCTAAGCTGCTTCTTGGCGCTAATAGGATCTAACTCGTAGGGATGCCTCCTAAAATCGTTTACTACCGTATCGTGTTTACAAACAGTCTTGAACGATTTCATCAATGTGCTTGGATAGGAAACATCGGTGGATGCAGCTTAAACAGTTCATGTTGACAATCATAAACTTGGCAAGGAAGCAGATGCCCTTCCTAGTCAGCTTAAGAATCCCCATCTGGTCAAACACAAGCCTTAGATAGTTTCGTTAATTAAAACGACCTATGCGATAAACCACTTTTGAGCAAAAAGAAAAATATTTGATCTACACACATCAAAAAAAGTCTTGCACAACTCCGGTACCCAGAACTCCTGAAGATTGACTGTGGATATTGTATCACAGATACAGTCCCTTTGAGTGTTCAGAGATGTCACTAAACCCGCCCAAAGATGTAAACAACCGTGCATGAGCAGCGCTTACTAGAAGATGGAGTCCGCCAGCCGGTAAGTTCTAGTCGAAGGAGCTACATGGTTCGTGTTGTCTGTAGTTAACCATGACTAGACGGTCAATAACGTGGTTCTATCGCGTCCGCATTGTTACTTTGTGCCAGCAAGCGCTCTCAACAAGGGAAGTGTCCAGGCGTTTCGGAGTAAATCAAAGCTATGTTGTTCGGGCATGGGGAGATACAGAGAGACTGGAACTGTCGATGTCCCGACTCGCTCAGGCCGCCCAAGGGCTACTATTGCAGTGGATGACCACTACCTACGAATTATAGCTCGGAGGAACCCTCACAGCAACGCCACCATGTTGAATAACACTTTTAGTGCAGCCACAGGATGTCGTGTTACGATGCAAACTGTCCGCAGTAGGCTCCATGATTGGCATCACGTTAACTTCAGCGATGAGTGTCGCATATGTCTTCAACCAGACAATCGTCAGAGACGTGTTTGAAGGCAACCCGGTCAGGCTGATCGCCCTAGACACACTGTCAAGCGTGTGCTGCAAGGTGGAGGTTCCCTGCTGTCTTAGGGTGTCATTATGTGGGGCCGACGTACGCAACTGGTGGTCATGGAAGGCGCCGTAACGGCTGTACGATACGTGAATGCCATCCTCCGACCGATAGTGCAACCATATCGGCAGCATATTGGCGAGACATTCGTCTTAATTCGCACCCACATCGTGCACATCTTGTGAATGAGCACCTTCAGGATAACGACATCGCTCGACTAGAGTGGCCAGCATGTCCTCCAGACATGAACCCTATCGTACACGCCTAGGATAGATTGAAAAGGGCTGATTATGGACGATGTGACCCATCAACCACTCTGAGGTCTCTACGCCGAATCGCTGTTGAGGAGTGGGACAATCTGGACCAACATTGCCTCGATGAACTTGTGGATAATATGTCACGAAGAATACAGGCATGCAGCAATGCAAGAGGACGTGCTACTGGGTATTAGAGATACCGGCGTGTACAGCAATGTAGACCACCACCTCTGAAGGTCTCGCTGTATGGCGGTACAACATGCAATGTGTGGTTTACACGAACACTAAAAATGCAGGAAATGATGTTTATGTTCCTCTCTATTCCAATTTTATGTACAGGTCCGGAACTCTCGGGAAAGAGGTGATGCAAAACTTTTACGTATGTGTGCAAATAGAGCTGCTCTTAAATATTATTCCCGTTGACAAAACAATAGCTACTGGTCAACTGACACCAACGAAGACATCAAATGTAGAAATTCTTTTTATATCTGGCACTACTTTATTGTTATTATTGTCATTATTATTATTATTAGTAGTAGTAGCAGTATAACTGTTATCGCCATTAGTCGCAGCAGCTTCAGTAGTACAAGCTTTGCCAATATTAACTTCACTAGTTGATAGTGTTATTTACTCACATTGCCACTTCAGACGCTCGTACCATTTGAATACTATTTGTCGTATTAAAATTGTTATTCCTCAGGGAACTGTGAGCAATACCCTCGTCTGAATTAAGAGAGTGCCTTTTGGCCCTGATCAGATCAGGTTAAATAAATAAATATCGCACGATGCATTTCTATATCCTTTTTTACAAGACTCCCCGCAGCCCCCTACAGCACCCATTCTTCTTTAGATGAAATCTGACTAGTAAGAGGGTGCACTGAGGCTTGTAGATAGTTTTTCAAAGCCCCTTCTGTAGAGAGAATCGTCGACCTGTGTTTCAGAAGGTTCAAGCTGTGAGGTCAGGAGTTAAGATTTTAGGGCTTGGTTTCTACTTAGTTCAGCAACACTGACCAACCATACTCGCGTGTTTTGAGGCAGTAGTAGTAATTACACAATCATTTTCTATTGAGGTTCACTGTTTCTGTGAGGCAGCGGAGTTATAAGAGTTCGTCAATATTTTCTCATCTCAAAGTGCACGGAGACTTCGAAGAACATGTTTCCCCTTCGGGTAGCCGGTCATTTATCTGTACTGAAGCCTCTTTCAATACTCTGAGTATTCAAATCCTTATCCTCATTCTAGGGTTTACATTTTCCTTCAGCAATGTTTCACTGGGCAGTCAACACAAAACAGAGACCCCAGAGATGGTCGATACAGAGCAAAATAAACATTTATATATCGAAGATTTTGATGAATGGTATGATGTAAGAGCTCAGATAATATTGTATATTGCAGTTGCGCGTACATACCATATTCATTCGATTATAACAGTAGCACTTTTGTTGCATTGATTAAAATAAATTAAGTCAGCCTTCGTTCTCAAGGTCATGTATGTATTTCCCTAAGTAAGCGCCTGTTGAAGAGAACTTTTATTTTTATTTTTTGTGGAGCGATCTCCCCAGCCAATTGCTGAGGCGTGTCTGAAGTCCGATGCCTTCACATTCTTTATATATGTAATTATTTTTTTTCAGAAACAACTTTCTCTTTACGTGTCTCATTAACTATAGCCTAGTATCGAGCCCAGAACATTTGTCGTTGGTTTCCCCTCCAGTTAGAGCCTTATTCAGAAACGCAGAAAAGAGGTGAGCTAGGGGAACTTCGTGTATGTACTATAAGTCGCAATGAGAAAAACACCAAAGAAATATGGGAATGTTTGTTGAACATAAAATATGGCAACAAATGATTTTATAGCGTTAATCTCTAAACATGGATACGAGCTGTAGTTACTGTATAATAATACAGGCTGCCAAATCCAGCGTTGCCAAGTTTCTAATAGAAACGAAAATAAGAATTGAACTGTGTTTGCAGTGAAGTATCAAAAAAATCACATTTCCACGTATTCGTGAAAACGCCTTTGTAATTATGAAACAGTTGTACAAAAAAATATGCACAATGTGGAACTACAGTACCAAAATTAAGGATCATTCTCCTGGACAGTTTTTGTTCACTGTGTGCTGCTGCTTCGCGTGCCTACAATGCGATTTTGTAAACGCCTGTGCTGCAACGCTTCTTCATAGCTCTTACAGACGGCTATCGTTTCGTCTACAGCCCTTCGCGCTTCTAAACTGAAAGCTGTCAAAAGCACTGGCAGGTATCAGGGATTTTCTTATGTTGGCTCGGCTGTAGGATTGTCGTAGCAGTCAAGAATAAATGTACTAAAACTTCATGCATGGTGCGGCATTCTTTCACGTATCTCAGTGTTTAAGTCGTCATATCTCTTGAACTATGCGTCGTTCAACTATATATTTATGTGCGTACGTTCCGCGGCATATGTGGATATTGTACGAAAATATGTTGCGAATAGAGTTAGTAGCAAAGAAGCAATAAATTTAAACATCATACACAATGAGGCAATTTGGAAATATTACAACAGAATTATCTGTGGCTCTACGACATACCGAGAAATTACAATTTCTATCTTACCTACGGCACCTAAGTGAAATAACAAGAGAAATGCCAATATATATATATATATATATATATATATATATATATATATATATATATATATTATGAAAATCGTAATCGTTGCAATAGACGCAGTCTTTAAAAACTGCTACGAATGTCAGCAACCACGTTGGCCAACAAACTGTTTAAGAACACCAAACTGACAGGCTCCCATCAACATCATACGGCGGCAACACACAGCGTTAAACGGGGGAACAAAGCTGCTGCAGCAGAAGGAACGTACGACGCATCCCTCTGTACCGAGTCTGCTTCCCATTTTATGTCCTTACTGTGTTACATGTCAAAACATTTCCACTGCCAAAATTCCAAACGTATTTTATAGCTAAATGCGGTTCATTAGATAAAATGTTATTTCCAGGCCTTTAGGATAAAATCTTCACTGTTTTCCATTGTATTTGATCGTGTTTCAATCTTTTCGAAAAGGAGCTGTATATTTATGAAAATTTATAACAAATACCACGCATGGCGAAGGAAAACGCTCTTAATCTTACGTGTAAATTATTACACCTGCATTTTTTTCCCAGAAAAACGTTATCGATCCTCGCTAAATCTTGGTACCCTCTTTGTGATTTTGTGAATCTCAGCCGGTTTCTGGGAATAAAACTATTTCGCTGTCTGCGTTCATGCAGTGGTGTGCTAAGATAAAGACACACACTTTGTCATCTCTACGCACTTATCGAGGTGAAAATGATAGCCAGACATGAAATCGGTATCACTTGTCAGAGTTCGTTCACAGTGTGTGTATGTGTGTGTGTGTGTGCTGCGTAAGTATACTACAATATCTGAGGTCTGGCGAGAAAGGCAGATACCTCACCAACCAAGCAATAACATTTCAGAGAAACTGACGCATTCGCAAACCACCTGGCATTTGGTCCTGATCTACATAGATCCAAAGATGCCAACTGAGCACTAGTCTTGAAACTGTGTATGATAGGTATAAGACTGAAACGGGAAAATGAAGAACGCCCATTGAATGTACCCACTGGGGCTGCTCCGTAGACTAGGGCTGTTGTCCCTGTGTAGGAAATGAGCATAAAAGATAGGACAGCAGATGGTTTTAAGAGGTAAGCAAATCGGATCGAAAGAATGGTGATCTCTTTGTCAGATTTCTGCTATTTGAGAAGCCTCTTATCAAGTATTTCTCATCCAGTCCAGCACCCTGTGGTGATGTACCCATAAGCAACGAAATGAGATACTATTTCAATCAAGTTCATCTTATTCTGCCACATGATGAACAACAAACGCAGCGCAATACATGCCCATGAGTCGTGATGAGTGGAGGAGGGGTACGTTAAGCATATCAGACAACGGAATGAATTCTTTATCAGTGGAGCCATTGATCTTGATTATTCGTATATTTCTTAAGAGATAAATCCTGAAGTACATAAAATAAGTTTTGTTGTTATACATCTCACTTTGACAAAGGTAACATTACGCATGCTCCTCTCGAAATTGGAACGAGTGCTAAAGCCATCTTTTATTGCCCTTTATAATTTGTAATGTTTCACTTTGACCTTCATAACAATAAGGTGTATTTTGCAGTACTGCCAGTGCTATCAATATGATATTGCGGAGTAAGTTAATATCATATATCAGCTTGCATATCACTGACGAAATTAATCTCAAGTAACTTTACATGCCAGGTAGAACACTATTACATTATCCTTTCGTTAGTGACAATATAACAGCAAGAACTATCATTTACCCTGCTGCGAATATCGAGCTACTTTGGAAATCACACAAATTGAAACTGTTTGCTGAATTTGGTTTGACTCCTCGTCTGATAAGCATTTTAATGCATCAGAAAATTCCACCATTACAAGAACAGTACTGATGTCAAAAAGATGTCACAAATATTTCTTCCAGAGCTTGGGCCTGATATTTTAACACTAGACTACAAGGTAACGCAGAAGAATTCCTGACACTCCTCTTCGGTGTAGTTCATTCAGTTACTGAGCGAAGTCAATATATTCTCCATCGCTCAAGAGAGGTCATTCGACAGAAACCAAAGTATCCTCTCGTGGTTCTCATATTTCATCAACTGATATCGTAGTCATAAAGTTTCTACAAGCTAAATCCCTTAAGGAATTTAAGGTTTAATTTTATGAACCCATAGTGGTCAACGTGGTAAGCGTGCATGATTTCATTATTTTACTGATGTAGATAAATATAACCACAGATTAAAGCACAGAAACGACAACCCTTGTTTTGGATTTTCCTGAATTTGAATGCAAATTGCAGCTTTACTGTCAGCTGTCGCCACTCATTTGCATAGGTACGTATCTACGGTTGAAATCACGTTCTTTCTCTGAATGATAAGTCATTTGGCAACTAATTACCTGTTTTGATCCTGACTTACATCCTATGACGTTTACTACTATATTGCATCAAGTACATCACTTTAGTTTCATCACATTTTGAAAGCTTGTAACTGAACGATATCGAGGCTCACAAATCCAACTGTTTTGCATTACATAAGAATGTGCATGGTAGTTAGAAACAACGGTGTTGTAAGCTTGTGAGTGAGCAGCGTTCCTGTGCATCCTCAGAGAGTATGAAAGCAAGCAGAGTAGCCTAACATCAGACAGATTATATGTGACACAACAGACATGAGTCACTTTGTCGTCGGCTGTATTTATAACAAAAAATTGTAATTCTTATCTGGAGACGTTTCACGTTTTACGATTCTAATTATTATCCAAGAGCTGTGCTAGACTTCGTAACGTGTGGACAATGCACTGGAAGTGTAATAGAAGCGCAAAGTGTCCGAGTGTATGTAAGAAAGTTTAAGGAAAACTGAGCACCGTACCGCAATAAAATAAATCAGCTAATACGGGGTAAACGATTTTGACCAAACACTTGGTCAGAAGAACTAATAGGGGCTCACATACATTGACCGGACCTCGTAAACATTCAAGTCTCAGCAACAAGTAGACATTAGCTGGTTGAAAGGACTTCTGCACGAAGTTCTTGTACGACGTCGTCCATACCAACAACAGCGGCTGTTCCGTTGACTACTATCATGAAGCTGAATATGAAGACCTATTCTGAGAATGAAGAGGACATCATGCTGACATTGTGGTCATATGAGACGGAGCACCGAGTCTATGTCAGAAGAAACGAAGCAGCAAATCTACGTTAGAATCTTGTCTTGATGGGTCGCCGTGGCGTTATTAAGAAAGCCGAAGAGTTCCTAAATTGAGCGCTCTTATTCAGGACTAAGCTGCAGATTCACTGTGTACCCGGTCCACCATTCTCTGAGACAAGACTTACATTAAAGTACATGAGTGCTCAATCTGCTGTTTGAACGTATGCATAATATTATCCTTGAGCCGGTAAAGCAGTGAATCTCTTCCGTACAAGAATGCTATATCTACATTTTACAGTTAACCAAGAAGCCTTTACCTATCAAAGATGCCGGTCAGAGTGGCCGAGCGGTTCTAGGCGCTAAAGTCTGGATCCGCGTAACCGCTACGGTCACAGGTTCGAATCCTCCCTCGGGCCTGGATGTGTGTGATGTCCTTAGGTTAGTTAGGTTTAAGTAGTTCTGAGTTCTAGGGGACTGATGACCTCAGACGTTAAGTCCCATAGTGCTCAGGACCATTTGAACCTTTTTGAACCTTTCAAAGTGACACTATGGGAAAAATTTTAACGAAAACTTTATCAGTGGTTGTTTACCATGCAGCACCAGTTTGCAGTCTCAGATGACTGCTTATCATATGTTACGAAAAATACTTTGAAGAAGGTAATATCAAAAAATTTATATACACTCCTGGAAATTGAAATAAGAACACCGTGAATTCATTGTCCCAGGAAGGGGAAACTTTATTGACACATTCCTGGGGTCAGATACATCACATGATCACACTGACAGAACCACAGGCACATAGACACAGGCAACAGAGCATGCACAATGTCGGCACTAGTACAGTGTATATCCACCTTTCGCAGCAATGCAGGCTGCTATTCTCCCATGGAGACGATCGTAGAGATGCTGGATGTAGTCCTGTGGAACGGCTTGCCATGCCATTTCCACCTGGCGCCTCAGTTGGACCAGCGTTCGTGCTGGACGTGCAGACCGCGTGAGACGACGCTTCATCCAGTCCCGAACATGCTCAATGGGGGACAGATCCGGAGATCTTGCTGGCCAGGGTAGTTGACTTACACCTTCTAGAGCACGTTGGGTGGCACGGGATACATGCGGACGTGCATTGTCCTGTTGGAACAGCAAGTTCCCTTGCCGGTCTAGGAATGGTAGAACGATGGGTTCGATGACGGTTTGGATGTACCGTGCACTATTCAGTGTCCCCTCGACGATCACCAGTGGTGTACGGCCAGTGCAGGAGATCGCTCCCCACACCATGATGCCGGGTGTTGGCCCTGTGTGCCTCGGTCGTATGCAGTCCTGATTGTGGCGCTCACCTGCACGGCGCCAAACACGCATACGACCATCATTGGCACCAAGGCAGAAGCGACTCTCATCGCTGAAGACGACACGTCTCCATTCGTCCCTCCATTCACGCCTGTCGCGACACCACTGGAGGCGGGCTGCACGATGTTGGGGCACGAGCGGAAGACGGCCTAACGGTGTGCGGGACCGTAGCCCAGCTTCATGGAGACGGTTGCGAATGGTCCTCGCCGATACCCCAGGAGCAACAGTGTCCCTAATTTGCTGGGAAGTGGCGGTGCGGTCCCCTACGGCACTGCGTAGGATCCTACGGTCTTGGCGTGCATCCGTGCGTCGCTGCGGTCCGGTCCCAGGTCGACGGGCACGTGCACCTTCCGCCGACCACTGGCGACAACATCGATGTACTGAGAAGACCTCACGCCCCACGTGTTGAGCAATTCGGCGGTACGTCCACCCGGCCTCCCGCATGCCCACTATACGCCCTCGCTCAAAGTCCGTCAACTGCACATACGGTTCACGTCCACGCTGTCGCGGCATGCTACCAGTGTTAAAGACTGCGATGGAGCTCCCTATGCCACGGCAAACTGGCTGACACTGACGGCGGCGGTGCACAAATGCTGCGCAGCTAGCGCCATTCGACGGCCAACACCGCGGTTCCTGGTGTGTCCGCTGTGCCGTGCGTGTGATCATTGCTTGTACAGCCCTCTCGCAGTGTCCGGAGCAAGTATGGTGGGTCTGACACACCGGTGTCAATGTGTTCTTTTTTCCATTTCCAGGAGTGTACATTCAAGAATCATTTACAGCCGAAGTTCCAAATGAATTTACTTCCTTAGAAGCAGTAAATCGTATTGAGTTATTTGGCAACACTGCAGTGAAAATAAAGCTTTGTCGCCTGGAATTTCATGATATAAGTAAGGATGTATATCTTTTGCTCAGTGATATAGGTCCAATAACAATAATTCCATCCCTACACCTTGTTTCAGTGAATCTAGGTTTTCGCAGTCACAGTAAAAAAATATTATGCGAAATCAAAGTGGAATGAGTAGCGTGGTTAGCTCTATCCAGTTTGATTCTGATATTTGAATAGTGAAGAGTAATCGTATTACTCCCACTACCTATATTAATAATAAATCTTTTATTAAATTCTTCGTGAATTTAATCTACAAGTTTACTTGTTATATTCGTAAACACCTCTAACCGCATGAATTAGGTTTCTGATTTGAACAAGAATGAAGTGAACCAGACTAACGGAACAAAGGCAGCAGCATATGCGGGTAATCGCCTCATTTGTTTAAGTGCACCAATGGAATAGTTAAAGAAGGACCACCAGTTAAGAACATATATGAATTGTTTATTATGTCAGTACCTCATCTTGGACCTGTCCTCACTTGAAGAACTATAGAAATTCTGATTATACACATACCTTCTTTGTCTTCTTCTACTTCTCTTTCCTTCCACTACCTATAATTTCTGTCTCGCCAAAAATAGTAGAAACGAGACATATGCACCTACGTTATGCCACAGAATCTTAAGAGCAGCGGTATGAATTGCACAATGCCAGCCCACACTAGCACGCCTCAAACGGGAGGGGCTGCTTAGCACATATAGACGGAGTCCAGCTCAGTGTCGTCAGTCTAGCTGTATAAAAACAGTGAAAAAACAGTCTAGATCGCGATGGTTATTTTATTGAAATGACCGTTTTCGTCCTAGTTTTAGACCATCTTCAGACAGCACCATTAGCTGAAGTTGACGATACATATAGCAGTCAGTTGACCTCATTCGCTGAAACTGTTCACTTGCTTTACCTAGGCAAGCCCATCCGATTTTGCTATCCCGCTCACATATCGCGACACAGAATGACCTCACTGAGCAAGTCGCTAGTGTACAGAACCAAGGCCATCACAGTGCCAATTACCAGTTAGATAGTTACTTGTTGCATAGACCAACTGAACTACTTTTTATCGAAATGATGTGGAATGAGTCAACTTCCACGATATCTAGTGTGTTTAGTATGAACATTAATGAATATATTATTTTTCAATCCCACTGAAGCAACCAGACATAAAAACCAGGTTTCTTATTGGCTACCAGTTTTAAATAAAAATTGATTCGTGGAGTGGAAAGGGCTCTACAGAAGAAATTGTTTCAGTTTACATTTTAAACTTGTTTTGCTACCTGAAAGAGATTTTAAGTTATTGGTCAAATCATCAAAGACTTTGTTGTCGCTTTCTGAACTCTGTAAGAATGTGTAATAGCTTCACAGTGAAATAGCTGCAGCGTACTCAAGACAACAATGCCCGGAGAATGATGTCGGTCAGCATTACTTGGCGTTTGGAATGATGATGCACTTTAATTTTTGCCAAGAAACTATGTACCACTTTGTGGTAATTGTGACGCTCTCTCTCCATGAAATTTCCATGTTTTTGGAGCCACGCAGAAAGACATTCACGGCTGTCGAATTGCTTCGGACGAATAAGTGCACATCTTGGTACAATCATGGTTCTGTAGGCAACTGCAAGTTTTTCTCCGTGAAGGTACTGACCGTCTCCTCTGATAGTGGCATAAATGTGTTAACAGATATGGCGACTACTTTTGAAATAATAAACAATTTACTTACTTTTTTTCAGCTGTCTCATTTTCATGTGAATGTCCCTTACATGACTGAAACTATACCAGAAAAATAAACACACTTGTGATGTGCGCTGCTTCTTATATGTTAAAACGAGATAAAACGAAGAGCCAAAGAACCTGGTACACATGCCTAATATTGTGTAGGGCCCCAGCGAGCACGCAGAAGTGCAGAAACACGATGTGGCATGGACTCGACTAATGTCTGAAGTGGTGTCGGAGGGAACAGACACCGTGAATCCTGAACGGGTACTCATGAATCCGTAAGAGTACGAGGAGGTGGAAATCTCTTTTGAACAGATACGCTCAATAATGTTCATGTCTGGGGAGTTTAGTGGCCAGCGGAAGTGTTTAAACTCAGAAGAGTGTTCCTGGAGCCACTCTGTAGCTACTGTGGACGTTTTGGGTGTCGCATTGTGCTGTTAGAATTGCCAAACTCCGTCGGAATGCACAACGGACATGAATGGGTACAGGTGATCAGACAGAGTCGTATCTAGACGTATCAGGCGTCGCATATCACTCCAACTGCACACGCCCCACACCATTACTGAGCCTCCACCAGCTTGAACAGTCCCCTACTGACATGCAAGGTCCATGGAATCGTGAGGTACACGTCCATCGCTACGATCTGAAACGAGACTCGTGATGACTGAAACTATAATGCTTGACTGGCTCCGAAACATAGGCAACTCCGTTCTAATCGCCTTTCCAAACTACCATCATTTCGTGGTCAGCTAACTGACGACGTTAAAAAAGAAGACCCCTTGTTACTATTCGTGGAAGAATGACTTCTGTGCTTCAACCATAAAAATTAGTACAAATAAATATTTCAAAGATTTCGTTCAGGAATAGCCCGAAAAATGATTCTTCGAACCAGACCATGGGCTGACTCCGAGACAAAAAATTAAGCATTCTGCCATTCCTCATTACTGCATATTGTGTTTTGGTTGCCTGAAAAGCAATGGAAGCATCAGTAATCCCAAAATCATTCAAGGAATGGTTTATTTCAAATACTCTGGACGGCAGTGAATATGATGCGATCTGCAACGACGCTGAGGATGATGGGGAAGGAGAAAATGACTGTTTGTGTTGTTGCAGCTGATCTTCTCGTCTTCATACCTTTCGCAACTTTTTTCTAACGATTTCACGACCCTTTATTCGACTTTATAGTCTGCTACGTCTTCGGGAGCAGTAAACACTGTATGTCACAACATCTTTTGTAATGATGGTGAAGAGAAGCGTTTCTACAATCTCCCTTCCGATACGGCCGTATCTTCTGTTTGCTAGGAAGTTTTCAGCCGAATACTTGTTTCGATATTAACTTGTTTGACACATTCCATTCATATCTCAATAATGGTTCAAATGGCTCTGAGCACTATGCGACTTAACTTCTGAGGTCATCAGTCACCTAGAACTTAGAACTAATTAAACCTAACTAACCTAAGGACATCGCACACATCCATGCCCCAGGCAGGATTCGAACCTGCGACCGTAGCGGTCGCTCGGCTCCAGACTGTAGCGCCTAGAACCGCACGGCCGCTCCAGCCGGCCCAGTCAGATCTCTTTATATCTGCAGTTCATATGTACAACTTCATAATGATTTCAGAATTGTGTGACTATCTTTTTTATCTCAGTTGTCCATACGACTACTTGACGAGTGTTTAGGCGACAAGTTGTTCAGACTGTAAATAGTGCAAGCACTTCGTGTTGGTGCTAAAAGAAAATGGTTGACATCAACAATGCTCTCTCGCAGTACATGACAGGCGGCAGATTTTTATCACAGTTAATTCAGTGATGAAACAACATTTTATGTTAGTGAGAAAGTTAAGCTGGATAGCGTGCACGTATAGGAAATCACTGAACGTACGAAAGGTGCACGTAACGTAATTGATTTTATTTCATTCTTTTCTGAGATCGTGAGTGACAGTACTCTTTTTTATGGGCAACAGTAGTTATAATGAACGTTCTTGAAATTTTGCTGCTTTTTTGCATCACTCCAAGAGGACTCTATTGATTTAATGATGTAACAGGACGGAGCTCAACCATACTGGTACAACAACGCACAACACTTAGCCGATGACATACTGCCTCAACGCTGCATCGTGCTCGCATGTCCCAGAGACACTGCCCTACACACTAGGTGGTTACAATTAAAGTGCACCTACTCACAGAGGCCCAGCATGGGCTGTAATTATCGCGTGGCACCCAAATTTGGTAGATATGATAATGCGTTAATGCGGAACCGATTTAGGCTGCAAAAATTAGTTCCAGCTGTGGTCAGCTGGTACAATCGTTGTTCTGTGAATTTAAGGAAGATACGAACATCAAAAAAAGTTTTCCATCACCTCGCGTTCCAGTGTTGCGGAACCTGTATAGAAAATTTGAATAGAGATAAACATAAACATCATTTCCGCCCTTTTTATTGCTCACGAAAACCACACATTGCATATTGTGCCACCACACACCGAGACCTTCAGAGGTGTTGGTCCACATTTCTGTACACACCGATACCTCTAATACGCAGTATCACGTCCTTTTGCATTGATGCATGCCTGTATTCGTCCTGGCATACTATCCACAAGTTCATCAAGGCCCTCTTGGTTCAAGAACCTTCAACATCGCAGCGCGACAGCAATCGTTGATTAATATATCAAAAAACTAGAAACCCGCCTTGATTGCAAAAAAGCACCTTTGTCAATGATTAAAAGAACATCATAGCTATACATTTATAAACGAAAAAAGGAAAACACAAACAGTACATATGTACAAAGTCAAAACCACTACTTAACTTAATGGTGTACGCTCCACCTCACACCGGCCTATGTTCGATGGGCCATGACCCGCCATAAACTGCAGTTTATGGCGGGTCATGGCCCATCGAACAGCTAGCATTGGCGTGCTCTAATCGAGACTATATTCTGCTTCCGCTAGCCGGCCAAGGAGCCTGTCAAAAAGTTGTAGAACTCCGCAAATCCCGGATTTAAGCTTGCGCTAGGACGCCAGAAGGCAGCCTGGAACCGACGAATTTCAAGAGCGTCGCCGCTGCGCAGTCTATTGTCCATCGCCGATCTTCAACCAAGGTGTTGAGTCCTGAGGACTGTAGTTCGATAGCTTGGAGCGGCTGGACTACGTCATAGTTTCGGTGATTGTGGCTAGGAATGTTGACTTTTTCATTTGTCGTGCTCGGTATAGACGTAGTATTCATTACGAGTGTGCTCCAAAGTATTTTGTCGGAATTTCAACTTCTGTTCCACCAGTCATATCCTCCAGCAAGGGCCTTGATTATTTGTGTTCCTATTATTGATGTTTGACAAGGTTATATTCAGAATGAGATTTTCACTCTGCAGCGGAGTGTGCGCTGATATGAAACTTCCTGGCGGATTAAAACTGTGTGCCCGACCGAGACTCGAACTCGGGACTTTTGCCTTTGGCGGGCAAGTGCTCTACCATCTGAGCTACCGAAGCACGACTCACACCCGGTACTCACAGCTTTACTTCTGCCAGTATCTCGTCTCCTACCTTCCAAACTTTACAGAAGCTCTCCTGCGAACCATGCAGAACTAGCACTCCTGAAAGAAAGGATACTGCGGAGACATGGCTTAGCCACAGCCTAGGGGATGTTTCCAGAATGAGATTTTCACTCTTCAGCGGAGTGTGCGCTGATATGAAACTTTCTGGCAGATTAAAACTGTGTGCAAAGGTCCCGAGTTCGAGTCTCTGTCCGGCACACCGTTTTAATCTGCCAGGAAGTTTCAACATGAGAGTTGTTCAACAATCACACAATCTCATCCACTCATCAATAGAAAATTTAAACATGCGTGAATGAAGCTGTGAGTACCGGGCGTGAGTCGTGCTTCGGTAGCTCAGATGGTAGAGCACTTGCCCGCCAAAGGCTAAGGTCCCGAGTTAGAGTCTCGGTCGAGCACACAGTTTTAATCTGCCAGGAAGTTTCAAGGTTGTATTGTTTACTACAGTGTTCAAAAATAGCTGTCCTTCCCATAGTAAGTATTCTGAAGATGTATTTCATTTCTGTGATGTTAGCTGATCAGTTTCGGAGAACACTGGAAGAAGCATTTTTTTTTACTGTTAATATTTAGCTAGTGCCCTAGAATGCTGAAAATTCAACATAATGGTGTTACTGTATCTTCTCGTTGTCACTGCAGACTTGTATTACGGCAAGGAAGGAGAGGATGTTGTTTGGTGGTCAGTAACCTCTTTCTACAACACAACTGCACGCATGTGTTAACAGGGTTTTTTATTCATAAGAACAAGAACTTACTTATCATAGGCTAGTTCATGAGTTGTGGCACGAGCTCTTCCGTAATAGTCGACGTTAGCCTTACAGCTGGCGAAGTACAAGTCCGCTGTGTACACTGCTCTGGTCACTGTGTGCTGTCTGAGACAGAGACTCTGATTGCATCAATGCCTGTGACTGCAAGTGACGGGCTGTGACTGATGACTTGACTCGGTGACTCACTGGATGATTGGCAGGGACCTCCGGTCGGCGGTGGCGATGTAAATACTGGCGGTCGACAGGGTGTTGTCGGCCCGTTTCTTGTGAGTTTATCTTTGGCCTCTCTCCTGATAGGCTCGCTTGCTGCGGTGCCTATTATCGATCTTCTCGCAGTCTCTTTTCCGTTCGGAGTGCTGATGCCAGCTTACGCCAGCACAGGTGTCAATAAACAGTTTTCTAGTATAGAATCCGTGTGTGTGAGCTATACCGGATATAACACACTGCATCAAGTGGACGAAGAAAAGTTGCCTATTGCCTTGATTTCGTCATTGAAGCTGGTTCTGAAATCATAGCGCCTATGTAACAACACTGCTAAAATCATTAGGATATTTTGAAATCGTCCCTGTTGCATAGCATGTTTCTATAAGTAAATACAGTACTGGCCATTAAAATTGCTACACGATGCTGCAGACGCGAAATTTAACCTAAAGGAAGAAGATACTGTGATATGCAAATGATTAAATTTTCAGAACATTCACACAAGGCTGGCACCGGTGGCGACACCTACAACGTGCTGACATGAGGAAAGTTTCCAACCCATTTCTCATACACAAACAGCAGTTGACCGGCGCTGCCTGGTGAAACGTTGTTGTGGTGCCTCGTGTAAGGAGGAGAAATGCGTACTGCATTTTTCCGACTTTGATAAAGGTCGAATTGTAGCCTATCGCGATTGCGGTTTATCGTATGGCGACATTACTGCTCGCGTTGGTCGAGATCCAGTCTAGATGACAGGCATCTTATTCGCATGTCTGTAACGGATCGTGCAGCCACCACTCGATCCCTGAGTCAACAGATGGGGACGTTTGCAAGATAACAACCATCTGCACGAACAGTTCGACGACATTGACAGCAGCATGGACTATCAGCTGGGAGACCATGGCTGCAGTTACCCTTGACGCAGCATCACAGACAGGAGCGCCTGCGATGGTGTACTCAACGACGAACCTGGATGCACGAATAGCAACACGTAATTTTTTCGGATGAATCCAGGTCCTGTTTACAGCATCATGGTGGTCGCAACCGCGTTTGGCGACATCGCGGTGAACGCACATTGGAAGAGTGTATTCGTTATTGCCATACTGGCGTATCACCCGGCGTGATGGTATGGGTTGCCATTGGTTACACGTTTCGGTCACCTCTTGTTCGCATTGACGGCACTTTGAACAGTGGACGTTACATTTCAGATGTGTTACGACCCGTGTCTCTACCCTTCATTCGATCCCTGCGTAACCCTACATTGCAGCAGGATAATGCACGACCGCGTGTTGCAGGTCCTGTACGGGCCTTTCTGGATACAGAAAATGTTCGACTGCTGCCCTGGCCAGCCCATTCACCAGATATCTTACCGATTGAAAACGTCTGGTCAATGGTGGCCGAGCAACTGGCTCGTCACAATACGCCAGTCACTACTCTTGATGAACTGTGGTATCGTGTTGAAACTCCATGGGCAGCTGTACCTGTACACGCCATTCAAGCTCTGTTTGACTCAATGCCCAGGAGTATCAAGGTCATTATTATGACCAGCAGTGGTTGTTTTTGGTACTAATTTCTCAGGATCTATGCACCCAACTTGCGTGAAATTGTAACCACATGTCAGTTCTAGTGTATTTGTCCAATGAATACCCGTTTATCATCTGCATTTCTTCTTGGTGCAGCAATTTTAATGGTCAGCAGTGTATGAATTTTTGCGTATCGAGTCGTTCGTTCTGAAGCAGCTTGTATTGCAGTGAGCACCAGCCTATGGCGCGTTGCACAGCAGCATTGCGCCGGGCCCGTGACGCATATCTGCAGATAAACCGGCGCCGGCGTGCCCTTGCTGTGCCCCGCCGGTTCGCCGCGCCCCTGCGTCCCTCGCAGTACCAGGCAGCGCCGTGCATTCACTTGTCGGCGGCCGCGGCGCTCGTTTTGCAGGCGCGGCACGCTTTATGGCCAGATTCCAGCGGGGCCGCCCGGCAGCGGCTGAAAAAGCGCTCACCGGCCGCCGCTCGTCCCATTCGGCCGGCAAAGTGCGGGCCGAATCCCCGCCTATCTCGCGGCCGTTGCGCTCGCGCTTCCCCATCTGCTGCCGACGTGTTTAGAACCGGGACGTGGCCGTAAGGCACGCTGCAAATGACGAGCGCATGGCAGGCTGTGTCCATTACACCGTCGATCGTAAAGTTCAGCACCGTCGTAATGTGTCGTCCTACCTCTTTATTTAGCCAACTAAAAAAAAAAAAGAAGGATATTCACGCTCAGAAGCCTCGTTCTGCCACCACTATTATCTCTACCTGTAATTTGTTGAGTTTCTGCTCTCATTATAAAAGTTTTTCATGCCGTAGGAGAGAGGAAACTCTAAAAAAAAAAAAAAAATGAATGACAGACCCTCGATGAACTGTAAGGCTATCAACGCCGGAGGATTGACAACAGTACATAGACGAACATTCTTTCCGTTATACTTATCACACACAAAGACTACGGTGCACACTGAAAAAGAACCGCATGCGTAAAGTAGGTATGGCACGCCTAAACACTCAAACGATATAAGACTGACTACTGATAACAGAAAGTGTTTCATTAATTTCCTTTAATCAACGTACTTCTACACCCTTTGATTACTTTTTCAACAGAAGAAATTTACGAAAAGCATTTTGTGAACTAAACAGAGTATGTAAGAAATATGATAGGAAAATAGCTTATGCTAAATCTCTGTCAAAGGCTTTTTGCAGAGGAGCGTCGAGTGGGAACTAAGACAGTTGTCGTTGAAAACAGAATATAACAGGTACAATATTTTAGCTATCTTCAATGCAAAATATCGTATGATTAAGAAGAAGATATACAGTTTAAGTTTAACACATATGGAAGAATCTGTGGTACAATTAAACGAACTTCAAAGCATAAAACACGGAAAGAAACAAGAATGAAATTTTATAAAACAGTCGCATTGGTAACCGTATTAGATGGAACTAAATCGTGGGAACTGAATAAAAGATAAGACGAAGAAATGAGTAGTTAATGGATGTAAACGAATAAACAAAATACGACAAATGGCTCTGAGCACTATGGGACTTAACATCTGTGGTCATCAGTCCCCTAGAACTTAGAACTACTTAAACCTAACTAACCTAAGGACATCACACACATCCATGACCGAGGCAGGATTCGAACCTGCGACCGTAGCAGTCGCGCGGTTCCGGACTGAGCTCCTAGAACCGCTAGACCACCGCGGCCGGCCAAAATACGACATGATGATATCAGAACTGTGTTGAAAACCTGGAATGTGAAATTAAAACTTGATGAAAACAAAAAATTGGAATCGCTGATCTACAACGAACGGATTCAAAGAGATAACAACATCTGATAAAGAACCTTAAATCAAAGGGTAAACAGATCCTGTCAGAATGAGAAAAAGTGGAGAAACGTAACTTGCCACAATTGTCCTAATACAGAAAGTGCCGAAAAGGAAAAAGAATAGGAAGAAACGGAAGGCTTAATTTAGATGAGTAACACTCATAGACACTTCAAATCCCTCAGACAAAGCTAGTTACCATAATAGAGCACTACGTGTCCTCCAGTCTTTCTCCCACTCACAAACAAGCTATAGCGACCTCGCTCCTGCATTTTACCTTGCGCTGTGAACATGTGACTCTTTGCGTCAGGTGGAACTGCAAACCTCTGTCTGTCTTCGATTTGGTTACACTCTATCCATCTTGCCACAGTCACCACTCACCATACACATTTGCGAGCCCCAATACCACGCTAATATCAATTGCCTGAGCTCGCCTCATGATCCTGCACTCGGACACACTTTTCGCCTTCTGGCTCTTTCGATTGGCCCTCTCATAAAGGTACGTAGAACCTAGTTCTCCTTGCTCATCCCGCTCTTGTGATGCGACCCACTCCCGTGCTTGGCCCTCGCAACCTAATTGACGATATAACCGTCGTCCTGAAACGTAGATATCACTCTAGAAAAGGAAAGTAACACTTCGCAACGGTAGAGCCACATTCGTCTTGCGTACACAAATTTCCCCCACTTTCCCAGAGACGTTACAGTTCCGTAACTACTCTAGGTAAATTATAGGCTTTATAGCAAACGTAACCGTGGATGGTTGCTCTTTTCTGCGTCGATCGAGCCCAAAGGTTTTCTGACCGAGCACTCAGGGAAGCCAGCATCCCAGCTTCAACATTTCGCGGCACAATAAACATCAGTATTATAGTTAAAGGCATTTCGGACCACTTTGACTGATCTTGAACCGAGATGACGTCATGTGCAGTTATTGGCGTTGTACATACTGCGTCAACAATGACCTTGGCATTTGCGAGCATGTCTCGAATGACCTTGAATACATGACGTTATCAAGACAGCAAATGGTGAGAAAATTAAACATAGCGGATGTCGAGAAATTTAAATATTAAATCTGAGAGACAGTGGGAAATTTGAAAATTAAAGATAACAGTTGGGTGACAGATTTAAAAATTAAGGATAGCGGATAGCGGAAGGATGATATGCTACATGGCCCTGGTGGGAAATTTTAAAAATGCAGGATGGTACTGGCAGGACAATTTTCATTAAAACTACCAGTCACACCACAGTACCAAATTCAGCTCACAGTGCAGCTAACTTGGTCATTCTCAGAACTGTCTCAATGCTCCGAAATTTTTGTGCCATGTGCAGATGTATTTATCCAAAAAATTGCATATAGTAGCACTTGCAAATCTGCAAAGAACGATTTTTGTACCATAGAGCCTCAAATTTATTTTCCACACCTGATTTGTTCTATGATGCTTGTAAAATGTAACAAGACAGGAAGGCAGTTATTGGCATGACTGAACTCATTTTGTTTGTTCTGACAAGTCTTGTTTTGCTGACATACAATGAATTTGACTCTCAGCTTGGTGAAATATGACGTGCAAAACTCATATGGACCCTACTGCTGATCTAATTTATAGCTCTCAGTACACTCGTTGACGAGAATTACCAAAGCGGACAATATTATTCCCACGTATAAATTCGAAAAAACCTCGTCTTGAAACCTATATCAATACCAGCTAAATATTGCAGGAACACTATGCAGGCTGCATCTTGCAGTTCAATGTGATTGTAATCTTATGCTGTCTCATAGTGATGGAGACAGTTTGGTGGAATAGAAAAATGAGCAGTAGTAACAGACAGTTTTATAGGTAAGAAACGATGGTTGCTTTGTTGTCAAAGTCAGTCAGACATTGTAAGGACTCGATGCTGGAGAATCAAGTGAACCTTTCGGTACAATACATTTGTCTCATTTTGCATTATAGTGCAGTAGTAATACACATTCATGCAGGTAAGAAATTATGGTTGCTATGCTTTCAAATACCTACTTTCAAAGTGAGTCAGACATCATATTTACCGCATGGTAGAGGTAGGAAGTTTATCTCTCAGTAGAAAACGTTTATCATGTTCTGCTGATAATGCTAAATAATGCTATCACACACACAATGGAAACTACTGTTTTTGGACTCTCAACTTCACTGTCAGTGTCCGCCACAGGAGTGGTGCGGGGAGGGGCGGGAGGGGGGGAGGGGGGGAGGAGTGGGGAAGGGAGCAGGTTCTAGCTACTGGGGTGTCCGTTACTGGGGCTTTTCAGTGTGCCTACGAAATGGATAACAGATAATGGTGGCAGATAATGCAAAACGAGAAATTTACTGTGGGTGATGGTCAGTATTGACCAGAAACCAGCAAACCATGAATGGTAAACAGGCTATGGTAAATTGTAACTAGTAAAGAGTAATAGGTAAGGAGTAAGGGGTGAAGGGTAAACAGTAAGGGGTTGAAAAAGTAAACGGATAAATTGATAAATGGGGCGTTAAATGGTTAAACAGGTAAACAGTTAAACAGTTGAAAGAGTAAATGGTAAAACAGTAAGATCGGTAAAAGATAAGTGGTATGCTCGGTGGTCGCGCAGACACCTCGCTTCTTGCCAGGGACCTTTTTCCTGCAGCTGTCCACATTACTGCCATTTTGTTACTTGGTTCCCCTTACCCATTTACGTGTACCTGTTACCCATTAACCATGGGTTATGTATTACCCGTTACCATTCTTCTGTTTCTCATTACTTGTTACTTACTTATCATTTACATTTACTGCTGCCCGCTTCCTGTTCTTCTTTATTTTTTTTCTTTATTTCTTTTTGCTTTTTTTGGTCATCAGTCTTCCCACTGGTTTGATGCAGCTCACCACGAATTCCTCTCCTGTGTTAATCTTTTCATCTCAGAATTACACTTGCAACCTACGTCCTCAATTATTGCTGGATGGATTCCAATGTCTGTCTTATTCTACCCATTTTGCCCTCTACAGCTCCCCCTAGTACCATGGAAGTCATTCCCTCATGTTTTAACAGAAGTCCCATCATACTGTCCCTTCTCCTCACCAGTGTTTTCCACATATTCTCTTCTTCCCTGATTCCACGTAGAACCTCTTCATTCCTTACCTTATCAGTCCACCTTTACTACTTCTTTACTATAAACCATTTACCTTAAACAGTTTATTGTCTACCATTAAACATTATCCATTAAGCCGGCCGCGGTAGCCGAGCAGTTCTAGGAGCTTCAGTCCGGAACCACGCGGCTGCTACGGTCGCGGGTTCGAATCCTGCCTCAGGCATGGATGTGTGTGATGTCCTTAGTTTTAAGTAGTTCTAAATCTAGGAGACTGATGTACTCCGATGTTAAGTCCCATAGTGCCTAGAACCCATTATCCATTAAACACAACCTATTATAAACCACCTACTACCTATTACCCATTTATCATTTACTTTTTACAATTACTCGTTCCCTGGCTAAACTGGAAAACTGGTCCCAAAGCTGCCGCCCCCCGCCCATCCATTACCAACTAGCTGACACCATCAGTAGCTGACAGCCCAAAGCAAGTGCTATTAAGCCATGGAAAGTTCGCGGAACAACTCTGACGTATAACATTTCTAGAAAATATCCAGTTTAAAAACAGTGTTTCCCCTGTGTGACAGTAATATTTAGCATATTAGCAGAAGGTGACAAACTCTTTGTGCTGAAATGTAAAATTAATACCCCAAATTCGGGTACAAATAATGTCTAACTGTCTTTGAAAGTGTGTGGTTGAAAGAACAGCAGCCACAGTTTCTTACTTACATGGATGTGTATTACCCTGAAGCGCCAAAGGAACGGGTACAGGTGAGCGTATTCAAATACAGATATATGTAAACAGGCACAATACGGCGCTGCAGTCGGCAACGCCTATGTTACACAAGTGTCTTGCCCAGTTGTAAGTTCGGTTACTGCTGCTACGGTGACAGCTTATCAAGACACAGTCAGTCTGAACGTGGTGTTATATTCGGCGGCCCAACGGTGGGACGCAGCATCTCCAGTGGGAATTTTCCCGTAGGACCATTTCAATAGTGTTCCGTGAATATTAGGAATGCACATAACATCAAATCTCCGACATCGCCGGCGAGTGTGGCCGAGCGGTTCTAGGCGATTCAGTCTGTAACCGCGCGACCGCTACGGTCCCTGGTTCGAATCCTGAGTCGGGCATGGATGTGTGTGATGTCCTTAGATAAGTTAGGTTTAAGTAGTTTTAAGTTCTAGGGGACTGATGACCTCCGATGTTAAGTCCCACAGTGCTCAGAGCCATTTGAATATTTTCCTCCGACATCGCTGCGGCCGGGAAAAGATCCTACAAGAACGGGATCAACATCGACTGAAGAGAATCGTTCAGCATTACAGAACTGCAGCCCTTACGCATATTGCTACAGATTTTAATGCTGAACCATCACCAAGTGTCAGTGTGCGAACCATTCAACGAAATATCATCGATGTGGGCTTTCGAAGCCATTGGCTCACTCGTGTACCCTTGATGACTGCATGACACATAGCTTTGCGCCTCGCCTGGATCCGTCAGCAACGGCATTCTACTGCTGATGACCGGAAACATGTTGCCTGATTGGACGAGTCCAGTTTCAAATTGTATGGAGTGGATGGATGTGTGCGGGTATGAAGACAACCTCATGAATCCATGGACCCTGCATGTCAGCAGGGGACTGTTAAAACTGGTGGAGGTTCTGTAGTGGTGTGGGGCCTGTGCAGTTGGACTCATATTGGCCCCTGATACATCTAGATACGACTCCGACATGTGACAAAATCCATTCATGTCCATTGTGCATCCCGACGGATTTGGGCAATTCTAGCAGGAAATGCGAAACTCTACACGTCCAGAATTGCTACAGAGTTACTCCAGAAACACTCTTCTGAGTTTAATCACTTCCGCGGGCACCAACCTCCCCATGCATGAACATTATTTAGCATTTCTGGAGTGCCTTGCAACGTGGTGTTTAGAAGAGATCTCCACCCACTCTCAAGGATTTGTGGACTGTCCAGCAGGATTCATGGTACCAACTCCCTCCAACACTACTTCAGATATTAGTCGAGGCCATGTTACGTCCTGTTGCGGGACTCATGCGTGCTCAAGGGGCCCTATATGATATTAGGCAGGTGTACCAGTTGCTTTGGCTTTTCAGTGTACTAGTCTACTGTAATGTTTGGTATTATTAGCAGAAATTGGCAAATGTGTTACACTGGAACAGAAACTCTACCGTGTAGGTGGTAATACTTGCCTGACTTTGAAAGCGTAGCAACCGTCATTTATCGCCTATAAGAATGCGTATCTCTGCTGTTTATTATGCTGTTCCATTGAAGTGTCATTTAGTTTCCACTGTGTCACAACAGAAGAAGACAGACATTTTGAATTGTGTAATGAATGTATTAACCTACAATGGCGTCAGTATGATATTTGACTGACTTTGTCATAGGTTCTAGAAACTAGTTTTTGATGAATTTAGACATTGGAATAATATGGTTTACTTTTATATATATTGTCGATAAGTGCACTCTAAACTGCGGGTTAGACGAGCAATAGTGTCTGGGTGTGTTTTGTAAAGCAGCATGAGGATCACATTATACTGACTAAGATTGCCAAATGCATTGGATGGCAGCAAGACAAGACAAGAACTAATCAGATGTAGAAAATAATTAAGTTGAGGCTCCATTGACAAACATCACAAACCAATTTAGATGTAGAAGATAATCAACTTGAGGCTTCACTATGCTCAAACCATCTATAGTACAAAAATCGAACTTCACATAATGCTTTGGATAAATACTTTTGAAGATGTCGCAAAAAAATTCGAATTGTTTGGATACATCTGAATACAGCCAAGACGGCTAAGTTATGAACGGGCTGTTCCATTTAAATGGACTATTAAGTAGCTTCAGGTGTGGAAATACAGCAAGTTCCATCCTTTTCATAATTTTTTGCATAAATACTTTAAGCGGAATGGGGAAAAAAATCAGAGAATTAAGGTACTGAAGAAATCAAACTTCGCACATACATAATTGATGTTTTATGCAATACTCCTCAGGATAGAGCGAAAAATATTTTATTACACATCCAAGGGCATTATGATTGGCTGTTTCATTTTATTGACCTGTACATGTGACATCGGAGATGGGTGGTCTTGAGAAGTAGTTGAAACTAGACATTTGAAAGCATCGCAGCGAATATGAAAAAAAAAGGATGAAACTAGGTGGTTGCAAAGTGCATCTGTGGTGTCACCGCCAGACACCACACTTGCTAGGTGGTAGTCTTTAAATCGGCCGCGGTCCGTTAGTATACGTCGGACCGGTGTGTCGCCAATATCAGTGATTGCAGACCGAGCGCCGCCACACGACAGGTCTAGTCTAGAGAGACTCCCTAACCCTCGCCCCAGTTGTACAGCCGACTTTGCTAGCGATGGTTCACTGACTACATACGCTCTCATTTGCAGAGGCGACAGTTTAGCACAGCTTTCAGCAACGTCATTTGCTACGACCTAGCAAGGCGCCATATTCAGTTACTATATGTCTTCTGAACAGATAATATTGTGAATCATGTACCGTCAAGAGCGACGTTCATCATTAATGGATTAAAGTTAAGTATCGAACTAATTACGTCCGCTTTCTGAATTCTAATTCCTTGTCATGTTCCAGACCTCACGTCAGTATAGTTCTTCCCTCCTCACGCCAGCCGGCGTGAGCTAAAACGCGTGCATTTTGACCTCTATTAACACGGTGTTGGCTCTTCTGCCAACACAACAGCATCATTAGTCATTTCATACATCTATGGACATGATGAACAAAAATCACAGTACTCAGATACTTTTTGGTATGGCCAAGATAGCTACATTGTGGGCAGGTCTTGTTAAAAAAAAATACTTTACTGGGATTGGAAATTTTATTTTTCAGAAAATTATCTTGCCGGTACCCCCTCGCATTTTTAAAATTTTCAGCCAGCGCCATCTTGAAAATTTTTAAAATTACCGTCAGCAGTTTTTAAGTTTTCTGCATTCCAAAATATTTAATATTTAAGTAGCCTGTCACTTTTAATTTTTATATTTCCCATCTTTCAATTTTTAAATTTCCTTCGAGCTGATATCTTTAATTTTAAAATTTTCTGCTATCTGACAACTTTGTGACGCCATGCGTTCAAAGTCGAAGATCACACGTGACGCCCCCAGGGTTCTAGACTGATCTCTTTTCTGCTGTGTCTATAGGGACGCTACTCAAACTTCTTTTACTGTAGTTTTGCAAAGGGGGTTTTATTTTACCTGCCGATGAGTTGTGATGGCAAGCCATAGCAAATTTTATCCAAATTTTACCCAAGATTGATAACCACTGAGTTACACGTTTCTATAAAGCCATTAGGTTGGCGTATAAGTTCGTAGCGTTTTTGTTTTTCATGTTGGTATTCCGGTTGCAATGGTTTTATTTATAGATCGTTATTTTTTATCTGTAATTCACTGTTACTACTTGAGTTTACATATTGCATTTTGTCATTTGGAAATAGCTAATGGAGCAGTGGACGATAGAAAATGGAGTGCCAAGTGGAGAAATCCGAACATTCCCGACGTGTTATTCTGTCTGAGCTCAATATAGGAGTGACAGCAGCAGAGGTAGCTAGGAACACTTGCACCGTGTATGGGGATAATGTCGCTGGACAGTGCATGGCAAGAAAATGGTTTTCTCGTTTTGAGGTCCTGGAAGACCTTTGGGGTTCGATGAAGATGGTTTAAACGCATTAATGCAGAACGACCCATGTCAGTATACTTGTGAACTGACAAATGTGATGAAGTGTGATCATTCCACACCATCGCGCGTCATTTGCATGCATTGACAGAGGTTCGAAAATTGGGTATATGTGCTCTAAGCCAGGACCGACCATGGCGACCATAACCGCAACCATGTACGATGTGCGGACCGCTTGTAGACCAATTGTCGGTCTGTCTCGGCTTTTTCTCCGTCCTTCGCGAAAAAGCTCGGTTCGGTGCGTCATTTCATACAGTAGGTTGATATTCCTCTCTATTGGCTTGTGGTCTAAAGGAAATGTAAACGAACAGTGGTTGTCACAGTGGCACATACATTCAAAACGAGGCAGTTTAGCGACGTATTGTCACGACCATTGAAACGTGAGTGACAGTTTTCGAAGAGAAGGATGAAAATCTGTGTCACATAATCGTCAGGCACCGCAAATATGCCATAGGACGCCCAGCATCAGGATGCAAAAGGGATTAAACACTTAGTTGGGCATGAAAAAGAAAACAAGTTGGCGGACATATAAAGGTGCGGTGCTGCACAACGATCGGTGGCAGTGTGAAAATCGTTGTTTGTGCTGTTTGCTTTTCTACGTATTTGCACGTGTAAACCCAGTGTGTTTACAGTCCGTTCTATTGTTTCTTATTTTTAGCCTGCAACAAACTGTAGCTGCCCGTCATTAAAAGCACGCTACAGAACAGAGCTCACAATTGCCAGATCTAATAAACCTTTCAGAGATTCATTAAAAAGTGCATTTCTGAGGCAGTGTAAATCGTGACGTCACTGGGAGTATAGTTCTCCGAAATTAGTCTTTCTTGACAAACAATACCTCGCCGCATAGCTGTCATGGCAGCGGATTTACTGAAAATGTCACCAAGTTCACTGCATTCTCGATTGGTTCAAATTTTTCGATCGACATTTCGGACGTGCCACAATTTGCTATCTACGTTCGTGGAGTCGGAAGCAATTTGCACGTGACAGAAGAACGGTTAAATATGGTGCCAATGAGAGAAACAAGAGAGGGGTCGACTCGATGAAAACTGTTGAAGAAGCAATTGAAGCCGCTGGCCTGAATAGGAACATGTTGATCCCAGCCGCCACCGATGGGGCGCCAGTGACGCGAGGGGCATGAAATGGGGCCCAGGAAACTACGATCAACAGACGATAGGTACGGAAATCATTTTCGCACATCAAGACGCACTTTGTCCTGAATTTTAAAGGATGGAGCACATCATGACACTGTTGCCCTGACTAGTAAATTACCTAACGTCACATGGGTTATTAAGTCGTCAATTTCAAAAAGGTTTCGATGGAACTGCAGGAGCAGTATGGAGACGTGACTTGCTACAACGACGTACATTGGTTAAGTCGAGGGCATGCATGGAGCGATTTTTCAACTTTTTTTTTTTTTTTTTTTGGTCATCAGTCTACTGACTGGTTTGATGCGGCCCGCCACAAATTCCTTTCCTGTACTAACCTCTTCATCTCAGAGTAGCACTTGCAACCTACGTCCTCAATTATTTGCTTGACGTATTCCAATTTCTGTCTTCCTCTACAGTTTTTGCCCTCTACAGCTCCCTCTAGTACCATGGAAGTCATTCCCTCATGTCTTAGCAGATGTCCTATCATCCTGTCCCTTCTCCTTATCAGTGTTTCCCACATATTCCCTTCCTTTCCGATTCTGAGTAGAACCTCCTCATTCCTTACCTCATCAGTCCACCTAATTTTCAACATTCGTCTGTAGCACCACATCTCAAATGCTTCGATTCTCTTCTGTTCCGGTTTTCCCACAGTCCATGTTTCATTAACATACAATGCTGTACTCCAGACGTACATCCTCAGAAATTTCTTCCTCATATTAAGACCGCTATTTGATATTAGTAGACTTCTCTTGGCCAGAAATGCCTTTTTTGCCATAGCGAGTTTGCTTTTCATGTCCTCCTTGCTCCGCCCGTCATTGGTTATTTTACTGCCTAGGTAGCAGAATTCCTTAACTTCATTGACTTCGTGACCATCAATCCTGATGTTAAGTTTCTCGCTGTTCTCATTTCTACTACTTCTCATTACCTTCGTCTTTCTCCGATTTACTCTCAAACCATACTGTGTACTAATTAGACTGTTCATTCCGTTCAGCAGATCATTTAATTCTTCTTCACTTTCACTCAGGATAGCAATGTCATCAGCGAATCGAATCATTGATATCCTTTCACCTTGTATTTTAATTCCACCCCTGAACCTTTCCTTTATTTCCATCATTGCTTCCTCGATGTACAGACTGAAGAGTAGGGGCGAAAGGCTACAGCCTTGTCTTACACCCTTCTTAATACGAGCACTTCTTTCTTGATCGTCCACTCTTATTTTTCCCTCTTGGTTGTTGTACATATTGTATATGACACGTCTCTCCCTATAGCTTACCCCTACGTTTTTCAGAATCTCGAACAGTTTGCACCATTTTATATTGTCGAACGCTTTTTCCAGGTCGACAAATCCTATGAAAGTGTCTTGATTTTTCTTTAGCCTTGCTTCCATTAGTAGCCGTATCGTCAGAATTGCCTCTCTCGTCCCTTTACTTTTCCTAAAGCCAAACTGATCGCCACCTAACACATTCTCAATTTTCTTTTCCATTCTTCTGTATATTATTCTTGTAAGCAGCTTCGATGCATGAGCTGTTAAGCTGATTGTGCGATAATTCTCGCACTTGTCAGCTCTTGCCGTCTTCGGAATTGTGTGGATGATGCTTTTCCGAAAGTCAGATGGTATATTGCCAGACTCATATATTCTACACACCAACGTGAATAGTCGTTTTGTTGCCACTTCCCCCAATGATTTTAGAAATTCTGATGGAATTTTATCTATCCCTTCTGCCTTACTTGACCGTAAGTCCTCCAAAGCTCTTTTAAATTCCAATTCTAATACTGGATCCCCTATCTCTTCTAAATCGACTCCTGTCTCTTCTTCTATCACAGATAAATCTTCACCCTCATAGAGGCTTTCAATGTATTCTTTCCAACTATCTGCTCTCTCCTCTGCATTTAACAGTGGAATTCCCGTTGCACTCTTAATGTTACCACTGTTGCTTTTAATGTCACCAAAGGTTGTTTTGACTTTCCTGTATGCTGAGTCTGTCCTTCCCACAATCATATCTTTTTCGATGTCTTCACATTTTTCCTGCAGCCATTTCGTCTTAGCTTCCCTGCACTTCCTATTTATTTCATTCCTCAGCGACTTGTATTTCTGTATTCCTGATTTTCCCGGAACATGTTTGTACTTCCTCCTTTCATCAATCAACTGAAGTATTTCTTCTGTTACCCATGGTTTCTTCGCAGCTACCTTCTTTGTACCTATGTTTTCCTTCCCAACTTCTGTGATGGCTCTTTTTAGAGATGTCCATTCCTCTTCAACTGTACTGCCTACTGCGCTATTCCTTATTGCTGTATCTATAGCGTTAGAGAACTTCAAACGTATCTCGTCATTCCTTGGTACTTCCGTATCCCACTTCTTTGCGTATTGATTCGTCCTGACTAATGTCTTGAACTTCAGCCTACTCTTCATCACTACTATATTGTGATCTGAGTCTATATCTGCTCCTGGGTACGCCTTACAATCTGATTTCGGAACTTTTCAACTTAGTATCTCATACTGTTGAATTTATGAAGGAAAAAGGGAAGCAGGAAGCGACGTTAGAAGATCCGGAATGGACAGCAGACCTCGCATTTTTGGTTGGCTTTGCTGCACACTTCAGCTCCCTCGGTAAGACGTCGCAAGGTGAAAAGTAATTAATATCTAAGGTGGATGCATTTAATGTGAAAATCACATAGTCGAAGGTACAACTTCTGAAAAAGAGCACCACCCATTTCTCTTGCTCTCTGGTGTAAAAGAAAATGTGAGTTTTGAACAATTCATTTTGGTGCAGAAAGAAACACAGAAACAGTTTTTAAATCGTTTTCAGGGCACTACCAAACTGGTATCTGTATCTGAGACTTTTCAATACCATTTGCAGTATCAGTTGCAATTTCAATTTCATTTTAATTTCTTGTAGTTGTTTGTATATACGCTTGTACCAACAGCCAGTAACAATATAATACCGCTCTTCAAAATACATAGCTTAAGCTTCCAGAATTTCCTAAAATGGCACAATATGAAACCAAGCCACATGGAAGCCGATCTCTGTTTCGCGCGCGATCGTTCTGCCGTCTGAGAGGCGCATTTGCAGTTCCCGCTCAGACAGCACCCCGAGGTCATGAGAAAACGTTCATTGAGACGAGACAGAGCGGCTCGAGCGCCATACTGCCACCCGCGTGACAAGTTTCTGGAGGCATCTCATCTCACAAGGGGAGGCCGCCAATTGTGAAATTCAGATTGGATTCATACTGCGCATAATAAAAGCTCATGGCCACAGGTGTAATGTGGCAAAGCACCAAGATGCACTTCTCAGCCGTTGTCGAGAAAATTTACAGTTAAAAGAAACCGCTGCGGTGAAATACTCTCTACGACAATTAATTTTCCACAGCTTCGTGGCTCAGCGGTAAGCGCTTGGGTTTGTAATCCGAAGGTCGCCGGATCGAATCTCGCACCATGCAATTTTTTTTTAGTATTTGTTTTTTGTAATTCAAATGTGTATATATATATATATATATATATATATATATATATATATATATATAATTCCCGGGAATCAGTTGCAACAATTATGCATTTAATGAGTTGTTGAAAGTCGTTTGTCGCGGAGAAACTGGTGACTTCGAACATCATTATGTTTTCCGCAAACAAAGTTGTATTTCACAAATGTTATTAATTGTCTTCATAATGTTAACCACGTATAGTTAACGGAAGACGTAGAAACGATATTCCGAAACGAATACGTATAGCGTAAGTCAAACGTTCGAATTAAAATAGAGACCCCACGAACACAAATTCGCTGTGGCAGGTATGAAATATAAACTCCTTTACTCGCTCGTTACACTTGAAGGACAGATGTTGAATGGGCCGAAACGAGCCGCCGCGTAACAGCGTAGTTGCGTGCTAACTTCGAAAGAAGGTAGATGCGGTCCCTAGCGCAACTTACAACATCGTCGAAAATCAGTGCGTACGTGAGAGCTTTGGTACACCCTGTTAAACAAACGGAAAAATGGAGGCGGTACAATTGGAGAGCGATCCGCCTTCACCAACATGCATAAGCAATTCATTAATAGTATATATATATATATATATATATATATATATATATATATATATATATATGTAACAAAAAACTAATAATAAAAAAAATGCATGGCGCGAGATTCGATTAGGCGACCTTCGGATTACGAACCCGAGCGCTTACCGCTGCGCCACAACGCTGTAGAAAACTATTAATCGTAGAGAGTATTTCACCTACCGCAACGGTTTCTTTTAGCCGTCGATTTTCTCGACAACGGCTGAGAAGTGCATCTTGGTGCTTTGCCACATTACACCTGTGGCCATGAGCTTTTATTATGCGCAGTATGAATCCAATCTGAATATCACAATTGGCGGCCTCCCCTTGTAAGTGAAAGTCACAACATATGTGCATCTCTGCTTGCTCTTCATAAAGTGACTCGCGAACAACACAGACGATTCCTGTCCTGTATTGCTACAGGTAACGAGAAATAATTTCTTTATGCTAACGTAAGGAAACAAAAGGAATGGTTGAGCCCGAACAAAGCAGCAGCACCTCATACAAAGACCTGACAGGATCTACGACAGATACTGTTATGCATCTGGTGGAACAGCGACGGCTTGGTGTGCTACGAATTGCCTCCCCGAGGTGCAATCATCACTGGTAACATTTACTGCTGACAACTGAGACCTCTTGCAGACGCAATCCAAGAACAACGACCGGGAAGACTGTGTAAATTGATGATACTCCACCACAACGCTCGCCTGCATTCTGCTAGATTGAGAAGAAACACTATACTGGGTTAGGTTGGGAAGTCATTCCGCATCCACTTTATTCAGCTGATCTTGCGCCCTCAGATTTTCCCCTTTGCGCTCTACCAAACTACCTTCAAGGAACTTCCCTTTGCGCGTGAAAGTGCGCTCCCAATATGGCTCGATTAGTTCTTCGCCCCAAAACCACGTAATTTCTATAGTCGTGGAATCGAAAAGTTACCCTATCGTTGGCGGACATTTGTAAATAGTGAAGGAGAATATATTATTGATGACTAAAGTCTCTGTTTTGTGTATCTGCTGTATATATTGAACTTATGGAAAACGATACGTACTTACGCACCAACCTGGTACATAATTAAATAATAAGTAACCAGTTCCATAAAATAAATTTAATTTCTTTCTCGGTTTCGGGCACTTAGTCCTCTTCTTCATGCCTATTGCAATATTTGCATGTGTCAGTAATAAAGTACATGCAGCACAATGTCACAGTTCTAAAAAATTTACGCAGGAGCAATAAGTAGTATAATACTGAATCCATTAATACAACAAGAGCTGTTAGATGCCTACATGTAGTTCACAGTGTTCAATATGTAGACATCTAAGAGCTCTTGTTGTATTAAGGGATTATTATGTTACTTATTGCTGCTGTATATAATTTAGGACTATGTCTTGTGCTATAAGCACTTTATTGACACTCGAAAATAATGCGATAGGAATAACCTCATGCAGATGCCCGAAACCGCAAAAGAAATTAAAATTCCTTTATGAAAATTATTGCTTATCATTTCATTATACACAACTAAAGTTTCTAACGTTGGATAATATATTAAACTAACCTAGTATGTACCATCTCAGTGTAGTTGTTATTTCCATCCAGTAAAAGATAACATCTTCGTTTATGACAAATATATATAATGTACTATACGTAAATCACAGATGATCTATTCATTTAATGTTGTGTTTCGCTTAGCAGAGGGAGCTTATCTGCACTACGAAAATGATAGCTTTCGAACATACTCATGAAATTTAGTTTGGTGAAACCCGGGTAGTTGATTAACTTGGTGAACGACCTCTACAGAAACATGAAACCTTTCGTTTTAGTTGCCATTTAAAGCTCCCAACTCTATTCTACATGTACCCGTCATTAAAAGCGATCGAATATTGGCCAAACCACATAAACCTTCAAACGGCTGCAATAAGCACATGTATGTTCACGTAGATGCAACCGTGGGTGCACATCATAGGTTAATGCAATACTGTAAAGACTCATAGAACAAACTTATCATTCATCCCATGTAAGAAAATGTACTCAAAAAGTGTACAGAGCCATTTTACTATAGAAAGTGTAAGTTGTTATTTTCAGATGTCTAGTGCTTTCGCGACTATTCTTGGCACCTACAGCGCGGCTGAACAGTTATATTTATTCAACTTTTTAGTCACGCCGCAATTTGGGGTTTCCAGTTCGTTAGTTTCATTGCTACTAAAATACTTGTAATTGACCTGATTAAACTTTTTTGTTGCAATTAAGACCACATAACGCATTATTTATGCAGTTGCTCCAATAGACCTTCGTAATATTCTGGAGTCCTTACTTCGCTGCTAGGAAGATAATTACCATGAAAAACCCTTTTTACGTTTCCAAATACCCTTTCCATAAGCAGACCAAAACGATTCTACCTTTATTAACACACGAACACGTGACACATCCACGATGTCTTTTAGTTTGTATCATGAAATGGTAGCGCTAAGAAAACAAAATTGAGTGCATCCACTTTAAAACTATGCTAGCATTTCTTCAGACGTGTTTCCGCATTTATGATGGTGAGTATAATAATATTAAAAAAATATACCTCGCATCTTGGACGATGCTTTCTTGTGTCTACGCTTGGTGTATTCTCCTTGTAAGCTTAAGGAGCCTATTTTTCTCCTCAGTTGTTGGATATTTGTCTGACGTTGTTGCTCAACGTGCAACAAAATAACAAAACGAAAATTTATTGCTATCAGTAACATTTTTCTAGTGGTCCGAAAATTGTCATCTTGTCTACTCATTTCTGATGGAAATTTCAGTCATCAACATGCTTTCGAGCTACATCGTCCGGCCGAATTTCAGCTAGTGATGCAAGGCAGAGATTAAGGGTGTCTCGATATCGCTGTTCATATATTCGAGTGAAACACGCTCAAAAATATTACTTTAAGAACAGGCTATATTATATTGACACTTGACTAACGTTACTGTGAAACGGGTACCAGCTCAAAAAATCATTTTGTCAATATAATGTCTGTACAGGGCTACGAGTGTTTTACGTTAGCTAAGATACGAACAGTAATGCGTAGGGCAAATCGCGCTAGATGAACTTACAGTGAGCCAGATAAAAGATCAGTCAGCCCTCGGAACTGAAGTTACAGGGTCTGGTTGCACTGGCCAACGTGGCTCGTTTTAGGCGACATTCATCTGCATCTAGATAAATTTCATCTAAATCATACTCCGCAAGCCACCTAATAGTGTGTGGCGGAGGGTAATTTCGGTACAACTGTCTGATCCCTCCAACCCTGTTCACTCAGAATAAAATTCACATGATTTGCACACGGGCAGCGTAAGTGGCCTTTCTCAAATCTTTCTAGTGTAATTAACTGAAAAATCTAGATGAGGCAAACGCACATTTTCAGCACGCACCAAGAACTGGAACCATGGCATGTAAGTGATATAAAATACAGGGAAAATAGTGTTAAAACGTGATTTTTAGGTCCCCTTCTTCTTAAAATGAATATAATTTCACACATTGGATAACCTCTATCTATAAGAACAGAATTATAAAATAATGAAATAATAAATTTTTCCTCATGGTCGTAGTTTTGATCCCCAATACATAATTTAAATTTTTATAGTTCACATAGCTCAAATTCAACATTTGAACCTATACGCTATTTATAATGTAGCTTTATCTTTGCACTACCACTGCTCTGCCTTGCATACTTTTATTACAGATACTACTTTACAAATGTATGTAAACAAAGTCACTGTGTAGAATCTGCAAGCTGTATCTTCCTTGTTCGCTCCACCCGTGATACTGTCGACCATCCACGATTCAGCGAGTAATTTGACTCTGATTCTGTGGTCGAATGCTCCTCCTGTCGCCACATAAGTTAGTCACCTTAAGGGACCAAAGACGTTAGCGCAATCCGTCTTTCATCGACTAAAAGCTTGTCTTGTGTGAAGTTGTGATTTAAATGTTGCCGCGTTGTGTCTCCGAGCAGGTGAATCAGCTCGACATTTGCGCATGGAGATTTGAACTGAGATTTGAAAACTCGTGAAACCATAAGAGAAGCTACCCAGTATATGTCTAACGATGGTTATCCGGTGTGTGTAATCGATCCAAATGAGTCACGTCAAGGATGTATCTCTCAAAGTCACCCTTGTGAAATAGCAGCAAAATTAACAGGGAGACCTCAAAAGTGAAGTTCGGCAATGAGAATAGGAGTGTCTGTATAGTACAGTTAGAAACCTCCTTCCGTTCAAAGAAAGGGCACTTTTTATACAGAAGTCTGTAAAGTCTGTGAAGCCTTACCGAAATAAACAACTGGAAAACAGTGCATGTAGTTCAATAACTTCTGTGGCGCCACCAGATGCCAGATACCCACGTATAAACATAGTGGAGAAAAAATGGATTGCTTCAACGTAGGACAAAAGGCAACGTCCATTGGGATTAACATTCACTGTAAAATATGAACAGAGTGCCAATACAGAACCGTAAAAATTGTAATCAATATAAACAGAGGTGGAAAAGGAGTTGGTTAAAACTATATATATATATATATATATATATATATATATATATATATATATATATATATATATATATATATATATGATGTTGCACAAAGAAGGGATTTTTATCGATCCATTATTTGTACTCAAGAATGATGTCTCCTGTCAGAGACAGTCAAATAGTTAATTAGATTTAGCATCACGTGATGAACTGTGATGCCCTCTCCACAGTGCATGATATCTCTAAGAATTCGAACCCCCTGAGCTTTGTACGCACTTATAAGTTTCTCATTTCTGAAAATGTCCCTTGAAGATGAACACGCAATGTAAATGAGTAGTTTCATGCACCTAACCATGTTTCTCAACCAGGAAGTGTTGACATAAGTAAAAGCCGGTCGCGGAAGACTCCATTGTATATCAAATTGTTGGCATAAATTTACTACAGGAGCAATTCAAGAGAAAAAAAAATTGAAACCCATAGTGCCTACTAAACTCAATAATAATAAAAATAGCAACAATATTACGAGAACTATTGTTTTCAACCTCTGTTCGCTCGTGAAAAGAAAACAGTGAAATTCAAAAATGTTTTATTTGCAACAATTAGCTATATATTCCTGCTACCTGTGTACGTAAGTCACCGCTGCGACCAAGGCATCTGTCATAGCATGGTACCAACTTTCCAAATCCCCGTCATCTAGAGCAGCCACCCGTGAATTTCGCCAATTCCCTACCCTCGTCTGCAGCTCATTGTCTGTACCAAAATGTTGTCCTCATAGCTAGCGAGCGGTATGTTGAGCGAAAACACGAAAATCAGAGGCTGTGTGGTAGGTACCTTATAATTCCCATTGAAAACGCTGCAGCAGGGTATTCACTGCTGATGCAGTACTGCAGTATTATAGAATTGTCTTGAAGGAGGAAACGTATTACAGTTGAGCGATCTGCATGAAATCAAGTGAAACCCCTCAGCAGGACTTCACACTTGGCGGGAGATGCTATTTTCAGGCTTTTTTACAGGCTCTCTCAATACTCCGAATTGAAAAGTGCGACGTTACACAATGGATAGACATATTAAAGACAATCCGCAGCACTTTTGTACAAAGTTTTACTGCACTACCACTGCGATTTTCATTTCGGAGGTTGGAAAAAAAGAAAAAGCAGATCTCTTAATAATAATATACGAGGGCGGATCGGAAAGTAACACACAATATTTTTTTCTCCTCTGGTATTGCAGGTGGAATGTTGAAATTTCACGACGATATAGTCTGAAGTGCGCACTACAGGGGGTATTTTGTTTCTATGTGCACCTCTAGCGAGAGAAGCCCGAGCTACAAAACAAAAATGGTGCACATGCTCCTGCAACAACTTGTGAAGAGCAGCGATGTCTAGTTAGATATTCGTGGGCCAAAGGGCATAAACCAAGAAAAATTCACAGGGACATACATGGCTTGTATGGGCCACAGCAATTTATCCAGGTGATGTGCATTGGTCCAAGAGAGTGAGTTACCGGCAGCCCGGAGCGTGGCGAAACACTGAGGTTCGTACGGCCGTCTTGGAAGAATACACACTACCTGGAGACTGTTATGGCCCGTACAGTTGTCCTCATAGACGCCAATCATGTCCCTGTGAATTTCACTTGGTTTATGTCCTTTGTCTCACAAATATCGAACTTCACATGCTGATGACAGTAATATACTCGCCATTTTTGTTCCATAACACAGGCTTCTCTCGCTAGACCTGCACATGATAACAAAATTCACCCTGTTACACAAACTTCAAACTATATAATTGTGAAATTTCAATATTATAGCTGTAATACCAGGGTTTAAAAACATTGTGGGTTACTTTTCGATCATTCCTCGTGTTTTAACTAAATATCTTGACTAGCCGCGACCATGTACATAGCTGCATTTGATAAGTAATCAATCTTTCGACTGGTTTGATTCTAACGATCTTTTCCTATCTAAAGCTACTGCGATTGTCTCTAGGTAACTAAAACAATGAAGATGCTAATCCATTTTCCATATTTCAGTCTTTTTCTGACCCTTCCATTTTCCTCTCTGTTGCTCTCTTCGTGACCAGTTTAACTGTTTATGAATGCTACAGCAGTTTCTCCATTAACTTATTTGGGAAGCGTTTTCTATAGACTTCTGTCCTCACCTAATATTTTACTTATTCTTCATTTCCTGCTTTATCTCAGATTTAATTTTAATATTCATCGACAGCACCAAATTTCAAGTGCTTCCAGTTATTCCTCATCCATTTCCAATGGTCCAAGTTCTCCGTAATGATGCGTTCTAAACATTGGGGTAAGTTAGAGCTCTGTATACTTCTATGTTTCTCTTCTCCATCAGTTCCATATCAGTATCGGGTATCGGTAGCGCTGTTCTACTTAAGGAAACTTTCATCTCCTTTGACTCTCTACTTTCTTGAACATCCTAATCTTTCTCACTAGGTAGGAGAATTATTTCACTTCTTCCACTACCACGTCAACCAAATTTCGTTGCTAATCAAGTAATTTTTACTAATCTTCGTATCTTTTCTTGGCTTTGTTTATTCTTGAACCATATTCCGTGCAAAATATGTCGCAATGTTTTGTTAACATGCTTTCTAAGACTCCTTTACATCCGGCATTTCGCGGCCCTGTACGTCAGCTGCCTCCACTGTTTTCGAGGAATCACGAACTGAATAAACTGTTTTTCTACAAGAATGTGGAAGGAAGAGTTGTAAGAGTTCAGATGAGAAACAGGATTGGAGAACGACGTAGTACAAACGATACAGTTCAAATATATTCAAAATGAGATATGATAAAGAGATCTAGGGCGAAAATAGAATTGGCGTAAAGGCTCGAATAGGATGTGAATTTAACATTCTGTCTTTTCAAAGGAACAATGCTGGATCTCACATTACGTGATATAGGGAGTTCTCTAAAGACATGAACCCGGGGGTGTGGGAGGGACTTGGACCTCAATAACCCTAATGGTTGACCGGTGCCTCAAATATTGTGCCGGCTCGAATGGTCTTCCGAACTTCAGTACTGACAGAAGCAATCAGCAGCAAACAACTACTTACATCTGCGTGTTTGTTAAATTATATGACATTATTAACAGAACATGAGACATTGACAGACTGCAGGAAGGAAGTTTCCACTACAATCTCAATTTGGTGAAAAGTGTTGCCCAAATAACACACCAAGCTGTCCTTACCCCGGTCTGCCAACCCTACGCCTACGCAGAGTCCTACTGCATCAGGAAATATCTCTCTACTAAACACAACCCAAGTAACACATTCACCACAGCAACAGGTTGTTTCCCGCTATTGACTTCTCTTTCTGCATGAGTACTCACAAGCGCACTGGTCACTCGCGGATTTGCTGCCCACTGAAAGTTCTCTCTGAAAGTGCTAAAACTAATGGACTCGAGAGCCGACAAATACTGTTCATGTCTAAAGTTGGATGTGAAGTACGAAGTGCCGTACTCGTGACTCGCTGATACGATCCCAAGAACACGGCTTCTAAGTGCAATGACTGATCTGTTTCTTCATTGTACAGGCTTTCTGCAGTATCCCTACATAAAAATGAAGCAAATGCCACCACAGTTTCAACTCGAAGCCATTACGAATTAGTTTCCTTGTTGACAGCGAGGAAAGAAGTAATCTGTATTTAATGAAGAAGATCTGAGCGTGATTATGAAAGCATTAACATGTCTGCTGAAATACTTAATTACGAAGAGGGAAACGATAAAAACTTTAATACACTGAAAGGAGCTAGGCTATTAAAAGTTCGCCGTCGACAAGATCCTGCAATCCAATCAGTGTATTGCCTATTCTACAGCGAAGTATGTTGACGGCCACGAAGCAGTTAACAACTCCAGAAACCAGTTTTGCCTATACGGATTGCATTGATCAAGATATAATAAAATCGGTAATTTTTTACATACACTACAGGCCATTAAAATTGCTACACCACGATGATGACGTGCTACAGACGGGAAATTTAACTGACAGGAAGAAGATGCTGTGATATGCAAATGATTAACTTTTCAGAGCATTCACACAAGGATGGCGCCGGTAGCGACACCTACAACGTGCTCACATGAGGAAAGTTTCCATCCGATTTCTCATACACAAACAGCAGTTGACCGGCGTTGCCTGGTGAAACGTTGTTGTGGTGTCTCGTGTAAGGAGGAGAAATGCGTACCATCACGTTTCCGACTTTGATAAAGGGCGGATTGTAGCCTATCGCGATTGCGGTTTATCGTGTCGCGACATTGATGCTCGCGTTGTTCGAGAGCCAATGACTGTTAGCAGAATATGGAATCGGTGGCTTCAGGAGGGTGATACGGACTGCCGTGCTGGATCCCAATGGCCTCGTATCACTAGCAGTCGAGATGACAGGCAGCTTATCCGCATGGCTGTAACGGATCGTGCAGCCACGTCTCGATCTCTGAGACAACAGATGGGGACGTTTGCAAGACAATAACCATCTGCACGAACAGTTCGATGACGATTGCAGCAGCATGGACTATCAGCTCGGAGACAATGGCTGCGGTTACCCTTGACGCTGCATCACAGACAGGAGCGCCTGCGATAGTGTACTTAACGACGAACCTGGGTGCACGAATGGCAAAACGTCATATTTCGGATGAATCCAGATTCTGTTTACAGCATCATGGTGGTCCAAACCGTGTTTGGCGACATCGCGGTGAACGCACATTGGAAGAGTGTATTCGTTATTGCCATACTGGCGTATCACCCGGCGTGATGGTATGGGTTGCCATTGGTTACACGTTTCGGTCACCTCTTGTTCACATTGACGGCACTTTGAACAGTGGACGTTACATTTTAGATGTGTTACGACCTGTGCCTCTACCCTTCATTCGATCCCTGCGAAACCCTATATTTCAGCAGGATAATGCACGACCGCATGTTACAGGTCCTGTACGGGCCTTTCTGGATACAGAAAATGTTCGACTGCTGGCCTGGCCAGCACATTCTCCAGATATCTCACCAATTGAAAACGTCTGGTCAATGGTGGCTGAGCAACTGGCTTATCACAAAACGCTAATCACTACTCTTGATGAACTGTGGCATCGTGTTGAAGTTACACTGTACCTGTACATGCCATCCAAGCTCTGTTTGACTCAATGCCTACGCGTATCAAGGCCGTTATTATGGCCAGAGGTGGTTGTTCTGGGTACTGATCTCTCAGGATCTATGCACCCAAATTGCATGAAAATGTAATCACATGTCAGTTCCAGTATAATATATTTGTCCAGTGAATACCCGTTCATCATCTGCATTTCTTCTTGGTGTAGCAATTTGAATGGCCAGTAGTGTAGAAGGCTGTAGATTGCTGTGTTATAAAGGTCAAATTACGTGTTAGTATTGGTCATGTCCAGAAAAGGATGGGCACCAGGTTGGGAAAGTTGAAACAAAGTTTGAGAGACAAGAAACTTTCTGATGGTAAAACCATAAGAAGCAGGCTGACAGACAGAATGATTGATGAACAACAGCAGTATTATGGGAGGGCCATTAGAAATAGTACTGAGGATTAGTCGAAAATGAAACAAGCATTATGGGCTACCTTCTTCCACGTACTGTCAGCTGATGAAAAACCAGTACACCACCTTTGCCCTCCTGGACGTGAGTCATAGTGCAATTACCGCAATGCCCAGTACTCAAACAATTCATACAGCCAAAAACATTCCATCCCAGTAGCAGTCATGGATGTCATACAACCTATTTACAGAGACCTGGGAAATCCTGCATTACAAAAGAAGTGTCTGCATGGTCAGATTCAAAATCCCAGTGAGTCGTTCAGTAATCGTATATGGACTCGCTTACCAAAAAATGTTTTTGTTGGAATGGAGACACTAAAGTGGGGGGGGGGGGGGGTCTGTGATGCTGTTATTGCTTTTAATGATGGCAACATTGGTAGCGTGAAAGTGCTACAGCATATGGGAATTAATCCTGGAGCATAGGGCATCAGAGAATTTGAACAGATGGACAAGGTTGGCATTGATGAAGCAGAGTACGCAGCACATTTAGCTACTAGGGAGTCCAGAAAGAAGAAAAGAAGAAAAAACTTGGAAAACGATTAATAGGATAACATACAATATCTTACAGGGTGCTTCTGAGTGACTAAAAATAAAAAATTAAGCATATATTAAGTGAGTTACAGTCTTTTGAAACTTTAGAAGCCGTTCCTGAAAACTTACATTTTATGTTGCATTTTTTCCTACATCTCAGGAACCACTCCGAGTATTCAAATTTTCAGGAATAAATAAAATAAATATCCTAAGTTTACTGAACTAAAATAAGAACATAATGTAATGTATAATTAAAATTATTTACGATAACGTACAAAAAGTGTAATTATAAAATTGTATTTCCGAAAGCAGTGGCTGAACTGCAATTATTTTAGTTCAGTAGGCTCAGAACATACAGTTTAATGTCCTGTAAAAGTTTCGTGTTAATGGATACAGTGATTCCTGAAATATAGGGAAGCCATTTAACTAAATTTAACATTGTCGGAACGGGCCTTCCAACTCCCTTTAAGTCGGGAGAACGGGCAGGTAAGTCCATTCACCGAAAACTCTCTCATTCCAAGAGGTCCTGCACCTCCACCGTCCCATGCGGTCACGCACTGTCATCCACAAAAATGCAGTCAGGCCGAATGCACCTCTGAAAGGACGCTCGTGGGAAACGGATACAGTATGGTAATAAAGTTCACCTGCGAGGGTATCGTGTTCACATATTTGGAGGCCAGTACGCCTACGCAACATTATGACTCCCCACACCATAGCAGCTGGACCACCAAAGCGATCATGTTCGACAATGTTCCCGGGTATATTGTGTGTTCCCACCTCTCGTTATATGAGAGTGCGTTCGGTTTGGCCAGTCGGATTGAATCTGTTCTTATCCGAAAAGAGCACGCTAACCCACTCCTCTTGGCAAAGTCGCAAATTGTGTCTCCAATCTGAGGGTGTCAACGGAACTTGTCGTCGAGCAAAGAGACCACCCCATGTAGTCACCGTACTTTGTGGCGCGTGAGATGTCGTGTTTTGTAGTTCTTCTAAATATAGTTGGAACAGCACGCGCTGTTTGATATGGGTCGCTCCTTGTTTGTTGTACAACGCAACGGTCATCAGCTGCTGTAGCTGACCAAGGTCGACGCTGCGAGGAATACCAATCTCCTGAGCTGTACTTTTAACACTTAGTCCGTCTTCCATTTCTCCAATACTTCTTCGCTATGTGAAGTCAACGAAATGTCGTCTCCGGGCCACGTTGTGATGAAGAACGACACAGTGCACAGTAAGTTGGCTAGCTCTGAGCACTATGGGACTTAACATCTGAGGTCATCAGTCAACTAGAACTCAGAACTACTTAAACCTAACTAACCTAAGGACATCACACACATTCATACCCGAGGCAGGATTCGAACCTGCGACCCTAGCAGTCGCGTGGTTCCGGACTGAAGCGCCTAGAACCGCTCGGCCACCGCGGCCGGCACACCGTAAGTCCTCGCTGACTGGCACAGTACCTGTCTTTTCTGGTTCGTTCAACTGTCTCATGCTGTGGGATAGCCGTATTCTATGTTACAGCCACTCTGACCTCGGGACGCCGAACTTTCCGTGGACAACTGCATTTGCTCCGAGTAGTTAATATGTTATGTTACTTTATCCAGCTCTTCTTGCAGAGCAGTCTGTAGCCTATTCTTACAAGTGAAACTCCGCATTCCACCACACATCTCACCTCACATTTCGTGGTAAGATGGCCCAGTGTACAGCCAAACAAAAACTGAACACAGATCAAGCATGAAAATAGGATGAAAGTATACTGAACTGCAAAAAAAAAAAAAAAAAAAAAAAAACATGGGAACACTGAACGGTTCAAGAACAAGAAGTGCAGTAGAGAGTAGACTTAACCAATAAAGGCGTTCGGGGTAAGTGGTCATCGTGTTGCAGTGCCATGTGGGCGAGCCGTGATCAAAGTTCTCTCGTGCCATTTATTTTTCACAACATCATTAACTGTCCGTCCGGTCATAGAAATGTTTGTTCTTTTCTGTTGTCTTTGCAGTCATCACACTATATTATATTGGTTATAGAATACGAGTCATGTGATAAGAGTACGTTAACGTCGCAAGAAAATGCGATGAATAGTGACAGCAGGCGAGATACGACGTAGACCTCTCACAGAAATGAAAACAACAAATAAACGGGTGTGAACTATGTTACAACAAAAGAAAGCAAGTTCAAAAATGTTAGAGACATACATTTTGAGAGAAAACAGAGAAACTGTTGCGCTCATTTGTTGCAGCTTGTGTCACAAACTACTACGTTTTCATTATTTCCTTGAGAGTGATCACATTCACATTCATACGAACATTTGTATCTGGAAATTGGTTGGTTGGTTTTGGGGAGGGGACCAAGCAGTGAGGTCATTAGTCCCATCGGGTTAGGGGAAGACCGCAGCTCGTGGTCGTGCGGTAGCGTTCTCGCTTCCCACGCCCGGGTTCCCGGGTTCGATTCCCGGCGGGGCCAGGGATTTTGTCTGCCTCGTGATGACTGGGTGGTGTGTGATGTCCTTAGGATAGTTAGGTTTAAGTAGTTATAAGTTCTAGGGGACTGATGACCATGGATGTGAAGTCCCATAGTGCCCAGAGCCATTTGAAATATTTTTTTGTTAGGGGATGATGGGGAACGAAGTCGGCGGTGCCCTTTCAAAGGAATCACCCAGGTATTTGCCTGAAGGGATTTAGAGAAACCATGGAAAACCTACATCAGGATGGCCGGACGCGGGTTTGAACCGTCGTCCTCCCGAATGCGAGTCCAGTGTGCTAACCACTGCGCTACCTCACCCGTGTGTAAGAAATCTTATCATATGACACACGTACTATCGCTAATGCCGTGTACGGTACTAGACGTGGTTCTCGGTGGAGTATTCGATTCAGTTATCGCCTTGTCATCAAACGTTTGCGATTCCCATTCGAAACCCACTTCCTTTACCGGCCGGGATGGCCGAGCGGTTCTAGGCGTGACAGTCTGGAACCGCGCGACCGATACGGTCGCAGGTTCGAATCCTGCCTCGGGCATGGATGTGTGTGATGTTCTTAGGTTAGTTAGGTTCAAGTAGTTCTAAGTTATAGGTGATTGATGACCTCAGAAGTTAAGTCCCATAGTGCTCAGAGCCATCTGAACCGTTTGAACCACTTCCTTTTGGCTGCTAATTGAGTAGTCGAGCAGAATCAACTGTGATTATAGGCCCCTACGTTACACCTCGCTGTTGCAAACGGCGGATGTTATACCACGACACGGACAGAAATTTCAATAAAGCGAACAAAAAAAAAAAAGAACAAAAACTCTTACATGGCGCGCCCGGTGGGCAGTCCAACACGACAACTTTATCTACGACGCCGTTGATGTTGCAGATTGCTCTTTATAGTTCTTCCTGTTCTTGGAGCCGGCCGGAGTGGCCGAGCGGTTAAAGGCGCTACAGTCTGGAACCGCACGACCGCTACGGTCGCAGGTTTTGAATCCTGCCTCGGGCATGGATGTGTGTGATGTCCTTAGGTTAGTTAGGTTTAAGTAGTTCTAAGTTCTAGGGGACTTATGACCACAGCTGTTGAGTCCCATAGTGCTCAGAGCCATTTTGAGCCTGTTCTTGGACCTTCACAGTTTTTATTTTGCTTTTCTTTCACAGTCCAGTAACTTTCTTCCTGTTTCCATGCTTGACCTGTGTTTGGTTTTTGACGGGCTATTCACTGAGCCATCTTACCACTAAATATGCGGAGGGTGCGAAGGGGAGTTTCCCTTGCTGGTACCGTGCTGAACCGTAACGTCTGGCAAACATCCTGGCCCGAGTCTTAGTCCAGAGCCAGGGAGTTCCAAAAAGTGTGACAACACTGCTGTGTAACTGTTGTTTTATCTGCTCTACAATTACAATATCAATGACTTAATGTAACTGGAAAGTACTCTCTCAGGGCTTCGCAGACCATCCGACTCAGACCAGCTAATTGATTTTCCTGACGTCTGGCAGCTGCGCGCCGCAGAATGTTGATGACGATGTACGTTTAATGACACGCCATTACCTCGCTGATTCCGGAGGTCTAGTTTGGGTTATCGAGTCGCGTGGGAGGTGGGCTGTGGCACGTTGCGGCGACACCGGCTTAATGTTGGCGCGGACGGCACACGGAATTGCTTTTACGTTAAACTGCGCAATCGATATCGACGCCCGCGAGCTGTGGGCGCTGACGCCGGCCGCCACAATCTCGTTGCAGCAGGCCGGCTGGGCGCCCGGAGGCGCCGCCTCCAGCGGCCAGACGCCCGCCCACCCACAGCACTCTGCGAATTAAATGCGCCCCACCGCAGAGGCTGACACCGTTTCACAATGCCTTTAGACCGGTCGCCTCCTCTTCAGGCGATTCCAGCCCAATTATCGACTTTTTCACTTCTGTTACCCGGCACAGAGATAACAGATTTCATTACCGAGTCACTGTGAACGAAGGAGGTCTAGCTTCGAAAATATCAAACAGCGACTGTGAACTGTGGTTTTAGTTGTGCCCTAAGCATTCTGGGATTGTAGAGAAGAGCTCCACTTATTGTCCGCACCTCGTGGTCTAGTGGCTGCCTCTGGATTATTGGGTTCCGGGTTCGATTTCCGGCCAGGTTGGGGATTATCTCCGCACGGGGACTGGGTGTTTGTGTTGTCCTCATCCTCTCATCATCATCATTAGAGACGTGGCGAGACTGGAAATGTAAAGATTGGGAACTTGTACGGGCGCTGATTACCACGATGTTGAACATCCAACAAACCAACATCACCATCACTTCCACTTAGGAAAAGACCTCGTCGCCATTCAGAAGGTGTCCCCCACTAAACAGTTTCTTCATCTGAGGAAAGGAGATGAAGAAGCTGAAAGCTGGACGTTCATATTCCCTTTTTTTTAAGTTGAGTATTGATTCTGCTGTTGCGTGCATACATAGACTCTGAGCCTGAGGAATTATTATCGCGAGTAGTAGCGAGCGAACACTTGTTGGTATCCTGACGCAACCTGGCATGGAGAGAAGCCGTGCGTCAAGAGAGGTCGCAGCCCTCTCTGAGCATGCTAGTAGCGCCAGAAGAGATTTTTGTATTAATCGAGGGTATGTGGTAATTTGCATCTCTGCTGCGCGTACCTCTTGCTTGCTTCCGCACTGGAGATTTCTGTCAGATTCGTGTATCCATACATTGAAAGTGATAATCGTATCGTCGATGTGACCGGAACGTTGTGGATCAAAACAAAATGTCCAGATACTCTGTTAACAAAATGGTACTGAAACAGAGGATGACAGACTAAAGGCCGAAATACTAAACGTCCTTTTCCGAAGTTGTTTCACAAAGGAAGACTGCACTGTAGTTACTTCTCTAGGTTATCGCACAGATGACGAAATGGTAGATGTCGAAATAGACGACAGAGGGATAAAGAAACAATTAGAATCGCTCAAAAGAGGATAGTCCGCTGGGCCTGATGGGATACCAGTTCGATTTTACACAGAGTACGCGAAGGAACTTGCCCCCCTTCTTGCAGACTTGTACCGTAGGTCTATAGAAGAGCGTAGCGTTCCAAAGGATTGGAAAAGGGCACAGGTCATCCCCGTTTTCAAGAAGGGACGTCGAACAGATGTACAGAACTATATACCTGTATTTCTAGCGTCAATCAGTTGTAGAATTTTGGAACACGTATAATGTTCGGGTATAATGACTTTTCTGGAGACAAGAAATATGCTCTGTAGGAATGAGCATGGGTTTCGAAAAAGACGATCGTGTGAAACCCAGCTCGCGCTATTCGTCCACGAGACCCACAGGGCCATAGACACGGCTTCCCAGGTAGATGCCGTGGTTCTTGACTTCCTCAAGGCGTTCGATACAGTTCCCCACAGTCGTTTAATGAACAAAGTAAGAGCATATGGACTATCAAACCAATTGTGTGATTGGATTGAAGAGTTCCTAAATAACAGAACGCAGCATGTCATTCTCAATGGAGAGAAGTCTTCCGCAGTAAGAGTGATTTCAGGTGTGCCGCAGGGGAGTGTAGTAGGACCGTTGCTATTCACAATATATATAAATGTCCTTGTGGATAACATCGGAAGTTCACTGAGGCGTTTTGCGGATGATGCTGTGGTATATCGAGAGGTTGTAATAATGGAAAATTGTACTGAAATGCAGGAGGATCTCTAGCGAATCGACGCATGGTGCAGGGAATGGCAATTGAATCGCAATGTAGACAAGTGTAATGTGCTGCGAATACATAGAAAGAAAGATCCCTTATCATTTAGCTACAATATAGCAGGTCAGCAACTGGAAGCAGTTAATTCCGTAAATTACCTGGGAGTACGCATTACGAGTGATTTAAAATGGAATGATCATATAAAGTTGATCGTCGGTAAAGCAGATGCCAGACCGAGATTCATTGGAGGAATCCTAAGGAAATTCAATCCGAAAACAAAGGAAGTAGGTTACAGTACACTTGTTCGCCCACTGCTTGAATACTGCTCACCAGTGTGAGATCCGTACCAGATAGAGTTGGAAGAAGAGATAGAGAAGATCCAACGGAGAACAGCGCGCTTCGTTACAGGATCAGTTAGTAATCGCGAAAGTGTTACGGAGATGAGAGATAAACTCCAGTGGAAGACTCTGCAGGAGAGACGCTCAGCAGCTCGGTATGGGCTTTTGTTGAAGTTTCGAGAACATACCTTCACCGAGGAGTGAAGCAGTATATTGCTCCGTCCTACGTATATCTCGCGAAGAGAGCATGAGGATAAAATCAGAGAGATTAGAGCCCACACAGAGGTATACCGACAATCCTTTCCACGAACAATACTAGACTGGAATAGAAGGGAGAACCGATAGAGGTACTCAAAGTACCCTCCGCCACTCACAGTCAGGTGGCTGGCGCATTATGGATGTAGATGTAGATGTAGAATGAATAAAGTATTTGCTAATCAAATTGTCGAAGGAAAAGAAAGGTCTGAGTAAAGTTTGTCAGTGTGTGAATCGTCAGCATTCAGAATATAGTAAATTAACAGTTTTTATTGATTCATTTCATTTTTTACACCGTTTAAAACTTGTTGACTGAACCACTCCCGACCATTTAATCTCTGTAAAAGAGAAAAAAGGGAGTAGTTGCATCAGTAGTTTAGACCATGCTTTGCACTCTGTACGGATAGCAGAATTTCTTTTGAATTACTTCAGCACGTTCCTGGATACAGTATATTTGTGCAGTTGCAGCGGCAATACGAGGTAAGTCGTCTGTTGCGTGGAGGAGCATTACAGTATAATTGTTATGAGATGTTAGGGAATATTTAAAAAATATCGCAGTCAATTACAAGAGAATTTATTTTTCATGTATTATAGGAAGAGTAGTTCATTTCTGTTCTTTTTTTTGTCGGAATACTGTCATGTCGAAATAAGGGCTTTCGTAACACAGATTGTACAGATACATGTTAGATTTTAGAGAAAAAGTACAGGTAACGATAATGTTCTCTGAGACAGAGGCTTTACATGTGGACTTCTGCTGCCACAATAATAGTCTTTGATAATAAAACATTCACCAGCTTAATAATAATAATTAAATTAAAATATGATGGCATTAAGGCATAACAGCAAAAACACCGCTTTGTACAGTTTACGGCTACGCCTCTTCTTGATGATCCTAACATCGTCCGTAGCTTTCAGTAATATGGTCTTTTGACAGTTTTCCCCTTACGAGCATAGTATCTTATTACTACGTCATGACAGTCCTGAAGAACACCCTGCATTACTTTTCCAGATGATGGATTGACGTATTTTGGCTGTGGTGACTACGTGTTTCTTAAACTTCCTTTGCTCCTTGGTCTGGCGTGATTGTGATACACGCATCTCTCACCTGTAATGCATAGGTGGTTCAAGAAGTAGTCTGTGCTGACTCATCACAGCTGCAGCATTTCCACTGCTGCCCTGGTTGGACGAGATCTTTGAGTGGACGTGAATAGTCTTGGAACCCAGTGAGAGACGACCTTTGTCATGCTCCGAATTTCGTGCAAGGTATTGAAAACTGATCCACGAGTGACATGCGAGTCTTCCAGCGGCAGAGCCTCCACTTCTCTTACGATATCTGCCTCTTCGCAGAGACCTGGTCTGGAACTTTTGTCTTCGTCATTCAACCTGTTGGAAGCGTCTAACCACTGTGTCATCTGACAGGTTTGTTGCCACATACAGCATGAATTCTTCCTGTATTATTCTCCTTAAGATGCAGGAACGATTCCATGTAATTTGTTGACTGTACCGTTTCGTTTCAGCGGCGTGGTACGGTGCTGAAGTGCTGGGATTTTAATGTGTACCAGAGCTGCAGACGTGTACTTTCAAAAAGACAAAAAAATAACTAAACGGCTATCCAACGTTATTTTGCACGTAGCTGACAAATGCCAGGCAAATCAATTATTTAAATACCAATCTGAAACGGATGATCCGTTAAAGCCCAGACTGCACATAAGTTACATTAAATTAGTAATGCTGAAACTATAACACAGGCAAATAAACATTCTGTTGTACTGTAATGTTGTTCCTCCTTTTCCTGATGGATTTACCGTATGTACCGGCAATATTTCAGGTTCGAGTCCCGTTACTGCGCATGGTTTTAATCGTAAGCTAAACTGCTGAGGAAAAGTTCAGTTATGTTACACCCCTGAATTCACGTGACGTATGAAAAACACGCTAAGATAGCCATTTGATTTCTACTTCTATCGAATACGAATTTAGTAGCGATGAATTTTTTTTGTGTTTACTGTTGCGTTCGGTATGTTCGTACAAATCTAATAATAGCTCACTTTACAGTACTGAAACCGTTGAAACTAAATCTTTCACTATAATTCCTTTGAAGAAGGGTGAGTATGGGTGAATCCTTATTAAAGTATCGTAACAGCTGAGTTTTGACCCATTCTGTATAATGTGCTGTTCCAATTGTTTTTTAAGCCATCAGTTTCCTGACTAGTTTGTTGTGGCTGTCTAAAAATTCCTCTCCAACACTCTCAGAGTAGCATATGCAACCTAGTCGAACTATTTGTTGGATGTATTACAATCTCTGTCTTTCTGTACAGTTATTATCCTCTATAGCTGCCTCTACTGCAATAGAAATTATTTCCTGATGTCATAGCACATGACCTACCATCCTGTCCTGACTTATTGTCAGTGTTCTCCGTATATTACTTTCTTTGGCGATTCTTCGGAGAACCTCTATATTCCTCACCGTCTTACGTCCTATGTGTGGTACTAGAAGACTTCTTTTGTCCCTGAATGCCCTCTATCCCTGTCTACTCTGCTTTTTATGTCATCCTTGCCTTTTCTGGCATCGGTTCCAAGGTATCAATATTCCTTGACCTTGTCTACATCCCGATCTCCAATTTTGATGTTAAGGGGATACGGAATCGGATTTTGGGTTAAAAAATCGAATTTTTTTTTATTGGCGTATTATATTCTGCCATGTTTCCTCTTTAAAATGACGTATCATACATAGCTCTACTACAATTATAACTATTTTATTTTTATATATTTGTGAGATCGGGTGTTGCGCTTTAGTTATACACGTCTCTCGTGGCTGACCATGAACTTTTTGGCAGTACCTTTAAAGTGACATGAATTCAAATATCCCGGTTTCCAGCGACTATTTATACACTAGTTGCCCGAAAATGTTTCTCTCTGGTTTCCTCAAGTTACTCTTTGACTTTGTGGCGGGACTGTTTTGTAAACAGTGTGATATAAGAAAGTAGTAGTTGTTGAGTTATTTCGTATTTAGTGCTTCATTTTTCGCAGTGAAAATGCCTAGAGCTAAAGCAAAAGTATTTAAAAAGCGTGTGAACTGGCAAAAGAAAAGAAATAATGATTCATTAGCAAAGCAAAGCAGTTCATCATCATCACTGTTGGAAAATGTGAATCCACTTATTACTGATTTGCCGAACGAACTTACACCAAATGAAAACAGTGCTTCTCATAAAAAACTAAGAGATTTGGAAGAGAAATATAATTTACTTGATAGAGGGAATGAAGTTTTTGAACTCATTGATACGAATATATTGTGTGAAGCTCTTGAAAACAGTTTGTGCTGCAAAAAATGTCATGGAAACGTTTCTCTGAAAGTAGAATCCCATGTTGGCCTGGCTGCCCAGTTTAATTTAATATGCAGTGTTTGTAAATACAGCTGTAAGTTTCCAAGTTCGGTTTCAGTAACTGTAAATAATGGATACAAGAAAACTGAACTTTATAGTGTAAATATTAGGTTAGTTTATGGATTGCGAGCAATTGGTAAGGGCAAAGCAGCTGGTGATAAGCTATGTGGTGTTCTAAATCTTCCAAGTGCACCTTCAAAGTTTGAAGCTTACAATTATGTACTAGGATCTGCAGTTGAAGATGTAGCACAGAAGTCAATGCAGGTTGCTGTGGAAGAAGCAGTGGAAGAAAATGACGGCAGTCGTGACCTCACAGTGGCGTTTGATGGCACGTGGCAGAAAAGGGGCCACACCTCCAACAATGGTGTTGTAACAGCAACTAGTGTTGATACTGGCAAGGTTATTGATGTTGCAATAATGTCTAAATACTGTAGGTGCACAGGCAGGCTGAAAAATGAACACAGTGATGACTGTATTGCTAATTATTATGGTAGTAGTGGTGGCATGGAGGTTGCTGGGGTGAAGAAAATTTTTCATCGCTCTTCACAGTGGTATAATGTTCGCTATGTCAAATATCTGGGAGATGGTGACTCTAAAGCATTCACAGAAGTTTTGGAAAGCAAACCATATGGGAACAGTGTAAATATAAGCAAACTTGAATGTATAGGACATGTGCAGAAGAGAATGGGTGCCAGGCTGAGAAGGTTAAAATCAGTTATGAAAGGGAAAAAACTAGATGATGGGAAAACCTTGGATGGCAGAGGAAGATTGACTGATTCCATAATAGACCACATTCAGAACTGCTATGGCCTTGCAATCAGGCAAAATACAGGCAATCTTGAAGAAATGAGGAGAGCTATATGGGCTTTATATTTCCACACCGCATCCACGGATGAGCATCCACAACATGGTTTGTGCCCCAAAGGTGAAAACAGCTGGTGTAAATACAATAGGGGACTAACAACAGGAGAGAAATACATTCACCACCACAGTCTACCATCAGCCATCATGGCAGAAATAAAGCCCATTTTCAGAGATCTGGCTGACAGAAGTCTTCTGATGAAATGTCTTCACGGAAAAACGCAGAACCCCAACGAGTGCTTGAATAGTGTGATATGGCATCGTCTCCCAAAAACAGTGTTTGTCGGAATTAATACACTACATTTTGGTGTGTATGATGCTGTGGCAACCTTCAATCTTGGAAATATAACTAAATGCCAGGTCCTTCAAAAGTTGGGTATGTGTGTTGGTTCCCGTACGGTACGTGCTATGTTCTTTTTAGATCAGCACAGACTAAGGCATGCTGATAATATAATCAAGACATTAGTGAAAAAAGCAAGACAGGTGCAGAGGGGTGCCAAAAGAAGACTTGAAGATGATTATGAAGACTGTGAAGGGGGTATTAGCTACGGATCAGGAATGTTTTAATCTTCTTTCTCCGTTTCCCGTAAGTTTACTTTTTACTTCATCTAGGAACATTATCTCAGGTACTGGTCAACCTAGAAGTCTGAAATTTTTATGACGTAGTGACATAGGTCCCTATTACATACTGAAACAACGATTTTTTAATTACTTGATTTACAAAAGACTTAGGGGTGATAGTCTAGTAAAAAGCGATGGAAAAAAATTACTTAAAAATAAATGTACAATATCTCTGTAAGAAAATACTTTGACAATAAACTGTTGTTTCAGTATTGTTGTAACATATGAATGCACATACAGTAAAATTTTTACCTCTCTGTCTCCAGTAGTTTGTGAGAAAATGTTCCCTATAGTAGGCATATATTAACATTGCGGGGATAGGTGATTCCGTATCCGAGTCTACATATTCCCATTACATTTGTCTTTTACCGGTCTACACTCATTACATTGTTCATTCCATTCATCGGATCCCGTAATTCTTCTTCACTTTCATTGATGATGTCAATGCCATCAACGAATCTTATCGTCGATATCCTTTCACCCTGAGTTTTTATCCCACTCCAAAATCTTTCATTTATTTCCGTCGTCGCTTCCTCGTTGCATAGATTAAACAGCAGGGGCGAAAGACCACATCTTCGTCTTACGCCCTTTTCAATACGAGCGCTTCGCTCTTGGTCTCCAAATCTTATTGTTCCATGATGGTTCTGATACCAGTTGTATGTCACTCGTCTTTCCCTATAGCTTACTCCTATTTTTCTTAGAATTTCGAACATCTAGCACCATCTCACACTGTCGAACGCTTTTTTCAGATCCGCAAATCCTATAAGAGTACCTTGATTTTTTTTCACTTTTGCTTCCAAGCAATGTCAGACCAGCCTCTCTGGTGTTTTTATCTTTCCTAGTCATCGTCATCTATCAGATCCTCAATTTTCTTTACATTGTTCTGTATAGCATTCTTGTCAACAGCTTGGATGCTTAAGCTGTTAAGCTTATTGTGCGACAGTTCTCACTCTTATCGGCTCCTGCTATTTTCGGAATGGCGTAGATGATATTAATCCGAAATACTGACGCGCGAGGTAGCCGCGCGGTCTAGGGGTGTCTTGTCACGGTCCGTGCGGCTCCCCACGTCGGAGGTTCGAGTCCTCCCTCGGGCATTGGTGTGTGTATTGTCCATAGTGTAAGTTAGTTAAGTTAAATTATGTAGTACGTAGGCTTAGGGACCGATGACCTCAGTGTTTTGGTCCCATAAGACCTTACCACAAATTTCCAATTTCTGGAAGTCTAATGGACCTCGTCGTCTCATAGATTCCACACCAATCAGAATGGTCTATTCGTTGCCTCTTCACCCAATAAATATAGAAATTATATTGCATCACAATGCACTAGACATTCCAAAACGTACACCTTTCTTTGTTTTTATCTTACATCAACGCACTAAGCTTCACGCAAATTACAGCGATCGCATTTTGCTATAAATGATGGCATCACAGTCTAGAGGAGGGAGGAGGAGGTAAGTGAAGAATTTGCGCTAGCAGAATAGAAATGCGGAAAACACAAATCCGAAAAGAATTTATTGGACTCACCAAACCGAAACAGTAATACAATCTCTAAAATAATAACAGGCTCGATCCCAACTGCGGATCGTCACAAAAATAACAAATAATAATAGAAAAGACTCGACTCTTCACGGAGGGAGATCACAGTAAAAGAATTCTACAAAGCCGTCGACTATACCAAGTCCATCTGCAAGAGATCGGTCAGCTGGAACAGGCGTCTGGTTATGGCTGCCGGGGTGGCAGCTCTGTTTACTTCCAAGCGGTGCATCGAACTGCCCTTCGCCAGCAGTGCGTCGCCCTATACAGCCCGATCGGTAGATGTATCTGCCTGAACTATTTGCAATCACGTGCCTGGTGTATCAAAGTAGTTCCTGGGCTAGATGCGACCTTTGGTGAAGCTGTTCTGCAGGCTCTTTGAACGAGTAGCAGTCCCTGGCAGCCGTTGTTGGAGACCTGGTGTTGTGTTGTATTATGGCCGCCGGTAAATATTTGTGTTGACGGCACTGACGGCGTGGTGAATATGCGCTCTGTGATGCAGGCATCCCGTGTTGGTTGGGCGTGAAGTGGTATGTCGATGCAGTAGACGCTACAATGTATGAAGTGGGCGGCCACAGCAATAAGTGTTCAACGGCCCGTCGACAACGAGGTCATTAGAGACAATACAAAAGCCCGGATTAGGGAGAGACGGAGAAGAAAAGCGACCATGCCTTTTCGAAGGAACCGTCTCGGGAAACCTAAACCAGTATGGCTGGACGCGAGTTTGAACCGCCATCGTCCCGAATCGAGCCCAGTGAGCTAACTACTGCGCTACTCTGCTCGGTCTCTCGGTCTAGAAGTCACAGTCACTCGCTTTTCAGAGGTTGGATCTCGAGTGAACGGTTGCTTACGCATCCGCACTGATGAAAAAAAAAGTCGAAACACCAAGACAGTGTTATGTGACATAAATTGAAGTTGGTAAGCATGTCTCTACTTTGGAAATGTGGTGTCTATTAAAATTTCGCGCCATTCGCATGCTGTAACGGTAATGAGCGTTAATCAACTTGAGATAGAACGTGATGAGTTGATGTTAGCCAAGAAAGCCTTTAATATGACAGAGATGCCATTATCAATACCTTACTGAGTTCTAACAAGTTCGTGCAATAGGGCTACGAGAAGCTGGACGTTCCTTCCGTGCTACTACAGTAAGTTTTGGTAGGAATGTAGCTACTCTACACGACTGCTGGCAGCGGTGATCACGAGAATGTCCGGTCGCAAGAAGACTGGCCTCTGGACGCCATGTGGCGCTACTGAGAGGGAGGACTATCATGGTCAGTGGATGGCTCTTGCACATTGTACTGAAATGCAGCAGCAAACTGGGCAGTAGTGGGAACCACAATGACACAATGAACTCTTAATTAGTTCAAGGAGAGCTCTGAGCCAGACATCCTGTGGCGTGCGTTTCACTGACAAGAACCCTTGCCATTTGCGACTTCAGTGGTGTCAAGCGACATCTCGTTGGAGAGCGGAGTGGAGGTCTGTTGTTTTCCTGATGAAAGCTGGTTCTGCCTCGGTGCAACTAATGGCTGTGTGTTGGTTAGAAGGAAGCCAGTTGAAGGCCTGCAAATAACCTGTCTGTGTGCAAGAACACTGGATCTATATCTGTGGTTATGGTGCGGAGCACGATTTCATATTACAGCAGGAGCATTCTCCAGATTATCCTACACACCCTGACTGAAAATTTGTACGTCAGGCTGGTGATTCGATCTGCTGTGCTGCCATTAATTAACAGCATTCCAGGCGGTGTTTTCCAACTGGATGAAGCTCGCCCACATAAAGCAGTTGTAGCCCAACATGCTCCATAGTGGCCGGCCGTGGTGGCCGAGTGGTTCTAGGCGCTACGGTCTGGAACTGCGCGACCGCTTCGGTCGCAGGTTCGAATCCTGCCTCAGGCATGGATGTGTGTGATATCCTTAGGTTAGTTAGGTTTAAGTAGTTCTAAGTTCTAGGGGATTGATGACCTCAGAAGTTAAGTCCCATAGTGCTCAGAGCCATTTGAACCATTGTGTGTTGACGTGTTGCGTTGATCTACTCGATCACCAGGTCTGTCTCCAACCGAGCTCATGTAAAATATCACTCGACGATAACTCCAGCGTCATCCACAAACAGTATTGATCGATCAAGTGCAACAGGCGTGGAACTCCATTGCACAAACTGACGTCCACCATCTGTGCAACACAATGCATGCACGTTTGCATGCTTACATTCAACATTCTGGCGGTTACAACTATTATTAATGTACTAGCATATCATATTTGCAATGTATTATCTCGCGCTTACATTAACCCGTGATCTTGCAGGTTTAATCACTGTCATATGTTGCCTAGACAAATATATTCCCGAAATTTCATTACCCTACATTATTTATTATTTTTATTTTTTTTTGTGTTGCAATTTTTCCGTCTGTTTATATACAGCCCTAAGCGTAGCGTGAAATTGATTGCTAAGTAGAGACGCTACGATTGCTTTTCCTGGTTACATAAACTACTTGGTAAATGAATAATGGGAAATAATTTGGAACTTTTGTTGTTAAGTAAACTGCTTACTTACGCACTTACTCCTTGGCGCTACAGCCCGTGTAGGGCCTTAGTCTCCTGGTTAAGGAAATTAATAATATTAATTCATCCAAAAAACGACTGAGAGGACTACGATGTATACAACGTACTTGCTGAAATTTTGTTGGTACGTAGAAGACAGTAGCTAAGTTCTCAATAAAGCCACGTTTCTGTGGATGCGTAGGTTTTTTATATTGTGCTTTGGGGGACTGGGTATTTGGACCTCTTTTCACTGTCAACCGTGTTGTAAGATCTTCTTCTGATGTTACCCACAATCTTGTCGCATCTTCTGCTGCCGTTTGTTGACAGAGAGGGAGAAGGAGAACGACTTGGTGTCCTCTCGTTGACATCATTAGTGACGAATCACAAAATCGGATGGGGGAAAAATATAAAAGAAGGAAAATTACAGGTTAACTACTCGTCGAGCAGGAGAAGCTCATATTTACGGAAGGATGTGTAAGGAAATAGGCATTCTTCTTTTCTGAGGAATCATATCGGCATTTGCCTGTACCTATTTGTGAAGCATATCCGTGGCTTCCATTTCTAAGAAACCATACAGGCATCAGCCTTAAACGATTTAGGGAAAATCACGGAAAACATAAATCTGAATGGAGGGTTGGAAAAAAATGCTATCTTCTGTGTGAGACCTGTATCGGCTCCTGCCGATAGCAGTTTTTCCTCTACCGTATCTTGACTTGGTCGCCTAGCAGTGCGTGCTGTGGCGTCTCGCTACAACGAGCAACTCACTCGGCCACCCTGCTTCCAGAGCGCTGTCCACGAAAGCTCGCTTTCCACCACCCCTGCACTTACACGCCCTCCACCTACTCTCCATCTCCCCCTCCCAGATCATGAACTCCGACATTTACTCATCGTACCATCAGACAATCAAGTAGGTAAAAAGACGAGGGCTGGTAGAAATCCCTGGGTAACACAATAAATATTGAATTTAAATGATGAAAGGAGAAAATATAAATATGCAGTAAATGAAGCAGGCAGAAAGGAACACAAACGTCACAAAAATGAGATCGACAGGAAGTGCAAAACTGCTAAGTAGGGATGGCTAGAGGACAAATGTAAAGATGTAGAGGCTCATCTCACTTGGGGTAAGACAGATACTGCCTACAGGAAAATTAAAGAGACCTTTGGAGAAAAGAGAAGCACTTGTATGAATATCAAGAGCTCAGATGGAAACCCAGTTCTAAGCAAAGAAGGGAAAGTAGAAAGTTAAAAGGAGTATGTAGAGGGTCTATACAAGGGCGATGTAGGCTACTTAAGGACAATATTATGGAAATGGAAAAGGATGTAGCTGAAGATGAAATGGGAGATACGATACTGCGTGAAGAGTTTGACAGAGCACTGAGAGACCTGAGTCGAAACAAGGCCCCGGGAGTAGACAACATTCCATTAGAACTACTGACGGCCTTGGGAGAGCCAGTCCTGACAAAACTCTACCATCTGATGAGCAAGATGTATGAGACAGGCGAAATACCTTCAGACTTCAAGAAGAATATAATAATTCCAATCCCAAAGAAAGCAGGTGTTGACAGATGTAAAATTACCGAACTATCAGTTTCATAAGTCACAGCTGCAAAATACTAACACGAATTCTTTATAGACGAATGGAAAAACTGGTAGAAGTCGACCTCGGGGAAGAACAGTTTGGATTCCGTAGAAATGTTGGAACACGTCAGGCAATACTGACCTTACGCCTTATCTTAGAAGAGAGATTAAGGAAAGGCAAAACCTACGTTTCTAGCATTTGTAGACTTAGAGAAAGCTTTTGACAATGTTGACTGGAATACTGTCTTTGGAATTCTGAAGGTGGCAGGGGTAAAATACAGGGTGCGAAAGGCTATTTACAATTTGTACAGAAAGCGGATGGTGGTTATAATAGTCGAGGGGCATGAAAGGGAAGCAGTGGTTTGGAATGGAGTGAGACAGAGTTGTAGCCTCTCCCCGATGTTATTCAATCTCTATATTGAGCAAGCAGTAAAGGAAACAAAAGAAAAATTCGGAGTAGGTATTAAAATCATGGAGAAGAAATAAAAACTTTGAGGTTCGCCGATGACATCGTAATTCTGTCAGAGACAGCAAAGGACTTAGAAAAGCAGTTGAACGGGATGGACAGTGTCTTGAAAGGAGGATATAAGATGAACATCAACAAAAGCAAAACTAGGATCATGGAATGTAGTCGAAATAAGTCGGGTGATTCTGAGGGAATTAGATTAGGAAATGAGACACTTCAAGTAGTAAAGGAGTTTTGCTATTTGGGGAGCAAAATAACTGATGATGGTCGAAGTAGAGAGGATATAAAATGTAGACTGGCAATGGCAAGGAAAGTGTTTCTCAAGAAGAGGAATTTGTTAACATCAGGTCTAGATTTAAGTGCCAGGAAGTCGTTTCTGAAAGTATTTGTGTGGAGTGTAGCAATGTATGGAAGTGAAACATGGACGATAAATAGTTTGGACAGGAAGAGAATAGAAGCTTTCGAAGTGTGGTGCTACAGAAGAATGCTGAAGATTAGATGGGTAGATCACGTAACTAATGAGGAGGTATTGAATAGAATAGGGGAGGAGTTTGTGGCACAATTTGCAAGAAGAAGGGACCGCTTGGTAGGGCATGTTCTGAGGCATCAAGGGATCACATATTTAGCATAGGAGGGCAGCATGGAGGGTAAAAATCGTACAGAGAGACCAAGAGATGAATACATTAAGCATATTCAGAAGGATGTAGGTTGCAGTAAGTACTGGGAGATGAAGAAGCTTGCACAGGATAGAGTAGCATGGAGAGCTGCATCAAACCAGTCTCAGGACTGAAGACCTCAACAACAACAAACAGCTGTTTATCCCATCCAATCCAAGTCATCAGTGCTTCTGCTCCCTCCCCTCCCTCACATTTCCTTATTCCCGCTTATTTTTCATTTGCCTTTCTTTCCCAATTCTCCTCTTTACCCAACAACTATTAGCGTCACCTCTTCCCCTTCTACTCCACCCGCTCATCTCTTTTCTCCCGGTATTCACATCCTTCTATTTTATTTTCCGCCCCTATTTACTTGTCTCTTTTTCACCTAGTAAGATTTTTCCCGTCAATTGTCCGAAGATAGGGTTGCCTATACCGCTGGCAGTCCACCTCCTGGCCATATGGCGCATGGGCGGGGGGGGGGGGGGGGATTAAATAATAATAATAATAATAATAATAATAATAATAATGAAGAAGAAAAGGCTCGCTGTTAATCCGTTTGGAGTGCTCGTGCTGCAGCTGACAATGGCAGGAGGCGCTGTAGCGGCCTGTCCGCTGTTCACATTAGCCCTTTGGAGGTGACGCACTCGCCGGACTGTATTTGAAGAGACGCTTTGTAGTCAGTAGGTTCCGGGAAGTGTCAGACGCCGGCTGGCTCTGAGAAGCTAGCTGTTGGCGACTTCATCCCACGCACTGCTAGGAACAATTAATTTTGTGAAAAAGGCTCTCAGAATACTCGCTTGCAGCATTTGTACTCCCACTAACTGGTGTTTGCACTAGAGGAACCTTAGCTAAACTAATTTTTTTGCCGTGCTTCGTCGTCTTCTGCAATGTTAGGACAGAATGATGTAGCTCTAGTGGCATCTAATGTTATTTGTAAGCTTCTAAACCACTGCCGTTAGACTTGGTAATCTTTCTAAGGTTTAATGTATGAGAAACCTGGCATTTCTGGGTACTTATGAATTCCGTTCTTCTGCTAGTCCATCTCCTCCTCCATCCACTGTCCATCTTCTCTTGCCCCTCTCTCCCTCTCTCTATTCACGTCCTCTTCCCTCGTCTTTCTATACCGATTCTCTGTTTTTCTACTTCTCCTCCCTCTTCTCTGTATTCATCCTCCCTGTTCATGACCACCATCCTCCCTGTCTCTGTCCATTTCCATCGCCCCCTCTCTCTGTCCGCCTTCTCCACCCCTACTCTCTGTCCATCTCCTCCTTCTCCTCCTCCTACTCCTTCTCTCTCTCCATTTCCTCCTATCATTTCATCATTTTCCTTTTTGTCCTCCTCTCCCCTCTCTCTGTCTCCTCCTCTGTCTATATCCCCCTCTCCTTCTTCGTCCATTTCTTCCTCCTCCTTACATTTGTGCCTGTCTCCTCCTTCCCCTCGCTGCCTGTCCATCTCCACGTCCTCCTGTCCCGATGTTATCACATTCACCCCAATAGGAGGCTGGTGGTTCTTACGCCTACAGCATCTCTCGTCACATTGTGTACCAAACGTGACTGAAATCCTTCCAGGGCTTTAGGATGAACTTTTCACCCATGGCTTTGCTAGCATACACACAAGTCGAAAATATTTCACATGTGTTTAACAATTTCACACGTACTTCTACACATTTCTATCTACACAAATGATCTTTTGGATAGGGTGGATAGCAATGTGCGGCTGTTTGCTGATGATGCTGTGGTGTACGGGAAGGTGTCGTCGTTGAGTGACTGTAGGAGGATACAAGATGACTTGGACAGGATTTGTGATTGGTGTAAGGAGTGGCAATTAACTCTAGATATAGATAAATGTAAATTAATGCAGATGAATAGGGAAAAGAATCCCGTAATGTTTGAATACTCCATTAATAGTGTAGCGCTTGACACAGTCACATCGATTAAATATCTGGGCGTAACATTGCAGAGCGATATTAAGTGAGACAAGCATGTAGTGGCAGTTGTGGAGAAGGCGGATAGTCGTCTTCGGTTCATTGGTAGAATTTTGGGAAGATGTGGTTCATCTGTAAAGGAGACCGCTTATAAAACACTAATACGATCTATTCTTGAGTACTGCTCGAGAGTTTGGGATCCTTATCAGGTCGGATTGAGGGAGGACATAGAATCAGTTCAGAGGCGGGGTGCTAAATTTGTTACTGGTAGGTTTCATCATCACGCGAGTGTTACGGAAATGCTTCAGGAACTCGTGTGGGAGTCTCTGGAGGAAAGGAGGCGTTCTTTTCGTGAATCAATACTGAGGAAATTTAGAGAACCAGCATTTGAGGCAAACTGCAGTAAAATTTTACTGCCGCCAACTTATATTTCGCGGAAAAACCACAAAGATAAGATACGAGAGATTAGGGCTCGTACAGAGGCATATAGGCAGTCATTTTTCCCTCGTTCTGTTTGGGAGTGGAACAGGCAGGGAACATGCTAGTTGTGGTACGAGGTACCCTCCGCCACGCACCGTATGGTGGATTGCGGAGTATGTGTGTAGATGTAGATATAGATATTTCATCTATATGCCTAGCGAATTTCCACTGAAGTTTCATTTTCAAGCTTATTAATGTTCATGATGTTGTATCTCGTGATCTGCATGCTGTACAATTAAGTAATTTTGTAGATACAACCAGCCGCCTGCGAAATGTGTTGCTAATATAATTGTCAGTCGAGAAATAGTAAATTAAAACGTCATCTACGATGCGGCAGTTTTTCACGCATTACCGCTCGTGACATCATCTGTCGTGAGCTGTGTGGTGAACAATGATATATTTTTCTAGGTACATTCTGCGGAATATGTGGATAGCGTCTGCTAAATGTGTTGCGAACATCGTTAGTAGTAAAGAAATAACAAATTTAAGCGTCATGCATCATACAGCAGTTTCTCCGCATCTCAGTGTTTGGCGACGTATCTCCTGAATTTTTTGTCGTTCAAAGATAGATAATTGTAGGTATATTCAGCGGCAGAGCCGGGTACTGTCTGCGGAAAGTCTTGCAAACAGAATTGGTAGCAGCGAAGTAATCAATTTAAACGTTTTGCATGATGCGATGGTTTTTCAGCAGTTAGTCTTTGTGACGTCGTATCGTCTGAACTAAATATTGAGCAATGACAGAGTTTCTCTGGTACGTTCAGTGATGTATGTCAATATTGTCTGCAAAATGTGTGATGAATATAGTTAGTAGAAAAGAGGTAATAAGTTAAATCAGCATGCTTCATGTAGCACTTTTATTGCATGAACTGCGAAAATGTAGTAAGCTACAGACTTCTTTCCTTTCATCATTTTTTGGGGGTTGTCAGCGAGAAACAGTTTCGTAGAGGTTTCAAATTACGTGTAAAGTTTGTTGCAAGTATCTTCAGTGCTCTCATTCTCAAACACTGGATAACTAAATTATGGGTATTCCTGTTATGGGTATTCCTGCGTCGTGGGCTACACTGCTTTTTCAGGTCCATCGCTTCTCCTTTGATAAGTGGATGGTTCTTACAACTACAGTGATTTTCTCCGGAAGGTAAATAATACCATGTGTACCACGTTTGGTTGAAATCACTACAGTGGCTTAGGAGGAAATGTGGAACATCATATATACAAACGTATGACCATATATAACTGCCTGATTTTCTTTTCTTCCACTGACTTTACAAAATAAAACAAGTGCTTCCTTTGGCATGAAGTGTTTTTGGTCCAGCCCGTTCACTCCCAGCCACCCCTTTAAAATTTTTCCCTTCGAAAATCTGTGGGAATATACACTCCTGGAAATGGAAAAAAGAACACATTGACACCGGTGTGTCAGACCCACCATACTTGCTCCGGACACTGCGAGAGGGCTGTACAAGCAATGATCACACGCACGGCACAGCGGACACACCAGGAACCGCGGTGTTGGCCGTCAAATGGCGCTAGCTGCGCAGCATTTGTGCACCGCCGCCGTCAGTGTCAGCCAGTTTGCCGTGGCATACGGAGCTCCATCGCAGTCTTTAACACTGGTAGCATGCCGCGACAGCGTGGACGTGAACCGTATGTGCAGTTGACGGACTTTGAGCGAGGGCGTATAGTGGGCATGCGGGAGGCCGGGTGGACGTACCGCCGAATTGCTCAACACGTGAGGCGTGAGGTCTCCACAGTACATCGATGTTGTCGCCAGTGGTCGGCGGAAGGTGCACGTGCCCGTCGACCTGGGACCGGACCGCAGCGACGCACGGATGCACGCCAAGATCGTAGGATCCTACGCAGTGCCGTAGGCGACCGCACCGCCACTTCCCAGCAAATTAGGGATACTGTTGCTCCTGGGGTATCGGCGAGGACCATTCGCAACCGTCTCCATGAAGCTGGGCTACGGTCCCGCACACCGTTAGGCCGTCTTCCGCTCACGCCCCAACATCGTGCAGCCCGCCTCCAGTGGTGTCGCGACAGGCGTGAATGGAGGGACGAATGGAGACGTGTCGTCTTCAGCGGTGAGAGTCGCTTCTGCCTTGGTGCCAGTGATGGTCGTATGCGTGTTTGGCGCCGTGCAGGTGAGCGCCACAATCAGGACTGCATACGACCGACGCACACAGGGCCAACACCCGGCATCATGGTGTGGGGAGCGATCTCCTACACTGGCCGTACACCACTGGTGATCGTCGAGGGGACACTGACTAGTGCACGGTACATCCAAACCGTCATCGAACCCATCGTTCTACCAATTCTAGACCGGCAAGGGAACTTGCTGTTCCAACAGGACAATGCACGTCCGCATGTATCCCGTGCCACCCAACGTGCTCTAGAAGGTGTAAGTCAACTACCCTGGCCAGCAAGATCTCCGGATCTGTCCCCCATTGAGCATGTTTGGGGCTGGATGAAGCGTCGTCTCACGCGGTCTGCACGTCCAGCACGAACGCTGGTCCAACTGAGGCGCCAGGTGGAAATGGCATGGCAAGCCGTTCCACAGGACTACATCCAGCATCTCTACGATCGTCTCCATGGGAGAATAGCAGCCTGCATTGCTGCGAAAGGTGGATATACACTGTACTAGTGCCGACATTGTGCATGCTCTGTTGCCTGTGTCTATGTGCCTGTGGTTCTGTCAGTGTGATCATGTGATGTATCTGACCCCAGGAATGTGTCAATAAAGTTTCCCCTTCCTGGGACAATGAATTCACGGTGTCCTTATTTCAATTTCCAGGAGTGTATTTCATTGGTGTTAAAGCCTTGTGGAAGAACTGGGGACGTAATTATTGCGAAGGGAAAATCATGTTAAGAAATCTGTGAACATACGTAAGTGACTAGCATACAGAGGGACTGAAATAAAATATCTTCATACTTTAAGATGTGACTATTGTGCACTAAATACATCAGACATTGGGTGAACATAATGTGCGCTAGATTTTGTGATAAAGTTTTACTCAGTGTTGTAGTTAACTGCAGTGAGCATTTTGGGTACTGGTACTGGCTCCTATCTTCGACCACCCGTTGAATTCCACTGCGCTGCATATCTTCTGTCCGGACATAGCTCCTGGACATAATTCGAAAAATGCCGTGCCAACTTGCGAATAGGTGACTATCTCACCTTTTCCGTTAAAAACGCATTCGCTCTGCACAGCTGCCGGAGAGATCAATGTAGACAACGCTATAGCCGACAGCTGACAAGTAATGTGCCTACTGGGCGGGAAGTAGCAGAAACGTCTCTGTACGTCCATCTTTTCAGAAATGTTTCGGGACCACGGCTGTTCAGTATAGAATGTCTTTCGTTGTTCTGATTGAAATGAGTGTCTTTCCATTATACTGCATGTGTATCGCAGAATTCTTCAGACTTACTTCGTAGCTTATGGTTTGGTATATCACCCAGCTACACGCCTGCTTACTAGCAAACTTATCATTTTCGTGATAACGCTGGTTGTGCCCTTTTCGGTATATTTCAATGGTTACTGCTTATTGAGAATTCGTCAGAGCATGTTACATTAGATTCATAAATTGGTTCATTAAAAATGTTTTATTAAGTAAGTTTCATCTTTGCATTCTCGTTTTATTAGTTATTATTAGTATATGGAACTTGATGATACAGTTGTGGGGTTGACATCCAGTAGGTGCTTTATGTTTTACTATCATTTGGCAAAATGTACTCAGATGTTTTACCTTTAGTCTGTACTCATCAGTATACGAACTATATTGTTTTACTACAACTGTACCCTGTTACACCGTGATTATCTATGCATAACATGTAATACTGGCCTGCGTTCAGCAGGTTCTTTTTCACGATCATATGATATACGTATTTTGCTCCGTAGTTTATGTTGACACACTGTGCAATTTTATCTTATTTTATTCCCTAATTTATCTGTAATTTTGATGTAGTTTGCTGTACAGTTTGGTGTTGTAATGTTATTACGTATTACCACTCCATATAATACTTTCAGTAACCCTTTTTATGTATTTCAAACTGTTACTATTGTTGTCTGTACACAAGAGCCTGAAGATGACGTAATATATCGCCGAAACTGGTAGCCCAACAAAATAACAATTTGGAATTATAGATGGCTAAAAGGTATTTGATTTGACATTCTGTAGCAGAAATGGCCCCTTTCCTCATGTCCTGAATGGAAGCAAAGAAGACTATTATTTAATGTCCTTCTGATACAGTGGCGTTATAAGCAGAGGTTCAGTTCGAAATGGATAAAGATATGCCTGGAAGTGGATAGTGGACATATCTCTCGCATTAAGAGAAACCACGGGAACTTAAATTACGTGTCGGGGGTTTCCTCGGTCACGGTTGTTCAAAAATGGCTCTGAGCACTATGGGACTTAACATCTGTGGTCATCAGTCCCCTAGAACTTAGAACTACTTAAACCTAACTAACCTAAGGACACCACAAACATCCATGCCCGAGGCAGGATTCGAACCTGCGACCGTAGCAGTCCCGCGGTTCCGGACTGAGCGCACGGTTGTTCGCAATGATACATTTTTTTCTTACAAGGACCCCCTTGAGTACGAGGTCGCTAGTTAAATCCTTAGGAGGGCTCATTTGAAACTGTTGTTTTAACAGTTACGACAGGAAAAATATTAGCTACTAATGACTCACCATATCGATCAATAAAAAGGCTGAAAATGAGTGTCACGGAGGTGCACAGGTAAACTTTCAATCGGATGTACGTATTACACTTCACAAAGTGGATGTCGTCGACATTCAAAAATTCTTCAAAACAAACCATTAACTTACTCAATGAGCACCGATTGAAGAATGACGAGCCAAAGTTATTACAAAGGTTCGCACCATGAAGGTCGAAGGAGAACTCCTTGGGAGATACAAACCTTGCAGGCCGATCAGCTAGGTATCCACTCTCAACGAATGCTTGTACAAGCATGTTGTTGTAACGGGGTGATGAGAACTGATGGACTGTAATGGCATGCAACCGTATGCGAAACAATCTGTCATGGAGCTTATCGCGAAACTGGCTGTCCTTTAATGCGTAGGTGCAGATTTTACAATAATGTGTTTTATGGACTCGGAAAAAAGAAACATCAAGATGGTGAATGTGAGTACAGGCTTTCTCGGCGAATTTCATATATGAAGTCTTCATTCATCTTCACCTGAAGATGATGGAGTCGCATTCCAGTGAAACGTTGCTACGAGGCGACGACGCTACTCGGCTGACAACCCGTGAAGACTTCATACATCAAAATGGTGAATTTGCCCAGTAATTACCAGGGCTATGAACTGCTATGTCACACACTTTTCAGGAGGGATAGTTTGCTCTCTAGGAGTATGAATTTTACAGGCAAACCAAGAATCAAGCAAAAGCATGTTATTTTTACCAGCTATTGGCCATAAGCAGTGCCCATACCATAGTTGTTCTCTTACATTCATTTTACCACTCTTGCTTCCAATGACGTAAATATTCCCTGCTGCTCTTATAAGACCACGCAGACGAGAAAGAATCATAGGGGGCAGAGTACCTCCCACTTTTCACACCATAATAAATTATTTTTCGGCCAATTTACTATCCACATTAACTATCAGCATAATTGTATACGAACGCGTTAAGACATTGATGTTAGCTGATCTTCGTACAATTCTCTTGATACCTCTGATTACCAGGTTTCCTTTCATATGAATTTCCTCTTCAACTCCCTATTGATGGGAGTTGAAAAATTCCTAGCTCAGCGATGTTGTTTATCTCATCTTCAAATTTTCGGGGTGATTCCGTAGTTTGCTGTGCATATTCAAGTTGACGCTTTACATGAAATTTCATTATCTTACATCTTCCAATTCTGTAGCGCTGTTTGAAGTTATGCAGTCATCCTCTGCCTCCCTTGATATCTATGTCGCGCACAGTTTGATGTGCATAAAGTAATAGATCACTATCTTGCACATCCGTTAAATTGCATTGAGCTACATTGAAATGCGCAAACACGAATTTTTGTAATGAGTGCGTCTTACTCTCCCTTGAATACCTGCAGTTTTTCTAATGCAATGCTGCAATAAAAGATTTATCGCTGCGGACGTATTTGAAATTTGTTCATAATTGTTTTGTTTTTTTTACTGGATAGTGGATGATCTTTCATGTACGTAATTACGTTTAGTACCCTCTCCTTGGACAACGATAGTCCTCCATTACGTTTCACTGGGGACGGGATTTGTGGCTCCCTGTCAGACAAGGATGATGAACTACGTGACTCGACAGCTATTTCAGTATCACTCTCACCTGTTAACTACGTATCGTCATTATTATACTCCTCGTGTACATTTTTCGCACAGTCGAGCGTATAGGACAGCACATACTCCCCTGGCGTATCTTGCAGAAATGTTGACTTTCATCTGCGACTTCTTTCTCACTCCTTTCTGACCAATGTCAACTTCGGCAACTGTTGTTGCAGATATAAAGCAATGTTTGCTTTGTTCATCGTTGCCATTGTTCTGCTTTGTGTCAACACCACGAGCACTGTAGCTCGGCTACGAGTTGCTCGTCGGCTAAGCAGCTGAACTACGCTTTGTAGCCTCATGCTATGCTCATCATTGGATACTTCCAGTCTCGCCCCCTGTTGCCATTTGCAGCCAACATTGTGGTTGTACGGTACACAACATGTGGGGCGTCGAATGGGATGTCTAATCCCGTAAATATCATTGGCCTTTTGCGGCCTCGCACTCAAGAGGTTCCTTGCTAGTCTGCTATCGGTACTCTGCGTCGTTGCCGGATTTCACACATCGTGGTCAGTTTCCACGCAGTTGACAACATGTAGCTATCATTTCGAGAAATCGTGGAGTTGATTTCTTGGATCTACAGCTTCTCGCTGCTTCGCAAGGAATATATGAGGTTTTTTTTGAGGGGACGCCCCTTTCGTAACTTTTGGCACTCATGTTCACTTACATTGTTATACGTCCTGTAACCCATCTCCAAAAAATATGGAAACTTATGGTAAGGTCTTATGGGACCAAACTGCTGAGGTCTTTGGTCCCTAAGCTTACACACTACTTAATCCAACTTATACTAACGTACGCTAAGGACAACACACACACACACACTCATACCCAAGGGAGGACTCGAACTTCAGACGAGGGAAGGCGCCCTAGACCGCCCGGCTACCCTGCAAGTCAATCCATCTGCTATCCATCTGTCTCATCTTTGATGAACCAAGGATATACCTAACGTTGTTATTGTAATAAAACACAAAATGCATTCCGCTGAAACGTGTTTGTTCCATTTACAGGGTGAACGGGCTGGGGGTATTTAAAAACATTTGTTTATATTTCAGTACCTATTGAGATCTATAAGTTTATTCGTCCATCGTTGTACACCACTTATCGCCTCATGTTCGTCATGTCGGTAAGTGTTATGATCTACACTGTGGCGCAGATCCATTGTCTCAAATGAATGAGATATCGAACCTATGTTCTATAAACAACGTCCTCGATAAACCCAACAAATCCCCATGCACTGAAATCCAGTGGAGACCGTGGGGATCAGCCAGTGGGACCCATTCCCCTTCCGATCCTACGCTCGGGAAACGTCTCTTGGAGAAAATTTGTAACATCCTCAGGGTAGTGGTAGGCAAGGGGGGAGGGGGGAACCGTCTTGGTGGAAAATGACATCGGGAGACACATTTGAAAATGCAGTTTTCCAAAATGTCGAGATAGGTCTGGCCTGTCACTGGTGGGCATGCGCCATGCGACTCAGCGCTGTTCATTAAGTGAAGAGGATCACATCTTGAAGAGAGGTTCTATCGATTGTGTATTTGCTCAACAACATAAAACGTTGTGCTCTTCCATTTGTTGGTGTACACCTCTAGCCTGGACACCCTGTGTTATTAGTCATGTCTCAGATAATATTAACCACTACATCTACTCTGTCCTTCCTGGAGTCACAAAATAACAGCACTTCAGAGTAAGCACAAGGCCCACCGAGTTGCGAAGTTTACGGTAGTGCTTATAGCCATTGAAGCTAATCATCAGGAAGGAACGAGTACGATCAACAGATCCCCATTCGTCAACCTGTTCTAGTTCTTACGATATCATTGTTGCTCGTAGTTATCCTTATTTATTTCTGCAGGTTTTCTTGAAAGCATTAATTTTTCGTTAGGTTTTACAATGGAGTCTGCCACATACTATAGTGATTTTCACATGTTTCCTTTGAGAACAGTTGTAACCATAAATTATTATGCTGAGTTATGTTGGGCACTATTTTCATATTACGATATAGCTGTTCTGGAAACCGCTAAAATAATCATTCGTACTGAATTAGTTTTAGTATGGGACGAATGTGGTTGCTCCCTCCTGTCTGCAACCACGTTGGACTGGAATGAACGTGATGAAACAGAAGAATGTAATATATTCTGCCTCTCCAATATTTATAGCACAAATATTAAATTTTATTACAAAAGCAATTCAGAATCAGAATCGCAAATCATTTACCGGCCGCGCTCGAGAATTATGAACAAAAGCCTCCGCCGAGCATTCTCTCTCTCTCTCTCTGTCTCTCTCTCTCTCTCTCCCTCTCTTTCTGTATCACACACATACATACATGCACACGTAAACGCGAGCACGCGTCCACGGGTGAAAACGGCGGAAGATGGAGAAAACGGGTGGACAGACAGATGAGTGAGAGAGAATTTGCCCAAGTCCTATTGCCATCATGTCTGATCGACTCAAAAGGGAAACAAATAAGAAAACATAAATATGAGCGGTGGGACGGCTCCAGGAAAAAATATGACAGAGAACGAGTTTCGGTTAACCGACTAAACCATATTTCTGGGCTTAGAAAACATAATGAGTTCTGCTTTATCACTCTACCTGAGACCTGACCAGAAAGCCGAGTGCGTGCTCCCCGTGCACATGGAGGTGCGCCGGCCCCCAGTCGAATCCGTGTTTGGGTCAATGGCCGGATGGTTTTTAGGCGTTTCCCCACATGCGACTACATGAATACCGGGCTGGTACCCACGCATTGCTTCAGATGCACGCTACGCAAATATTTAGAACACGTTCTCAGACTCGAACGTGAGACTGAAAGTTCTTCATATCAAAAACTTGTAATTATTATTAGCCTGGTGAAAGATGTATGGAAAAATGTAAAGCTCTGTCTGTAGAAATATTTTCGTTACCTATACTTTTTGTCTAAGCACTGCAAGGCAATCTAGTGAAACCTTACAATCGTTATCATAAAGTCTGATATGTGGCTGTACCACTTGTATTATGAAAACCCTTATTCCGAAATGTCACTATTCAACCTCTTACAATTGGATATGTCATTACACTGATAGTGAAGAGAAAACTGAAATTAACTACTCTTCCTATAATTCATGAAAGATCAATTCTATACTATCTGACTGCGATATTAAAAATATTCTCTAAGCAGAATTACTGGCTCTGGCAAACAACAAACTCATCTGTACTCTTTCTCCAGAGACTCAATGCTTCAGTTACCAAGAAACTAAATGAGTTCACGAAAATACTGAACAGATTTTTCGCGGAGACTGGGAGTCAGATTGCACACTGTTGCCAATATTTTTGTAGAAAATTTCGAGGCACGTGCCATGCATTGGGCGGCATTGAAAACTGAATGCTTCTGTAGATATGTGGACGATAATATTGTTATTTAATCTAATGTCAGTGAGAGTTTGTGCTGTGTAGATGGAAGTGGATGATTGTTTTCCTTTCCTTTATACATGGCCCTTCCACCTGACACAAGCCCCAGTAACCTTCTTGTGCCGCGCGGACGTTCAGGAAGAGTGTCCGTGAGGTCCTGGGAGGTACTGACAGGTATGTGAACCCATTACGACTCCAATGTTGCTGGGTTTCTTAATTGAGGATACATGACACGAATAGCCCTATCGAGATGATCCCACAGAATCTCGTTGTGTTTAAATTCTGGTAGTTTGTCGGCCAGGAGAGTATGGCAAACTCATCCTGGTTATTTTCGAATCACGCTTGTACACTGCGAGCTGTCTTACCCATTGCACTGTCCTGCTGGCAGGTGCCAGCGTACTGCGGAAAGATCAAACTGCATGTAGGCGTTGTCATGGTCCCCAAAGATAGATTGATACTTGTGTTGACCCACTGTGCCTTCCAGAATGACAAGAGCAACCAGGGAATGATACAAAAACATTCTTCAGCCTACAGTGCTCCCTCCTTCGACCTGAACCCTTATGATGATTGTTGCAGGGCCACGCACACAAACATCCAACTGCGCGATGGAGCATAAAACATGATTCTTCTGAAAAGGCCACCTATCATCACACATCGCACGTCCAGCTGCGGTATTGGCGTGCAAATTCCAGCAGTCAGATTGGCTAAATGAAGCAGTCGCCTGCTGTGGAGACTCGTATGTAGAGAAGTTCGCTGACCGGTCGTTAATGAGACACTGTTGGTAGCCCCTTGGTTCATCTGGGCGGCCAGTTGTTCCACAGTTGCACGACTATTCGCCCATACGCATCTCCGGAGCCGTCGTTCGCCCCTGTTATCTACGGCCAGTGGTGCACCACAATTGTCTCGGTGCCAGTTTTGGTTCAAATGGTTCAAATGGCTCTGAGCACTATGGGACTTAACATCTGAGGTCATCAGTCTCCTAGAACTTAGAACTACTTAAACCTAACTAACCTAAGGACATCACACACATCCACGCCCGAGGCTGGATTCGAACCTGCGACCGTAGCGGTCGCGCGGTTCCAGACTGAAGCGCCTAGAACCGCTCTGCCACACTGGCCGGCGCCAGTTTTGGATAGTGCTACTTTTCCATTCCGGTATACATTAAGCACGGTGGTACGCGAACACTTAACAAACTTACCTGTTTCATATAGTCTTCCACCCTTGGTCCGAAAGCTAATGATCATGCCTTTCGGACGTTAGATAAATTGCTCCGTTCCCGCTTACGATACCGACTGCATTGTTTTTCGCGCCCTCCCCCCACCCCCACTTGCTTCATATAACCTCCACTCCACTGCTACTGCTGACACCTGCCCTCTGTGAGTCGTTATTGGATGCTGATGTGGAACATGAGCAGTGCTCATATCAATGTGACTGGAGCGAGTATGTTAGTTAAGAGAAAGGGAGATGCTGCGTTTGGAAATGCTGTTTTTAGGAAGCCAGCTCACACTGATTTCTGTCTTCAGGATGATATTTCTAACTACCCGGTCCTGCGTGGACGGCTACTTCGTAACTTGGTTCATACAGCCCCTGGAAAGCCTGGCAAACAACGTTCCGGGAGTGCGAGAGCTGCGGCCACACTCCGAAGGCAGCAGCGTTCGGGCTGTCAGAGAGGGGCGAGGAGGTGAAGTAGCAGGACGGCTGCAGGCGGACACGCTAGAGCAATGCAGGGCCTTTGTTGAAAAATACTACTTATGTTCAAGTAGGTTTTCGTTCTGCAATAAGAACACTATGGCGTTCAATCAGTTGTCCAAAAATAACAAACTGGAGAAACCAGATCGTTCATAGCAGTGGGAACTGCCTTACTTCTTCATGATTTAAGGGCATTCCACAGTGCTTAACATGCCATCGTACTATTATGAATTGGAAAAACACTTATTGGAACGTCATTACAAAAATGGTTCAAATGGCTCTGAGCACTATGCGACTCAACTTCTGAGGTCATCAGTCGCCTAGAACTTAGAACTAATTAAACCTAACTAACCTAAGGACATCACACACATCCATGCCCGAGGCAGGATTCGAACCTGCGACCGTAGCGGTCACGCGGTTCCAGACTGAAGCGCCTTTAACCGCACAGCCACACCGGCCGGCAACGTCATTACACCACAACCCACAAAGACTATATGACGCACATTTTCTTTCTGATGAAGGACAGTTAATGTTGGCGCAACTGAAAGTGGCCATTACGAAAAAAAAAAAAAAACTGTGTTAAGAGTAATTAGAGCGGTGATGACATCTTTTATAATCGACTCCATCAGTCATTTGAATTCGTTAAGTGTATTAATGCAAGGGGGGACTAATTAGGTAACAGATATAACGGACAAGATTGATGCTATCAAACAAAGAATAATAGGAAAAATCAGCCTCAAGTTCATGACATATAACTTTTTCCGTAACTCAAAGCAATCAGTTGTGGAAGGGATATGGCTTTCTACGTTTGAGCAAACTAATCAAGAGCTTCCAAGGATATTACACGACGGAAGACGCGTTTCGATATATTTGTCAGATCATTCTCTCATTTGTCTGCTAACATCCCTCATTAATTCCAATTTGAGCTGACAGATGTATATTGTAGCATTCAGATCAACGACCTGTTTTTCTAATCCAATCATTTACAAGACTATTATAAAATGTTACTCCAAGAGCAATACCTTCGACTGCACAGACAATTCGCTAAAGGAATTTCACTGATGGCTGGAAACGGGCATGTGAATATTTTTTTTTTTTTTTTTTTTTTTTTTTGCATGTGTAGCCTTCAGTATATAGCTGTTTCACCCACACACACGAGCTCGGAATAGTGCAATGTTGCGAGAAATCGAGTCAGCATATCTTGGCCAGGACTGGCCTATGTCATCTCAGACCCTGAGAGTTTGTCAGCTCAGTCATCAGCCGCGCGGGATTAGCCGAGCTGTCTATGGCGCTGCAGTCAGGGACTTTGCGGCTGGTCCCGGCGGAGGTTCGAGTCCACCCTCGAGCATGGGTGTGTTTGCTTGTCCTTAGGGTAATTTAGGTTAAGTAGTGTGTAAACGTAGGGACTAATGACCTTAGCAGTTAAGTCCCATAAGATTTCACATATTTGAACATTTTTGAGCTCAGTCATCGACGCCACTGACCAACCATGAATCGGGTGAGTGAATAGATAAACGATGTTACGCATATATAAACGGGTGTTACATTACAGTGATTTATGTTGATCAACTGGCTATCTTCGCACCTCTAGCTGATCATCTTCGAGTTTCCCTGTATTTACAAATAATTTCCTAACAACGTCACCTCTGAAGAAAACGGCGATTATCATCAGAGGACTGTAAACTTTATCTGGCAGATATTTTATATATTCTGTAAAGAGCAACGGTCCTTCATCACATTTCTGAGACAGACCAGGCGCTACTTTCGATTTTATAAGCGACGTGCGGCATTTAGTTTGTTAGGACAATTGCAGTCCAATTGCAGACATGTCCAGTACTGAATAATACGCAGTTTGTTTATGAGACAGACCAGGCGCTACTTTCGATTTTATAAGCGACGTGCGGCATTTAGTATGTTAGGACAATTGCAGTCCAATTGCAGACATGTCCCGTACTGAATAATTCGCAGTTTGTTTGTTAGGCATCAGTGCAGAACTGTATTCAAACTGCAATGCATTACCTTATCAGTACTCTCTCTAGGTTCGTGAATATGGTATACAAGGAGAGAACCTGGACTTCACACGAGCGGTATCTGTGCTGATTCCTGTGGAAGGAAAGATTGCTCTCGAAAATTGTTGGCGTACCAGAGCTAGACATATGCTTCATGAAGGGTCCATCAGCCTCTTCAGCTTTGTTATCTATAGGTATACTGGGAGCTATATGGATCTAACGTAAGTTAGCCTCATTTATTCTTGCTCCATCTGGCAGGTTGGTTTCATGATTCAGTACATTAACTGTGTTGTGTTTATACAGTACGTATTATTTATATACGAAGAGAAATTGGGTTTCATGGTGTCGTCAGGGAATAGAACAAGCTACGATTAGAGAGGGATAACGAAGAGTAGGCCTTAAACGATTTAGGGAACTCATAAGATGAACCAGTTGAAATATATACCTGAATCACAAACGTGAACCAAGTTTCCTAATGACTGCGGCACCTCACATGGCGATTTCACTCAGAGAATCTCCACGAAAATACCTTTGATGTACCCATTTGAAATAAGCACGTTCATGGGAACACAATGGTTTCTGGAAAGGACAAAGAAACATCTTGGAAAATATCATGTCTTAGTTTGATTGAAAAACTCATAAACATATCTGCCATGCCCTTTGAGCGCACTGGCGAATATATACTGCCTGAATCACACCGAAGACATGGTCTCATATCAGTGTAACTCAGCACATCTGCGGATATGTAAATGATGAGAATTGCAATTCTTTGTGAGATATAGTACGGGCGCCGGCGTCCATTAGTGTTGTCCGCGTTGCGTGTTGTTACCGGGCATAGTAGGGCACGTAAGGAGTGTGAATAGCGTCAAACGTTGATTGACCACTCTGAAGGGCATGGAGATGCCACTTACTCGTAAGAAAGAGCATTATTACCACCTGACAGAATTTGATAGGAGCCTCATTGTGGAACCCTATTTGACCAGGTTGTCCAATCATGCAACGTACAGATTTTTGGGGCATTCTGATGTGACAGTGGCATGATGTTGAACTGTATGGGAAGGTATTCTCGTCGTCCGGTTTCCCGCAGACGATGGCCGTGCACCACAAGGCATGACCGCTGTACTGTGCATCAAGCACATCGCAACCCCTTCAAATCTGCACCTGCCATCCGAGAGCAGGTCATGGACGGCCTGCAACATTCTCTGTCATGCCGGACAGTTGTTTGGAGACTGGCAGCAGCCTAACTAAATATCCGCGTTTCGCGTGGTGTCATGACAAGACATGGTAGTGCGTTCAGAAATGCATCATGTTCCTTGACTTCCGAGTTGATTATGGACGGCGAGTATTGCGACAACCTTGGGAAATTTACCACTCTTCCAATGTTCTGAGGAAGCATAGCAGCGATATAATCCCATCATCATCGTGTAGGTAGCCACGGGGTAAGACTTCGTGTGGCGTCTGGTAGTGAATGAGGGTACTGTAAACGCACAACGTTACCTCATGGACATCCGTCATCCTCATGTGTACCTCTCAGGCGACAAACCGTATCGTCCACATGCGCCAGTGTGAATTGTCTGCATGGTGTTCAGATACACCTCTGGCCAGCAAGACCTCCAAATCTGTCTCCCATAGGACTTGCGTGGGACCATCTCGGACGTCAACTCCGTTTCATTGCCTATATCCAGACCATCATAGGACAATTACAAGAATTTAAGGCCAGATTCGGCAATGAGATGGTACAATGGCAACGACAGCTTTCCCAACCGAATCTGGGCATGCAGTCAAGTCAGAGGGGGTGTGCTATCGTACTGATAACAAGAACCGTTTTTGTAGATTTAACTAAATTTTGTAACCATTAAAATAACATCACACACCCTCTCAACCCGTGAGGTTTCGTTTCGTTTTCTCCTCCCCTACTGAGGGCTTCAACTTTTTTTTTTGTCTTTTTTTTTGTTTTTGTCAGGTGTTGAATAAAGGGCGTCCTATGAGGAATAGTCAATATTCAGGCTTATCACAGGAACGATCATTCGAAGCAAAAAATTGTAGTAAACAGGGTCTCTAAAATGTATACCTTAAGAGCTAGGAGAAATTCATCCTCGATGCTGTGAAACGAATGTGTGCTACTGGAAGCACTCTGCTTTCCATTTTTTGGAGGTAGTATGAACTAATACAAGATAAAATTATCTAGTAAACAAGGACTGTAAAATTCATATATTTAGAGCTGAGAAAACGAGTCCAGTACGAGAGGTACGTTTCGTAATAGCGAAGGCGAACAAGTGCTCGTAGCTCTCAAAATATGCGCTTTAGAGCCTATGTCTACTGGATATTTTTTCTTGTTTTGGTCCATGTTAATACCTCTCAAAATATGGAAAGCAAAGAGCTTATTATAGAAGAGATTTGTTCCACAATATCGAAGATGAAGAAGTTCTCATAGTTCTCAAGGTATATTTACTGGAGATTTTTGCTTCGGATGATCGTTCCTGTCATATCTCTGAATACTGACCATTCCTCCTGGGACACCCTGTGTTTGTTGATGGATATGTAGATTTATGTAGCTCTCCATTAGACAACTGTACGTGAATAGCCACTGTAATTCTGAAACCTTCACCAAGATTGTGAAGATAGGTCCTTCGTATTTAGAAGGACGTAATGAGAGGATGGACACAGCTGGTAGGTAGCTGGCGGTTAGGTAATAGCAGCCAACAGATCAGAAGCGTTCCTTCAAACCTAATTTGCAAAATTGACAAAGCTTTTTTTGTGGCAAGGTCTATTAGAGTGAAAAGGAAGAAATGTAACTTCTATAATACACTGTTTTGTTGCTGAAAGTGAGTCTTTAAATGGGATTCAGTGGAAGCACCTAGCCTTACCTTTGTCGGTTTTCTGAAGCAGCCATTGTTGTCAGTGTCCAAAACAGAGGACCTTCTGTTATGCACCATATTGGCGAAAGTCTTATCCTGAGAGGCCACACACTCTGAGAAGCAGTAAGAGTCTCTAGTACAGAGGATTGCTTTCGCCTGTATAGTTTACTCGATGGGAGAATGATCTTCAGGCCAGCAGTCTACTGCCACAATAGAGATGCCATTGCCTACAGCCTATGTAACAAGCCGTAACGTCCATTATCGTTTGGCGTTTATCGTATTTCTCTTTCTCGCTTGTCTCATACCTGTAATGCCTTTTGAAATACAAAATACTAAATGTGTACACTTTCAATTGATTTCTTTTTCGGATAACAACTGAAGCCTGTTAGCAATACTAGTTCTCTCTGTACATTCGATTTCAGTGCATCTACGTGTACACAAGAATTCGCCAAATTATGATGTACGAAGGGGGGGGGGGGGGAGGATACTATGAACCACTACTGCCCCAGTTCCTTTCCCGTTGCACTCGTAGGCCGGCCAGAGTGGCCGTGCGGTTCTAGGCGCTACAGTCTGGAGCCGAGCGACCGCTACGGTCGCAGGTTCGAATCCTACCTCGGGCATGGATGTGTGTGATGTCCTTAGGTTAGTTGGGTTTAATTAGTTCTAAGTTCTAGGCGACTGATGACCTCAGAAGTTAAGTCGCATAGTGCTCAGAGCCATTTGAACCATTTCTTGCACTCGCAAATGGAGCTAGGTAAAATCGACTGCTATGTCAAATTTTTATCCTGGCTTTGCGGTGTTTATACTTCATACACGTTGGCGGTAATCGGCCACAAATCCTGATCTCTAAATTTTTTTGGTAGTGTTTTGCGAATAATTGTCTTCCCTTCACTGAATCCTATTTAAGTTCACGTTACTTCTCCGTAACGCTTGCATGTCCATCGGACCTATTGTAAAACTAGCAGCACGCTTCTCAATTGCTTCGAGGTCGTCATTTAATCCGACCTGTTGGGGTACCAAACTCTAGAGCATTACTCAAGAATAGGTCACGCATGTGTTCTACATGCCGTCTCCTTTGACGATGTGTTACACTTTCCTAAACCTGTCCAAATAAACCTAATTCGTCCATTCGTTTTCTCAATTACCGGCCTTACGTGCTAGGCCCTTTTCACATCGTTATGTCTAGATATTTAGTCGACACGATTGTGTCAAGTAGCTCACTACTAATGGTGTGTTCGAACATTGCATGCTTGGTTTTCTTATTCATCTCCATTAACTTACATTTTTCTGCGTTTAGAGAAACTCAGTGATTATACATTTCTGTTGAACGCAGCATCATCAACAAACAGCAGCAGATTGCTATTCACCACGTCTGTTAGATCATTTATATAGATAGAGAGCAGTCCTTTCACTCTTCCATGGGTACTCCCGACGATACCCTTGTCTGTGGTAAGCACACGTCACTGAGGTCAATGTAGTGGGTTCTATTGCTTAAGAAGTATTTGAGCCACTCCCATACCTGAGAATCTATTCAGCATGTGAGCTGTGCTCACTCCCAACTATGCATTTTTTGTGAACTTCGCTGTCTACCTGTGTTTGGTTTCCCGCCCTTGTTACGGTTACACCGTGTTCTTCTTCCTTCTACGTGTGGCAGCAGCGATGTGTATCGATATGTGCACCGTGTTCCATCTTTGGTTTTGTGCATATAGGGGGGCTGCAGGCAGTAGGTCGGTTGCTGTGGACCAGGGAAGTTATCTCCGCGCGGTGCAGTCGACTGGGCCCGCTTGCAGTCACCGCGCAGTGTCGTAGAATGTGTTTAGCTGTCCGATCGCTACGAGCTTTGTGCTTCACCGACCCAGGACGTCAAAGTTGAGTAGTGGTTTCAACTACTCAAGCCACGTCCATTCATGTTGTGTGGTTCGTTTTGGTGGTTCGCGATTGGGGAGGTTTCCTGTGAGCAACACAGAGTGTTTCTGTTGCTGAAATTTAGCCGCCATGCGGTGCAATTAACTATATTGGTTGGCTACAATTCGAGTGCACCAGCGGAATTTTCTGCCTTGTGGCCGTTAGTGTTCCGGTTACCTGCCCTGGCCACTAACGTAATTTCAAGCAGCGTCCTTTCCTTACCTGTTGTCGCTGTTCAACACGGTATGTAGTTTTGACAACTAATACATATTTCATTGTGCATAATCACGTTCATAACCTTTGGTGTTTGATTGGTTCAAATGGCTCTGAGCACTATGGGACTTAACATCTATGGTCGTCACTCCCCTAGAACTTAGAACTACTTAAACCTAACTTACCTAAGGACATCACACAACACCCAGTCATCACGTTTGGTGTTTGAGTTCTCATGTACTGACTGCTGACAAGTTAGTCGTTGTGTGGGTCGGTCTGTGGCTGTCCCCTGGTTGGTTTTAGACGGGTCAGGTGTAGTTAGGCTCACCACCTGCCTCACCTAAGTAAACGAGGGCAGACCGATGTCCTTGGAGGCTACTGAGTGCCGTTTTCTTTATTGTCCTTCTCACCGGTGTTTAATTGTCTATTCATAATCTATCATAACAAATGATTTAAAGAGTCTTGTTTTTACTGGACTTTTGATTTTTGAAAATCAATTATTGGCCTTAAACCGCTTAAAGCCTTATTCTTGAAATTACTCTTTAAGCAAAAACATTGCGGCCTTCTGCTTTAAAAGATTATGGTAATATATTTTAAGATTTTCAAGTTTAATTGTGCCCTCAGCCGCTTGTATTGCACCTTGCATATGTTTGTTCTATCTACTTTTGCCTTGAGGCTTTCCAGCCTAGCTGTAATACCATATATACTTTAATTATTTTATTTGCTATTTCAACTGCTTTTTTATTTTGTTTACTTTTAAGATTTCTAATAATTGCGTTTTTTGAAACTCGTAGTTCTAAAGGTTCTGTTAAGCTCCGTTTTGATTTAAAGGTGTTATTAAATTATAATAAATCATAATTTTGAGTGAACCTAACCGACACCTTATTTGGCCCTTTCCACAATCTTAATCATCTGTTCTGCCCTGCAGGTTTAGCGGGCGTCTCGGCATGCTCGGATTTTCGTTAACAATCTGCAGTGGGGCACTGTGTCAAGATTTCATAATGTGTATTTGATTAAGCGGATGCAAATAAACTGAACTTTCTTGCACATTCTGCATATCTGCGAATTTTTTGGGCTTAAATTTAAGGGGAGTAAAGAATAAAGGAATAAGCATTATGCAACAAAAAATACTGTGTATCGGAAACAAAACAATAATCGTAGTGAAGGCAGGTCTTCGCAAATCTATGGAATATTTCTGCTGCTGAGTGTCATTCATTACCATGTTCACTATTTAGTACTACAATCATGTCCGTCTGTCTATCCTCGTTCTTCCTACTCCCTCCCCTACCAGTGCGTTATAGCGCACTTGAGTTTCTTTGGAATATTGTCCAAAGATAACTGAGAAACCGCAGCCTGGTCCACTCCTCAACGGCAACCGTCGTGAGGCCAGGAAAGCTCCTGAGATGACGAACTGCATGTCTCAGCTGGTCCCAACCTCTTTCAGTCCTATTTACGTCAGAAGAGACCGAAGAACTGTCCTTTTGGCTTTTTCCTACCACCGGGTGGAAGGTGTTCACGTTGTGAGCACCTCGTTCGAATGACTAATTCATCGCAGAAATTTCATCTGTGGGGCTGGAATCGCAGAAATTTTGTCTTTGGGGCTGGGGAATCGTGCCACTAAGACGGGCTGAGTAGCGCCCAACATCCGAGACTGGTTTTATTCCTGGCGTATTAGCGACGTTAGCCCAGTCATTACGGTGGCAGCTTGAACTAACATTTGTAAACAGCAGATGTATACTCGACCAGTCAGTTGTGAGCACACAGTATTAAGTATCGAAAGAGCACCATTGTGTGCCAACGTTGTTTTGTCAAATTGAAATGGAGCAATATCTCGTCAGACTGTTTTGAAGAAGAGAAAAGTGTCTGCAAAGTGTATCCAGCGCGCCTTGATTCCGGAAAAAAAGCAACGTCTTAAGGACGGTAGCCGCGGATGACGAGACTTTCTGTTATCAGTGCGAATCTACCACTCAACGACAAAGTGGACAAAGTGCTGAAATTTTCAAGTATCAACGCTCTTACGACTTAATCGGCAATCAAGTCAATGTGACGAGCTAGTTGTACAGCACCCCAAAAGGAGGACTTTTCTGACAGATTCACATGGGTTTGTGTATGTTCCGTGCGTTGTACTCGAGTATGTGGAGACTATGTAGCACCCTGAGGCGTTAAAAGCACCGTTCTCAGGTTTTTCTGTTCATTATCAATCCAGTCTAGATACATTTTGGACTGACGTGGTTAGCTTGAAATGATTCTTCGACGCACGTCGCCAATCAATCATGTAGACATCCAACACTGTCCCGTTTACGACTGGAGCCAGTACATGACATACTGAAATGCACTGATTGCCACACAGGTGGCACTTTGTAGCAGTTTCCTATAGTTGAGAGATCATTTTGAAACAACCTTCTATTTAAAAACCAAGAATAAAGAACTGTGCTACCAAAAATGGAAGTACTAAATGTTTTATGTGAACAATGTATTTCAACTTTCGATCCACGTTTCGGCTCTTCACCTTATTAGCATTCTGATATTCTGTTTCCCATTTATCTACAGCCCCATAATTTCTTTAGATTTCAATAAAGGCGCATACGTATCATGCCACTTTCGGACAAGACGCCTGTGAAGGAAGAAAAGCATCCGATGACATAAAAATAAGAATCGTACTTAGGACTTCAACACAGAGTTCTAAATGACTGAAATCGACAGCATGATTGTCAGCGAAAAAGCTGGGTTTTAGATCAATATTACTATTAGTTGCATAATGTTTTCGGTACCAAAGGTGTGATAAAGGCACTGTTCAAAATCTTAATTACAAGTCATCATGCTTCTTCTCGCAGGTGCGCAGGCGGTTACCAATCTATCCGTGAACGAACGGCTTCAAAGCATTTGGATTCTGGCGCGCCTGAGTTATCAGAATCACACAAAAAATCACTGTTTCTTAGCAGGCTACCAAAAAAAAAAGGAAAAAGTCAGATTTTATAAACAGAAATAAGCCTACGTTCATGAATAGTACGAAATGTAGAGAAAGCACGGAATTGTTCCGTAACTTAATTAACTGGTATTCTCCTTACCAGTAACATAGCGTTTTCCCTTTCTTTCAACTCATAAAAAAATGTACAACCCCACTGAAAGGACCTAAGATACATGCTACTAGATTAATTTTTCCTCTGGAACGTGAATAAATGCGAGTGCGGCGAAGACACTTTATCGCACGGTCATAACTCTCGCTATTTTTTGGAGCGATGCCCAGAATCTTTCCAGCGATTATTCAGAGCATGAACACAGATAGCGCACAAGCCTTGTAAATGAGAAACCGCTTTGTAATTTTGCCGATGGACATCGTTCTTCTTCTCTGTGGTGTGGTTTTCATATTGCGGAGAGAAAAAATCTCAACGCTGAAGGTAGATTCCTGTCGATATTACTCTACATCACAGGGGAAAAAATTTACAAGTAATGTATCATATACAATTTAAAATAGATAGATTTAGCGTGTGAAATAATATAACTTTAATGTGATGAATTGTACTCCTTCTAGTAAATCTAGTTATTCAAAAAATAGACGATCTTAAAAATGTCTGTGATCAAAAAATTCATAATTCAGAATCACCAAGGGCTGCAGCTGGAATAATTCTTCGTTTACTTCTGATTTCAGTCCTATGATAATTTAAAGCCATCAAAAAAACTATTTACAGTAGTATACGTGGGCATGTTGTTACTGTGCCGTCAAATCAAATAAAAACCATCCTGCGTCACTGTCGTTAATAGTAAAAAAGGTTGAACAGTAACTAGTGCCATGTAGTACGTAGCGTACTGAATCAGTTATACATACTGTCGATTAGGTGCCACTTTTTCATGTGGAGTCGTTATACATATAAGCTTCCTCATCTCCAAGTAACTACTGCAACCTACATCTTTCTGAATCTGCTTAGCGTATTCATCTCTTGATCTGCCTCTACGATTTCTTACATCCATGCTGCCTTCCAATACTAAACTGGTGATCCCTTGATGCCTCAGAACATGACCTACCAACCAATCACTTCTTCAAGTCAAGAGGTGCCACAAATTCCTCTTCTCCCTAGTTCTGCTCAGTACCTCCTCATTACTTACGTGATCTACCCATCTAATCTTCAGCATTCTTCTGTGGCACTACATATTGAAAGCTTCTATTCACTTCTTGTCTAAACTAGTTATCCTCCATATTTCACTTCCATACATGACTACACTCCATACAAATACTTTCAGAAAAGACTTTCTGACACTTAAGCCTATACTCGATGTTAACAAATTTCTCTTGTTCAGAAACGCTTTCGTTGCCATTGCCAGTCTACATTTTATATCCCTCTACTTAGACCATCATCAGTTATTTTGCACCCCAAATAGCAAAACTCCTTTACTACTTTAAGTTTCTCATTTCCTAATCTAATTCCCGCAGCATCACCTGATTTAATTCGACTTCATCCCATTATTCTAGTTTTGATTTTGTTGATGTTCTTCCTATATCCTTATTCATATCTACTTATTAACAAAAATAATTTTGTGATACCTAAAGATCTTTAGAAGATCGCAACTTTTAATAAATGAAGAATTATTTTAACAGTAACTCTTAGTGGCTTGACGCAGAATATTTTTCAAACACTTAAGATCTGTGGTGCACTACCTGACAAAGAATTTCTCATTGGAGATTGTGACTGTCACTTGTCGTGTATATGTGAAGATATTATTTGTTAGTTACCGATTTATGCTTAACAGGTACTTACCTCCCTAGCGTGAAAGTCTCCACCAGCCACTATCTACAAGGGACAATTAGGTACCTAACAGCGCCGTGGTCCGATGGATCCGTATTTTGCAAGATCACGCTTCAAATTTTCGTCCTCAAATACAAACTTAGGTATTCACTGTGCTACTTAATTCGTTTCAGGCAGATTCTGCCATGGTTCCTTCTGACAAGCCATGGTGATTTGCTAAAAGATTTTTGTAAAATCGGAACTTGTGCTCAGTGTCTAATTACCTGTCTTGTTTATTGTATCAATTTTCTTCTTTCTTCTAGTAAAAAAATGTAAATGTCGTGTGGCTAGGGCCTCCCGTCGGGTAGACCGTTCGCCGGGTGCAAGTCTTTCGATTTGACGGCACTTAGGCGACTTGCGCGTCGATGGGGATGAAATGATGATGATTAGGGCGACACAACACCCAGTCCCTAAGCGGAGAAAATCTCTGACCTAACCGGGAATCGAACCCGGGCGCTTAGGATTGACATTCTGTCGCGCTGACCACTCTTTTTTTTAAATCTCATTTTGTTCGTTTTCGTTCGTTGTATCTGCTCGGGGTGGATGTCGCAAGACACCCGTTTCAGTTCGTCGTTGACCCATTAAATCAGTTTTTTTTTTAATTACAAAGGGCAGCTAACCTTCTGACCGAATACGCTGAGTTACCGTGCCGGCGGCCACTCAGCTGCCGGGGGCGGACGTTCTTCCAGTAATATTTACGTCTCCTGAAAAGAAAATCCCAACCTTCCTTGCAATGGACGACAATTAAGCGTTGATTGTCACTCGTATAATATTTTTGTGCTGCAGTGTTTGAGAAGTTTGTCAGCTTACGGGAAAGTATATACTATGTGACCAAAAGGGTCCGGATACCTACTAATGGACACTAATATGGGGTGAGTCAAGCCTTCGCCATTATGTTGGCTTGAACTCTACTGGGGACGTTTGCAATGAGGTATCTGTGCGTCTGTCGAGAAATGCCACCCTGTTATTTCTCAACAGCCGAAACCAGACAAGACAGAGATGTTGGACGCTGGAATCTGAAGCGACGTCGACGTTCTAGCATCCGAAAGGTGTTCCATGGGTCGAGGTCAGGGCTCTCGAGCAGGCGAACTCGTTTCAGAAATCGTATTGTCCACAGACCTTTGCCTCACAGACGGGGTGCGTTGTCAGACTCATATGAAGAATCATTGTCTCGAAACTGTTCCTCTGCTGTATGCAGTACACAGTGAAATAAACGGTGTTCATACCCTTCTGCACTTCGTATTTTCTTAAGTGCAAGGGGGTCACACGCTAACCACGACAAACACCCTTGTTAGTAACACCACCTCTGTCGTACTTCACTGTTGCCACTACACAGGATGACAGACAACTTATGAAACATAATTTATCACTTCACATTGTACGGATATCCGCAGGTGACTCCTTCACCACGAAAATGCTTCTGTGCTCCTGGTCTTCCACCAGTCTGTTCAAAAACCTCTCTTCATGTACGCCTTCATGTCGTTGCTTCAGTCAGTCTGAAAAACTGAGCATTTCTCCCCCCCCCCCCTCCCAATAATGTGTGAGATGTTGAACTCAAGAGAATGGCGTCGTGTCGCGTACTGTAGATCTAGGCGTATGATAATCTTATATAAGGGTTACATTATAATCATGTTTTGTAATGTGACAGGATGTTATAGTTGTCCGCTTTCTTGTTAACCACTACTCTTAATCCTCTAAGTAACACGTAATCGTACAGTATGCATTTCGTATGAAACATGTTGTAGCAGACTTTTTAAACATATGTATTTCACCATGCGTTTCATGTTCAGTGCTAGTTTATTATTCAGTTACATTCCCAAGTAGAACATACTGTTTTGAGCTTTTCGTTTGTTTGTCCTTGATAAACATAAGTCTAAAGTAGTACTTGTTCCATGGTTCTATGCAGAACTATCAGGGAAATATTTAGTAATGTTTTCCCTGATCTACGAAATAGATACAGAATAGATACAACACAGATAGGTACTCACTTGGTGCATTAAGGAGAAGCAATTTTTTAAACAGTTGTTTGCAATGAGCCAGACTACTACTTCTAATTATTATTCCTAAACATTATTCCGGCAATTTGAAAACTGCATCCATGTTTTGTGCCTTTGATCTCCAGAAAAGATTCTCACAGCTAAGAAATGAGCTCAGATGGAACAGTATGTCACCACAAGACACTGGATGCTGCAGATTGGTGACAGAATTCTAAGAGCATAACATTCTGATGACATTGCTTTTGCCAGTATCTTTGTGTGTTCATTCCGTGTTAACTGACAATCAACGCTCACCCCTACAACATTCCTATTTGTTACACAGTCGTCTAAAAGGCGACTGAGTTGTATTCCCTCTTTACGCGGAAGTGGATGGTGTTTACTTCCTTAGTGTACTGTGTTAATTTATTGTACACTGTCCAAGGTAAATACACTCCTGGAAATTGAAATAAGAACACCGAGAATTCATTGTCCCAGGAAGGGGAAACTTTATTGACACATTCCTGGGGTCAGATACATCACATGATCACACTGACAGAACCACAGGCACATAGACACAGGCAACAGAGCATGCACAATGTCGGCACTAGTACAGTGTATATCCACCTTTCGCAGCAATGCAGGCTGCTATTCTCCCATGGAGACGATCGTAGAGATGCTGGATGTAGTCCTGTGGAACGGCTTGCCATGCCATTTCCACCTGGCGCCTCAGTTGGACCAGCGTTCGTGCTGGACATGCAGACCGCGTGAGACGACGCTTCATCCAGTCCCAAACATGCTCAATGGGGGACAGATCCGGAGATCTTGCTGGCCAGGGTAGTTGACTTACACCTTCTAGAGCACGTTGGGTGGCACGGGATACGTGCGGACGTGCATTGTCCTGTTGGAACAGCAAGTTCCCTTGCCGGTCTAGGAATGGTAGAACGATGGGTTCGTTGACGGTTTGGATGTTCCGTGCACTATTCAGTGTCCCCTCGACGATCACCAGTGGTGTACGGCCAGTGTAGGAGATCGCTCCCCACACCATGATGCCGGGTGTTGGCCCTGTGTGCCTCGGTCGTATGCAGTCCTGATTGTGGCGCTCACCTGCACGGCGCCAAACACGCATACGACCATCATTGGCACCAAGGCAGAAGCGACTCTCATCGCTGAAGACGAGACGTCTCCATTCGTCCCTCCATTCACGCCTGTCGCGACACCACTGGAGGCGGGCTGCACGATGTTGGGGCGTGAGCGGAAGACGGCCTAACGGTGTGCGGGACCGTAGCCCAGCTTCATGGAGACGGTTGCGAATGGTCCTCGCCGATACCCCAGGAGCAACAGTGTCCCTAATTTGCTGGGAAGTGGCGGTGCGGTCCCCTACGGCACTGCGTAGGATCCTACGGTCTTGGCGTGCATCCGTGCGTCGCTGCGGTCCGGTCCCAGGTCGACGGGCACGTGCACCTTCCGCCGACCACTGGCGACAACATCGATGTACTGTGGAGACCTTACGCCCCACGTGTTGAGCAATTCGGCGGTACGTCCACCCGGCCTCCCGCATGCCCTCTATACGCCCTCGCTTAAAGTCCGTCAACTGCACATAACGGTTCACGTCCACGCTGTCGCGGTATGCTACCAGTGTTAAAGACTGCGATGGAGCTCCGTATGCCACGGCAAACTGGCTGACACTGACGGCGGCGGTGCACAAATGCTGCGCAGCTAGCGCCATTCGACGGCCAACACCGCGGTTCCTGGTGTGTCCGCTGTGCCGTGCGTGTGATCATTGGTTGTACAGCCCTCTCGCAGTGTCCGGAGCAAGTATGGTGGGTCTGACACACCGGTGTCAATGTGTTCTTTTTTCCATTTCCAGGAGTGTATCATTGAAGATTTCATTGTATTTCTCTAATGTGAGCTTTGTTATTTTATCGGTGACTATGGTGTTGCTGACATCAGGAAAGAGAACTTCTTTCCAATTCTTACACTGTCTGAAAATTCATTGATAGATATTAAGAACTGAATGCCACCTAATGCAAAACCCTGAGGCGCACCTATTTCTATCTGTTACTTTTCTGACAACAGTTCCACTACAAATCTATCATCTCCTGAAAATTGTCTGTACTTTTGTAGCCTGTTTTATAGGTAAAACTGAAACAACACTTTGTTGTATTCTTTCTGACTTGTTTAGAAGTATTTATGGTAAGCAATGTCAAAAGCGTAGGACAAATCTAATAATATGCCTGTAACCCAGTCATTCTTGTTAAGGGCTTCAGGTACCATTTTACTGAGCTCTGTAATGTACGATATTGATCTTCTGACACTTCAGAAATCAAATGTACTTCCTTAAATTGTATTTACTTTTGTAACTCATTAGTCTACCTTTCACGATTGATTTCAGAGAAAGCTGACAGTAATGAGCCAACGGTCTTGTCGCAGTGACAACTCTGGTTCATGTCTGATCACGGAAGATAAGAACTGTTGGGCTTGGCTACCTCTTGGAAGAAAGACCATCCCCGTCTGCCGAACGCGGGGTGCACTCGCCTTTGTGAGACCAACTGAGGAGCTGCTGGAGTGGGATGTAGCAGATCTGGTCACGAAAACTGACAACGGCCGGGAGAGTGGTGTGCTGACCATGTGTCCTTCCGTAGCAGCATCCAGTGACGCCTTTACATTGAGGACGACGCGGTGGTCGGTCGGTCCCGTTGGGCCTTCTGAGACCTGCTCGGGTGGAGTGCACAGTAATGGAATTGGCCTGCATTAACTTTATTCAGATACTGTGGAAAAATACCTCAACTAATGTACCAATGCATTATGTTCATTAATGTGCCACAGTGAAATTTTCACGCTGTAGCGGAGTGTGCGCTAATATGAAACTCCCTGACAGTTTAAAACTGTGTGCCTGACCGAGACTCCAACTCGGGACCTTTGCCGTTCGCAGCAAAGTGCTCTACTGCTGGAAATAAAGCTGTGAGGACGGTTAGTGTGTCGTGCTTGGGTATCTTAGATGGTTGAGCCTTTGCCCGCGAAGGCAAAGGTCCCTATTTCGAGTGTCGGTCCAGCATATAGTTTTAATCTTCCAGCAAGTTTTACATTAGCGCACACTCCGTTACAGAGTGAAAATGTCATTCTGAAAACATCCATGCCCCCAGGCTGTGCAAAGCCATGTCTCTGCAGTAACTTTTCTTCCAGGAATGCTGGTTCTGCAAGGTATGCAGGACAGCTTCTGTGAAATTTGGAAGATAGGAGACGAGATTCTAGCGGAATTACAGCTGTGAGAACGGATCGCTGAGATGGTAGAGCACTTACCCGTGAAAGGCAAAGGTCCCGAGTTCGATTCTCGGTCCGGCACACAGTTTTAATCTGCGGGGAAGTTTAATTTCATTTGTATGGTTTGTTTTCTGTGTATGCATGCCTTCAGAACGGAGGATGGACCTCATTTATAGCTGCTGCCTTCTTATCTTTTGATTATTGTAATGGCCTTCTGAATTCAAACTCTTGTATTTTATTTTCAGTGCTACATATGTGTTTCAGGAAGATTTTGTTGCAACTGCTCCGCAGTACCGGAGAAATTCTGCAGTCATTTACAAATTTTGACAATTCCATATTACTCTATGCTCATATTTGATTGTTATTATACTTGTAGCATCATTTTCCAGATACTTTGACGTTCCATAACACTTGTTTTTATTTTCTGTATTGGTATACTATTTTGTCATTAAATGATTTATTCGCAGTATGCAGGAACCTGTTGTATATTTATCTGTACGTGTAATAGTCATCTAGAAACTGTGGATTGGTGAGGTGCTTTTGCAAAGAACTGAGAAACTGAAGAATCTAAGGGGGCTTTCTCATAGTTACTGTTGCGCATCTATTCTACTCAGCTGCTACTGTCGAAGTGGCTTCATTTGCAGGTATCTTCCCAAAAATTAATTTAAACAATGTGCAGGATTTGGAGAATTTAACATCTAAATTGTTTTCCATATACACTTCATCCCAGGTTTGATTTTTCGGAAGTCCAAGGGTGAAGTACTAGTTTGCCATCCGAGGAGACTGTTGCAAGTCTGCAGTATGGTAGGTTTTACCAAGCCTATCTTTAGCTTTATATGACAGTAACGATCACAGAGGCCAAGTTTTATAAATACTTTACAAACATACCTAGTTTTAAAAATAAGTCACAATTTTCTCTGTCAAAATTTGTAAGTATTTGTTCTCAGGCAAGTACTGAAATTATGGATAACTTAGAAGCAGTATTTATCATTTTTGTCAGGCCAAAAGTGTTCAAAATGTTTGGGAAGTTATTTTTAGTTTAAACGTCAACACCAGTGTTTTTCTTCTCTCCACGTATTATTATGTGAACAATAATTTTTCCGAAAAGAAAATTAAAGCCTTACCTGTACTGTGATAATGGACGGTCATAAGTATTCACACAGTCACTTACGATGCACTGTTTGATTTAGCCGAATACATCTAAGAGCGTGTCCTCATTCCCTTGCTTCTAAAAACAGCCTTCAGCCTATCCTGCATTGATTGTACTAGCTTGCTTCTTACTTCTGCGTCAATCTTCCCCCATTCTTGAACAGTCACTTCCTTCAGTTGTGTTTTACTGGAAATATGATGTTTTCTGGTTCTTCTTTCTAGCTCGTCCCACAACTGTTCAATAGGGTTCATGTGTGGGGACTGAGTTGGTGTTTGTAGGGGGGGGGGGGGGGGGAGGGTGTTATACAGGCTCCACAAACGTACATTGTATACTGTATGTTTTGGATCATTGCCCTGTTGGGAATGGTTGACAGTATTCAAACCTAATTTTTCAGCACTGACGTTCAAATTTCCCTTTAAAATATCCAGATACATATAGCGATCCATAGTCCCATCAATAAATACCAGTTTCCCTGACGCAGTCATACACCTCCAGACAGTGATGCCGCCACCACCATATTTTACAGTACAGACCATATTAGCAGTTTCCAACTCGGTATCTCGTCTTCTCCACACTAAAATACGTCCATCAACTGCACTCTCGTCAGAGAAAATATTGATTTGCAAATTACAACCTTTTATTCCTATTTGCCTTGCTTATATACGGCTTCTTTCTTGGAACTCGAGCTTTGTAGCCAGCTCGATGAAATATCCTCCGTATAGTCTTTGGGTGAAAGTGTTCCCAGAAAGCTCGTGTATTTGTGCAGGTGTTATTTTAGGTAAATCGTTAAAATGTGCCTGTCTTTTCTTTCTGAAACGTGACGTGGTCTTCCAACACGATGCCCATTTATCAATGTTTTTGTTTTTTGTACCTGTTAACAAACACTGCACCCTGTATAACGGCTCTTCTTAACGATCGTTGCTATTTCCGCATATGATTTACCCTCTTCATGCAACGTTACCATTATCTTCCTCTCTTCTTGAGTTGTTTCCTTCTCCTTTCTACCCATGTTGTTCTCACTGGCGTATTTGCGTGTTCGGCACACTGAACTTGCTGCTGTCTTCACTCAGCGACATCCAGCTTGGAACTGTAGTGATGTGTTTGCATTGTACCGCCGGTGTGTGAATGCTTATGTCTCCGTCAACTAAAATTCCTATCAGCGTTTCGGTCTCAGGATTTTAACCAGTGCTTTGGATTTAACTAAATTTGTGTGTACGCAAACATTTGGGGCACATGGCGCGAATATTGGACATAACAACATCGACAGTTCATCACCTTCATTACAAGGACAGGATCTACTACAAAAAAACATGGGTGTGAATACTTCTGTCCACCTGTGTAGTTACAACATCGGCAGCAAACTGGATGCTGCAGCTACCCCGTGCAAAATAACAGGTTTGTTTAGCAACTATACTTAGCGAGTTGTATATTTATCATATATTTGCTATTTGGGTGTACTTACTTTCTACACTGCTTGTTATTCCGATATCGCATTCCCCCCCAAAACAGCCCAGTACCTGCCATGTTGCCGACTGACATCTTTGTTTACAACCGAAAGATACATCAATGGTCAAAGGTTATATTTTGCTTTCAGATTCTGGTATGGTGAAAATTCTGTTTTGCTTATAGGTTCTGTATGACTAAAAAGAATTGACTGTTTAGCATGGGTGTGAGGAGTGCCCTGCATAGCTATTAAATAAATGCATTACTGACTGTAATTCGATTATATGGGATATTATAAAATAAAATAATATATTAAATTCGATAGAGAAGAAATAATGTTACTCTTTTCTATCATAGTTGGAATGATACTTATAAACAATAAAGACAGAGCAACAAACTCTACATTACGTAGGAGTGCCACAATCAATAAAAGTTCATGCCATCCGAATTTACATGAAATTGCTTTACCCAAAGTAATGCTCAACTGCATGCACGAAATGCCATAAGAACCATATGATGAAACTGAAGAACTAAACAACATTAAAGAAACTGCTTACAATAAAGGCTATAATCCAAAATTTGTGGATGAGCTAGTTATAAAATAAATTTGCGCATAATCAACCGCAAAGACAAACCAGCAGTAAATAACACCATATCACAGCTAACAGAAGTACATGTGTACATCACCATTTTCAGGAAAACTGTTAAATAAAATAGCAATCCCATTCCAAGAAACAAACTTCAGAATCAGTTTCTACACAAATAATAAAATTAAGAGCAAGGCCGTCCATAACATTAAACGTAACAGGGATCCATACAATCGATCAGGCCGGCCGAAGTGGCCGTGCGGTTAAAGGCGCTGCAGTCTGGAGCCGCGCGACCGCTACGGTCGCAGGTTCGAATCCTGCCTCGGGCATGGATGTATGTGATGTCGTTAGGTTAGTTAGATTTAACTAGTTCTAAGTTGTAGGGGACTAATGACCTCAGAAGTTGAGTCCCATAGCGCTCAGAGCCATTTGAACCATTTGAACCAATCGATCAGGAATACACATGTTTAGTTGCAATATGTGTTTAAAGATATACATTGGCCATATAGGAAGAAATTTCAACATATGATTCAAGGAACACATGGGCGCTCTTCGTTTAAAAAATTTAAGCAAATTCGCATTTGTCCTACATGTAGCTGAGGATGAACATCAAGGGAGAGACAAAGCTTAAGAAGTGGTACGCCTGTCTCTCATTTTAACAACACTGTCAGTCACATTAATTATCATATTTTAGGTCATGATCTCGGTTTCCATGAGTCGTATATTTTAGATGTGTGGTTTATTACTTTTTTACATGAAGTTGTGGGCAGCATCTTCATATAACTGCATGTGTAGCCTGTAGAGAACTTGTACCCGAGGAGCCGCAGTACAGGCGAGGGAGAACAGGGATAGAGTGATGGATTGTGGGCCATAAATGCTGGCTGTGTGAGTGACTCTCGGAAGCAGCATTCTGTGTAATGTACCTGCAGAGGGACTTCAGGCAGTGGTACTTCATGCTTTCCACTTACGGTTGGAGCAGGAAGGAGCCAATTCGCAAAACATTTTACCTGCGCCTGACAACACCCCAATCCCGAAGTTGGCCAGTTGGCAGAAAGTGGGTGGAGGAAGCCGTTTAAGAGAGAGTGCTGTAATCGCAGCTTTTGTGCAAACGGTGGGCAGGTCATGAAACATCAAGCATTCTCATGTTAGAAGCTGGGACGGTACTGTCAGAGCAGCTGGTTCACATGTTTAGTGCAGGTAAGATTGTAACACCCTGATGATAGGGAGTCGCCAGATTCTTTTAGCGAGCGGAAAAAAAAAAACATATATTTCGTGGGCACACCTGTCTGGGAAGCTAAACAGCCATGGAAATTGTCGTTCTGGAAAGATGTCTCCATAAATGAGGGGCTCTGGTCCCATCTAGGTAGACGTTAGTATTGTAACAAGGCCAGTCCCATTCCAAAATACCGTTATCCATGATGGCGGCCATGACGTCAGAGTCATTATGAACTGTTTTCATAACACCGTCACCATTCCAAAGCATCGTTAGTCGACAACAACAAGGTCGCACGCAGTGTATCCGGCACGTGTTGACTCTCTAGTCTTTATTACCGTAGCGGGTTGCGACATAGAGAGAGATGGCGCTAACTCTCTCTCTATGTCACAACCCGCTACGGTAATAAAGACTAGAGAGTCAACACGTGCCGGATACACTGCGTGCGACCTTGTTGTTGTCGACTAACGATGCTTTGGAATGGTGATGGTGTTATGAAAACAGTTCATAATGACTCTGACGTCATGGCCGCCATCATGATAACGGTATTTTGGAATGGGACCGGCCTTGTTACAATACTGACGTTGTTTGCCGAAACACGGCCATGCTTACCCTGAGAACGATGCCTACCTAGTCTAAAATCTTCTTTTATCAGGCAAGAGAGATACTGAGTCCCTGATAGGCCCCTTTCAGGATACCCAAAGCAAAGGCTTGCTCCCACCAATGTGGGAACCCTGGTGCTGTCTCTGGATTGGCTACCAGGCTAACAGAACAATCACGAGGGAAGATTCAGTGAGCGTGGGTAGTTCCACTGGTTTGTACAACGTGGAGACTGTCACATTTCTGCTAATTCGGCTGCAGTATCGAGGCTTCGTGGAAAGTGGTTGTAATTTTTTGCCTTCTTCGTCTTCTGTTCCTTCCCTGGTGGAGAGCTTCGGGTCTTTCCACAGAGGGTCAGAGTTGTAGTCTGTAATTAGTGGTGGACTAAGAGCCAGTGGCAGCTTCCAGATGTACCGTTAGTGGAACTGCATATTATCTCTGACATATCGTGTGTCACGAGGTAGAACTTACTCGTCGTGAGTAGGCCGTCTGACAGTTCCAGCACGCACCGTCGTGCTCAAGATTCAAATTGGTTTGGCCAGATCAGTGAAAGGCTGCATCTCACACTGACATCTGCCAAGCTTTCAGGGCCATGACAGGGAAGTTTCCTGCTTTCTAACAGTCAGAAAGCCAGTCTACGTAGTTTGCAGATTTTCGTGGACGCGTCAGAACGTTACAGCTGCTACATTGCGCCGCTCCTCGGCCAGGGCGCGCCGATATCTGCTGCCGCCTAAATCAAGGTAAAAGGATAAGGTACTCGTACTGCTGCACCGGCGTAGGGTTGTTAAATGATATTCATGGCTCCATGTTCTCCGTGAACCGTAGTTGTCGTGTACTTGATTGGAATTCAGCCTCCCAGTGGATTCATGTAAACAAAGTCACATTGCGTTATAAAAGGGATTAATTCAGGAAAGAATTTGTACAGCTTACACACCACTGAATGAGTTGCAAATCAAGCTCATCCCTTTTCTGGTTTTTGTTTGAGATTTTTTTGGTAAGATTTATCAGCTCGTTCTAGTTATAAAAGGATTAGTAAAAATTTGTCATTATTTTTGTAAACTTAAACACGCCACTGTTCTCATTCATATTCCCTTAGCTGTTCACCGTTTTTATTTTATTGTCGTGATACATGGGTACATCAGAAATTCAAGGTTCAATCCTGTTAAATTAGTTAACCTGATTATTGAGTTTTGAAAGTAATCGTGAACATGGGTAACAAAAGCGCCATGAGTAAATTCACTAATATCATATATAAAAAAAAATAACTTTGCATGTGACAACCTCAAGGACTTTAAGAAGACAATACTTTTTCTTGTGTAAAGATAACAACATTTACCATGACTTGGACATATATTTATGATTAAAGCAAGTGATAGCTTGCAATCTCACAACTTACAAATACTCTGCCCAGCCAACAAATAAAAAAAAATTAACTTACTTAAAGAAATCGAAATTTATTCTCTTAAATATGCATCCCCAAATGACATGGTAAATGACCAGAGATACCAAACAAAATTTTGCTAAGGAATTTCCATAATCTGTTCATACAGCCACACACTAAGTACAGTCTCGTAAAAACCACCCAACATAAATCCATCTTGTGCAAAAATTAGCTCCACATACGATAAATCTGTTATGTTTTTACTGATTTGTTTGTGCCATTCCATCTGTCAGAAAAATGTAATTCTATTTCTTCCGTATAAACAGTATTACATTTTATTTTTATAAGATTTCATACAATATAATTAAAGTCACCACTGCGCTTATTTAATAATCGTATGGAACACTCATCAGACTCATGCTAAACCGTTTCAGTTTCTTTTTGTCGTACAGAACGCGTAAGCAAAAGACAACTTCAAACATAGGAAAACACCTAAGCAAAATATTACCTTTGACTATAGATTTATTTTTCGGGTGTAAACAAAGACGTTACTCGGCAACACGGCAAATAAAGTGGTTATGCCACATGCATAAACGCGAAAATCGACTAACATCAGAGTTGAAAGTAAGTGCACCGAAACAACAGTATATCAGAAATATACAACTCGCGAAACGTAGTAGTTAAACAAGATTATTGCTGTACACAGGGTAGCTGCAGCAAACAGTTTGCTGTCGATGTTGTAACCGGGTACTGACTGAAGACTCGAATATGTATTATGTTAGTAGAATATGGGTGAAAGGCAGAAACGTGTATTAGCTTAAATGAAAATACGTAAGTGGCTGGTTGCCGTGTTTATGAAATAACTCTTATGATAGTTTTGCTGCTGAGACCCTTACCAAGAATTTCAGTTAATTTCTTGAAGTAATTGTCCACATTACCACTGGGTGAGCAGTACACGCACAGAATGACTAAGTTATGATGTATGTCTAGCGTTGTTAGTTCAACGACTTCTAATTCAGAAGTCATCGTGTAACAAAAAATTGTTCAAATGGTTCTGAGCACTATAGAACTTACCTTCTGAGGTCTTCAGTCCCATAGAACTTAGAACTACTGAAACCTAACTAACCTAAGGACATCACACACATCCATGCCCGAGGCAGAATTCGAACCTGCGACCTTAGCGGTCGCGTGGTTCCAGACTGTAGCGGCTAGAACCGCTCGGCCACTCTGGCCGGCCATCGTGTAACAGTTCCGGTCTTTATCTCAGGTGCATTACACCTGAGAATCCAACGATGTCGGAATATCTAGAATGTATTGACTACACATCAGACGGGAGAATGCTTTTGGTTGACTCAAGAAAAGAAACACCTGCAGACGTGAGTAACTTCTTTCTGTAGTTTCCTGTGAGCACCGCATTTGAGCTTAACACGTTCATTGTTCTAAACTTTATTAGTGATTTTAAATCTAGTGTTCGTACTCACAGAGATGTCATATGTTATTTCTTCTTATAAGATGCAAAGGTTATTGTCAAGTTATACCAATGTGAATATTGCTTTTTTCCAGTTATTTACACAATGTTTCTACATAAATGAGGACTTTACTTAGTTTACTTTCCATGTACAAAAGTGCTGCCTCCTACACTTTTATTTGAAAACTATTACAGATTTTTAAGTAAAACAAAAGGTGTTAACGTTCTACATTGTTATTGTTTTATCTGCATATCTGCTGCCCTTTGCCGCTGGAGGACTCCGAATTGTAGCGTGTGACAAGGCGGTGTGTAACCTAACTCTGTCGGCGCATGAGGAACAGGGTGCTGTAATTGGTATTCGAACTCTCAGTTCTTCCGTACATGGAGCACCCCCTTCCTCAGTATGGCAATGCCAGGCCACACACGAAAGCTGCGACATCTGCAACAATCCCTAGCCATGGGTCCACTGTTATCAATCATCCTCCATACAATCACGACTTTAACCCATCCTAATTCCATGTGTTTCCAAAACATAAAGGACATCTTCCACGACTTCACTTTGATAGTGAGCAAGCGGAGGTGAGGTTGTAGCTCCGTCAACAAAGTCAAACATTAAAAAAAAAGTGTGTTTGAAATCTTATGGGACTTCCCTGCTAAGGTCTTCAGTCCCTAAGCTTACACACTATTTAACCTAAATTATCCTGAGGACAAACACACACACCCATGCCCGAGGGAGGACTCGAACCTCCGCCGGGACCAGCCGCGGAGTCCAGGACTGTAGCACCCAAGACCGCTCGGCTAATCCCGCGCCGCAAACATTTCACAGTGACGGTATTAACAAACTGGTCTGTTGTTGGGAGAAATATGTTGGTCTACGGGGTGACTGTGTTGAGAAATAAATATGTAGGCATGAAGAATAAAGATGTGGAATGTTAATAACTTTTCTTTTATTTAATTATCCTTAAGAGTTTTTACATAAACGATCGGAGGCATTACTTTTCAGCACGCGTCTGTATATCAACCATATAATTAAAAAAAACTGTATACATTGCTTCATTTGAATTCTGAGTTGCTTAATCGAAAATAAATTGGGCTGTGATTTTATCGCTTTGAAAATAATACATGTTACTCTTTACACAAGAGAATCTTTGTTAGGTAACACTAAGTAGGATCAAGTACATGTATGGTCATTTGAGGAAGCTCCAGCAGTAGGCACCTCACACCCGGAGAACACATTCCAGAGCTTCGAATTGATTATTACAACACAAACACCCGTGAGAAGCTGTGGTTACTTGGCTGGGCCATGCAGACTGCCACTACTGGTTGACCAGTTCTGATTTTCACTGCGGTTCTCAAAAGTATCACTACAGCAGAATTCAGAAACAATGGTAGACTGTTATAGCGAAAATTTATCCAATACCCGTTACAAACAAATAGATGATCGCACACAGTACCGTTTGCGTGCTGTTGCGGCCGTCTCCTGATATAGTAGCATTACACAGATACAGTAGTACAACACAATGGCAACCCTTTATCCGTCGAAAATGAAGCTTAACGGCCAGTATCCAAAAATTAGACATCATCCAATATGAAAGCAATATACACTACAGGCAAGTCCACTTAAACCAGTAAGTCATATACTAAAGACCAGCACACTTCAACATTTTTGACAGACTGGTATGGCCAGCCGATGGACAAGATAGTCATAAGCAGAACTGGCCCCCTATCCGTTTAACTAGGGGTGGCTATTAGCTGTACGTCATTTTCGTCAAAGTAACGATTTGCTGCTCCCACCAGTATTAAAATTTTTGCTCAGTCGGATAAGTGCTAGGCGACCCCCCAAAAGCAATGAAGTTGGAAAATACTATATGCAAATTTCATTCAAAAGCGGTATTCTCTTTCCCATTTCCACTGCGTCCTTTTAGTTCAAAGAACACGTTGTGGCAACATATCAAAGTCACTACAGTGTAAGTTACAAACCTTTCTGAACCAAATTTTCCAAACGATATTTCAAAAAATTTTCCTGATAAATATTACACAAATTTTGTTCTTGTTAATAATGCACGCTACTTCTGTTGAACCCAAAAATGGCGTGACCGAAAGGACATTGAACTTTTTTTCCTGCGAAGGGATTCGATAACTGTTTTCATTCTCCACCTTTGAACTGTAAAAAAAGCTGTTTTCCCAATGCATCTTTTGCAAGAATGTTGTTGTAATCTACATACAACGACGGTCTTTCAAATTTTTTTCGTCTTTGCAGCCAGGATCTTTACTGTAGCCAATGGCTGTAGGAAATTCTTTGTAGAATGTTTTTGTAGCAGGAGCTACAAAAGGCAAGAATTTGGTGTCTGTAAAGGAAGATTTTACCTCTTCGGTTAATTTTTGTTCTTTATTTTCTTTTGCTTCCAGTATCACGAGGCCCATATTTGCTTTAACCGCTGTTGAAACATTGTAATAGGACAAAGTCAGTCACAGTTTCAGCTGATAAGTACCAGATGATTGAGAAATTTCTTATCTCCCCATAAGGTAAGTAAAAGTTAGTTTGGAAGAGGTGTATCTTGGACGTACACTTCCTGGTATCCGAAACGGTATCCTGATCTTCAGAACGTCGCCAGTTAAATGCATAAGTTATCGATAATCGTCTCACTGTTGGTATTTCGTGGAAGCTCGTGTTGGAAACACACAAGCATGGGAGGGCGGGCAATATCAGGGCCTGCACTGATAGACCTGCAGTGCTACCAGTAATGTGAATATTCTTGTTGAATTACGTCCCAGTTTCTCATTTTTGAGAAGTGTCCTACCTGTACACGAAGTTCCACCGTCAGGGTGTCTAAGCAGGTCCTCAAAACTTTGGCATATGGTGACAGCAGGAGGGGTACAAGAAATCAGAATCAAAGAAATTTACAGCTTTGAACATGGCTGACGTTTGCAGCAACCGTATACACAAATTTGAAAATTATGTAAAAATCTCCCAACCGGTATCATAGATTTTCTATACACCTTGACCAGGTTTCGTCACCTCTAAGGGTGACTTCATCAGAGGGTAAGGTATATCATATCGTCAAAGACGTACAGTGACTTAAGAGCTGAGTTGCTCAAGTCGTACATTAAAATATAAGACATAATGTTCTTCAAAAAGTCAAACATTAAAATATAAGTAACACCGGTGTGGTGAGTCTCCTGATTAATAATCAATATCAGCGGCTGAAGGCTTCCGGCATAAGAAGTCACCCTTATTCTGCCAACGGACTTGTCAAACAGGGCAGAGGATCGAGCAGAGGTTCAGGTCACTCTCTTGTCCTTGGGGTGGAAGCTGCCCCTATAGGCGGAAGAATCAGAAATGTGCAACGATATGAGGATGCAGAAGGCGTTGGAAACCACTGCATTAAAGACACGTAACTTATATCCACAGGACATGTGCCCTGTAATTGAAAAAGTGTCATGATGATCTCTCAACTGGCAAAATATTCCGCAATAGTCCCCCATTCGGATCTCCGGGAGGGGACTGCCAAGGGGGGAGGTGAACATTGCAAAAAGATTGAATAGCCAACGAAAGGATAGTGTTCTACGAGTCGGGCCGTGGACTGCTGAAGCTCGAACGTGGTAGGAAGCTAGAAAATTGGAAAAGGGAAATGCAAATGCTCGGTATAGATACAGTAGTGGTCAATGAAGTGAAATGGAAAGAAGACACGGATTTATGGTCAGATCAGTACAGCACAATATCAACAGCAGCAGAAAATGTTGTAACGGTAATGGTATAGGAAGGTATGGCAGAGGATTTGTTACTGTGAGCAGTTCGGTAATAGGGTTGTTCTCATCAGAATCGACAGTAAAATGAACACCGACAACGATAGTCCAGGTATACATGCCGACGTCTCAATCTGAAGATGAAGAGATAGAGAAAGTATATGATGATATTGAAAGGGTAACACAGTAGGCTAAGGGAGATGAAAATCTAATAGTCATGGGTGGTCTGGAATGCTGTTGTAGGGGAAGGAGTATAAGAAACTTATACAAGATAATATGGGCGTGGGACAAAGAATGAGAGAGGAGAGAGATTAACTGAGTTCTGTGATAAATTTCGGCTAGTAATAACGAATACTCTTATCAAGAATCGCAAGAGAAGGAGGTATACTTGGAAAAGGCCAAGTGATATGGGAAGATTTCAATTAGATTACATCATGGTCAGAAAGAGATTCCGAAATCATATACTGTTTTGTAAGGCGTACCCAGGAGCAGATACAGACTCAGGTCACAATCTGGTAGTGATGAAGAGTAGACTGAAGTTTAAGAGATTAGTCAGGAAGAATCAATACGCAAGGAAGTGGGATACAGAAGTACTAAGGAATGGTGAGATATGCTTAAAGTTCTCTAAGGCTATAGATACAACAATAAGGAATAGCTCAGTAGGCAGTACAGTTGAAGAGGAATGGACATCTCTAAAAACAGCAATCACTGAAGTTGGAAAGAAAAACATAAGAGCAAAGAAGGTAACTGCGAAGAAACCATGGGCAACAGATGAAGTACTTCAGTTGATCGACGAAAAAAAGAAAGTACGAAGATGTTGAGAAAAATTCAGGAATACACAAAACAAGTAGTTGAGGAACGAAATAAACAGGGAGTGGAGGGAAAGTAAGACGAAACGGCTGCATGAAAAATAAGAAATCGAAAAGATATGATTGTCCGAGGGACTCACTCAGCAACACGAAACTCAAAACAATTTTCGGTGAAATTAAAAGCACGTGTGGTAACATTAAGAGTGCTACAGGAATTCCGCTGTTAAATGCAGAGGAGGGAGAGGTTAGGTGGAAGGAGAACACTGAAGGCCTCTGTGGTGGGGAAGATATGTCTGATGTGACAGAAGGAGAAACAGGAGACCAGCATCAGAATTTAAAAGAACTTTAAAGGACTTAAGATCAAACAAGGCAGTAACAATAGATAACATTCCATCATAATTTCTAAAATCATTAGTGGAAGTGGCAACAAAACGATTGTTCACGTTGGTGTGTAGAGTGTATGAGTCTGGCGACATACAATCTGACTTTCGGAAAAGTATCATTCACACAATTCCGAAGACTGCATTAGCTGACAAGTTTGGCTTTAGGAAACGTAAAAGCACTAGCGAGGCAGTAGAAACGAGAACAGCGAGAAACTTTTCAGGGTTGATGGTCACGAAGTAGATATACACTCCTGGAAATTGAAATAAGAACACCGTGAATTCATTGTCCCACGAAGGGGAAACTTTATTGACACATTCCTGGGGTCAGATACATCACATGATCACACTGACAGAACCACAGGCACATAGACACAGGCAACAGAGCATGCACAATGTCGGCACTAGTACAGTGTATATCCACCTTTCGCAGCAATGCAGGCAGCTATTCTCCCATGGAGACGATCGTAGAGATGCTGGATGTAGTCCTGTGGAACGGCTTGCCATGCCATTTCCACCTGGCGCCTCAGTTGGACCAGCGTTCGTGCTGGGCGTGCAGACCGCGTGAGACGACGCTTCATCCAGTCCCAAACATGCTCAATGGGGGACACATCTGGAGATCTTGCTGGCCAGGGTTGTTGACTTACACCTTCTAGAGCACGTTGGGTGGCACGGGATACATGCGGACGTGCATTGTCCTGTTGGAACAGCAAGTTCCCTTGCTGGTCTAGGAATGGTAGAACGATGGGTTCGATGACGGTTTGGATGTACCGTGCACTATTCAGTGCCCCTCGACGATCACCAGTGGTGTACGGCCAGTGTAGGAGATCGCTCCCCACACCATGATGCCGGGTGTTGGCCCTGTGTGCGTCGGTCGTATGCAGTCCTGATTGTGGCGCTCACCTGCACGGCGCCAAACACGCATACGACCATCATTGGCACCAAGGCAGAAGCGACTCTCATCGCTGAAGACGACACGTCTCCATCCGTCCCTCCATTCACGCCTGTCGCGACACCACTGGAGGCGGGCTGCACGATGTTGGGGCGTGAGCGGAAGACGGCCTAACGGTGTGCGGGACCGTAGCCCAGCTTCATGGAGACGGTTGCGAATGGTCCTCGCCGATACCCCAGGAGCAACAGTGTCCCTAATTTGCTGGGAAGTGGCGGTGCGGTACCCTACGGCACTGCGTAGGATCCTACGGTCTTGGCGTGCATCCGTGCGTCGCTGCGGTCCGGTCCCAGGTCGACGGGCACGTGCACCTTCCGCCGACCACTGGCGACAACATCGATGTACTGTGGAGACTTCACGCCCCAAGTGTTGAGCGATTCGGCGGTACGTCCACCCGGCCTCTCGCATGCCCACTATACGCCCTCGCTCAAAGTCCGTCAACTGCACATACGGTTCACGTCCACGCTGTCGCGGCATGCTACCAGTGTTAAAGACTGCGATGGAGCTCCGTATGCCACGGCAAACTGGCTGACACTGACGGCGGCGGTGCACAAATGCTGCGCAGCTAGCGCCATTCGACGGCCAACACCGCGGTTCCTGGTGTGTCCGCTGTGCCGTGCGTGTGATCATTGCTTGTACAGCCCTCTCGCAGTGTCCGGAGCAAGTATGGTGGGTCTGACACACCGGTGTCAATGTGTTCTTTTTTCCATTTCCAGGAGTGTAGTTAAGGATTTCTGCTAGCTAGGCCAGCAAAATAACGTATGGCGGAAGATGCGAGGAGGATATCGAAAGAAGACTAGTACTGACAAAAAGGGCACTCCTTGACAAGATAGTCTACTATTGTCAAACATAGGCCTTAATTTGAGGAATAAATTTCTGAGAATGTACGTTTGGAGCACAGCCATGTATGGCAGTGAAATATGGACTGTGGGGGAACCGGAGCAGAAGAGATTTGGAGCATTTGAGATTTGGTGCTACAGGCGAATGTTGAAAATTAGGTAGGCTGATGAGGTAAGGAATGGGGAGGTTCTGCACAGAACCGAAGAGGAAAGGAATACGCGAAAAACACTGAAGAGAAGAAGGGACAGGTTGGTGGTACATCTGTTAAGACATCAGGGACTGACTTTGATGGTACTAGAGTGAGTTGTAGAGGTAAAAACTACGAGGAAGACAGAGATTGGATACATCGAGCAGATAATTGAGGACTTAGGTTTCAATTGCTACTCCGAGATGAAGAGGTTGACACATGAGAGAAATTCGTGGCGGTCCGCATCAATCCAGTCAGACGACTGATGAAAAAAATAAGCACTGTAATCCACTGTGAGCACAAAAAATTGTACAATATTCAAAAGCGGTCGGAGTGATGAGTCTGGACAGTGGTACTTTTGTGCACTCGTTGGATGAAAGAATTCAACGTTGGTTTCTGTGTTTCCTGCTGCAATGAATTACAAGCAAACACGGTACGTTCCTGCAAGTCCTCTGCAGTTGCTGGAATATCGCAGTAGACAGAGTCTTTACATGCACACCTAAGAAAGAAAGGCTAGAAAATTTTATGTAATGTATTTTTTTTTCATCACCGCTACCAGTCACAAACTTTGTCAACTATTGTATTACTTACTTATTTAGCGACATGTTTCGAGGTAATGCCTCATCTTCAGGCTAAATGGCATTACAAAAACAACTTTACAATAAGGCCATGATGATGTAACATAGTCTTTTCGTAAATGCTATGGTCATCCTGTGGAAGAAGACAACTTATTAAGAGGCGATGTTACTTTGGAAGCTGGGCTGATGTTTGCACGAAAATATTTTGTAACGATAATCATCTTGTGGTGCAGTTCTTCTTGTTGTCTCCGTGCTTGCTAAGAAAAAGGGATGAGAAGTTCCGCGATAACGGTCACTCACTTTTTTCTTCCGGCGTGGCAGTCTCGTTGTGATGCGCTGGGGTGTTTCCTTTGTCGTGGCTCTGTTGGTCACTGTTCACAAATTGTCACTAACATAGCAGTAATTGGAAACAAGATCACAAACAGTTCTGTAGTGCAGTGGACAAGATGGTGGTCGAAATACAGCTGGTTTCTATTTGACTATCGATTTGTTGATCTATGTGGTGTCAGAAATTTACATGTTTTCTGCACGTCTTGTTATCGTATTACAGATGTAGGTTGACGAAATACATTGCAAATTGAGCACCTGTTACAATATTGTTGAATACATCATTATATAAATTATTTATGCTACATACAGTATGTCTAAGCTATTGCTGAGGCTAGAGTCAAACGACTGTCATGCTATGTATCGTTTATTCTAGGAGTACTGTAGTGAAATTGGAAAAGAAATGCGAATTTTTGAAGTATGTCATTTCATTCAGGATCTCGTTATTCGCCATGTGGCCATGGATGAATATTTCCGTTTCTTCCAATATGTCCATTTTCCAGCCCCTTTCTAAGTTATGTTGTACTTTGAGGTCGTTGTCAATTGTAACACTGTGATCTGTTTCATTTATATGTTTCGCTATAGCTGATTTATTCGGTTCAGTGAGAGAGCTGGCTGGCCTCTGTAATAAAAAACTGAGTTAAAGGATCAACAACGAATGTCAATGGATGCCATGGGACGCCTGCTACGACCAAATACAACGAACAATAACGAACAAAATGCAAAAATATCTGTAGAGCTTGAGTCTCTGAAATACAAAGGCGCTGAGTTCAAGTCTGGGTTCGGCATACAGTTTTAGACTGACGGTAAGTTATATATCTGTGCACACTCTGCTGCAGAGTGAAAATTTCATCCTGGATCCGCCGGGATATCGCTCTCTGCAGAATTCCTCCTCCTTCTTCTTCTCCTCCTCCTCCTCAGTAGCACTACGCCTTCCTACGACGAAGCTAAAAGTAAAGTAATACGATATATTTTCGAAGTAAAGGCTGCTATTACTCTACACAACATAACTGTACATAACACACCGTATAAAAGTTCTGAACCACTGTACTACATGCAGATGTATTTTAACCCGGAAAATATCACTGTAATGGTTACTGTTCTGCTAAGTTGCATTCTTTATACGTGATTAGCGTTTCCAACTTGTCTTCGTGTGTGTACATTGTACTCGTACAGTCCTTTAACTGATGACAGTAGAGTTAGTCAGAAGTGTGCATTTTCCTCGTGAGACGCCCTCTAAACCTGCTGGACAGAACTGGTGATTAGGATTGTGGAAAGGGACAAATAAGGTGTCGGTCAGGTTCACTCAAAATGGTAATTTATTGTAATTTAATAACACCTTTAAACCAAAACGGCACATAGCCGAACCTTTAGAACTACGAGTTTCAAAAAGCCAATTATTTCACGGCTGAACGCCTCCAAACAAGAAATCTTAAATCAACAAGATAAATGCAAGATAAATCTGAAGTGGTAAAAACATGCTTTTAAAATTGCAAATAAAATAATATATACACACACAGCGACGCTGAGAGCCTAAAGGCGAGGACGAATAGACAAACATAAACAAGATGCAATACAAACAGCTGAAGGCCCACAAAAAAAATTTCAAAATTTTCAAAGGCAAGAGGCCACAATTTTTTTTTTTTTTTTTTTTTTAAGAATAAGGATTTCAGTGGCTGAAGGCCCAGAACTGGTTCCCCAAAATTCAAAAATACATAAAATCCAGTAAAAACAGTTATTTTTTATATCATAGGCTATGATTGATTATAAACAGGCAATTAAACACCTGTGAGAAGGACAATAAAGAAAACGGCACTCAGAAACCCCAAGGAGGTCGGTCTGCCCTCGTTCACTTAGGTGAGACAGATGGTGATTCCAACTACACTTGATCTTTCGGAAGCCAACCAAGGGACACCCACTGACCGAGCGACAAAACGACTTGCTTCCCGTCAATCAGCACATGAGAACTCAAACAGAAAAGGTTACAAACGTGATAATCCACAATGGAGTATGTATTAGCTGTCAAAACTACACACCATGTTGGACAGCTGCAACAGGTGAGGAAAGGACGCTGCCTGAAATTACGTTAGTGGCCAGGGCAGGTAACTGGAACACTAACGGCCACAAGACAGAAAATTCCGCTGGTACACTTGAATTTGAAATACGGTAATATAGTTAACTTCACCCAAAAGGAACACTTTCTGAATTTACATCAGCGGCCAGGGCAGGTAGCCAAAACACTAACGGCCACAAGGCAGAAAATTCCGCTGGTGCACTTGAATTGTAGCCAACCAATATAGTTAATTGCACCTCATGGCAGCTAAATTTCGGCAATAGAAACACTCCGTGTTTCTCATAGGAAAACCTCCCCGACAGCGAAACGAGCCACTCAACATGAATAGACGTGGGTCGGGTAGTTGAAACCACTACTCGGTGGACCACGAAGCTCCACACACGGTCTGACACTGTGCAGGGACTGCCAGCGGACCCAGCCGACTGCACCACGCGAGATAACTTCCCTGGTCCGCAGCACCGACCGACTCACTGCAGACCCCCTAACCGGAAACTATATGCACAAAACCAAAGATGGTACACGGTGCAAATATCAATACACATCGCTGCTGCCACACATAGAAGGAAGAAGAACCACGATGTAACCGCAACAATAGCGGGAAACCAAACACAGATAGACAGCGAAGTTCACGAAAACGCATAGTTGGGAGTGAGCATGGCTCACCTCGCATTTCCATTTGTTTTTTGTCAACTTCAGAAATTGAACGAGTTGTTTTATCCCGGATACTTGCACTATGTGCTAGTATAGGATAGTCGAAATGCCTTGTTTACATTAATGTTGAACTGCTAAAGTTGAGTCATTAAATTCCCATGGGTGTCCATAGAAATACTAACTTTGCCATTTTTTAAGATCTGAAAACTACAGTATGTCATATTGATTATGAATAATACCAGCAAATACACAACTGATTGAAATTCCTCAAAGTGAATAAACAAGTAGTGTACTTTAAAAATGGCTATTAAACATATTCCACCGCTGTTTTCTTACAAAACTTGACTTCTGATCATACTAACTGACTTCGTTGCATTATTTTCATTCCTTTTTTGCTTTTAAAGGAACGATTTCTTAGGTTATATCAGTAAAGTGTAACTCAGGCAAAAATTAAAGTCGGAAACCTACATAAATACAAATTGCCCGTTACACTCGGCCTAAGATTGCACAAATATGAGACGTATTCCCTGAACACCCTATCCCCCCCCCCTCCCCATCCCTCGTCTGACAATTTAGTGTGTAGTCATGCAAACTGCACCGCTGAATCCATAATTCTATTACTGAACTGTCACAGAATTTTATGCTGTCCTGAAGCTGATACAGCTTCAGAAGGTCCTGTTTCTTGAAGTGAGGTCCTTTGAATCTTGGTTATTCATACTTTTTTTCCACTCTTCTGTCGGAGAAAATGATATTTCCTATTTTAGATTCATGTATTTTGCTCGATAGATGAGGTACAAATGAACACACCTACGCCATAGAAAGACCGTATATTTCATTCCTTCCACAGTCACTGTGCGACTGAAAAGCGTAATGTGGCCTGAGCAAACTATGAAAAGTCTTCTTTGATCATAGACAAATGGCGAATTACTGTTGCGATTTAGTTGTACAGTAAGAGGAAGGAGTGACTTCATGTGTGATCAGGAAGGATACTGGGCAGGTAAACTGCAGCTATGCATCCTTCATGCTTAAAATAGCTCTTAGAATTCACGCAACAGTGTTGAAATGGACCCTCTCAGCAGTTCGATGGCGACTGGGTGAAGATGGGTCAGAAATTAGTTTGAGGGCTGTATCTTAGCAATGTTCTGTAAACAGTCACAACTGCCTTGAATGAGATGATAGATAAACTCCAGTGGAAGACTCTGCAGGAGAGACGCTCAGTAGCTCGATACGGGCTTTTGTTAAAGTTTTGAGAACATACCTTTACCGAAGAGTCAAGCAGTATATTGCTCCCTCCTACGTATATCTCGCGAAGAGACCATGAGGATAAAATCAGAGAGATTAGAGCCCACACAGAAGCATACCGACAATCCTTCTTTCCACGAACAATACGAGACTGGAACAGAAGGGAGAACCGGTAGAGGTACTCAAGGTATCCTCCGCCACACACCGTCAGGTGGCTTGCGGCGTATGGATGTAGATGTAGAATGCAGGACATTACCGAAACTACCACCGCGACGAATGAAGAGCATAATTTCCCGTGGACAGCCTGAGCCAGAATTCTGTACCCCAAATTCCAGAAGGGGATAAGTGCATCCTCTTGCCCACCCCACGACTACCCTCGCCCTCGCGGACGCCTATGTAATTTCCGGTCCGGCGCGACAGTTGCCGGTCCATTTACTGATAGATTCATCGGCAGAGAGGCGCCGGACCGCCGGAGGGCCGCTTTAAGCGCGCGTGGCGGGCTGTCGGCGGCACCTGTTGCTGTCGCTGGCGGGGCCTGGCCGCTACCACTTGTCGCTCTGGCAGTTGGCCAGAACCCCAGCAACGCCTCTCCACTTCACGTTGGTCTTCCGTTGCAGGCCGCACGCTCCACAACCCACTTTTATCATCTTTCTCGTAAGTTCAGGATAAACGAAGCAAATTTGCCCATTCAATTTTATTGCAACTTCTCTTTCTCTCGTGGCTTCAGCCACATATCCGTTCGACAAATATGATGCCCCCCCTCGCCCCTCTATTTGTCCCTCTCCCTCTGTATGTCAACCTCCTCCTCCATACAGTTTTTCTGTACATATTCACTCCTCCCTATTCATTTCCTCCTGTCCTCCCCTCCTTTCCCTTCTCCCTCCCCTACACGCCTTTCTCTCTCTCCCTCGTCTCCCTCTCACCCCTTCCCGCAACCCCTCTTTATGTCCATTTTCTCCTGCCCTTTTCTCCCCACCCATGCCCTCCTGTCCCCTTCGTCCCTCTATCTACTTGAACCTTCCAACATATGATATCTTGCGAACCGTGGATGAAGGGTATCAGACGGATGCCATATTCCTTGACTTCCGGAAAGCGTTTGACTCGGTGCCCCACTGCAGACTCCTAACTAAGGTACAAGCACATGGGATTGGTTCCCAAGTATGTGAGTGGCTCGAAGACTTCTTAATTAATAGAACCCATTACGTTGTCCTCGATGGTGAGTGTTCATCGGAGGTGAGGGTATCATCTGGAGTGCCCCAGGGAAGTGTGGTAGGTCCGCTGTTGTTTTCTATCTACAAAAATGATCTTTTGGATAGGGTGGATAGCAATGTGCGGCTGTTTGCTGATGATGCTGTGGTGTACGGGAAGGTGAAGTCGTTGAGCGACTGTAGGAGGATACAAGATGACTTGGACAGGATTTGTGATTGGTGTAAAGAATGGCAGCTAACTTTAAATATAAATGTAAATTAATGCAGATGAATAGGCAAAAGAATCTCGTAATGTTTGAATACACCATTAGTAGTCTAGCGCTTGACACAATCACGTCGATTAAATATTTGGGCGTAACATTGCAGAGCGATATGAAGTGGGACAAGCATGCAATGGCAGTTGTGGGGAAAGCGGATAGTCGTCTTCGGTTCATTGGTAGAATTTTGGGAAGATGTGATTCATCTGTAAAGGAGACCGCTTATAAAACACTAATACGACCTATTCCTGAGTACTGCTCGAGCATTTGGGATTCCTATCAGGTCGGATTGAGGGAGGACATAGAAGCAATTCAGAGGCGGGCTGCTAGATTTGTTACTGGTAGGTTTGATCATCACACGAGTGTTACGGAAATGCGTCAGGAACTCGGGTGGGAGTCTCTAGAGGAAAGGAGGCGTTCTTTTCGTGAATCGCTGCTGAGGAAATTTAGAGAACCAGCATTTGAGGCTGACTGCAGTACAATTTTACTGCCGCCAACTTACATTTCGCGGAAAGACCACAAGATAAGATCAGAGAGATTGAGAGATTAGGGCTCGTACAGAGGCATATAGGCAGTCATTTTTCCCTCGTTCTGCTTAGGAGTGGAACAGAGAGAGAAGATGCTAGTTGTGGTATGAGGTACCCTCCGCCACGCACCGTATGGTGGATTGCGGAGTATGTATGTAGATGTAGATGTAGGCCTTCCTCCCAGTGGTTCCCATCCACAGTTGTAGCCCTCAGGCAAAACAAGTGCATTAAGCACGCTGGTACTACTTTACAACATACCTATCATGCAGGGCAGTCTACATATTAGGGACCTAAAATCCGTTTTTTCCCCACAACGTATAGGCTGCCGCCCAAAGGAGGTCGATAAAGCAGGCCAATATCACTCAAACACAGCATACCTACTGTGCAGGATAGCATACACTTGGATGGCTGCAAAACTGTTCCTATCCTGTGCGTATATATATGTGACTACTTGGCATACTACCACATGTTAGGGGATTTCTCAGGCTCCTGTTGTGTATGAGGCTTTGAAAGAACGACTGCTTAAAGGTATCTGTGTGTGTGTGTGTGTGTGTGTGTGTGTGTGTGTGTGTGTGTGTGTGTGTGCTGTAATTTGTGCATAACTTTGTCTTCACGGGCCCTGTAAAAGGATCACCCGATTGTTCACTTAATACTGCTTCAAGAAATTTTATAAGTAGGTACAAGATGGATAATTTGCGTCTGTTTTTAAGAAACAGCTTGTTCATGTTTTCTTTTTATCATTTCTATGATCAACTCCTGTGAGTTACATAAAGATATCACCATTTGAACCACCAGCCTTTGTTTACGTTCAATATACTATTTTAATTTTATCTGGTATGGCTGTCACACACTTCAGCAATATTTGATACGCAGAAGTAATCTGTAAGAAGTGTCCTTCCCGTACTGCATTTTCACAGTATCCTACGAAGTCTATCGCCTGCTTTACCTACAATTAAGTCGCTGTGATCACTCCATTTCATATCCCTATTAACTGTTACATCCTTATATTTGTACTAGCCCTTCTTTCTTCTTCTTCTCCTTCTTCTTCTCCTTTCTTTTAATGGGTTAGGTGACTTCACGTGTTCACTCAACAAGGTCCAGCCATCTCTTCCATGATTTTCCCTTTATCTTGTTTTGGAAGTCTATTTTCAGGCATTCTATCTATATGTTCTCACCGTTTGTTCCCATTTGGATCGATTTTCTTGTCCAACACATCAGCTTGTATTTCTGAAGCGATCGTCTACAGTGGACCCTTAAACACTATAGATAAATGTCATTTCTACAGTCTGGATCCTGCTCATGTATTTTTTCGTGGAACACAACCTTTCTGATCCGTAGACCATAGTAGATCCTGCCATGACTTCGTAAAACTTCACCTGTACCTCTTTCATGGTTTGCTTTTGAGCATATTTCTAATTGTGTCATAGATTGAGTTAAATTTTAGGATTTTGGTATCAATGTCAAGATCAGAATTTGTTCGTGTGTCACAGCTGAGAAATTGAAAGTCGATTACGTGTTCCAGAACTACATTATTTTTTAAACTATTACAACTTACGAGGGTTTCCCTTGAATGCTATAACTTCTGTTTTATTAGTAGAAATTTTCAAGTTATACTTACAAACAAACAAATTAATATAATAGACAGCTCTTTGAAAAATATATTCATTTTCTTGAGTCATTATTTGATCATGTATATATAGCGGGATACTACTAAAAGGCAACATCTTTCTGTTAACCTCTTTGCTGTAGGTGACATTTTGTTTCCAAGTCCTGACCAGTTAATCTACGTAGATGTTGAAAAACAGTTCGAGGCAGGTCACATCCTTGCCTGCGTCTGTTGTTTTTAATTGTATAGACAAATTATATCCCTCTATTATATTTTTTGTCTCTTTGTGAAGAGCTTTAATAGTTAATTACATGCACTAGGAATTCTATTTCTCCCCGATGTCCCACAGTAGTTATCTACTGATTTTGTCAAAAGCATGTTCATAGTCTACAAACACTGTGTACGTTTCTCTAACGGTAGCTTTACACTAAAAATAGAATCAGTGCAGGATCGAACTTTTGTAGAACCTATTCGTTCAACTAACAATCTGTACCGGAGATAGAAATGGTTCAAATGGCTCTAAGCACTATGGGACTTCACATCTGAGGCCATCAGTCCCCTAGACATAGAACTACTTAAACCTAACTAACCTAAGGAGATCACAGGATTCGAACCTACGACCGTAGCAGCAGCGCGGTTCCAGACTAAAGCGCCTAGAACCGCTCTGCCACAGCGGCCGGCGTGCCAGAGATAGTGCGAAGTCGTTTATTTCAGATTGTACAATAAATCTTATAGCCTGAGTTAACGATGATAATTCCTCTATAGTTGTTTGAGTCGCTTCTGTTGCCATTCTCTAATTTGGAATATGAAGAAAATTTTAGCCATATTTCACGATATTTCACTCCTGATATATCTCACCCGCAGTTCAACATAGGTTAATGAGCTGTAGTATGCGTTCCATCACTGGAAGACCTCCGTATCTAAACAATTCGGAATTTACTCCGTCTGTCCCTGTTGCTTTCCTCTTCTACAATCTTTGCACAGTTGCCTCTAATTCAATCATTTCGATGAGCTCTGTTTTTTCTGTTGATTAAGCAATTCTCACACTATTTCTTCGCGGCTGAACCACCAACCCAAAGATTTTTATAACGCTGTTCCGATCGTTCTAAAGGTATTACATTTATTTTCGCTGTATTTTTCGCTTTTTTCCACATGTGTCTCATTACTCTGTATGCTAGAGACTGTCGTTGATGAATGCTATCTTTAATTTCGTTACTGAAACTTTCAATTCCATGATTCTAATTATGACTTACTGGTATTCTAGTCATAGAATATAACTCTTACTCGTTTTGCAAAGTGCATAATTTTACATTTTCGTAGGTTTAAAGCTTGTTGCTAATCTTTGCACCACTTCGAAATCTTATCAAGATATGATTGAATATTTCTGTAGCTCTTTTCAGCCACTCTTCCATTGTAGATAACTGCATCGTCTATGAAAGGTCCGAGGTAGACGTTCATGTTGTCTCGTAGGTAATTAATACACAACATGAACAGCACTAGTCCCAACGCACTGCCCTGGGGCACGCATGTCTGAACTTACTTCTTTCTACTACTGTTGAAAACTCTCCATCAAAGATAACTTGCTGTATGCTGCCCACCACGAAATCCTGAATTCAATCAAAAATTTTGTTTAATAATTCACATAGTCATTTTTTTGCTGGTAAGTCTTGGTGTGATAAGAAAGGTACAAGTTTGTTTTCGCATGATCGGTATTTTCGGAATCCGTGATGGTTGACTTGGAGGAGGTAATTCTACTCGAACCTCATTATATGTTCTAGGATTATATAAGGCTGTGAATCGTATCTGTTACTTCTTGTAAAGTGGACACAGCTTTTTGTTCTATGAATCTGCGATATATTATGTTCAAAATGGAAGTTAACTCAGCAGTAAAAATCTGGCCATGGTTCCTTACTCAACTTTAAAAATTTTAGCTGATTCTCAGTTCCATTGACACTAATGCATATATCACTCACTTTTGCGCAGCGTGAGAAGTAAACTAGGGAAATATATCTGTTTCTGATTTGCAATGATCAGGTTATTTCTGTTTCTGTGTCATCCCCAAGTGGACACTAGGTTTTGGGCCACTGAGAGCCTCTTCACATGAGGAGAACTTCATTGAGTCTTTTGAGAGATCTTTCGATAAGGTTCTGCCACGGCTGTCATTGAAGTCTTCATGCACTACCCTGTCGACAGCCAAATACGTTTCATTCGACACCTGTCTTGTCTATACTTTTATTTACATTACGGAAAAGTCGTTCTTTCTTTAGAATATTCGTTACAGAGGCTGTAAACAATGGAACTTCCCTCCCAAGCTAATCTACTAGTACATGTCTATCCAGCGCATAGGAAAATTTGATCCACAGTTTCTGTCCAAAGACAGCTGTTTCTCTATGACATGTTACTCGACTAACTCGCTATGTAATTTACTAAATATATAAATCTTTCTAATTATTCTTAAGGTGCCCTTTGTCCTTAAGTAGTCATTATTGCTGTAACTCTCTCATCGGCACTCATACTAGTTAGTATCAATACGAACATCCGCAAAGAGGTGAGGGCTGTTAGTTTCCATCAGGATATATTTAAACTTATTGTAGGTAGCTTCCAGAGTACGCCTTTATTAATGTTTCGCAGAATGTCTTGTTACCCCCACCACTTCAGAAGCCTTAATGTTCTTCAGGGTGACTGGGGACTATTCGTAATATCGAACTGAGGTTTTCTCTGAAGTTTTCGGTTACATCCAGGATTGAGTCTGGCGGTCGACAGAAAGATTCAATTACAAGTGTATGATATTGAGTCTTTCTCAGGCCATCCCAGATGCAGCTTGAATTTCTATCTCTGTGGATTTGAGTTTCTTGTCTAATGCGAAGAATATACGACTTCCATTTCCTAGCGCCCTCTCCTTGTGATATGCACTTAGATTTACTCGATAAACCTCCCTGCTATCAGTTTCTGATTCATCCATCTTTCTGTACATAACACTGTATGAGGTTATAACTGTTGCAAACTCAGGGACTTCGTTGTAAATGATCCGGCAGTTGCTCACTAGGATTCTTACTCAAGAGTCGAAACAGAGAAGGTAGTCATGTTGGATGCTGGGATCTAGAGCGTATTCGACATAATAACTCACCCCAGACGCTTTTCCATGTGTTCAGATCGGAATTCTGGCAAGTTCGTCTCCTTCTGCGAAGTCATTTTCCATAAACCAAAGGTGCTGCTTTATACAGGTTGCGTTGTCACACTAGTACAATCATCGACCTGCGAACTATTCGACTACTGTACGCAATAAATAATGCTGAACAATGTGCTCATATCCTTCCGCTTTCATCGACTTCTCAAGTGTAATAAGGGACCATACTTAAAGACGCGAAACGCTCTTTTGCTGTACCACCATCTCCCTGCGTGCTTCACTTTTGGCACTGCACATGATGGCAGGCCACGTTCTCCAGGCATTCCATCGGAATGTCGCACGTTATGGCTGCATCCATTACCTCAAATCACTCGTTTCCAGTCATATAATACACTGTCCAGTGAAACAGCTCTTTTATTTTATTTCTTTATGTTTTACAGAAGTGCTCCCTTCTTCGAAGGCGGGACTTGTTCAATTGTGTTCCACAATAACTGTAACAAAAGTTATGCCTTATCAGGACGTTACACTGAAGCCCTAATGACCTGCTCTAGTATTGTTTCTACATGGCGATCCTGGGTTGAGCGTGCCAGTGTACTCCAGGTGTCTGGTTGTAGGCCTGGGTACTCACACTTCTCGCAATAGCTACCGTGCGTGGTTGTTGATGGTAATATATAGTTTATGCTGAGTTCTTCGTGTAATTCTGGTGTTCTAGCCCATCTGGACGCTTTTAGCGACAATATTATATTTCATTATGATCTTCATCTGATTCTTTGAGAGCAGTGGGGATAACTTGTGAATAAGACGAACCATTTTCCTTTTTTTCGTTTTTGTCGTAGTGTGTAATCTGAATAGATGTTTACTTTCCTTTATCTGGCCAAGGTATTTGACCCAGTCCGCCCACTGGATTTCAGTATTGCTGATGACAAATCTGTCCCTTAAGTCTGGTCTTCTTTTGTGTGAACATCACCACCTTTGAAATCTTCACTTTTAACCGCATCATTCTGGTACGTAGCCACTGTTCTGTTACTATTCGCTGTAGTCTAAAATTTCCTGCGTTCATTCTGCCACTCCACGCTAAGAACGCAGTGGACTCACTCTTTGTACCACTTCATTTCTTGTTTAGCTTCGTGTTTTTATAAGCTGCTCAACCACTATACTCCATGCCTTTTAACCGCCGGTGCATAGTCATTGTGGTATTTGGCCTGCTGGTAGGTTGCGCTTTGGAATTCGTGAGTGAATCATTCTACTGATTTCAAGCAATGATTTACAGCCACCCTTCGCAACAGCCATGTACCCTGTCGGGCAATATATGAGGTCAGCTTGGTCTTGGCTCAGCTGTGGCCGTTCCATCGTAGTTCCACTTCACAATAACATCACCAAGAATCGACTTGGGCAGCTTTAGAATAATGATATGTCCCTCATGGATTTGTAGTTCAGGTTCAAAATGGTTCAAATGGCTCTGAGCACTATGGGACTTAACTTCTGAGGTCATCAGTCCCCTAGAACTTAGAACTACTTAAACCTAACTAACCTAAGGACATCACACACATCCATGCCCGAGGCAGGATTCGAACCTGCTACCGTAGCGGTCGCGTGGCTCCAGACTGTAGCGCCTAGAACCGTCGGGCGCTTCGGCCGGCTGTAATTCAGGTGATATCCAGTAAGTGGTATATGTTCCAAGTCAATGAACTCGCCCAACCGACCCGGTATGCTGTTACTAGTTCTCTAATGACAATTTTCACCTCGTCCTTTTATCCTAGCGGGTGTACCTTTTGTGACATTTAGCGGTCACTTTCACATTATCTAGGCGCGTCCGGTTTCTTCTGATCAGATAGTGTACAACGTCCAACAAAACGTTTTGTTTAAATAACGAAGGAAAAAACCTGCGATCAGACTTACAGATTTTTCAAAGATAATTTCGTTTCTGGAACATTTTTTAGACTCTGCTCCCTATCAAACTTCATAATAACGTCTAAAACAGTATTAAGTTCCCGTTTATATGGACAATATTAACGCTGTTGAGGTTGGAAAATAAATGAACCACGACAGTTACGATAAACAAAACAGTTGTGACATAGAGGTTAATTTTGTAAGAGAGAAGTTTACATAGCAAACTTAAAATATGAAACAGGTGCAAGTGTTTTTTACCGGTAGTTAAAACACCCTTGGTCGCAGATTCGATCAATACAATGCTGGAATCTTGAATAAATATCACCAGGAATGGTGGCCAGAAAACTTCCAGTTTGAGGAGTCACCCTCAGTCCCTTAACAGAGGGTGGAGGGGCTCACAGAAGGTTCGGGAACCCTTTGCCCTAGGAGTAGGTAACTGTTCTAAAAGGTGTATGCCCCAGCAATGACCTACGAAAGGGGATGCAGAAGGCAATATGCATCCACAGGATATGTGGCCTATAACTGAAAAGAGTTACGATGACCCCTCCACGGACAAATGATCCCGGATTATTTCCATATCCTGATCTAACTAGGAGAAGGTGACCAACGAATGGATACGAGCCTCAGCGTGGAATGTCAATAATCTGAACGCGGCACGGAAGCTAGAAAATTTGAAAACAGAAATGGACAGGCATAGTCTAGATATAGAGGGGATCAATGAAGTGAAATGGAAAAGAAAATAAGGGTTTATGATCAGAACAATATCAACAGCAGCGGAAAATGGTAAAATGGAGTAGAGTCATTTAAAAGGAAGGTTGGGCAGAAAGTGAGTTACTGTGAAGAGTTCCGAGTTAGGACTTTTCTCATCAGATCCGACAGAAAAGCAACGCCGACAACAAAAATTCAAGAATACATGCCGACGTCACAAGTAGAAGATGAAGAAATAGAGAAAGTATATGAGGAAAATGAGGGGATAACGGTACATACAGGGAGATGAAAATTTAATAGGGGAAGGAGCAGAAGAAGGAGTAACGGGAGAATATGGAATTGATAATAGGGATCAGTCGGGATACAGACTAATTGAGTTCTGCAATAAATTTCTGCTGATAACAGGGAACACTCTGTGCAAGAATCACAAAAGTAGGTGGTATACTTAGAAAAGGTTTACGTAGTGGTCAGATAGAGCTCCAGAATCAGGTATTGGATTGCAAGAAGTATCCAGGAATAGATATAAATTCATATCCCAACTTAGTGATTATGAAGAATAAACTGTAGCTTAAGAGAAGCGGACAGGATAATCGATGTGGGAGGAAGGGGAATACTGAAGTACTGATGAATGATGAGGCAAGTTTGAAATTTGCTAAATATGTGGGTGCTACGACAAGGAATACCACTGCATGGAGTTCAGTTGAAGAGGAGCGGAAATCTCTAAAAAAGCAACCACAGATATTCGACAGGTATAGATACAAGACAGGTATCTGCGAACAAACTTTGGGTGAAACTTTGATCGTGAAAAGAAGGTACTACAAAAATATTGAGGGGAAGACAGAAACACAGAAGTATAGACCAGTTTGGAGTTAAATAAATAGGAAATGCGGGGAAGCCGAGACGAAACGCCTGCAGGAAAAGTGTGAGGAAGTCGGAAAAGAAATGTTGGTCGCAAAGACTATAGAGCTTATAGAAAGGTGTGAATTAATTTTTTACTTGTGCTTTACTATTATGATCACTGGAGGAAAATTTAGTCACTTAATATACAGCAACTCAATTTTATTTAGAGGTTTCGAGTAACTGATCTTCAGAATATCAAATGAGGTAAGGGGCTTCATACACACAGTATGGAGTCATGTACAAGTAATGAATGTCAGAGTACTCTGAAACTAGTTACCTGTACATGACGTCATGCCGTGTGTATGTATTCCAAAACTGATTACTTGTACATGACGCCCTATCTTGTGCATGAAGCCCCTCATATTCTTTGTTATTGTGGAGATGAGCTTGCTCGAAAAGCGTAAATAAAGTTAGTTGCTGAACTCAGGTGACTAAATTTTTCTCCAGCGACCATTATAGCAGTGTATAAATAAAAAAATGTTAAATTTATAAAGTAACCACTTTCCACTTACGTGTTTTCCTGTCACTTCCCATAAAATATAGAAAGTCAGAATAATCTTTTGTGAAATAAGAACCAAGAGTGACAACATGAAGAATGCAATTAGAATCCCGTTGTTAAATGCAAACAAGAGAGTGGATAGGTGGAAGGATTGAGGGAGTTGACTTGACAGAAGAACATAGAAGAAATAGAAAATCGTGTATTAGTGCCAGAATTTAAAAGACTATGGAAGATCTGATATAAAATAAGTCAGAAGAGATAAAGAAACATTCCACGTAAATTTCTGAAAGGGGTAAGTGGTAACCAAACGATTATTCAAGCTGAAATCAATGAAACAGATGACATACTATGAGACTTTCAGAAATATACCATCCACACAATTCCTGGATATCAAGGACAAATAAGTGCGGCAACTACAGCACAGTTAACTTTACAACTCATTTATCTAAGGAGGATGTCAAATCAACACCTTTCAGCCGTCAGGTTTGAACCTTATTTTATTAGCCAACCTGTTTCGGTGCTTTATTACGCCATCTTCAGGCACCTGACCAACGTGTAGAAATAATCTACCTCTCTTTTGATAGAAACAGGGGGCAGCAATACTGGTATTAGTAGATATCTACTTGCTACAGTGACCACTTCAAACATCACCCGCCGACTGTCATAACACACTATGGAGTCATGAACAAGTAACCAATGTCAGAGTACTCTGAAACTAGTTACCTGTACATTACGTCGCCTGAAGATGGCGTAATAATGTGCCGAAACTGGTTGCCTAGTAAAATAAGGTACAAAATTGACGGCAGAAAGGTGTTTAATTTGACATCCTCAATCTAACAGCTGAGTCCCGCGACCATTGCTAAAAAGATGGACATACAGAGTTATTTATCAAAGTGTCTGAAACGAATAATACTCAGAAAAATGGAAAAAATGGCATAGTGTTAGATGAGGATCGTTTTAGGAAATGTAGACGCACAGAGAGACATAACGGACGCAAGACTGAATAAAAATGAAGACAATTAACAGTGTAATGAGTACGGAATATGGACTGAGAGTAAACTGAAGAAAAATGAAAAGAATGAGAAGTAGCAGAAATATGAAAAACAAGTAGCTTAACACGATAATTGGTTATCACGAATAGACGAAGTTAAGGAATTCTGCAACCTTGAAAGCAAAGTAGCTCATTACGGACGAGGCAAGGAGGATATTAAAAGCAGACTAGCCCAGGCAAAAAGCAAAGTTCTGATCAAAAGAAGTCCATTATTATCAAACACAGGCCTCAGCTGAGGAATAAATTTCTGAGAATTTATGTTTGGAGCACAGCATCATATAATATTGACTCATGAGCTGCAAGAAAGTCGTAGCAGAATAGGATCGTAGTGTTTGAGATTCAGTGTTACACAACAATGTTAAAAAGTAAGTGGTCTGATACTGTAAGGAACGAGGAAGTTCACAGCAGAAGAAAGGACCATATGAAAAACACTTGCAAGCAGAAGGGACAGGATGATCCGGAAAATTTCATGCAACTAGAGGAAGTTGTGTGTTGTGAAAGTTGTAAGGGAAGACAGTGAATGGAGTACATTCAACAGGTAATTGAAGCCGTTGGAAGGCAGAGTGAAATACCGTGAACAGTTCAGTGATAAGTTTACTCTCATCAGAATCGACAGAAAAATTAATGACCAGAGTAATATTTCAGATATAGGCCCTAAGGGTGAAGGCCCTAAGGGCCGACGTTACAAGTAAAAGGCGAAGCGAAAGAAAACGTAGATCCGTATGTAGAGAGAGACGACGTCGTGACGTAACAAGAAACTGGAGTCGATGTGAAAGACGTAGACGATGTGTTATTGGAGTCCAGTTTCCATGGATCTGAGATTACCACATAAATGAAGTGACGTCTAGTGTGAATCACTATTAGACCACCAACGAGGGGTTGGAAAAGAAATTTATATTTTTGCCATTCTATGGTTCCCTATCAGATAAGAAATCTGCCTGCTTAGAATACAACACGTGTCCAGCGGCAGGCCTCCGCCGAAAATGCGGTAATTGGTGAGATGCTGCACGTCTTAGAGAAATTGGAGATTACATAACATACTGTGAGTCCGGCCAGTCTCATTAATGGCAAACAGTACGTCTTTAGAACATGGAACGAAGAAACATGGGATTTTTTGTCCTACCCTACAGCGGAAAATCTGTTTTAGCTGAGTCTTCCAGAAACGGTCACCGGACCAAAACAGACGACACCTCTGCCATGACCCGCACTAACGGGCTCTGGGGCAGTTTAATTAAGGAAGTGACCAATAAAACCACATAATACAGACGGTGGCCTGCAGCCCAGCTCGACACGTGATCCAGCGAGTTCGACATTGTAGCGGACGAGTCCAAAGCGGCTTCAATGTACGCCTACTTATGGTAGGTGATTTTTCGAAAGCGTGTAGCATTTCAAGCACTTGACGCCACGTGATGCCCTACAACAGTTTCCTACAATGTTTTATTCACTGCATTTTTTACTGTTTTGCAGCAAACTCGTGCCAGTTGAGCAAGCCAGTGGCCTTCGTACCGACCTTGTATGTATCTGTCTGATGTTGGCTCCTAGTCAGGCGTGATGTGGGATCTCATTCCAAGTCGCACAACTATATGCAATCCCTTTTTGTAGACGTACTTCATCGCTCTGTTATCCGAGTAGCCTACCATTTTCTCTACCTACAGCTAAGCATACATTCTCGTTCCACTGAATATCTCTTCACGTCGGTATTCCCAATAATCTAAGTGTACCACTCTTTTAAGTTTCGTGTAGTGCTCCACCATGCAATATCTACATCTAGCTCTAGTTGACATCCTTTGCAGCAAGCGGGTATTTTTTGCAAACTAATTCGATATAAAAATTTTACCGGATAGACTTTCTCCAAAGAGAAAGGCTTTAACTACGAGCACTCTGAAATTACAGCAGATAATATCCGTCTGTAAAGTTCATCATGAATATTACAACATTTCTTTGGGGGTTCTTACCTATGGTGACTGGCTCTGCTCGCATGATCACCTACCATTTACTACCAGTCGTACACCAGGACAAATATCCCGTAGTTCTTTTTTTTCCTTTTCGAGTCATCAGTCTCCCGACTGGATTGAAGCGGCCAGCCACGAATTCCTCTACTGTGCCAACCTCTTCATCTCAGAGTAGCAGTTGCAACCTACGTCCTCAATTATTTGCTGGATGTATTCCGGTCTCTGTCTTCCTCTTTAGTTTTTGCCGTCTACAACACTCTCTAGTACCATCGAAGACATTCCGTGATGTCTTAACTAATGTTCTATATCCTGAATCTTCTCCTTGTCAGTGTTTTCCACATATACCTTCCCTCTCCGGTTCTGCGGAGAACCTCCTCGTTCCTCACCTTACCATTCCACCTAATTTGCAACATTCGCCTGTAGTACTACATCTCAAATGCATCAATTCCCTTCTTTTGATGTTTTTCCACAGTCCATGTCTCACTACCATACCATCCTGCGCTCCAAACGTATCTTCTCAGAAATTTCTTCCTCAAATTAAGGCTTATGTTTGAAATTAGTAGACTTCTCTTGGCCGGGAATGCCCTTTGTGCCAGTGCTGCTCTGCTTTTTATGTCCTCCTCGTTCCGTCCGTCATTGGTTATTTTGCTGCCTAGGTAGCAGAATTCCTTAACTTCATCCACTTCGTGATCTTGAATACTGATGTTAAGTTTCTCGCTGTTCTAATTTCCACTACTTCTCATTGGATTTACTCCCAATCCATATTCTTTAGTCATTAGACTGTCCATTACATTCGGCATAATCATGTAATTCTTTTCACTTTCGCGCAGGATAGCAATGTCATCAGCGAATCGTATCGTTGATATCCTTTCGCCTTGAATTTTAATTCCACTCCTGAATCTATTTTTATTTCCATCATTGCTTCTTCGATGTACAGATTGAACAGTAGGGACGAAAGATTACATCCCTGACTCATACCCTTTTTAAACTGAGCGTTTCGTTCTTGGTCGTGCTCTTCATTATTCCCTCTTGTTTTTTATACATATTGTATATTACCCGTCTCCCACTATAGCTTACTCCTATTTTTCTCAGTATTACCAACATCTTGCACCATTTTACATTGTCGAACGCTTTTTCTAGGTCGAAAAATCCTATACGTGTCTTGAATTTTCCTTTAGTCTTGCTTCCATTATCAGCCGCAACGTCAGAATTGCTTCTCTCGTGCCTTTATCTTTTCTAAAGCCAAACTGATCGTCATCTAACACATCTTCAATTTTCCTTTCCATTCTTCTGTACATAGTTCTTGTCAGCAACTTGGATGCATGAGGTGTTAAACTGATTGTGCGATAATTCTCGCACTCGTCAGCTCTTGCAATCTTCGGAATTGTGTGAACGATATTTTTTTGGGATTCAGACAGTAATATTGCCAGACTCATACATTTTACACACAAACATGAATAGTCGTTTTGTTGCCACTTCCCCTAATGATTTTAATAATTTTGATGGAATGCTGTCGATCCCTTCTGCCTTATTTGATCGTAAGTCCTCCGCAAATCTCTTAAATTCTGATTCTAATAGTGGATCCCCCATCTCTTCTAAATTGAGTCTTGTTTCTTCTTCTATTAGAGCAGACAGATCTTCCCCCTCATAGAGGCCTTCAATGTACTCTTTCCACACATTCGCTCTCTCCTCTGCATTAAAAATGGATTTCCAGTTGCACTCTTAATGCTACCATTCCTCCTTTTAACTTCACCGAAGGTTCTTTCGAGTTTCCTGTACTCTGAGACAATCCTTCCGACAACCATTTATTTTCCCGTTTCTTCACATTTTTCATGCAGCCATTTCGTTTTAGCTTCCCTGGACTTCCAGTTTGTTTCATTCCTCAGCGACTTGTATTTCTGTATTCCTGAATTTCCCTAAACATTTGTGTACTTCCTTCTATCATGGAAGTATTTCTTCTGTTATCCTCGGTTTCTTTGCAGTTACCTTCTTCGTACCTATATTTCACTTTCCAGCTTCTGTGATTGCCTTTGTAGAGATGTCCATTCCTCTTCAACTGTACTGCCTACTGGACTATATTTCTGCATCTACAGCCCTAGAGAACTTCAAGCGTATTTCGTCAGTATCCCACTTCTTTGCATATTGATCCTTCCTGACTAATCTCTTAAACTTCGGCTTACTCTTCATCACTACTACATTGTATTCTGAGTTATATCCGCTTCTGGGTACGCCTTGCAATTAAGTTCCTGATTTCGGAGCCCTTATCTGACCGTAATGTAATCTATCTGAAATCTTCCTGCAGCTCCCGGCCTTTTCCAACTCTGCTTTCTCCTCTTGTAATTCTTGAACGCAGTATTTCCTGATACTAGATGAAATTTATTACAGAACTCAGTTACACATTCTCCTATCTCATTCCTTGTTCCAAGCCCACATTCTCCTGCAAACTTTTCTTCTACTCCTTCCCCTACCACTGCAAATCCTACCCACATTCTAGCATTTTCAGCTGCTTTTCTTAATATCCTGTACTCATCTGACCAGAAAACTTATCTTCTTCCAGATTTTCTTCCCTACCATATTCAAGCTTCTAACATTCCACCCCGCGACTCGTAGAACGTTATCCTTTCGTTGGTTATTCAGTCTTTTTCTCATGGTCACCTCCCATTTGGCAGAACCGAATGGGGTACTATTCCGGAATCTTTTGCCGATGGAGAGATCTCCATTACTCTTTTTCAACTGCAGGCCACATGTCCTCTGGATACAGGTTATGTGTCTTTAATGCAGCTGTTTTCATTGCCTTCTGCAACCTCATGCTGTTGATCATTGGCCTTTAGGGCAGTTTCCCATCCCAAGGACAAGAAAGTGTCCTGAACCTCTCCCCCCTTTGCAGTGCCGTTGGCAGCTTGAAGATGACTTCTTATGCCGGAAGTCTTCGGCCACCAATGCTGATTTTTAGTCAAATTTTAAGGGGTGGCTAATTTCTAACCCGTGACCGAGGACTTTCTGAATACTAATCAAAGACACTACCCATAGTAACATTCTTTATTTGGAAGGCGTCGATATGGTACTCAGTCACCATTTAGACACGCGAATCTTTCTAGTTTCTTCTATCCGTGGCACGAAGCATGTCGTATGCTAGTGGGGTTTCAAGAGGTTGATGCTTTCAAAACTGATGCTCATTTCCTAGGAGAAGTTAAAATGGAGAGTATTGCAGACCTTCCTCCACGTGAAGAAGTCTATGTGATTACTGGATGATGAGACTTCTGGTAAAGTCAAGATCGACTGCTGACCTTCCTCCCGTATACTTAAATGGAACTCACTGCTGAAGAGAAACATCTTCGGTCTATATGCTTCCCTGTGTGCATGGAGGAGTGCCACTGCAAACTCTATCTCTTGAGGCTAGCCGAAGGCAGACATAAAAAGCCATTCTCAAAAGCCTTCTGTTCACAGCGCTCTTCGGCAGCACCCACACATGTCTACGTTTCTCATGATTCTTCCAGACTATACAACTCTTGCGGGATCATACCGCTGAAATTATTTTTGGTTAAAAGTCTATATTTTAACTAGCATTAATTAACTTAAATATCTACAAAGCTACTTCACTGATTCTTATTATGCAGGGTCGTTATAATTACACTTTCGTTACTTGAGAGTGCCCCATGAAAAACGAGAGATGGCAGGGCAATGAAACTTTGTGGAAACAATAGTAACGACATGCGTAAGAGAACTAACGAATAAACCATTGAATGAAGCACATTTTAATTATCACGTGAGAGGATAACATTTGTTAATTGCGGACGATGTTTATCTTCCAGGTTAGAAACGTTGCTCAACGTGACGACCTCGTGCAACCACGTCAGCCTGGAACTGCACTAGAGACTGCATTTCATAATTGTTCGCAATACTTTTTAAACGGTGGATCATAGTATGTTGAGCTGTCGTAACATAGCTCGTGCACTGGTTGTAGATAGCACACTGCGTCCACCATTCTCAGTCACGGCTACAATATCTTCTTCAACAATTGGTAGTGCAATTGGCCATCGGCCTCTCCCAATACCAATTCGTAAATTATCAGTTAATTCGAACTTCCGAATCATTTTCTTCAACATCGGTGCTGAAAGACGACTTCCCTATGTTTAGTCAAAGCTCCCATACTCGCGAATAATAGCAGCACTATAGTTGTGATGAAATAGCTTTACGAGTAAAGCCCTACTCGCCTGTCGCGACCCACGTTGACTGTCTGCAAATGTAATGCACGCTAGCGCTTGTATTTCAACCACACGTCGCCCTACCAGTAACGGCTCCTAGCCACAAGTCATGATATTAACACTACCAACAATCAGTTGAAGACATAAACTCTAAAAATGAGTCCGTGACCATATTTTTGTTTGTAACAGATCTTAAGATGGTCATATTTTTGTTTGTAGAGGATTTTAAGATGGCAGTAGCCGAAACCGGTAATAGTGAATTGTAAAAATTTGTGTGATCAAGACGGACCGGTAAAATAAAGTTCCAAAAATACACTCCGGGGAATGGAAAAAAGAACACATTGACACCGGTGTGACAGACCCACCATACTTGCTCCGGACACTGCGAGAGGGCTGTACAAGCAATGATCACACGCACGGCACAGCGGACACACCAGGAACCGCGGTGTTGGCCGTCGAATGGCGCTAGCTGCGCAGCATTTGTGCACCGCCGCCGTCAGTGTCAGCCAGTTTGCCGTGGCATACGGAGCTCCATCGCAGTCTTTAACACTGGTAGCATGCCGCGACAGCGTGGACGTGAACCGTACGTGCAGTTGACGGACTTTGAGCGAGGGCGTATAGTGGGCATGCGGGAGGCCGGGTGGACGTACCGCCGAATTGCTCAACACGTGGGGCGTGAGGTCTCCACAGTACATCGATGTTGTCGCCAGTGGTCGGCGGAAGGTGCACGTGCCCGTCGACCTGGGACCGGACCGCAGCGACGCACGGATGCACGCCAAGACCGTAGGATCCTACGCAGTGCCGTAGGGGACCGCACCGCCACTTCCCAGCAAATTAGGGACACTGTTGCTCCTGGGGTATCGGCGAGGACCATTCGCAACCGTCTCCATGAAGCTGGGCTACGGTCCCGCACACCGTTAGGCCGTCTTCCGCTCACGCCCCAACATCGTGCAGCCCGCCTCCAGTGGTGTCGCGACAGGCGTGAATGTAGGGACGAATGGAGACGTGTCGTCTTCAGCGATGAGAGTCACTTCTGCCTTGGTGCCAATGATGGTCGTATGCGTGTTTGGCGCCGTGCAGGTGAGCGCCACAATCAGGACTGCATACGACCGAGGCACACAGGGCCAACACCCGGCATCATGGTGTGGGGAGCGATCTCCTACACTGGCCGTACACCACTGGTGATCGTCGAGGGGACACTGAATAGTGCACGGTACATCCAAACCGTCATCGAACCCATCGTTCTACCATTCCTAGACCGGCAAGGGAACTTGCTGTTCCAACAGGACAATGCACGTCCGCATGTATCCCGTGTCACCCAACGTGCTCTAGAAGGTGTAAGTCAACTACCCTGGCCAGCAAGATCTCCGGATCTGTCCCCCATTGAGCATGTTTGGGACTGGATGAAGCGTCGTCTCACGCGGTCTGCACGTCCAGCACGAACGCTGGTCCAACTGAGGCGCCAGGTGGAAATGGCATGGCAAGCCGTTCCACAGGACTACATCCAGCATCTCTACGATCGTCTCCATGGGAGAATAGCAGCCTGCATTGCTGCGAAAGGTGGATATACACTGTACTAGTGCCGACATTGTGCATGCTCTGTTGCCTGTGTCTATGTGCCTGTGGTTCTGTCAGTGTGATCATGTGATGTATCTGACCCCAGGAATGTGTCAATTAAGTTTCCCCTTCCTGGGACAATGAATTCACGGTGTTCTTATTTCAATTTCCAGGAGTGTATTATCACGGATTCATTTTCATAATTTATGTCTTCAATTGGTAAGTTTGTTCCAAGTCAGGCCAAGAACGAGGTAAAGCTGTTCCTTAAAAGAAAAATGCGCATTGTGAACGATATAATGTAAATAAGATTTAACACATTCTGTGTGGATGAGGAGATTGTTCCTGAATACGTTAATGTGAGGACTAATAATAATTCTACAGCAGCGGTACGTGTGAAACGCAAAAATGAGATTATGAGTATAAGGACTGAGATCAGGGAAGCATACACGAATAAATAAAAGCGTAATTTGAAAGTATTCACACTTCAGTTACTTTTAGGCACGTTACTCTCGCCATTACAATTGTCATGTATTTCCAAAGGTGTTAATAATGTAGTGGGCAATGAACAGAAAAAAGATCACTATGAGACATAGGAAGGAAACCTCCAATTTACAGGCGAAGAATAATGTAAGAATAGACAAAAAGCGGGAAGGCAAACATCAGTTTTCGGACAGGGTGGTTAATCTCACGAACATAAAAATGACGGATAATGACATGGATCTTTTGACTAAGGATTTACATCTTAGTATTGCTCCGAAATTGAGCCCACGCATAATTAAAAATACTACTGCGAAGGTAAAAGTTGCTTGTGACGTGGCTAAAGTAAATAAATTTGATCAAATGTGCATAGAAAGTAAAATCTAACAAATGTCTATCCAAACTAGGTCGCTACGACCGTAATAATGCAAAACATTTAGAAGCACTTAAAAGCCTAAATCAAAATTTGGAAATTGAAAGGGCTTTAGTTACAAGTGCTGACAAAGGAGATTCGGCTGTCGCAATTTATGATTCAGATTACATCCAAAAAAACTGAAAAATTTCTTGCAGAAAATAAGTCAAGAGAAATACTGTGAACAAATTTCAGTCAGATATAAGGAAAACAATTGAGAACAGTATCTTTTTGTTTCCTGATAAAAAAGAGAAATGTAGATTAAAAATGATGAATCCGTCTATTCCTGTGCTTCGTTCGTAAATTCAATTTCACAAGAGAGGGGAACAGATTCGGACGATTAGTAATAATATGTCGTGTTTCAATTACAAATTGAACCGAAAATGCCACAAGAAACTAAGAGCAGCATATATTATAAAAAAATCATTCAGTGTCAAGAATATTCATGCATTTGCGAATGCGATTAAGGATGTACCAATATCAGCTGGAGCTACATTGGCTTTTCTTGACGTTGTTAACCTGTATACCAGCGTCTCAGTAAACGAAACGTCGGAGATTATAAGGTTCAAATGGTTCAAATGGCTCTGAGCACTATGGGACTCAACTGCTGAGGTCATTAGTCCCCTAGAACTTAGAACTAGTTAAACCTAACTAACGTAAGGACATCACACACATCCATGCCCGAGGCAGGATTCGAACCTGCAACCGTAGCGGTCTCGCGGTTCCAGACTGCAGCGCCAGAACCGCGCGGCCACTTCGGCCGGCGAGATTATAAGGAAGAACTTTCTAACGTATAAGAAGATTAGTGAGGGCGAAATAGAACTTTCGGAAATTTTAGAACTTGTATTGTCATTTAATTATTTTAAGTTTAACGACAAGATATTTATTAGAAGGACTGACTCGCAATGGGCAACAGTTTGTCTGGTACTTTAGCTGAGGTATTTCTAAGTGAGTTAGAAAATAAGTTTTTTGAACAAAATCCTGACGTCTGCAAAAAAGTTGTCTATTACAGACGTTATGTAGACGACATCATACTACTGTACAAAGGTGATGAAAGTGAAACAAGCGAGGTAGCAGGAAGAATGGGTGGGGTGCACGAAAAAGTCAAATATACAGTGGAACTGGAAGAAGAAGTAAGTATAAGTTTTTTGGATCTTAGATTAACTAAAAGGGATGGAAGTCATAAGATTAGCATATTAAGGAAGACTACAGCAACTGACACGATTATAAATGTGAAATCCTGTCCCTCCAAGAAGCATAACTGAGCATACTGCAGACCTATGGTCAACAGCATGCTAAGACTGCCACTCGCCCCTAATGACAAGGTGGAAGAGTTAAGTTTGATTAAACAATTAGCTAAGACAAACGGATATAAGGATCAAGATGCAATGAAACTTTATTATAAACTAAAATAAAAAATATGTGAGAAGAAAGAGTCAGTAGAACAAGAGGGCAAGAAGTTTGTTGTTATTTTGTACAATGGTGCGTTTTCCGACAGAATTGCGCAGGATTTCAGAAAATCGAAAATAAAAATTGGATTTCGAACGAGAGGTATCGTTGGATGTAGGCTACGACACACAGTTGACAACAACAGCAATAAATATTTGGAATCTGGTGTTTATGAGAACAGCTGCCAAGTCTGCGACAGGTTTATATCGGTCAGACAGGAAGGAATTTCAAGACTCATTTTAAAGAACATACGTATAATCAGCGTCTGTACTGTACCCGTGGTCTAGGGCTAGCGTCTTTGATTCATAATCAAAACGTCTTCGGTCTCAGGTCCGATCCCCGCCACTGCCTGAATTTTGATAAATAATCAGCATTGGCAGCAGAAGACTTCCGGCATAAGAAGTCAGCCTCATTCTGCCAACGGCCTTGTCAAAGAGGGCGGAGGAGCGGATAGAGGTTTAGGGCACTCTCTTGTCCTAGGGGTGGGAAATAGCCCCTAAAGGCGGAAGAATCAGCAATGTTAAACGACATGAGGGTGCAGAAGGCAATGGAAACCACTGCATTAAACACACGTAACGTGTATCCACAGGACATGTGGCCTGTAATTGAAGTCTCATGATGATCTCTCCATTGGCAAAAGATTCCGGAATAGTCCCCCATTCGGATTTCCGAGAGGGGACTGCCAAGGGGGAGGTTACCATGAGAAAAAGATTGAATAATCAACGAAAGGATAACGTTCTACGAGTCGGGGCGTGGAATGTCAAAAGCTTGAACGTGGCAGGGAAACTAGAAAATCTGAAAAGGGAAATGCAAAGGCTCAATATAGATATAGTAGGGGTCATTGAAGTGAAGTGGAAGGAAGACAAGGATTTCTGGTCAGATGAGTATCGGGTAATATCAACAGCAGCAGAAAATAGAACAACAGGTGTAGGTTTCGTTATGAATAGGAAGGTAGGGCAGAGGGTGTGTTACTGTGAACAGTTCAGTGACCGGGTTGTTCTAATCAGAATCGACAGCAGACCAACACCGACAACGATAGTTCAGGTATACATGCCGAGGTCGCAAGCTGAAGATGAACAGATAGAGAAAGTGTATTAGGATATTGAAAGGGTAATGCAGTATGTAAAGGGGGACGAAAATCTAGTAGTCATGGGCGACTGGAATGCAGTTGTAGGGGAAGGAGTAGAAGAAAAGGTTACAAGAGAATATGGGCTTGGGACAAGGAATGAAAAGGGAGAAAGACTAATTGAGTTCTGTAACAAGTTTCAGCTAGTAATAGCGAATACCCTGTTCAAGAATCACAAGAGGAGGAGGTATACTTGGAAAAGGCCGGGAGATACGGAAAGATTTCAATTAGATTACATCATGGTCAGACAGAGATTCCGAAATCAGATACTGGATTGTAAGGCGTACCCAGGAGCAGATAGACTCAGATCACAATATAGTAGTAATGAAGAGTAGGCTGAAGTTCAAGACATTAGTCAGGAAGAATCAACACGCAAAGAAGTGGGATACGGAAGTACTAAGGAATGACGAGATACGTTTGATGTTCTCTAACGCTATAGATACAGCAATAAGGAATAGCGCAGTACGCAGTACAGTTGAAGAGGAATGGACATCTCTAAAAACGGCCATCACAGAAGTTGGGAAGGAAAAAATAGGTACAAAGAAGGTAGCTGCGAAGAAACCATGGGTAACAGAAGAAATACTTCAGTTGATTGAAGAAAGGGGGAAGTACAAACATGTTCCGGGAAAAATCAGGAATACAGAAATACAAGTCGCTGAGGAATGAAATAAATAGGAAGTGCAGGGAAGCTAAGACGAAATGGCTGCAGGAAAAATGTGAAGACATCGAAAAAGATAAGATTGTCGTAAGGACATACTCAGCATACAGGAAAGTCAAAACAATCTTTGGTGACATTAAAAGCAACTGTGGTAACATTAAGAGTGCAATGGGAATTCCACTGTTAAATGCAGAGGAGAGAGCAGATAGGTGGAAAGAATACATTGAAAGCCTCTATGAGGGTGAAGATTTGTCTGATGTGATAAAGAAGAAACAGGAGTTGATTTAGAAGAGATAGGGGATCCAGTATTAGAATCGGAATTTAAAAGAGCTTTGGAGGACTTACGGTCAAATAAGGCAGAAGGGATAGATAACATTCCATCAGAATTTCTAAAATCATTGGGGGAAGTGGCAACAAAACGACTATTCACCTTGGTGTGTAGAATATATGAGTCTGGCGATATACCACCTGACTTTCGGAAGAGCATCATGCACACAATTCCGAAGACGGCAAGAGCTGGCAAGTGCGAGAATTATCGCACAATCAGCTTGACAGCTCATGCATCGAAGCTGTTTACAAGAATAATATACAGAAGAATGGAAAAGAAAATTGAGAATGCGCTAGGTGACGATCAGTTTGGCTTTAGGAAAAGTAAAGGGACGAGAGAGGCAATTCTGAAGTTACGGCTAATAATGGAAGCAAGGCTAAAGAAAAATCAAGACACTTTCATAGGATTTGTCGACCTAGAAAAAGCGTTCGACAATATAAAATGATGCAAGCTGTTCGAGATTCTGAAAAAAGTAGGGGTAAGTTATAGGGAGAGACGGGTCATATACAATATGTACAACAACCAAGAGGGAATAATAAGAGGGGACGATCAAGAACGAAGTGCTCGTATTAAGAAGGGTGTAAGACAAGGCTGTAGCCTTTCGCCCCTACTCTTCAATCTGTACATCGAGGAAGCAATGATGGAAATAAAAGAAAGGTTCAGGAGTGGAATTAAAATACAAGGTGAAAGGATATCAGTGATACGATTCGCTGATGACATTGCTATCCTGAGTGAAAGTCAAGAAGTATTAAATGATCTGCTGAACGGAATGAACAGTCTAATGAGTACACAGTATGGTTTGAGAGTAAATCGGAGAAAGACGAAGGTAATGAGATGTAGTAGAAATGAGAACAGCGAGAAACTTAACATCAGGATTGATGGTCACAAAGTCAATGAAGTTAAGGAATTTGCTACCTAGGCAGTAAAATAACCAATGACGGACGGAGCAAGGAGGACATCAAAAGCAGACTCGCTATGGCAAAAAAGGCATTTCTGGTCAAGAGAAGTCTACTAATATCAAATACCAGCCTTAATTTGAGGAAGAAATTTCTGAGGATGTACGTCTGGAGTACAGCATTGTATGGTAGTGAAACATGGACTGTGGGAAAACTGGAACAGAAAAGAATCGATGCATTTGAGATGTGGTGCTATAGACGAATGTTGAAAATTAGGTGGACTGATAAGGTAAGGAATGAGGAGGTTCTACGCAGCATCGGAGAGGAAAGGAATATGTGGAAAACACTGATAAGGAGAAGGGGCAGGATGATAGGACATCTGCTAAGACATGAGGGAATGACTTCCATGGTATTAGAGGGAGCTGTAGAGAGTAAAAACTGTAGAGGAAGACAGAGATTGGAATACGTCAAGCAAATAATTGAGGACGTAGGTTGCAAGTACTACTCTGAGATGAAGAGGTTAGCACAGGAAAGGAATTCGTGGCGGGCCGCATCAAACCAGTCAGTGCACTGATGACCAAAAAAAAAAAAAAAAAAACGTATAATCAAATAATCAAAATAAGAGCGCTTACGGTACACATTTAGACAGAGAAAAACATTCGGTAGGAAACATGGAGAATAACATGCACAGGGCACCCTAGGGACAGTTACTGAACCTACTCGAAAAATGGAGATTTTTGCGCACAGAAAAAGGCAACCGGAATTACCGCTGAATGAACAGAATGAGTGTAACCTAGCGCCGGCCTTTGTGGCCGAGGGGTTCTATGCGCTACAGTCTGGAACCGCGCGACCGCTACGGTCGCAGGTTCGAATCCTGCATAGGACATGGATGTGTGTGACGTCCTTAGGTTAGTTAGGTTTAAGTAGTTCTAAGTTCTAAGGGCCTGATGACCTCAGCTGTTAAGTCCCATAGTGCTCAGAGCCATTTGAACCATCCATACTCTGTACTCATTAGACTGTTCATTCCACTCAACAGGTCCTGTATTCTTCTTCACTTTCACTGAGGACAGAATGTCATCTGCAAATCTTATCATTGATATGCCTTCAGCTTGGAGTTCAATTCCACGCTTGATCCTTTCTTTTATTTCCGTCACTGCTTCTTCGATGTACATATTGTATAATAGAGGCGGAATACTACATCCCTGTCTGACACCCTTTTTCTACATCTACATCTATATCCATACTCCGCAAGCCAGCTTACGGTGTGTGGCGGAGGGTACCCTGAGTACCTCTATCGGTTCTCCCTTCTATTCTAGTAATGTTCGTGGAAAGAAAGATTGTCAGTATGCTTCTGAGTGGGCTCTAATCTCTCTGATTTTATCCTCATGGTCTCTTCGCGAGATATACGTAGGAGGGAGAAATATACTGTTTGACTCTTCGGTGAAGGTATGTTCTCGAAACTTTAACAAAAGTCCGTACCGAGCTACTGAGCGTCTCTCCTGCAGAGTCTTCCACTGGAGTTTATCTATCATCTCCGTAACGCTTTCGCGATTATTAAATGATCCTGTAACGAAGCGCGCTGCTCTCCGTTGGATCTTCTCTATGTTTTCTATCAACCCTATCTGGTACAGATCCCACACTGCTGAGCAGTATTCAAGCAGTGGGCGAACAAGCGTACTGTAACCAACTTCCTTTGTTTTCGGATTGCATTTCCTTAGGATTCTTCCAATGAATGTCAGTCTGGCATCTGCTTTACCGACGATCAACTTTATATGATCATTCCATTTTAAATCACTCCTAATGCGTGCTCCCAGATAATTTATCGAATTAACTGCTTCCAGTTGCTGACCTGCTATATTGTAGCTAAATGATAAGTGATCTATCTTTCTATGTATTCGCAGCACATTACACTTTTGTACATTGAGATTGAATTGCCATTCCCTGCACCATGCGTCAATTCGCTGCAGATCCTCCTGCATTTGAGTACAATTTCCCATTGTTACAACCTCTCGATATACCACAGCATCATCTGCATAAAGCCTCAGTGAACTTCCGATGTCATCCACAAGGTCATTTATGTATATTGTGAATAGCAACGGTCCGATGACACTCCCCTTCGGCACACCTGAAATCACTCTTACTTCGGAAGACTTCTCTCCATTGAGAATGACACGCTGCGTTGTGTTATCTAGGAACTCTTCAATCCAATCACACAATTGGTCTGATAGTCCACATGCTCTTACTTTGTTCATTAAACGACTGTGGGGAACTGTATCGAACGCCTTGCATCTACACGGCATCTACGTGGGAACCCGTGTCTATGCAATTCGTTCTTGGTTTTACACTCTTATTGTCCAATCTTGGCTCTTGTATATATTGTATATTACCCGTCTTTCCCTATAACTTACCCCTTTTTCTCTCTGAAATTGGAACATTTTATGCTATTCGACGTTGTCGAATGCTTTTTACGGGTCAACAGAATCCTATGAAAGCGTTTTTTCATCAGTCCTGCCTCTATTATCAACCGCAATGTCAGAATTGCCCCTCTGGTGCCTTTACCATTCCTAAATCCAAACTGATCGACATCTAACACGTCCTCACTTTTCTTTTCCATTGATCTTTATAACGTTCTCGTCATAAACTTGGATGCATGAGTAGCTAAGCTGATTGTGCCATAATTCTCGCACTTTTCGGCTCTTACAGTCTTCGGAACTGTGTGACTGATGTTTTTTTGAAAGTCTGATGGTTCATCGCCAGTTCGTTACTTTCGAAACACGAGTGTGAACAACGGCTTTTTTCCACTTCCTCCATTGTTTTTAAAAATTCCGATGGAATGTCATCTACCCCTTCTGCCTTATTTGATTTTAAGCCCTCCAAAGCTCTTTCAAATTCTGGTTCAATTAGTGGATCCCCCATCTCTTCATTGTTGACTCCTGTTTCTTCTTCTATCACGCCATCAGACAAGTTCCCCCACTCATATAGGTCTTCTATGTACTGTTTCCACCCATCCGCTCTCTCCTAAGGAATTAACAACGGAATTCCCATTGCCCTCTTTAATGTTACAGCCTTGCTTTTAATTTTACCCAAGATTATTTTGAGTTTTCAACAAGCTGAGTCAGTCCTTGCGACAATCATTTCTTATTCGGTTTCTTTACATTTTCCTTGTAGCCATTTCGCATTAACTTCCCTGAAATTCCGATTTATTTTATTCGTAAGTGTCTTGTATTTCTGTATTCTTGAACTTCCCTGAAAATTTTCGTGCTTCCTTCTTTCGTCGATCAACTGAAGTATTTCTTCTGCTACCGATCATTTCTTAACGGTTATCTTCCTTGTACTGAAGCATAATAATAAAATAATCTTGCAATTTTACGTTGTCGAACTCCTTTTCGAAGTCGGCAAGTCCTATGAACGTGTCCTACTTTTTCTTTAGTCTTGCTCTCATTAGCAGCCTCAACGTCAGAATTGCCTCTCTCGCGCCTTTACCTTTCCTAATGCCTAACTAATGGTCATTTAAGACATCCTTTACTTTCTTTTCCATTCTTCTGTATATTGTTCTTGCCAGCAACTTGGATACATCAACTTTTAAGTTGATTGTGCGATATTTGTAGCACTTGTCAGCTCTTGCAGTCTTCAAAATTGTGTGAACCATATTTTTTCGAAAGTCAGATGGTATGTCGCCACACTCATACATCCTACACACCTACCTGAATAGTCGTTTGTTGCCACTTTCACAATGATGTTAGAAATTGTGATGGAATGTCATCCATCCCTACTGCCTTATTTGATTTTAAGTCCTCCAAACCTCTCTTAAATTCTTATTCTAATAATTTATCCCCCATCTCCTCTGAATCGAATCCAGTTTCTGCTTCTATCATATCAGGCTAATCTTCCGTGTCATAGAGGCTTTCGATGTACTCTTTCCATCTATCCGCTCACTCCGGTTTATTTAACAGCGGGTATCCTATTGCAGTCTTAATGTTTCCATCCTCGCTTTTAATTTCACCGGAAGTTGTTTTGACCTTGTTATATTTTAGGCCAGTCCTTCCACCAATCATTCCTTTTTCGATTTCCTCACATTTTCCGTGGAGCCATTTTCTTAGCTTCTCTGCACTTCCTATTAATTTCATTCCTCAGCGACTTGTATTTCCGTATTCCATAATTTTCCTGAACTTTTTGTACTTCTTTCTTTCGTCGGTGAACCGAAGTATTTCTTCTGTTACCCATGGTTTCTTCGCAATTACCTTCTTTGTATCTGTGTTTCTTTACAACTTCTGTGATTGCTCATTTTAGAGATGTTCATTCCTCTTCAGTTGTACCGCCTACTGAGCTATTCCTTATTGCTATACCCTTAGAGAACATCAAACGTATCTCGTCATTAGAAATTTTTTGCCTATTGATTCTTCCTGACTAATCTCTTAAACTTCAGCCTACTCTTCATCACTATTATATTATGATTTATATCTGCTGCTGGGTAAACCGTACGATCCAGTATCTAATTTCGTAATATCTAATTTGGTAATCACTCTCTGACATGATGTAATCTAACTGAATAACCTACGAAAAGGTAACATTCTACGATTTGGAGCGAGCGATATCAGAAGTCTGAATGAGGCAGGGAAGCTAAAGATTCTGAAAATGGAAATTTAAAGGCTTGGGCTCAATTACTGGGAGACAGTATCAACAGCAGCAGTAAAAAGTGTAACGGTCGAGGGTTCCGTCACGAAGAGAATGATAAAGTAGAGAGGTACGGCCAATAGTTCAGTCATAGGGTTATTCTCATCAGAAGCGAAAGCAAACCAACGCCAACAAAGTAATTCAAGTACACATTCCGAAATCACGAAGAGAAGATGGGGAGATAGTGTGTAAGGATATTAACAGTATAATTCAATATGTATAGGGAGAGGGTAATCTAATGACATGGATGACTGGAATGCTGTACTAGGGGATGTACTAGGTGGAGTTACGAGAGACTATGGGCTAGGATGTAGGAATGAGAGAGTACAAATTGAAATTTGCAACACATTTCAGCTAATTATAGCGAATAGCCTGTTGAAAAATCGCAAGAGGAGGTTATGTACTCGATAAAGTCTTGAAAGACTCCAGCTGCGTTACCTCATGATCAGAAAGGCATTCTGAAACAATATTTCGAAATGTAAAGTCTACCCAGAACAGATATACGATTGAAGTTTAGTGAACAGCGTGCTGAAATTTAAGAGAATCATCTGGCGGAATCAAAATGGAAAGGAAACTGCAGCTCTGAGGAATGATAAGATCCGTTTAATGTCTTCTAAGTCTTTCGATACTGTGATATTCATTTGTATGGACATTTCCAGAAAAGGGCCAGTCGTAGAAGACGAATGCTGTGCGAAGAAACTTTAGGTAAGCCTGGCCACGCATCTCTCGATTAAATCGCATCGGTAGCTACTGACACTACGGCTACAAGAACTTCCGATTTCGAATTCACTGATGTCGAAAGTTATTGAAAAACATGCAGAATATAATCGAGAACTCGTCTAGTGTTTGTTGATCTGTGAAACGTAATGAAGAAAAGGGGGTATTCATTTCAGCTAATAGATCTCTAGAAATCTAAATCAAGAGAACTCAATGATCAAGTTAGACTAACGGGGATGAGGGTGGGGTGAGAAGGAGCAATCAAGGGTGCAGCATTTCGCCCACGAGTTGTATCAGATTATTCCCTAAAAGCGAATTTCATGATTTTAGCTGCAGTGAGTATAGATGTATCGTCCAATAGTGACGCACGAAAATTTATGCTGGCCGGAATTCTAAACCGGATTTCCCGCTTATCGTTTGTCGCTTTAACCGTGTCAAATATTAGTGAACGCTCCCCAGCCTGATATAAACATTACTTGATTCCCTCTCAGGGAGAATGACACTACCACAAGGAATCTAAAACATTTTTATCGTGGTACAACCCGTCTCGGCTTATATGATTTGATGATCAGAAACCTGAAATCCGCCGTTTGTTGCTGTTGTGATTGCTGATCAGCTTCTCAATGAGAAGTTACGTCGAAGTTGTGCTGGGGCTCGGCAGTTGTGTTTGCAGTCTGTTTACCGCGTTTACGGCTCCCACCATCAAAATGCTATACAAGCGAGTGCAATGCTCGTTATGCATAAATTAAACAAGTTAACTACAATATCCGTAGTGCGGCTACCGGTACTGCAGCGGAAAAGCCATGATAGTGAGACAACAAATTAGGTTTGTAAGTTGTGGTGTCACCGCCAGACACCACACTTGCTAGGTGGTAGCCTTTAAATCGGCCGCGGTCCGTTAGTATACGTCGGACCCGCGTGTCGCCACTATGAGTGATTGCAGACCGAGCGCCGCCACACGGCAGGTCTAGAGAGACTTCCTAGCACTCGACCCAGTTGTACAGCCGACTTTGCTAGCGATGGTTCACTGACAAATTACGCTCTCATTTGCCGAGACGATAGTTAGCATAGCCTTCAGCTACGTCATTTGCTACGACCTAGGAAAGCGCCATTACCAGTTACTATTGATGCTGTAAAACATGTACTGTCAAGAGCGATGTTCACCAATTATGGATTAAAGTTAAGTATTCCCGCAGCTACGTACGTTTTTTGTTAGTCTCATTTCCTTGACCTGTTCCAGACCTCACGCCAGCCTGTGTGAGCTAAAACACGTGCCTTTCGGCTTCCTATCATAGTGGGTTGGCTGTCTTGCCAATCCACAACATAAGTAACTGACTATATATGTTAAATAATGGTCGCCTAGCGAGGATAAAGACATGGGATAGCGGGGATTATAATTGCAAAGCAAGTTTTCAGCGGACAACATCGATTTTTTTTTATTGAAATTCTGCATGAATCAGTGGAAGAGACTTAAGCAATTATCATCATGCAAAAATCAATTGACGGAACCTTAACAGCAGACATTGGCTCCTTAGAAGCTTAATTTCGTCTGAACGTGCCTCTAATACATTGGAAGATACCTCAAATCTAACTGGAAGACTGCAATAAAAGTGCTACAAGCTTTCGTAAGCTGCACAGCTTTAAAATGCAAAGTAATCAAGTGTGAAAGTCACGAAATAATGCAGTTACTCAAGAAACCCGAGTTGTGCAGCAGATCCTGCAAATAGTGAGCTGCTCATACAACAGGCAGCGCTTAACTGCAAAACACGATACATACAGGGTTATTACAAATGATTGAAGCGATTTCACAGCTCTACAATAACTTTATTATTTGAGATATTTTCACAATGCTTTGCACACACATACAAAAACTCAAAAAGTTTTTTTAGGTATTCACAAATGTTCGATATGTGCCCCTTTAGTGATTCGGCAGACATCAAGCCGATAATCAAGTTCCTCCCACACTCAGCACAGCATGTCCCCATCAATGAGTTCGAAAGCATCGTTGATGCGAGCTCGCAGTTCTGGCACGTTTCTTGGTAGAGGAGGTTTAAACACTGAATCTTTCACATAACCCCACAGAAAGAAATCACATGGGGTTAAGTCGGGAGAGCGTGGAGGCCATGACATGAATTGCTGATCATGATCTCCACCACGACCGATCCATCGGCTTTCCAATCTCCTGTTTAAGAAATGCCGAACATCATGATGGAAGTGCGGTGGAGCACCATCCTGTTGAAAGATGAAGTCGGGGCTGTCGGTCTCCAGTTGTGGCATGAGCCAATTTTCCAGCATGTCCAGATACACGTGTCATGTAACGTTTTTTTCGCAGAAGAAAAGGGGCCGTAAACTTTAAACCGTGAGATTGCACAAAACACGTTAACTTCTGGTGAATTACGGATTTGCTGCACGAATGCGTGGGGATTCTCTACCGGCCAGATTCGCACATTGTGTCTGTTCACTTCACCATTAAGAAAAAATGTTGCTTCATCACTGAAAACAAGTTTCGCACTGAACGCATCCTCTTCCATGAGCTGTTGCAACCGCGCTGAAAATTCAAAGCGTTTGACTTTGTCATCGGGTGTCAGGGCTTTTAGCAATTATAAACGGTAAGGCTTCTGCTTTAGCCTTTTCCGTAAGATTTTCCAAACCGTCGGCTGCGGTACGTTTAGCTCCCTGCTTGCTTTATTCGTCGACTTCCGCGGGCTACGCGTGAAACTTGCCCTCACGCGTTCAAACGTTTCTTCGCTCACTGCTGGCCGACCCGTTGATTTCCCCTTACAGAGGCATCCAGAAGCTTCAAACTGCGCATACCATCTCCGAATGGAGTTAGCAGTTGGTGGATCTTTGTTGAACTTCGTCCTGAAGTGTCGTTGCACTGTTATGACTGACTGTTGTGAGTGCATTTCAAGCACGACATACGCTTTCTCGGCTTCTGTCGCCATTTTGTCTCACAGCTCTCTCGAGCGCTCTGGCGGCAGAAACCTGAAGTGCGGCTTCAGCCGAACAAAACTTTATGAGTTTTTCTACGTATCTGTAGTGTGTCGTGACCATATGTCAATGAATGGAGCTACAGTGAATTTATGAAATCGCTTCAATCATTTGTAATAGCCCTGTACTTATAACTCGGCGATCGTGAGCCATTGTGGTGATTGACGAAAGAAGGAAGTGGAAAATGCTTTGGAACAGGCAGGAGTACAGCAATATCTCACTCTGGAATGAGATAAATAGAAAGTGCAGGGAAGCTAAAGCAAAATGGCTGCGAGGAAAATGCAAGGAAATTGAAACAGAAATGTTCCTGTAAGACATCCATCTGATGATGAGCCTATAGCGACTTGACAACTAGTTAACGGTATAATAAATTTTATACAGTAACTTCATAATTAGCTAACGGTATAATAAATTATATAAAAAATTTAAGGATAGCAACTAATTGTATAGTAAATCATGTAACTTGCCGATTCAAGCCACTGTTACAGTTCGCCACCTGCAAGCAAGATAGTGAATTAACTCAGTGACAGCTATTAAGCAAATAAATATGTGGGATTTTGTTACTTCATATGTTGTACGTAAATCATGTACAGTACATAATAGTTTTGGAAGTACAAATTGTAGATATCAATGAGCTACCCAATCATCACAAACAGGTTTCTCCGCAGTAGTTTGATGATGACTCGGTCCACAGCCCTCGCGAAATTTTTAAGTGGAATCACACCGCTTTTGGCTGTTAAAACATTATTTACTGCAATTCTAATTTCAACGCATGATCATTTTCAAGGATTGTGGGATGTTGTAACCTACTCAATCATATAAAGCTGTAACATGCTGTTTAAGGACAGTTGTGCTGTTCGATTCGCCAATACCAAATTAACAGGAGTAATTCGCTGAATTACAGACAAACAGCACTAACGTGGATCTGCAGTAGTATCTTGGAACAGATATTGTGTTCGACGAATTACCTCGAAAAATAAAAGAAAGATTAGAAAACTGTCTGTCTCTTGCAGCACAACCAGTTCTCTATTCTCACGAAGTAATGAGCACTGTCGACAGGGTGTGTCAAATTGATTCCATATCTTTAGGTTTACAGAAGGCTTTGAACACCGTTCCCCACAAGAAGCTCCTAACCAAATTGCGTGCCTGTAGAGTCTCGTCTCAGTTGTGCGACTGGATTTGTGATTTCCTGTCAGAAAGGTTGCAGTTCGTAGTAATTGCGGGAAGTTACCGAGTGAAGCAGTAATATCTGGTGTTCTCCACGGCGGTGTTATAGGCCCTATGCTGTTCCTGATCTATATAAACGATTTAAGAGACAATATGAGCAGCTATCTTAGAATATTTGTAGATAATGCTGTCATTTACCGTCTTATAAAGTCATTAGCTGATCAAACCAAATTTCAAAGCAATTTAGACGAGATATAAGAGGGCTATTCGGAAAGTAAGGATCCATAGGTCGTGAAGTAGAAGCCACAGTGAAAATCAAAACTGTTTTATTTGCAACAGTTAGCTACAAATTCCAGCTACTTATCTCCATCGTGGCCGATCCGACTGAGAGGTTTGTGGTAGCGTTGTACCAACTTTCCAATACCCTCGTTATAGAAGGCAGCCGCCAGTGCTTTCCGCCAGTTCTCTACGCTCGCCTACAGCTCGCTGTCCGTGCCAGAATGTTGTCTTCATGGCCAGCAGTTCATGTGAGCAGAGATGAAACTCAGAGGCAGACAATTACGGGCTGTATTGTGGGTAATCAAGCATTTTCAATTGAAAATTATGCAGGATCATCTGCATTGCCCTGCAGAATGCGGCCGGGAATTGTCTTGAAGAAGAAGACCCACGACAGTTATGTCATGTTGGCTGCATAGCTTGAAGCGAAATTTCTCACTTGGGGGGGAGACACTATTGTTCTAGGTATCTTTATGTGCTCCCTGTGTGCTCAGAACTAAAAAGAACGACGTAACGCGATCGACGGGCATACTAGAGACACTGCCAAACGTACCTGTGGAAAACTTCATCGGATTTTCACTTTTGCTTCCATATCGCGACCGATCGTTCCTCACTTTCCGAATAACATTCGTATCTATGGTGTGAAAAGAGGCAATAGTCTCTAAACAATGAAAAGTGTGAAGTCATCCATATGGGTACGAAAAGGATGCCGCCAAAATTTGGTTACTCGATAAATAATACAAGTCTAACGGCTCAAAATACAGCTAAATACTTGGGGATTCCAATTACGAATAACGTAGGTTAGAACGATCACACAAATCATGCTTGTGGGGAAAGCAAACAAAAGACCGATCACTTAGAAAAAATAACAGGTCTACTAAGGATTGCCGGAGGACATCGATAAAGTTTAAAGAAGGGCAGTTCGTTTTATATTATCGCGAAATAGGGGAGAGAGTGCCGTGGGTATGATACACGAGCTGAGGTAGCAATCATTTAAAGACATTTTTCGTTGCGGCAGACTCTTCTCATGAAATTTCGATCATAAACTTTCTTCTAGAGTGCGAAAATATTTTGCTGACGCCAAGAGCTACGTGTTCGTTTTTCCCGCGCGCTGTTCCAAAGCGAAACAGTAGAGAAGTGACTTGAAGGTAAGGTGATTCGATTAACCGTCTGCCAGGCACTTCATTGTGAATTGCAGAGTAATCACGTAGATGCAGATTCAGAAGATGGAGTTTATATCGCAATTTCAACATCTTTCTAATGGGTATGGTATGCAGAACAGCAGATAAATTCACACCACAACATTCACTAGGTGGAATCATTGCATGTAAAAAAGTATTTTTTGCATTCGAGTCATCCAAAGCGACAGTGAAGGCAATATAATTGTGTGGAACTTAAAATGCGGATAAATTATCGGCGTTTTTATGGTACGTTTCCTAACAGGTTACGAAAACAAATGCACAGTTATTTTGTATTGGCTGTACATTTACCCCAGTCCTTGATTTATATCCCTGATGACCTTCCCCTTTTGTAATAGGGAAGTAGCGGTCTCCGGTCCGTATGCTGTGTTAGCTGGAAGTCTGGGTACAGGTTAACCGCGAGCGCTACGCGGCGCACTACGCTGTGTTCGATAGCGCTTGTCGTTGCGTGCGGGAGAGCACTCCCTACACGCGTGCGGATCTCTGACGTCACGCCAGCTCCTGGGGGTCGTGTGACGTCAGCGCTGTCTCGCGCTGCAGAAGCGTTCGTTCTCGGATCTGTTCCGCAGCCGTTCGCTTTGCTTTGTCAGACGCTATCTCAGTAATTTTCTTTTCCTCGACTCACAAGAAATTACTTCTAGCACCCACACACAATCATCTTTTCTCTAGATGAGTTTCGGCAGCCACCGCCAGTGCAGGGCAGTTTGGTAGTAGTGGTACTGGTACTCACTGCCATTCAAAAATATTATACTTCCTTGTGTCTACTGTTCCTTTGTTTCCCGAACTGATTTAGCCCTGTTTGACCAGTCTCCTACATTTTTCTGTGCAGATGCAGAGTTAATTAGGAACAAAAGCTACAGAAACAGATATGATCCGTCACTTGACATAACAGCCACCAAGTGCTGAACTGTCAAAGTGACATCGGCTGTTCCAGCTGCCTCCTAGGCGTTGGAAGAACTACCTCCCACTTCTAGTTTCTTAGTAAAATATGACTCGAATAAATGTAAGAAAGCAATAAAAATCGCTACCTCTTAGGATCAGGCTTCCGACTTCGGTTTAACTATCATTAGACTCGTCTGCGCTTGCAATTTTAGTCTGTGCGTCGTTTGCTACACATTGCGCGCTTATAAGGAGAGCTGATTATGTATCTGAATGACCAATGATACACGTACCACAATAAGTCGCGACGTTTACTTTCTCATAAAATAGTGCACATCCTACTATTTTAATAACTAATATAAAGTAGTTAGTTTCATTAACATATATACTTAGGTTGGGCAACAATATCGAAACAACGAGAGAAATGCATGCTCGAATAAAAATGCAGATGCTCGACAAGCCTGCAGTCTGCGCTGTTGCGAAGTCCTGTGCAAATGTCCTCAAAGCGTTGAAAGTCTCACTCGCTGCCAGAACAGTGTTCTGTGCAGTTGCGAGTTCATTGTGTCAGAGGTAACTACTTCGAACTTGGTACACTGTTCCTGCTAGTATGGTGCGTGCTTTCGTAACCAATCTACTAGAAGTGTTCGGTTTTGCAAAGGCACCATATTGGAAATTGATACCGCGTACAGAGTAAGGTTAAAACTTCACACGCTAAGCCACAGTGTGGACGAAATTGTGTGTTGTATGATCGTGGCAGACGGGCGCTGAAGAGGACTGTGGCAAAAGTAAGAGAATGACAGCTGCAAAAGTCACTGAAGAATTGAGCGACGCACTCGCGAAACCTGTCTGCAGCCAAGCAAAATGAAAGGGGTGGGAACTGCAGGGGAAGCTGAAATTCCAAAACTATGGTAACAGTAATAACATGAATCCATAGAGCATGGACGATGGAGCGATGGAAGTCATCTGGTCGCACGAGTCCTGTTGCAATTTGTTTGCAACTTCTGCCAAGAATGAAACATTGCAGTGTTTCGGTGCTAATTTTGGCAGCCATATCGTCATTTGCTTTCGACATTTACTTCCACACAGATACTCCGCAAGCCACCGTGCGGTGCGTGGCGGAGGGTGCCCTGTGCCACCACCAGTCACTTCCTTTCCAGTTCCACCAGTAAACAGAGCGAGAGAAACCGACTGTCTATATGCGTTGCGTGTTGTTCGAACCTACTGGTAACAAACCTAACAGCCCGCCTCTGAATGACTCCGATGCCTTCCTTCAGTACGACCTGGTACGGGTCGCAAACATTCTGGATGGTAGGACGCAGTTCTTACATCCCGTTCCATTTTACATCGCTTTGCAACGCTACGCCCAGATACTTAAACGACTTGGCTGTGCCAAGCAGGACATTAGTAATACTGTACCTGAACATTACAGGTTTGATCTTCCTACTCATCTGCATTAGTTTTCATTTTTCCACATCTAGCTGCCATTCATCACACCAACGGGGAAAATTGTCTAAGTCGTATCTTCGCACACTCACTCAACTTCGACACCTTACCCTACACCACAGCATAATCACCAAACAATTGCACATTGCTGCCCACAGTGTCCGCCAAATCATATTTATATACAGAGAGCAACAGTGGTTCTACACTTCCCTGTGCCACTCCTGACGACACCCTTGTCTCTGATGAACAAATGGCTCAAATGGCTCTGAGCACTATGGGACTTAACATCTTAGGTCGTCAGTCCCCTAGAACTTAGAACTACTTAAACCTAACTAACCTAAGGACATCACACACATCCACACCCGAGGCAGGATTCCAACCTGCGACCGTAGCAGTCCCGCGGTTCCGGACAGCAGCGCCTAGAACCGCACGGCCACCGCGGCCGGCTCTGATGAACATTCGCCGTCGAAGACAACACACTGGTTTCTATTATTTAAGAATTTTTCGAGCCACTCACATATCTGTGAACCTATTCCATATGCTCGTTCCTGCAATGGGGCACCGTGTGAAATGCTTTCCGAAAATATAGAAATATGCACTCTGCCTGTTGCTCTTCATCCATAGTTCGCAGAATATCATGTGAGAAAAGGGCAAGCTGAGTTTCACATGAGCAATGCTTTCTAAAACCGTGCTGACTCGTGGACTTCAGATTCTCTATCTCAAGAAACTTTATTGCAGTCTGACTGAGAATATGTTCAAGGATTCTGCAGCAAACCGAAGTTAGGGATACTTATCCGTTCTTTGCCCTTCTTATATACTGGAGTCACCCACGCTTTTTTCCAGTCGCTTGTGACTTTTTGCTGGGCGAGAGATGCCGTGGAGTACTCTTTGTAAAATCTAGCTGTGGTTACATCCGGACCTGGTGATTTATTTGCTTTTACGTTTGTCAGTTGTTTCTCTATGTCAGGGATGCTTAACACTATGTCGTCCATACGGGAGTCCGTCCGACGGTCAATTGATGGTACATTTGTACGAATCTCTTGTGTGTAAAGTCTCTTCAACATGAAATTTAAAACTTCAACTTCATTCTGCTATCTTCAGCTGCCACACCAGACTGGTCAACAAGGGACTGAATGTAAGTCTTAGACCCGCTTAGCGATTTTACGTAAGATCAGAATATTCTCGGGTTCTCTGTCAGATCTTTTGCTAAGTTGTGACGGTGGTAGTTGTTGTATGCTTCGCGCATAGATCTTTTCACAGACTCACGAATATCTACTGACCTTCGCTTGTCGTCATTTGTGCGTTCCCTTTTGAACAGACAGTACAACAGTCTCTGATACCTCAGCATCCCCCGAATTTCGTTATTAAACCATGGTGGTTTCTTTTCATCCTTTATGCAGTCACTAGGCACATAGATATCCTGCCCAGATTTACAATCCGCTTAAATTTTGCTCATAATTCCTCTACATCCATCTTACTGGAACTAAGTGATGCCAAATCGCTGTCTAAGTAGAAGCTAATAACTGCTTATCTGCTCTGTCTAGCAGAATCACTCTCCTAGCCGACTTGACTGATTTATTAACTTTCGTAATCACAGTTGCTATAATGACGTCATTATCACAAATTCCCGTTTCTATACTGACATTGTCGATAAGGTACGGTCCATTTGTAGCTACTGCGTCTAAGATATTTCCATTGCTGCCGAGCTAGCTGCATCCTTCGAATTTCGTTATTAAACCATGGTCGGATTTTTCCATCCTTTATCCACTTACTAGGCACACAGCTCTCCAGACCACGATTTACAATCTGTTGGAAGGTATTTCGCACGATTGTCAATCTGTTACCCCCGCAATGAATCCACTGACATCCCCATCTATACCTGGTAGGTTAAAGTCGCCTCCAACGAGTATTGCATGATCGTTGACTTTCTTTGAATGAGAGGTGTTACATCAGAATCGGGCGGCTAGTAAAAATACCAGTCTGGCCTACACCTATTATCCGCGTCCAAATGACTTCACCGTCACAGTCAACTTCAACCTCAATGGAGACAAAATTTTTGACAACTGCATAGTACGCTCACTCTTCTATGGCCTCTAATCTGGCTTTACGATATATGGTCCACGATTCGCTAAATATCTCAGAGCTTCCCACTTCGGGTTACAGCCAGCTCTCCGTCGCAAGAATAATTGTATTGAAGATACAATGTGTTCTACAGTATTTGTTTTGTTGACCTACAGGCGACTAAATGAGTAATAGCTGCAAAACTTAGATGAAGTATTTGTTCATTACTGTTGTGTTCTGACTAACAGCGATAGAAATTTCATTAATGTTAACATTACAATCTGTCTATCCATATAGGTTCCACCATTCCCTCCATTTCTAAAGTCATAATGCTAAATCTCTCTGTCGAAGATAAACCTCACCAGTCAGTCTTCTAGATCCGCCAAGATTATTAGAACCGATATTTTGCATAGATGTGTCACCGTGTTATTTATAACGTACGTTAGCTTTTCTGTAATTCAAGTGCCAGCGTTTTTTTCTTTTCCAGTGACTCTGCTGCTCATGCATGTGTCTTAGTATTGGCAAAAATAGTGTAGCTATGGAGACAGCTACAACAGAAGTGACATACAGCCTAATGCAGACCGAGCGAAGTGGTTAGCACACTGGACATGCATTCGGGAGGGCGAAGGTTCAGGATTTCTCTAAATAGCTTCAAGCAGTTCGCCGGATGATTCGCTTGAAAGAGCAGCGCCCGTGATCCTTCCCTAATCGGAGCTTGTGTTCCGTCTTTAATGACTTCGTTGTAGACGGGTCGTCAAATACCAATCTCCTCCTTCCTCCACTTAATGCAGAATATCATAGGTAAAGTCCAAAAAGTAGCAATAATTGAGAAGATCATCAACTTCAGAATGTGTGATGTATTGTAAGTAGGGTTACTTTTCGTTCAATAACGGAAATATTGAGAAACCTTTAGAAAGTGACAAGCAAAGCACACCAGGAAAAAATACCATCAACGACCAAGTTACATGACCGTCAAATATCCCTACACAAACATTCGTCATGCAACAACAAATTTCCAGCAGAAGCGCAAGGAATGTAAACTTCAGGTGTTGAACATACAGAGATGTTACAGTGCACATAACTAAGTAGTGCACTACAATGCAGAACGAAAAGTCAGTCGTACAGTACCGAAATCTAATCAGAAGGCGTCATTGCAGGACTTCCACACACATGTATCTTCTTGCTGACAGAAGCAAGTAGCAAACAGTAAATGGGCTACATACCGATATCTCCATCCTCTATCACGCATTGTTATTAAGTCTGAACAGATAGTGGAATTTAAAAGAGAAATTGTAGTTAGTGAAGAGCTGAGCTGTTAGTGGGCCGTTTAGTTTTATTTTCTTGCTTCGTTTCAATAGGAGCAAACATTTTTACGCTTCCTTTTGTAAATTTCTGTCCGGATGTGATAGAAAAAAAACTGTTTTGCATCCTGCAAAGAACTGCTTCCACAATCCCAACTATCACTTTCCACAAATTATTGCAAAAGTTGTTAGACACAGACAAGCTTTTGGTCCTCTATACATCCATACTTAGATCACCATATTATTCACCTACAATCGTCTTAGGACACAACGGAAGAGCTTTATGAATGAGGGCATTCGAACTTATTTTCAATACCAGTCATCGTTCTGATTATTTTCCATTATTTTCGTGATTGCTAAAGGGATTGTGAAATGTGTGGTCTTCACAGTAGAAGTACTAGCTTGCATTCTGTAGGTGTGTCATGTAATGTTCTCCAACTTAATAAAGAAACCGAGACGAAAATCCACTTGGAGCTCACAGTATGAACGTACTTCATATAATATATCCTCCGTAATGGCGCGCTGTTATTATAATATAAGCTTTTCCTCTAGTTACAGTTTTTGTCTTTTTCGAGGGAGACTCTTAGAGTACTGTGAAAGCTGACCGCTGTTGTACAAGAAGTTTCGAGTAATTTTTATTGTCCCTGTTTTAGCAGATTTTTGTAGGTCACTTTCTTATCTGTTTGTCTGTTCGGTACATACTTTGTAACTGATTTTATACCTTCCCGATGGGCTAGAGATGTTAAACATTCAATAGGTCAGAACTGGATGACAATGCAAGATTAACACATTTTCGTGTCTAGTGATTGGTGGAGGATACTTTGTTTTCCTGTGTACTTGTCCATTCAGTAAAAATTTTGCGATTTATTTCAAACTCTTCCCATTGAGCTAGACACTTGAAAACTTTCGATATCGCTCAGAACTGGATGAAAATGCAACATAAACTAGCTGCGGTGTGGCTACGGTACTTTTTTTACCATTGATATTCCCCCTTTTCTGTTCCGTTTAGCCGTAAAAACGATTGCTGATAAGCTTGTGTGTGATCTGGAATCTCTCTCATGTCTACTTCATGATCGTGCCCGCGAGATATGCGTAGGAGGCAGCAAGATATTGGCTGAGCCAGGTCAAGAGAAATCGAAATAAACCTGAAATTTACCACATGAGTCTCTTGTAATCTCATCAATATGTTTGATATCGATTGAAAAATTTCACATACAAGACTAAAAAGCAGAAAATAATTATCTAAGTAAAAAATCCTTTTTAATGTTACACGTTTTCAAAACAGACCAAAAAGTATGAAATGATTTTTCCTAGTCCATACAGATTCCCCACCCCATACAAGTAGCCCTAAAAATTTGTACTAGCGTATTTTTAGTAGCTGCGACAATACTAGCAAAATTTAAGATCAAAAAGTTTGTTGCATGAAATAGATAATAGCAAGGAGTTTAGAGAGTAGCTGTCGTTCAACAAAATCACATAACAGTTCATATAATCTGTGGTCCAATGAAACTGTTTGTGTCTTGGCTAACTATTCATACTCCAATTATCTGTTGCACGCAACCGAAGTTTTTCGTTTAAAATTCTACAGATATTAACAGGCACAGGACTACCTGTTGGAGATAGGAATCTGTATGGGGTTAGAAGCAATTACTTTCTCCTTTTTAGTCCGTTTTAAAGAGGTGTTATATTAAAAGGCTGTTTATTTACGTATTTTATTTCTAATTACTTTCTGATTTAATTTTGACTTGGACATCAGTTCGAAATGGCATATTTCTAGACTAAATAGAAATATACAAAAAATGCCTTCAGCAGGACCCAAATTTTGCTGTTACGTTGTGAATTAAGGATCCCGTCTACCTTGCGTGCGTGCATTTTAAAATGAAGCTCTCTATTAAAGACATTTTCTCCTAATAACTTTAAAAAGATAACGGTAGTTACACTTTTAATGGGCGCCGAGCGAGAACCTTTCGTAAGATGCCATCTCTATTGCACAACCCTTTAAAAATTGTTAAATGTGTTACCGGTCGCAATGTAAGTACCAGTTTTAGAGAATAACTTTTTGGTTCAAATGGCCCTGAGCACTATGGGACTTAACATCTGTGGTCATCAGTCCCCTTGAACTTAGAAGTACTTAAACGTAACTAACCTAAGGACATCACACACATCTATGCCCGAGGCAGGATTCGAACCTGCGACCGTAGCGGTCACGCGGTTCCAGACTGAAGCGCTGGCAGTAACTTTTTCTGGCATTCTTAATTTCACAAATAACCTTTGTTCCTGAGATTGAACATCAACTACAATAAGAATATCGACGAAGAGGACAACAAAGGATATGACAGAAAGATGCTCGAATTAAATTCCAACACTGTGAATATAATTTGATTAAACGCCGAAACGAGAGAGGTAATGGAAAACTGAATTCCGTCGCTGCTCGTGCTCAACAATATTGGAATATCTGTAAGAAGCACTGCTTCTTTTTCTTTTATGAAACGAAATGCTAAGTAAGCGTGTTCGCGGGTCGAACAGAGAAATGCTATTAACCGCATAAATATTCACAAATCCTTTGATTTTACAAAATACCAAAAAAATATTCAGAAAGTAACAACTGGCAATTGAATCAGTTGTGAATCGTTGGATAAGCTCGTGACAATTTTAGTATTGAGAATTTTAGCCCTTTTCTCAGCCTGAAACGAGATGGTTTTCTGGGTGCTTTGCTGCCAAGCAAAGGATATCTCGGCCTTGTGGAAGCAACAGTGGTGCCACCAAATTGTCGTTCCTGCTTGCTTTCTACCTCATAATGAAGATTTTATCCTAATCGTGGACACAAAGCATTACCGAAGCAGGCGATAAGCACAGTAGCTCCGTATAGTGCCATAATTCTTATAATAATGTAAGTTCGAGTGGTACTGCACTCTAAATGACTCTGGTGCCATGCCATACTTAATATCGCCTCCTCGTAATCTATGTCTGTATTAAGTTTTTACTAAAAATCTTGAAAAGTTCTTAGCTATTTTTCTTTATTTATAAATTACAGAGCGCAGCAATCAGTTGTCCTTTTTTTTTTTTTTGCAGGTCTTATATGGCAAATCCAGATTTAGGCTAGTGCCTAGCCATTATCAATGCACTATTTTCTAGTCTCGATGCATGTCAGTTCCCTGTTGTTCGGGCGTCAGTCACAGTTATTTGAATACTTCACTTTATATCCTTACACGACACGCTTATTTAATATATGAAAGTAACAACTGTTGTTATTAGAAATGTCGAACAGTTCTTGGGCAATTTAATTTCTTGCACGATCCGCTGATAAGCATTTATTTAGGCTAAGGACACATATTTTTTTTAAACAGAAATGTACAGGTTTTCTGTTAATACCAACTGCGAGGATTAACTGCTGAGCTATGCTATGAAAATGTACGGTTTCGATATGTTTCTCGCACTCAGTTTCAGCTACGATAAGAGGGCATGTAAACCACTAGACAAATTACTTTCTCGCATGTATATTCTTTATGCGTACACACATTTTCGAAAAAAAAAATTGTACACAAAAACGTGCTGTTTTGCTTTCTTCCTTTCCATCAGCTTTACAGGAAACAGGAAAGTTATGTATATGGTTTATCGTCTTATATTAGAATACTACTACGGAATCTCAATCTTTTAATCCTGACCACACACAGGTCCCCACAGATCCAGCACCTGGAAAGATGTCTCTTATACCCACTATACCAATGATCCCAACCGATTATAGCATTGCTTCTTAAAGAAAAGGAGTGTAAAATCAAGTAATCTATATTCAGCGACAGTGAAGGCGCTATATGTCCTCCTATGATTGTAATAAGCATGATCTTTGTCTCGTGGTACATAAGAAAAGAACTTTTGTTTCTTTGTGCTCTGCTTCTCTTTCATCTTCTTGATTATTACGTCCTAGCTGAAATGCCGCATGTAGATCACGGTCTCTAATTAATTTAACGACATGTAGTGTAACTATAATTTTGTTAAATGTATATGTCAGTATCCAATGTAGCATGTGTTTTTGTTAATAGCAAGAAAGTACCTTCCCCGTCCCTTATTTAATTACATAACAATTAAATGTTGCCCTGGCCATTTTGTGTAAGTGCATTGTTGAACCGACACCTTTGTTGTTAAAATGATAAAAACTTTCTTAATAGTCATTTAATTCTGAAAGTATTGAAAGGATTTAATCGCAATAAATAGAAAACGGCGTCTTATAATATATGCTATTTCATTTTAGGCCAGAGGTACAGTTTTATTACAAACAATTATTTCAATTGTATACGCTGCAGTTGCACGTAGGCGGCTATACTGGAGCATCAAGCCTCACAGAGAAAACTAAATAATTAATTGAGTATTGTGTTTAATTTGCTTATCGCAAAACAATAAAGAAAAATATTTTTTTGTATCCATTGTAAGACGGATGTCTTCACCTTCGAATACGTATGATATTTCTGGCGATAGCGTCCTGAGAAAAATTAGCCGTGGCTTTTAACGAACATAAAAGATGTTTTTTAACAAAACATTTCACTCCAAATTTAACAGAATATTTTATTTCATTCACTTTTCAAAAAGTTAAGCGATGCGATTTACCCATTTATTTTGAGCGATTTCAGTTACCAATCTAAAACTCGTTTGCAGGAACAATAAACGAAGCTGAAGGTCAGAGAGTGCAATAAGAGAAGTGAGGGGCAGGAGCAAACGGTCATAGGGTGAGGGAAGGAGGAACATCCAGTTTCAGGTCTTCTGTGCCTCCTCTAATCCGACGGGCATACGCAAGGATGGCTCCTTTGGAAAGGACGCTGCCATTTTCCTTCACCAGTCTTATTCGTTCCGATCTCGTGCCACGTCTCTACTGAAATAATCGTCAGCCTGACATAGCGCAATCTTACTTCCATCGTCTTCTAATGGCGTCGCAAGAACATTTTCTGTCATCGGTCACGTGATCCAGACAATTTTGTGACGCATTCAACAACTCTACGAAGTTATTACGTCACGGCCAGTAAACACTTCATTGAGTCGCCCTCAACAATTTCATAACATCTGTGTGTGTTCTTTGATCAGTTTGGCAGCCTCGCTATGGCACACAAAAATACGCAAATTAATTGCAAATCTTACACCAATGGTTTGAGCCCTGTTGGTATCAGATCGCTCTCAGAGAAACTCAAAGTCCGATCAAAGAGCCGGAGATAATACACTGATAATACCATACACGTAACTTCCCAACTTGTACCGGAGAACCTGGAAATAAGTTTCACGGCTTTAGTTAAAAAGTGCAAGAGTCTATCAGATACACAACTCTTAAATTTCTCGTACAATTATTTCATGAATTTGACCACACAACTACTTTTTATGGTAAACTAGGATTCGTTCAAAGTGAGATAAGTGCTAAACATTCTCAAAGTCTAGCAACTCCCGAAAAAGTCTCCATAAAACTTATATGAAATGAATGCAAAGCATTAATGGAGTAAACTGACGCAGTTAGTTGACTTCCAGACCAAACACTACGAATATGTTACTTTTTGCGCAAATATTCCGCTAAAAAAATCTACATATTGAATTTACTGATATTCAAAACAGAGTATAACAGAAACTTGTTGGCGTATTTTTACAATATTTGTCTGTGAGAAAAACTGTAAATATACAAACCGTAAATTTACACTTAAAAGCATTTCTTTTATTTTCGGCAGCCCATATTCGATTGGTACTTATCAGTTTTTTGTTACATTATATAGTAAAGTCGAATAATAGATGAAAACTTAAAACGTTGTGTGTGATTATTCTTAAAAAAAGCATACGTGAAAATTTATGACCTTCTATATTAAATACAGGATAAATCTTCAAATTAAACTTCAATTCATTAATAGTACAAAAAATTACTTGATATTTACACTAAAGCATAATATGACGTATAAATGAAATGTAGAGGCTCGAGTTGTGTTTATTAACATTCTATTAACTTTTCTAATTGCTAACTTGTGCCAGTCGGATATGCAGATCTCGTAGCGCATAATGCACGTCAGGCGTGATGTTTCATATTGGCTGAACATAGTACCACTGCATGAGACTCAACATACACCTTTACATATCAGTAAGCCATAACAATAAAGTTTTGCTGAAATTTCTGTAGTTAAATGTAGCGGAACCAGCAGTCATTACCTCTGTAAAAAAGTTGCAGAAACAGAAATATTAAACGGTCGCACTGCGAACGTTATTTCAAACGGGAAACAAAAGCATTTCATCAACTTTCCCACTGAAGTTAAAAACTGGACGTCGACATCACGAAGAACGTAAAATACACTCCTGGAAATGGAAAAAAGAACACATTGACACCGGTGTGTCAGACCCACCATACTTGCTCCGGACACTGCGAGAGGGCTGTACAAGCAATGATCACACGCACGGCACAGCGGACACACCAGGAACCGTGGTGTTGGCCGTCGAATGGCGCTAGCTGCGCAGCATTTGTGCACCGCCGCCGTCAGTGTCAGCCAGTTTGCCGTGGCATACGGAGCTCCATCGCAGTCTTTAACACTGGTAGCATGCCGCGACAGCGTGGACGTGAACTGTATGTGCAGTTGACGGACTTTGAGCGAGGGCGTATAGTGGCCATGCGGGAGGCCGGGTGGACGTACCGCCGAACTGCTCAACACGTCGGGCGTGAGGTCTCCACAGTACATCGATGTTGTCGCCAGTGGTCGGCGGAAGGTGCACGTGCCCGTCGACCTGGGACCGGACCGCAGCGACGCACGGATGCACGCCAAGACCGTAGGATCCTACGCAGAGCCGTAGGGGACCGCACCGCCACTTCCCAGCAAATTAGGGACACTGTTGCTCCTGGGGTATCGGCGAGGACCATTCGCAACCGTCTCCATGAAGCTGGGCTACAGTCCCGCACACCGTTGGGCCGTCTTCCGCTCACGCCCCAACATCGTGCAGCCCGCCTCCAGTGGTGTCGCGACAGGCGTGAATGGAGGGACGAATGGAGACGTGTCGTCTTCAGCGATGAGAGTCGCTTCTGCCTTGGTGCCAATGATGGTCGTATGCGTGTTTGACGCCGTGCAGGTGAGCGCCACAATCAGGACTGCATACGACCGAGGCACACAGGGCCAACACCCGGCACCATGGTGTGGGGAGCGATCTCCTACACTGGCCGCACACCACTGGTGATCGTCGAGGGGACACTGAATAGTGCACGGTACATCCAAACCGTCATCGAACCCATCGTTCTACCATTCCTAGACTGGCAAGGGAACTTGCTGTTCCAACAGGACAATGCACGTCCGCATGTATCCCGTGCCACCCAACGTGCTCTAGAAGGTGTAAGTCAACTACCCTGGCCAGCAAGATCTCCGGATCTGTCCCCCATTGAGCATGTTTGGGACTGGATGAAGCGTCGTCTCACGCGGTCTGCACGTCCAGCACGAACGCTGGTCCAACTGAGGCGCCAGGTGGAAATGGCATGGCAAGCCGTTCCACAGGACTACATCCAGCATCTCTACGATCGTCTCCATGGGAGAATAGCAGCCTGCATTGCTGCGAAAGGTGGACATACACTGTACTAGTGCCGACATTGTGCATGCTCTGTTGCCTGTGTCTATGTGCCTGTGGTTCTGTCAGTGTGATCATGTGATGTATCTGACCCCAGGAATGTGTCAATAAAGTTTCCCCTTCCTGGGGAAACTTCCTGGTGTTCTTATTTCAATTTCCAGGAGTGTATTTCGTTCGTGTGGACGGTCAATACAGTACGATATAACCGAAGAAATCCGATATTTCATAAGTCTACGGCTTTCTGCGAAGTCAGAAGAAAATCAATCAGATACTGGCGTGCAGAAAACAACGAGAAGAAAACATCATTTTCTCCAAAGTTCTTGCCGAGAACTTTACACATAAGTGTTTACCCAACAGACTGTATACATAGAATTTAGTCAGGCCCTTGCTACTAGTTCAGTCAGCTATCAGTTTTCTTAAAGTTGAAGAGTTCGACAAACTTAATAGCTAACAACACTCTGCAAAAAAAAAAAAATATTGAGACGAGCTACAACGAACAAAATGCCATTTCGTAAGGGCAGAAATACTGAACAAACACTAAACTCTATGCAATTGATCTTTGAAGGAACTACGGTCACAAAACAAAAAAATTAAAAGAAATTTATCAACACTGAGGCTACAACAGTCCATGCACAATTCTCAAAGTCTATTGTCAAGGTATTGTTCCAATCATCCTCATCTACAATCTTGAAACCACTGCGATGTGTATGGTAGAGGGTACTTCCTATAATACCACTTAGCCTTCTTCCATTTCAGTAAGAGTATGGGCGTATGTAACGTAGCAAGAATGATGGTAAAGTACACGGAACGTAAGACAGCGAAACAGACACGTGGTTTTCTAGAGAGGTAGGAATTAGTGACTTCTACAGAATCACAATACAGCAACAAAGATAAATACAACTTGCAGGTCATTTTTTTTTATTTAGAAATGTAACAAATTTTTCCGAAGTGAGTCATTCGCTGACTCTTGGCACTTTAGTAAAAACCGAAAAAAATCATAAAATCAGACGCTGGAAACGAAGATAACATAACTATAATAGTTGTTTAGCAGTAGCAGTCGAAATCCGTAACACAGTGAAAACATTTGTTAAATACCAACTGTTTCGTCTTTCTTTTCATGAAAATTATGACGAAGTGTAAAAGCATTATTAGCTGCAGATAACAAACTGTATTAAAACATTGCTTGCCATCAACAAGACAAAAAACAACAGTAGCAGCAAAATGTGCTCCTCAGTTGAAGGTTTTGTGAAACTGACGGTGCTCTTTTTATATTATTTACTTTATTCTGTTAAATGAAGGTAACTCCAAGTCAGCTCCAGCAAAATATGTGAGGATATTAATAAACAACAACGAACTGTTTTTTTTTTTTTTGTGTCAAGGCGGAACCTGCAAACACATTTCTTTTGCTTAAGCTAACGAATGCACGAAGAGTGAGCCTTCTGAGAGGCATAAGAGGTACATTCGTAATTTAAGGACCATTTGATTGCATTTAAATACTGACAGCTCAAAACAAAGTTGCACAAATTTAGCACAGTCTGGTTTTTTTTTTTTTTTTTTTTTTTTTTTTTGTTTCTTTGATTCAGAAGCTGTTTCAGTGTCGGTTGATGCGAATAACAATGGCATCGTAAACAGTTTCTCCCACCCCTTTCTAAGCGGTTTCTGTAATTTGATTACTGTCTACTGAAGGATCTACATTCTCTCGATTTCATCATCAGCTGTGTCGAGTTCGTTGTTCTATAGCAATTTGTGCAGGTAAAATTAGGCAGTTCAACCGAGACTTAAAATATGTCGTAAGAATGTTACCGATGAGAAGTGAGGTGGCAGGCCCATGATCTAAATCGATGAAATCGTGAACTTCTCAATTAATAATTGAGAGTCTATCGAAAATTGAGAAATGGCGCTATGGCTAATTTATTCGTGCAGAACGCTGCATTAGTTGCACGACTGTCAAGGAAAAACTCGGATGTCTCTAATTGTGTGCTTAGGCCTATTGCCCAGCATATAGAGCAAAGACTGTCCAAGAGGTGAGGTGTTTTGGGCCGTTTCGACAGTGTGGCGGTTGGCGGCATGTTTATCCACGAAACATGGGTGAGCTATATCACCCAGAATCGATCGACACAACGCAGTAGCACCATTTCATCTTACCAAGATGAAAATTACATTCAATTAATCTTCTTACTCGGGTCGAAAACCATTTTCTGGACGGTAGTGCGATTTTTGTTGATTACATGTAAGTGGGTCAGTAATTACAGCTGAAATGTTATCCGAAAAGCACAAATCTCGTATGTGCCCTCCGCGGTAGGGAACAACAATTCTATCCTTACCGACGATACGAATCGGAATTTCATTTGGGACCTTTTCAACTACCATCTCTACTTGAAAAACCTCTAACCCTGCGATTACTGCCGGCCGAAGTGGCCGTGCGGTTAAAGGCGCTGCAGTCTGGAACCGCAAGACCGCTACGGTCGCAGGTTCGAATCCTGCCTCGGGCATGGATGTTTGTGGTGTCCTTAGGTTAGTTAGGTTTAACTAGTTCTAAGTTCTAGGGGACTAATGACCTCAGCAGTTGAGTCCCATAGTGCTCAGAGCCATTTGAACCTGCGATTACTATTTTCTATTACCTATGAAGCAATGGTTCGCTGGATAACAGCTCGGAGACAATGAGAAGCTTAAGACCACCGTCGTCGAATGGATCAACTCGTAATCGGAAAACTTTTTCGGGAGGTTTGAAGATTGTTAGGAAATTGTAGACATATTAATTTTGCGAACACACATTGCTATTTCAATATATATACATTATATGATGAAAAATATCCGGATAACCCAGTGTCGCGACATTCCTGCTCGGCTGCTACCTCTGCTCTGTCATCCTCCGCAGTAGCCATGTTCCCTGGGTAGCCGCTGTAATTGGAGGAAGGCCTCCTGCATATTCTGAACTACTTTATCTACTCTGTACAAACGTTGTAAAGAGTGAAGGGCACTCACAGAAACGTAACAGACATGGAATTTAGCACTCGAACCCCATATCATCTACTCCAGTGCCTGTAAGAACCCATGTAATTCGTCATCAAAAGCAGGAACGTCTTGACGCAGTCAGACCTTGAGGACACGAACTGAGAAAACAATGGACTAACCAACAGAGTCGGCATGTTTCCATCCAGTCGTAAAGACAGCTGTCAACCTGTTGTGCTCAGTTAAAAAGTTCTTAAATAATGTATTAAGAACGTATGCAGGATTGTGACCTCTCCTGTACTACACTAAATGTAGAATTACTCTGGACTTCTGGAGTAACCAGGGTGGCAGACGGTTAAAACGCTTTTTTTGAGGTTGTATGTGCTTCATACCAAGTGACTCCAGCACACGCTGCACGTGGATCCTAAACAATGTTGCTCGTGGACGATTGGAGGAATCTTTATTGTCTGTAATACAACATACAATCACCACTGATCTTTATTTTACAATTTCCATTACCAATCTTGCACCATAAAAAAATATACTCATCGGCATTCAATTTCTTCTTCCTTCGGCTACTCAAAGTAAATGGCATACTTGGAACAGTTGTACCATAAGGCTGCTTAGCCAAAAGTCCTGCTGTCTCTGCTATACTCCATGTCTTCCATGTTAAAATATTTCCATCTGGAAAGGCTTCAAGGCCACCACAGTCTGCATGATTTCCCCATACGACAGCAAGAGTAAGCCATGTACTCCCTCCGAAAACTGCTTGTACATCACATGTAAAGTTTAAATGGAGTCCACGAAATACATTTGGACCTCCAATTAATTGTAGTTTATTAAACTGTCCAGCCAAATCAATGTCAATAGCTTTCAAACTGCGATGCACAGGAAAGCTGCGCCGCCCGCGACGTCGTCATGCACGTCGCCGAGGCATTGCTGTGGCACGTGAACGCAAGTGAACAAGTGATTTGGCTGGACAGTTTAATAAACAACAATTAATTGGAGGTCCAAATGTATTTCGTGGACTCCATTTAAACTTTACATGTGATGTACAAGCAGTTTTCGGAGGGAGTACATGGCTTACTCTTGCTGTCGTATGGGGAAACCATGCAGACTATGGTGGCCTTGAAGCCTTTCCAGATGGAAATATTTTAACATGGAAGACATGGAGTATAGCAGAGACAGCAGGACTTTTGGCTAAGCAGCCTTATGGTACAACTGTTCCAAGTATGCCATTTACTTTGAGTAGCCGAAGGAAGAAGAAATTGAATGCCGATGAGTATATTTTTTTATGGTGCAAGATTGGTAATGGAAATTGTAAAATAAAGATCAATGGTGATTGTATGTTGTATTACAGACAATAAAGATTGCCTTACCCGAGAACCATCCCTATCTATCCGGTGAAATTTTTTTTTTTTTTTTAACTAAAAAGAAACTTCACTTACAACTTGGTCTGTAGGCCGGTTTTGGTTCGTTGCTAGGCGTGTGACCTTGAAGCGGACTTGGTCGCTGCGCTGCTCGCTTCGCGTCCTCTGATTGGCTGGGTAGCCTGTGGCGCGCGACTCAAATCGTGGCGCGCATTCAAATCCGGGCAACACGGGCCCTAGTATTACTAGGCCCGTGTTGCTCGAAAACTCACTTCCGGTCAGTTGCGCAAGAGTCTGATAAGGCGCGCTGGCTTCATATCAAGTGACTCCAGCACACGCTACACGTGGATCCTAAACAATGTTGCTCGTGGACGATTGGAGGAACGGCATTCCACAGGTGGACGAGCAATAATGTGGTATGCATGTGAAGTCGGAGCTGCGAGGAACATACATGCATGAGGCAGCGTGAGGAGTTTCCGCCGGATGGTGAGTAATGGTTCCCCAGCCTCAGCCCAGAGAGTGGATATGGGGCTTGCCTTTCAAGCGCTTGTGGGCAGTCTAATCCCCTAATGGTGGATAGCATCGGTAATCTTCTGGTAAGAAGGCCTAATCCACACACTGTGTATCCATAGTCAGCCATGAATGCCCTATAAAACTGAAGCAAGACCTGTGGCTAAGGCATTTATTGATATTCAGCGCCTTCTGGGTTCTGAACTCCAGGTCTCTCACGTATGGTAGCCACGACAGTCAGGAGTCGAAAATGAGGCTCAGAAACCTCACTGAATCTTTAAAACGTAGAATGGCATGCCTCATATCCAAGTAAGGTAAAGTAAAAATATGAAAAGAATGATTAAAACGAACACACCCACACTTATCTGCAGAAAACTGGAAACCCAGTCTTTGCAGCCCACTCCTCTAATCTCTGTACTGTGAGTTTCAAGTGACAGGTCACTGTTTCAACCTGGAGGAACATAAAACTGGAGGAACATAAAACAGTAAAATCATGTACAAATAAAGAGAACTGTAAAGGACCCATGCGAAATTGTTGATGGCTATGGCAAAGAGGGTAACACTTAAAACACTGCCCTGAGAAATATCATTCTTCTGCTCAAAATGATCTGACAGTACGTAACCTACTTGAGACCTAAAAAAGCACCTACACAAGAAAGATTCTAAGAAGATGGTGTGGTAACCACGAAAGCTACGTTGATAGAGTTGCATGAGAATACAGTATCTCCAAGTAGAGTCTTATGCCTTGTATCACAGAATATACTAAGAAAGTGATGTTTACGTAGGAAAGCCTCTTGAATAGCCGCCTCTAGTAGGGTCAGGCTGTCAGCAGTGCACCTAAATCTCTGGAATTTACATTGAGAGTGGCTGAAGAGTTGCCTAGTCTCTAACAACCAAGCCAAACTACGTTTAACCAACCGCTCCAGGGTCTTTCCTACACAGCTCGTTACAGCGAGGCTCCATTAACTACTGGGCCATGTGCCCTTCGTTCCTCATTTGAGGAGAAGTATCAGATCTGCCTCTCTACACGACTTGGGAAAGTTGCCGGTCTGCCGTATAAAATTACAATATTCGAGGAGGATTTCCATTGATGCTGCTGACGAATGTTGATGCATGCAATACCGGATTTGGTGGTGCCTGGATGCAGTAGCAGGAGTCCCACAGTGCCGATTCCAGCTCCCACCTGGAGAAAGGGCAGCTATAGGACTTAGCATTGTGGTTCTGGAGTCCAACTTGCCCCTTTCTGCAGTCGCACGGTAGCGGCGAAACGCCGGATCCTGGCTGGTATCGGCAGTAGTTGCTGCAAAATACTCTGCCAACGTCTGAGTGATGTCTCCGGGCGTTGTTTCGAGTCACCACCGTTTCAGCAGTGCTGCCATTGCTAAATGTGTTCACCGGAAAACATTGTAATGACTTTCTATACCTTTGTATACCAAGCGAACGGTTGATGGAGTCCAGGAATGCCTGCTATGACCTCTTCTTACTCTCTTCGCTACCCGGAAGGCTGTGAGGTTGCCTGTTGTTGGGCAGCATTTAAACCGTCGGAGAGCCATTCGCCTGTTGCAGATTGCTGAGTGCTACTCACTGGTCCACCAAAAGCTGGTTACCTCCCAAGATGACGAATCACTTGTGTACTGTGGTCCAGCGATTCCTGAACGCTGTTGTAATGCACAAGCACAGCCATATGGCTGAAGAGCGTTGAGTTAGCTCTGCTGATCTTCCATTTCGGTGGCTTTTCCTCAAGTAATCGTCCACCCAGTAACTGGATCCATGGCGGGAAGTGAGCACTGGAATAAAGGTCATCACCTGCTTCCTGCTGTACCTCGTCTCCTATCTTCCAAACTTCACAGAAGCTCTTCTGCGCTTCTGTGAAGTTTGGAAGGTAGGTGCCGACGCACTGGCAGAACTGAAGCTATGAGGACGGGTCGTCAGTCGTGTTTGATTAGCTCAGTTGGTAGAGCTATCGCTCGAAAAAGGCAAAGGTCCCGAGTTCGAGTCCCTGTCGGGCACACAGTTTTAATCTGCCAGGATGTTTCACCTTTAACTGGTATGGACCCCAAGGCTTTTGGCCTTCTGAATGTATGTCACATGTTGGGAACTTGAGGTTTTGACCAACAGCATCCAATTCCGCAACTGCTTAACAGATTTTAATGTGCCTGCAGTCCCCTCTAAATCCTTTCGAATTTGGAAAGGTGAGGATCCAGAAACATCCCTGAGTCTGGAGGACGGGCTACATGAGCCCTCTTATTTGATTGGGGTTGGCACCCTCCACCGAAACACCCATTCCGCTGGGAGGTGAAAGAGCAAATTTCAAAGGATCAATCTCGGTTCCGCGAGCATTTGGGGAAATAAATGTCCACCTAGACAGAGCCCTGTGTGCCTTGGTAAGCCTTACACAACTGAGGTGCAGCAGGTTCAGCGACGTTGCCCACTAATGGCTTTTCCACGTCAACAGCCATGGATCTCACAAGCGCGCAGCACACCTTTAGTCTGAGGGCTTTTTTATAGAGATTTGTACCAGCTTCGCGATCGGGCGGTCAAGCCAAGATTCCCGTTCCCTGTGACACACAACATTCCATCGCCGCACTGCACGGTGATCGCTGAAGCATGACCAGAGCTTACAGTGACTGACGGTGCATACCGCATACCAGTCACCAGTGGAGGAACCCCAGGTCGCCAAGCCCATACCCAGCAAACGAGCGCTTAGGCCCTGAGGGTGCCAGTCATTGATTACCAGAATGAAAAATGCTCCTGCCACAGCACAAAAATGGCGAAAATGTTCTGGGCAGAATTAGGGATATAAAAGAATGGACCTTGCTTTTGTACTTATCTGGGAGCTTCAAGGACATCTAATCACAACATCTTAACATATTTGAGCTTTTTTACTTGTCAGTATTAGTACACATTTCGTGTAATATAATGCGTCGTGTCCTGTAAGGTAACATGATAAATGATGTCATGTCGTATAAATTGACACATGCCATCATATCCTACAAGGCGTTTGTCGTGACGTGCAATATTACACAACGTATCATTAAAATGTAGGATGCATGCATACCCCGTCTAGACTAGTTCCTATTGTAGATGTACCTCCACCCTTCGATGCTTCTATTGTATATGCAGCCACTATCTTGAAGCACATAAATTTTTGTCTATTTGTTCTTACATTCCTCACAATACTTCTAACAGGGGATGGGTGTGGGAGAGCTAATTGCGCTGGGGAAGTAGGTTAACTCGTAAGAAAGCACCAACATGTCAATATGTTTTGATTTAAATGTCTCTGTAGCTGCTAGGTAAGTCTAAATCTAGCTCAGTTCTTTTACATTCCTATTTATGCTCACGACATATTCGCCTTTTTTGTGCTATGAGAGGTGCGTTTTTCGTTCTGGCTACCATCTTCTACTCTACCATAATCTTGACATTAGATCGCCATAGGTCGACAATTAAAGTAAATTTTTCTTGACTCGGACGACCACTGATCCATTGTAGGTTTCTTTATTGTCTTTTGAAACAAGTTACTTACATCGTGGCAACGGATAAAGCTTCCACGAAAACAACAGAAAAACCATTAAAAAATTTCAACCGAGTCGCTCTAATCTGAAACTTAGTAATAACGCACATAAAGGACCACCCAAAAACATATCTTTTGCATATAAAATCTGACTGAATCTACATATCTGAAAGCGCAAGTTCTCAGTTTTATAGTAAGAGTGATTTTTTTTATTTATTTGAATCACTTTAAACAGATTCGCCATTCAATTAACATAATAATTTTTACGTGCTACATTTATTTCGAATGTAAATCGCCATCTCTTAACAACGGATAGAGATTTTTGGATAAAAAAATTTCGTTTTGAGTTTATCTATTTATCTACCTGAGTGTAAAGTTTGAACCGATTTGTGGTGATTTAAAATAGAATTGGCACGCTTCGAAAACCTCCCACAAAAACGTGCTTTTTTCCACCTATTTGCGCGTAAATCCGATCGGGGAACGTACAAGTGTTCTAGCTCAATTAACACCTTTTTTAAATGAATTACTCTATTCTGACAATTTTCATGGATGCCAACTCCGGTTCCCCGTTCAGATCTTGCTTAATATACTGTAACATAGCTAAAGAAGACAGTTGTTCGAATGGCTGTACAAACGGCCGCTGGTTGGAGCTAAAGCAAAACGTTTTTGCCTCTTGTTCAGATAAGAACTGAGCACTAAGACCTCTCTCCCCCGAACCGAGATTCTGCGTGCGGTATTACCAAACATACGAGGCTAAGTCAGTCATTATCCTCAAAGTAGTTATAAAATTTTATTGTAATCAAATAGGGAACTTACAAGAACGTCATTCTTCGACATAGTCTACTTGCATTTCAACGCACTGGGTCCATCCTTACACAAGCTACCCGATGCCCTCATAAAAGAAGGTTCTCGGTTGAGCTGCGAGCCAGGAATGCACCGCTCACTGCTTCGTCCGAGGCTAATGGACGGCCCTTTAATGCCCGTTCGAGTGGACAAACAAGTGATAGAAGGGGCAAGATCGGAACTATATGGAGCATGATCCAGTACTTCAAATTTGAGTTACTGGAGAGAATCAGTAGTGTGGGCAGCAGTATGCGGACGGGCATTGTCGTGCAACAACACACCTTTTGACATCAATCATTGGCGTTTGCTTCGAACTGCAAGTTTTAGCCTGGCAGTAAACATCTCACTGTAACGTACACTGTTTATTGTTCCATTCCATACTCTGCGTCTACTCTCCGGTTCGTAATGATTGATCTATGTTTCGTCACCAGCGATCCAACAGATGTCCAGCGCGTTTGTTAATGCAACTGTATGAGTTGTTTTGGGACCCATCATGCACAAACTTTATGAAACCCAAGTCTGTTGTGGATGATTTCAAAAGCAGAACCGTGACTAATTTGCAGACGATGTGCTACTTCACTAGTTAATCGTCTAAGAGAATCATTTCATGTGAACGCTCAATGGTCATCCGGCTCCTTCATCGTGCGCAACACTTGTGCGACCATTTCTGAATTGTTCAATCCATTCGTAGACACTCCGTTATGGCGAAGTACTGTTCCCGTACTATATTGAAAGCCTTTGATGAATTTCGACCCCTCATACGCTGTTCCTACCACAAAAAATGGGTCACTGAACGTTGCTCTTCTTTGGTACAAGTAGACAGCGGAGCAACCATGATTAACAGCGCGCCAGCGATAACGAAAGTAACCTGGCAGCTAGAAAATTGCAAAGATATAACAACAAATAAACAAAGCAGGCGTCATCAACATAAAACGACAGTACTACCAAAATAAACAAAAATATAGCTAAATTGCTGATAATAATTGACTTGCCCTCGTATTTGTTGCAGCTCTTGTCACGTAATGTTACCAGATCGTGGGGACGATGATGGCTGCGATTCACCCGCTGTTGCAAATGGGTGGAGGTATTTCCTATGGGACTACGATCGGGTGTTTCAGCAGGCCAGTGGAGGTGTGACAGAGTGTTGAGTGAATTTCAAAGGAGGAATGTAAGCGTGCACACCTGTGAACATAGTCTTTTCATATTTCAGGAAGGGAGTGTCCGCGGGAAATTCATTGGTCACCGTGTGTCGAAATAAACGTCCTGGTTTATGTTGATGATAACCTGAATGAGTTGGGAAGATGAACGTCACAGAACCACCTCCCATCATACTACATTCTCCGCACGCTGGGTGTCAAACGCCCCGTTGGAATGTTGATGTACTCGATGCCTTCCATCAGATAAAAAAATCTCGCTGTACCACAAAACACACTCCCAGTCACCTACTGTCCGGTTTCTGCCTTGTTTGGCTACGGTTACCATACGTCCAGACAACCGGGATCGCCCCTGATTTGAGTGGTGTAAGTAATGTCCTGTTCATCAGAGTAAAATCCCCAGAGTTTCAAAAAGCAATCTGTTTTCGTAGACAGCAAAGAAACATAGTTTAAACATCCGCCAAACTTCATGAAACTTCCTTTACCTATGAGTTGTCGATACTCAGAAATAATCGATTAGCTTATCGATAGAGTTAATAAACTATCGAATTATCGCCACTTTTTTGCTACATCCCGCGTCACCGCTTCCTTTCTAACTAGAATACTAGAAAGAGTCTTTTTGGTGGTTCTGTGTTTTAAGAAGAAGAATTTGTAGGGATCCATCAAATTCAGTTTGATATTCCGATAAGTGTTATCGAGTGTGAAATATTTAAGAATTTTAAGGTCGTGGCAACAAAACGGAAAACAACATTTAGAGATATACAGACTGGAGAATTTATTTAAGTGAAATGAGGTCGAAGTGAACATGAAGCGGAATGTAAACTCTTAAAATAAGTAAATTTGTATATTTTTTAAATAAAAAGTAATTGGTGAAATAATAATGGGGCTTCTATTCCTAGGAGCTACAATTACTAATTTTAAAAATATTCCTCTTCACACTTACTGTTTTTTGATTGGGCTTAGGGAAGGGGGGGGGGGGGGCTCTGAGGGAAGGGACGTCAGAGATGGCGTAGGTACAGTGAAGTACAGGTACAGGAATACCATGAACCGTGCGTCCTCCTCTAAGGAACATAAGAATTGCATCAGTAGTAATTCGTCAGAAGGAAAGAAAATAACTGCCGCAGTGGCAACGTTTAGTCCAATACGTGTACAAGCAAATTATTCCCAACAATGTACAGCGATTCGAGAAGTGCCACAACACATTCGACTTCGAAGATAAAAAATGAAACAGCGGTAAATAATGTATTGTAGAAGCATAACTACAAGAAAATCATTCTAAAGGTGATGTGATTTTCTTAGTATTAGTGCAAACACCAGTAAACATAAGTATCATATTTGGTGTGATTATTTAATACTTTGAAAAATGTGACGGTATTCAGTCAAAACTAGTTCAGTATAACAACGAAGGTTTTGAAACAGTTTCTGAATTTATTCATAGTTTTACAGAACACAGCAGTGTCAATGAAGCAATAAGTGAATAGGGGAGCGTAACTAAAAATATTTATTTGGGGGGTTTGACTAGAAAAGGTCAGAACAATGTCTTTAGAAAATTGAAGTCTGAATTAGAATGAGCAGTTTTAGGGTTTGGACGTCCAGCCCATATTCTTCATAACTCTGCGAACTCGTCCTGACTGATTTCCTAAAGACATTCAAGATCTAATTGTAAAAGTCTTAAATCACTTTTTTCTCGTATATACTGTTAGAATGGCATCACTCACTCAGTGTTGTAAATTCGTTAATGTTACATATAAAGACTTTAAAAGTAATGTAAAACATGGTTAAGTTAATATCTGCAACTGAAAGATTTTTGTATATGTTGTACATTTTGTTGGCGCCAATCTACTTAGGTAAAAATGCTCATCAATAAAATAAGAGAAATCAGATCTGACACAGAAAAATTTAAGTGTACGTTTTTCGCATACACTCTTCGAGAGTAGAATGGTAGAGAAGTAGCTTAAAGGTGGTTAGATGAACCCTCTGCCAGGTACTTAATTGTGAATTGCAGAATAATCTAGTAGATGTAGATGATCGAGACATTAAAATCTTATTTCACCTCACTCGACGAATGTTCTGTTCTCCTGAAGTATTTTCGCAGAAATGACGTTGGTGACGATTATTTGTGGTTTCTTATGACAGATTTCAAAAGTCCATTGCCAAAATTGAAATTTGGTTGAATTAAGTTAGTATGGTACTACATGAAGTTCAAAAATGGTTCAAATGGCTCTGAGCACTATGCGACTTAACGTCTGAGGTCATCAGTCGCCTAGAACTTAGAACTAATTAAACCTAACTAACCTAAGGACATCACACACATCCATGCCCGAGGCAGGATTCGAACCTGCGGCCGTAGCGGTCGCTCGGTTCCAGACTGCAGCGCCTAGAACCGCACGGCCACTCCGGCCGGCAACTACATGAAGTAACTGACACTTTAACGGAAAAGCAGATTGATGCTGTTTATAGTACAAAAGAAAAGAATTTGCTAGGTGATCTACCCAAAGCACAATGTCGTAAGAATTGAATCAATCGCTGTCACAACAGTAGCATTAGGGACTGGTTACTTCTGCAGATTCAAATGGTTCTGAGCACTATGGGACTCAACTGCTGTGGTCATAAGTCCCCTAGAACTTAGAACTACGTAAACCTAACTAACCTAAGGACAGCACACAACACCCAGCCATCACGAGGCAGAGAAAATCCCTGACTCCGCCGGGAATCGAACCCGGGAACCCGGGCACTTCTGCACATGACAGAACGTTCTTTCAAATGGCTAGGTGCAAGAACTGAAGGAGAGTATCGTATTTGATCAGGTCCTGAATTTAATTTAAAAGAAACACAAAGACTTGATTGCAAAAATATGTTTTAAATGTTACATTTTAATGGTAATCGGTTTCAGTCGTTGAAGATCATCAGCAGATCACTACATGTTCCTTAGGTGATGTGCAGATACGCCGGGCAAAACAGGTACACATGTCTACAGGTAGATTCGACAGGTGTCTGTATACCGCCTAAGGAGACATGTAATGATATGGTGATGATCTTCAAAGAGTGAAACCGGATAACACTAAAATACATTATTTTAAAATTGAATTGCCATCAAGACTGACTATTTCTTTTCAATTTTACAACTACGGTATCATAAATCACCAAGAAATTATTCTTTTAAGAAAGAAAACAAGTCAAAAGCAGAATACGGTGGTTTGTTAACTAGCAAAAAGTGGGTATTGCTCTTCAAAACCTGTATGTGGAAAGAACAATGCTCGAAACAGTCCAGTTTTATTTCTCTGTTGCTGGCCGTAATGTTAATGTGGAGACAGTGTTCAAATGGTTGAAATGGCTCTGAACACTATGGCACTTGACATCTTAGGTCACCAGTCCCCTAAAACTTAGAACTACTTAAACCTAACTAACCTAAGGACGTCACACAAATCCGTGCCCAAGGCAGGATTCAAACCTGCGACCGTAGCAGTCCCGCGGTTCCGGACTGCAGCGCCTAGAACTGCACGGCCACTGCGGCCGGAGAGACAGTGTTCTCACTAATAAATGTTCACTGGAGTAAAGACAGGACTTAAATTTTGGCATCGGTTAGGGCCGTCCTTGACATTCAGTATAATACGACAAATGTCAGTAGTTGTGAATTCTATACATTAATCACCAGCGACAAAATGATGAAATACCTTGACTCTGTACAGTCTTCACAAAAGTACAACTGTTATCATCTACACATATTATAAAAATAGATGGACATATTTGAGCCATGATGGCTTTGCAGGTATCGATATCTGCTCAGAGATGCTAATTTTTCGGTGCTTGTGGGTCGGTCGTGAGGTGGCGCGGCGGTGAGCGGATCGACGGACGATCGAGGAAGGTTTCTTGGACGTGGGGAGGAGGCCCGTTCGGTGAAGAGGTGTTTTGAAAAGTCATTTTGTACAGGGACAGTTGTAACGGCTGTGTCTTGAGATGCTCTGCCTAGCCAAGCAGTTGGTGGCCGTTAACCGATTACAGTTTATTGGGCTATTGTACTGGTGACCTACTTCTCTGATGCTGCTGGACGATTATTTCGCTGACCTGATAAGGTGACATCATTCTAATTATGTCTTTCACTGACCATGCACCTTCTGCCTTCCATATTGCATGTTCACATCACCTGAGACGAACTATTAGCGAGTGCTCAGTTATGAAAGTCTGTTAGTAAACCATGTTGTGGTCGGACGCTACGCAATTTGTTACATCATTCCGATCGAACTGTTGCTGCTTGGTGTCTAGTAGCGTCGGCATTCTGCCTTACCATACAAGCCCTGGGGCTAATTGTGTATAATGTTTTAAAACTGAGTGTTTGGTTTGTTCCAGACAATATTGTGGAACTTGAACACTTTTGACGAGGTTTGAATGTCGCCATCCACCAAAGGCTCGATTATCGTAAGGATAAAACATCATTTGGTGTTTTTTTGGTTGCATCAGGTGTGGAAAGGAGTTCAATCGGTCACTTAAAATATCTCAACCCTAAGTCTTGTTTAGTTGTTACTTGCAAGCTGAGCCGGCCGGTGTGGCAGTGCGGTTCTAGGCGCTTCAGTCTGGAACCGCTTGACCGCTACGGTCGCAGGTTCGAATCCTGCCTCGGGCATGGATGTGTGTGATGTCCTTAGGTTAGTTAGGTTTAAGTAGTTCTAAGTTCTAGGGGACTGATGACCACAGATGTTAAGTCCCATAGTGCTCAGAGCCATTTGAACCATTTTGTAAGCTAAATTTAGCAGTGACAATTTCTTTTAACTCTTGCGATACAGTCACTAGGCCTTTTTATTTAAAGTTGTTTTAAGTGATTGATTTTGGTGTTATTAACATAGCTCAGCTTGAGACATTTGGTTGTAGAGTGTTGCTGCTGCGTCAGCACACACTACTTTTTGGAGCATAATTGTTGACAATTTGTTCTACATCTGTGCCTAGGTGGTGGGTCTGGGCTGCACCTTCGGATTCTCGCTTGTTCTTGCATCAGACGGAACTGAACTTTCCGTTAAGGCCCAGGAGGGGTGACAGCCCTCTGCGTTAAGCGTTCGGGGGGATGGGCACCCGGGGATAGAAGTCGGACGCACCTACTGTACTTCGCGTCTTCTGTCGGGCCGATAAATCGGGCCCGAGCGGCACAACTAGGTGTGGCCCGTGTGGGCTGCTCCGCAGGACGTTGACAGTTTATTTATATATTTCGATACATTTATATATTTTGGAGCATAGAAACAACAAATAAGTAAGCCTAATAAAAGGGTAACACAAAAACATTCATTTTACATATTTTCTTGATACTTTCCCCATCGCCGGCCGCGGTGGTTTAGCGTTTCTAGGCGCTCAGTCCGGAACCGCGCGACTGCTAAGGTCGCAGGTTCGAATCCTGCCTCGGGCATGGATGTGTGTGATGTCTTTAGGTTAGTTAGGTTTAAGTAGTTCTAAGTTGTAGGGGACTGATGACCACAGATGTTAAGTCTTATAGTGCTCAGAGTCATTTGAACCATTTTTGAACTTTCCTCATCAATCACAAATCATCGAAAACTACAGGTTTATAATTTCTGTCTCAAAAGAGAAAAAGGGTCATTATGAACATTTTACTGAATTTGTTGTATTTCCATTTTATAAAATTTTTGGCACTTATTTTAAGTTATTTTCAGACATGGTACACCATTTCTAACCCTTTTTTCACTGAAGAACCACATGTTTATGTAGACGTGAAGTTCAAAAGAGACAGGGAGCCAAAGATTTGTTGGTGACAAAATGGTGACTAAAACAATAGTTTGGTGACTTCAGAACCCTCGCGAAGTCTTAGAAACCCTTGCTATGTTTTCGGTTTGTCAGTTGAAACAACATTTACGTCTGAGACCGGTTTTTAGGTGAATATTTTACGTCTATAACTACGGTAACACATCATTTGGATCTCGGTAATGAATAGTGATGTCGGAGAATATCATGTTAAGAACAAATTACGACATGCTGTCATGAATAGAAACTATCCATGCCCATAGATGGTACTTTTCGTATCCGAAAATCATGGGTTCTCTGGAACCACCGTCGAACAAATGGTGCTTTCATAAACCGCCAAAGGTGCACTCTAGACTACACTTAATGCAAAAGTACCAAGCGATTTGCTCATTTTTCCTGGTTTAGAGGAGTGTGTTACATTTAAATTTTGACTCTGGTGTAGGATAGGAACAGTTTGCTCGTTTTTCGAAAGGCATACAAATGGTCGCTAGGCCAACGGTTATCCAAAACACTTGACACCTTTATCTTTGTGTCCAGTTGAGCCCGAGATACGGTCCCTGAAAAATCAGGTTTTCTTGCGCTGCTCATTGGAACACATTGATACCGTGCGTTGTCTTGCACGGACCGATTAGTTATTTCATCGACAGCGCGCTATATTTAATTACTAATATGCATTTGTACCAGTTTTTGTGTAACAGAATCATGGCAACCCTACGTCTGGCCCACTGAAGACGGAATGTAGTTGAGCTATATTTACATTTACTGACAGCCATAAACTTGACTTAAAATCGATTTGCTTTTACAAGACGTGACACACGTCTCCGTTCCTTGTCTGATGGGATCTACACTGGAGCGCCAAAGAAACTGGAGTAGGCATGCGTATTGAAATACAGGGGTTTGTAAACAGGCAGAATATGCCGTTGCAGTCGGGAATACCTGTTTAAGACAACAAGTGTCTGGCGCAGTTGTTAGATCGGTTCCTGCTACTACAATGGCGTGTTATCAAGATCTAAGTGAGTTTGAACGCGGTGCTACAGTTCACGTACGAGCGATGGGATACAGCATAACCCGAGCTAGCGATGAAGTTGGGTTTTCCCGTACGACCATTTCATGAGTGTACCGTGAATACTAGGAACCCGATAAAACGTCAAACCTCCGACATTGCCGGAAAAATATCCTGCAAGAACGGGACCAACGACAACTGAAAAGAATTGGTCATCATGACAGAAATGCAACCCTTCCGCAAACTGCTGCAGATTTCAATGCCGGGCAATCAACAAGTGTCAGCGTGCGAACCATTCAACGAAACATCATTGATATGGGCTTTCGGAGCCAAAGACCCGTTCTTGTACCCTTCACGACTGCAAGACACAAAGCTTTACGCCTCGCCTGTGCCGTCAGCATGTTGCCTGGTCGGACGAGTCTTTTCCAAATTGTATTGGGCGAATAGAAGTGTGCGGGTATGGAGACAGTCTCTTGAATCCATGGACCCTGCATGTCAGCAGGCGACTCTTTAAGCTCGTGGAAGCTTTGTAATGCTGTGGGACGTGTGCAGTTAGAATGAGATGGGAACCCTGATACGTCTACATACTACTCTGACAGGTGACATGTATGTAAGCATCCTGTCTGATCACATGCTTCCATTCAAGTCCACTGTGCATTCCGGCGGATGTGGGCAATTACAGCAGGACAATGCGAGACCCCACAGAGTACTGCTACAGAGTACCTCCAGGAATACTCTTCTGAGTTTAAACGCTTCCGCTGGCCACGAGACTCCCCAGGCATGAACATTATTGAGCATATCTAGGATGCGTTGCAACGCGCTATTCAGAAGAGATCTCCAACCCCTCGTACTCTTACGGATTTATTGTCCGCCCTTCAGGATTCATGGTGTCATTTCCCTCCAGCGCTATTTCAGGCAATTGTCGAGTCCATACCACGTCGTGTTGTGGCATTTCTGAATGCTGGCGTGGGCCCTACACGATATTAGGCAGGTGTACCAGTTTCTTTGGCTCTTCAGTTTATTTGCGACGGGTTGCACTGTTACGAGCGGGACATAATTCCATGTAGACACGTTCGACACTCGGCGTTGACGCACTAAAACATCGGGCACGTCCAAAAAAAAATAGCTTCTGTATGCTGTTCTGACATGTCTCCATGTCGAGGTGGCAAATATACGTGATACCCCTCGCCCTAAAAGACTCTCTGCCCCTTGCATTTAGCTTGGAATATGAAGTTCTGAACTACCGGTCCACAATCTATCAGCCCAGAGGGTCGGATCGTACTTTTGCTGCTTCTACTAACGTTTCCCATCTAATTTCATCAACGTGGCTCTCATCGATCAAAATAGTCACTGACGGCTCCAAAGGAAGACGGGGCACCAGCTTTGCTTTCTTCTGTGGAGATCCACTATCTTGGGATATGTTTAAGTTACCGACAGAAGCCGGCATCTTCATTGCTGAAGTTCTTGCAATTTAGCAAACCTTACAACACGCAGCAAACCAGGTCAACGGCGTCCTTATTGTCACTGATTCGAGAATTGCACTTGAAAACCTGGAAAAACAGCGGTGAGGCTCGTATACTAACCGTCATGTACTCGATGCAATTAAGATAATCTCTAAGTATGAAAGTCAACATTAACGTGTCCCGTTGTAATGGATCCAGGGTCACTGGTATTTCATGCAACGAGATGGCGGACCACATGGCGAGACAAAGTGTGTTTGCTCAGCAATTTTAATACAGTTGCGTTCTACATACATATTTTGTTGCTGCCATAAAAAAAAGGTCTATGAAGAATGCTCACAGACGTGGGAGATCTCACAATAGCCCAAAGGACGACATTATGCCACACAGCCGACTATTACGTGTAAAACCTGGTTCTCCCACATCAAGGTGTCCAAAAATGATACCATTACTTATAACGCTCATCCGGCTGGGTTACGGCTGTTATCCTTCCTATCTTTATAGGATGGAAGTTCAGCTACCTCCATACTGCGAAGTCCACCCAACTGAGATTGCAGACCTTAGACATATGACACTAAGGTATTCACGCTATGAGAGACAGCACCCCAAGTTTCTTAAGGCCTTAATCTGAACAGGAATTCACCAACCTACGTCTATGACGGCCTGTGTCAGTATTGCCCGGTTTCTGCAGGAAGCGGATATCCAGTTACTAGTCAGACACGAAGGTTACAGCGTAAGAAGTTGTGATGTATGGCCTGTATTGAGTATGTGAATGTACAAAGTGTATCATGAAGTTTACCTGTAATTGATGTAATATCTAATACTTAAGCTGTGTGTGTCATATTGTATGCCAGATCTGTAGTTACTCACTTCCCTTGCTAAATGGTTAATGCCAAAGGCCGATAAATTAATAAAACAACATTTTACCGCGCTTATTCAACACAAACGACTGGTACATATGCACCACTCCACTGCCACGACTTATATCGATATTTGAGGACCACACGACCAACAGGTACAAGTTAAGCAACATTTATAGCAGCTCCAAGAGAGCAGTGTACTCTTCGAACGGAGTCACAAATATTTTCTCCGGCGAACTAATTTTATACCACATGTTTGTCAAGCCCGTAATTCCAGGTGCTGTACGACAGTTGCTTCTCATTGCAGGCAATAAAACAAGGGAAAAAAAGAATTTAAGTTTATTTAGAGTCTTTTTGTTCTGCGGGAACTTAGTTAAGGCTCCTCGCAGGAGGTAACGGACTCGTAATTCATTTAGCGCACGCGCCCGGCACTTTGCGGTAGGAGCACTAGAGGCGAGAACAATGGACGCAGGTTCGTTTGTGTTTACTAATTATGTGCTGTGCATCTCCTGCGGTATTATCCAAACCGAACACGCAGCAGGCAATTAGCCACGAGTTACTGCGAATATAGAGGAGCGAGATAAGGTCCTGCCCCTGGAACGGAGCAGGGCACACGGTGACCCTTCATTGCTGATTCATGTCTGGCCGCGAGCAGCATCTGAAATTGTGATCGAGAACTGCGGATTCGCAGTCCTGTTTTCGATTCTGCATTGCATAAGCGTAATTCTCTTCTTCTGCAGCTATCACCGTAATTAACATCATGTGCTAATTCTTTCGTAGTATCTACCGAACCCAAACCCAGGCAAATGATACGTCAGTTGAAGGTATTTTTATTTAGAAGTTATCGTAGTTCTTATCCATTCGTTCTTGATATTTGTATTTCGTGCGTCCATATGTTACAGTAAACAGAACTGAGCAAAACTAAATCTATCTTATTAAAAACTGAAATACAGAGTATTAATGTTCCGCAATAATACTTGTTTTGTAGTTTACTGTGAACCGACTTTCGGCTTTCTAGGACACCCTAACACAACATAATACTAAACAGTCCACACATCGTCAGTGATATTCTATGTTTGTGTACAAAAAACACAAGCATAAAGGAGATATAATCTAATTAATAAACCTTCCACTAGATTATGCTCAAAGAATCAAATTATACGAATGTACAGCACTACACGAGTGAGTACTGACACAGGTGGGAGAGGAGAGGAAAAGAGTGTGTAATTTGGCTGGGGAACATCTATAAACTTTCCATTAATGTGATTCACCTGAGTTTGTTTTTATTTATTGGAAGAAAAAAAAATATTCAAATGTGTGTGAAATCTTATGGGACTTAACTGCTAAGGTCATCAGTCCCTAAGCTTACACACTACTTAACCTAAATTATCCTAAGGACAAACACACACACACACACACACACACACACACACACACACACACAAACACACACACACACCCATGCCCGAGGGAGGCCTCGAACCTCCGCCGGAACCAGCCGCACAGTATATCACTGCAGCGTCTAGGACCGCTCGGCTAATCCCGCGCGGCTTCATTGGAAGATAAACGACTATTGATTACTAAGAAATTTTAATTCTTCTTTACATGTTTATAGTTTTCTTTTATAATGTTGGGAGGCCAACCGCGCGCACATCTGCATTTTTAATAAGTGGAACCTTGCAAACTAAATTTCAGATTACAGTCTTTATTTGTGTAACCCACATTATTCTGTTGTGTGATGCATAATATTGTCAACGCTCGCCATCTATAACTGCTACCCAGTAACAACTCTGTACCTAACTACAAAGGAAAAAATAACAGCAGCATATAATAGCCGTTTTTTACAAGTAGGAAGTTCACATTCATTGTAAATTGAAACTGCCGTTTTATATTTGAGATGCTGAGAACCACAAGGACCTAAAGCTCACCGTAATTGGTTGTAAGATTGTAGCGCCATTGCATGCTCCTGACACCTGGATCTCTATCTTTGGTCCTTCATTGTACATGCATGTACGTTAACTGTACATTCACGACAAGGCGTCTTACCGATTTCTCAGATATTCGATTCTGTAAGGGTCTGAAGCACGAAGCATGATTTTGTTGCTATGCAATGCTCAATTGAGAATATAATTTAGTGTCTGCATCATGCACTAGTAGCGATAGTTCAGTTTTATGTGAACCTCAAATCACGTAACGTTCTGAATGAAAATAACGATAGCAAGGACAAGGAAGTGTTAGAACAGGTATTAATTGTGTGTGTGGTGCATTTATTATGTGTTCTTTGTGTTCTAATTCCAGTTTCACGTTAATTACAAACTTAACAACTGGCAAAAGACACTATAGTCAGTAATCTACATATGGAAATTTTGTGACTTATCATAAACAATAAATGTAATTTCAAATGTTAATTAATATTTCAAAACATAAAGTAAGTACACTATTTTTTCTAGGAGATACAGAATGTTGAGACTTCTTTAAAAAACAATTTGGACCTATGAGATTGCTTGTTTGTCTATGAATTTAGTTTTCAGAAGGATCAATTTTTCTCAAAAGTGTTTCTGTGCTTTAGGCCCTTATAATTATCAGTGTCACATTACCTTACTAAACTCCTGCTTTGATCACTGTGATGTATCCTCCTTTCGAATAATCAACTTTCGGAAGAAGTAAGTACAAACATATCATTCCATACCAGCTTTTTTGAATGGTATACATGACGCCATGTACCTCTTTCCACATGAAAGAAAACTTCGTGCCCACAGCAACGGGATGATACTTATGCTGATAAAATAGCATCTCTGATATCACTAAATTTATTCGTCATGATAATTTATCGATACTTCAGTAATGCTAAGTCATGCAACCTTACTATTTAGGCATTTCGGTTTAAAATCAAAATAATGTCTGTATCAGGGGTTGAAACAATCTGTGATGTAGAGTCACACCTTTTTATTAAATCAGCAAGTACGAAAGCTTTTCAGCCATGACTGGTGCATATGACAAATCGATGTATTTGCCAAAAATGCAACTGAGATAGGTGAACAACTAACGCCGTTGCTGAATCAAGGATAGATTACCTAAAGTAGCAGAAAATTGTGATAATATACAGCGTTCAAGATGATTTCTGATGATACGAGAAACTGAAACGGATCCTACAGTGATTTTTTTTCAAAATAAGTGCTGCATCAGAAGTATCAAACGCAGGTGAGCTTTATTTAGTAATGTAGCATATGCCGCTGTATCAGAACGCCTAAAAGTAGGCAGACCACAAGGCGCCAGTGTCCTCTGCAACTGTTCTTATATTACTCTAGCCCGATAACATTTCAGCTGCAGTCTCCATCTAAGCCATCTATCATAAACGAAAGCTCTCAACACTTTAAATAGCTATACATTTACAAAAATTAATGATGTGCTTGAAAAATTGAGAAACTCCTCCATACTGGAAGTCGATTAAAAATATAAAAAAAGCTGTAGCGCAGTGGTCTCGAAATTGCGGCCGCGCGCCGCATGTGGCCCCAATCTAGTATTCGTGCGGCCCGCAGCACTCAGCAATATTTTACAATAACATGCATCTACCAACTAACAGCCCAATCCGAAAACATCAACATCGTTATGAGTCATCTGTCTTGAATCTTCTTAAAATGTAGTGTTATACCAAAAAAACTTATATAGTATAATATTTTAAAGCGTGCTTAATTTTATTTGACATTGGTGAACTCGGCCGTGAGGTAAGTAAAGTTCGCCGTTTACCTCAAGGGCAAATGGGTAATTAACGCGGCCATTGCGGGGAAGTTAAGGTGTGTGAGAGGGCGAATATTTTGTTGTTTGTCTTCCAGTACTGACAACTCACAGCTGGTACGGCATACATTTTGACACATACGTAATATGGAAATATAAAAGTCGTCAAATTTATGCTAACTGAAAATTATTTAATTGTCATTTTTTGAGAAGTTCATGTCTTCTTATTTCCAATTACATGTTGCAGAAAAAAATCCAGTCTTGATTGCAAATATAAATTCTTGACTACCAATCTTTTTAAACGGTTGTTAACCATGATAGTTTAATTTGAAAAAAGTATTACAAGCTATTTTTTTCTTCTTTATGTATTTTGCGCTTAACGGAAATGCTCGCGAACCACGCACTTTGTTTCAAAAATTCACCACAACCAAGAATGATTGCATTGCTTATTAATGAGAAAATCATGTCTACGTTGGTAAACGACCTCGGCATAAAGCAAACAAGTCTGCTTCAGACCATATTTCGCAAAGAAACTTTCCTTCGGCGTTTCATTGAGACATTCCTGTTTCAACCACTTTCGGTCATTTCGCATCCTATGTAGACTCTGTATCTAAAGTAAGTCTTTCAAAATGTTGACCCGACTCCACAGGAGCTGTTCCTCTTTGTTTTTAGACTTACACCTACGTGACATTGGCAGGTTTTAGTGGATAAGCTTGTGTCTCGAAGCTTCATAGCCATTCACTTGCCTGTCAAGGACAAACCTTGATACAGATCGTCAAATTCCGTGAGTGTAGGCTGAGAGCTGTTCTTATGGTGCCTCTCGACATCTACGGCGGTCAGCGTGAACTGCGTGTTTCATGGAGCCGTGTTGTCAGTTACAAGTTCTGTGGGACGAGCAGCAGATCGTCTGAAGACAGCCTTGATTCTGTTACAGTTTTCGGCTAAGTTTTTCTGTATGCGGCAAAGGAATTATCGTTATAAGGTAAGTAGGAACATATCGTTTTATTTACGTATGAATGTACATGAAATAACCTTACATTTCAGGTGGTCGCCTATCTGAATTTATTTGTGGGAAACTGAGACCGAAAAAATGACGACGTTGCCAGTAATGTCCGCTGTAAGTTCGCAATATTGTACGAGTGCGATTTAAGAAACTTGCTGCTATAGTGAGCTTCAAAATATACACTCCTGGAAATTGAAATAAGAACACCGTGAATTCATTGTCCCAGGAAGGGGAAACTTTATTGACACATTCCTGGGGTCAGATACATCACATGATCACACTGACAGAACCACAGGCACATAGACACAGGCAACAGAGCATGCACAATGTCGGCACTAGTACAGTGTATATCCACCTTTCGCAGCAATGCAGGCTGCTATTCTCCCATGGAGACGATCGTAGAGATGCTGGATGTAGTCCTGTGGAACGGCTTGCCATGCCATTTCCACCTGGCGCCTCAGTTGGACCAGCGTTCGTGCTGGACGTGCAGACCGCGTGAGACGACGCTTCATCCAGTCCCAAACATGCTCAATGGGGGACAGATCCGGAGATCTTGCTGGCCAGGGTAGTTGACTTACACCTTCTATAGCACGTTGGGTGGCACGGGATACATGCGGACGTGCATTGTCCTGTTGGAACAGCAAGTTCCCTTGCCGGTCTAGGAATGGTAGAACGATGGGTTCGATGACGGTTTGGATGTACCGTGCACTATTCAGTGTCCCCTCGACGATCACCAGTGGTGTACGGCCAGTGTAGGAGATCGCTCCCCACACCATGATGCCGGGTGTTGGCCCTGTGTGCCTCGGTCGTATGCAGTCCTGATTGTGGCGCTCACCTGCACGGCGCCAAACACGCATACGACCATCATTGGCACCAAGGCAGAAGCGACTCTCATCGCTGAAGACGACACGTCTCCATTCGTCCCTCCATTCACGCCTGTCGCGACACCACTGGAGGCGGGCTGCACGATGTTGAGGCGTGAGCGGAAGACGGCCTAACGGTGTGCGGGATCGTAGCCCAGCTTCATGGAGACGGTTGCGAATGGTCCTCGCCGATACCCCAGGAGCAACAGTGTCCCTAATTTGCTGGGAAGTGGCGGTGCGGTCCCCTACGGCACTGCGTAGGATCCTACGGTCTTGGCGAGCATCCGTGCGTCGCTGCGGTCCGGTCCCAGGTCGACGGGCACGTGCACCTTCCGCCCACCACTGTCGACAACATCGATGTACTGTGGAGACCTCACGCCCCACATGTTGAGCAATTCGGCGGTACGTCCACCCGGCCTCCCGCATGCCCACTATACGCCCTCGCTCAAAGTCCGTGAACTGCACATACGGTTCATGTCCACGCTGTCGCGGCATGCTACCAGTGTTAAAGACTGCGATGGAGCTCCGTATGCCACGGCAAACTGGCTGACACTGACGGCGGCGGTGCACAAATGCTGCGCAGCTAGCGCCATTCGACGGCCAACACCGCGGTTCCTGGTGTATCCGCTGTGCCGTGCGTGTGATCATTGCTTGTACAGCCCTCTCGCAGTGTCCGGAGCAAGTATGGTGGGTCTGACACACCGGTGTCAATGTGTTCTTTTTTCCATTTCCAGGAGTGTATTTAGCATTATTAGTGAACATAATGTTTAGAAAGGATGGGATGAATTTTCTAATGTGATCGTTATACTCATTTATTAATCAAATAATAATTTTTTACTGCAGTGTGGCAACAGGAAGACGTTATGGAAAGTGGAGCACAGGTGAATAGCCTTTTGCTGTAACAGTGTGTCTAAATGGGGCTCATGCAATAAACGATTGTGCACGCACATAAAACGTTCCTAAGCCAAAAATTAAGAGGCATGCTGGAAACAAAAATAAAAATGCAAACGAAGTACAAACATTTTTTGCACCAGAGAATCTATTTCCCAGTAAAGGTGAATATTAATTGCGAAAGCATATTGTAACGCATGGAGAGATTCTGCGTGCTGGAAGAATTAAAACTTGCTTTTGGCACAGCAGAAACAAACGGAGTTATAGCTTCACCTGTGAAAAGGAAGGGTTTTGTAGACTCTGCGCGGAAACCACACAGAAATACGTTGGTAAAAAAGAGGAATGGTACTGCGGGTTGTACGGGTAAAGTTGAATGGAAAAACATCATCAGATGTATGAAATGAAAAATGTGGATAAATGAGAAGTGTGCAGGAGTGAGAAAAGGAGTGAAAAAATTGTACTGTAATGTCTGAAAATAGGAATAAGAACTAATATGTGGAACATCTCCGTAAACTTAGAGTAGCACATATCTTCAAGCTCAGGGAAATGGTTTACAAGGGCGGTACAATTTATGGACCAACTGGTACAAGCTAGGAAACCTGATTCTTAAATTGTACCGCTTGCAGAGGTTTAGAAAATTAAGTGTAGTGTATCTCTTTCTCCCAGAAGATCCATTCTTTAATTCAGATACCACGAACATTCTACAGTTTAGAGTGGCACTGTTTCAATAGTTTTATAACTTACTGTTTAAGCTATAATAAACACAACCTCAAAAGTACAATTCAGGCATCTCTCCCCTATATGGGTATGTTTTGCTCCTTCCTCTCGTTACGAAGAACAACTTCGGCATTTCTATAAACTTTCTCTTAAGGCGGTCTCGATCATCCGTCGTTACCTCTTACAGTCGCTCAGCTGTTATTCCAAAGCATTTTTATTTTAAAAGTGGAGAACTGAAGAAACCTTAACCATCAATAAGACTGAGTAAATGGAATTAGCTGAGTATGTACAACGAAGTTTCACTGCACACTTATAAGCATGTAGCTCGACTTAATTAATAAGGATGGTTGATGCAATGCGATTCTGAGTCGTCCTGTGACTTACATTAATACCTATACCTTCAAATGTAACGAAATTTTGGGTCTCCCTACCGTTGCCAGTACAAAAATTACAAGCTAACTAAAACGGGCTTGCAGTAGGACGTCTAAAGGAGAACAGTAGCACGCGGGATTTCTGAAATTACAGTATTATTATGGTCACTACTGGCGACGAGACTGAGGTAACGCACTATGAATCAGAGGCTTTCACCGGAGTGAAACAGAATTTTGATGGCATGCGTAATGACTGACCCAGCACGATAGCCAACGCAGTACAACCAGCACGTGTTTGACCCGGTTAAGACCACAGTTCCCCAGTTTCGGGCAGGAGCGATTCTCGCCACATATGACGGGTTGTCTGTGTACTGAGGCAGCTACAACAGTATGAATAACAAATTAATAATTTTCAGTATACATACAGAATTCTATCATCCATTCAAATGTTCTTATTTGGGTGGCATGCATATTTACAGACTAAAAGGACTTTTATTTATATTTGAAATTTACAATTTCATGCGGACTTTAAAGGTTTTATTGCTGACTTTTTACTATCAGCTTCTCACGAAATTTTCAGCACTCAATTTAAAGTATATTAATTTATTTATGTGATATCTCTAACTGACAAACCACTGTTTATTCATGTAATTTCTGTTGCCACAGTCGAGACAGCAGTAAATCTATACAGACTCTGGAACCGTTCTAAACATTATGCTCACATGATGATACAATAACTTTGAAATTCACTTATGCTCGCATTTCTCACTAGAAAGAACAAATTCCCAACAGATTTCTATTTTACTCCAGATTGGTTAACAATGAATTGAATTCATCAGCTAATGACAAACTAAGCACATTACACAGTTTGAGACACACGAGCTGTGGTCCCTGCAGAGCAGTCTGCAGAGACACTATGTGTGATAGAGCGTTTTTACCACCTCATCATTCGTAGGGACATTGTGTACAACGACCTTGATGGTCGTCACATCGAACGTTACTTGTAGCAGATCAGAGTAATACGGGTCCTTTGTGAAGGACTAAAACGGTTCATCTGTAAACAACAATGTTCGTGAGAACTGATTAAGTCTCTTTTTTTCCGTTGATTATTAATGAGTGGAGCTGTAAAACACATGATGTACTGGGTCACGCCTAATAAATTACACGTAAAAGTGGTCGTATTACCAACATGTTTCTAAAACTGGGCATGGGTACACGTAATATGTAAGTGCTATAAACGACGTTTCTAAATTTGGAAAGCCAAGCTTAGCATATGTCTTTTTTTTTTTGAGAAGTTCATGTCTTCTTTTTTTTAATTACATATTGCACAGAAAATGTGCGTTGGAAGTGGAAAAAGTGACACTGAATGTATCAGAAGCCAGACAAATATTTTATTTTGCTTTTATCTGTTAGTACGAAGCATTGTTATCGTTAAATGGTCGACTACAAACGCTGTATTTACTAACAGACACTCACTCACTCCCTCACTCCATTGGTCTCTCTTGAAAAGTGACGAACCTCCACCGTGTTTACTATTTTCGGCTTCTTCAAACCTCCAGTTCTTACGTCTCGTGCCGCTTCCTTACATTCACTTTGTGATATCCGTAATTCACTGATAGCATAATTATTAGAGTCAAAATAAATCACTGTTACGTTTTCATTCACTCTGTATACACGTGACACCAAACTTAAGTGAAAAGTTTGAGAAGTACTAAATTTAATCAAATTTTGAAACCTGAAGTATAAAACGAAACTGTTATCTACCTCAATGCGAAATCTTATGATTACAATGTTAACAAGTTGGACACAACCTGTCTATTCATACAAATGTACTGTTGGAAACCCAACTAAAGTCAACTGAGTACAGTGGCTTAGGGTTACTAACGTAGGACTGCTACTCTTACTAAAAAGTACTGTTGGAAATATATGATCTATCTCTTATGAGATGGAATGGAAATACCTGAACAGTGCAGCCAGAAGTAAAAGGTTCGTTAACAATTATGTACTGATAGGTAGCTGATGGATACTGACACATTACAGGTTGCATTAGGAGCACTGAAAATTGAATTAGTGGGATGACGTATTGGTTAATGCTTGTAATTTATACTTAGCAAACATGGGATTAAAAAACAATTGAGATTTAACTTACTGGCAGGTTTCCTAAATGACTTCGAGAGAATCCTGTCACCCATTCTGTTAGGTCTACGACTTTCCTTCCGCTGTTTTGCAATAAATATCCGTAGGCGGAAGTGGTCGTATAGGTGGTAGGTCGTAAGTGTCATACAGTAAGCTTAGACAATTGTAAAACAAGGTCATCAAAATAATATTGGATTTGTAATTTCATCATAAATTTATTCTCGATTGAATACGTCAACTTACGAGCTCAGTTCTTGTCATTTGCCGTAAATTATTGTTTTCGGCTTTAAAGTGAAAAAATCAACGTCTGAGGCTCATAAAACGCTCGGTAAGACCGATGGCGAGGCACGTTTTAGTGAAAGAATGCGCACAGAATGGTTTTAACGCTTCAAGAACGGTGATTTTGACCTCCAAGACCGGAATGGTGGTGGAAGACGAAGGTTTTCGAGGCTGCTGAAACCGACGGAAACAATACAGAATGCTGTTATCAAAAGCAGTTGATGCGATTGAGTGGAGCACTAAAAGACAAAAGGCCACAGCACAGCGATAGACATGAAAACGTTAATTTCCAGCATGCTAATGCTTCACCCCATGTTGCAAAACCCAGCAAAACCTACTTGGGGGCATTGAAATGGGGACTCCTAACCAACCTGCAGTATTCTCCAGACGTTTCTCGCTCTGACCACCATCTTTTTTTGACCAAAAGCACACGGCCTGGCTGAATTACACTTCCACTCATACCAACAAGTGAAAATTGGATCAGTTCATGGATCTCCTCAAAAGACGCACAGTTATTCCGTTGTGGGATTCGTATGCTGCCCGAAAGTTGAGAGAAAGTAACGGCCAGCGATGGCCAATACTTTGAGTCACAAATGTTTTTTTTTAAGTTTTTCACAATTAAGCCTTGAACTTCGACAAAAAACGGCGGAAGCAATGTCTTAGTAGGTTCTGTAAAACTCTTTCGAGAAAAACAGTTCATAAACTGAAGTAACATGTCCAACGTAAGTGTAGCCGTGAGCAAATGAATGCCGACAGGCACTTCCAGAATAACGAAGCCGTCAAAAATAATTACGAAGCATTTACATTTTTATTTCTATAGTCGCTCTTGGCTTCCTTTTCATGGCAGAAGCTTAATGGTCAAGGACAAGACTATATATTTAGTGGCATTAACAGGAGGTTTTTATACAAGCCAATATAATATTCACCACAGTCTCGTTTTTTATTTTATCATGTAGATACACAAAGAATCACGATAAACAGCGAATGACTCTCATAATTGAAACGAATGATATGCAGTGTAGTCAATAATCTCACTGACGCTGACATGTTCACATGTGGATCGCAACCGTTTCCCTCCGAGCTGTGATATATACGAACTGTTATTGGCACGAGCTTGTCAGCTTGTTATGTGAATGTCAATCAGTGTGTCGGACCGACAGTCTCTCTAGTATATCTACGATTGACTGCCATTGTGCAGCTACAGAACAACCTACCTGATTCCTTCAGCGCACGGTGTACAGCTTCACGGATCAACAATGCTCCTGCGCTGCTTTGACTCGACGCAGCTGATCTCTAATATTCTCTCCTTGGAGAACACCTGAAAAAGAGAACAGTAATTCTGAAAAATTAATGCCTTTGTGCTCAACAACGAAATAGAGCTACTGCGCTAGCTTCTTAGTACCCAATAGCAGTTGTATTTGGACACAATTGGGATGAGGACTTCCGCCTTATGCAAGACACCTTTTGTTTCACCCATACATCTTTCAGCACTTTTGTGCTGCCATCAGTGGGTTCCATTTTTATTTTTTACTGTAAATTTGTTGTTAACATATTAACATTTTCGTCGTTTACAACATTATGTAAAAGTTCCATTTATAACTTAATTGGCGAAAAGTAACATACCTTACATTATATTATTGTCCTCTTGTTTTGGTAGCTCTTATGCTACACAATATACAACATGTCTTCTGCAAACAGCAAAACGTAATTTATTTTCTATTTGTTATGTATTTACGAACAGAAATAAGACTGTATCACGTTTTCTTTCTGTAACTTGCAGTTTTGAAGCTGTGGTACGTTTTCCTGTTATGTTGGCGAAGTAAATGGGCTTACTTGTTTGCCTGTGTTCGTGTGGTAATGCAGTTTTTCGATTACTCAAAACGTAGGCGGAGTTTTCGCTGCCATTACGTGTTGATGTGGCTGTGTGGCGTTCATTTGTTTCGTAGCGTGTTCTGCTGGCTGAGGCGCGCGAGTTTGAATTGTATTTGGTGTTAGTTGTGTGCGGTTTATGTGGGTTTGCCTGTGTGTGATGAGTACTGGGGCAGAGAGAGAGTGTATGTGTGTGTGTGTGTGTGTGTGTGTGTGTGAGAGAGAGAGAGAGAGAGAGAGAGAGAGAGACTGAAAGAAAAAATAAAGAAAGAAGAAAAGGGAGAGGATTTGTGTGTGTGTGTGTGTGTGTGTTTTACTTGTATAGTTCTTTTATTGTTGCACAGTAATGTGTATTCATTGAATACTTTCTTTCCTTCGGCTATTGATTTTTGGATATGGTAGTTTTCTTCTATAGTTAATTTTTGGTATAGGTTGCTGCTAGTTTTTAGGATGTGAAGGTCAGTTTCAATGTTTGTTGGGTGGTGGTTGTGTGCTACCAGGTGGTCTGCAAATGTTGAGTGTGTGCTATTGCTTTTCAGTGCTCCAAGGTGTTCATTATATCTGGTTCTGAAGGTCCTGCATGTTTGGCCCACATGTACAGATTGACAGCAGTTGCAAGTAAGTTGGTAGATGCCAGACTGGCTGTATTTGTCAGTGTTGGTGGTAATTCTTCCAAATCTACTCTGTATTGTGTTGTTGGTTCTGTATGCTATGTTGAGTCCTTGTTTCTTTAGTATATTACCCACCCTGTGTGTGACTTTGTTGTTGTAAGCCATTATGTGCCATTTGTTGCTTACAGTCTGCCGATTTGTTGTGTGATGAGTTGTGTTTGTATGAGTGTGTGTTTCATGGTCATGTGCTGTTTGTTTTTGTATTTTGTGGTTTATTTTGTCTACTCTCTTTGCATCATATCCATTCTCCTGTGCAATTTGTTTTATTGTGTTCAGTTCTTGTGTGTAGTCATGCTTATTCATGGGTATTTTGTTCAGCCTGTGAAGTAAATATCTGAAGCTGGCTTCTTTGTGGGTTATGGGGTGATTGGATTGGTTATGAATAATGGTGCTGGTGAGTGTGGGTTTTCTGTAGATTGTGAATTCATGTTTGTTGTTTCTCTTGTGTATAGTGAGATCTAAGAAATTAAGTTTTTCATCTGTTTGTGTTTCTATGGTGAATTGTATTTGTGGGTGGATGGAGTTTATGTTATCATGAAGTTCTTTTATGCGGGAAGTGGTTCATGTCACCTACGTATCTGTACCAATATATTATTTTGTACTGTTTTGGTATTACTATTTTGTCAAATATTTGTTTTTCTATCTGGTTGAGGAAAATGTCAGCTAGGAGGCCACTGATTGGGGATCTCATGGGTAGTCCATCTTGTTGAGAGTAAAATCTGTTGTTGAATGTGAAGTAGTTCTGTTCTGTGATGAGCCTGAGTATGGCTAATATTTCTTGTATGTTTGTTGTGGGTATGTTTCCTTGCAGTTGGAGGTTTCTTTCTATTATGTTGATTGTTTCTTCTGTTGGGATGTGTGTGTACATTTAAATTATATCAAAGGAAACCAATGTTGCTGTGTTTGGTATGTTTTCATTTTTTATTTTATCTATTAAGTCACTTGAGTTCTTTAGACATCTGTTGTCAGTGTATTTGTGTATTGTCTGCAGCAGAGTGTGTGTGTGTTTCGTTAAGTGGTATGTTGGTGCTTTGGTGAAGTTAATTAATGGACATATGGGTATTACGGGTTTGTGAACTTTAGGCAATGATTTTAGGATGGGGGCCTTGGGATTTTTCTGTATCATTTTTTTAATCTGTGTTTCTGTGAAAATTGTATCTATGTTTCTCAGGGTTTTCTGTAACTTACTTTGGTATCGGTTTGTTGGGTCACTTGTTAATTCTGTGATGTTGTTGCTTTGGATGAATTCTAATGTTTTGTGAATGTATTCCTGTTTCTTTATGACTACTATTGAATTACCTTTGTCAGATTTTGTGATGATGGCATTTTCTTGTGTTAATTTATTTTGTAGTTTTATGTAGGTTTTTTCTTCAGGAGTCCTAGTGTTTTCTTTTATGCTGGTTTTGTTCTCTTTGATTATATTTCTTATTTCCTCAGCAACTAGTTCTCTTGTTAGGTTTGCATTAAATTCAGGTGTGTTTAGTGTTACTTGTTGCTTTATGCTGTTTTCAGTTTCTGTTATGATATTTTCTACTGTCCTATGTGACACCATTGTGTTAATGTTATGTTTGGGACCCTTTTCAAGTAGGCTGCTTTCTTGTTCAGATAAATTCATGTCTGTTAGATTAATCACTCTTTTGTGAAAGGTGTGTTGGTTGTATTGGTGGTGGGATTGGTAGGTGTTTGTGTGATTTAACATTTTTGTGAGTTTCTTTTGTTGGATTGTCTGTTTTCTGCCTATTATGGTCTCAGTGTATGTTCTAACCCTGTGTATTAATTCGTCAAAAAATAGTGGGTATGTTATGTGATTAGCTAATTCTAAATGCAATCTGTATAATTCAATATTCAGAGTCTGTTTTTTGGAATACAAAGACCGGATTTCTTGCTTTATCCACATGATTTCTGCCTTACGTTTTGTCTGCTGTGCTGCTGGTGACATGTTGTTTAAAGTTATTGTTGCATAGTTAGGTACAATTTTATATGCCAAACATAGTTTATTGAACTTAATGTTGAGTATGGTTTTATGAAGTCTGATGGTTGTGTTCTGATATTTGTTGAAGAGCTGCGATGGGAATACCTGGCTTGGTGTAGAAATAATCATATTGTGGTGCAGTTCTTCTTGTTGTCTCCGTGCTTGCTAAGAAAATGGGATGAGGAGTTCCGCCTTATGCAAGACACCTTCTTCCTTTTGTTTCACCCATACATGTTTCAGCACTTTTGTGCTATCATCAGTGGGCTCTATTTTTATTTTTGACTGTAAATTTGTTGTTAACATATTAACATTTTCGTCGTTTACAATATTATGTAAAAGTTGCATTTATAACTTAATTGGAGAAAAGTAACATACCTTACATTATATTATTGTCCTCTTGTTTTGGTAGCTGTTATGCTACACAATATACAACACGTCATCTGCAAACAGTAAAACGTAATTTATTTCCTATTTGTTATGTATTTACGAACGGAAATAAGACTGTATCACGTTTTCTTTCTGTAACTTACAGTTTTGAAGTTGTGGTACGTTTTCCTGTTATGTTGGCGAAGTAAATGGGCTTACTTCTTTGCCTGTGTTCATGTGGTAATGCAGTTTTTCGATTACTCAAAACGTAGGCGGAGTTTTCGCTGCCATTACGTGTTGTTGTGGCTGTGTGGCGTTCATTTGTTTCGTAGCGTGTTCTGCTGGCTGAGGCGCGCGAGTTTGAATCGTATTTGGTGTTAGTTGTGTGCGGTTTATGTGGGTTTGCCTGTGTGTGATTAGTACTGGGGCAAATACAATTCAAACTCGCGCGCCTCAGCCAGCAGAACACGCTACGAAACAAATGAACGCCACACAGCCACAACAACACGTAATGGCAGCGAAAACTCCGCCTACGTTTTGAGTAATCGAAAAACTGCGTTACCACACGAACACAGGCAAAGAAGTAAGCCCATTTACTTCGCCAACATAACAGGAAAACGTACCACAACTTCAAAACTGTAAGTTACAGAAAGAAAACGTGATACAGTCTTATTTCCGTTCGTAAATACATAACAAATAGAAAATAAATTACGTTTTGCTGTTTGCAGATGACATGTTGTATATTGTGTAGCATAACAGCTACCAAAACAAGAGGACGATAATATAATGTAAGGTATGTTACTTTTCGCCAATTAAGTTATAAATGCAACTTTTACATAATATTGTAAACGACGAAAATGTTAATATGTTAACAACAAATTTACAGTCAAAAATAAAAATAGAGCCCACTGATGATAGCACAAAATTGCTGAAACATGTATGGGTGAAACAAAAGGAAGAAGGTGTCTTGCATAAGGCGGAACTCCTCATCCCATTTTCTTAGCAAGCACGGGGACAAGAAGAACCGCACCACAAGATGATTATTGGACACAATTCCTTTTAGGAAAAACATACTACGAGCAAATTTTTTCTGCAAATAAATTCCTAATTGGATGGCATCGCTATGAAGTTTGCTTGATACCAGTGTACTTTTTCATATTCCCTTCATTTGTATGAAAACGTTGTTCAGTCCTTAAGAGATGGAACATTTGGAAGTTTCTGGTAAGGTCTTATGGGACCAATCTGTCGCCGGTCACTAGGTCTACACACTAGTTAATCTAACTTAAACTAACTTAAGCTATGGACTACACACACCCAGGCCCGAAGGAGGACTCGAACCTCCGACGGGGATAGCCGCACCGACCGTGACCAGGCGCCTAAGACCGCGCTGCTACCCCGCGCAGCAAGATAAGAAATAAGTCTCGAGAACACTAAATCTTTTTACATTTGGGGATGATCCTTCAATATGTTTCAGAGCCGAAGCACGGTTGTGCTCTAGTACTTGCCCTCATTGAAGTGATGTTTTTTTTCTTTTTAAAATACAAACTTCTTAAACTACAATTGTTTAGGTCGGTCCAGAAATTTTGCGACGTATTCGCTGTTATTACTTTAACCATTGCAATGCAATTAATTACAGAGCCATCATCTTGGACACAGGATTTTGACTTACTTCGTTTCCAAAGATACAAACACATGTCTCATTCTTACAAAAGCAAAAAATTTGTTGAACTATGTTTGAAACAATCCAAAATTTGCAGTGAAAAGCGTTCTTGATCATTCATTTTGACAACAAGTGTAACACTAATTTTGTATCAAAGCTTTATCGTCATTAATCTTCATGCAAAATATACTGACACTTTTTCATGTAGTACAGTTTGGGCCTCTTCTGTTTTATGAAAAATTGCATCAGGTATTACCCACAACAAGACTGAACAAATACTGAATAATCTCATCTGTGGTTTCTATTTTTTCGGATAACTGTCAGTAGTACTGCCACTGGAGAAACAGAAGGAAAAGAATCTTTGCAAATCGCACTAAAAAGCTGGAAGAATTTCCGTTGGCGATATTTCGAAAAAAAAAAGAAAGCACATGTGGGCCTGTTTTCCTGTTAATGTATTCCAACGAAATAAACTAATTTAAAAATGAGGACTTACATTTTCCGCGGATCAAGTTGGGATTTATCTTTGGTTATCGCGTGACATGTTCTAATACTATAGAAGCCACATTCCATTGGATCAACGCCAAGTTTGTATAGTGCCGAGTAATTCTTTTCTTCAATAGAAACAACATTTCATTGGATCAACAATGGCAAGTAATTCTCTTCTTGCTCTCATATGCTGCTGTCTCTTTTCAGCACGCAGAGACCCCAGTTAATAAAGATGGAAATAGCATTTGTTTCATAGGTGATGATTTATAGTGGTCACATGAATGAAGCACGCTTTCATTATCCACCAAAGAAAATGAGGAGAGCCACAACGGTACAGTTTATGATCAACAATTTGTGCAAAATTTCTCAATTAAATTTATTTGCCCATTGTGTGCTGCTGTAGAACAGTGACCGTTACCAATCGTAGGCTAGTCGTTCAGCAATCATGTGACAGGATGTCATCAATTTAGATGTAAAATGTTTTTGCATAAACAGTGCCAGTTTTCTAGTTGCTCCTGTTGAGGTGACATGGTCAGGGTTTCTCGAAACGAAAGCTTTAAGTTGTTTCGGCTTTAAAACAGAAACCGTCTGGGTAAATTGAACATGTATGTACTCCACGCAATAGCATCGCACACAAGTGAACGACATTCCGTTGGTTGTGCATATCAGATGAGATCCATTTTCCTTTAGCTATTACTTGATCAAACACAACTAAAGTTTCCGTGCAGATGTAACAAAATTCAAGAATTTATTTTGGGGTATCATGAACAGTTTTATAAAAACTTTTATTTTTGGCGCCATTCGCAAACCTTTACCCGGCGGGTAGACGTGCGAGTAAAAGGGCTGCTTTCAGGACGTGGAGGTGGCCGACTCCATACCGAATACCGAATCAGCCCGGTGCGTTAACAACGGGAGTCTGTGTGCCTGCCAGCCTGGATGTAGTTTACAGGCAGTTGCACACGTCCCACTCGTTGAATATCGGGCTGGTACCCAAGGCTCCCCTCAGTTACAACATTTCGCAAACACACAAAACTTTCGCATACTTTCAGATAGTTATAGCTACACAAAGGTAGTTAGGGCACAGGTATTCTGTCCCGATGCGTGATAGGGAGGAGAAAAACTAACTGCTTAAAACCGATACCGGCAGTTTAGTTCTAAAGAAGCGGTATTTTTCGGTATTTGTTTGGTCTCGGTTATAAGAGGTGTTTTTTTTTTATTTTTCCTAATAAAAGGGGAGAAAATCAAAATATCAATTGGCCAAAAGGGCAGTACTAGATGTTTATTTTTTTAAATAAAACTTTTACAAAGAAGGAGTACTTTTTATTCGTAAAATTTTGTTTTTCCTTCAAATATTGAGTTTTTATAGAAAACGGGAAAAGCGATCAGTGTTCTATTGATATACGAGCCGACAGAAAAGAGCAACGAACACATGGCTTAAGAATTGGTACAGCTTTACTATGGACATAATGTACATATTACGATGTGGCTTGGTCTACAGGATGGCGCATGAGTACATGGAGTGAGCGAGACTTGGACCATGTGGTCTCTACGGTGGTTGTTGTTGTCAGACATTATTTGTATTCCAGAATGGCACTATCACCAGTTTGAAAGTACAACATACTTGCGGCATTACCTAAGGACAAAACATAACAATTCATTCATAGTTTATCTGACTATAGCCTCAGGTTTCACCCTTTAGCACAAGCCACTCATAACACCGAAATAATGGTATGATTCGCGATTACAACATTATCACGATTTTTGAGCAGAGTTTCAAAAAATTAGAATCAGTAGGCGAATACTGGTTGTTTTTTTTTTGTAGTATTCGAACACTTTCCACTTCTCGACAAAAGCAGCGATCGGTGGACGGACTAAGTTTTCTTTTATTTATCTATTTAATTTAATATTTCAATTCTGTATATCTTGAAACAGAGGGAGCCGAAATATTTCAGTCTTTGTTGGATTTCAACGTTTATCACAGGAAAGAATAGGAATAAAGAACCGGAAATTAGTTATTCCGGGAACGGGTTATTTTGGGCGTTTTAACACTCAGGTTAAACCGATGTAAAAATAAAATGATGTAACCGAAAACCGGTTGTTTCAACGATAACCGCCATCCCTCAGGCGCAATGGAGTAGAAACAGGACGGGCATACGGCCACCCCTTAAACTAAACGTGCCACATATTTTAATAACTATGTCGACCCACTACCTATGTGCGACGAAGCCACAAGAGAAAGAAGGAAAAAAACATGACCAGACGCAAACTTTTATATTTACAATTAGCTTCGATGTTTAAGACATCATCAAAGAGCTATTATTAAGCATAGACCGTTACTAGTCATCTGGTACGTGAGAAGGCGTTGATGACGCAGCAGTTTAGTGTCCTAAAACTATAATAACCGTATACTACTTTGTGATAAAAGATTAAACCTAAAACCTAAAGGATATTATCAATGAAATTGGTACCTATCGTTAACGAAGACATACAGGGTGATTCAAAAAGCATACCACAACTTTAAAAATGTGTATTTAATGAAAGAAACATAATATAACCTTCTGTTATACATCATTACAAAGAGTATTTAAAAAGGTTTTTTTTCACTCAAAAACAACTTCAGAGATGTTCAATATGGCCCCCTCCAGACACTCGAGCAATATCAACCCGATACTCCAACTCGTTCCACACTCTCTGTAGCATATCAGGCGTAACAGCTTGGATAGCTGCTGTTATTTCTCGTTTCAAATCATCAATGGTGGCTGGGAGAGGTGGCCGAAACACCATATCCTTAACATACCCCCATAAGAAAAAATCGCAGGGGGTAAGATCAGGGCTTCTTGGAGGCCAGTGATGAAGTGCTCTGTCACGGGCTGCCTGGCGGCCGATCCATCGCCTCGGGTAGTTGACTAACCTTTTTCGTAGGACTCTCCATACAGTTGATTGTGGAATTTGCAGCTCTCTGCTAGCTCTGCGAGTCGATTTTCCTGGGCTGCGAACAAATGCTTGCTGGATGCGTGCTACATTTTCATCACTCGTTCTCGGCCGTCCAGAACTTTTCCCTTTGCACAAACACCCATCCTCTGTAAACTGTTTGTACCAACGTTTAATACACCACCTATCAGGAGGCTTAACACCATACTTCGTTCGAAATGCACGCTGAACAACTGCCGTCGATTCACTTCTGCCGTACTCAATAACACAAAAAGCTTTCTGTTGAGCGGTCGCCATCTTAGCATCAACTGACGCTGACGCCTAGTCAACAGCGCCTCAAGCGAACAAATGTACAACTAAATGAAACTTTATAGCTCCCTTAATTCGCCGACAGATAGTGCTTAGCTCTGCCTTTTGTCCTTGCAGAGTTTTAAATTCCTAAAGTTGTATTCTTTTTAATCACCCTGTATATCAATATTCGAACGTTGTGGCCAGTGACCCACCTACGGACGACGTCTTCACAGCTGAATGGGCAACAGCTGTTTATCATCTGGTTAGGTGTAGTCTGGTACGCTGTCAAATAGCGCTCTCAGGTCTCCCCACTACCGATATGATCCTATTTTGTCATGGTGGTCTGTTAGGCGTTTTTTAAAAATCTTTCAGCATCTAGTGATGACGTTATTCTTTCTGTAGAAATGGCTATCTGGTGATGGCAACTTTCAAATAGCTTAGAGCTGTGTAAGTTTGTGATTTGGATTGAAAGTAAAAATGTTTTATAATGACTGGCAAAGTGCTCCGTCGCAATACAGCTCGTTTAAATATTGTGCAGATTTCAGACGAGGTTAGCTGACCGGGTGTTTTCGAAAACGAAAAGGGGACCACGAGACCTTTCAATTTATATCGTTATCTTGCAACTATAATCTTTTATTTCGTTTGCATTGCACAGTTTTCCACATATTCAGAATTCCTGCAAAAAATGTTGCAGTATCACGTAATGCTCTGGTATCTATGTGTGAAATTGTACTGTATTCGTGGCCCTTTCGGATTCAGTCCGAAATGCAGGGGAGGAAGTTCGCAGTATTTGTCTTATTTTTTATGTGATATCATCTTTAGAATCTTGTCTGCACTAGTTGGTAAAGGACAATCCGAAAGATTTAAATAACGAATTCGTAATGAAATTACTCTTATCCCACTGTTGGTACGAAAAGTTAAAACTTCGGTAGCGGTTGGTTGGTTGGTTTTTTGGGGGAAGAGACCAAACAGCGAGGTCATCGGTCTCATCGGATTAGGGAAGGACAGGGAAGGAAGTCGGCCGTGCCCTTTCAGAGGAACCATCCCAGCATTTGCCTGGAGCGATTTAGGGAAATCGCGGAAAACCTAAATCAGGATGGCCGGACGCGGGATTGAACCGTCGTCCTCCCGAATGCGAGTCCAGTGTGCTAACCACTGCGCCACCTGGCTCGGTCGGCAGCGGAAGAACTAAGAAACTGTGGTAGCAATTTTCCCAACTTCGGGGAAGAACTTGTATATAAATATCCTCTTCATTACCCTTAAGTCACAGGTATGGAAGTTACTGACATCCAGAGAGCTATAACCTAAGCTTGCACCTAGAAAATTTCTACCACCTCAGTTTTATGCCATCTGCAGTAAACGGATATAGCGAAGAGAACATCAGCCATAAACCGGCGTGATTCCTCTATTTTCAGAACTGTTAAAGTTCGACTTGCACTCAATAACTTTATTATTATCGGAAAAGTACAAGGTTTACAAACACTTATAAGTGTTTGTGCGCAGTTGGTTATACGACTTTTATGTATCAAATTACTACAGAAATATGTACAATGTTGTATGAAATTAATAACAAGTTGTGAACTGAAACCTACTGGCAGATTAAAACTGTGTGTCGGACCGAGAATCAAACTCGGGACCTTTGCCTTTCGCGGAAAAAGTGCTCTACCACCTCAGCACGATTCACGCCCAGTCCTCACAGCTTTACTTCTGCCAGTACCTCGTCTCCTACCTTCCAGACTTTATAGAATCTCTCCTGCGAACCCTGCAGAACTGCTGAAAGCGAACACTCCACTGCGAGAGTGCTAAATCTCATTCTGGAAACATCCCCTAGGCTGTGGCTAAGCCATGTCTCCGCAATATCCTTTCTTACAGGAGTGCTAGTTCTGCAGGGTTCGCAGGAGAGCTTCTGTAAAGTTTGGAAGGTAGGAGATGAGGTACTGGCAGAAGTGAAGCTGTGAGGACGCTGTGTGAGTGGTGCTTGAATACCTCAGATGGTAGAGCACTTGCCCGCGAAAAGCAAAGGTCCCGAGTTCGAGTCTCGGTCGGGCACACAGTTTTAATCTGCCAGGAAGTTTCATATCAGTACAAACTCCGCTGCAGAGTGAAAAATCTCATTCTGGAAGTTGTAATGCAGTTTGTTGTAGCGAGTGTAACAGATTTGTTTGTGAAATATCTTCTCGGATACTGACAGATATCAACATCAAACTGATGCGGCGAGCCAAAGCTACAGTGAATAAGTAAATACGTAGTTGTGGGCCCCGTGTACAAGAGATATTTTTAAAACGATCATTTTTCAAAGGTTCAAATTCTGTTAACAAAATGTATTGCTCCTTTCTTCTGTTTTTGAGCTAATCCATCTTTGTTTTGTGTACTTAGTACACTTCTCCGCAATAACAAAAGCGACTATCACCTTCCCTAAATTTCGCCCGAACTGTAATGGGCAGGATCACTAGATTTAGCTAGTACACGGATTTCGTACAGGCTGTTCCTACAAAACATCAGCTGCAAGAGAGCGACTGATGGAAAGGTGGAAGCAAAGGTGGTTTGTGTTAGGAGGCACTCTGCCAGTTCGCCCCTTGTCTGATTTCCTCGGAAAGTATCTGGTGTGGCCTGTTGCAGCCGGTGGGCTTAGTGGAAGGAGATTCAGAATTAGTTATTTATTTCCATAAGTTGCACACAGTGTGTTGATTCTCAGTTGACATCGACTGTCGATGACCGTCGAGGATTCGCGTCGTAAGCGGCCTTGGGCCGGCTCAAGGTAGCTGACGCTGTTCTCTCCGTTCCTGACCGGTCACTGCTTGGCATTCTGCCGCCCGCGGTGTCTCCTGCGCTGTCCGTTCCGCAGTGCCGCGGCAGTGAGTGAAGGCGGCGCGTGTGTTGGACTTACACACACTGATTCTGGAGGTGCTCTGTCCCCTCCCACTCACCGCCGTTGTTCTTCATCTGTCGAGCCCCGATAACGATTACCATGTAGTCTGCCTTTCAGAAACGCAAGCGTTCTGACCCGGGACTGTAGGGAAGACTCCAGGGTCCACCATCTGCAACAGGGGCATGCTGTGATGTTGAACTCTGTGACTCGTGATTGTGACGCTGTAGCCATCTCTCCCAGCAGCAGCTGTCGTTCCTCAGTAGCGTGCAGGAAATCTACAGCAGTCTTGGGCCAGACGTCACTTTAGTGCAGTCAGCGAATCGAGCGGGAGCGTTGTGTACGAGGGTTGTCCAGAAAGTAAAGTACTGTAAATTTTTTCTCAGCCGAAAACAATAGTCCAGTGAAACTGTCAGAAAAAAAGCCTGTACCTTGCATATTGTTGGAAAGGTTAGAAAACCAAGTTTTGCCAACAAAATCTCTCTTGGGAAAACTTTCTCCAGTCAAAAAACTTCGAAAATTTCGGACTTTTTTCAGTTTTTTCAAAATATCTCAGTTTCATTTGCTCCTATCGCTTTGACGTCTATTTTCTTATTTAAAGAGCACAAAATTCTCTACAAATTTTTTACCATTTTCCTCTACTCCCAATATCTAAGGCGCTACAGCGCGTCAAAAAATACCAATTTTTCAAATTTCGAGCAAAGTGGCAAATTACCTAATTTTTGAACACTGTTATTTCAGTTTCTATTTGTGTGGTATAAACATATTACTCATCATGTTATTCATTGGAATCTACCATCTCACTCTGCTGCAGGGCCAGGACAAACAGCATCATATTCAGTAACTACGAACACATTCACGTCGGACTGCGTGAAGTTTATTTGTGTTACAATATGTAATACGACTGCATGCAGGTGCCGTACATTTTCTACAGTTCATTGACGTTAATGATCAGTTACAAGAAAAAGTATGTAGGAATTTTTCTTTAGCGGACGAAAGCGTATTTATTCTTTGGCGGGCGGAAGGCGTTTATGTCTGGTGATTGTTCACAGCGCGCTGATAGCTATTAGCACACAACAATAAGGGTCCTACAGTTTGGAGTCGCTTTCATTCAGTATATGTGTGGTGCTGAAAATGAGTATGTCTGACACGAATTTGTGTTTCATTTGCGAAAAAACTGTGGTGAGTGGTGGATGCAATGTGAAAAAGAAAGGGCTGAGCGCACTTATCGATTGTAGTGCTAAATGCAGGGAGTCTGCTCACGCCCGTTTTTTGAAAACGCTCAGTGAAGTGATGGTGCATGAAGCATGCTACAAGAAGTACATTAGTGAGAGAATGATAGCTGCTAGCCTTCGACATCCTCAGGAACCAACAGGCGTGCTACGTCGGTCGCAGGAAAAAGGTCAGTTCAAGTTCAAAGGGAAACGCTTCTTATGTGCAAAAGGGAATGCTGATGACTTTTTCACCAAGCAGTTAAGACTGCCATATGCCAAACGAAATTTTGATGGAGGGTACCACATCCACGAAGTGACTTGAACTCGAAATGTTTGCTTCAAGTCAATAGCCCAAAGGTATGTTTCTTATCTGCAATGTCAATTTGGATCTCAATTTGCTATTGAATTTGATGGGTATCCATGTGATGGAGACAAACGTAGCACAAAGAGTGCTGAGAGGACTCGTAGGTCCAAAAAACATTCTTCGGTTGACGTTGTGGTTGAATCAGAGATGGTGAACCAAGTCCCTAAGGACAAGTTCTTGTACAACAAACGAAACAAAATGCGTTTGATCACACTTCTTAAACAGGAATTTCTGGAGTGTAGCGTTGAAGTGCACCAGGCACAAGAAGATGCTGACGTTATGATTGTAACGTCTGTCGTTTCAAGAACCAAAGATTTTGGAAGTGTTGTCATTGCAGGAGATGTTGACCTGCTTGTGCTCACGACCGGTTTGGGGCAAGGCATTGAAAACTTATTTTTCTTAAAGCCAGGAAGAGGAAATGCAGAAGGCAAATGGTTTTCCACTGCATCTTACAAGTTTGACAGTGAATATATTCTGTTCACTCACGCCTTTAGCGGATGTGATACAACATCCGCTTTTTTGATCAAGGAAAAATTAAGTGCTGCAATATTGTTGCGAAAAATGAACACCTAACCTCAGTGCTTTGCACGTTCAATAAACCACATGCTACCCGTGAAGAAATAGTAACAGCAAGAAAACAGGTTACTGTCGCATTGTATAGTGGAGGTGTCAGTAGTTCCCACACACTAGACCATTTGCGGTACCAGCTATTCGCCAAATCTGCCACAAAAAGCAAACTGAATCTTGCACGGTTGCCACCTACACTAGATGCTGCACAACATCATTCGTTGCGGACTTACCAACAAGTCCAAAGTTGAATGGGAAACTTGAAACCTCCTGAGAAATGGGGCTGGAATCACAGTGACCACGGTCCAATACCCGTTATAATGAGCCAAGATCCAGCACCGGAAGCACTTCTTCACGTTGTTTCACGCTCATGCGAGCTGAACTGTGGTGGAGCGTTCTCCTGCAGAAAAGCGGGTTTGAAATATTCTTCAATTTGCAAGAAATGTATTGGGGTCAACTGTGAAAACGTGCCAAAATGTTTATATGAAGACAGTGAAGAAGATTTATGGAGCATGTTGAGGAAACCGCTGACGATATCAACGAACTAGCTGAGGCTGACTCGCTGTTTAAAGAAGAGGTCAACGTGGGATCAACTCTAGGTACAGACCCTGAATCCGTAACTCAGGGTATTTCTGGTGACACTGAGGAACCTGGCCCATCAAAACGTTGGAAGTGATGCTCATATCTGTCTCAAATGCGCTAATTTGCGATATTACAAGTATTACACACCCCAGAATTGTCAACATTTTTTAGTAACCGACAATGCATTTTAATTGTAATAAAGCTTCTTATATTTAATGTCAACTGTGTGGCTTTTATACACAAGAATAATTACCTACTTAATTAGGTTGCCTATTGCAGCTAATAATAGTTCAGTTTCCTGAGACAATTTATTTTGTGTGTGTGTGTGTGTGTGTGTGTGTGTGTGTGTGTGTATGTCTCTTAATGATGTATTTTTATATTTATAGTTTTACAAATATTAGGGCTGAGGTGGCCCATAGTGAACTTCAGGTGGTGATATAAGAATCACAATCGTTGGGTGCCTACCAATCCTCATGTTGCATACAGAGAAATTGAATACTTGAACGTGAGGTGGTAAATTCCAACATATAACATGATGTATAATGTATTTATACTACACAAACAGAAACTGAAAAATTAGTGTTCAAAAATACGGTATCTTGCCGCTATGCTCAAAATTTGAAAAATTGGTATTTTTTGAGACGCTCTATCGCCTTAGATATTGGGAATAGAAAAAAATGGCAAGAATCAAATTTGTAGAGAATTTTGCGCTCTTTAAAAAAGAAAATAGACGTTAAAGCGATAGGAGCAAATGAAACTGAGATATTTTGAAGAAACGGAAAAAAGGCCGAAATTTTCCATGTTTTTTGACTGCAGAAAGTTTTCCCAAGCGAAATTTTGTTGGCAAAACTCGGTTTTCTAATATTTCCAACCATGTGAACGAGTTGAAAAAATAAACTCTTCTACCCCACTGTTTGGCTGTAGATCTTCGCGTTTTTTTTAATCTTCAACATTATTATCTTGGACAGTTACTCTGTAATTTATACCTCTGTAAGCCTGAACTTACTAGATGTCAACAGCTAAGAGTAGACTACTACATACTACTGTATTTTTATGGTCAATAGTATTTTCAAAGTTATCGAGTTTATGCATGCCATTACTGAGCAAGTTTCTGGTGGACATCCAGTTGTATTCTGTTTGAATTTAATGTACTTTTGATCCATAGATGTACAGCTTCAAAAGTACTTTCCAAACGATCATCCGCCACACAAGTGTTTCGTGTTTCTAAAAAGCTTGTCTGTATGTACTACAAATGTTTTTACGATTCTTTATGTGCTAGCTCTCCGTGATGATGGTTGCTAAAACTGAAGCCAGTTGAGAATGAAGGAGTGTAGGTACATTTGTTAGCTCAAAATGATTTTCTTCTGTTTCTGTTATTATTTTGAGAACCATAGTTATTTGTGTTAGAGAAAAGGCCGAGCGGTTCTAGGCGCTTCAGTCCGGAACCGCGCTGCTGCTACGGTCGCAGGTTCGAGTCCTACCTCGGACATGGATGTGTGTGATGTCCTTAGATTAGTTAGGTTAAAGTAGTTCTATATCTAGGGGACTGATGACCTCAAATGTTAAGTCTCATAGTGCTTAGAGCCATTTGAACCAATTTTTGTTAGAGAAGAAACCTCATTTGTATTTTATTTTGAGCTCATGTAAAATTAACGTATTTTGGAATACTTAGCTACTGAGTTTAATATTGCAGAATTAGTCGGCAGGCAGCTACAAAACGACAGTGATCTCGGTAGTGCTCTCAGCACACGTCAGTCTCCCAGACAGCGGCGAATAACTTGTAGTGAGGCGTCTTCAGGTTTGCTAATGAGGGCTCACTCTGATGGACGTGAAGTAGCCCAGCTGTCGCGAGAAGCTGCGCTGCCGCCAGGCGGCTGACAGCGGGTCTGAAGCTGCTGGATCTGACTCATGATCTCTGTAGCGTCGCACTCTACAAACTGGAGCGTAGAAAAGGGGGAAAGTAAGATACCTTGACGAAAATTCATCCAGACATAGAAAGAAATGCTACAGTATAGTAAAGAAAGTAATGAAGAAATTACTCAATGAGACAATTAGCAATGACGCTGTCATTCGAAGACAATAATTACAATGAAGACACCGTGATTCATGATGGTCCCCTCCACATTAAAGATGGCGGGACATGATTCTCACTAGGATGTGTGCTCACCACGGACTATAAGCTTTGAAAAACTTTTTTTGTTACTGCAAACTTTAAACTCGCTTTTCTTGAAACAAAATTTTCTAGCATGCGAAGTGCTCTACGGCCTCGACAGATCAACCGATTCATCTGATTTCTTTTTAAATTAAAGATAATTAAACTTTGGAGGCCTTAGCGACAGCGTCTTTTGTAGTCGAATTTTAAATATCTTTTTAAACATTTTAAGATAGAAAACATTCCAAGAATAAAAATGGTTCAAATGGCTCTGAGCACTATGGGACTTAACATCTGAGGTCATCAGTCCCCTAGAACTTAAACCTAACTAACCTAAGTACATCACACACATTCATGCCCGAAGCAGGATTCGAACCTGCGACCGTAGCGGTCGCGCAGTTCCAGACTGACGCGCCTAGAACCGCTCGGCCACACCGACCGGCAACATTCCAAGAAATTGAGATGGTTTGCAAAAAGCTGCAATGTTTTCTAAGTATTTTCCAAATCCTTATCGTGATTGGGACAAAAATTCATTTCAGTTTCGGAATTTTCTATTTTTACGGGTTTCAGAAATAGCCTCAAGTTTGTATCACGCTGCGCGCGAAGCAGAACGCCTGGAAAGGGACATATTTTGACAAGGGCTGCAAGCGCCAGTTTTAATTTGTTTAGAGATACAAGATATATGTATGATAAGTAATAAGCTGGTAAAAAAACCTCATTTTAATAAGAAGAATCCTTGCTCGAAGAAAATCTCTGGACTTGACACATTTTCACTTCCTCTCGACGATGGCAAATAAGCAAACACAACAGTAGTCTGTTGGTGTGTAATGTGATACACAATAAAAAAAACATGACGATAACCTGGTACAGAGTTCAAATCAGTCTCTGTTTTCTGGAACGTCTTTAGTGGATGCGGGTGGTCGCCAACCGTGAGTGGATGAGCACATCCGCCGACAGGCCCCGGAGTTCAGTGCCTGTCAAGTCCCGCCACGGCTCTTACCATCGGCGTAGGTCATCGCAGTTTGGGATCCGCCGAGAGATACTTCCTCAAGATCGACAGAGGTTCGACGCTGATCTCGAAACGATTCCCCGTGAGTTAAAAAAAAAAAGGTTCAAATGGCTTTAAGCACTATGGGACGTAACATCAGATTTCATCAGTCCCCTAGAACTTAGGACTACTTAAACCTAACTAACCTAAGGACATCACACACATCCATGCTTGAGGCAGGATTCGAACTTGCGACTGTAGCAACAGCGCGGTTCCGGACTGAAGCGCCTAGAACCGTGAGTTTCAGCTGCACTGACAAGGGAAGGTCCATACTGAAGAACTGCGTACGGTCGCCGCCTGACAACGGAAGAACTCTCGCTATGCAACCGCCGATCGGCCGAGCGGCGACCTAAATAGCCGCGTAGCGGATGAATACAGCGGACAGCGCGGGAGGGCCCGTACCGGAGGCAGCGATGTGGTGCCGCGGGCAGCTCCCCCTGTCACGAGGGTCGCGCCAACAAGACTCGTGGCGACCGCTGGAGAATGGGTGGAAATCAGTTTGTATGTACTTCGGAATAGTTTCCAGTGTCCGTGTAACAAGCGGGTGGGAAATTCGGCTACACGCAATACACAACTGTAGAAAGGGTAGCAGTATTATAGGCTCTAGCCGTTCGAATCCTTAGGAATTGACTTTGTCAAGTCCGGAGACAGGAGGTCCGTAGCGTTAAAATGTGCGGATAAGAATCCTAGGTCAAACACGCTACAATTCTTTGTTGGCTACTCATTTCAGCTCATTGGAGAGCAGTATTCAGATAAAAAAAATATTACTTAATTCAGTGTGAATAAGACAGTAGATATTACACATTCTTGATGGCGTTCAACTCAGCAGGCCACGGCGATGTATATCTGGTGGATGACGCACTCTCTGTTAAGTAACAATTTTTATTTATCTGAAGATAAATTTATTTTTCTGAAGATTGAGCTGAAATTAGTAATGAATTTTAACGATCTTCACCTAGGATTTTTACCCATACGTACTTATGATTCTTCCAGAAAATACATCTGCATCTGCATTTGCCAGGCTTCTTTTGTGTGGTCGATCCACTCAGCCAATGTGATCCTACGATTTTCAGTCCATACATACAGATACTCTTTGATACTTGACGGCTGACGTATCGTATATGGCGTAACTAAACAACACCGTCCTTATGAAAATGCTTTCACAAATTACAAATACGATTCTACAACGGCTGTGCGATTTACTTACAACACGCGAAAAATTTGTGCTGGAGTAGGACTCGAACCCGTATTTCCATCTGGGTCCAACCGCTTTGGCTATCCGTGCACGACTAAGCCCTAGTGTCAACGTCCCGTAGCGCTCGAGTGCAAATCGTTTGATTCCCGGACAGGGAGAGGTGTTCTTCCTCATCAGATTGCCTTGCTTTGACATGAGACACAATAGGTCTGTGTCCCTATTTTACAGTGTCTGTGTAGTTCGATACAATATCCCTTCGGACACACATACATGTCCTAAGGAATACTGCATTCCATAGGACATGCATGTGTGTCCGAAGGAGCATCGCATCGAAGTATACATACAGTGTAAAATATGGACACTGCCCTAATGGATATCGTATTTTTTATGCACATTAGAGTATATTTCTATACGTTTGAGGGTGTTAGTAACAATTTTAACCACATTACCTTTCTATACATAGTGCGTCGTCTGCCAACTCTGTCAGAGAACTACAGATCTTATTCTGGAGGTCACGTCATGTACGGTATCAGTCCTGCCATAATATCCTGAAGGCCTTCTAAGTAACGTCAGGTAACGAAAAGGAGTAAATTCATTGTTCCTGACCAGAATCATGTGCCCTAAATGCGGTATTAAAGTACCTCTAGACTTATCGAACGTTACAGTTGTATAAACCGTGTCGGCTTTCGATGAACATATCTAGACGTTACAACACCAGGAAAAGCTAGAAACTGCATGCTTGAGAATAACTTATAAAGTGCCGTAAACATGCTGGTGTCGAGCAATGGACAACAGTGTGTGGTATCCACAGTTCCTGTTCCGTGTCATCGTCTCCAGGCGCTAGCATTGGATTATGGTGCGAAGGTGATGTCTGATCAAAACCGGTCACCACCTGTAAATAAAAGTGGCTTTTGTGATCAAGAGTGTTCTATACAATATTTTATAACTGTTCATTGTGATCACTGCTATGCGCAATACATTTACAAAGACCCTCTATAAACACCAACATAGATTACAGAAACAGTAACTTGCGAATCACTTCTCGCCCTGTTCGTCCGTTTAATCCAGACAGCCGTACACAAAGGCGCCCAAGTTTATGTGCTCCTTGACTTTCGGAAGGTATTCGGTACTGCTCCACTATGTCGTTTAGTGAACGAAATATGAGCTTAGCGGACATCGAGGCAGATGTGTAACAGGATTCAAGACGGAGAAATTAATTTGTTTTTCTTAACGAGTTAAAATCGATAGATTTAAAAGCAGTTTTTGTAGCACCCCAAGGTGGTGTTATCGAGCAATTATTCTTTATGTTTTAATGATCTAGTAGACAACGTCGAAAACTGTATGATGCTTTTTTCAGACAACGCTCTTGTCTGAATGCCAGAAGACTAGCGACATGTAGAATGACACGCACATTACCGATTATTAGTGCAGCGACTGTAAGTTAACCAATAACGTAAATAAATGTAACATGTTGTGCCTAAATAGAGAGAAAGATTCATTACTGTTCGATCACGCTCTTGAGGAAAAATTACAGGAAAGAGTAACAACAGCGAAATGATTCTAACGAAACAACAAGTTTATTGTAACCAGTCACTTTTAATTTCCCCAACGAGTTTCGTAGATTTCAGCCACCATCGGCATGTGGATCCAATAAAATAAAATAATAAATAATAAATTAAACGGTTACTGGTAGTAGTATACGTGTTGTTTCATTCGATATCAATAGTAGTCACGGTAAAACCTAACCTAAAACGTTCGCATTGAAATATAATGTGAAATATCTAGAAATATCAGTGCAGATCGGACTAAAGGGTGATGGACACACAAAAAATAGTAGGAAAAAGCGGATGCTGGGCTGAGATTCAGTGGAAGAATACGCTGTCTGATCAAAAGTATCCCCGTCCGTCAGCAGATGACGTCTGCTTTGATGAAGGGTTTGTGGAGCGCTCAACTGCGCGGTCATCAGTGTCCGTACAAAGTCCCAATTTTTACATAAACCAATATCTTTACACAGTCCAATGTAACAACTATCACGAATGATGACGATAATGAAATGATGAGGACAACACACACACCTACTCCCTGGGCAGAGAAAATCCCCAACCCTGCCGGCAATTGAAGTCGGGATCCCGTGATACAGAGGCGGCAACGCTTGCCACCAGACAACGAGCTGCGGACTGGTGCCTGATCTTTATTAGCTACGGCTGCTCTTTCACGTTTCCACAGTCGACTTCGGCAGCTTTAGACGCGTCGAAATATCTGTGACGGATCTGCTACTCCATGACAAGCAAAGATTCCTTCGCCTTCGAAACCACTGAGCGCTCATGACTGACCTGTTCTGCCGTTATTGCTTCTCTACAGGCAACAGAATACTCGCCGCCAACTTTTATTTTAGTGTGTCCACCTCCCGCGGTCAGTCTGCCTAACATACTTGTGGAACTTCACTGTAGATGACCATCAAATTTTATTTCTATGCTCAGTTGAGCATAAAAAATCATCAAATCACCATCTGTTTACTTTTGTGTTCAACTGAGCATCAAAATAAGGTGTATTTCCTTTAGATTCTCCCAAAGATTCTCAGCCTAGCACCTGGATGACCGGAAACGATTGATTTGGAATGATGTATCATTCTCCACCCTCTTGCATTAGGGTAGAATGGTTTGGATGAGGCGATTGACTGCAGAATGATACATTGCCAACAGTTTAGTGCAGGGGAGGTAATTAAACGCTACGGGGATGTCTCTCGTGCTGAATTATCTTGCCTCCCATTACCAAGCTTTTTCACACCTCTATTATACCAAGCGGGGTATTTGGACTACCCCAAAACAATTTTGTGTTTTATTGTAATATTTGTTCTCAGATTTCGTTATTTCCATTGAATGAGTTTATTTAGTATTGAAAAACAACTTTTCAGGTTATTAGATGTATTTAATTAGATCACAAATAAAAAGTACAAAAAATTTTTTATATCTTTCACTAAATTCAGTACTCATGAAACAGATAATTAATAATCTATGTACCACAAGAGTCATTGCTACCTCAACAGTCACTGCAGTAAAATAACACAAGACTTTATTCAACTTTTCAGTCAAGTACATTTTTGCACTACAAGCACTTCACAGTCACAGTTTCTTCTCTGTGTATATTACAAACAGGTTTCTTGCACGTTACACAATAGAATCTTGTTTTCCGATCTTCGTTTCTCTTGCAATCTTGACATCGCTGTAGCGTTGGTAACTTGGAACACTGGGTCTGGATCACTGCTGTAGGAATTGCAATACCACAAGCTTTCAGTGTATCTTGTACATCTTTATGAAGACCATTGATATTTTTGGCTCTTTCTTCCATGTTTCCTTTGCTGAGTCCAAATGCCAGTTCAGCTATGAAGAGTTTACGTGGGCTTCGGTTATTCTTCTGCCAAGACAGGAAATCTTTGAGTGTACAGAATCTATGCATTCAGTGCTGCAACATCTATCATTTCCATGAAGATTCTTAGTGCCCGTCGCCTCGTTCCTCTAACACAACTGAATTTCCTTGTCATTTTGTCCCCATTATCTACAGCACCTTTGGTTTTGTTTTAATGCAGCATGATTTCAGGTTTGTGTTCACTTTCTTCACCACTCACTTGTCTCTCATTATGCTGAGTAGAGAGTAGTATTATTGCCTTTCCCTTCTTTGGAACATAGGAAACTAGGGTCAAGTCATTTGTGAAACCAAACATTGAAGAGTGACGTTCTCTCTTTATGTTTGGCAAGAAATCCTTCGGAATCCCTTCTTATTGGAATGCAGGGTACCAACCAATGTCGTGTTTCGTTTTAGTAGTTCAGCAGGCAATGGGAAACTGGTGAAAAAATTATCAGTTGTTACACAATGACCGTTTCTCACAAATGGTTTCATCAGATCCAAAACAACTCTCTGTCCTTGATTCACTTCCGGAGTATTGTCCACCATTCCTATGTAAATTTGGATCCGTAATAAGTAAGATGTCTTTACATCAGCACAAACCCAAATTTTAATGCCATACTTGCCAGGCTTTCTCTTCATATAAACCCTAAAAGGGCAGTTTCCTTCGTACGTTGCTAATCGTTCATCAGTAGTCACGTATTAATAAGGATAGAAGTTCTTGCAAAAGTTAGAACGAAATTTGTCGACCACTACCCTGATGGCTTGTAGCTTGTCCTTGGTTTCTTCAATTCTCTGTGCTCTTGTGTCTCTGTTGTCAAATCGCAAGCATTTCAGTATATACAAAAATCGGTTTCCTGAAATGGCAGCAGAAAAGAACGGTTTACGAAAGGCAACATTACCTCCCCACAGATCGGAAGCACTTGTGCGATGTCCATGAGTTCGACCAGCTCCTATTAGAATTGCTAATACAGCGTACACTTCAGTTGCATTTATATCTCTCCATGTCATTCATGTTATTTTGTTCGAAGAATGAGATGCATTCCACAAAGAAATTACTGGTTTGACTTCCCTGTTCGTTTCTTCTACAATGATGCTCACGATTTCCGGTGAGATCAATAATAAATATGTCTCTGTTATTGTTTTTCCATCATTCACTGGGCCAGGTGTTAGGTTCAAAATGTTGCGAAGTCGACGCGACCCACCTTTTGGTGGTTCACTAGAAAATTGTAGTCCACTTCTAGAAACAAACAAATCTCCACTGTCTTCTTCTTCTTCTTCTTCTTCTTCTTCTACTTGTTCACGTGAATGTGTAGCGTGAACGATATTTCATCATCAGCTTCATCTGATGCTATGATACGGTCTTTGTCAAGAGGTTCTATAAATTCATTCAGATCATTATCAATGTTCCATGCATTTTCATCGTCATTGACATCAGAATTGTATAGAATTTCCAAGACCTCTTCGCTAGAAAGTCCTTTGGACATCCTTACTTGCTGATGAAATACTGACTCGTGTAATGTCAGATCAACAGTGAACGTCAAATTCAACTCAACAGTAGTAACTAGCAACAATAACAAACATTGGATCCATGGAAAAACTCAACAAAGAAGATGAATGACAGATATATTTCCCAAAGTCTTTTTTTATACAAATAAGAAAATAAGACGTTTCATACAAAGCGGGGTAGTCTCACAACCCCACAAATAAATGACTTGAATAACAATTATAAAGCCAAAAAAAATTAGACAGTCGTGAGTGTGAATTCAACGTCAATTATTTTAGTACAAAGTCATGAAACCACAGGAATGTGGCCCTTCAGATAACATTATTATAGGGAAAAAATCAACCTGGGGCAGTCAGAATAACCCGCTTGGTAATGCGAGGGTTAAGGGAACACTAAATGCGGAAGGATATGAAAATATGCGTACAGTAGAGGAACTATTCGGAAGTGATGATTCTTTGTATCAGCATGACAATGAATCCTGTGAGGATATGATTTGTTGACAGTAAATTCTTAAAATGGACTACCCTCCTCGAAGCCGCGACCTGAACAAAATACATTTGGCATGACTTAGAACGTCGACATCGCTTCATATATCACTCTGGTTTCGGCTCTTGAGGAATACTGGGCTTCCATGCCTCCACAGTCATTCACAAACTCACTGAAGTGTCACCAGCAGAGATGTAGTCGTCATAGGGCAAAGAGTGCACACATCCCATAACAGTGTCTGGTAATAGGTGTCCGGATACTTTTGATCAGCTAGTGTATTACTCATCCACAAAAGCAGTGCATTACGACGTACTTGTGAAACTTCACTGTAGATGACCCTCAAATGTTTATTTCTATGCTCAGTTGAGCATAAAAAAATCATCAAATCACCAGCTGTTTACTTTTTTGTTCAACTGAGCATCAAAATAAGCCACTGATGGTCATCTACAGTGAAGTTTCCAATCATTTGACAGCCGCAAAGCCCCACTTCATCACAAATCTATGTACCTGTTCGATCGATTCTTACGTATTGCTCACGAGTCCTTATCAACTAACATTAACAGAATGGAGACAATCCAACGATGAGCGATACTTCTTGTCAAGCCATCGATAATTAACGGTGAGAGCGTGCCTACAAGAGAGGCTTGTATACCACGTAGTGGTTTCCTGTTGACATTCCGAGTGCGTACGTAAAGAGAAGAAGTTGGGTAACTTATTACATCGCTCCAGAGAAATTTGAGCTCATACGAAAGTTTATCGACATTTGTTCTTCCGGGGCACCATTCATTAATGATACACAGAAGGAGGGAAATTATAGATGTAGATGTGGAGTAGAATTTGTGAGACCAAGGGTTAACCACACAGCAGTTCGTTGAAGACGTAGGAGGCAGTCGTTAATGCAGGGACAAAAATGCACAGGGTAGTCTAGCAAGGAGAAATAATCTCTCAGACATATAAAACGACGCATCAAGAAGCAGTTATCCGGATGGGATGGAAGTCAGTGGATGTGACGTACATCTGTAGACAAAGAAATGATTACAATTTTAGAATAATTTGATGTTTTATTGAAGAGATAGTGTTTCATAAATTGAGCAAGTCAATAACGCGTTGGTATGCTTCTGGTCTCTATGCAAGTAGTAATTCTGTCTCGAATTGATTATCAGAGTTGTTGGATGTCCTCCTGAGAAATATTGTGCCGAATTCTGTCCAATTGGCGCTTTCATCCTCAAAATCCAGAGCTGGTTGTAGTTCCCTCTCCATAGTATTCCAAACGTTCTCATGAGGGAGAGATCCTGCGAACGTGCCGGCCAAGGTTGGCTTTGGCAAGCACGAAGACAAGGCCTGGAAACTCTCTAAACTCTCGCCGTGTGCAGATGGGCGTTATCTTGCTGAAATGTACGGTCAGGATGGCTTGCCATGAATTGCAACAAAACGGCCCGCAGAACATCGTCAGCGTACCACTGTGCTGTAAGGGTGCCGCAGGTGACAATCAAAGCGATTTGTCGGTAACTGGTAGCAGTTACTTCTGTAAAATATATGTGAGTAAGCGTACAGATTGATTTGAAGTGGAATGATCATAAAAAATTAATTGTTGGTAAGGCGGGGGCCAGGTTGAGATTCATTGGGAGAGTCCTTAGAAAATGTAGTCCATCAACAGAGGAGGTGGCTTACAAAACACTCGTTCGACCTATACTTGAGTATTGCTCATCAGTGTGGGATCCATACCAGGTCGGATTGACAGGAGATAGAGAAGATCCAAAGAAGAGCGGCGCGTTTCGTCACAGGGTTATTTGGTAAGCGTAATAGCATTACGGAGATGTTTAGCAAACTCAAGTGGCAGACTCTGCAAGAGAGGCGCTCTGCATCGCGGTGTAGCTTGCTGTCCAGGTTTCGAGATGGTGCGTTTCTGGATGAGGTACCGAATATGTTGCTTCCCCCTAGTTATACCTCCCGAGAAGATAACGAATATAAAATTAGAAAGATTCGAGCGCACGCGGAGGCTTTCCGGCAGTCGTTCTTCCCGCGAACCATATGCGACTGGAACAGGAAAGGGAGGTAATGACAGTGGCACGTAAAGTGCCCTCCGCCACACACCGTTGGGTGGCTTGCGGCGTATAAATGTAGATGTAGATGTATGGCTGACGGCAATGAGGTTGGTATCCCATTGCCGGCCGGGGCGTCACCAAGACGTCTTCGGTCTGCAATCTCGTTGAATGGAGTAGAATTGTCTACAGTAATGATTCCCGTTTCGAACTGAGGCCCGATAACCACCGAAAACATGTCTGGGGACTCCCCAGACAGCGGTGGAATACCAACCTGACTGTCACCCGCCGTAGGGCCCGACAACCGGGAGTGATGTTCTGAGGCGCAATTTCTTTTCACATTAGGAGTCCTTCAGTGTCATCCGCGGCACACTTACCGCCGCACAGCGATATATCTACGATGTCTCTACGACCCGTTCCCTGTTTCGTTGTCCTTCATGGCAAGCCATATACTGCGCTTATGTTTCAGCAAGACAATGCCCGCCGGCACACGGCGAATGTTTCTACCGCTTGACTTCGCGCTTGCGAAATCCTATGTTGACCAGCAAGGTCGACGGATCTCTCCCCAACTGTGATTGTTTGAAGTATTAAGGGCAGGGCCCTTCCACTAGCTCGTGGGTTTGACCATCTAACGAGCCAATTGACCAGAATTTTGCACGATATCCGTCAGAAGGAAGTCTAACAACTCTATCACTATGTGCCAAGCAGAATAACTGCTTGCATAACGGCCAGAGGTGGGCTGACGCTCTGTTGATTGCCCAATTTGTGAAGCTCTTTCTCTTGAATAAATCATACAATTCTTCTGAATTTGTAACCATTTGTTTTGCTTATCTCTACATCACTTCTACTGTTCCATTCGGATAATTTCTTCATGTCGCGTCGTTCTATTTTTCCTTTTTTCTACCTTAGAGTGTATATGAATTCAGTTATCAGGCAGAGAACTACAACAAGGTAAACAACAAACATTTATAAGTATATATGCCTGCAGAGTCTTTCTGGGTCACGCTTGCCCACGAACTCCTCTGCCAGAATGCCAGTCGGCCCTCTGCTGTGTACAGAGGCGGTCCCCACACGGCCCGTTATGAAGGCTCCCCCCTCCGCCTGCCACCTGCTGGATATGAGCGTTCTCTTCCAGTCAGCCACAGATTCAATAAGGCGAGCCGCCGCCTGGCGCCGCTCCCAGCCGCAGCGCGGCCACCTGTGCTCCAATATGGCAGCGGGCCGCACCTGCTCCCCAGTAACGTCTTTACGGGCTCCTCAACTTTGATTCCTCTTATCCCCGCCCGCAGTATCAGATTCCCAAGTTCAGTGATCAGATTGCCCACTCTGTCTACTTTCCGCAATACGGAGCAAAGAGTTTTCCGACACTCGTTGATTCATTTATCGCGTTGAAGGCTCTGCAGTCGCACTTCCCGTAGCTTATCTTCTCTTTCACTCCAGTTTCAGCTGTTTTTTCGAGATTTCGTTGGTTTTCAAGGACTCCCTACTGACTGCCAAGAAAGGCAAAAACTTGTAATAAAAACTATAAATTCTGAAATAAAATATTACCTACTTAGATTAAAATGTTAATCAATCCTCGATAATTAATTTATTATTTCATGGCAGCTTAGAGGGTTAACAAACATAGAAATTCATAAAACTAATTTTTATGAAATGCGTTTTTTCATATTTTACAACTTTCTTTTATTTCTATATGAGGTGGCCATATGCAAAGGGGTGATGATGATGATGATGATGAGGTCCCATACTCCGAGGAGCGTAGGGAGCGATGCGGCCGACTAGACTAGTGACATTTTCCACAAAAACGAGTTACGTACACTTAGAGCATGGTACGTCATGTAAAATTGTTGCTCTGTGCTCGTCCATGGTGAAAGAAAAGAACACTACTTACAAGATATGAGGAAACAGTTATTTACATGTGAGGTTATATATTGAGGTAGCAGAAGGCATGGAATACCTCCTAATATCGTGTCTTCGTGCCATACCTCATTTTTTCCGGCTTAGTGTAGCAACTCAACACATTGTTGGTAGTTGACTTCTAAGGGCTAAAACACACCCCAAAAGGTACTTTGACGTATTAGGTTTAGAGGTAATATCTTCGAAACGATTATAAGCAAAAAAAACGTTTTTCAGGGAATATCTTCGAAACAATGAGATAATATAAACGTTTTTCATAAAGAAGATGATACGTAATTAACGTTCTTGAAAACTGTATAATCAATTTTTCTAATAATTTGAAACTTAGCAAAATTCCGCACAATTTTCAAAAATGAAAACTTCTGCTACAACGTAAATTAAAGAAGCATTCAAGCCACATACATTCATGTCTAATATAACTACTTTCTGAAATACCATTATTGAAAAAGTAGCTATACACAATGTGCTTTATGACTATTTTTAGCATTCTTAATTTAAATATCTAAACATTCGATATTATTCTAAATTTTTATTTTACATGTATTTGTTTAATGTTTTAAATCTTTTACATTCATGTTTTTTAAGTTACCGTTTCACATACGTGTACTTTGTTAGTTGAATATAATAAGTAACTTATTTTTATGATACACACTGTTAGAATAACGATAATTTGGAAAGAAATGCTTAAAACATAACTTTTTTACGCTATTCACATACAATGAAAGGAATTTCTTCACATAATATACATGACTGAGAAAACAATTTAAAATGGAAGTCAGTAGGGTTTTGAATCGTTGCTCGTGATCCTCTAAACATCCTGATTTGTAGCAGACACATTTCAGTACATTGGTAAGCCTTGGCGAAGAGACATGATTATGTACTAGTGACTGCAGTTTGATTATTTTGTTTCACAAGTGGAGGCTGACATCATAACCATTCAATAGAACTAGATCTCAAGATCTTCTCCCTAAGCTCTTCCAACGTCGAAAGCCGTAAACGTCCCAAAGATATATGTGAACCCTTTAGGATTGCCACATGACCAAGTTTTTTGGGCTCGGATACGACGCTCAAAACAAATCTTTTCACGCGGAATGAATGTTCCTGATGGAATAAAAATAGTCTCGAATGCTGATGCAATTGAAGTGACATTTCGTAATGCTTAGTAGCGTCGTGCCGCCTTGATGCAATTTTTTAATTATATTCTTTTTTACTAAATTTTATATAAATTGAAGGTGTTAACGATGAAGGGGGAGAAAGGCAAGGGAAGGAGAGGAACTGATTGTATAAGGTTCATTGGGACTGTACGCGGAATCAGCGGCGACGAGCGGAAACGTATGCCGGACCCGGACTCGGGATATCCTGCTTGCTAGGCAGCTGCATTAACCCTACGCCACGCGGACACAGTTTCTGGCTCAAATGCGCGAACTGTCTCGGCACGCTCTCCGGCCGACTCAGATTCCCAGCTAGCGCCATCTATCCGCTGTCCCGGTGCATGTCCTCCTTGTTGCTAACCGCCATTCGACTACTTATTACCGTATTTATCTTCTGTTCCATCTAGATTTCGACTTTTAATCCATTATCAAGTATAATGCTAAAAACTGTTAGACCACTGTTATGTCATATGTGTTCAGGCTGTCCAAAGCAGGCAAACAAGACTAACACATGTGCTAGAGAGCGGACGTGCTATGTGTTTCCGCCTATAGTTCGGACAAGCGCGCCTTGGTCACTTCCTTAGGCCGACATTAGCATGACGCGCGACAAGATCATAGCGAATCAGTAGCGAAAATCAGCATTGAGATTCGCTTTTAGAAAGTACTTTGCTAGACCATAAGCACTCTATGTCTAGTGCTTTTCAAAGGAAGAGGGCATGATCCCGGCTACCGACATCGTCGACATCCACTTTTCGATCGTAAGTAACACGGGCTATGTGAAACTTAATAACGATACATGCGACAGGATCCTTCAATACATGAAACAAGGACGATGTTTCTACCATGCAGACGGAAATTTTAGCAACGTCGAGGTTGCTCATGCCGGACTGGGACTAAGGACTATACGAATATTCGAGCTACCCTTCGAACTATCGACAGCAGACATCGCGGTGGCGCTCCATCCCTATGGCACAATACACGAACACGCGCCTGAAAAGTGGACCAAATTTAAGACGGAGTATGCCAGATGCGCACTGAACTCAGACGGCAGGTACCATCAAACCTCCAAATAGGAGGTCTTTTTAGACAACGTAGTTGTGTGGAGATAACAGCGATTAATTTACTTATAATCAATTATTCAAAATGAATGTCACAATCGAATTATTTATTTTGCCGCCAACCGGTTTCAACCCGCGATGGTGTCATCTTCAGGACAATTTACACTGTAAAGTTATGATATTAGTAAGTAATCATGTACGTCATCTACAAGTAATTAGTCAAAGTTACATAAATAAACAGATTTTTATACCCATTTGGTCGCTCGCTGGAGTCGTCACCCTGCCTGTGCACGGTTGGTAACTATGCATGGTTGGTTCTCTGCATGAGCTTAAATAACTGCCAACAACACGTGGGCAGACGGTAACGCCCTCTACGGTGACCAACGGTAGCTACATGCTTAAGCAAGAAATCGTAAATTTTAAAGTTTGTTCCAATTGTAAAGTTTTTTAATAAGGAACAACTTTTATGGATAGCAGCCAGAACACACCACGACAACGCATGCTGTGCAAAGATAACGTCGCAGCAGATGACCATATGGATTGACAACAACATGGCGGAAGAATCGTTACGGTATGCTGTTACCATAACGAACGCCGCGCAAAGATGATATTACAGCAGACGACTTATACGAAGCGGCTACCATGACGAGCGAGCGACCAAATGGATATACAAATCCGTTTATTTATGTAACTTTGTCTAACGGCTTGTAGATGACGTACATGATTACTTGCCAATATTATAACTTTACAGTGTAAACTGCCCTGAAGATGACCCCATCGCGGGTTGAAACCGGTTGACGGCAAAATAAATAATGCAATTGTGACTGTCATTTTGAATAATTGATCCAAATAGGAGACTGCCGGGCCATAGTTATTTATGACGGTCAGCTAAAACGTGTTCCGGTTGCGGTAGGGAAGTTCAGTAACATACCGAGTGCCTCCAACATTGAACCACTGAAAATCTACCGCAGGACGTGGCACCTCCACCGACGTCGATAATCTCCTCAGTAACTAACGCGGCGGTGCTCACGACGTCTCCGTCCGTCCAGAAGCAACAGATCCACCGGTACCAATCATGAAGAGTCAGACGAAGCGTAAGAGACTAGTCAGGAAGAATCCATGTCCACAGAAATGGGATATGCAAGTACTTTGTGATGAAGAGACGCGCTTGAAGGTACGAGGCTATAGATACTACAATAATGAACAGTTAAGTAGGCAGTTCAGTTGAAAAGGAATGGCCATGGGGAAAAAAAGCTGTCACAGAAGTTGGAAAGAAAAACATAGGTACGGAGAAAGTAGTTGGGAGGGAACCATGGGTAATAGAATAAATATATCAGTTGATCGAAGAAAAAAGAAAATACAATAATGTTCAGCGAAATTTAGGAATACAGAATTACAAGTAACGAATGAAATAAATAGGAAGTGCAGGGAACATAAGGCGAAATGACTGTGTGAAAAGTGTGTAGAAATCTTACATGAAATGACCTTTAAGAAGATTGACTCGGCACATAGAAAAGCCAAAACAACCTTCGGTTAAAGTAAAAGCAAGGGAGGTAACATTAAGCATGGAATGGGAAACCCACTGTTAAATGCGGAGAAGAGAGTGGATAGATTGAAAGAGTACATTGAAGGCCTCTATGACGGGGAGGACTTAATCTGATGACGTGACAAGAAGAAACAGGAGGCGACAGGGAAGAGATAGGGGTTCCAGTTTTAAAATCAGAATTTGAAAGAGGTTTGTAAGACTAAAAATCACGTAAGGCAGAAGGGATAGATAATATTCCATCTGAATTTCTAAAATCATTGGGGAAAGTGGCAACAAAACCACTATTCACGACAGAATGTATGAGACTGGCGAGATCCAACAGACTTTCGGAGAAACATCATTGATAAAATTCCAAAGATAGCAAGAACCGACAAGTGCGAGAAATATCGTATAGTCAGTTAAGGTAAGAAAGCAAGAGATTCTCCGGAGAATCGATGAGGAAAGGAATATATAGAAAACACTGACAAGAAAAGGGACAAGATGGTAGAACACCTGTTAATACATCAAGGAATAACTTCCATGTTTCTAGAGGAAGCTGCACAGGCTTAAAATCTGCAGGAGTATTGAGATTGGAATACAGCCAGCAAATGATTGAGGACGTAGGTTGCAAGTGTTACTGTGATACGAAGAGGTTGGCATAGGAGGGGAATTCACTGCGGGCCGTATCAAACCAGTCAGATGAATGATGAAAAAAAAAAAGAAACGCTAGTCTACCAGGGTCGTAGGTAGCGAGGTCATGTAAATTTAGGGCCATTTAGTGACGCGTACTCAGGCACTTGCTCCCCCTCCCCGCCCCACCCCCCACCACTCCAATACCTTAAAAGCGCCCTCTTCCTCGTAGCATCGTCGCGCCGGGCGTGGTCGGTGAAGACACTGCCGATACCGCAGAATGCAGGACACCTGATTCCTAAGTACATCTTGCTTGTTCGGTGAAATCTCATCGTCCCATGGCTAGCGAGAAATAATGGGGCCCCCTAGCAAAGCGGGAATCGTCAGCCAACATTTTGTCTCTAAGTTGTTCACCGTGACATGATCAATCACACTTAGTCGTTTGTTGCAAGGACTTTGAAATACCCAACAAACAGCCACCTGATGGCACTGTTTCCCCTCGTTGGGAGAAAATACAAAAGCAGTTGCGTAGTTGACTGGTATCTCCCATCTCGGTAGGTGTAGATTTCTGAAAAAACACAACGTCAATCTGACGAGGAACATATTGAGTGCAAGGTCGCAAGTGCAGTCTTTTGTAAGGCCCATTTGAAAATGTTGTTTAACAATTATGACAAGAAAAATATTAGCTGCCAATGACTTAACATGTGTTTCAGAAGGGCGACTGAAAATAAGTGTCCGGGGGGTGCAGAGATCAACCTATCGGATGTATGTATTACACTTTAACAAAATGGACATCCTCGACATAAAAAAACCACATTTTCTTACACCATGAACACGGTATGAAAAATGTGGGCCACAGTGATCCCAAAGGTTTGCACCATCAAGTTCGAAAGATCGAAGGCTAAGTCTTTGAGAGTTACAAACCATGCAATATGCTCAGCTAGGTACCTAGGTAGCCACTCCTGAGGAATGTATATATAACCATATAGGGTAACAAGTACTGAACTATACGAAAAAAACGTAAGTTAGTTACAAACTACGGCTTGCACACACTTTATTCAACATGTAAACATCACTACAAATATTCAGATTTAGGTTATGACATGTTCGATACACCTACTATCATTGACGATGATGTGACGCAGACGAATAGCGAAATTCTGCATGGCTCGCTGAAGTGACGGAACATCGATGTTGTCGATGACATCCTAAATGGCTGTTTTCAGTTCAGCAGTGGTTATGGGGCTATTGCTGTACACCTTATCTTTTGTATAGCCCCACAAAAAGGAATCGTATATGTTCAGATCCGGAGAATATTGTGGACAATGGAGGCCCACGGCAATGGCCTCTAAGCAACACAGAGCCAGAATGCGGTCCGCAAAGTGGTCTTCCAGGACATCACTCACTCTCTTGCTTTGATGGGGTCGAGCTCCGTCTTGCATGAACCACATATTGTCATAGTCAGGGTCACTCTGGATAATGGGGATGAAACAATATTCCAAAACCTTCACATACCGTTGGGTACTCACCGTGCCATCAAGGACCATCGCACTGATTATTACGTGACTGGTCATTGCACACCACAGAGTCACTTGTTGAGGGTGAAAAGACTTCTTGATCACGAAATGAGGATTCTCTGTACCCCAAATGTGTCAGTTTTGCTTATTGACGAACCCATCCAAATGAAAGTGGGCTTCGTCGCTAAACCAAACCATATAGCACATACTGATTCCCATCATACCCCGCGGCCAACCGTACAGTTTCAATGACCTAACGCAAACCGTTCAGAAGTTATGACGATTTTATTTCATATAGTTCAGTAATTGTCAGCCTGTATTTTTGTACCGGGATGATGAGAACTGATGGAATGTGATGGCACGCAACCGAATGTGAAACAGTCTATCACTGTTATGGAATGGCTGTTTTTAAGGTGTAGTTGCAGGTAGTGCGATAATATGTTTTATAGGCACGGACGAAAACGTCCAGAGGCTGAATCTGTTCAGTGGTTCAACGTGATATGACTTGCACTGGTACACACTTTTCAGGAGGGGTAGTTGGCTCTAAAGAAGTATGATTTCTATACGCAAACCAGGAATCAAGATGGAGCTAATTGGCCAAAAGCAGTGTCCATACTGTAGACTTAGTTGTAGTTTGAGTTACGCCCATTTGCCCACTCCTGATTGCTGTGACGTAAATATTCCCTACTGCACTTGCAAGATCAAGCAGACAAGAAGGAATTGCAGGGGACAGAGCACCTCCAACTTACTGCAGGGCAGTAAATGACTTTCCAGCCAATTTACCATCCAAATTAACAGTCAGTGTTATCGTATACAAATGCATTAAGGTATTGATTATAGTTAATTTCATACAACTCTCTTGGTACCTCTAATATCCAGGGTTCCTTTCTTATGCGTTTCCTCTTCTGATCCTGACTGGTCAGAGTTAGAAACAAATTCGTTAGTGAACGATGTGATATATTATTACCAAATTTTCAAGCGCTACATGGTCATATTGTTGCAGACTTACTCGAAATCTGTTCATAAGCGTCTTCTACTACGCTGCGGATGATCTTCTGTGTAGGTAATTATGTTTATTAGCCGCTCCTTGGACAGTGATTGTCCTCTACTACGTTTCTCTGGAGGCGGGATTTGTGACTTCTTGTCCTGATAAGCTATATGGCTCGACACCTGTTTCAGTATGATTTTCACTTGTTAACCTCGCATCGTCTTATTGTACTCCTCCTGTACAGCATCCGCACAACGAGCGTATACGACACCACACATTCCATTGACCCATCTTCCAGAAACTCTAATATTTCATCTGCAGCTTCTTACTCACTCTGCGAAATTCCATGGGCTCCTTCCTGGTGAAACGTCAACTTCGGCAAGTGTTGTTGTAAATATAATGCAACATTTGCTTTGTTCATCGTTGCCATTCCTCTGCACTTCCAGTGCACTATCACTGCAGCACTGTTTAGAGTTGTCTACTAAGCAGTTCAACTACGCTCACGCTGTGCTCATTATTGGATACCTGCAGTCTCGCTCCGTGTTGCCATTATCAGCCAATATTGTGGTTGTATAGTATACAATATGTGGGCCGTAGAATGTGATAAACATCGTTGGTCTTTAGGGACTTCACACTCAGAGGGTTGCTTGTGTGTTACCTCCCCGTTTAACGAAAGCATGATACGTTACTGATTTTATCTTGTAGTGAAGTCGAAGTAGATACTCCGTGCGAATTGGTATGGATGGAGGTTTTACTTAACAGCCGAACTAAGTTAATAATTGGCTCCTTCTACATACCCCCAGACTCCGGTGATATAGTTGCTGAACAGTTCAGAGAAAATTTGAGTCTCGTAACAAATAAATACCCCACCAATACGGTAATAGTTGGTGGGGACTTCAACCTTCCCTCGATACGTTGGCAAAAATACTTGTTCAAAACCGGTGGTAGGCAGAAAACATCTATTGATACGTAATCAGCATGGTTTCAGAAAACATCGTTCTTGGGCAACGCAGCTAGCTCTTTGTTCGCACGAAGTAATGGCCGCTATCGACAGGGGATCTCAAGTTGATTCCGTATTTCTAGATTTCCGGAAAGCTTTTGACACTTCTAATCAATCTACGGGCCTATGGGGTATCGTCTCAGTTGTGCGACTGGATTCGTGATTTCCTGTCAGGAAGGTCGCAGTTCGTAGTAATAGACGGCAAATCATCGAGTAAAATTGAAGAGATATCAGGTGTTCCCCAGGGAAGCGTCCTGGGACCTCTGCTGTTCCTGATCTATATAAATGACCTGGGTGACAATCTGAGCAGTTCTCTTAGGTTGTTCGCATATGATGCTGTAATTTACAGTCTAGTAAGGTCATTCGAAGACCTGTATCAGTTGCAAAGCGATTTAGAAAAGATTGCTGTATGGTGTGGCAGGTGGCAGTTGACGCTAAATAACGAAAAGTATGAGGTGATCCACGTGAGTTCCAAAAGAAATCCGTTGGAATTCGATTACTCGATAAATATTACAATTCTCAAGACTGTCAATTCACCGAAGTACCTAGGTGTTAAAATTACGAACAACTTCAGTTGGAAAGACCACATACATAATATTGTGGGAAAGGCGAGCCAAAGGTTGCATTTCATTGGCAGGACACTTAGAAGATACAACAAGTCCACTAAAGAGACAGTTTACACTACACTCGTTCGTCCTCTGTTAGAATATTGCTGCGCGATGTGGGATCCTTACCAGGTGGGATTGACGGAGGACATCGAAAGGGTGCAAAAAACGGCAGGTCGTTTTGTATTATCACGTAATAGGGGAGAGAGTGTGGCAGATATGGTACGCGAGTTGGGGTGGAAGTCTTTAAAGCAAAGACGTTTTTCGTCGTAGCGAGATCTATTTACGAAATTTCAGTCACCAACTTTCTCTTCCGAATGCGAAAATATTTTTTTGAGCCCAACCTACATAGGTAGGAATGATCATCAAAATAAAATAAGAGAAATCAGAGCTCGAACAGAAAGGTTTAGGTGTTCGTTTTTCCCACGCGCTGTTCGGGAGTGGAATGGTAGAGAGATAGTATGATTGTGGTTCGATAAACCCTCAGCCAAGCACTTAAATGTGAATTGCAGAGTAATCGTGTAGATTCTGCTTTGAATAAAGCTTTTGTCTTATACGGAAGAGAAATGCTCATACTACTTTAGATTAACGGAAATTCAGGTGTTTCCGTTGTCAACGCATGGGAGACAGTATGTGGGGCGTCAAATGCCGCAAACACCGTAGGCAGCAAGAAAGCACATCTTAGTAAGGTTTATAGGAATGGCAGCTACGCTGACTGCTGCAGTAGAGGAAAAGATAGTTGCCGCAGTATCTTTGCACGGAGGCTGGGTAACGGTACGTCTAAAGCGTCGGGAACGGAGAGCGAAGGGTAGAAAGGTGAGGCCGTGGAGCCGCATTTCAACCGGCGCGGCCACACTCGGCGAGGTTTGTGTGCGCTGCGAGGATGAAGCAGCCGGTGAGTAAAAGCCGGGTGGGAACCCAAGCGCTGGCGCACAGGAGCTGCGGTGGCCGGAGCAGGGAGGGGGAGAGGGGTAGGGTGGGTGAGGAAGAAGCGGCGGCGGGCGCTCAGCAGGTGAGGTGGAGGGGATCGATGCGACCGCCGCCGCTGACTTCTGTTCTGGGGCAGACCTGGAGTACACGGCGGGTCCCGCTGTACACGTGGCTGGTTGCGATTAGAAATCGATATGCTCCGCCGCGCAGGGCTGGCCGTCACTGGAGAGTACGGGACACGCTTCCAGCATGTGCAATAAGCGTTCACCCACCAGCCAGCGGCAGACCAATGAGACAGCGACACCTAATGGGCGTTGGGGCGTCTACCTTTCAACTAGAGTGGTAGTTATGTTAGTCTGCAGGTTTCGTGGACGATGTCACTGAAACCTTCTGAGTCGTTAGACCGCATAATATTTCTTCAAACAATCGATGTTCGATCCTCTGCTGAGAACTTCTTCAAGATTTTGTGGTGTCCTCTGTAGATTCAGAGCACTGTCAGAGACCTTCTCTTATAAAGGTGCTTTTTCTCTCGCTTGTGCTGGAGAAGTACGGTTATTGGATAAAAAATCTTGGGTTACCAACGGTGGGCCATCGACATTGGATAGTAAGAGAAATTTTCCCGAGCTAATGCTGAAGGAGCAGGTTATTGGCTAAATCTCCTGTGGCTACCACTGGTAGTTAGAGGGGGATGTATCCCGCACTTATCCTGCCAAAGTGTTATTGGTAAAATTCCTTTTGCTGCTGTTGGTGAGCTCACATAATTGACTAGAAGCGAAACGGTCAGAACATCCCAATGGTAGCCCAGCGTTTTTTACCCAATAATAACTTTTCTAGAGCACAAGCGTAAGAGAACTCCACTTCATAAGACAAGGCGACACTGGTCTCTGACGCTCAGTCTACGGTGAGCACCACAATATCCTGAAGAAGACCCCAAACGAGGGATCGAAACGTGGATCGTTAGCAGAAATATGACGCGACCTAACAACAAAGAAGATTTTTCCTTCACAGTCGCAATTACCCGTAGTCACAACCGTTATCAGACTGGAAAACCGCCTTCTCGTTCTCAATCTTACGCTTGGTAAAAGGAATAATATTAAATTTTTCCGTGTTGCATCTAATTCTTTGATATCTGCTAATAAAATCCGTACATATTATGAGAATGTATATGTGTATGTAAGTCTGTGTGAAAATGTAATATCTATGTATTTCTGTAAGTATGTTCCACATCCCCTCCAAAACCTCTAGACTGATTTCTAACAAACGTGGTACACATACCCCTTATTGTCAGGCAACCAACGCTGTGGGGGAAAAAATCACCCACCTATCATAGTTCAGGAGATATGACGTCACAAACAATGTGATGCTTAAAATACTGCCGCATAAGGCATGACACTTTATCACTTCTGTGTTACTAATGATATTCGTGATAAATTTCGCATACAGTACCCACATAGCCGGTGAGTGCACCAAGAAAAACACATGATGGTATCACACGTAATTCAGAAAATATGAGATCGTCCACAATGAGAGGCATGAAACCAATTCTATTAGCAACACATTTTTGAGAAAGTATCCAAATACGCCACCGAATTTACGTACAAAATTATTGTATGACTTGCAGATCATGCAACACTATGCGATCAGAAGTATCCGGACACGTGGCTGAAAATGACTTACAAGTCCGTGGTGCCCTCCATCGGTAATACTGGAATTGAATATGGTGTTGGCCCACCTTCAGCCTTAATGACAGCTTCCACTCTCTCGGGCTGCTGGAAGGTTTCGTGGGGAATGGCAGTCCATTCTTCACGGAGTGCTGCACTGTGGAGAGTTATCAATGTCGATCGGTCGAGCTTTGCACGAAGTCGGCGTTCCAAAACATTCCAGAGATATTCTATAAGGTTCAGGTAAGGACTCTGTGCAGGCCAGTCCATTACAGGGATGTTGTCGTGTAACCACTCCGCCACAGGCCGTGCGTTATGAACAGGTGCTTGATTGTGTTGAAAGATGCAATCGCCATCTCCGAATTGCTCTTCAAAAGTGGGAAGCTAGAAGGTGCTGTGATAGTTCAACGCAAAACAACAAGGGGCTCAAGCTCCCTCCATGAAAGCACGACACACCATAACACCAACTCCTCCGAATTTTACTGTTGGCACTACACACGCTGACAGACGACGTTCACCGGGCATTGGCCATACCTACACCTTGCTGTCGGATAGCCACATTGTGTACCGTGATTCGTCACTCCACACAACGTTTTTCCACGGTTCAATTGTCCAACGTTTACGCTCCTTGCACCAGGCGAGACCTCGTTAGGCGTTTACCAGTTTTATGTGTGGCTTATGAGCAGCCGCTCGACCATGAAATCCAAGTTTTCTCATCTCCCGCCTACCTGTCAAAGTACTTGCAGTGGATCCTGATGCAGTTTGGAATTCCTGTGTGATGTTCTGGATAGATGTCAGCCTATTACACATTACTATCCTCTTCAAATGTCAGCGGTCTCTGTCAGTCATCAGACGAGGTCGGCCTGTATGATTTTCTGTTGTACGTGTCCCTTCACGTTTACACTTCTCTATCACATCAGAAACAGTTGACCTAGGGATGTCTGTGAGCGTGTAAATCTCGCGTACAGTCGTATGAGACAAGTGAAACCAATTCACCTGACCACGTTCGAAGTCCGTGAGTTCCACGGTGCGTCCCATGCTGCTCTCTCACGTTGTATAATGACTACAGAGGTCGCTCATACGGAGTACCTGTCAGTAGGTGGCAGCACAATGCACCTAATACGGAAAACGTATGTTTTTTGGGGGGCTGTCCGGGTACTTTTGATCACGTAGTATATGTCACAAACACTGAGTTGAGTGAAAAACCGTTGCATCATGCAAAACGTTTAAATTTATTACTTCTTTGTTACTAACTCTTTTCGAAAGATGTCTCACAGACAGTATCCGCTGAATGTACCTACACAAATGTATCATTGTACGACAGACAGCCCACAAAATATGACGTCATAAACACTGAGATGCGTGAAGAAATGCCGCAGCTTGCATACATTTATTCTTTTCTTCTAAGACAATCCTGCAGTCGGATCAACTGAAGGAAGCCCGCGACGCCTGGCAGTGCTTTTGACGGCTTTTAACTGCAATGTGCACACGGCTATAGGCTGAAACAATAGCCGTCTACAGAGCTTTGAAGAGGTGTTGCCATAAAGACGTTTACAAAATCGCGTTGCAGACACACAAAGCAGCTGAACCCAGGTTACGTCGGTTGCTCAAGAGCTAGCTAACTTAATAATTTATTCATCGTTGTCCCAAGATGTACAACTAGAAAAACCGTTTATAATCGAGTTCTGAGTTAAACATTACAGAGGATCTGTAATTTCCAGACTATGTTTCTTAGTTTGGATACTGTACTTATACATCTGTAAATTATACATATTTCTTTGTACGACTGTTTCATAATTTCAAAGATGTTTCCGGGAATGAATGAAATGAATTTTTTTCGATATTACACTGTAAACAAATTTGATCTTTTGTTTTCGTTTTTAATGGAAAATTGTCAAAATGAATACTGGGGCAATCCCGTGTGTCTAAATTTTCATTAATAACTGATATTTAAATGAGTTAAGCACCTGATGATGGCAACCTGCTGCCGAAACGCGCTGTACGAGAAAATAATAGAGATAAAACGTGACTGAAGCTGAGGAAGTACTTTATAAATGAAGAAAGACAATTACGCTTTATCATCCGAGTTGATGACAGGAATGGGCGATATTTAATGATGTATTAAAATAACACACTTACTGATCTGTATCTACATTTTTTGATCACCAGTCTTGTGACTTGTCTAATACCGCTCACCACGAGTCCCATTCCACCAGCCAACAAAATTTTACTTTTTTCTGCAACTAGCATGAAAACAGTTAATATTGAGTTTTTGTATGTCCACCCTTTTCACTGGAGGCGTTCACTTATGTAATAAAATCAACTACAGCCGTTCTTAAATGTCATTTATCAAATGGCCACCAGTTTCGTTGCTTCTGTTAATATCGATGTTTTCGGGTGTGCTGATTACAAAAATGTTAATGAAAATGGAAGATTAGCTTTCGCTTTGAAGTTATGATTACTTTATTGCCTATATAAGCTTATCCATATATTTAGATTAATATTATCCCTCGGAAGAAGGTAATTGATGGCTCAACTGCCTTGTCTGGCGTTTGTAGTATTCTGCTGGCGATTCCCCAATTAATGATCAGTAGTAATCGGCTAATTGATGCACTCCATTTCCCTGGCATCTCATTTCCACGTCCAAAATTTGCTAGTGGAATCGTTACCCGCATTCGAAGGTTACGAACCACATTTATCAGTAAAGAAGTCCTAGTGGGAATATAGGAAATGTAACTTTAAGGACATGTTGCATCCTAGTGTACTTTAGCAGTGCAGAGGATTTGCCAGGAGATGCTTACAGTCTTCTGTTCACTTTTTTTCGTAGTAGGCTTATTGACATGTGAACAAACGCCTCACTAAGACGTGAAAATTTCTCGTGCTAATAGAGATATTCTTTGTTTTGTCCATGACCTTAACGAAGTTTTGGGCCAAATTTTATATGAAGAGCAGGGAGAATTATGTTCATGGATTTGACAAGGGAGACGTGAATAACACTGTGAGACCTTGGTTCAAGTGATCGACGCTTAGGCCAGTCTTTCTTTTTGTAATGAAGTGCTATGGCGGCGCTGCCCCAGGGGCACAGAATGCAACATAATTTGGCGTAGATACCCCTATGACTTGCAGATACCCAGGAATCTGCCCTTTATACTTGTGATAGCTTAATCGCAATAATAACTGTTTCGTTATTGTGTGTTTCCTTCATTTAAGGTGCGTACCCAATCGGAATCGATGGTAACGCGTTGCCACTACGCAGCAGCACACACTTCAGACTAACTCTGGAGAAGTCGAAGAACAGCCTTCACTAATCACTTTCATAGTCAATGCCCATAGCTGCCACCAGACACTGTTCGTCACTACAAACTATCAGTTCTTTTCGCTTTCCTAAAATGGAATGGCATATGCGATTAAGGAACGCATTCACATTTACCGTCTTCTCAAGACCATTTCACTGCTGCACGTTGTCGCCAACAGTTCAGCTTTACTCCACAGTAATTCCAAATCTCTCACTAGGTCATTATGTTCACACTGTGTTATTTTTTAAATCTCTGTGCACTCGTTACACACAAAATCAGTATTTCCGGAGAACTGGATTTTGAAGGCGATGGTGCGGCAGTAATTTCTATACCGCTCTCGTCGCTGACACAATCAGTTGGTACAAGGACAGACGGTCCGTCTCCGTGAGGTACTGGTCACATGGCAGACAGTACGTTAGGATATGTCCAGGAAGAGTTTTTCTGCTTGGAAATACCATGCGTGATGTCATACAAAAGTAACATTCATTCACATGGATTGATGGTTCTTGCCATATCATGTGTATACCAGACAGAAAGAAAGATTTTTTACGATTTAACCACGAATGAAGACTCCGGATAGATGACATAGAACACGCATGAGGAGCCCAGGGCATGTCATACTCCCTGATTTTACTGCCAAAATACAGTCTGTAAGCCTTCCTAATATATGCTGTTATTGGCCTCCTTTGCGATTTCAGTGTAGGCTGTCCGCAAATGCAGCAAACATTGTCAGCACTGTTCACCAATTTTCGAGGCATATTGAATCACAGAAATTAAAGTGACCGACTTCACTAACTACACTACACTAACCCGTTCTTCTGGCACGCGAAAAGAACACAGCTTGTAACAGACTAAAACTACGCTTAAATGGAACATTCTCCGCTGCTCCCTTCCCCCTCCCCTTCACCTTGTTGCCACAAGCCCTGGCTAGAAATAGCGACAAAACAAACACAGCTAATGTTGCCTGAAAATTCGTCACCCTGTCTACCATCAGCGGGGTTTCGAAGCCTGAAAGGAAAGATACTGACAGTGAATGCTAATAAAATACAATTACAATTAAATGCACCGCTTTAACTTGGAAATGACAGCTAATTCGAGTTTTTCATTGGCGTTTTCGTTATGAGGGTGGTCGATAGAATTAACAAACATTTATTTCGCCCCAGTTACATTTTCGATGTTGGCTAGTGTTCTTGTATCGGCTTCTCCATCTTGAGGTAGCACTTGCTGCCAGTGTCCTCAGTTACTTATCGGTTGTATCGAAATCTTACAGCTTTTATACTATACAATAGCCTCTATTACCATGAATGTTATTCTCTGACGTCTTAACAAATGCCCTATGATTCTGTCCCTTTTCCCCGTCAGTGTTTTCCACACTATTTACCTCGCTGTTTCTTTGGACAACCTCCTCATTCTGTACCTCAAATGTACACCTAATTTTAAAAAATTTTCTGTAGCACCACATCTCAAACGCTTCTTTTCCTGTTTTTCCACAGTCCACCTTTCACTTCCGTACAATGCCGTGCCCGAAAGGCACATTCTCAGAAATTTCTTTACCAAACTAAGACCTATGCTTCACACTAGCAAATGTCCTTTAGCAAGGAATGTTTTCTTTGCCCGTGCTACTTTGTTTCCTACAACCACCGCGCGTCATTTTACTTCCAAGGCAACATAATTCGTCACTTTGTCTACTTCATCGTCTTTATCGATAATCTCATTTCTACTACACATTTATTTTTCGTCTTTCTTTGGTTTACTCCCAGTCCACAACGGGTGTTCATTACGCTGTTATTCCATTAATACACTCCTGGCCATTAAAATTGCTGCACCACGAAGACGACGTGCTACAGACGCGAAATTTAACCGACGGGAAGAAGATGCTGTGATATGCAAATGATTAGCTTTTTAGAGCATTCACACAAGGTTGGCGCCGGTGGCGGCACCTACAACGTGCTGACATGAGGAAAGTTTCTAACCGATCTGGCATAGCGTGCGGAAAGAATGAACACCTATATCTTTCCCTATGAGCTCTGATTTCCCTTATTTTGTGGTGGTGATCGTTTCTCCCTATGTAGGTCGGTGTCAACAAAATATTTTCGCATTCGGAGGAGAAAGTTGGTGATTGGAATTTCGTGAGAAGATTCCGTCGCAGTGAAAAACGCCTTTCTTTTAATGATTTCCAGCCCAAATCCTGTATCATTTCTGTGACACTCTCTCCTATATTTCGCGATAATACAAAACGTGCTGCCTTTCTTTGAACTTTTTCGATGTACTCCGCCAGTCCTACCTGGTAAGGATCCTACAGCGCGCAGCAGCATTCTAAAAGAGGACGGACAAGAGTAGTGTAGGCAGTCTCCGTAGTAGGTCTGTTACATTTCCAAAGTGTCCTGCCAATAAAACGCAGTTTTTGGTTATCCTTCCACACAACATTTTTTGTGTGTTCCTTCCAATTTAAGTTGTTCGTAATTGTAATACCTAGGTATTTAGTTGAATTTACGGCTTTTAAGTTAGACTGATTTATCGTGTAACCGAAGCAGCGCGATTCCGGACTGAAGCTCCTAGAACCGCTCGGCCACAAGGCACGGCAGATTTTCTCCGCTCGGGGACTTAAGTTCGTATCGTCATAACTGACATTCCACTTCTGAGATGCCTGAATGGGTACACCCCGAAAGTCAACAAAGTAAAAGAAAATAAAGACTGCTAACTGTATTCGGCTTAGATCTCTATCTATATATAATTCCTACCTCCGCGTTTCCTTCCGTTGCCAAACAGAGTACTCCTTAATGCCTCAAGATGTTTCCTATCAACCTATTCCTTCTTGTAGTCAAGTTGTGGCATAAAATAGTTTTTCCCAAGTCGAACTGCACACTTTCTAATACGAGCATATGTTTGTTTTCTGTCTTCCATTCCTATTGTTGCCTGTCAGTTCCTGTACACATTGTTTAGTGCCGTTTTCTACCCCTAACTGTTAGGCAAAGGATACACTACACGGAGGACACTACTAATCTTTTTAGGGTAGGGTACTCCAACAGAAAAACTAGTTTTCGTCGTTCCCTCGTTCCTGGGTAGGAATGAAGAAAGTATAAATTTTGAGTATGACCTTTATTTGTGCTAGCAGTCGTCTTCAGATCATAAAATACCGCTACAAAGCGTAACATGCTACATGTTGTACAATCAAGTATTGAGTCACTACCTGGTCGTACAGCACGTGACGCGTTACGCTTTGTATCAATATTGTATGATCCGAAGATGATTGCTAGCAATATCGAAACCGGTCATATCATTTTAGGAATCCGCAATCCAGGCAAACAAATGTTATATGTTTTTCCTTATTCTTGACCAGGTCAGCCACTTTGCGTTAAATTACTTTTGTTCTTGGTGTTAAGAGTTCTTAAATCTCAAACAGATCAACATAATCGTGCCTTGTCACTCTAATGAGTAGCCGCAACGTGTTACACACAGATTTTTTCATTTCGGTCAGGATTTCACGCACCTACGTTCCTTCGGAAAGCTACACCAAAGCCATTCCGTGCTCCAAGCCTGACTCACTAAGAGAACCACACGGAACAGGGTGCGTGCAGTTCGCGGCAGAAACATAATTTACCTTCAGTAACAATTATCACCCTGTCCCCGTAGCCGATGGATAGCACCTTCGACTAACAGTCAAAATTGTTTGGGTCCTGCTGCGATCCCAGACACAGCTTTGATTTTTTTTAAAATTCTTTATTCTTCAGTACATGATACATAAGCAACCCACCACCTAATACATTAGTGGGTCCTACTTGATACTAATACAATTATTACTACTGCAGCTTCTGTTTTATAAACGTTAGTACTATTACTCTTCCACTATGGGCACTACTGCTATGTGTCAAGGTTACCAATATATGCTATGTCTACTACTTATCCTAGTTTCTCTCCCTGGAGGCACCACCTTATCGTAGCACTGTCCGTGCGGGTGGGAGAGTTTGCGTGTTCCTGTGATGCTGAGAGCTATACCGGTGGTAGCGTAGCTACTGGCAGGTTCAACCTAGCCGGTCAGGTCTCAGCAGAGGAGCCAGACGAAGTGTGCCTCACAACGACCTACCGTCCTTTCCTCCCTTTCCCTTCCAGTCCCTTCCCTTTCCTTCTTCCCTTCTGTCGGTCTCTTCATCGGTGTAGGAGGTGGGTAATATCGATAGGTAAACACTCACAGCTTCTGTACCGACGAAGCAAGGCACCTGTGATGTGCCTTAAGGGGGTATGTCAGGATACTTCCAGTGGCATATGGCCATTCACTGCATCCCCTGTCTCTTGCCAGTCGTATCGGTCCTACGATGCACTGCCAACCAGAGGCAGAGGACGAGAGAGTGGATCTGCATCTGCGCAACTGCTTGTCCACTTTAAATACCTTCACGCGCAGATGACTCCGGTAAAGTTTCAATGGACTATGAGCTCTGAAAGTCCTGCGGCGATGGAGTACTGATGGTGAGGCAAGGGTTTCGTGTACCTGAACCTTAGTTGGTGCTCTGCACGTTAGGCGGTCAGACGGTGATGGTCGTTCTGGTACTCGTGAGAGACGGGAGGACTGGTTCGGCAGCTCGTCAGACGACAAAGCAGCCCTATTTAGGATCGCTCTGCTTTCCCTAATCCAGGGAGGGGCCTAGAAAAGGTGGCGTAAACATAGCCCGTCTCAACCCAGCACAAGTGGCAAACTGCGGCCACTTGTTCACTAACATATGCGGTCAAAAAGATAATAAAATAAACAGTTACCTTAAATATCTAATGATTGGAGTCTGGAACGTCCGTACTTTACAGGATAACGACCATAATCAGTGCCCAGAGAGAAAGACAGGACTTATCGCAAGGGAATTGGCTAGATATAACATCGACATTACCGCCATAAGTGAAACACATCTTTGTGACTCTGGGCAGTTATGTGAACCGCTCGGAGGTTATACCTACTACTGGAGTGGAAAATCATCCACTGAAAGGGCGGAAAGTGGGGTAGGCTTTGCCATACGCAATAAATTGGCATGTTCACTAACAGAACTCCCAAAAGGTATTAGTGACAGAATAATAACACTCAGACTTCACCTGGCATCCAAGAAATATCTTCACTTGATCAATGTATACGCACCTACATTGCCATCTCCAGATCAAGAGAAGAACAAGTTCTACCAAGACCTCCGACATGTCCTTAGGGATATTCCTTCTGCAGATAAACTTCTGTTACTTGGTGATTTTAATGCTCGTGTTGGGAATGGAGTCCTCGGTCGCTATGGGATTGGAAAATGCAACTCGAATGGTTTGGATCTTCTAACTCTATGTGCCGAGTTTGAACTCTGTCTGACAAATACATATTTTCGTCTGCCTGAAAAACATAAAACGACATGGATGCATCCACGATCTAAACACTGGCACCTTCTGGATTATGTGATAGTACGGAAAAAAGATCTTGGTGACGTACTGGTCACACGTGCAATGAGAGGCGCTCAGGGATGGACAGACCATCGACTCGTGAGGTCCAAATTAAAGATAACTTTGAAGGCACCACGCCGAGCTTCACACAAAATACCAACAAAATTGTCCTGCAAAATCTTGGCCAATGATCAGACTAAGAGAGCAAAACTGGATGAAAAATTTGGTATCGATGGCCTTTTGATATCTGAATCTGCCCCTGTAGATGAACAGTGGAGTGCATACGCTAGCAGTCTGCGTGGCTGTGCTTCAGAAGTCTTGGGAAAGCCTCAGAAGAAGCACCAGGACTGGTTTGACGACCCAGATCCAGAGATCAGAAAGCTAATTAATGATTTCAGAACCTCTCTTCGCACCCCTGATGATAACAAGCGTAGAGCAGCGCATTACAATCTGAAAGTGAATGTACGTGCTCTCAAAGACAGTTGGTGGGCAAATAAAGCAAATGAAATACAGTTATATGCCAACACACACCAAACGGGCAGATTCCCTGAAAACTATCTTTCGTCCAAGAGTTGGGAAGATAGCACCAGTCTATAACAAAGATAAAAGTTGTCGGCTGACGCAACAGAGTGACATCCTGTCTCGGTGGGCGGAACATTTTAATGACGTTCTTAATCCCGACCATCAGACAACCGATATTCCATACATAGAAGCACTTGAAGACCTGCCAGTTGAGGAACAACTTGCGGATGCCCCTTCCTACGATGAATTCATTTCAGCACTGGCTAAGCTGAAAAATGACAAAACAGCAGGATTAGATAACTTGCCATCAGAGCTATATAAATATGGGGGGCCAAACATCAATAAACCATTGTTTGCTCTGATCTTAAGGATTTGGGAGTATGAAATGATTCCACAAGACTGGAAAGATGCTTGTATTTCCAAGATCTATAAAGGCAAGGGTGACATATCAGATTGCAGCTCCCACAGGGGCATTTCTCTTCTCTCAGCAGCGGGAAAAGTCCTTGCCCACATAATCAACACCCGGTTAACACACTTTGCAGAAAAACTGCTACCAGAGACCCAGTGTGGCTTTCGCCCAAACAGAGGCACAGTGGATGCCATATTTGTTGTCAAACAAATGCAAGAGAAAAGTTTAGAGCAACATCGGCCTTTGTTCATGTGCTTTGTAGACCTGGAAAAAGCTTTTGATCGTGTCCCACGGGAAGCTCTCAGGATCATAGTAAAGAAAACTGGGTGCCCTGACAAAATTGTCAGTTTGATTCGGCAGTCTCATGAAAACATGATGGCAAAAATCCGCCATGAGGACAAGCTCTCAGAACAGTTTCCCGTGACATGTGGTGTAAAACAAGGCTGTGTTCTGGCTCCTACACTCTTCTCACTTTACTTCGCAGTTGTTATGAGAGACGCGACCAAAGCATGAAGTGATCAAATTAGTCTCGACACAAGGACAGACGAAAGTGTCTTCAACATCTCTCGCCTCAGAACAAAAAGTCGCGTAACCAAACTATCCATCTTAGAGATTCTCTACGCGGATGATGTACGCATGATGGCTAATTCTTGCGAAACTCTTCAGACTTACATAAATCTGCTAAATGCCTCCTGCAGAAGATTTGGCTTAGCCATTAGCATCACTGAGACGCAAGTTCTCAAACAGCCACTTAGAGGTCTTAATGCAGATGACTCCAGTATTGAGATAAATAACAAACCCTTGCAATATGTGTCAAATTTCAAATACCTGGGAAGCCAAATTAGAAGTGACAACAGCCTGACAACGGAAATCGCAGCGCGTATAGGCAGCGCAGCCTCAGCCTTCGGTAAGCTTAATGACCGAGTATGGATATCACACGATCTCAAACTACAAACAAAACTTGCAGTCTAAAAAGCGGTAGTATTATCCACCTTACTCTATGCCTCGGAAACCTGGTGCTGTTACAAAGCTGACATTAGGAAACTAGATAAATTTCATCTTCGATGTCTGAGATCAATTCTGCGCATCAAATGGGAAGACCGTGTCCCAAACACGGAGATTTTGCGCCGCGTGAAACTGGCTGGTATTGAAGCTTTAATAATGAAACATCAACTGAGATGGAGTGGTCACATAGTACGCATGGATGACAGTAGGCTACCTAAAGCGGTGTTCTACTCGCAGCTCTCGTGCGGGAAGAGGAGGAAAAGTGGTCAACACCTGCGATATAAAGACACCATTAAACGCCACTTTGCAGCCTGTGGCATTCCAAGCAACCGTTGGGAGGAGCTAGCATTGCGCCGATCGGAGTGGCGATCAACTGTACATAAGAGCATCGAACAATTCGAGCAAAAGCGTCTAATGAACCTGGATGCTAAAAGAGAGCTCCGAAAATCTCAGCTCAAGCCTGTCTACACGTATTCTTACAACTCTGCTGGTCAACTTCACTGTGCTTCATGCAACAGGATATTCAAAGCGAAATTCGGATTCGCGAGCCACATCCGAGCCTACCACAACAAGGACAGAGAAGACTGACGGAGTCGCTGTCGCCGGACACGGTGAGGAGGACATCATCATCATCTTCCTAGTTTACTCTACCTGCAGCGTTACAGGTGTGCCAGCGAATAAAACCTGCATTGGTTGGCCGTGCTCAGAGAGCTAGTCTCGGTGAGCATGCCCCTGGCACTGCACCTTTGGAAAAAGGTGTTTAGTATTTCAGCTTTACGCGTGTCATCCTCTGTTTCAATGCCATCATCATTCCGGAGTGTCTGGATATGCTGTTTCGAGCCGCTTACTGATTTAACGTAAGACCAGAACTTCGTAGGATTTTCTGTCAAGTCGGTACATAGAATTTTACTTTCTAATTCACTGAACGCTTCACGCATAGCCTTCCTTATGCTAACTTTGACATCGTTTAGCTTCTGTTTGTCTGAGAGGTTTTGGCTGCGTTTAAATTTGCAGTGAAGCTCTCTTTGCTTTCGCAGTAGTTTCCTAACTTAGTTGTTGAACCACGGTGGGTTTTTCCCGTCTCTTACAGTTTTACTCGGCACGTTCCTGTCGAAAACACATTTTACGATTGCCCGACAGTGTCTGTGTCGGAACAGAAATTTTCGTTTTGATCTGTTAGGTAGTCTGAAATCTGCCTTCTATTACTCTTGCTAAACAGATAAATCTTCCTCCCTTTTTTTATATTCCTATTTACTTCCATATTCATGGATGCTGCAACGGCCTTATGATCACTGATTCCCTGTTCTGCGCTTACAGAGTCGAAAAGTTCGGGTCTGTTTGTTATCAGTAGATCCAAGTTGTTATCTCCACGAGTAGGTTCTCTGTTTGATCGCTGGAGGTAATTTTCGGATAATGCACTCAGTATAATGTCAATCGAAGCTCTGTCCCTACCACCCGTCCTAAACATCTGAGTGTCCCTGTCTATATATGGTAAATTGAAGTCTCCACCTAAGACTATAAAATGCTGATAAAATTTATGTGAAATGTATTCCAGATTTTCTCTCAGTTGTTCTGCCACTAGTGCTGCTGAGTCGGGAGATCGGTAAAAGGAGCCAATTATTAACCTAGCTCTGTATGAAAATCACTGCCTGTGCTGCGTGCAGTCTGTGGCTGATTTGCGTTGTTGTTGGCTATTGTAGTGTTGGGCAGCTGGATGTTAACAGCGCGTAGCGTTGCGCAGTTGGAGGTGAGCCGCCAGCAGTGATGGATGCTGGGAGAGAGATGGCGGAGTTTTGAGAGAGAGATGGCGGAGTTTTGAGGGCGGATGATCTGGAGGTGTGTCCATCAGAGACAGTAAATTTGTAAGACTGGATGTCATGAACTGCTATACACACTCCTGGAAATTGAAATAAGAACACCGTGAATTCATTGTCCCAGGAAGGGGAAACTTTATTGACACATTCCTGGGGTCAGATACATCACATGATCACACTGACAGAACCACAGGCACATAGACACAGGCAACAGAGCATGCACAATGTCGGCACTAGTACAGTGTATATCCACCTTTCGCAGCAATGCAGGCTGCTATTCTCCCATGGAGACGATCGTAGAGATGCTGGATGTAGTCCTGTGGAACGGCTTGCCATGCCATTTCCACCTGGCGCCTCAGTTGGACCAGCGTTCGTGCTGGACGTGCAGACCGCGTGAGACGACGCTTCATCCAGTCCCAAACATGCTCAATGGGGGACAGATCCGGAGATCTTGCTGGCCAGGGTAGTTGACTTACACCTTCTAGAGCACGTTGGGTGGCACGGGATACATGCAGACGTGCATTGTCCTGTTGGAACAGCAAGTTCCCTTGCCGGTCTAGGAGTGGTAGAACGATGGGTTCGATGACGGTTTGGATGTACCGTGCACTATTCAGTGTCCCCTCGACGATCACCAGTGGTGTACGGCCATGTAGGAGATCGCTCCCCACACCATGATGCCGGGTGTTGGCCCTGTGTGCCTCGGTCGTATGCAGTCCTGATTGTGGCGCTCACCTGCACGGCCCCAAACACGCATACGACCGTCATTGGCACCAAGGCAGAAGCGACTCTCATCGCTGAAGACAACACGTCTTCATTCGTCCCTCCATTCACGCCTGTCGCGACACAACTGGAGGCGGGCTGCACGATGTTGGGGCGTGAGCGGAAGACGGCCTAACGGTGTGCGGGACCGTAGCCCAGCTTCATGGAGACGGTTGCGAATGGTCCTCGCCGATACCCCAGGAGCAACAGTGTCCCTAATTTGCTGGGAGGTGGCGGTGCGGTCCCCTACGGCACTGCGTAGGATCCTACAGTCTTGGCGTACATCCGTGCGTCGCTGCGGTCCGGTCCCAGGTCGACGGGCACGTGCACCTTCCGCCGACCACTGGCGACAACATCGATGTACTGTGGAGACCTCACGCCCCACGTGTTGAGCAATTCGGCGGTACGTCCACCCGGCCTCCCGCATGCCCACTATACGCCCTCGCTCAAAGTCCGTCAACTGCACATACGGTTCACGTCCACGCTGTCGCGGCATGCTACCAGTGTTAAAGACTGTGATGGAGCTCCGTATGCCACGGTAAACAGGCTGACACTGACGGCGGCGGTGCATAAATGCTGCGCAGCTAGCGCCATTCGACGGCCATCACCGCGGTTCCTGGTGTGTCCGCTGTGTCGTGCGTGTGATCATTGCTTGTACAGCCCTCTCGCAGTGTCCGGAGCAAGTATGGTGGGTCTGACACACCGGTGTCAATGTATTCTTTTTTCCATTTCCAGGAGTGTGTATATATATATATATATATATATATATATATATATATATATATATATATAATGATTTTTGAACACTATTAAGGTAAATACATCGTTAGCTCTATCAAAATCTTTCATTAGCTAACTATGCCTATCAGTAGTTAGTGCCTTCAGTAGTTAGAATCTCTTATTTAGCTAGCAGTATTGGCGGTCTCTGTATTGGAGTAGTTCGAGTAACGAAGATTTTTGTGAGGTACCTGAATTGTGAAAGGTATAGGTTAAATGTTAGTCAGGGCCATTATTTGTAGGGATTATTGAAAGTCAGATCGCGTTACGCTAAAAAATATTGTGTGTCAGTTTCGTGTTGATCAGAATAGGTAAAGAGCGAAATGCCTGAGTTCGTTCAGTTCTGCTCAGCTGTTTGAAAATCTAACAGTGTAAGAGGTTTATCTGCATAGTAATTCATTAAGTTTTCTAAGGGGACGTTACATATGTCGACCCTTAGCCGAGGATACCTCACTGGAATCTTCTGATTTTTTTGTAATTAGTGTAGCTATCGTTTATTGCTAGCGCGTAATTATAGAAAGAATTTCCTTTGTAGTTGTAGTTTTCCATTATTGTACTGTAAGACAGTTGTGGCATGCATGTAGATCTGCACCAAGTATTTCGCAGCTGCACTAGCAATTAACTAGATATTATTTTCAGTGCTATGTTAATGTCTTTTCTTATTTTGCAATTCAAATTGTGCTTTTCTGTGTTATCGTGTGAAATATTGTGACAATAATGGCGTGTGAGTCACAAATTCTTTCTGATTTACAATGGACCTTACAGAATCCGACGTATACCACATGATAATTGTGTTGAATTTGAAACTCTGCGCCGGCAGGAGTGGCCTTGCGGTTCTAGGCGCTACAGTCTGGAACCGCGTGACCGCTACGGTCGCAGGTTCGAATCCTGCCTCGGGCATGGATGTGTGTGATGTCCTTAGGTTAGTTAGGTTTAAGTAGTTCTAAGTTCTAGGGGACTGATGACCACAGCAGTTAAGTCCCATAGTGCTCAGAGCCATTTTTTTGAAACTCTGCGTACTAGGAAGAGTAAAGGATTGCACCACATTTCACATGTAAAAACCGTTTATTAAAAGATAATCTGCTTTTGAACTTAGTCTTTGCCATAATTTTTTTCACTTCACGTTACTGGTACTCTTTGTCACACTTAGAAACTGTTAACATGCAACTACGTTTTAAAATTAGCTATCCAGTCTAGAATCTAGGGAACATATTTAGACAGTAATTACGAATGATTGTTATAGTGAACAGACGACACAGTGTTATTGTGTGTGTACATTCTTGCTTGTTAGTTGCACGATTACGTAATGACTATAAGGCTTACATACTTAGAACATATACCAGTGCTGCTAATGAGATTTTACTGCAACATTTTGGTTTACTTGAAAATACATTCTGAATTTAAAGTACTTTCTGAGAGATACCAGATGACACAGTGGTTAGTTTATTTGACAGCGACACGATTATATCACGACGCTACTAATGTGTGACACAATTTACATTGTTGCTTTTGCGCTGTATCTGTTTTATCTCTGCACAGTTTTTCTGAATTCTTCTGGAAAGGAAAACATGTTTTAGTAGTAACTTTTGTGGTATAGCTACAATGAGACAGCCTTTTCCGTTGCACAACAATATGTTACAGTACAGAACTTTCTTCATCACAGCAATACGCGTAATAACGAAGATATCTACATGCAAAGCATTTCATTTTTGTTTATGAGGAGGTGAGTGCATTGACTTCAGCAGAACTTGGCTTTTTTTTTTTTTTTTTTTTTTTTTTTGTAATCAGTCTACTGACTGGTTTGATGCAGCCCGCCACGAATTCCTTTCCTGTGCTAATCTCTTCATCTCAGAGTAGCACTTGCAACCTACGTCCTCAATTATTTGCTTGACGTATGCCAATCTCTGTCTTCCTCTACAGTTTTTGCCCTCTACAGCTCCCTCTAGTACGATGGAAGTCATTCCCTCATGTCTTAGCAGATTTCCTATCATCCTGTCCCTTCTCCTTATCAGTGTTTTCCACATATTCCTTTCCTCTGCGATTCTGCGTAGAACCTGTTCATTCCTTACCTTATCAGTCCACCTAATTTTCAAAATTCGTCTATAGCACCACATCTCAAATGCTTCGATTCTCTTCTGTTCCGGTTTTCCCACAGTCCATGTTTCACAACCATACAATGCAGTACTCCAGACGTACATCCTCAGATATTTCTTCCTCAAATTAAGGCCGGTATTTGATATTAGTAGACTTCTCTTGACCAGAAATGCCTTTTTTTGCCATAGCGAGTCTACTTTTGATGTCCTCCTTGCTCCGTCCGTCATTGGTTATTTTACTGCCTAGGTAGCAGAATTCCTTAATTTCATTGACTTCGTGACCATCAATCCTGATGTTAAGTTTCTCGCTGTTCTCATTTCTACTACTTCTCATTACCTTCGTATTTCTCCGATTTACTCTCAAACCATACTGTGTACTCATTAGACTGTTCATTCCGTTCAGCAGATCATTTAATTCTTCTTCACTTTCACTCAGGATAGCAATGTCATCAGCGAATCGTATCATTGATATCCTTTCACCTTGTATTTTAATTCCACTCCTGAAACTTTCTTTTATTTCCATCATTGCTTCCTCGATGTACAGATTGAAGAGTAGAGGCGAAAGGCTACAGCCTTGTCTTACATCCTTCTTAATACGAGCACTTCGTTCTTGATCGTCCACTCTTATTATTCCCTCTTGGTTGTTGTACATATTGTATATGACCCGTCTCTCCCTATAGCTTACCCCTACTTCTTTCACAATCTCGAACAGCTTGCACCATTTTATATTGTCGAACGCTTTTTCCAGGTCGACAAATCCTATGAAAGTGTCTCGATTTTTCTTTAGCCTTGCTTCCATTATTAGCCGTAACGTCAGAATTGCCTCTCTCGTCCCTTTACTTTTCCTAAAGCCAAACTGATCGTCACCTAACGCATTTTCAATTTTCTTTTCCATTCTTCTGTATATTATTCTTGTAAGCAGCTTCGATGCATGAGCTGTTAAGCTGATTGTGCGATAATTCTCGCACTTGTCAGCTCTTGCCGTCTTCGGAATTGTGTGTATGATGCTTTTCCGAAAGTCAGATGGTACATCGCCAGACTCATATATTCTACACACCAATGTGAATAGTCGTTTTGTTGCCACTTCCCCCAATGATTTTAGAAATTCTGATGGAATGTTATCTATCCCTTCTGCCTTATTTGTCCGTAAGTCCTCCAAAGCTCTTTTAAATTCCGATTCTAATACTGGATCCCCTATCTCTTCTAAATCGACTCCTGTCTCTTCTTCTATCACATCAGACAAATCTTCACCCTCATAGAGGCTTTCAATGTATTCTTTCCACCTATCTGCTCTCTCCTCTGCATTTAACAGTGGAATTCCCGTTGCACTCTTAATGTTACCACCGGTGCTTTTAATGTCACCAAAGATTGTTCTGACTTTCCTGCATGCTGAGTCTGTCCTTCCGAGAATCATATCATTTTCGATGTCTTCACATTTTTCCTGCAGCCATTTCGTTTAGCTTCCCTGCACTTCCTATTTATTTCATTCCTCAGCGACTTGTATTTCTGTATTACTGATTTTCCCGGAACATGTTTCTACTTCCTCCTTTCATCAATCAACTGAAGTATTTCTTCTGTTACCCATGGTTTCTTCGCAGCTACCTTCTTTGTACCTATGTTTTCCTTCCCAACTTCTGTGATGGCCCTTTTTAGAGATGTCCATTCCTCTGCAACTGTACTGCCTACTGCGCTATTCCTTATTGCTGTATCTATAGCTTACAGAGGACGATAACTACGAAACTTCCACAGAATTATCTTACAGCAAGACGCACATTTAGCACTACAGGACACGCATTTGAGTGATTAATTTTGTACTTAGAACATTTATTTTTAGAGATTTTTTCATTCCATTGCTGTAATCTGTAACACCTGAGGGTATAATTACATTAATCCTCAGGGGTGTACACGCCTACTTTGTATACCATGTGTTTGGCAAGCACATGGAGCCCTAGCTAATATGGTATTTGGTTATACAACTTTACACATCCGTACCATATTCCTCTAACACAGAATTACGCAGCTATCTGATTATTTAACAGAGAAAGAAATATTTATTTTACTACATCAGTGACAGATGTTTACGTAATTACACAGTTGGATAACTTCACGCTTACGAAATTGTATTTTGTCTGTACTTTGTGAACTGTTCATATTTTTTCGGAACCATTGTGATACTATGAGAGCTTTGAATGATGTATTTGGTATGGGATCATGATTTTTCAGGTACGTTTGAGGTAGATGTCACTATTGAAATGAGCAGAGAATTTTTTTAGGTTTTGAAATTATTGGAGGAAGCTACGACGATTTTGAGATTTGACTGAAATTTTGTGATGTTATTATTATGTCAACGATGTGTATTATGGTGTTGAGGTATGTTTATGATCAATGAGATGATGCTATATGAGGAATCTGATTATGCTCTGTATTTATTACGAGGAAATATTGAAGACGTGTTGAAAACCAAGAATCGTACTTTAAGAGTTATGAAATGTGTGTACATACGTGAATGTTAGTTACCACAATGCTGACAATACTTTTTGGACACTGTTATATATGAGATTTTGTTTCTACACACTTCTAATGTAAATTTATAACCTTTGAATTTTTTTATTTGGTATGAGACTGTCACTGTAGTGGAAACTGCTGTCAGAAATATTTCGGTAAGAAATGTAAGTGACCTTGACGTAATGCGCTGTAGGCGCCAAGCTACGTGACAATCGCCTGGAAAAAAACAATCCGTGCCAATCAGAGGCACAACAACAAAAAAAGTAGAGGCCATTAACCATGCTACTGACATTCCTTTCTAGAAAGCATTGCAAATACGACACACTCATTACTTGGAAAGATACTTACATCTGCACACCTGATTATGACAAGCGTCTTTCTACGAGAGTTGAGAGAATTTCTACTAACTTATGAAATGCCACATGACTATTGAATGATATTTTTATGCTTTACTTTGTACATAATTGCTTATTTCATTTGATATCTGGTTTTCAGCTGTGTTGCAGCATTGGTTTTATAAAATAAAATTTAATGCAATTGCTAATTTAAATACTTTCTGTCAACAGATCTATTAAATAATAATTTTATGATCTACATTATTCAAAAAAAGGAGCACTTTGGAGATCACGTACTTGGTAATTTTTTGTAGAATAAGTTTTTGTGGTGCACCACTTTAATTATATAGACATTAACCCATTAAGCACCAGTGTCCTATTTTGAGGACAGAGCACATATTTATTTATAACTACACAATAAATTATTAATTTGCAACTATTACTGTTCTACGTCATTTGTTGATGCTTTTTGTAACAAATGTATGCTTACAGGGAATTAAAAGCAATAAATCCTACCATTAATTGATTATTGAATACTAGGGTGCACTTTTCGTTATTGCAGGTATTTACTTTATCGACAATTTAGTAATATTTGAAATATGTGGCAAGATCTTTTTGTGATTATTTATAGTCAACAATGTTTCTTTTAAACTACTTGCATTGTTAGCTCAATTGGAGTTATATTCATTGTTTTCCATTGTTATCAAATTTAGTGTACTCAAAATAGGACACTGGGACTTGGTGTTATCATTTCAGTTATTTGTATTGCTGCACGTTCGAATATGAAACTCTGCTACAGCTGATGTATTTTCATTTTAGAATGTGGCAATTTTACTAGATTCTGTTGCTGAGGTACGTAACGACCCCTCTTTTGGATATGAAGTCATTTTGAAATTTACAGCGTATTATGCAAGTATATTTATGAATATGTTATCCATTAGTAAGTAATACAGTTGAAAATATAAATGAATCTTTTCAAAAATTTGGAATATTTGAGGAAAATTTGTCAATTGACGAAATGATAGTCAAATACTATGTATGAAGGGGCTGGAACAGTTTATCCGAGGCAAGCCTATTAGATTTGGCTATAAGTTGTGGTCTCTTTGTGGAGCAAGTGGCTACTGTTTCAAATTTGATTTATACTGTGAAAAGGATCCAGAAGATACTGCAAGGGATGACCTACTATTGGGATCAAGAGTAGTCCTAAACATACTGGACCACATTGAGACACCCGAGAATCATTGTGTGTACTTTGACAATTTCTTCACCAGCAGAGATCTTCTGATTAATCTGAGAAATTTGTGTTTTCGAGCAACTAGGACTGTCAGAGAGAATCGAGTTGGTGACTGTCCACCACTGACCAGCAACGAACTCAAAAAGACAGTTTGAGGAAACTATGACTACCAGTTCCACAGGAATGGTGAAGTCTCATTTGTTTGATCGCCACGACAACAGATGCGTTACAATTGGTACAAATTTTTACAAAGTTGGACCTCTGGGAGCAGCTACGTGGTACAGTAGACAAGCAAGTAAGAAGACACAAGTGCAACAACCTGCTGTTTTGAAGTCGTATAACGCGTACATGGGAGGTGTTGACCATGACTGGTTAGTTGGAAAATATGCAATGGTAATTAGAGGGGGAAAATGGTGCTGGGTCCTATTTACACGTGTGCTGGAAATGCCCCTAATAAATGCCTGTCCCTTCTACAAACTAGCACATGGGAAAAATGCACTGGATTTACTGGATTTCAGACGTCATGTTACATATCTGACATTGGACACTGGAAGACCGAATATTGGACATCCAATGGAATACCCATCAAGTCAGTTGAGAGTGATACCAGACATCAGGTTTGATGGAATTGGTCATATGATTGACAAAAGAAGCATGCAAAGACGTGTAAGAGCTAAATGCAACGGGAAACCAAAAACATATTGTGTTAAATGCCATGTAACACTGTGTGTGAAGTGTTTTGTACCATTTTACAAGAAATAAATGGTTAACAGTTGAATACAGTTTAGCATGCTATACGATACTGTTAGATCCCAGCATCCTATTTTGAGGACAGCTATTATATCAGCATGTATAAATATTCTTTGGCTATTTTTGTACATATTGGCCGGCCGCGGTGGTCTAGCGGTTCTAGGCGCGCAGTCCGGAACGGCGCGACTGCTACGGTCGCAGGTTCGAATCCTGCCTCGGGCATGGATGTGTGTGATGTCCTTAGGTTAGTTAGGTTTAAGTAGTTCTAAGTTCTAGGGGACTGATGACCACAGTAGTTAAGTCCCATAGTGCTCAGAGCCATTTTTTTTGTACTTATTGTGGTTCATACACTATGTACATTATAATTAAGGAATAAAAAGTTCAACTTTAAAAAAATTAATTTGGGACTTAATGGGTTAAGATGTGATTAGACATTTCCCTTATCTGCATTGCTGTCTTTAGTATACTACTTTTTCTGCTTGAGCTTTGTCATATTTAGGTATAAGTTACTGCATTTGCTGCTGCTGCTTGCCAGACATGGTGCTATTAAATTTAACTTTGTATTACTCTGTTAAGCCAGTTTTACTACTGATTTATTTTTCTTGTTTCCTGCACTTTGCCTTATGTTAGTTGTAATGTTGCATTTGCTTTGCTAATTTATATTTATTGCTGCTTGCTTTGACAATTTGCATTATTTGTCATTGCTGTTTGTGTTAATTTGTTGTGTGTTGCTGCACTGCCTCGTCCCTTAGTATATATATCTGAGCTCAGTAGATTTAAGTTAGCTTAAGAGGGGGTAGGCTCTGTAAGAGAATGAGTTTTGATGAATTGGAAGAAATGCATTGACAAGGTATAAAACAATTGAAATAAGAGGAAACATCTATGAAATGAAGTTTTGGGTTGGACTGCAGTACCAAATGTCACACTGAAAACAAACCCTGACCTGTCCTTTGTGTCATCCCACTATGTGTCTGTGTACCTTGTGTATTTGTGTTCTTCCTGTCTTTATGTGTTTATCTGATAAGACTTCTGTTGTAGAATTTTTCTATTTATGTTGTGATGCATGTACCGTCAGACCGATGTTCACCAATTATGGATTAAAGTTAAGTATTCCAGAAGCTACGTACCTTTTTTCGCTAGTCTCTATTCCTTTAACTGTTCCAGACCTCACGCCAGCCTGCATGAGCTTAAATGCGTGCCTTTCGGCTTCCTCTCATAGTGTCTTGGCTGTCTTGCCAAGTCACAACACCAATACCATTATTTCTACAAGGACTGCAGTGGGTCTGCACCTCTGGTGGCGCACCAATGCCATAATCTCTACAAGGACTACAGTGGGACTACTCTGTGATGACCTGCCTACTAATATTCTTCAAAACTTCGACTGACTCTGCTGTGGGTTTGCTCTGTTGTGGCCCATTACCTGTCTGCATGTCAAGAGTGAGCACTCTCTTTCCGTTGGAAGGACAACACTACTTCTTCAAGACTGCGTGGAAATCCACTACTTCTGTGTGCATTTTCTTTCACTGCTTAGACTTTGTGCATGAAATTGTAATTAATACTGTGATCAATGATCAGGACTGTGTTTATGGACTGTGAGAAAATTTTAGCTTTTGACTAACATTGTATCGATAAGTGCGTGCATTTGATATATTTGATTGCGTTAATATGAAAAAATTTTCAAATATGTATTGACCAGTGCTAAAAACAATTTGTAAAATTTTTTGTGGGGAGCATGGGGCCTATGTAAGTAGGCTGTTTAGGTTTTTATGTTGGTAAAGCCACATAGCGCTCTGTATGAAAATCACTGGCTGTGCTGCGTGCAGTCAGTGGCTGGTTTGCATTGTTGTTGGCTATTGTAGTGTTGGGCAGCTGGATGTTAACAGCGCGTAGCGTTCCACAGTTGGAGGTGAGCCGCCAGCAGTGGAGGATGTGGGGAGAGAGATGGCGGAGTTTTGAGAGTGGATGATCTGGACGTGTGTCCATCAGAGACAGTAAATTTGTAAGATTGGATGTCATGAACTGCTATATATATATTATGACTGTTGAACACTATTAAGGTAAATGCATTGTTTGTTCTCTATCAAAATCTTTCATTAGCTAACTATGCCTATCAGTAGTTAGTGCCTTCAGTAGTTAGAATCTCTTATTTATCTAGCAGTATTGGCGCTCGCTGTATTGCTGTAGTTCGAGTAACGAAGATTTTTGTGAGGTAAGTGATTTGTGAAAGGTATAGGTTAATGTTAGTCAGGGCCATTATTTGTATGGATTATTGAACGTCAGATTGCGTTGCGCTAAAAATATTGTGTGTCAGTTTAGGGTTGATCAGAATAGGTAAAGAGCGAAATGTCTGAGTATGTCCAGTTCTGCTCAGCTGTTTGAAAATCAAATAATGTAAGAGGTTTATCTTCATTAAGTTTTCTAAGGGGACGTTTCAACATTCTTGCATTTTCTTAGGTCTTGCTTCCAGCCACCTCAGTGATTCTTTCACCTTTCATAAAGCCAAACTGATCGTGAATTTTGTTTTCCGTTCTCCTGAATATTATTCTGTTCAATAGCTTGGAAGCATGAGCCAACAGTTCTCGCGCTTAACTGCGGCTGATATCTTCGGGGATAGGCGGCTGATATTCTTTCCGCATGCTTGATGGTATGTCTACAGACTAATAGGGTCTACAAACCAAACTGAATGGCTGACGTAATCCGTTAGAAATTTTCCCGTCTTTCCAGGCCTTTTCCAAGTTCGCCTCATCCTTTTGTGATTTTTGGACAGTGTATTACGATTGGAGAATTCAATTAGTCTTGCATCTCGCTCATTTTCATTCCGGAGCCCATATTATGTCGTAAATCTTTCTATCCCTTCCGCTATCACGATTATTATAGTTTCATCTCCCTTTATGTACTGAATCATAATTTCAACGTCCTCATATATTTTCTCTACATATTCCGCTTGTTGCGTCGGCGTGTATATCTGAAATATTGTTGAACTTCGTTTACTGTACATTAATTGGTTTACTCTACCCTTCCAATCATGAAGGGTTATACTCCCGTTATTCCATTCTCCAGAAATAACAAAGGTGCATAAAAGTTGTAGCTTTTCGCACCCCAGACAATAATGCGTGGGGTGTGGCAAATGTGTCTTGGGCGAATGAACCCTACGAGACAGTGCTCTTCAGCTCAACGTTGTACATACGAGGTGCATTCAAGTTCTAAGGCATCCGATTTTTTTTCTCTGGACTGGAAAGAGATAGAAACATGCGCATTGTTTTAAAATGAGGCCGTGTTCATTGTCAATATGTCCCAGAGATGGCAGCACTGTACGACAGATGGAATTTTACCGCCAGCGGCGAGAATGAGAACTGTTTTAAATACTTAAAATGGCGACGTTTTCCTTACTTGAACAGCGTGCAATCATTCGTTTTTCTGAATTTGCGTGGTGTGAAACCAACTGAAATTCATCGACAGTTGAAGGAGACATGTGGTGATGGAGTTATGGATGTTTCAAAAGTGCGTTCGTGGGTGCGACAGTTTAATGAATACAGAACATCGTGTGACAACAAACTGAAACAACCTCGGGCTCGCACAAGCCGGTCTGACGACATGATCGAGAAAGTGGAGAGAATTGTTTTGGGGGATCGCCGAATGACTGTTGAACAGATCGCCTCCAGAGTTGACATTTCTGTGGGCTCTGTGCACACAATCCTGCATGACGACCTGAAAATGCGAAAAGTGTCATCCAGGTGGGTGCCACGAATGCTGATGGACGACCAGATGGCTGCCCGTGTGGCATGTTGCCAAGCAATGTTGACGCGCAACGACAGCATGAATGGGACTTTCTTTTCGTCGGTTGTGACAATGGATGAGACGTGGATGCCATTTTTCAATCCAGAAACAAAGCGCCAGTCAGCTCAATGGAAGTACACAGATTCACCACCACCAAAAAAATTTCGGGTAACCGCCAGTGATGAAAAAATGAGGGTGTCCATGTTCTGGGACAGCGAGGGCGTAATCCTTACCCATTGCGTTCCAAAGAGCACTACGGTAACAGGTGCAACCTACGAAAATGTTTTGAAGAACAAATTCTTTCCTGCACTGCAACAAAAACGTCCGGGAAGGGCTGCGCGTGTGCTGTTTCACCAAGACAACGCACCCGCACATCGAGCTAACGTTACGCAACAGTTTCTTCGTGATAACAACTTTGAAGTGATTGCTCATGCTCCCTACTCACCTGACCTGCCTCCTAGTGACTTTTGGCTTTTTCCAACAATGAAAGACACTCTCCGTGGCCGCACATTCACCAGCCGTGCTGCTATCGCCTCATCGATTTTCCAGTGGTCAAAACAGACTCCTAAAGAAGCCTTCGCCGCTACCATGGAATCATGGCGTCAGCGTTGTGAAAAATGTGTACGTCTGCAGGGCGATTACGTCGAGACGAAACGCCAGTTTCATCGATTTTGGGTGAGTAGTTAATTAGAAAAAAAATCGGAGGCCTTAGAACTTGAATGCACCTCGTACAAATGACCATCACTTGCGTGTAAGCAGTATCTGCTTTCATCGCTGAAGACCACGGCGTCACATTCCAAGTGATGCTCTGACAGCAGGCCAGCTGTGCTCGTCTATGCTGTGGCGTAGATGGAGGACGGTCTAGAGGTCGAGCCTCTTGTGTAAGTAGAAGACAGGCTAGAGGCGCGCTTGCACCTAGTACCACTGCTAATAATCGGTTCGCAGCAGGTCGTGTTGACACTTCTGGGCTCACAAGAACTCTTACCTGTGCTGTGCCAGCTGTACTATCTGCCACTGCTGCCCTTACAGTAAGACGAACCTGGCGGGCGTCTGTGATACGTGGACGTCCAGAACCTCGTCTACCTGTGTGAGAATGTTCACGTGACCCGTGATACCAGCATCGTTGCACAAGTGAAGCAGCAGATCTACCTTTGTGCATTCTGCGAAAGGATCATCCCGCCACTCGGAAAGCCTCAATGCGACCCGTTTCAGGCTTACTCAGATGGTTTTGGGAAGCGCGAGTCCGTCTCTGTACTATGGTTACCTGCTTTCTTCACACGTTTGCACCACACTGAGCCTTTTGTCTGTGAGCAATCCCTGTTAAAGAGGAGAGACAGATGGCACTCTGGTAGGCATGTAACTATGCTATCTTATCAGAAAATCTAGTCCCCCCAGGCGGTATACTCCGTCATTAGATCAGAATGGACGTCGTCTCTCCAGGTGTCCTTTTCTTTACCGGCACTTTATGAAAGGTCGAACACAAAGTAGAAAGAACTGAAAGTGGATGGTATAGTCTACCATTTGCAACAGCGCATTTTAAAGGCAAAGCGAGTAATAAGTATAGCTAATATGTTGATAACTAAATAAAAAAAGTAAAAGACGTGGACGGCAAATTAGAAAGCTCAATCAAGGACATGAATGGTGCCAAAGAAATAGTGACGATAGTAACTCCATTAAATAAAAAAATGCAGTGTGGTTTAGCACAGACAGCCCAGGTAACATCATGCGTCATTATCTGTAACTACACATATAGCGACTCGGCAATAGACAAATTATCAAAAGCAGAGATCGTTTCGTATTTCGAAATATAAACTGGTTTAATATATGCTGTTTTTTTTATTCTGGACGTAATAATTTTCTCTCAGCGGCGAACGTATTCACACTTTGTCATTCCTTGCCAGACGCCGATGGTATAATTCTAACCTGCGATCTAGAAGTGAACTGTCACAGTGATTTTAACTGACTGAGTAAAAGTAGTTCTTTGCGTGAATGTATTGGTATGGTATGGTTTTAAGGCTTTTTAGATCACACCGGCAGTTTCTAAGAAGACCTCGCCCAGCGTCCTGTCGTCTGCCATCCAGGTCCTCGTGTGGCCTCATTAATAGGAATAGTTAGACATCTGAATATCTCAATATCAGGATTTGTATCCTACCTATACGTCTTCAGAGAGCAAGTGAGTGTCAGCTCCACGTCACTTGTTTTGAAAAGTTGTAAGCTTACAGCACTCAACGAGCGGTTCAAGCGACTTTTATCCCCTAAAAAACCGTTACTTCAGCAGCAAAAGTGCATCCAGTAGCTCGGAATATTCCTGACCCCGAAAGACAGCAACTTACCACTTTATACAGCGGAGCTTTCAGCTTCTTTGAAAGCCTGCCCATCCTTGGAGCTCACAGATAGCGCACGCGCAACCGTATCGTCTACAGGGGGTCGGCGGAGTGGGGGGGGGGGAGGGGGTGGTCTTTCGCAGGCTTGAAGAGAACACGTTTTTAAACTTGTGGTGACTAAAGAGCTTTTTAACGACCGCACGCAGCAGAGGTCACGTTTCAGCGTGTAGTGTCGAAACGCTACAACGTATTTATCAATTATGTCAGAGAAGGAAAAGCCGTGATCATTATGCATTATTAGTAGCTAATCAGATTAATCACTTTTAATGCTTTCTGACTTATCTGAAGTAAGGAAGGAAGTATTACATGCCTTAAATTTCGCATAAATTGCTTAATTAACAATGATGGGAAAGGACTGCTTGTTTTCAGTAACTGCACACCGAATTATAGCTACCTCAAAAATGCTAATTAAGACTGTCACAAGTTTTCTACAATAGCTGAGGATATAAACGCGCAACACTGTAAGTAGCTGTCTGCTCGGCAACACATTCACAAAATGTTGTCTCTCCACCGTAAACCTGTCACTGAAGATTGGTCCTTTTGTGACATCGCAACACCACTTTTCTATGTGGCCTCGGGCTCGAAATGTCATCCATGAATCGTTAACCTGAGTTTTCACACGCCATGTACGTCTTCTAATTTGTTACTGTGGTTCTGTGATTGTCTCATTCATTGTAAATGAACACTTTCTCATCGTCATTTGTGAGCGTACTTTCCGTGAATAAAATGAGAACGGTCTGGAGATGTTACTGCTTTGGTCTTTTTCCCTCTGGGTACTACTCCTCTTCGAATGTCAGGAGGTATTCCACCAACACTTACTCCAGACTGGTGAGCCGAGATTCAATTCTGGGAATTCTTATGTGTTAGCCGTGCGTGGCTCATGTTCCCGCCATCATGTATTTTACACCCTGCTTTTAACGTACTTTCACCTCACTATGTTAATTTAAATTACTGGTGTTACTGAGTTGCTGCTTTGCCTGACCGTGACCGGCGCTAGCAGTACGTATCGATATATCCCCTCTCGTAGTACCTTTGCTCGACTGCTATTACTTCCCGGTCGTTGTCTGTCGTAAGCTAGTTGAGTTCGGGTCGCGAGTTCGGGCTGCTAATCATTTGTAACGCGTCTGGAGCGCAGTCCGGGCCTGCCAGTCGGGAAGTTGCAATGCGGCACTAGTGCAGTCGGGTTGGAGCAGCTTTGAGGTCTGCGTCGACATGGCTCGCCCGACCATTGCCACTACGCATCACTTAAGCCGGATCGGATCTTGGTGTATCGTCGCTCGGTCACCCTATCAGACGACGCGTTTTGGCTCGCTGATTGTTCATGAGTCGGCTGTGTGTTACCTGGCGAAACGTTGTTGTAATGCCTCGTGTAAGGAGGAGAAATGCGTACCATCACGTTTCCGACTTTGATAAACGTCGGTTTGTAGCCTATCGCGATTGCGGTTTATCGTATCGCAACATTGCTGTTCGCGTTGGTCGAGATCCAACGACTATTAGCAGAATATGAAATCGGTGAGTTCAAAAGGGTAATACGGAACGCCGTGATGGATCCCAACGGCCTCGTATCACTAGCAGTCGAGATGACAGGCATCTTATCCGCATGGCTGTAACGGGTCGTGCAGCCACGTCTCGATCCCTGAGTCAACAGAGGGGACGTTTGCAAGACAACAACCTGCGATAGTGTACTCAACGACCAACCTGGGTGTACGAATGGGAAAAAGTCATTTTTTTCGGACGAATCCAGGTTCTGTTTACAGCATCATGATGGTGGCATTCGTGTTTGGCGACATCGCGGTGAACGCACATTGGAAGTGAGTAATCGTCATCGCCATACTGGCGTATCACCCGGCGTGTTGGTATGGGGTGCCATTGGTTACACGTCTCGGTCACGTCTTGTTCGTATTGACGGCACTTTGAACAGTGGACGTTATGTTTCAGATGTGTTACCACCCGTGGCTCTACCCTTCATTCAATTCCTGCGAAACCCTACATTTCAGCAGGTTAATGCACGACCGCATGTTGGAAGTCCTGTACGGGCCTTTCTGGATACAGAAAATGTTCGACTGCTGCCCTGGCCAGCACATTCTCCACATATCTCACCAATTGAATACGTCTGTCAATGGTGGGTGAGCATCTGGCTCGTCACAATACGCCAATCACTACTCTTGATGAACTGTGGTACCGTGTTGAAGCTGCATGGGCAGCTGTGCCTGCACACGCCATCCAAGCTCTGTCTGTCTCAATGCCCAGGCGTATCAAGGCCGTTATTACGGCCTGAGGTGGTTGTTCTGGGTACTGATTTCTCAGGATCTATGCACCCAAATTGCATGAAAATGTAATCACATGTCAGTCCTAGTATAATATATTTGTCCAATGAATACCCGTTTATCATCTGCATTTCTTCTTGGTGTAGCAATTTTAATGGCCAGTAATGTATATTCTCCTTGTGAAAGACTGAAGAGTGGTGTGAAGCAGTTCTCTGCGCTAGTCTGTCCGGACCAAGTTTTTCGATCTGTACAACTTAAATTCATTTGTACTTGCTTACTGTTTTTTAACCTTGGTCTCCCTCCATAATTCCGACCCCTTCCCCTCCTCGCGAGCACACACACTTCCCTACATTATAAAATTATCCCTTGGGGTCTCAGGCACAGAAACATAATTAGTGCTAGGGGATGTCTATTAGTTAGAAATGCTTTTCTTACTATTGGTAGTCTATATTTCATATCCACACTACGTCTGCCATCAGGTTTTTTCCTGCCCCAATAGAAAAATGTTGGTACTACCTTTATTGGCTCGCGTCCAAATCTAATTCCCTCAGTATCGTCTGATTTTTTTCGAGTACATTCTGATTTCCTAATTTTACTTTAGAATAAGTTCACTTAATAGCCTCCTTCCAAGACTATCCATTCCATTCAACTGCTCTTCCATTTCCTTTATTCCCTCTGACTAAATTACTAAGTCGTGACAAAACTTCACTTTTTATTCAGTCTCCATGTAAGTTAATCGTCTTTCAAGAATTCTTCTTGGTTTCCTTTACTACTTGCTCAATGTTCACATTGAGTTGCGTAGAGTATAAGCTACAACACTGTATCACTCTCTTCTGAACTGCTTCTTCCTCTTCCTGGCCTTCGACTGTCGTAACTGCAGTGTGCATCTTTCACCATCCGTAAATAACTTCGTGTCACCGTTACTATATTCTGAATTGAAAGGAGTATTGTCCAGCCGACACTGAATTTTTTTTTTAAATCCACACCTGCCTCAAATGTTATTGTATGTTTCTTAACAATCTTTGCTAGGATAAGACTAAGTACTGCCTCGCGTGTACATTTCACAGGAACCCAAAATGACATTCCCGGAGGTCGGCTTCTGCGAATTTTTGCATTCTTCTGTAAGTTATTAGTATCAGCATTTCCCACGTGTGCCCACTAATTTCACAGGCGTCACCACACACTTTCTTTAGGACTGGAATTTTTATATTCATCTCGAAGCCTGAGGGTATTTCCCCTGCCTCAAATACCTTGTGATGCCTGGCTTCCCCAAGATTCTTAGTAATTGTGATGGAATTTCGGATAGTACAGGAGATTTTTTTCGACTTAGTTGTTTGACTTTTAATGATTTGTAAAGTACTTATAGGTAACGAGAGAGATGTTATCGTGGGATAAAAAGGAGCACCGGAGATTGGTTTTTTTTCCCTGAGGCGAACACAGGAAGTTACTCCCAGACTCTGGGCATCGTTGTGTACGCCTACAGCAACTAAAAAAAAAAAAAAAATGTTTCAAATGGCTCTGAGCACTATGGGACTTAACATCTGAGGTCATCAGTCCCCTAGAACTTAGAACTACTTAAACCTAACTAACCTAAGGACATCACACACATCCATGCCAGAGGCAGGATTCGAACCTGCGACCGTAACGGTCGCGCGGTTCCAGACTGAAGCGCCTAGAACCCTACAGCAACTCACAGATTGCCTTTGTCTTCTATAACAAATTACCTGTCCGTTCGCAGATCGTGTCATAATCGTGTCATGAACATTATGGACAGAAGGGTACTTGTGCTGCCATCCTGGTCACCTGACCTAAATCCATTTGAGAATATAAGGGCACCACAAATCGAATGTCTTTGTCCGAGACCGATCTTATAATTTTAAAGAGCCACGAGCGTTGATTGAGCTATTATGGATAACGACAGATTCCCAAAGCTTCCGGATATCTTACAACTAAGAGTCGCGACCTACAAGGAAGGTAGCTTTAATTTAATTTCTCATATACTTATTTCAATGCATTGGACCATCACCGTACTTCAATAGAACAAACCCACGGTAAACATCGATGTGAGCCATTTTGGCACAGAGCACATTTAACTGTCAGCATTTACAGCTGATATCCATTCAAGCATAACTGCATTACAGTTAACCTTCCCGCTTAATTCGTGTGAGTATTGTAGCTGTATAAGGGTGACTGTGTTTGGAAATAACAGTAGGGCACATCGGTGAATTATGAGTGATACCAATAAAAGTTAGTTAACAAATACCTCTGAACAGGCTGTCTTGGTGGGGAAAAATTCCCTTTCTATTCTTTACTCCTTTGGCAGGTATTCCGTTAGCAGGAAGATCATCTCGTAATACTCAGTAGATTATTTGGATTATGATGTGGAAATGCTATCGCCTTGTCTATGGAACCAATCCAAAGTCGTCGAAAGTGATTAAGAAGCACAGAAGAAAAGTAAAATTACAGGCATGGAAAGTGGAAATGTGTCTCACTATCCCTTTTGTAATAAGCATGCCTTCATGGTCTTCGTTAACTGTGGCTAGGCTATCATCCAATATTGTATCTGGTTATGTGAGACAGAAAGACTTTCCAGGTATCCTTAGTCAATGACAAGAAATTTTTCCCTGCTATTTCAAATCAGTGGCATTTCGTGTGCAATAGTGGCCTTAATTGTGAAAAATAGTAACAAAGAATTAACTACAGATGCGGAGAGGAAAGGTCAGTTCGCTGGAGGTATTTCGGCTTGGACTTTTTTCACATCATTCATTTCATATAAAATATATAAACTGGCAAATATTGTAGCTTATTTCGCTGGGAAAGATCTTGAGGTGTCTGAAGTGGAGCTTTATGCAAATAATGCAGTACTCACAAACTGAGGCGTGCCTAATTGGGATCTGGAGACAATTAGCGACGGGTCATTATATTTAGGTTAGAGGCAGGCAGAGCGGCAGGTAAATGAACGAACCGACGAGTCGGACGTTGAAACGTAATGAGTGTTCCGAGCAGGTTGTGGTTACAGCACGTAAGAATTTGAAAAACGACTTATTTCAATCATCAGCGGGCGTTAATACAGAATTCTATATTCAGAACCGGTTTCTATCTTCAGACATCATAAACTTTTTGTAACAGGTTGCAGAAACAAACACAGAAAATAAAACGTTCTTCTGTAGGTTGTTATAAATACTTTTACCGTATCTGAAAAAAGATCTGAAGGTGTAAACCTGCATAAAATAAAGATTTATTTATCAGGAGTGGTTGAAAGAGGACGTTTTCCAAAAGAGGTTTCCTTATCCAAAGTACGGGATACATAGAAAGCATCCAAGTAGCAAGCCGTCCCAAGGCAACATAATTTAAGAATCGTCGAGTTTTTTGTGACACCGCATTTCAATAATTCAGTACCCTGATTCGATGGTGTTTAGTAACAGCATAGTTTGAACATTGCAATAAACTGTGGCGATGTTAGTTATTTCACACTGTAGACAGAATTAGATGGAGACAAAGGAACTTCATCGCTTTTGGAGCTAGTGGGTGCAGGTTTCTTCCCAATAAACTGAACCAAGGACCCTCAGAAAATAATATGTCGGTCTTCCATCAGTCAGCGTACAATCGTATGAGATATGGAACTATATTATATAAAATTGTGAGACAAGTAAAAATTATGTTTGTTTGTGTGTGTGTGTGTGTGTGTGTGTGTGTGTGTGTGTGTGTGTGTGTGCTGTCCGTCTAGGTACCGAACTTAACCCCAGTTGATCAGCCAGTAACATGTAACCTGACAGTTAAAGCGGAAATCACCTTGGCATTTTACACACACACACACACACACACACACACACACACACACACACACACACACACACCTCAAATATAAACTTCACACGAGGTGTTGGGAGACGACTTGAGACTCGTATACGGTAGATCCCCGAATATTCGAAGCCAGTCTGGATTAGGAGTCAAGAAACATCAATCCTACGAGTGATGTTCAATAAATGATGTAACACATTTTCTTTCTGGGCCACTTTCCGTCAGAAAAATGTGGAATTTGTTATGGGACGTCGTGGAATATACCCGCATTAGCCACTTCAGTTTCACGAAGTTCAGACAGGTGACGGCGCTATACGCAACCTTAAAATGGGCTCTGTAACGGAGAACGTTTCAAGCAGAGAACTGTCACTGAGTTTCTCTTAGCGGAAAACCAGAGCATCGTAGATATTCAAAGGCACTTGCAGAATGCTTCCGGAGACCTGCCAGTGAATAAAATCACGCTAAGTCGTTGAACGAGGTGTCGCCATCACCGCAAGAAGGTCGCGCAAACCCATCGGATCCCTCGCGTGCCGGCCGGTCCTGCAATGTCAGAACGTGCGGACACTCTCATTCTATACATCCCAATCAAAAACCTCGCTACACAACTTGATGTGTCGGTTGATAGCACTGATAAACTCATCCGCCAGTTGGAATTCTCAAAGCCGTGTGCCCGCTCTGTTCTTCAACAAGCAACAGAAAACCATAAAGAGCAACGAGAGACCATCTCTGCGGAATTGCTTGCGCATCACGAGCCTGACGTATATATTTTTTTGTCGAACATCGCCACAGGCAATTATACATGGGTTAATCACTTCGAACCAGAAACAAAACGTCAATCCGTGGAATGGCGCTATACCACCTCTCCTCCGAAGAAAAAGTTCAAAGCCGCACTCTCAGCCAGTAAAGTTATAGCGGCGGTGTTCTGGGGCTCTGGAACGGTTGTTCTGTTTGACTTCCTCCATCGTGATGCAATAGTCAACTTTGAAGTGTATTCTACTACTCTCAGGAAACCCAAGAAACCACTTCAAAGTGTTCGTCGTCACAAAAATACAGACTAACTTCACCCTCTCAGGGCCACAAAATGCCTCACAAATGTGTGCGCACCCGAGTGGAGCTCACAGAACTTCATAGAACTGTTCTTCCTCATCAACCCCTCCCCCCCTTGTTTTTGAGTCATTAGTCTTCTAACAGGTTTGATGCAGCGCTCTATGAATTCCTCTCCTGTCGCAACCCTTTAATCTCGGAGTAACACTTGCAACCCACGTCATCAATTGCTGTAGTTGTTGCATAGATTCCAGCCTCTGTCTTCCACTAGTTTTTACTCTCTACACATCCCTCTAGTACTATGGAAGTTATTCCACTATGTGTTAACACATGTCCTGCTATCCTATCCCTTCTTCTTGTCAGTGTTTTCTATGCATTCCTTTCCTAGCCGATTCTCCAGAGAAACTCCTGATTTCTTACCTTATGAATCGATCTGATTCTCAATATTCTATTGTAGCACCACATCTCAAAAGCTTCGATTCTCTTCTGTTCTGGTTTTCCCCATTATGTCTCACTGCCATGAAAAGCTGTGCTCCATATGTACACTCCTGGAAATTGAAATAAGAACACCGTGAATTCATTGTCCCAGGAAGGGGAAACTTTATTGACACATTCCTGGGGTCAGATACATCACATGATCACACTGACAGAACCACAGGCACATAGACACAGGCAACAGAGCATGCACAATGTCGGCACTAGTACAGTGTATATCCACCTTTCGCAGCAATGCAGGCTGCTATTCTCCCATGGAGACGATCGTAGAGATGCTGGATGTAGTCCTGTGGAACGGCTTGCCATGCCATTTCCACCTGGCGCCTCAGTTGGACCAGCGTTCGTGCTGGACGTGCAGACCGCGTGAGACGACGCTTCATCCAGTCCCAAACATGCTCAATGGGGGACAGATCCGGAGATCTTGCTGGCCAGGGTAGTTGACTTACACCTTCTAGAGCACGTTGGGTGGCACGGGATACATGCGGACGTGCATTGTCCTGTTGGAACAGCAAGTTCCCTTGCCGGTCTAGGAATGGTAGAACGATGGGTTCGATGACGGTTTGGATGTACCGTGCACTATTCAGTGTCCCCTCGACGATCACCAGTGGTGTACGGCCAGTGTAGGAGATCGCTCCCCACACCATGATGCCGGGTGTTGGCCCTGTGTGCCTCGGTCGTATGCAGTCCTGATTGTGGCGCTCACCTGCACGGCACCAAACACGCATACGACCATCATTGGCACCAAGGCAGAAGCGACTCTCATCGCTGAAGACGACACGTCTCCATTCGTCCCTCCATTCACGCCCGTCGCGACGCCACTGGAGGCGGGCTGCACGATGTTGGGGCGTGAGCGGAAGACGGCCTAACGGTGTGCGGGACCGTAGCCCAGCTTCATGGAGACGGTTGCGAATGGTCCTCGCCGATACCCCAGGAGCAACAGTGTCCCTAATTTGCTGGGAAGTGGCGGTGCGGTCCCCTACGGCACTGCGTAGGATCCTACGGTCTTGGCGTGCATCCGTGCGTCGCAGCGGTCCGGTCCCAGGTCGACGGGCACGTGCACCTTCCGCCGACCGCTGGCGACAACATCGATGTACCGTGGAGACCTCACGCCCCACGTGTTGAGCAATTCGGCGGTACGTCCACCCGGTCTCCCGCATGCCCACTATACGCCCTCGCTCAAAGTCCGACAACTGCACATACGGTTCCTGGTGTGTCCGCTGTGCCGTGCGTGTGATCATTGCTTGTACAGCCCTCTCGCAGTGTCCGGAGCAAGTATGGTGGGTTTGACACACCGGTGTCAATGTGTTCTTTTTTCCATTTCCAGGAGTGTACATTCTCAGAAATTTATTTCTCAAATTAAGGCCTATGTTTGATACTAGCAGACTTCTCTTGGTCATGAATGCCGTTTTTGCCAATGCCAGTCTGATTTTCATATCCTCTGCGCTCCGTATATCGTGGGGTATTTTGCTGCCGAGTTACAAAATTCCTTCGTGATCACCAATTCCGATGTTTGGTCCCTCGCTGTTCTCATTTCTGCTACTTCCCATTAGTTTCATCCTCCTTCGATTCACTTTCAGTCCACATTCTGTACTCAGTGGATCGTTCCTTCCATTCAGCAGATTCTGTCACCTTCTTCACTTTCACTGAGGATAGCAATGTCATCAGCGAATCTTTTAATATCTTTTCGCATTGAATTTTTATTCTACTCTTGAACCATTGTTTCATTTTCGCCATTGCTACTTCGATGTGTAGATTTAATACTAGGGGCAAAAACCTATATCCCTGTCTTACATTTTTTTTAACCCAAGCACTTTTTACTTTGTCCTCCACTCTTCCTGTTCCCTCTGGGCTCTTGTACATTTTGTATATCACCCATCTTTCCCGACAGCTTATCCCTGTTTTCCTCAGATTTTCGAATTTATTGCACCAGTTTACATGATCGAAAAGTTTCTACAAGACGACAAATTTTATAAATGTGTCTTGATGTTTCTTCAGACTTGCTCCCATTATCAAATTCAACGTCAGAACTGCCATCCACCCTACGAACTCGATCTCGCACCTTTCGCTTTACATTTGTTTGCCCCAAAGGAGGATACACTCCTCGGGAACCAGTACGTGGATGATGTGGCGGTCGTTGATGCATCAAGACGTTGGATCCGACGTCGACCAATAGAGTCGTACCACGCAGTGCATAGGCCGTCACAGTAAGGTGGTGTAAAGCCGTCGCATTGAAAGGATATTATGTTAAAAACAGGTTTTTGTAGCCAAGAGATTTCTGATAATATGGTGTATTGGAATCCTGAATAAAACCAACCAACATTCAGAAAAAAAGTGTGTTGCATTACGCCCTTAGCAAAAACGAAAATATTAGTTACACAGCGTGAAAATGTTCTATCAACATAGCGTCACTACCGCTGGTCGCTCAACTTCTACAAAGTGGAACATTGTGATACCTCGCTGGACGAAAAATATGACTATAGCTACTGAGTTTAAAAAAAATGTTAATGATCTACCATATAATTAGATATATAGTGATGGCCATACAGGATAACGTAACAACTTATATTTGACACTTTACATGTATAATAAAAGTGGGAAATATGTGGGAGACCGCTTCAAAGTAATTTTTGAGCTACTGAACGACGTTAACTAAATTATAATTATCCCTGCCAGCTCGAATAGTCAGTTGCTTGCTTCCAACTAAAATCCATAGGTACGTACCCATTGCAACAGTGGGATTTCAGAACATGACTATGAAGGGAAGAGGGAAACATATTGATGTTGCACAGTATATGAGACTGATTTATGAGGAATAAATTCTCAGTTAATGAAATTTCATATGTTCAGTAGTATTCGCAGGACGGAATTACAATCTGGCAAACGGTCAAAATGATTCACTCTGTCGGTGTGAAACTGCACATTGGTGTCAGTGGCGTTTAGAAACATCTAAAATCATTAAGGTCAAACATGTCTTCAGGGGATGATGGGATCCCAACCACATTCTACACAGAATTTTCAGCTGAGTTATCTCTCAACTGAATAATAATATACCGTAGAAACCTTGAATAAAAACTTATGGCCATACATTGAAAAACACCATTTAGAGCCCATCTACAAGAGGGGCAACAAACCTCATACAAAAAACTAATGTTCTGTCTCATTGACGATCCTCTCTTGTAAAATCCAAGAAGAAATTCTGACCTCAGCCGTAACGACATATCACGTAATAATGACTATCTCGAAATAATGGCGTCATCCGTGCCTACCAGTAAGGATTAAGAAAACATCGATCTTGAGAAGCTCAATCTGCGCTTTTCTGAAATAATGTTAGTGCAGAAATGGTTCAAGGAAATCAGGTGGATTCAGTATTTCTTGACTTCTATAAAAAATTGACTCTATACGTTTAGCAATAAAATGGAAAATTGTATGGAGTATCAAACAATATATGTGATTGCTTTGAGGATATCTTGGAAGGTAGGATGCAGCACTTTATAGTCATCGACAAAAGTAGAAGTAACTTCAGGCTTGCCCCAAGGAACTGTGTTTGGATCCTTTTTGTCCATGTTACGTATTAATGACTTGGTAGCCAATATTAATACCAACTTAAGAACTTTAGCAGATATTGCAGTTGTCTATAATTAAATATTGTCAAGGAAGTAACTGCAAAAATATACAATGACAACTTGATAAGAGTTCTAAATGATGGAAAGATCGCAAACTTGCTTTAAATGTACATAAATGTAAAATTAGACGCCTGATAAAATGAAAAGTAATCTATGAACACATCAATGATTCGTAATTAGAAGTTGCGAGCTAATCCACAAACATGTGTGTAATAATCTGTAGTTATAAGAAAAAAAAAATAATCGTATAGGCTCAGACTTCGATCCAGTGAAAGACGTGGGCTTGGTTCGCACTCCTTGGATGTTTTTGTTGTCGTCCTCAGCCCAAAGATTCGTCTGATGCAGCTCTGAATGCTACTCCATCCTGTGCAAAGCTCTTCGTCTCCGATTAGCTACTGCAACCTATATGCCCCTGAATCTGCTTACTAAATTCTTCTCTTGGTCTCCCTCCACAATTTTTACCCTCCACGGTTCCCTTCAGTACTAAATTGGCGATCCCTTGATCCCTCAGAATGAGTCCTACCAACCAATCCCTACTTTTTGTCAAGTTGTGCCACAAATTTCTCTTCTCCCCATTTCTACTCAGTACCTCCTTATTAGTTCTGTGATCTACCCATCTAATCTCCAGCATTCTTCTGTAGCACCACATTTCAAAAACTTTTATTCTCTTCTTGAGTAAACAGTTTATCGTCCCTGTTTCACTTTCATACATGTCTAGACCCCTTTACTTTTTGCTCAATACACAGATTGAATAACATCGGGGATAGGCTACAATCCTGTCTCACTCCCTTCCCAACCACTGCTTCCCTTTCCTGCCCCTCGACTCTTATAACTGCCATCTGGTTTCTATACAATTGTAAATAGCCTTTCGCTCCCTGTATGTTACCCCTGCCAACTTTAGAATTAGAAAAAGAGTATTCCAGTCAACATTGTCAAAAGCTTTCTCTAAGTCTACAAATGCTGGGAACGTAGGTTTGCCTTTCCTTAATCTTTCTTCTAAGATAAGTCGCAGGGTAAGTATTGCCTCACGTGTTCCAATATTTGTACGGAATCCAAACTGATGCTCCCCGTGGTCGGCTTCTACCAGGTTTTTGCATTCGTCTGTAAAGGATTCGCGTTAGTATTTTGCAGCTGTGACTTATTAAACTGATAGTTTGGTAATTTTCACATCTGTCAACACCTGCTTTCTTTGAAATTGAAATTATTATATTCTTCTTGAAGTTTGAGGGTATTTCGCCTGTCTCATACATCTTGCTCACAAGGTGGTAGAGTTTTGTCAGAACTGGAATGTAGTAGAATTAAATCAGGTGACGATGAGAAAATTAGATTAAGAAATGAGACAATTAAAGCAATAATTGTGTTTTGCTGTTTGAGAAGCAAAATAACTGATGATGGTTGAAGTAGGGAGGAAACAAGATGTAGACTGGCAATGGCAAGGAAAGCGTTTCTGAAGAAGACAAATTTGTTAACATTGAGTATAAATTTAAGTGTCAGGAAGTCGTTCCTGAAAGTATTTGTATGGAGTGTAGCCATGTATGGAAGTGAAACATGGACGATAAATAGTTTGGAAAGGAAGGGAACTGAAGCTTTCGAAATGTGGTACTACAGAAGAATGCTGAAGATTAGATGGGTAGACCACATAACTAATGAGGAGGTATTGAAGAGAACTGGGGAGAAGTGGAGTTTGTGGCACAACTTGACAAGAAGAAGGGATCTGTTGGTAGGACATGTTCTGAGGCATCAAGGGATCACCAATGTAGTATTGGAGGGCAGCGTGGAGGGTAAAAACCGTAGAGGGAGACCAAGAGATGAATACACTAAGCAGATTCAGAAGTATGTAGGTTGCAGTAGTTACTCAGAGATGAAGAAGCTTGCACAGGATAGAGCAGCATGGAGAGCTGCATCAAACCAGTCTCAGGACTGAAGTTCACAACAACAACAACAACACAATAACATACCATTGTCCTCATTTTGCTTTTGTTGCTGTTCATCTTATATCCTTCCTTTACTATCTCTGACAGAATTAGAACGTCATCATCGAACCTCAAAGTTTTTATTCCCTAGACTTCAATTCATACTCAATTTTTTTCTTTTACTTCCTTCACTGCTTGCTCAACATATAGATTGAATGACATCTGGGATAAGCTACAACCCTGTTTCACTCCCTTCTCAACCACTGCTACACTTCTATGCCCCTAGGATATTATAACTACCGTCTGGTTTCTATACAAACTGTAAATAGCCGTTCGCTCCCTGTATTTTACTCCTGCCATCTTTAGAATTTGAAAGAGTGTATTCGAGTCGGGATTTTCAAAGTCAACAAATGCTATGAACGTAGTCTTACCTTTTCCTAATCTCTTTTCTGTGAGATGTCGTACGTTCAGTGTCCCTACATTTCTCAGGAATGCAAACTGATCTTCCTCAAGGTCGCATTCTACGAGTTTTCCATTCTTCTGTTAAGGATTAATGTTAATATTTTGGAGCCGTGACTTATTACATTGATAATTCAGTAATTTTCACACCTGCCAGCGCCTGCTTTCTTTGGAACTGGGATTATTATATTCTTCTTGAAATATGAGGCTATTTCGCCTGTCTCATACATCTTGCTCACCAGAGGGAAGAGTTTTGTCATGGCTGGCTCTCTCAAGGCTGTCAGTAGCTGTAACGGCATGTTGTAACTCCTTCCATAGCTTATTTGTTTTTTATTCTTGCGATGGCATTTGCAAGCTAACATTCCAAAGATGTTCGGGCTCACATGCGGTTTCTCTTCGACGAAATGTCTTGGCTCAAACTATTCTAGGGGTTGAGACGCACGTGTCGCATTACACGCCCTAAATTAGGCACTTGTGACCCTTTGGTTAAATTGTCTGGCTGGTGGCAAATTTACGAAAAAGCAGAGATAGTAAAGGAAGGATATAAGATGAACAGCAACAAAAGCAAAATTAGGATAATGGAAAAAGCAAAGTTAATACAACATATAATAACAGTAATAATAATATCGAGAACTAAATTAATGACTCATAAACGGTGTAAGCCACTCAGTTGCGATTTGGTTAGAACAATGTTTATTCAGAAAGTAAACTAATAGCGAAACTGGTAGTAATTAGAATTACTGTTACACCCGAGTGCATATCCATTCGAAACAGTTCGATCATTCACAATATCATTGCGAAACGCAAGTCCGATACTCCACCTGGTCATTTACACGAACAGTTCGCACTTGGCGAGTGGCTGCTCACCGCTCAGAGACTATGTACCGCGATACCACACTACTCGAAATTTTCTAAGTCGTTTGTTTCACCTCCTAAAGACCGACTGTCTGCTTTCGCGTCTCAATCCGAACTGTGCCCTTTGGTGTCTAGACCAGAACTGTCCCTCTGCCCGTCTCCGGCCGCGTCCCCCACGTTAAATAATCAAAGCTTGGTCACTTTCACGTTCTAAATAATGTAACAATATATATCCATTACATAATAAGCGTTAAATTCTCTTACATAAAACCAGTACGATTTTCACCCTAACTTTTAATGCCACGGCCAGAAGCCTTGCATCAATGTGCTTTCTGATATATAAATTATGAACATAAGTAACTATTATGCACTAAACTTTACAACAAATATTCTATTACCTAATGATTCAACGAGGTGTCATGCTGTCGTCGTTCAGTGTGTTCTGTGTGGAGGAAATTAGGATTTGATGCTTACCTAAAGATACTGATAATATAAATTTACTATATCTTTTAAACAAATAAAGTTACAGAGTTAATACTTACAACATTCGTCATTTCAATGATGCGCCTCTGTATGAAATGTCGATCGTTGAGATCGACCAAAGCGTTCAGGTTATAGCAATCAGGTCTTTGTTACAAAACTTTTTAATTTGACTTAAAGAGTCAATACTAAGCTATTACAGATGTGATCAATGCTCAAGTTTTATTGGGATCACTCTGAAAATTTATGAAGGATGGTAGATTAAAATTACTGTGGCTTCATTTCTTGAATTACTACAGGATTAAATAGTTTTAATAAATGTTTCCCTTTATGGCCGACCTTAGATCCGCCATATTTAACACTGCTACCTCTTTGGCCACAAACAACTTCTACGGGGTTTTCTCCCACTTGCACACTACAGCGCCTAGGTCTCATTCAGCACAATCGACTCGAAGCCTGTGAATTTTCCTATCTCATGGCGAATCTGTCGTTAACTCACACATTACCTTGTTGCTCTTAATTGGAGCATCAAAATCTCTCCATCAGTCAGCGTACAATCGTATGAGATATGGAACTTTATTATATAAAATTGTGAGACAAGTAAAAATTATGTTTGTGTGTGTGTGTGTGTGTGTGTGTGTGTGTGTGTGTGCTGTCCGTCTAGGTACCGAACTTAACCCTAGTTGACCAGCCAGTAACATGTAACCTGACAGTTAAAGCGGAAATCACCTTGGCATTTTACACACACACACACACACACACACACACACACACCTCAAATATAAACTTCACACGAGGTGTTAGAAGACGACTTGAGACTCGTATCGGTAGATCCCCGAATATTCGAAGCCAGTCTGGATTAGGAGTCAAGAAACATCAATACTACGAGTGAAGTTCAATAAATGATGTAAGACATTTTCTTTCTGGGCCACTTTCCGTCAGAAAAATGTGGAATTTATTATGGGACATCGTGGAATATACCCGCATCAGCCACTTCAGTTTCACGAAGTTCAGACAGGTGACGGCGCTATACGCAACCTTAAAATGGGCTCTGTAACGGAGAACGTTTCAAGCAGAGAACTGTCACTGAGCTTCTCTTAGCGGAAAACCAGAGCATCGTAGATATTCAAAGGCACTTGCAGAATGCTTTCGGAGACCTGCCAGTGAAGAAAATCACGCTAAGTCGTTGAACGAGGTGTTGCCATCATCGCAAGAAGGTCGCGCAAACCCATCGGATCTCCCGCGTGCCGGCCGGTCCTGCAATGTCAGAACGTGCGGACACTCTCATTCTATACATCCCAATCAAAAATCTCGCTACACAACTTGATGTGTCTGTTGATAGCATTGATAAACTCATCCGCCAGTTGGAATTCTCAAAGCCGTGTGCCCGCTCTGTTCTTCGACAAGCAACAGAAAACCATAAAGAGCAACGAGAGACCATCTCTGCGGAATTGCTTGCGCATCACGAGCCTGACGTATATATTTTTTGTCGAACATCGCCACAGGCAATTATACATGGGTTAATCACTTCGAACCAGAAACAAAACGTCAATCCATGGAATGGCGCTATACCACCTCTCCTCCGAAGAAAAAGTTCAAAGCCGCACTCTCAGCCAGTAAAGTTATGGCGGCGGTGTTCTGGGGCTCTGGAACGGTTGTTCTGTTTGACTTCCTCCATCGTGATGCAATGATCAACTTTGAAGTGTATTCTACTACTCTCAGGAAACCCAAGAAACCACTTCAAAGTGTTCGTCGTCACAAAAATACAGACTAACTTCACCCTCTCCAGGCCACAAAATGCCTCACAAATGTGTGCGCACCCGAGTGGAGGTCACAGAACTTCATAGCACTGTTCTTCCTCATCAACCCCTCCCCCCCCCCCCCCCCCCTAGTTTTTGAGTCATTAGTCTTCTAACAGGTTTGATGCAGCGCTCTATGAATTCCTCTCCTGTCGCAACCCTTTAATCTCGGAGTAACACTTGCAACCCACGTCATCAATTACTGTAGTTGTTGCATAGATTCCAGCCTCTGTCTTCCGCTAGTTTTTACTCTCTACACATCCCTCTAGTACTATGGAAGTTATTCCACTATGTGTTAACACATGTCCTGCTATCCTATCCCTTCTTCTTGTCAGTGTTTTCTATGCATTCCTTTCCTAGCCGATTCTCCAGAGAAACTCCTGATTTCTTACCTTATGAATCGATCTGATTCTCAATATTCTATTGTAGCACCACATCTCAAAAGCTTCGATTCTCTTCTGTTCTGGTTTTCCCCATTATGTCTCACTGCCATGAAAAGCTGTGCTCCATATGTACATTCTCAGAAATTTATTTCTCAAATTAAGGCCTATGTTTGATACTAGCAGACTTCTCTTGGCCATGAATGCCGTTTTTGCCAATGCCAGTCTGATTTTCATATCCTCCTCGCTCCGTATATCGTGGGGTATTTTGCTGCCGAGTTACAAAATTCCTTCGTGATCACCAATTCCGATGTTTGGTCCCTCGCTGTTCTCATTTCTGCTACTTCCCATTAGTTTCATCCTCCTTCGATTCACTTTCAGTCCACATTCTGTACTCATTGGATCGTTCCTTCCATTCAGCAGATTCTGTCACCTTCACTTTCACTGAGGATAGCAATGTCATCAGCGAATATTTTAATATCTTTTCGCATTGAATTTTTATTCTACTCTTGAACCATTGTTTTATTTTCGCCATTGCTACTTCGATGTGTAGATTTAATACTAGGGGCAAAAACCTATATCCCTGTCTTACTTTTTTTTTAATCCAAGCACTTTTTACTTGGTCCTCCACTCTTCCTGTTCTCTCTTGGTTCTTGTACATTTTGTATATCACCCATCTTTCCCGATAGCTTATCCCTGTTTTCCTCAGATTTTTGAATTTATTGCACCAGTTTACATGATCGAAAAGTTTCTACAAGACGACAAATTTTATAAATGTGTCTTGATGTTTCTTCAGACTTGCTCCCATTATCAAATTCAACGTCAGAACTGCCCTCCACCCTACGACCTAGATTTCGCACCTTTCGCTTTACATTTGTTTGCCCCAAAGGAGGATACACTCCTCGGGAACCAGTACGTGGATGATGTGGAGGTTGTTGACGCATCAAGACGTTGGCTCCGACGTCGACCAATAGAGTCGTACCACGCAGTGCACAGGCCGTCACAGTAAGGTGGTGTAAAGCCGTCGCATTGAAAGGATATTATGTTAAAAACAGGTTTTTGTAGCCAAGAGATTTCTGATAATATGGTGTATTGGAATCCTGAATAAAACCAACCAGCATTCAGAAAAAAGTCTGTTGCATTACGCCCTTCGCAAAAACGAAAATGTTAGTTACACAGTGTGAAAATGTTCTATCAACATAGCGTCACTACCGCTGGTCGCTCAACTTCTACAAAGTGGAACATTTTGATACCTCGCTGGACGAAAAATATGACTATAGCTACTGAGTTTAAAAAAATGTTAATGATCTACCATATAATTAGATATATAGTGATGGCCATACAGGATAACGTAACAACTTATATTTGACACTTTACATGTATAATAAAAGTGGGAAATATGTGGGAGACCGCTTCAAAGTAATTTTTGAGCAATTGAACGACGTTAACTAAATTATAATTATCCCTGCCAGCTCGAATAGTCAGTTGCTTCCAACTAAAATCCATAGGTACGTATCCATTGCAACAGTGGGATTTCAGAACATGACTATGAAGGGAAGAAGAAAACATATTGATGTTGCACAGTATATGAGACTGATTTATGAGGAATAAATTCTCAGTTAATGAAATTTCATATGTAAAGTAGTATTCGCAGGACGAAATTACAATCTGGCAAACGATCAAAGTGAATCATTCTGTCAGTGTGAAACTGCACATTGGTGTCAGTGGCGTTTAGAAACATCTAAAATCATTAAGGTCAAACATGTCTTCAGGGGATGATGGGATCCCAACCACATTCTACACAGAATTTTCAGCTGAGTTATCTCCCAACTGAATAATAATATACCGTAGAAACCTTGAATAAAAACTTATGGCCATACATTGAAAAAACACCATTTACAACCCATCTACAAGAGGGGTTACAAATCTCATACAAAAAACTAATGTTCTGTCTCATTGACGATCCTCTCTTGTAAAATCCAAGAAGAAATTCTGAATTCAGGCGTAACGAGATATCGCGAAATAATGACTATCTCGAAATAATGGCGTCATCCGTGCCTACCAGTAAGGATTAAGAAAACATCGATCTTGAGAAGCTCAATCTGCACTTTTCTGAAATAATGTTCGTGCAGAATTGGATCAAGGAAATCAGGTGGATTCAGTATTTCTTGACTTCTATAAAAAATTGACTCTATACGTTTAGCAATAAAATGGAAAATTGTATGGAGTATCAAACAATATATGTGATTGCTTTGAGGATATCTTGGAAGGTAGGATGCAGCACTTTATAGTCATCGACAAAAGTAGAAGTAACTTCAGGCTTGCCCCAAGGAACTGTGTTTGGATCCTTTTTGTCCATGTTACGTATTAATGACTTGGCAGCCAATATTAATAGCAACTTAAGAACTTTAGCAGATATTGCAGTTGTCTATAATTAAATATTGTCAAGGAAGTAACTGCAAAAATATACAATGACAACTTGATAAGAGTTCTAAATGATGGAAAGATCGCAAACTTGCTTTAAATGTACATAAATGTAAAATTAGACGCCTGATAAAATGAAAAGTAGTCTATGAACACATCAATGATTCGTAATTAGAAGCAGCGAGCTAATCCACAAACATGTGTGTAATAATCTGTAGTTATAAGAAAAAAAAATAATCGTATAGGCTCAGACTTCGATCCAGTGAAAGACGTGCGCTTGTTACGCACTCCTTTGATGTTTTATTTGTCGTCTTCAGCCCAAAGATTGGTCTGATGCAGCTCTGCATGCTACTCCATCCTGTGCAAAGCTCTTCGTCTCCGATTAGCTACTGCAACCTATATGCCCCTGAATCTGCTTACTGTATTCTTCTCTTGGTCTCCCTCCACAATTTTTACCCTCCACGGTTCCCTTCAGTACTAAATTGGCGATCCCTTGATCCCTCAGAATGAGTCCTACCAACCAATCCCTACTTCTTGTCAAGTTGTGCCACAAATTTCTCTTCTCCCCATTTCTACTCAGTACCTCCTAATTAGTTCTGTGATCTACCCATCTAATCTCCAGCATTCTTCTGTAGCACCACATTTCAAAAACTTTTATTCTCTTCTTGAGTAAATAGTTTATCGTCCGTGTTTCACTTTCATACATGTCTAGACTCCTTTACTTTTTGCTCAATATACAGATAGAATAACATCGGGGATAGGCTACAACCCTGTCTCACTCCCTTCCCAACCACTGCTTCGCTTTCCTGCCCCTCGACTCTTATAACTGCCATCTGGTTTCTATACAATTGTAAATAGCCTTTCGCTCCCTGTGTTTTACCCCTGCCAACTTTAGAATTAGAAAGAGAGTATTCCAGTCAACATTGTCAAAAGCTTTCTCTAAGTCTACAAATGCTGGGAACGTAGGTTTGCCTTTCCTTAATCTTTCTTCTAAGATAAGTCGCAGGGTAAGTATTGCCTCACGTGTTCCAATATTTGTACGGAATCCAAACTGATGCTCCCCGAGGTCGGCTTCTACCAGTTTTTGCATTCGTCTGTAAAGAATTCGCGTTAGTATTTTGCAGCTGTGACTTATTAAACTGATAGTTTGGTAATTTTCACATCTGTCAACACCTGATTTCTTTGAAATTGGAATTATTATATTCTTCTTGAAGTCTGAGGGTATTTCGCCTGTCTCATACATCTTGCTCACCAGGTGGTAGAGTTTTGTCAGAACTGGAATGTAGTAGAATTAAATCAGGTGACGATGAGAAAATTAGATTAAGAAATGAGACAATTAAAGTAGTAATTGAGTTTTGCTGTTTGAGAAGCAAAATAATTGATGATGGTCGAAGTAGGGAGGAAACAAGATGTAGACTGGCAATGGCAAGGAAAGCGTTTCTGAAGAAGACAAATTTGTTAACATCGAGTATAAATTTAAGTATCAGGAAGTCGTTTCTGAAAGTATTTGTATGGAGTGTAGCCACGTATGGAAGTGAAATATTGACTATAAGCAGCTTAGACAAGAAGAGAATAGAAGCTTTCGAAATGTGGTGCTGCAGAAGAACGCTGAAAATTAGATGGGTAGATCGCGTACCTATTTTGGAGGTACTGAATAGAATTGGGAAGAAGAGGAATTTGTGGAACAACTTGACTAGAAGAAGGGATCGGTTGGTAGGACATGTTCTGAGGCATCAAGGGATCACCAATGTAGTATTGGAGGGCAGCGTGGAGGGTAAAAACCGTAGAGGGAGACCAAGAGATGAATACACTAAGCAGATTCAGAAGTATGTAGGTTGCAGTAGTTACTCAGAGATGAAGAAGCTTGCACAGGATAGAGCAGCATGGAGACCTGCATCAAACCGGTCTCAGGACTGAAGTTCACAATAGCAACAACAACAACACAATAACATTCCATTATCCTCATTTTGCTTTTGTTGCTGTTCATCTTATATCCTTCCTTTACTATCTCTGACAGAATTAGAACGTCATCATCAAACCTCAAAGTTTTTATTTCTTCTCCCTAGACTTCAATTCATACTCCACTTTTTTCTTTTACTTCCTTCACTGCTTGCTCAACATATAGATTGAATGACATCTGGGATAAGCTACAACCCTGTTTCACTCCCTTCTCAACCACTGCTACACTTCTATGCCCCTAGGATCTTTTAACTACCGTCTGGTTTCTGTACAAACTGTAAATAGCCGTTCGCTCCCTGTATTTTACTACTACCATCTTTAGAATTTGAAAGAGTGTATTCAAGTCAGCATTTTCAAAGTCAACAAATGCTATGAACGTAGTCTTACCTTTTCCTAATCTCTTTTCTGTGAGATGTCGTACGTTCACTGTCCCTAAATTTCTCCGGAATGCAAACTGATCTTCCTCAAGGTCGCATTCTACGAGTTTTCCATTCTTCTGTTAAGGATTAATGTTAATATTTTGGAGCCGTGACTTATTACAGTGATAATTCAGTAATTTTCACACCTGCCAGCACCTGTTTTCATTGGAACTGGGATTATTATATTCTTCTTGAAGTATGAGGCTATTTCGCCTGTCTCATACATCTTGCTCACCAGAGGGAAGAGTTATGTCATGGCTGGCTCTCTCAAGGCTGTCAGTAGCTCTAACGGCATGTTGTAACTTCTTCCATAGCTTGTTTGATTTTTATTCTTGCGATGGCATTTGCAAGCTAACATACCAAAGATGTTCGGGCTCACATGCGGTTCCTCTTCGACGAAATGTCTTGGCTCAAACTATTCTAGGGGTTGAGACGCACTTGTGACCCTTTTGTTAAATTGTCTGGCTGGTGGCAAATTATACGAAAAAGCAGAGATAGTAAAGGAAGGATATAAGATGAACAGCAACAAAAGCAAAATTAGGATAATGGAAAAAGCAAAGTTAATATAACATATAATAACAGTAATAATAATATCGGGAACTAAATTAACGACTCATAAACGGTGTAAGCCACACAGTTGCGATTTGGTTAGAACAATGTTTATTCAGAAAGCAAACTAATAGCGAAACTTGTAGTAATTAGAATTACTGTTACACCCGAGTGCATATCCATTCCAAACAGTTCGATCATTCATAATCTCATTGCGAAACGCAAGTCCGATACTCCACCTGGTCATTTACACGAACAGTTCACACTTGGCGCGTGGCTGCTTACCGCTCAGAGACTATGTCCCGCGATACCACACTACTCGAAATTTTCTAAGTCGTTTGTTTCACTTCCTAAAGACCGACTGTCTGCTTTCGCGTCTCAATCCGCACTGTGCCCTTTGGTGTCTAGACCAGAACTGTCCCTCTGCCAGTCTCCGGCCGCGTCCCCCACGTTAAATAATCAAAGCTTGGTCACTTTCACGTTCTAAATAAAGTAAAAATATATATCCATTACATAATAAACGTTGAATTCTCGTATATAAAACCAGTACGATTTTCATCCTAACTTTGAATGCCACGGCCAGGAGCCTTGCATCAATGTGCTTTCTGATATATAAATTATGAACATAAGTAACTATTATGCACTAAACTTTACAGCACATATTCTATTACCTAATGATTCAACGAGGTGTCATGCTGTGTGTTCTGTGTGGAGGAAATTAGGAGCTGATGCTTAACTAAAAATACTGATAATATAAATTTACTATATCTTTTAAACAAATAAAGTTACAGAGTTGATACTTACAACATTCGTCATTTCAATGATGCGCTTCTGTATGAAATGTCGATCGTTAAGATCGACCAAAGCGTTCAGGTTATAGCAATCTGGTCTTTGTTACAAAACTTTTTAATTTGACTTAAACAGTCAATACTAAGCTATTACAGATATGATCAATGCTCAAGTTTTATTGGGATCACTCTGAAAATTTATGAAGGATGGTAGATTAAAATTACTGTGGCTTCATTTCTTGAATTACTACAGAATTAAATAGTTTTAATAAATGTTTCCCTTTATGGCCGACCTTAGATCCGCCATATTTAACACTGCTACCTCTTTGGCCACAAACAACTTCTACGGGGTTTTCCTCCACTTGCACACTACAGCGCCTAGGCCTCATTCAGCACAATCGACGCCTGTGAATTTTACTATCTCATGGCGAATCTGCGCTCTTTGTGGCACACGGTCCTGCGCGACAGGGTTCGTTTTACAGTTCCTGAAAGCTGACTCTTTCGGCCATATATTTAAATGAGAGAGAAATACTCGTTAACTCACACATTACCTTGTTGCTCTTAATTGGAGCATCAAAATCTCATACTTGACGAAATATGGGAGCAGGTAGTTTGTTATATTTTTCCTCAAATGCAGCAGTGCCTCTGATGTAGCCATAACAGTTTCCTTTTCCCGTTTTGACCTTTTGGTTCGAAAGCACGGGTGAATGGTTTGAATGCTTTGTAGAAGTCAAAGAAGTCCATTTGCTTATTTTCCGAAGTGGCATTATAAACGCTAAGAATGTTGCGTTTTAGGTGTCGCAAATATGTCTCCCTGAACCAACTTCAGCGAATCACAGGCCTTCCCGCCTTCAAGTCGACTGCAAAAACAGCTAGAAGCCCTTAGCGCCTTTTCTGCCCATCCTCGTTGGGTGGTGTAGCGGGCGCCACCTCCCTCTCCTCAAATATTCGGATTCCGCTCTGAACAAGCGATAGAGGTTGACTTTGTGTCGAGGAATGGTTTTCCAGTCCTCGGTCGGTAAGCAGTTGTATTCCTAGTGGACAGCAAATTAGAATAAGTCGCGATGTATCTGAGTTTGGAAATCACTAGACTTTAAATAGTCAGCGCTTTCTTGTTGCCCTCTAAAAAATTCTTAGTGTATTATGTACTTACTGCCTGTCAAATTCACTTACTCTTTTGGCGCTTTGGACTTTGTGCTCGTGCTTTGTCCCTTATTCATTTTCATGCACGTAGACCCGAAGTGTATCCACGCTAAGTAACGTCTTTAGCCCTTATTTAGATCAGTGTAGCGATTTTCCCGCTTATTCTTTAATTGGTGTGCTAAATGAATATTTACGAGTGAGTAAGTTTTCAAGAGATAGAATCTTGTTGCTTTGTGCTCAGTCCTGATACCTCGTGGCGAGTAGATAATTCGTTGGTTGGGTCTACAGTGGAGTTAAATGATTAATATTCTTGTCCTTGTTATTAGTAGTGACTTTCATTTCCAATAATCCAAGATTTCTTTCCACAACGGTCAAACTACCGCCCATACTTCTCTTTTCTCTCCTAATCGCTTTATCTTATTCCTTATTCTAGAGAGATACGACTACTGAGACGATATGCACACAATTCATAATAGGGTGTATATTGTGGAATGGTACAGGGACTTACAATAACTAGCCTTTATTTGCAGCCACAAGGAAGACAATCTGAGTAATAAATTTGATTTTCGCACATGAAATCTTTTTAATCATTATATCACTGCCTCCCTCCTACAGCAGAAAGTTAACGTATTAGAATTTGTAGAGCACTTGTTAAGAATTTCATGACATTTGTAAAGGAAATAATGTGAGTTGAATCATGTCGTCGTACGGTGAGTCGTGTGTTGAATTACCACTGCATATAGCTTGATTGATTAGTTTCATGACAGGGCTTAATTTCTTCTCTGACCTGACAGGACCATTGTATACGTGACAGACATTTATAGATGATTTACTTGTCATTCTTACATAAAATGTGCCTCATAGGTTGGCATTAAACTAAAATCCACCTGCTGCGGTGAAAGAGAGTATGTTATTAGCAGTGTTATTGTGGGAGACTTTAATTACAGGCATCTTAGGCACGTTTCCTATCCCTTATATAAAATTCTATACCCCTTCTTGGTTGGACTGTTCCACCTAGTGAGCGTAATCTGTCCTATAAATCCCATAATGCTACTTCTCATTACCAGGCACCTATTTTGCCAGTGGCAGGATTCTAAGAAAATGGTCAGTTTACAAAGGAGACTGCTTAAAAATTGTTTGTGCATCCCCAATTAGCATAGTGTCCATGTGTGTGTATGATCTGCACCAGATAGGACCAGTGGGGACTATTGAACGTGTAGAAAGTTGAGCGGTACGAATGGTCCTAAGTTTGAATGATGGAACTGCTGGGTGGAAATAAAATATTCGAAATATCAACCTCTTGAAAATAGGTGAAAACTATCCCGTGAATTCCTGCTTACTAGCACTTAGTGAAGTGTCGTATTCTTCAGCCCTCTATGTATCGCTCCGTAGGGACCGTCAGTACGAAATAAAATTACAGCACCCACAGAGGCAATTAGACGTTAGCTCCGCCAAGGCACTTCACGCAGATTTTCAGAGTATGTATTTAGATGTGGAAGTATTCGGTATGTGAATCCCTCACACACTGCCTTCGTCAACATAGTTGACAGTAAAAGTCAACACCGTGAAACAAAAGTTTCCGCTATGAAATGAGGTCCTTGAGAAAAATAGGTTGCAGACGCTTTTAACGTCAGATGCTACTGAAGAAAGCGATGCGGTGTATACACAGCGACACGTTTACCTTGCACATATAGCTAACTTATCAGCAGAGCAACTGTTTGCCGCGAGAGTCCCAGTTGTAGAAAGATAACTGGGAACGATGCCGCTCCGCTACCCGTTTAATTACAGGAAATAAAAGTTCTGGAGTTTGCACAGCACACAGCAGTCGGAGCAGTGGAGCTAAGCGGAAGGGGTGGAGAGAAGTTCACGTGAATTAGTCCAAGGGCGGATACGGAAGTGCGTTTCGCGCTAATAACTTTGTTAATCCATATACTGCATATACACCAGGGCCCCTAGAAAAAGTTACATTGTTATATCAGAGGAAATTTCCTAGAATGTTAATTATACTTTTGTTCATTTCATTCCAAAGTTTCTGAGGCGAAAATATAATTACTATCTTACATGACAGCACGCAGTAGTCGCACAATAAAACGTTGCTAAAACAAACTTTTGCTAAAACGAACTTGAAAATTCTTATCCTTCTATATAGCTGTGCACGTAGTTCACACCTTCAACTTGGTAGGCGTCAGCTGCTGGAAACTTTCATATGTTATCAATTTTACCACCTTTCGAATGGTTTTATGCTTCGTTTCTTCTTTTACGATCTTGTGCTAACCTTGAGACATTGCGCATCACAACGACTCGGTCAGAAAGAGTGGGCGCGGTGTTGCGGTATTGTAGTAGAGGAAAGTCTGAGGTCCTATAGGTAGGCGTTCACAAGTCCGCTCGGTGAGGACACTCTCAGAAGAGCATCCACATGTGAATCCCAACGTTCTGCTGCCGGTCAGATAAATCTTAATGGAGAATACGAATGATGAAACAAAAATGGCCAATAAGCAAGTAATATGCAGCATGTTTCAGGTTGAGTAGTAAATAAGTCATGACTAACTGCACTCCATGTGAAGCACAGTAGCAAACCATCTAAAGAAGAGTACCCCTGGCTCAAGTGTAATGCAAGGACGTGCAGCCACGCTAAGCACATCAAGCTGTGGTTTCAGCCACTGTGTTCCAAAAAGTGCAATGTGACGGCACACAGTTACCAAACGCAATTTTCATGAGGAGGTCGGTGGTAGAAATTCGACTTATTAAAGGACAAAGAGACTAGCGTTTAAAACTATATTGAAACTCTGATTCTTTAACAATTGGAAGCAGACTTACAAAAATCGCTCACGCAATAGAACATACTCTGCCACGAATTGAGTTAATAAATGCTAAAGGAGTGGCAAATCTATAAATTCTGAGTGCAAGCCAGGTGAATAAATAACTTTACTTGATGTCAAGCTGACTGACCAGAAAATTAAGAAAAATTCCACTAAAAAATTCCCCTTTTGAAGCACAACATTAATTACGTGCAAGCAATCACCGCAGCAACAACTTACCTGAAAATCTGCACACTTCTCAAATCGAGCATTACGAAATCATACATCCAAAATTCAACGTCCTCTCCGTTTTTATCTCTGTGGTCTCTTAGAATTTTCAGACCACTTAGTAGCAAGACGAACATCCGACTCACCTAATTTTCACAGAATGATACTGGCAACGACAATGCTACTGGTAACCAAAGACCACATTGCTTGTACTCACAACCTCTATCATAAAAATATCTAGTGTACAGATATGTTGCATGACATATAAAATGAAAATAGAGCTCACATTACTTTAACTGAATACAAAAAAAAACTAGAAACCTTAACAAGGTTTTCATTTCGCTATGGTTTTATATATTGATTAACATTTTTCTTTGATGTTCATGCTGTGAAGTTGTGCTTCTGGTTACATAACTGATTTTTCTACCATGATTTGTTAGTCAATTCTACTGTATCGTTCAGGCACGCCGCACATCTTTACAAATGTCGAATATGTCGATATGATATTTGTGCATGGGTTTTGTAATCCAAAGGATTCTGCTGATTGTACAGAACAAAGTAGTAGATTTCCTAACCGCAGGGCACCGATTAATGAGTATTTATTCACATTTTCACTGAGCCGCGTCAGGCTTGTGCAGCACCCAGCGGTCATATACCTCTTTAGAGTGTGAATGAAGTGGATGATATTGTTCAGTTGGTAGAACACAATCATTCAAAAAGAACACTCAGAATTTCTACTCTTATTGTTGTACCACACACAGGACGGGGAAAATTGAACTGGACCAGGAATTATACTCTAAGAAAAAAAATTTTTCCGAATAGGACGGAAATCGGTGTGTGACGCACATGTACAAACAACTAATAGTAATCCAATGAATTTGTGGCATGCACCAGCGCAAATACTAGTTCTTCAATAGATATTCGGCCACATATCATGGACGACACCCGGGCGAAATATCAGTTGGAGAAGTGGTATTTGCCTGGCTGCAAGCCCGAAATTTAATGGATTATTCACCACGACACGAGAAGATAAAAATGCACAAATGGTTACAGTTTCAGAGAAACAGAAAAAGAGCTTCACGGTTTGGGGTAGTCAGTAATTCGTTGGGTCACCTCTGTCCCTCATGCAAACAGTTACTCGTCTGCTAGTTGATTGATGCAGTTGTTTGATGTCCTCCTGAGGTATCTCGTGCCATATTCTGTCCATAGTGCTCAAATCGTTCTCAACTGTGGAGAGATCCGGCGACCTTGGTGATCAAGGTGGGGTCTGGCAAGCACGAAGACAAGGAATAGAAATATTCGCCGTGTGTGGGCGAGTATTATCTCGCTGTAATGTAAGCCCAGGATGGAAGGCCACGAAAGGCAACAAAACTCAGAATTTCATCGCTGTACCGCTGTAAGGGTGCCTCGCAAGACAGCCAAAGGGGTCCAGCTTTGAAAATGGTCTTCCAGGTTCAATTTGAAGTGGTGATTATCACTGAGGACAGTTCGACTCCAGTCAGTGAGATTCCAGGCCGAATAAGCATCTGGAGATGCCCTGAACAACGGTGGGATACGACCCTGAGTACAGCTCGCCACGCAGCCCGACAGCGAGTAGTGACGCTCGGGACTACCATTTCGCTTCATAGCAGGAAGCCTTTGGTTGTCATCCGCCCCACCCTTACAGCACAGCGGTACGGCAACGATAATCGATACCTCTCTTTGTTGCCCTTCATGACATGCCATCATGAGTTTACATTCCAGCAAGATAACACCCGCCCGCAAACGGCGAAAGCGTCTATTGCTGGTCTTCGTGCTTGCTAAATCCTATCTTTGCCAGCAAGGTCACCGGATCTCTCCTCAGTTGAGAACGTTGGGAGTATCTGGACAGGAGACTCGTACCATCTCGGGATTTTGACAATAACGCGTCAATTGGGCAGAATTTGGCACAATATCACTCAGGAAGACATCTAACAGCTATTAATCAACGCCAAGCAGAATAGCTGCTTGCATAAGGGCCAGAGGAGGACAGTGCTTTACTGACTTGCTAGTTTGGCAAGCTACTGATTTCCATCCCAGGGTGTATTCCTTCTTAGAGTGTGTTTCACGCATATTAGAAAAGGCAAAGCAAATTATATCATCTGTCTCACTTGGGTTCCATTGAATATTTCATGGGCCAGTTTTATTTTGCCAACTTTGTACAAGAGTATGACAGACATTACGCGTGTACAGCTTCCATCAGTTTCATTTATGGCAGATTTAAAACTTTACAGAAGGCGTTGAACGAAGACGATTTGTTTTTTGTTATTGGACATCTGCAAGTCGCCCATTAATCATATTAATAGTGCATACTAATGTAGTCATTTTCACTCGTCATGGCATTAATAACACTCATTACTCATATCAGTGGTCCGATCGAAACCTACTTTTGTTTCTGGAGACGCATTTTGATGAATGCTTTTCTGTAAAGGTGTGTCGTGTTATGATAGTTGATTGGAGCTTTAGTGTTACGGCATCGTCTTACAGGGCCCGGTTATCTTGACTTTGCTGAAACGAATTTTCAGCATTATCGGTATGGTCTTTGAATCTATGCGGATCATCTTGCGCTTAGAGAGTGGCGTGGCAGCTGCTCATTCTGATCATCAAGTAACACATCACCCAGACCTAACATTTCCAGGAAGACGGAACAGCTAAATTGGTCACTCTTAATGACCATCGAGATACTCCTTAAGAACTTTTCCTTTTGCGATGGTTGAACGGCGAGGTCTACGATGAAAGAGTAAACACAAGAGACGAGTAGATCGTGGGGTTTGTGAATGGCGCTGTCCTCATAAAAGAGCGCCGACAGAAGAGCTACAGGTGATGTTGTCAAGAGTATTAGAAAGCGCACTTAAGTCGAAAGTGGAATTTATGAAAATCAACATTTAAAGTAACCATTTGCCATTGCTAAAAACCCTCCGTCAGCATTTATTTGGGTGACATTCTAATAGCTCTCTCTCTCTCTCTCTCTCTCTCTCTCACACACACACACACACACACACACACACACACACACACACTCTCTCTCTCTCTCTCTCTGGTATCAATTAAAGCCCTACACAGGTTATGTGGAAATTTTTATTCGAATTAGTCTAAATTACCACCTCCAAAAATATTTACTAAACACCGTGAATATATGGACCGTTGTGTCTCCGTGTTATAATGATGTCTCATTCAGAAAGCAAATACGTCGTTCATCTAGAATCTATTTTAACGACGACTTTGCGGCTCGACTCTCCATCTGTGACGATTGTGCTGTGAACACACAGCAGGATGAATTTTTAAATAAATTAATAACCATTTACAGAATCATCCCACAGAAATATACAAGGGCTCAAACGATAGTCAGTGAGGAGTGCTTTCAGTTTACCTCACCACATTCCTGTATGACTATACACAGTCTGTGTGTGACTATAAACAGACTGTAACGGTCAAAGGCTAGAAATATTCATTAATAAAAGTTTTAGCACGGAACTTGTCTCCTATTTCATAAACAAACAACGGCATGTGATAACCTAGAATAGTTTTACCTTAAAGTGTCTTTCAGTGTTTCAACCGCATTTTGCGCAGTTGCAGTTTTACTGGTTAAACCATAACCATTATTCTAAAATGGCACATGGTACGCAAAACAGACTAAGCAAATCAAAATAGTGGACAAAAAACAGTATGTGTCATCATATCGTAATTATCCATTATAATTTACCAAGATGAAAAATGCACCAGTCATAACCCAAGAAAGGCGAATGTGTCCTGTGCAGAGTAAGGGATGTAAAAGAAGGGAAGTAGCTTTTAGATTTATTTGGCAGCTTCAAAGACAATTATATGTAACACCTTGAGATATTCCTGCTTGTTTACTCGTTAGTATTAGTACCCATATCACGTAATATAATTTCTATTATATGTGTACTCCTGCTCTCTGATACTTCGTATTTTAAATGCATCCGACTCTCTAGAAACACACAAATTTGCGTCTCACCTTACTCGTAAGAAGTGGTGGGTTTGGTGGACAAATGGTTCCTTCGGAGAAAAATAAGCCCCTACGCAGAAATAATCTTTTTAGCGACCCCCTCCCTCAGAAACATTTCCATGCCTAGAAATTTTATACCCATCAGACTAACGTTTTAGCTATTACATGTATGCTCTTGGTATTATCTGACTGGTAAATTTTCTGGAATTTGGGCAGAAAAGCAAGGAATTTATCTTGTAAATTGTAACTAACACAGCTCATGTCGGCCGGCCGAGGTGGCCGTGCGGTTCTAGGCGCTGCAGTCTGGAACCGCGAGACGGCTACGGTCGCAGGTTCGAATCCTACCTCGGGCATGGATGTGTGTGATGTCCTTAGGTTAGTTAGGTTTAGCTAGGTCTAAGTTCTAGGGGACTAATGACCTCAGAATTTGAGTCCCATAGTGCTCAGAGCCATTTGAACCATTTTGAACAGCTCATGTCGTTGGGAAGTAGGGCTAATTCATAAAAAAGGGCGAATATTTCAGGATGCTTTGGTTTAAACGTCTTTGAAGGTACCAAATAAGTCGAAAAGCTAATTCCCTTCTTTTACATTCCTGACTGTGACCAGGACATATTTGCCTTTTTTGTGCTATGATAGTATCATTTTCCTTTCTGTTTCCCAAATTTTACTATATACCATAATCTTGACATTAGCCCTCTATAACTTCGCAAGCGATGTAAATATTTGTTGACCATGACGATGACACATCCAGTAGAGGCTTTTCTTTGTTTTTTTCAGCCATGGTGCTTGTATCGTGGCAACAGTTAATGCTTTCACAAAACAAAGAAGGACCGTTAAGTAACTGTGTTTGTCAACCTTCTTTAAAAAATTTAACCGAGTCGCATAAGTTTGAAACGTAGAAGTGGTACGAGAAAAAAATTCACATAAACATGTCTCTCCATGTAAAATCGGAATGAAGCTAAACTTCTGAAACAGGTTTTATAATTTTATCGCAAGACTGCATTTTATTTATTTGATTCGCTTTAAACCGTATGGAACAATGTAACATTTTGAATCAAAGTACTTCATATATTCCAGCCCCTGCAAACCTTCTTGCTTTAAGTTCAGGAAAATATTGGACGTGCGTGTGATCGACTCGAAGACAGACAATTGCTCAAAGTTTTTTGTAGTGGCCATAGCCGACTACCAAAGTCCTGAAGCCCTTTGTACAAAAGCGTGCAAATTAATGCGTTTTTTAATATTCAGTATCGGGTTGACGGGAAATTCTTAATATTATCACTGAAGCAAATAAACTTCGTTCTGTCGAAGGGACGGCAACATTGCTAGTCGGAAGTTACTCATCTAAGACTGCGTTTTCTTCACTTCATGTGACACTAGAAGCACTCGGGGATCGCGATGAATAAGTTGTTTACAGAAGGGTAATAAGTAAAATATTGAAGAGGACAGTAATGAAATGAAATGCCGTGTGGCTAGGGCCTCCCGTCGGGTAGACCGTTCGCCTGGTGCAGGTCTTTCGAGTCGACGCCACTTCGGCGACTTGTGCGTTGATTGGGATGAAATGATGATGATTAGGACAATCTCCGACCCAGCCGGGAATCGAACCCGGGACCTTACGATTGACATTCTGTCACGCTGACCACTCAGTTACCGGGGCCGGACAGGACAGTAATGAGCTTACGGAAGAGTTCATACTCAAAACCTTCTCCGTATCACTACTCTATAATTTGGGAGTACAATTATAACATAGGAGGGCATGATGAAATCAATCCGGTTAATGCAAGAACATATAGCAAATCAAGGTACTTTTCAGCCAAAATCTGATAAATGTAAAATATAAAAGCCAACAACAGATTCATTCGCCAGCGTAACAGGTTTACAGATATTTAATTTCTGACGACTATGCACATATTAAACTCTCCACAATCAAACCATACTTTCTGTAATTTCGTTGATCTGGTTTGTACATCTGTAGATTATGGTCGACATTAGATCTGAAACTGTACTTGGACTTAATGTCAATTTCTCTGAGATTTGCTCTCTCAAAAATGACCACGGTCGCCGAAATAAGCTTCCTATACAAGATGTAAAAGCTCAATGCGATACTTACATCCAGATGTAAGAGAAAGCAGCCTATTTTAACGCTGTGGAAGCAAAAACACCCGCCGAATGCTTCCTAGTGGAGACACACAAGACATCGCCACCGGCAATATAAGAATTTTCCACGCCGCTTAGTAACAAATTTGTAAGAGGAGAAGTACCCTAAAAAATTAGGTTTGAAAGCTGCAGTATTATATTTGTTATTATCGTTACGATTATTATTATTATTATTATTATCATCATTGCGTTTTCACCAGAAATTGTGGGACTTTCCATTTTGAAGTTCATTGGTAGTGGGTAGTTGGAGTCTTACACAAAAACTGTAATATTTTCGAGATTGCTGTTTCTAGGCAGGACAAAATTTTACAAACATTCCGTTCCCTGTGTGACCTCTCCATGACAGAATAAAAATTTTAACGTTATCGGGAGTTCATATATTCAAAATAATTTGATTGGTATTGCAATATGAATAAAAAATTATCGAGAATATCAAATATAGCAGTGCTGGACAATACAAAGGAGAGCATTGCTATTACAGTACCTAATGAGCATCCTACAATCGGTTAATAAATAAATATGTTCAGTAACAAAATGAATTAAAACGAGTTGTAACAATAATGAAAGTTTATTCGTTGTGCCCATCGTAAGTACTGTATCCTAACATCCCGTGAAGCAAGCTGTATCTAATAGTCTTCCGGAACGCCAAATTAACTAAAATATGATGTAGATGTCTTTCCTAGATGTTTTAACAAAATTCTGTATGGCAGTTTAGTTCTTAGATATACAGGGTCAAGAAAAATTCGCGCATTCGGATTTCGCAGGCGATTCCTCACATACTGGCAATACAAAAATGTGTCTCATAAAATTTCGTCCTTCGTATACTTCGGGCAGTAAATGGGCGTTAAAGACTGACAATCTGGCAACACTGTAATCACGAATTGGTAACTACATCTGTCTGGATACATCAATAGTGCTGTGCAGTTGGTGCAGTGGATAGCCTTTTGGGTTAGAATGGAGAGGCCAAGGGTTCGACTCTGCGTCGTGAATTATTTGTTTTTATTTGCTACCAGTAGTCCGCAAGGTACGGTATCTGGCGTCTCAATCGTCATACAGTGATTACGGTGGGTCTTCTGCACAACATTTTCAGTTACGTATTACGCACACAGAAATGGAAATACGATCGTTTACATTGGTGAACTTTTAAAGAAACCTTTTACACGTCGTCGACGCGAATTGTTTCGCACCAATACATCTACTAGATTCCAAACTAGTGTTGTGTGTACGCTCTCCCAATGGTCCTATCAATTAAACTATTATTCTTGCCACGTTTAGTTTAGGTCCATTACAATTATTTAGGGCTTTAGTCACTAATAGGGCTGCCAACATGCTTTGTAAATAATTTCAATTGGACCATTGGAGGAGGGCACACAGAAAACATCTAGTAGATGCAGTGGTGCGAAACAATTCGCGTCCACGACGTGTAGAAGGCTTCTTTAAGAGTTGACGAATAAAACGATTGTACTTCCGTTTCTGTGTTTGCAGTACGTAACTGTAAAAGTTTTGTAGAGGCCCCACTCTAATCGCTGTATAACGATTAAGACACCAAATACCGTACCACGCAGACTACTTTTAACAAATATGCCTCGTTCCAGAATCGAACCCCCGACCTCCTACATGCCAGCCCAAAACCTATCCGCTGCACCAACTGCACAGCACTGCTGCATACGCTGACAGAGGTACTTACGGTAATGTGGTTACAGCGTTGCCAGTATGCCAATCTTTAACGCCCGACACACGTGCAGGATAAAATTTTGTCAAAGATATGTCTGTATTGCCTTTATGTGAGGAATAGCGCTGAGAATTCCGGGTGCGCGGATTTTTTTCACCTTATAAAAACGGGCACATTTCGAAAATGAACACGGTAAGCTTTAGTACATCATACGACTGCCAATTGAAAATTTGTTCCTGATCAAAACGGTAACCATATTGTTACCTAAATTTAACATTTTCATATCCATTTAAAACTTCCAGTAAAATTTTAAAGGTCTGTCTGTACGTTGATCTTCGTGTTAGCCATCTTAAATTAATGACAGACCTAAATGGAATGGTGGCACATGCTAGGATTGTACAAAAATATTTAAACACCGCGACAAGTGCAGGCTTGCACTTAAATGCAGATGCTATCCAAGCCTGCAGGTTGCGCTGTTACATTCGACTAGAAACGCCACCTGTGCAATGTCCTCAATTTGTTGCAAGGATCAGGCGTGGTCACAACAGTGTTACGTACAGGTTTGAGTACATTGAGCGGAGCAAAGTGATTTCAAACTTGAACAGATAGTTTGCGCTCATATATTGGGTATTGTATTGCTTTTTACTGTGTGGACTGGGGACGCAGAAAGGACGGAGAGGTCTCGTCCCCGCCCTAGCCCGCTGTGGTTCAAAACCGCCAACAGGCTACAGAAGTCCACTTACCCCACTGCCGTCTCACCTCGAACACAGCGTTATTGTGCGGTTCACCCCCTGTGAACCCCCCTGGGAACGTCTTACACCAGACGAGTGTAACCCCATTGTTTGCGTGGTAGAGTAATTATGGTGTACGCGCACGTGGAAAAAGTGTTGGAGCAGCAATCGCCGACATAGTGTAACTGAGGCGGAATAAGGGGAACCAGCCCGCATTCGCCGAGGATGATGGAATACAATCCACTCGCTGGCCGGTACACCGGACCTCGACACTAATCCGCCGGGTCGATTCGTGCCGGGGACCAGCACGCCTTCCCGCCCGGAAAGCAGTGCGTTAGACAGCACGGCTAATCGGGCGGGCGCATGTAGGGGTGCTTCAGCATCCAAGTTAGCCGAAAATGTTTCAAGAGGCACCGTGTCGAAGATTTATTCTGCGTACAGGGAAAGCGGAAGAACATCAACAGCAAAGTCAAAACTCGGACAAAAGTGAAACTGAACATCGCAATTGCGAAACCTGGCAGCACCGAAACAACACGAAGCGAGTTCCGTAAGCAGGGAATCGCCGGACTAGGTGGAATTCTAAAACCACACATCTGTGACGCAAATTCCACTAACAGGAAAACGTGGTGCCTATGCCATAAATCCTAGACTATGGAGCAACTGAAGAACGCTGATTTTTTGTTTCTCAATGTTTCCAATTTCTATACCGGTTTACGTCCAAACACTGAAACGTGGCCGGGGTACGATGATTATTTGGGCTGCCATATCGTGGTATTCGATGGCCCCCATGGTTACTCTGCAAGGTCTCATTACTGCCAAAGATTATCCGATTATGTTGCATGATCAAATCGAACCCATGGTGAAATGTTTGAATCCCCAGTGGTGATGTTGTGTTCCGAGACTACCTGTTCACACTGCTTGAATCCTAAAGGACTGGTGTTATGGGCACGAGGACGAATTGTCGCACCTCCCCTGTCCACTCTGCAGAGAAGGATCCGTAATCACTGTTCACCTCCGTCATCGTTACCTGTACTTGTGTCTATTTTGTATGAACAGTAGTATAAGGGTTCCTTGAAAATAATACCCGGATCTATATTTACCGAGACGACTGGAAACTATTTTGAATGCCAACGGATTTCATTCGTCGTATTAGGCGTGCTAATATCTCGTGTTTCCATATTTTTGTTCAACCCTATATACGCGAGCTCTGTTCTTCCGCCCACTTTAGGTTGCAGTTCCCCCTACAAAATAGTTCAAAGGTAGTAGGACGGCAACGACAACTAAACCATGTGTAGGAGAGCATTTTTGGAGCAAGCTTCGAAAGAAAGAAGTCTTTGGTCCCTGCGCTCTTTCTTATTTTTCTTATTTTGTCACCGTTTCTTTCAATATTTGTTCCCCCTACGAATTTAGTTCTTCTATCACAGTATTACAGCAGTTTGTTAAAAGAATACTAGCTGAAAACGGAATGCCTCCATTGTTTTCTGAATTGGAAAAATGCTATTAATCATCCCCCTTAGGGCATACGTGTACCTTCTTACACAAATGCATTTTTTTTAGTTTACATCTGGTATCTTGCTTTCTGGTTTTGTGGCTGTCCAACTCGCAAACACATTACCTATATTTGACCATGGGAGGATTACGATACATTGAAAACGGTCTCCTCTACACTGGAACGTTTCCCCTCGCGCTTCATTAATGGTCATAGAGTACCCTAATCTTAGCGGAAATGTGAGACATTTGAAGTTGAATAGTAAGGTGAAATGAAAAGTATGCCCGCATCTCGTGGTCGTGCGGTAGCGTTCTCGCTTCCCACGCCCGGGTTCCCGGGTTCGATTCACGGCGGGGTCAGGGATTTTCTCTGCCTCGTGATGGCTGGGTGTTGTGTGCTGTCCTTAGGTTAGTTAGGTTTAAGTAGTTCTAAGTTCTTGGGGACTGATGACCATAGATGTTAAGTCCCATAGTGCTCAGAGCCATTTTGAAAAGTATGGGTTAATACGAGGGGCGTTCAGAAAGTAAACTCCGATCGGTCGCGAAATGGAAACGACTATGAAAATCCGATAAAGCTTTGCGCAGATGTGTTGGGTAGTGTCTCTAGTATAACCCCAGTTAGCATCACGTCGCTCTTCTCATTTCTGAGCTCGCAGTGAGTGCGCAAAGATGTCTAGAAAATAGTGTCTGCCGCCAAGTACGAGGGCCTGGTGAGAAATTTCGCCTGAAGCTATGCAGCTAACATTACATAACTGTCGTGCTGTTTCTTCTTCAAGACAATTCTCAGCCGCATTCTGCAGGGGCAATGAAGATGCTCCTGCATCGTTTTCAAATGGAAATGTGAGATTACCCACAATACAGTCCGCAATTGTCTCCCCCTGAGTTTCATCTCTGGTCACACGAACCGCTGTCTTTGAAGACAACATTTTGACACAGACAACGAGGTGTAGGCCAGCGTGGAGAATTGGCGGAAAACACTGGCGGCTGCCTTCTATGATGAGGCTATTGAAAAGTTGGTACAACGCTATGACAAAAGTCTAAGTCAGAACGGCGACTACGTAGAGAAGTAGCTGAAAGGTGTAGCTAATTGTTACAAGTAAAACATTTCTGATGTTCACTGTGGTTTCAATTTGGCAATCAATCGGAGCTTACTTTCTGAACAGGCCACGTATTTCCGCTTCTGTGGCGTTCTTTAGAAGGTCTTTTGTGAAGGCAACCTGAGAACATCAAACAAATTTAGGAATTTTATTGTGAAGTTTGCGATTTCATTTTTACTCATCATTGCTTGAATGGATTAAATATTTTTAAGTGCCCTGGTATCAAAATTGTATGTGTTGACTTTTTTGTTGAAGTACATAATTTTTTGTTGTTATAACTGTCAGCTTACACAGCCATTCTTTTTACTTAGTCTATTCTGTACAAGCGGAATCACTTTTTAATGAGTTTTTCTTCGTTAGGCAACTCATCGCTTAAGACAATTTTGCCGGAGTGCAGATCAACGAAATGTGCGGCGTTTTAAAACAGTATTCTAGATCATTCGAGAACAGTCTGCAAGTTTCACAAACACCTGTCAATATTGAGAAATACTCGTCATAGGTCAAGAATGTTATAGGAAAATCGCGAATTTTTCCCTCTGAAAGGGACAGGAAGGTCCAGATGGCCATTATAATGAGATGGCGACCACGTCAAATACCCATAAAACTACCCGACCTCTCTTAACCACAAGAGCGAACCCAGCACAACGGCTGTAGTACAGAATAGGAAAACCGAGGGACGCACCTCACACAAAAACCACTGATTGGCGGTGTGTAGTTTTGGAGGTATCATCAATCTCACCCTCAAACACTAGATTATATATACAGGGTGAGCCACATAAGGCACAAATCCCCTTTTACTTCGTGAACAGTTACACATATTGAAACGGCAAATGCTAGAGCCCCGAGGGGCACGTATGGTTTTGTTTATTCAATGTTTTTAGCGCTGGTATCAAATGGTTCAAAGGGCTCTGAGCACTATACGACTTAACTTCTGAGGTCATCAGTCGCCTAGAATTTAGAACTAATTACACCCACCCAACCTAAGGACATCACACACATCCATGCCCGAGGCAGGATTCGAACCTGCGACCGTAGCGGTCGCCCTTTTCCAGACTGTCCCGCCGAGAACCGCACGGCCACTCCTGCCGGCAGCGCTGGTATCAAGGGAGAGATTGACGCAAGTACGTCGTTTTTTGATGTACTCGTATACCTTTTATAACTGCATTCAGTAGCTCTTGAGAAGACAATTACAGCGGTAAAGCGTTTGTTAATGTTGACTTTGAAACCTGTAGTAAAAAGATTCGAGAAATGTCATAGAGTGAGAGGGCACGGTGGCCGGAAACGGCATTTGCGGTGCAAACAGTGCCAAGCAGGTGTCTCGCTCCAGGCTGCACAGTTGTATATCGTAAGTTAGGCCTGCGCTACGAGAATGATCTTTATTTCCCCTAGAAACATCTTACGACCTGGACCCAGTTTCACCTAAGAATGTTGTATATGGAAGAGCAACGTAGGCTACAATCTAGGGTATCACATAGGGCTTACGAAAATTATTTCAGTTTGTGTATCCTCCCAGATTTACGTGAGCTGAAACAGAGAAATCAACTGTTTATTCTTCAAAAATAAAGAGGTTGGTACGTGGTCCCCTTTTCGTACCACACTTACCCACCATATCTTAGATACCATAAAAGAGGAAGCGGGATGGAATCATGGTTGGTAGTCACAATTTATAATGAAGATAGTTTATTACCATTCCGACTTTTAAGGAATTTCACAATTAGATCTTCTAAGGAATTTGATAGTTACAAATTGTGGACGAGCCACTAGATAAAGCTTTGCAAATACAGTTAGAAACTCAACGTACTCAGGACTCAAATAAACAGTCCCTTAAGAGAAAGTCATAAAAATTTATCGTGCCAGGCAATTATAGGAACTTTAAGCGTAGTAATTATCAATTACGTGACATTACAACTTCATCAGACTGCTTAAAACCAGTTATTAAATTAAGATGCCCACACTTAACATTCTACACTAAAATACCCTTATAAACTTACTATTTCAATCCGTTAAAGAAGCACTTGTTAAAAGATCAATTACAAACTTAACGTTGCCGGACACTAATACCCCTCGCTTTATTTTCCCTTATTAAGAAAACAGAATTACTGACAAACTTCAGAAATTCAAACTCCCATATAGGATTTCCCTCGAAATACATATGATGTAAACAGTTACCAATAAAGGGTGACGTAATGACACTTCTACACTAGTAACAAGCTAATATCCAATTACATAACATGACAGAACCACTTGTTTAAAAAACTGTAGCAGAAACACTGATCTCTAAAAATGAATGTTCACGTGCTCAGACTTGTTAATAAAAGAGTATCAGAAAAAGCTGCGCAAGGAACTCAGCAGACAGATGCCATGCAATTTAATGTTTATCCAGTTGCCAGGCGCTAATATTTAAGGAAACAGGTTCATATGAGAACGGGTTACATAAAATATATATTTATATATTTATCAGCGTAACCCGCCTTGACGGAAGGAAGATAAATACTAAACTTTGGAAGGCGATATGTGAACAACTCCCGGTAGTGGCCAGATTCTTAAACAGTGACAGGCCTAGACCTCGGATGACATTTCACTCCACGCCAAGGCACTGGCACAATCGCATGTTTTTACGCGAATCACAAAGACATTCCAATAACTCTGAAACAGAACACTCGGCAGAACCTTTGACTCGATACATGGGTAAGTGTGTAAAAGAGCACGTTACACTACTGACAAATTCGCAACTTTGACCTTAAGCATTTTACACATGGACAACTATATTAATAGAGTGCATGCATTGAAAGCGCCGACATAAAATCATTTGATTACAAGAAACACAGATCACTAGTAAAACTTCTGCGAAAACTCTAAAATAACGGCCACCGTTTAACTAGGCCAACTGAACTCTTCCACACCAACTTAAAGTTCAACAGTGAAAGTCTCACCATAATAATACAATTTAAATGCCTCTGAGTGCGTCGGTCAACAAAACACAATTACGACCACTTACTTCATATCACGTACACAATACGAAGGAGCGGGTTCCACAGCTTCACCGCTTCACTTCAAATTTTATTCCCAGCGAAGTCACAGAATTTGTATCTCCAAGTTGTCCATGTCGCCAAAACGCCAGACCAATTTCACACCACAACATATAACGGCCATCACGCTCGTTTGGCAGCCGTCGACACTCGTCTCCCAGAGAAGTCACGAGATCTCGAGGGTTACCCGTTGAAGTCTAACAACCCAATCCCTTCGCCCGCCAACCCGGAAGATAAGACACGCGAAAATCAAAGATAGTTTAGTTCAACCACAAATGACGTAAACGATACATGAACAAAATAACACTGGCGCCAGCTCGCCACGGCTCAGAGGTCTCATACGATGAAAAAACCACCTACTGTGTTAAATATCTAAACGTTAGAAGCAAGATTTGTTTTCCAGTACATGGCAGTGTGTTGCTTAGAAGTAAGATACATGCCGTCGGACAACTGTCTCTACCTACACTGCTCTAAATTATATCATATTTGGTACATTCTTTGAACTAAACATTTTATTAAAAATATTTTGGTGACCTATACGTAGCAAAAACGTAGTTTCATGCTGAACGTTAAGCACGTAATGCCAGCGTTACCAACTGTGTCCAAAACACGTTGTCGACTTGTTTGTCATTGCATTACGATTTCGTACACACATAAATGAAATAAACATTTTAGTAATAATGATTCGATAACCACCCACATAACATAACATAAATGTTGTCTTCCAAAACAATAACTTTATCCTTTAATTTAGTATGTGTTTAAACTGTTGACCATGGACTGAAAGGCAAATTGGCAAATTTACAATCGCCGTTCGAAAGATCGATGAACTGATGTAATTACAGTGGATGACATAGTAGAGCATGCACTGGCGAATCGACGAGGCATATCGACTGGCGTAGTTGGGGCATCGTCGTAGACTGCGTTTTTGAGTGCTCTCCAAAACATCAAGAGGAGTCTAATTGGGTGACCTCGCAGGCCATTTGAAAACAGAATTTCGTCCTATCCAATATCCAGGAAAGATCTCATTCAGTATTTTCGTTGTAACACGGGACGAGTGAGCTGGACAAACATGGTGTCGCAGCCACACACATTTTCTAATATCCAGTGGTGCGTCTTCTAGAAGAATCGACAGCGTATTCGTCAGAAATGTGCTTACGAATGTCCATTTAGCGCGCCTGATATAAAGTAAGATCTCACAATGTAATGTCATATGATACCGCGCCGTACGTTTACGCTCCACGACCGTTGATGTTGCACTTGACGATGCCAGTGTGGATTTTCGCATGCCCAGCAGTGCATGTTGTGCAAATTTACATTAACGTGGTTAGTAAACGCTGCTTCATCGGTGAAAAGCACACGTTGAAAAAACGTAGGGTCGTCTCTCAGTTCCTGAAGGGCAGACCGACAAAATTCTATACTACGTTCGGAGTCACTGTTGTCGAGTGCCTGATGAAGTGACAGATGATAGGAATGCAAATTCTATCTGTGCAGGATGCGAATGACACTATTCTGCCTCATTCCACATTCCTTGGCAATATATCTCCTACCAATGTGTGGGTTAATTAGCGTCTTAGCGAGAACAACTCCTTCATGTTCTCTGGCAGTTGCAGTCTTATTTTTGTCCTCTTTTTTACGTTCAGGCAACCTGTGCGCTCTAGAGTCTTAATGATTCGTACAAATTGTCAGACGCGTCGGAAATTGGCGCTCTAGATAGACAGCCATATACCGCTATACTGGTTTTGCGGCATTTGTTTCACATCCACCATTTTTATTACTGGTTTTACTCCGCCCGTCACAAATTTCTCTCCTGTGGCAACCCCTTTATCTCTGAGAAGGGCTTGCAGTCTACGTCCTCAATTATCTACTGGATGTATTCCAATCTCTCTAGCACCATGGAAGCCAAAATCTGATGTCTTAACAGATATCTTATCGTGCTGTCCCTTCTCCTTGTCAGTGTTCCCCACATATTCCTTTCCTCTCCGATTCTGTACAGAACGTCACCATTCCTTACCTTATCAGTCCACCTAATTTTCAACATTAGTTTGTAACACGACATCCCAAATGCTTCAATTCTCTTCTGTACCGGTTTTTTCACAGTCCATGTTTCACAACCATACAATACTGTGTTACAGACGAACATTCTCAGAGATTTCTTCCTCAAATTAAGACCTATATTTGATACTAATAGACTTCTCTTCGCCAGAAATGTCCCTTTTGCCAGTGCTAGTGTGCTTTTGATATCCTCCTTGCTCCGCTCGTCGTTCGTTATTTTGCAGCCTATGTAGAAAAATTCTTTTTCTTTATCCCCTTCGTCACCGTCAATCCTAATGTTAGGTTTCTCGTTGTTCTCATTTCTGCTACCTCTCATTACTTTCGTCTTTTTTCGATTTACTCTCAGTCCATAATCTGTACTTATTAGTCTGTACATTCCATTCAGCAGATCATGTAATTCCTCTTCACTTTCACTCAGGATAGCAATGTCATCAGGGAATCGTATTATTGGTACCCTTTCACCTTGAATTTTAATTCCACTCCTGAACCTTTCTTTTATTTCCATCAATGCTCGTTCGATGTACAGATTGAACCCTTCTAAATCAGAGCATCTCTTGGTGGTCCACTCCTATTATTCCTTCTTGTTTCTGCTACATATTACGTATTACCCGTCGCTCCCTATAGCTTACCTCTATTTTTCTCAGAATTTCGAAAATCTTGCACCATATTACATTGTCGAACACTTTTTCCAGGTCGACAAATTATTTGAACGTGTCTTGACTTTTCTTTAGTCTCGCTTCCATTATCAACCGCAACGTCATGATTGCTTTACCTGTGCCTTTAGCTTTCCTAAAGTCAAACTGATCGGTATCTAACTAGTCCTCAATTTTCTTTTCCATTCATTTCTATATTATTCTTGTCAGCAACCAGGCTGCATGAGCTTTTAAGCTGACTGTGTGTTGATTCTCGCACTTGTCAGCTCGCCAATCTTCGGAATTGTGTGAATGAAATTTTTCCGTAGGTCACACGTTATACTGTTAGACCCGTACACTCTACACAGCATCGTGCATAATCATTTTTTTACCACTTCCCCTAATGCTTTTAGAAATTCTGAGGGCATATTGTCTATCCCTTCTGCTTTATTTGATCTTAAGTCCTCCAGAGATCTCTTAAATCCTGATTCTAATATTGTATACCCTATCTCCTCCAAATCTATTCCTGTTTCTTCTTCCATCACATCAGACGAATCTTCACCGCAAAGAGGCCTTCAATGTACTTTTCCCACCTATTCGCTCTCTATTCTGGATTTAACAATGGAATTCCGGTTGCACTCTTAATATTACCACCCTTGCTTTAATTTCACGGAAGGCTGTTTTGCCTTTCCTATATGCCTAGACAGTCCTTCTGACTATCACTTCTTTTCTGCTTTCTTCAGATTTTCCATGCTTCCATTTCGTCTTAGCTTCCCTGCACTTTCTATTTATTTCATTCCTCAGCGACTTGTATTTCTGTGTCCCTGAATTTCCCTGAAGAGTTTTGTACTTCCTTCTTTCATCGATCAACTGAAGTATTTCTTCTGTTACCCATAGATTTTTGCAGTTACCGATTTTGTATATATGTTTCTCTTTCCAGCTTCTGTGATTGCCCCTTTCACAGGTGTTCATTCCTCTTCAACTGTACTGCCTACTGGAGTATTCTTTATTGCTGTATCTAAAGATAGCTTTAGAGAACTTCAAGCGTATCTCGTCCTTTCTTAGTACTTCCGTATCCCACTTCTTTGCGTTTTGCTTCTTCCTGACTAATCCCTTAAGCTTCAGCCTACTGTTCATCAATATCGCATTGTGATCTGAGTCTATATCTGCTCCTGGGTAAGCCTTACAATCCAGAATCTGATTTCAGAATCTCTGTTTGATCATGATGCAATCTAACTGAAATCTGCCCGTATCACCCGGCATTTTCCAAGTATACGTCTTGTGATTCTTGAACAGAGTATTTGTTATTACTAGCTGAAATTTATTACAGAACTAAATTAGTCTTTCTCCTCTCTCATTTCTTGTCCCAAGCCCACATTGTCGTGTAACCTTTTCTTTTACTCCTTCCCCTACAACTGCATTCCAGTCCCCCAAGTTCGCAGCTCGTGGTCGTGCGGTAGCGTTTTCGCTTCCCGCGCCCGAGTTCCCGGGTTCGATTCCCGGCGGGGTCAGGGATTTCCTCTGTCTCGTGATAACTGGGTGTTGTGTGATGTCCTTAGGTTAGTTAGGTTTAAGTAGTTCTAAGTTCTAGGGGACTGATGACCATAGATGTTAAGTCCCATAGTGCTCAGAGCCAGTCCCCCATGACTATTACATTTTCATCTCCCTTCGCGTATTGTATTACCCATTCAATACCCTCGTATAATTTGTCTATCTCTTCATGTTCAGCTTGCGACTTCGGCATGTATATCTGAACTATTATTGTCAGTGTTGGTTTGGTGTCGATTCTTAAAATAATAAGCCCATCACTGAACAGTTCACAGTAACCTTCTTATACATAACGAATCCTGCTCCCGTTGTACCATTTTCGGCTGCTGTTGTTATTATCCTATACTGACCTGGTCAGAAATCCTAATCTTCACTGACCCCTGCTATATCTGGATTGAGTTTTTGTGTTTCCCTTTTCAGATTTTCTAGCTTACCTACCACATTCAGGCTTCTAAAATTCCACGCCCCGACTCTTCGTACGTTATCCTTTCGTTGATTATTCAATCTTTTTCTCATGGTGAGCTTCCCTTTGGCAGTCCCCTCCCGGAGATCCGGATGGGGGACTATTCCGGAATCTTTTGCCAATAGAGAGGTCATCACGACAGTTTTTCAATTACGGACCACATGTCCTGTGGATACATTCTGTGGGTCTTTAATGCTGTGATTTCCATTGCCTTTGCATCCTCATGTCGTTGATCATCGCTGATTCTTCCGCCTTTAGCAGCAGTTTCCTAACCCGAGCACGAGAGTACCCTGAACCTCTGTCCGCTCCTCCACCCTCTTTGACAAGGCCGTTGGCAGAATGAGGGTGACTTCTTATGCCGGAAGTCTTCTGCTGCCAATGATGATTATTAATCAAAATTTAAGCAGTGGCTGGTTTCCAACCCGTAACCGATGTTTTGAGTACTAATCAAAGACGCTAACACCCCTTTTTTCTAGCTCTCATTGCTGATTATTAATTAAGTAATACATTCAATCGCTCATTGGTTGACGTGTCTGCACAGAACGAATTTTGAAGCATAAATGAGCGGTCGGCAGTGCAGACAAATATACAAGCAAATCTGTTGACATTCTGACACAGTGTAGCACGAGAGCTCCGATTGGCGGTGATTGCAACGCTAACGTCAGTGTCGGCCATCGTGCTCTCAAAGGCTAACACATTTCTCGAATACTGTACAATAGGTTTAAACGTCAACATTAACAAATGCTACATCACAGTAATTGTCTTCTCAAGAGTTATCGAATGTAGTTGTAAAATGTTTTCTGTTCCACTTAAACCGTGCTTGCTCCAATATCCCCGTTGATACCAGCGCTAAAAGGTTAACCAAACAAAGAAAAAGATGTGCTCCTCGACGCTCTAAGATTTGACGTAAATCTAGTGTAAACAGGGTACTTCAGAAGTGATGGTCAATGTTAAGGGATATGACAGGAATGATGATTCGAAAAAAGAAATTCATGCAAACATAGGCTCTAAAACGCGTACCTTAAGGGCTATGAGCAATTCTTCATCTTCACTACTCTGAAATACAACTTCCCTAGTGAACAAGTACTCATAACATTTTAAGGTATGCGTTTTAGACCAGATGTTAACTGAACTTTATTTCTTATTTTAGTCCATACTGCCACTTCTCAAAACATAGGGAAGCAAAAAGGTTGCAGTAGAGGAAGTTTGTTTCACAGTAGCCAAGATCAACAATTGGTCATAGCCTTTAAGGTATGCGTTTTAGAGCCCATGTTTGTTTGATCTTTTTGCTGCGAATAGACACTCCTGTCAAGCCCCTGTATATTGACAATCACTTCTGAAACACCGTGTATACAGGACGTCTCTCCTAGAGGTCATGAGGTGCATTGTCTGGTGTTTCAGCAGATATTTGCAGTTTGATTTTCCAAAACAAATACTGCTTCTCACGTGTTTCATAGGCCATTCAGCACCGACGAAAAGCGTCAGTTTGTTTCCCATTACAAAACAAAATGACTTTTAAATTAATGTATTGCGATATTCTTTTTATCGATGTGTGTTAACAGGGACTGATTACACACACACACACACACACATATATATATATATATATATATATATATATATATATATATATATATATATATATATATATATATATATATATATATATTGTGTCGAGGTAAAATACTTTGCAGTGTAAAATGTGACTCGTGTTTTTCGTACTAGCTGGTTTCGTAAGTATATCTATCGACAAAAAGATTTTTATTGTTGCCTGCATAGCTTCTTTCATATGCACAGTCTAAAGTTGTCAGTAGCGAAAATAAAAGCTTTGAAGCTCTCAGTTATCCCAGTAGGATATAGGCTCTTAAAGGAGGCCCCTATACCCTACTGGCGTAATTAAGAACTTGAAATCTTTATTTTCCATTTAAAATATATTCTTATACAACTAGATACTAAAAATAATGGACTAATGGTCTTGCTGAATATGGAATGGAATGTGATGGTTATCGGTCACCAGTCCCCAGGCGGTTCTTCGTACATGGGAAAAGAAGCTCCTGAAAACGACGTTTTTAGCTGTTTCCCTCTTCTGTGCGTGCCTGATAAATGTTTTGTATCACCAGCATTAATGACGTTGTTATGAAAGAGAGAAGTCCTAAATTAATTCTCTCATTTCGCTTTAAAGAATTCTTTAATTAGAGCGCTGCAGTTGAAATAGTAGTATGAACTCAATTTATGAGGAATTGTAATTGTTTCCGATAAAGTTAGAGAGTGTAATTAGCTTCTACGGAACTCTGTAGCAGATTAAAGTTCTGCAATGGCAATTACTTTCACATTAGTGCCACCCCTGCTGAAATTGTCTTTGTGCATGTACACACATTCCGACGCACACGAAACAAAGCGTTAAGCTGCAGGTTGACACAACTATACAACGTATTCCTACAGCTAGGGTGCTAATTAAAATCTGTTTTCGGAATATGGTAATGAAATGTTTGTTACCCTGAAGCAACAAACGCTTACCTAGGGTCAAACTGTGATAGTGGTCTTACGGCTGGACGCCCCTTCGGCTGATAGCGTGTCTGGTCCGTTGGATGTGTAACTGTACAGTGCTAATGATTGCCATGCGTTTCTGTGGAAGTAATATTGCTCCATATTCACCGGTAGACCTCTCACCCTCAGGTCAACAGCAAATACGTGTCAACTGTATGGCAATGTGTGAGTTGTCCTAGTTTTGAACCCTTTAAGCCAAAATGGTTTGCTGGCCGCTGTGGCCGAGCGGTTCTAGATGCTTCAGTCCGGAACCGCGCTGCTGCTACAGTTGCAGGTTCGAATCCTGCTTCGGCATGGATGTGTGTGATGTCCTTAGGTTAGTTAGTTTTAAGTAGTTCTATGTCTAGGGGACTGATGACCTCAGATGTTAAGTCCCATAGTGCTTAGAGCCATTTGATTTGAACGCAATGGTTTCTGTCTCAAACCACCATTTTATTGTTTTTTTTTTCTCCTTGAAGTACCGTTGCCTTTCGCTTGAAACCAACGATGCTAATGCAAGACTGAGAATGCAAGCGGTACGCAGAGGTATTTCTACGAATGTAATGCATGCAGCAGGCGCTCACCGCGCACAAAGCTACACTAAGGGGCGGAGTCTTTGCTAGGTGACTGTAGGAGATATGTATTCGCAATTTTTTGCTACATGATTCATTTGACATGTGGTTTTTGTATATTCATCATTGAGATCTTCGAGATCATTGACTGTGAAAGTAAGTATACCTATAGTACAGCTTTCTCGAGTTGTTCCTAAGGGGAACCACTTGAACTCTATGTACTTTTATAATAAATTTTGTAACTGGTTGTAAATTTATGAACTTTAGGCCCATTTTATACTTGTTATTTCGGACAGTAATTTGTTTTAGGTAATGAGTACATGGAAGTTTCTAGATTTTACCCATGATGCCAACGACCGTCTTTTAAAGAAAGACACTCCAAGTGATTTGGATTCAAAGGCATCTGAGGCAGAAAATGCTTCTGTGAATACTCCCCATCAGGCAACTATATCAGGGACAGCGTCTCCTTTGCCACGTCCTGAACTACTAATTGACAATGCAGTTCAGAACGATGCTAATGACGACTATGAAGATGAGCCTGCCATGATAAACTCACAAATAACGTGGTTTAAATCGTACAAATTAGCAGCTATGGGAGACTTCCCTAAAGAGATAGCACAAAATGTTAATGTAAGCTGTGAATCTTCCGTAGAAGTGTTTCTGAGTTTGTTTCCACAAGGAAGGGTATGTGACAATGGTTCCAAAATGAAACCACATTCATAAAATAATTGGTTGTTTAATTTTTGACAGTTTATCGTATTCGTTGCTTGCGATGACAATAAAGGTTAATTTTGCAAAAATTTTTAAATTACATATTTTCTCACATTTTGTCGGGACTCAGGAGATGCCGAGTTCATTTCCCGTTGGGTCCATCTTTACTGTGGTCGGTCGTTTGCTCAAATCACTTTAATGCTGCGATGTTTTCCATGAAAGCTTGTGCCTCACCTGTAAATACGGCAACGTTCATGGGATGTTAAAATTACACTCTAAGCAAGAAAAAACGGCGAACCACAAGAGAATAATCAAAATGGAACGCGAATTGCTAGATGTTATGTACTTGTAAAGACAAACAATTAATTATAGTTTCAGAAAAATTGGATGATATTTTCTTTTTCTTCTAAGGGAAAGAGATTCACAAATTGAGGAAGTAAATAGCTCGTTGGTCGACCTCTGACCCTTATGCAAGCAGTTATTCGGCATGGCACTGATTAAGAAAGTTGTTGGATATCCTCCTGAGGGTCATCGTGACAAATTCCGTCCTATAGGCGCATTAGATCATCAAAACCCTGAGATGGTTGGAGAGCCCTAACCATAATGCTCTAAACATTCTCAGATGGGGAGAGATCCGGTGACCTCGCTGGCAAAGGCAGGCAAGCACGAAGACAAGCAATAGAAACTGTCGCCATGTGCATTATCTTGCTGAAATGCAAGCCCAGGACGGCTTTCCATGAAAGGCAACAAAAATTCCGTAGAATACCGTCAACGTTCCGCTGTACTGTAAGGGCGCCAAGGATGACATACAAACGGGTCCTGCTATGAAATGAAATGAAAACACAGATTAACACTCCCGTTTGCACGGTCACATGTCGGGCGAAAGTCGGGTTGGATCTCACCGCTGTCCAGGCGTCTCCAACAACGCCTTTGCTGCTCATCAGGACTCAATTCGAAGCGGGACTCATCACTGAAGACAATTCTACTCCACTCAATGAGACTTGTCTGGACACGCTCCTTGCTGTGGTAGGGTATCAACCCGTCGTCCGCCTTACGGCCCGACATGCAGGAGTCAGTTGATGGTTGTTACAGTCTGCGGAGACCAGTTCGTAGAGGTTGGCCACTGATGGAATTGTGTCAACATTGGTGTTAGCCCCCACAGGGTCAGTTAAGGCGTGGTGTCCGCAAGCACAGAAATTGGTAGCCATATAATATTTTTATTACCTAAACGGCCAAAGTCCTTCAAACCTTCAGTCAGAAGGATGGACACACATAAACGTACAGGAGTTAGGGCGACATTTCTGTTCATAGCAAGACCCCTTTAGGTGTCACCCGCGACACCCTTACAGCACAGAAGTACTCTGATGATATTTCACCCCCGTTTTCTTGCCTTTCAAGGCAAGCCATTCTGGGCTTACCTTTCAAGAAGACAACGCCTGCCTGCACACGACGATAGTTTGTAGTGCTTGTCTTTGTGCGTGCCAAACCCTAACTTGGGAAGCAAGGTCGCCGGGTCTTTAACCAGTTGAGGATGTTGGAGCATTATGGGTAGGACCAACCTGCTCTGGATTTTAACTATTTAACACGCCAGTTCGAGAGTATTTGACGCGATATCCATCAGGTGGTCATCAAACAGCTCTATAAGTGAATGTCAAGTCAAATAATTGCTTGCATAAGGGTCAGAGTTCGACGAACGTGTTACTGACTTGAGTAGTTTCTTAGGCTCTTTGCCTCTCATCACTTTTTCTTTTTTTTAACTGTAATCATTTATTTGTTTCTAAATGTATATCACATCCACCGATTTGCGTTCCATTCGCACAATTCCTTCACCTTTAGTCTCTTTTTTATTAGTCTTAGAGTGTATTTTCGACGATATGGTGCCAATACGAGAACATTTCAGAACGTGCTGCAGGGAAACCGAAATCACTATAAAAAACGTAAAATAATCATCCGAACTGGAGTTAAATATTATTTTGGTAGTTCGGTGTGGATGTATAACGGCTCATATAGAATAATAACGTGTTGTACAGGTAACAGCATAGTAAGAAGCAGGTATAACGGTTCTAGCACTACTAATTTGTATTAGTACCTAGCTTCGGCTAGTTCAAGATTTAATGAGGCCGACATGCCGGCTCTTTTTTATCATCGTCAAATTGGGGTGACTCTGAAGTAAATGACAGTATGCAATAAGATAGAGGTTCCTCTTACTGAGAAATGAGAAGGACTGATCTTTATGTACTTTAAAGAAAATTTTTATATCCAACATCGCGTTCAAAAGTGTTTTTATTGATTAGTTTTGACAGGTAAGACTGTCATTTTCAGATCTTCAAATACTTGATACTTCATGTTCCATTGTCTGTTCATTACTTATGCCATGTTAACAACTTAGTGGAGAAAATATTGCACGTTCCACACAGATTTGTCAAAAATAAAATTATTAACATGTCTGTCACATACAAAAATATAGACAGCTAAAATGCATATTGCGGGGCTTGTCATGTCTACAAACGTAGCACTCCTTTGATGTTTGTCAGTTGTCGCTATATACTCGTATTGTGGATTTTAACAACTGACAAGCATCAGTTGACTGCTACATATGTAGATACGCCAAGTTCTGTAAGGTGCATTTTAACTGTGTATATTTTTACACTGAAGCGCCAAAAAAACTGGTACAGGCATGCATATTCAAATACAGAGATATGTGAACAGGCAGAACACGGCGCTGCGGTCGTCAACGCCTATATGAGACAACAAGTGTCTGCCGCAGTTGTTAGATCGGTTACTGCTGCTACCATGGCAGGTTATCAAGATTTATATGAGTTTGAATATGATGTTATAGTCGGCGCAGAAGCAAAAGCACACAGAATTTCCGAAGTATCGATGAACTGGGGATTTTCCCGTACGTGTACCGTGAATATCACGAATCCGCAAAAACATAAATTCTCCAACATCGCTGAGGCCGGAAGAAGATCCTGCAATAACGGGACGAACTACGACTGAAGAGAATCGTTCAACGTGACAGAAGTGCAACCCTTTCTCATATTATTGCAAATTTCAATGCTGTGCCATCAACAAGTGTCAACGTGCGAACCAATGAAACATCATCGATATGGGCTTTCGGAGCCGAAGACCGAGTCTTGTTGCCGGGCGGAGTGGCCGTGCGGTTCTAGGCGCTACAGTCTGGAACCGAGCGACCGCTACGGTCGCAGGTTCGAATCCTGCCTCGGGCATGGATGTGTGTGATGTCCTTAGGTTAGTTAGGTTTAATTAGTTCTAAGTTCTGGGCGACCGATGACCTCAGAATTTAAGTCGCATAGTGCTCAGAGCCATTTGAACCATTTTGAAACCAGTCTTGTACCCTTTATCACTGCACGACACTAAACTTTACGCATCGCTTGGGCCCGTCAGCACCGACATTGGACTGTTGATCACTGGAAACATGTTGCCTGGTCGGACGAGTCTCGTTTCAAATTGCACCGAGGGGATGGACGTGTACGGGTATGGAGACAACTTCATGAATCCATGCACCTTGCATGTCAGCAGGAGCATGTTCGAGCTGGTGGTGACTCAGTAATGGTGTGGGGCGTGTGCAGTTGGAGTGATATGGTACCCCTGATACGTCGAGATACGATTCTGACAGGTGACACGTAAATAAGCATCCTGTCTGATCACGTGCATCCATTCATGTCCATTGTGCATTCCGGTGAACTTGGTCAATTACAGGAGGTCTGTGCGGCACCCCAAATGACCAGAATTGTTGTAGGAACTCTCTTGTAATTTTAAACGCTTCCGCTGGTCACCAAACTCCCCAGACATGAACATTATTGAGCATATTTAGTTTGCCTTGCAACGTGCTGTTCAGAAGATATCTCCACCCCCTCGTGTTCTTACGGTTTTAAGGACACCACTGCAGGGATCCATGGTGTCAGTTTCCTCTAGCAGTACTCCAGACATTAGTCAAGTCCATGCCACGTTGTGCTGTGGCAAATTTGCGTGCTCACTGGGACCCTACACGATATTAGGCAGGTGTACCAATTTGTTTGGCTCTTCAGTGTGATAAACCTGTATGTAATTGTATTTCTGACAAACCTGTGTAGAATGTGCGGTTCTAGGCGCTACAGTCTGGAACCGCGCGACCATTGCGGTAGCAGGTTCGAATCCTGCCTCGGGCATGGATGTGTGTGATGTCCTTAGGTTAGTTAGGTTTAAGTAGTTCTAAGTTCTAGGGGACTGATGACCTCAGAAGTTAAGTCCCACAGTACTCAGAGCCATTTGAACTTTTTTTTTTGTAGAATGTGGACTATATCCTCCACTATAATGGTAACATGGTATGTGTAACTAACGCAGAATGGAACATAACGTACAAATATCAAAGGCTGTGAAGATCCGAGGATTACCGTCTTATCTGTCTAAAAGAATCAACAAAAATAGTTTTTACCGCGATCTTAGCTATATAAGATTTCTTTTAAAGTGGGCAGTAACGAATCTTCCCGTATTTAACTCTGTTATTGTGGCATCTTCATATGTTGGAGTCTCCATGAAGATAAATCGAAGGCATTTCATTAGGAATAACTATCGTCTGTAGAATGGTTGCAGAAGGAGATTCACTAAGGAGAGGAATGTGCGCGCATTTGCGTGGCTAGTTAGGTGCGTACTGTGTGCCTTCCCACGGTCCCCTGCGGCCGTTGCCAGGCATCGCTCACGGTCCCTGGGGGCCTGCTTGTATCACGGCGGCGCTACTGGGAGCGGCGCGCTGATTGCGGCCGAAGCGCTGCAGCGTGTGGGTGGGCGGGACAGAGGGTGGGGGGAATGGGGGCTGCCTTTGATTTTCTGGCGGCGCAGCGCGGTAATGGCGGGGTGTGGGCGTGCAGGAGGCAGAGGTGGGCGTGAAGCGACTGCAAAGCATTTGCTCCCTCCCGCCGGGCCACCTCTGTTCAAACTGCCAGCTGCATTCACGGCAAATGACCACACTAAAGCATCTCTATCACTGTCCAGTTGATACATTCATTTTCTGTGGTAAGAAGAAATTCGTTTTGAAAGTCATTAAATGGGAAAGGCGACCGAAGTTCCGTGAACAAGCCGCATTTCAGGCTGCTACGGACGGTAGTATTATGGGACTTTACATTTTGGCTTATACTTACTTCAGAATATAGTGACAGCGCACTTTCGTTGTACATCACTTTTCGTTGTTTCGCATATCTGACTGTGTACCTGATGGCTATCGATATTGTTGTATTCGCCTGGTGGTCGATTTTGCTGCACACCAGGCATGCTGTGCGGGCAGCTGCCCCACCAGGAGGACGAGCGTGATTGGCTTTCATCAAAACATAGAGTTTCCTTGCATCGCATGCGGTGTATACCACGAAGTTACACGTCACCTCCACAGCGTCTGGGAGCGCCAACATCGCCGATAGGGAGCGTTCTGGTCGCAGCAGAGAGAGAGGTGAGCAGGGCACTCTTTTGCTACACCAAGTCACGTGCCCTCACAGCGACTAATGGTTATCAATCCTCTCCCTACTACATAGGTTACTGTCAGATCATGGGAAGCCAGATACATCTTGTGCCTTAAGTTGACACTACCAGCAGTTCCATCTAGTCGCATCAGCAGTTCACTCCAAGCGCCACATACCAACAGTTTCGTCTCAGCGCTCTACACCAGCTGTCCCACCCCAGCGATGTTCCAGATTTTCATACCGTGCCTGTCACGAATGTAGGGGTTGTCGTGTAGGCATATCACAGATAACCTCATAGCAGAGATATGTCTTTTATATATAGCTCTGAGGATATTCATCCAAGGACATAACTGAGTTTGGTTTTGTTAATGGACTATTATTCTTTTGAAGTGTCTTGTATCACCACTCAGGATGAGGATATTTCAGATATCATCTATTACGATTTGCACAGAACTTGCATCAACAACAAATAATGGTATATTTGAAACTCTTCTGGGATCTTTAGTATTCTCACTCCAATCTCCTCCCCAATTCTCTGTCGTTTCCTAACATGTAAGTAACACCTTTATGCAAAGTCCTCAATTATTTCTATTATTTTTTCTAAGTATCTCTTTTATAATTCTTATTCTCTATGGCTTCCACTAGTGCCATGGAATATATTCTGTGGTGAAATGTTTTGTATCATTCTAGTCCTTGCTCTACATTTGTGTACTCACATATTTTTTTACACGGTCCTGCGAGAAACCTCTCCATTTCTCACATTATCTGCCCACCTAATTTTTAGTGTTCCCATATAACGTCACATCGCTAACATTTCTGCAGCAGATGATTCACTTCATAATAACGCTGTGATCCATATCCACATTTTTAGAAATTACTTTCTGAAACTGAGAACTGTGTTTGGTACTAGTACCCTTTGTTGGCAAGTTATGAACCCTTCGCTGATGTTAATCTGTTCATTATGTCTTCCTTGCCTCGTCTGTGTTACGTGGCCAGTTTTCTTTGGAACGGTCGTGCATCATATTTCAGTATGTTTATGTGCTCGCTATCTTGATCAAGTAGCTAATCTCTGATGCTGCAAAATAACTGGAATCAAGATTCAGTAGCACCAACGGCTGTCCCTTCCTGTTCCCTTCCATTTGTTTGAGTGGAGGAATGCATACTCGGGGACAATGAGTGTAGTTGGGAGTGTCAGGGGCGATATGCCTGTAGGGAGACGGGGCAAGGTTTCACCTCCAAGTTGCCAGACCGGCATTGTCCTCCAGCCCTCGCTCTCCATATGGTGGATTGGACAGTTCTTTTCTGCCGATAAAACAGCCGTATTCTGTGTAGAATCCTTTAGAAAGATTAGGAATCTCGAGTCAGGTGTTGCACTCCTGAGGCTGACGTGAAAACAGCCATTTGCTTGAGGAGCGACACCAAAAAATTGCGTTCAGTTTCAATTTCAGAACCCAGCTTTCTGACTGATTCTCACACTTACTTTGCATCGAGCAAACACGTTCTCGTCTGGACCCACATGCCGGCCGTTTCATAGGCCTGTTACGAAAATTTTCTGTGGTGTCGGAGAGCTTTTCTGCATTCTTCTCCAACCCTGCCATGTCTGTTAAACATAGAGTAAATCTGAAAGATTAGAAGAACTGGATGGAATTCGCACTGACACCATTGGCTGGGAAGATTCTGTGTCTGACAGATACAGCGAAGTCTGTTCTGGCGTAAACAGTGAAGACAAAGGCTGCTAGGCGATCGTGGGGTAAAGACTTGTTGCAGATAACTGAGAAGACAAGACTTGCAACTGCACAGAACTATGTCTCGACTTGAGCACCGAGCACAGAGGGAGACAGAGCTGGAATCAGATTCTCCAGTCATTACCGACACTGCCTTCTCCATTGCGTTGCGATTTTAGTAAGATGGACCAAAACTTCTATCATCAATTCTGTAGGAATGCGATATTAGTTCAGTCCCTTCAGGAGCCAGGTATTGCATTTTAATGCTTCGCAGCCTGCTAGTTGCCTCCAGCACGTAGTTTGGCGATCTCACTGGTGTTCGAATCTATTTTTCCGCATTCTTCCAGTAGTTTACTAAATATTCAGCGTATTCGTGTGTTATTCACATAACTTTGCATCTATCGTGCTCGCCCAGCTGTGTTCAGCGTTAAAACCCCTTGCCTTAGGATTAATGTTTCAAATGGCTCTGAGCACTATGGGACTTTAACATCTATGGTCATCAGTCCCCTAGAACTTAGAACTACTTAAACCTAACTAACCTAAGGACATCACACAGCACCCAGTCATCACGAGACAGAGAAAATCCCTGACCCCGCCGGGAATCGAACCCGGGAACCCGGGCGCGGAAAGCGAGAACGCTACCGCACGACCACGAGCTGCGGACCTAGGATTAATGTTCATGTGTTTTGCTTTTCAGTAATAAACCTGATTGTTGTAATGTACACTTGGCTCTGTTATAGGTAAGATTATCACTTCTTTCATTAATACGTCTCGCGCATGGTATGATGCCCGTATTTTGATGCTTGACTGGGTCACCTCTAGTAATTCTAATTCGATTACATGATTCTGTTGTGCAACATTATCATTTCCATTAATTAATTTGAAGGACCATATCGGGTGCTTTCCCTCTCCATCTGTCACCACAGATCGGAGGGGTCTGCACAACAGTAAACTGACACCCCCACATCCGCCATGCATTATTTTTCTTACATGGTAGCAAAATTCCTTCACTTGCTCTATTACGTGGTAGACAATTTACATGTTAAGTCTGTCGGTACTCTCATTTGTGCTACATCTCTATAACTTTGTCTTTATTTCATTTACTTCCAATACACACTCTGTTCTCAGTAGATTATTCATTTAATTCAACAGATGTTGTAAGTCTTCCTTACTTTCGCATAAGATAATGTCGTCAGTGCATCTAATCATCGTTATCCTCCCACCATTTGAACCCCAGTTCTGAACATTTCTTTTATTTCCTATGTTGCTTTCTCGATAGACGCAGGGTCGACTAATAGAGAAGATATACTGCGTCCCCATCTTATACCACTGTTAGTCAAGTCATTTCTGTGTTGGTCTTTGTATGCGGATGTGAAAAAGGAAATGGATTAATAATTCCTTTAATAATTGTTACAATTGTTTGGACAGAATATTTGAGAAAGTTTTGAAGGTAGTTTATGAATCTGTGCACAATGTCGGGTGGACTTTAACTGATACCAGTGCCAACACACCTTGAATGTCATTGCATTCAAAGTCAATAAATATAATTTACTTTGCGCACTGCTGCTTCCAGTAGTGTGCGGTATCAAATAATAACCGCAACCATCGAAATTGTCGATCTGTCTATAAGTTCTTAACCACACGAAGCACAATATTTTTAGAGTAATTAAATCAAGTTCAGTAGGTGCCTAACAATTCTGAGTCATTACTTTCACATTAATTCCACTGTGTGTAGTCTTGAGTGTGACAATGTCGATGCAGGAACGCTCCTCCAGATAAATCGTTAATTATTCTTGTCTGCACCGAACCTCTTGATCCAGGATCGTGGCGGCGAGTGAGATGATGAACAGATAAGACTTGAACTTATAACCATGCGAATAAATATTCCTCTTCTAATTACATTTTATAATACATTTAATGAACGGTTAAAATTCACATTTTTAATAATGCTGGTACGACGGATTCAAGCACACGTCCGTGCGCTACCACTTCTCGAAACAAAACATGAATTAATAAATTGAAGAGCGTATATCTTACTTTGTTTCATACAGATATATAATGACGTATCAAAACATTATCCTTGCCATAAAAACTCGTTAATTTACTTTTGGTGATATCTTCGGTTTATAGCTTGTTCAGTTTACATGTAGCTTGTACATAGCAAAAGAAAAGAAGGAAAAACTAATATGATTCAATACAGCTTCCATTTTTATTCTTCCCTCTTGATTTATGTAGATTTTGCATATTGGCCGTCTCTCCCTATTGCTTACCTGTATACCTACTTCTCTAAGGATTTCAACATTTTGTACGCTCTACATTGTTGAAATGTTTTTATAGGTCACCATATCCTTTGAGAGTGTCTTGGCTTTCCTAGTAAAAACTGCAAGATTATGAATGAAAGGTGGCAGACTTCGGTTCATTGGTAAAATAGTAGGCAAATGCAAACGGTCGACAAAGAAGACTGCATACAAAACTCTCAAGCGACTCACCTAGAGCATTGCTCAAATGTGTGGGCCCCTTACCAAATAAAACTAACAGAAGATACTAAAGGTGTACAAAGAAGGGCTGCACAAAGAGCCACGTGTTTGTCACCTACAGAAGAGGATTACGGAGATAGTGAAAGAAGTGAACTGACAAACAATAAGTGAAAGCTTATTTAGTGTGTCCAAACAACTGACGATAATGCAGCCAGTAACGTCCTCGGTAACCGCTGATATCTCAACAAGTGTGCACCCCGCCATTTTCAAGGCACAAAAGTAACGAGGGACCGCTGTGGAAGGAAATTTATGACCTCGGTATGCCGGGAAACGGTTGCCAAGAACCACACCACGAGATATGCAGAAAGACAACATACACACTGTAAACAGTAGCACCAGGACACATCCTAAAACGATCAACATCGGAAGTTATCAACATCGAATATTAATTAGTAGTGCGTCACAAAGTAGTATTAAATCTGTCCCTCTGCTGTTTAACCTTGAGGGACCAGGTTTACAAGCAGAATTTAGGCAAAGACCTCCGTCCATCCTTATAAGGTCAATTGTTAATTTAACCTGAACTTCTTCCCTAAAAACGCTATAGCAGTAGTTGAAAGTGCACGTTAGAATCTCTGTGTTGTTATGCTCCGTTAGACGACCAGTACTAAGACGACCTAGGCAGTGTTCTGCAATAACTAATTTGCTTCTCAGTTGAACTGTGTGTGACGCTTATGCTGATTAGATCGGTTTTCGATGATGATATTCTGATCAAAGTATGACATGCCATAACTTCAAGGGATACGGTAGACAGATGCCTTCTGCACACAAGATCTTCCTTCACAGACTCTTAAACGGCCGTAATGTTACATGATGATTGAAAAACAACCAATCTCGTTTACCACCTTGGTAAGGCAAACGGGCCGCAGACCTAGCTGACACTTTCTTATTTTCATCACTCACCCGATTCACAGTTGTTTGATAATGCAATGGGCGTTTCATCTTTTCTTTGATGATAAGGATTCAGCGAAAGTTGGACCAAGATGGGGTAACTCTTCTGACATTCCTGTAGGATCTATGATGACTAGAGCTCTATGAACTGAAGTATCTCTTAATACTGAGCCGAATGGCGACAACTACCATTGTGAAGACAGAAGCTGGTGTGCGCTGGCTCCCTACAAATGGTATGTCCGAAGGTATTATCAGCCTTCTTCCTGACCAACACTTGAAAGAAGGAAAGGCAGCCACTCTTTTACAACTAGATAGTGAAAAGAATATTCATATGGATTAAATTCAGGCGTTCTAAAAGATGTCAAAACCCAATGAGGCAAAATAAAATCACTTTTAAAAAAACACAGCTTTCAATGCCGCTGACTCCAGGGCACATATATAGAAATCTTCCATAAATAGATTGGCAATAACTGGTGACAAAAGGCTCCCCACCACAATTCCATCTGCCTGTTCATGACAAGTACTTCACAATGGTTTACGGAGTACAGGTGTAGATATAGATATAGAAATAATTAACTGAATTTGCACTTCGTTAGTTTATCTACGCGTGTGTCTTAATAATCTTTCACAGACACGTCATAGAATAGTTTTAAATTAGTGCTCTCACAAGCGATGTGCGGTCCATTAATAAAAAGTAAGGGGACGCCAACAAATGTCGAAATAGGTTAGTTAATTCAACACCAAATTAAACCCCAATTAACCTTAACAAATTACGGAGAAGAACTTGAGTGAAGAGGAACATCAACTTTAAGTGATGAATCCAAGAATATACTATTTATCACTCCCGTTGAGTTCATGATGACAAGGTAGCTCCGTGCGTGAATCATCTGAAAGGCCGTTAACTGAGAATTTCAGATTAATCACTTAGATGTAGAGGTAGATATGTGAAGGGAATGGTACAATATCAAACACCCTTTGACAAGTACTTCACAATGGTTTACGGAGTACAGGTGTAGATATAGATATAGAAATAATTAACTGAATATGCACTTCGTTAGTTTATCTACGCGTGTGTCTTAATAATCTTTCACAGACACGTCATAGAATAGTTTTAAATTAGTGCTCTCACAAGCGATGTGCGGTCCATATACTGTAAACTACTCGATATGACACCCCCTAAAAATATTATTGACTTTTATTTAACACATTATACCAAACTGCGTCCTCCAACACTCTGTGTGAGTTAGAGTATTGTGTATTAACACCTTGCTTAATAAATTCAATTCAAATCTTCAACTTCCTTTTTGTACTGAGGAAAAGATATTAAATACACGTATTTTTATGAAACAGAGTGGATGAAATCACAGCAAAGAAGTAATAAATGATACTGCTTAGAAACCGTCAGGAGCTGATCCATTGCAGCATTCGAGGGTGGAAATGTACTCTAGCAAAATGTGACAAAGCAACTACTTTCAGTATTACGAGGAGGTTCGAAACACTATGTGAAAGTGAACTTAAACAGTTCAGGTGATGAGATGACTACACATGACGTTGCAATACGTATTCTGTTATTATGTCTCTGTGTATTCCAGTGCTATTGATTTGAGACTATGCTAGCTGAACACTATCTAAATATACGATTTGTCGATAAACAGTAGTTTTGAAAAGAGTGCTTAATTTAATTGAAACGCCGGAAACCACGTCCAGTTTTTATTCCTCAGCCAACTTGCTGGAATCTAATTACCAACAGTTATTATTGCTGCAGAAATCAATACCTACATTTGATTTCGTTACAATTAATGAATTCAGCAACAAATTTTTTCCAGCTCAACGAGTAAGAAACGAAGTGGCATTCACAATAATTCACACTAAATAAGTTATATCTTTAACGCCTTTCTGTTTTGGCTGACTAACACGACTGTGCAGTATACACTAAAAAAATCTCAGTTTTCGGTTCCCAGCCACCACAAAATGCTGATTAAATTAGTTGTCCGTCCATTTAATTTCTGTTAAAGTTACTTATTTCAAATTCGTAGTGTTAAATATCCATACATTCGCCCATAGTGTCTGGAGTGACTAAGAACGTGGAAGAACTGATGGACAGCGATGCGTGACAGAAAGCTACAGTTAAAAGACAACCGAATGCAGATGGGTGTTGGAATTGGATTTCTCAATTTGAGCACATCATTGGATGCCCACCAAACTTAACCATAACCACAGCGGCCCGTACTGCTTATGCTCTCGTCTGCGGTGCTCAAGGCAAAAAAAAATTCATTAGTTATTAACCCAATTATTCTGTATGGTCTACTGGTTTGTGGCATGCATATCATAGCGTTTGCAAGAAGTGTTGTTTCTGTTGCGATTTCATTAACTTTCTAAGCTGGATGCATGCGTGTTACAAGCTACCGTGGTGGATCCAACAAGACAGATAGAATAATTGACAAAGGCAAGTGTAATGATTTACTGCACAATTAAAATTATGTACAATATCGTCTCCAACTGTATGAGGATAATCTGTAAAACTACTGCTACATCTGGCTAGTTTTAGAGTCACATATACTGCCCCTTTTAACGTGACTTCATGTTCTGGACAATGCCCGATTACATTAGGCGAGAAATAGGAAAACCTTCTTAGGGGAATTGCTCCCTTGTCTGTACGTTTATTTGATATGTTGCATAGAACACATATTGAATGCAATTCTTTGCCAACTTGTCGTCATTGAACCCCAGCTGTCACTTTTATTGTTTTATAAAGACACACATAACCCGTAGGAAAGAAGATAACCAATGAGTGTGTACGACATTCCAACCCTCTCCGATTCTGCGCCAAGACTACAACGATCTGTGGCTACAGTTCCAGTCTGCAAGTCTGAGACAAAGTATACTTTGTAAATCTAACTATTCTTTCATTATAATGTACCTAATCTGTGGTATACTGTTGATTTCGGTCACACATACCCATCTTTGCTTTGCAATTTTTCCATTTAGGTATTTGTTACACATTCGTTTCTAATACAAGTAAAATGCTAATCGAATCATGTTTACCATCAGCACTGCATAATATTCTCGCTCTCGTGAAGGAAACCTGCATCAGCTGCTTGTAGGCAGCTCATGATAATATGCTGAAAGCCTGCAGGACTGGGCAGCCTCTACAACCATAGCTCTGAGCGTCAGGTGTTAACTATAGCAGTCACTCATCATGTGAGATACACTGAGCAGCTTCTAAAGCTGTGACATGTGATTTTTATCCGTATGATTCACTGAAGAAGCGTATACATCTTCTATGCGTATCCAGCTTAATAAGAATACGGACAGAACAAATACTTGAATAAACACTGTGACTACATTTACCATTAATGGTTAACAGCACCACCTTGTAATAATATTTGAATAACTCTCTGTTCAAAGAAACAATCTCGTTGAGTGGAAGGCAGATGCTTTGTTAGGGGATCCCTCGATCTGAGACCCTCACCAAGTTAGCTGACCGCAAGTACCGGGTGATCAAACCATCAGTATACATTCGAAAACTTAATAAACCACGGAATAATATAGATAGAGAGGTAAAAATTGACACACATGCTTGGAATGACATGGAGTTTTATTAGAACCAAAAATAAAACAAAGTATTGCTAGACGCGTGAAAGATCTCTTGCGCGCGTCGTTTGGTGATGATCGTGTGCTCAACAGTCACTTTCGTCATGCTTGGCCTCCCAGGTCCCCAGACCTCAGTCCGTGCGACTATTTGCTTTGGGGTTACCTGAAGTCGCAAGTGTATCGTGATCGACCGACATCTCTAGGGATGCTGAAAGACAACATCCGACGCCAATGCCTCACCGTGACTCCGGACATGCTTTACAGTGCTGATCACAACATTATTCCTCGACTACAGCTATTGCTGAGGAATGATAGTGGACATATTGAGCATTTCCTGCAAAGAGCATCATCTTTGCTTCGTCTTACTTTGTTATGCTAATTATTGTTATTCTGATCAGATGAAGCGCCATCTGTCGGACATTTTTTAACGTTTGTATTTTTTTGGTTCTAATAAAACCCCATGTCATTCCAAGCATGTGTGTCAATTTGTACCTCTCTATCTACATTATTCAGTGATTTATTCAGTTTTCAAATTTATACTGACTTTTTGATCACCCGGTAGATACGAAGAATCCAAAGAAGAGCTGCACGACTGGTTTCTTCATTCAGCATCGGAGTGTTACAGAGATCAACAAGCTGTAGCATAAAACCTTACAAACCAGACCTTGTGCATCTTAAATGGCCTTAAAAAGTACAAGAACTAAAAGAAGCGTATTACTTCCTGTAACATATACATCGCGTAGTGATCAAGACATTAAACTTGGAGAAACTCGAGCTCTTACTGAAGGATGTCAGCTATCTTTCCTCCTGCGCACCGTTCTCGAATGGAATAGGAAAAGGCAGGGGAGGGACTGGGATGGGTGGAGATGGGAGCGAGGGGTGGGGTGTGTGGAAGGGATTTTTTGGTTGTGGTGTGTACGCAACAACAAACACGGCTTGCGGGTTGTAGATGTAGATGTCTGTCTGTGAAATGCTGACTGAGTTACATGTAACGCACATAGAGTTTGTCCGTCAGAACGTTTGTTCCCTTTTTTGAATCGACCTGATACGTAGTAACAGTATAATATCACAAGCTGTCCTAGAAACAAATCCCTATATATTCCCCTTAAACATAGAGACAGGTAGGGCTCCGTAGATCACAAAAGTTATTTAACATAAGTACACATTGATTTTCTTATTATGGAGTTGTCGTGGCTTGGGAAGACTAGAACACGTATCCTTAGAGAAAGGAGGTTACTACATGCTTTCCTGGCATATTTGCCTTTAATCAAACTATATGGTTCCAGAGACGATTTCAAGCCTCAAACATCTATTACGTATATGCACACTGAAGTGACGAATAAGAACTTGTAACATGGCTGGGATTCGAAGCCGGGTCTCTTGCTCACTAGGCAGATGCGATAACCACTACACCATCCGGGCACGGTGACTTTGCACAACTGCAGGGACTACCGTAGCACGCATCCGTCCTGAGTCCAAATCCCCATATGAGCATCAGCTCACTTGATATTCCCACTAAACCCGAACAGCATTGCAGAGGCTCGCCAACTCTATTGGAATACCACTTCAATATCGAACGAAATGGGGGATCCTGCTCATCCAGTATAGTTGGAAAGTCTCTGCAATGCTGTTAGAGTCTAGGGGGGATAACAAATGGACTGACATGAATTGAGATTTAGACTCAGAAGGGAGGCCTGCTCGTGTAGTCCGTGCAGTTGTGCAAAACTACTGTGCCAGGGTGGTGTAGTGGTTACCGCATCTGGCTAGTGAGCAGGTGACCTGGGTTCGAAGCCCAACCCTGGCGCAGATTTTCATTCGTCGCCAGTCTGCATATATTCATCGTATTTTTCTTTTTTAAACACGAAGATTTAAGTGATCCATTCATTCACTCTTGGTGATCCTGGGCTGTGCCGAATGGGGTAGTCGTGCAGTCTAAGGTGCCTTGTCACGGTTCGCGCGGCTCACCCTGTCGGAGCTTCGAGACCTGCCTCGGCCATGGGTGTGTGTGTTTAGCTTAAGTTAAATTAGGTAGTGTATAAGCTTTGGGACCGATGACCACAGCAGTTTGGTCCCATATGACTTACCACAAATTTCCAAATTTTGTCCTGGGCTGTATTATTCTTCCGCCATTATTTAGTTGCTTTTCTCAGTGATCGCTGTCCGATGTCTCGTTTATTTCGGCAGACAACACTTTTTTTCCACTGAATGTATCATTACTGCACAAGAACACCAAAGTACCAAATCAAGCGAAGTATCATTCTACCTCTCCACTCATTTTCCAATATTTTCCATGAGTATTGCTGTGTAACCTCATCAGAGACGCGACACATTTAACTACGTTATCGAAGTTTATAGCTTACAGATGCTCTAGTAACTGTGTTAGGGAACTTATAAAAGCTGACTGAAGCAAGGAAATGCTCAAAGTGACACAGTGTCATAGGTAAAAGAGAGAAATTGGACGTAACAAGTGAATGAAATATTTTGCTGTGAAAGGACATTAATATTAATTACTGTCGTCATCATACTACAGACATTATTTCACGGTGGGATAAGTGAAATATCTGACCTCTGAGGCATTAAGTACCATGAAATATTACTGTGTATGGGACAAGATTGCGTTACACGCGAAAAAAATAATAGGCTACTGAAACAAATAAACATCTCTCCTATTATTTTTCCGAAATCCTGAAAAATAAGAATGTGCAGGTAGAAGTACAGGCCTGAAATTAAGATTATTTCTGAGACTATATCGGTAGTACAACGTTCGATCGATGTGAGACAATGACACGAGGAAAGCTGGAAAAATAGTAGCTAAAGAATTTCAAACGTGGTGCTTTAAAACAAATTGAGCAATTAAGCGGGTACAAAACTGTGAAACGAAGTGCTGTTAGTTTGAATAGGCAAGGCAGGTAATCATCAAAACTTTCACCGGAAACAGGTACAGGTTGACAGGTAGTGTGCCAAAGCATGGAAAACTAGACAATTTGAGAACAGAGGGAACAGCGCCGCGGGAAATATTGCGAAATTTATTTCTTTAGAACAGGTTTCTGAGTAACTATTGCGCACAATGAATGAAGATAACATTCAGGCAGTACACTATGAAATCAAATACTGCAGCAAATCTTCCAAACGAGTGTGGCATAGGAAAGTCACTCCACCTACAAAAATCAATGAAGGGGATTTGAGACTTGTTGAGGCAGCAGCATACACTCCATCCACAGGCTCTGGTGGGCTCATAGGTACCGACCAACTGCCGTGTAATCCTATACCAAAAGCGTCACTGAATATGGTATGGAAGGGCGGGGATCAGTACACCGCTCTCCCGGGCGTTGCCATTTTTATGACCTGGAGCCGCTGCTACTCGGCCACATAGCTCCTCAATGCACGTCACGAGGTTGAGCACACACCGTTCCAGTCTTGCCACCAAGGAAATATCGCTGTCAGTACTGGAATCGAACACAGGTCTTCCATATGGAAGTCAGCCGCGCTGACCCCTCACCTACGGAGGAAGACAGATGCGGAAGTAATCTAGCTAAATTAAACGTAGTACAGAAGAGAGCAATTATCTCTCAAGTGTGACGACGTCTATGAAAGCAGATCGTCAGCTTGGGCTTGCATCTAGTGAGAGAAAGAGAGAGAGAGAGAGAGAGAGAGAGAGAGAGAGAGCGAGAGAGAGAGAGAAGGAGTTGGAGATGGGGGTAGAGAGTGAGTGAGACGCAGAAGTCTCTTCCGTCCCTTCACTTAATTATTCAAATGTAGGTTCTTCTATTAATCTGGCTCATTTATTCAAGCAGTGAGCACAAGGGAAGCTGGGACGCCTGCAAATATGCTTCTGCAGTCAGGGATTGAATTAAATTAAATTCTCCGTCGCTAAATACTACTTCTCCACAAAACTAAGGATGAGTGGAAAAACTTTTCCAAATCAATGATCACATAACAATTCACTTTCCAAGGGTGTCATTACGCTATAGTACCAAAAGCTATTAAATCACTCAATTCTAATTTAGTAACACCTTTTTGGTGGTGGAAAGATGTCTTTAACATAATTACTGAAAGCAGTAGGGCGCAACTGAGGGGAGAATAATCTACTTTTTGAAGACTGTACGGCATCTTCCAATATTAGGTGTTTACGTGGCGAGGTAAGTGAAAAATAATTACACATTATAGACAAGTTTGAAGTAGTGAGTAAGGAATATCATTTTTTTTTCAGAACACTAACTATAATATAAGCTGCGCTTCTAGAACGTCCCTGATAGTTTATTCTTATTTTAGTACTGAAGTTTGATGATGATACCTAAGTTTAATTTAACGTTATTTAAATAAGTCAATTCACGATCATGTAGCGAATACCGAAAATTGAAGTAAAACGTGATGACATTAAATAAAGACAAGTATTCAGTTCGCTACGATATACGTAGTAGCTTGCTTAGGACAATAATGTTTTAAATTTCAAAATAGTCACAAAACATTATCCACGTGTCTGCAGGTCTTACTTATGTGAGTAAAACCTCTTGTTCTGCAGCTTAGAAGAGAGAATCGTAAATGACATAAACAAGTGGAAGGACGTCATGAGTTTTGACTGGCATGGAGATCTGCTGTTTATCAATGCTCATTCATAATCGCCGGCCGGAGTGGCTGTGCGGTTCTAGGCGCTACAGTCTGGAGCCGTGCGACCGCTACAGTCGCAGGTTCGAATCCTGCTTCGGGCATGAATGTGTGTGATGTCCTTAGGTTAATTAGGTTTAATTAGTTCTAAGTTCTAGGCGACTGATGGCACCAGAAGTTAAGTTGCATAGTGCTCAGAGCCATTTGAACCATTTTTCATTCATAATCACTACTTGGATGTGTCACAAATACATCCGACATTGATTATCATTTCACGCTGTTTCCAGGTGTAAATGCATATCATCAGTGAAAATATGGTTCTGTTTGGTGTTCTGTTTATATAACAAGAGTTCTGTAGCTCAGTAGGTTTTGTACTTATATATTTCGACACATTTATCTACATTGACACATGTAAACAACAAATAATTACGAATAATATAAGGTCAAAACAAAATCGTTCTCCCATACAATCAAGTTCGCTTTACACTACCTGACGAAAGTTGCACAATATTGCTACGCTACACCTACAGTACAGCAAAAATGCTGTTTTGGATTTGCAAGTACAAAGAATTTTGTGTGATAAAATACTACTGTATAAGATTTTTACGCCGCCAGATGGAACCATTGAGTACAGCACAAACCCACAAAATCACAGTACTGGGACAAACCAACTGTGAAAATACTGTATATCTAGAAAGAGAGAGAGAGACAGAAAATTCTCTTGGAGATCGTGTTTCTTCTCTCCTACACGGTTTGAAAGGTAATACAAAAGTATTTCCTCCAAAACCAGGCGTGTGTAGCCACCTTAAAAGTATGGTAACTTTGAACCACTCGACGAGGGTAACGGATAATGATATGTAAAACAATTTCATGGTTCCTCTAGGACCTCATCCCAAGAACATATGGTAAATGACTGGATGATTTGTCATGAATAGAAGTTACAGAATTGGCCATTTCCCACAACTGGTTCTTTCGGTCTCTAATAATCATGGTTTCCACGTTTACCTCGGGAACCGCTCACGAACAAAGTATGCTTTTTTAAGGCGTCCAAAGCCTACCCTAGACCACACCTAACGCAAAGAAATTAGCAATTTGCTTAATTTGCATGAAGGAAGAATGTACTGTTTAAATTTTGACCCTGTACCTTAGGATAGCTACAGCATGCCAGTTCTTCCGATAGATACACAAACGATCGCTAGGCCAAGAACTATCCAAAACACTTTACCCTCAGAACCTGCAGTACGCCCCCTGCACATATTGCTGGTAATTTAGTGTGCTACCCATTCAGGTTGAAAAGGACACAGCAACCTCAAAATATCTGGAATATCGGTCTGTACGATTCTACTTCGGTTGAACCAGTAATTACATAGAAGTGCGGGGTAATGAAGTAAAGCTTTGAATATATTCCATTGGTATTCTGTTGATTTTTATGAAAAACCTCATTCTGTAGTCTTACAATGAAATAAACGATGACATTGCAGATAATTGCGTCATCTGAATTTACCACGTTCACAGAATATTTTACTATTTATTTTGGAAATGAAAGTTCCACAGCTATAACTTCTTCTATTTATTTTATTAATTGTGGAACTGATTAAGACTGCTTGAGAATGGCGCTGCGAACATGAAACACGTCACAGTGAGATTAAAAATAAAAATAAGTAAAACATAATACACTCATCTGATGGAGAAGATAAAGAATGTATGTAAAATGTTGAAATACATGTCGTTGTCCGTAATGCAATACTAGCTTTTACAGAATGGCTCCATCAGAGTGAGTACAGTCTTCCTTCCTTACAACACAAACTCACACAATCACAGTACTGGGACAGACCAACTGTGAAAATACTGTATATCTAGTAATATTACGATTTTATTGGTTTTGACAGAACAGAGGGAGAGAGAGAGACAGAAAATTCTCTTGGAGATCGTGTTTCTTCTCTCCTACACGGTGTGAAAGGTAATACAAATGTATTTCCTCCAAACCCAGGCGTGTGTAGCCGCCTTAAAATGCTTATCAATACTACCAAATTTCCTTCGTTTCACGGAGATATATAGTTTCGAAAATTCCCTTACAAAGTTGCAGGAACTGTAGAGGGGACTGAGAAGATAATATTTTGAACTGGAAACGTACCACTTCTGTGCTACGACCAGTTGAAAACATGATGGTAAAGCGATCGCTTTGACAAATAATTATTAAGCGTGACACAGTGCATACTTGTTTTACAGTTCCACACGTTAATAAACAAACAAACAAAAATGGAACGTGATGCAGTACTGCCTATTCCAATTGTAGTGTGCGGTGTCTCCTTGGAGCACCACAATCACACCTGCACATAATTGTGGCGAAAAGGGTATGCAATGGAGTCGGATGGTGTGGATAGTGACCTTGATAAAGCCGACGAGTTGTTCTTTCATTACCGTGAGCTTCGCCATACAGAATGTCATATCAGTGTATTCTGTGAACGTGTACTCAGCCTTGTTGCACTAACACACACACACACACACACACACACACACAGACGAACCAGGTCAGAGATGCAGGATAGAAGTCAAATGACATCAGCCCATCCGACGTAAGTACCCTCACCATGACTACTCCGTTGCATACCAACCTAGGAAAATTGTTTTCACATGGCTATTGCAAGGAAACGGTACGTTTCCTGACATGGTTACCTTTTCAAAAGTCCTAGAAGTTTGTAACGGGAATTTCCGAACACCTAGTATGTGATACTTTTCTAACAATGACGATTTTCAATTTCATTTCAGATAGACGACAGGTGTGTAAGGATAGAAAAGAGAGACACCAAATAACAAGTTAGGCGCGTGATAAGCATTCTGAGAGTATTAGTAGCTTGTAATACGTAGTTGAGATAGTTACATAGTTCCCTGTCAAATAACAACATATTTCTTGATGATACAAAACTGTGCTACACTGGAGATTCAATATTGTGTGGTTATTTATTCTACTAAGCTACAGTGGTTGTATAAAAGATTGGCAAATTACGTTGTTTCGGCTTTGTATACCATTTCTGACCCGAAACATAGTAGTAATAAGAACGTAGAACATAAACTGTGGACCGACCGAGGTGGGGCAGTGGTTAGCGCACTGGACTCTCATTTGGGGGGATGACGGTTCAAACCCCGTCCAGCCATCCTGATCTAGGTTTTAACGCGATTTCCCTATTTCGCTTCAGGAAAATGCCAGGATGATTCCTTTAAAAGGGCACGGGCGACATCCTTCCCGATTCTTCCCGACGGGACGAGGGTCTCGTTGCTCGGTCCCTTCGCCCATATCACCAAGGACCAACATAAATTGTAAATGCTATGATTTTTCATTTAAAACTAATACAAATCTGATAAACTGGTGAAATGAAAGAAAATTTCAATCAATCGATAAGGGACTGAGGACGTCGCTGTTTGGTCCCCTCCTCCAAATCAAGCAACCAACCAGCAATTGATAACAGTTGATGTTTAGGGAAATCTCTGGCATTCTTCTCAGTGCGTTCATATTGCCACCGTTAATTTATCCTCTCACAACTTTCACTGTCAACGTGATCTATTAGTAAATGCTTCTCAACCGTGTTAGATCAATAATTTGCCCACAAGCACTACTGAAAGATAAATTGCGAGTCCTAAATTAATTTGAAAAGTGTTAGAATACTTGCGAAGCGTGCGAAATTTTCATCTCCTTGTATTGCATTCCATTTGACGCAACACCTTTCACTGTTACACATTTTTTGAAGTCTGCAACGATGATAAATAACATATCCCTACTACTCAGTCTATATCCTCGTTGGAGCAGTGATTCGTTTACTACAGGAGTTCGGAATTTGAATTATGAGTATTCGTCATATAATAATAATTGGCAATCAATGCTGTACACTCGTAATTAAGTCATGAGACGTTCAATTGACTCTTTTATTAGAACATATTATACGTTTCCGGATTACACCCACCTTCAGACATCACAAACTTCAACTCCTTCCTAACCAACTACGCGTACAGCCTTGACAACTCAAAGAAAGTGTCCAATAACATATGACTATAACTGCGACACAAGCAGTTTTGAAGCAGAGCGTATACTGACTCACGTCTTATAGTTACTTCCTACAGGTACTATCCGTAATCAGAGTTACTACCAGCTGAAAGAAGTATGTATTACCATTCAAGTACGTAAAGGACCATGAGCCAAGTTTGCTGTAACTGACAAGGGATGTGTTTCAACTGTATGAGTAGCATTTGGGTGAAACTCATATGTCAGGGCCATTTCGAGACGGTGAACGCAATGGTGAAGATTTCTTGTTCGGGAAATGCCTAGTATTCGAGCAATACGGCCATTCATTAGTGAGCCATATGCCCGTTTTATTTAGGAAAACGGCTTTGTTATTCCCGAACGGTAGTAAACTCCGCAATATACTGTATACTACAAAGCGGAGGTGGCTGTTTAAACAATAGTGACACTTATTTTTTATTCCTTTAACTTTCTCACACACATAAATAAGCGCATAAATACATGTACAAGTATATGTACAAAGGTTGCATTCATTCACAATCAGTATAACAAATACAGGCTTCTAATTTTCTATTGTAAAATATCATTTCTATACTGATGTACCTTACTGCATCTTACGACAGTATCTTGAAGTGATAATAAGGTCTTATTACAATATGTTTTGGGAGAAATTTTGAGTACAGCGCAAACAGTTATTTACAGCGCCGACTTCAAAGTGTTTGATAACCCAGTCACTATTCTCTGCTTGTAACATTTCCTCTAACACATTACTGAAATTCGTTACATTTCCCTCTGTCACATACACACAGGTATAAATAAGCATGTCCTTGGAAACTGGCAAATACATCTGGTGATGAACAATTTAATGAAGTTTTATTACTAATATCGGTCATATAATGTATCTTGCGATGGCTTCAAAATAAATTTATTCCTAATGCAATATTCAAACATGCGAACAGGAATTTTATACTGTGATGCCTCCACCCGGAGCCACTTTCACCAACGTGTAGCGCTAGCGACCGAGGAGAATGAGGGAGCCAGACTCCACTTGGCGAACGTCGAGAAGCGAAAACAGGAGCCATTCTGCAACCATACACCGGGTATCCAGCGGACGTCATCTCCTCGCTTAAGAATGGATACGTTGCGAAGAGCCTGGCGCACAGTAAGAGGCGTGCCGAAAACTGATGGACACCTGCAGCAAGTATTATGGAACGTCAAGATAGTAATCGCGAAAACATGTGATTTCTTCTGACCTGGCAGCATTCGTTGCAACTGCCATAGAAAGTAGGAATGTACCGTCAATTCCAGCACCCCACAGGCACTAGGAGGAGCCTACACAACGTGCGAGGAATTCGCACAGGAAAGCGTGTGAAGGACGTCAGCTTTATTAAAGAGACGTTTTCTGGACACTAAGAAGAAAAGGTTACCGGAGAATATGGGCTGGGGACAAGGAATGAAAGAGGAGAAAGACTCATTGAGTTCTGTAACAAGTTTCAGCTAGTAATAGCGAATACCCTGTTCAAGAATCACCAGAGGAGGAGGTATAGTTGGAAAAGGCTGGGAGATACGGGAAGATTTCAATTAGATTACATCATGGTCAGACAGAGATTCCGAAATCAGATACTGGGTTGTAAGGCGTACCCAGGAGCAGATATAGACTCAGATCACAATATAGTAGTGATGAAGAGTAGGCTGAAGTTCAAGACATTAGTCAGGAAGAATCAGTACACAAAGAAGTGGGATACGGAAGTACTAAGGAATGACGAGATACGTTTGAAGTTCTCTAACGCTATTGATACAGCAATAAGGAATAGCGCAGTAGGCAATACAGTTAAAGAGGAATGGACATCTCTAAGAAGGGCCATCACAGAAGTTGGGAAGGAAAACATAGGTACAAAGAAGGTAGCTGCGAAGAAACTATGGGTAACCGAAGAAATACTTCAGTTGATTGATGAAAGGAGGAAGTACAAACATGATCCGGGAAAATCAGGAATACAGAAATACAATTCGCTGAGGAAGGAAATAAATAGGAAGTGCAGGGAAGCTAAGCCGAAATGGCTGCAGGAAAAATGTAAAGACATCGAAAAAGATATGAATGTCGGAAGGACAGACTCAGCATACAGGAAAGTCAAAACAACCTTTGGTGACATTAAAAGCAACGGTGGTAACATTAAGAGTGCAACGGGAATTCCACTGTTAAATGCAGAGGAGAGAGCAGATAGGTGGAAAGAATACATTGAAAGCCTGTATGAGGGTGAAGATTTGTCTGATGTGATAGAAGAAGAAACAGGAGTCGATTTTGAAGAGATAGGGGATCCAGTATTAGAATCGGAATTTAAAAGAGCTTTGGAGGACTTACGGTCAAATAAGGTAGAAGGGATAGATAACATTCCATCAGAATTTCTAAAGTCATTGGGGGAAGTGGCAACAAAACGACTATTCACGTTGGTGTGTAGAATATATGAGTCTGACGATATACCACCTGACTTTCGGAAGAGCATCATGCACACAATTCCGAAGACGGCAAGAGCTGACAAGTGCGAGAATTATCACACAATCAGCTTAACAGCTCATGCATCGAAGCTGATTACAAGAATAATATACAGAAGAATGGAAAAGAAAATTGAGAATACGCTAGGTGACGATCAGTTTGGCTTTAGGAAAAGTAAAGAGACGAGAGAGGCAATTCTGACGTTACGGCTAATAATGGAAGCAAGGCTAAAGAAAAATCAAGACACTTTCATAGGATTTGTCGACCTGGAAAAAGCGTTCGACAATATAAAATGGTGCAAGCTGTTCGAGATTCTTAAAAAAGTAGGGGTAAGCTATAGGGAGAGACGGGTCATATACAATATGTACAATAACCAAGAGGGAATAATAAGAGTGGACGATCAAGAACGAAGTGCTCGCATTAAGAAGGGTGTAAGACAAGGCTGTAGCCTTTCGCCCCTACTCTTCAATCTGTACATCGAGGAAGCAATGATGGAAATAAAAGAAAGGTTCAGGAGTGGAATTAAAATACAAGGTGAAAGGATATCAATGATACGATTCGCTGATGACATTGCTATCCTGAGTGAAAGTGAAGAAGAATTAAATGATCTGCTGAACGGAATGAACAGTCTAATGAGTACACAGTACGGTTTGAGAGTAAATCGGAGAACGACGAAGGTAATGAGAAGTAGTAGAAATGAGAACAGCGAGAAACTTAACATCAGGATTGATGGTCGCGAAGTCAATGAAGTTAAGGAATTCTGCTACCTAGGCAGTAAAATAACCAATGACGGACGGAGCAAGGAGGACATCAAAAGCAGACTCGCTATGGCAAAAAAGGCATTTCTGGCCAAGAGAAGTCTACTAATATCAAATACCGGCCTTAATTTGAGGAAGAAATTTTTGAGGATGTACGTCTGGAGTACAGCATTGTATGGTAGTGAAACATGGACTGTGGGAAAACCGGGACAGAAGAGAATTGAAGCATTTGAGATGTGGTGCTATAGACGAATGTTGAAAATTAGGTGGACTGGTAAGGTAAGGAATGAGGAGGTTCTACGCAGAATCGCAGAGGAAAGGAATTTGTGGAAAACACTGATAAGGAGAAGGGGCAGGATGATAGGACATCTGCTAAGACATGAGGGAATGACTTCCATGGCACTAGAGGGAGCTGTAGAGGGCAAAAACTGTAGAGGAAGACAGAGATTGTAATACATCAAGCAAATAATTGAGGACGTAGGTTGCATGTGCTACTCTGGGAGGAAGCGGTTAGCACAGGAAAGGGATTCGTGGTGGGCCGCATCAAACCAGTCAGTAGACTGATGACCAAAAAAAAAAAAAAGAACGTTCTGTATCTACATCTGCGTGATTACTCTGCTATTCACAATAAAGTGCCTGGCAGAGGGTTCAATGAACCTCCTTCACGCAGTCTCTCTACCGTTCAACTCTCGAACGGCCGCGGGAAAACGAGCAGCTAAATTCTTCTGTGCGATCCCTGATTTCTCTTGTTTTATCGTGATGATCATTTCTCCCTTTGTAGGTGGGTTCCAACAGAATGTTGTCCCAATAGGAGCAGAAAACTGGCGACTGAAATTTCATGAGAAGATCCCTTCACTTCGAAAAATGCTTTTGTTTTAATGACTGGCACTCCAATTCACTTATCATGTCTGTGGCACTATCTCCCCTATTTCGATAGTACAAAACGAGCTGCCCTTCTTTGAACTTTTTCGATGTCATTCATCAGTCCCACCTGATGCGGACACCACACAACACAGCAGTACTCCAGAATAGGGTGGACAAGCGTGGTGTAAGCGGTCTCTTTAGTTCGCCTGTTGCTGCTTTTAAGTGTTCTGCCAATGAATCGCAGTCTTTGGCTTGCGCTACCCACAACATTATTTGTGTGATCATTCCAATTTACAAGGTATAAAACATTGCTTCCGCTGTTTGGTGATAGGTGGTGAAACGGTAAGTAGCGGTCGAAAGAAACAGATCGCTGACGTCAGGAAGTTAACTTGGACCTCGGTCAACATAATCTCATGCAAACATTAGACGATTTGTGTCTGCATCATAAAGTAGTTCTTGATTGAAAACGTCAGTTTACGGGCGTAATTCTCGTCATTTGCTGGAGGTGTTACTGTTTTGTTTCAATATGAAGAAAACAGCGGCTGAGTTTCGTCGATTGAGCTGATGTACGTTTGGTAAGGACGCTATTAGTGAAAGCAGGTGTAGTGAGTGGTTTAAACGCTTCAGGAACGGTTATTTTAACGTCGTAGACTGGCATAGTGGTGAAAGAGAGAGTGTTTTCGAAGATTCAGAACTGGAGGAATGGTTCAAATGGCTCTGAGCATGGGACTTAATATCTGAGGTCATCAGTCTCCTAGAACTTAGAACTACTTAAACCTAACTAACCTAAGGACATCACACACATCCATGCCCGGGGCAGGATTCAAACCTGCGTCCGTAGCGGTCGCGCAGTTCCAGACTGAAACGCCTAGAACCGCTCGGTCGCAGCGGCCGGCCAGAATTGGAGACATTGGTGAGTGAAGACTCTTGTCAAACTCGAGAAGAATTGGCACAATTAGTGGGAGTGATACAGGAAACCATTTCAAAATGCCTCAAGGCTTTGGGCATGATTCAGAAAAAAAGGAACTTGCGTCCCGTGAGAGCTGAAACCAAGAGACGTTGAACGGCGTTTGTGTGTTTGTGAACAGTTGCTTCAGAGTCAAAAAAAGAAGGGATTTATGCATCACATTGTGACCAGCGACGAAAAATGGGTTCATTACGATAACCCTAAACGCAAAAAATCGTGGGGATATCCCGACCATGCTTCCACTTCGACGGCCAAACCGAATATTCACGGCTCCAAGATCATGCTCTGCTTTTGGTGGGACCAGCTCGGCGTCGTATAGTATGAGGTAATCAAGTGAAATAATCACATGTGCTCGTTATCAAACACAATTAATGCATTTCGGCAGAGCATTAAAAGAGAAACGGCCGCAATATAGCGAGAGGCACGATAACTTGTTTTTGCAGCACGACAACGCTCTACCCCACGTTGCAAAAGAGCTCAAAACGTAGTGGGAGACGTTAAAATGGGAAGCCTTACCCCAACTGCCGTATTCTCCAGACGTTGCTCCCTCTGACTATCATCTGTTTAGATCAGTGGCGCATGGCCAGGCTGACCAGCACTTCCGATCTCATGAAGAAGTCACAGATTGTATCGAATCGTGGATCGCTTCAAAAGATGAACAATTTTTTCGACGTGGGATTCGTTCACTGCCCGAAAGACGGGAGAAAGTAGTGGCCAGCGATGGAAAATACTGTGAATGATACATGTGTAAGCAATTTGTTTCATTAAAGCCTCACATGTTGGGGAAAAAACGGCGGAAGCAAAGTTGTACACCTTGTAGGTTATTTGTAATTGTAATTCCTAAGTATTTAGTTGAATTTACAGCCTTCAGGTTCGTGTGACTTATCGTGTAAATCAAAGACTCCAGCGGAGTCTGTGACGAAGCCAAGACATGAGTCAGTTTAGGTCTCACTCAGATAGCGGGTACAAAGAACTGTTGTGTGTCGGCTCTCACAACAGTTTCGGAATGAAAATAAAAAACATCGTGAGAATGTTAAATGTGAGAAAGATTCCAGTTCCCGAGTCACACATCAGCTCACACAATGGGAGGCGTGGTCATGAAATGGAGATTAGTCACTGGGCCGCATTGAAAATCTGGTGCGCCAATGACAACGTCGAGAGCAGAAAAAAAATCTAGAAATCGTTGGGCTGAGAGGTGGATGAGGAGTGAAGAGAAAGCTGATGAAGCTGGGAGGAAGCAAGAAGACATGCGGGCTCTTCCATCCATTGCCATCGTCCGCGTTCCGACATCACAGCTTCGGCCTCGCGACCGACAACGGGCAGACAACGCCGAAATCGTACCTGGGACTCGCGCAAAGCAGCAATTGCTGAACAGGGCAGTAGACTCACACTCCGAGACCACGCGATGCACCGTCTCAGTGCCTGCAGACGACGAATGATCACAAACAATTGTGAGACGATTCGTCCCCCTCCTTCCCGTAAGTAACAGAGTCGTGTCGACGCCCAGTCGTAGCGGCCCCGGGATTTGTAATTCTGTGTTGTGTAAACGATACTCAAATAAATACATTTCTTTTACGTTTTAATCATCAATCAATCTTTCCTTTTTTATATCAACCCCTTAATGTCATAACCTTTTGGGAGTTTCATTTAATAATTGATGTCAATTATGGGCTCCCAGTGTGGGGCGATCTCATTGATAATTTTCATGTTTCGTGACATGACTAACAATTTCTCACGGTCACTACATTTTTGGTTAAAAAAAAGAGTTGTTTAGCGGATGGGTGTATTTAGTGCTTTGTGCGGGGATTATTTCTAATCAAATACGTTTTTCATGTAAGGATATCTTAATTTCACGTTCTAAAGGCATACCTCTGTCCGTCTACCAAGCGCAAGACCCAAGCAACAGTAAGGTGTTGTTTTTTAAATCTGGAATGAAAACTTCTTTGACCAACGGATACTATGGTTCCGTGTAATCTTACCAGAAACGTTAGCATCAGCAACGATGTTAAAAGGATTTTCCCGAGTTATCAACCATCTCACCCTTTGTCCAAATTGTCCATTTCGTTTAGAAAACAAAAGTACATCTTTGTGCCAAGATATCCAGCACGTGACATATGAAGTTGAATAGTATAAGAATGTGTTACAGCTGAAATAGAGTTCTCCTATACTCGATAAAGTTCGTTCATTTGTCATTTTATTTTAAAATGTAATTATAAAATCAGTGGAAAAGAGGGTGCATCGCGGTGGTGCTTTATTAAAATGTCCGGTTTTTGCCTATACTTAGTGTATCTTCAAACAGCACCATCAGCTGAAGATGAATGTGCGTCTAACAACCAGCAGAGTTGAGCTGCTTCAGCAACTGCGATCAACTGCCTGCTAGGTGCATCATCGTCGTCAGTTGATGGCGCTGTCTGAGTATAGGCCGAAACTGGTAGTTTTAAAAAAGTACCATAGCAATCTAAACTGTTTGTTCACTGATTTTATATAGATTATGAGATAGCTGCCTCTGAAAAGTTATCAAAAATCTTAAAATAGTAATTGGTCTGTATTGGAAATACTGTGTCTTCTGTAACCTTCGTCTGCGATAACGCGTTGACCTTGTATACGATTGCTGCAGTAGACCCGATTATTTCTTTTTCTCCCTCTTTTTATTTTGTAGAAATGGATGTTACTTTACGGGAACGGCTGCAGTTTCTTCTTTTAAATCTGTCTGCAAAAACTTTCTCCACGGCAAAAATAATAGCACTGCTTCGTAAATTGTAATCATCGACAATAAGACTACGACTCCGTATATTCTTTAAATTTTTCAGAGATTTCCTTTTTTATTAAAGAATACTGGTTTGATTACGGACGGGTTTTATAAAATCTTACCACCTTATTAACTACATTAATCTACAATCAAACTTCTTTGTGGCCGCCAATATGTATTTTCAATCACGCTTCGTTTTTAACTTTTCTGCATCTGCATACTTTTTCTTGTGCCTCTCTACAGTGGTTTCTGTTAGTTGGTTTCGCTTAGCTGGTGATGATAGTTTATAGTTTCTTGTAGAATAACCTCCCTCATTCCCACTTTCAATTGATGGGGCCCATAAACATATCAATGTAACATTTACAGATAGAGATATTTCTTCGAAGTGCTTATCGTTAATAAGTGCGAATAGGGTATTAGCAAAAGAGCGGTCATCTATTCCATCTTCGCTGGCCGAAGTGGCCGTGCGGTTCTAGGCGCTGCAGTCTGGAACCGCGAGACCGCTACGGTCGCAGGTTCGGATCCTGCCTCGGGCATGGATGTGTGTGATGTCCTTAGGTTAGTTAGGTTTAACTAGTTCTAAGTTCTAGGGGACTGATGACTTCAGAAGTTGAGTCCCATAGTGCTCAGAGCGATTTGAACCATTTATTCCATCTTCCATCACATTACGATACATAGCTTTCTATACGGTACATAGTTTCGTAAAATGTCCACGACGTGAATTTCCCTTATTTAATTCACGCTGGTTGCCAAACAAAATTTACGAAACTTTTAACGAGAAGAATAAATGTACTAACAGTGCGAACGTAAAAAAATCGCTATTTATATTAAATATACTAGACTGTTTGACCAGCTGCGACATAGTCGCGTATATCAATAGTAATGCAATACTGCCAAATGATTTTTATTCCAGTCTTTGATCACAATATCAATTCTTTTGACGATGACGGGTTTCAGTCATTAATGGCCATCCTCAGATCTTTTGTATACCATGTCCTGAAGTGATAAGGCCGTATATTTAGATGTTTCGACGATGTCATTAAGACCTCATCACTTTAGGACATGGTGTAGAAAAGATCTGAGGATGGTCATTACTGACTGAAACCGGTCATCGTCAAAAGAATTGATATTGTGATCAAAGACTGGAATAAAAACATTTTACTAGACTGTTAAACAGGCTGAAGCCATATCTAGGATGTGTAAATACGGTACGCACTAGTGCACTATGGTCAGTTCCTTCTGCACAACTATAGCGGGTATTGTCTTAATGAACTTACCGTAAGGGCTCATAACAATACCGAACAGTATGCAGTGCAATGGTGTATTTGCGCGCAACAAGGGCATATAGTTCACATAGCACACATCATTGCAACTCAAAAACTAGACGTTTCCACAGCAAGGGACTATCACCACTGCAATCAGCGGCACACAGAGAGCCCAGTACATACATTTCACCCAGATAAGACTCACATAGTTGAAATGCGTAGGTTCTGGAGTGGGGTCAATGAACGGGAAGGAGTAAGCTGGCCTGTGTCCTATCGCTGCCGCCCACCTCAGAGTCGTCAGAAGCCTGCAGTGGAAGCTGAATGATTCCAGAGTATAAGAGCACCTGACGTCATCACCACCTGCCGGTTAGCAGAGACAATGAGGCGCCTTTTGTGAGGACCTGTGAGCAGACGTCAATGCAACTGCTCCTGCCAAATTAGAAACCGCTTTTGTTCGCCAGCCGGCTTTTGTGTGCAGCCGTTCGTTCAGGTGAGAGAGATTATCCACCGTCAAAGCTGATGACTGACGGCGGCCAAAATTGGTTTTCGCCGTCCTCGGCGCCGTCAACTCCAGGTGTGGGTGTCTGGCTGGGCGTTTCCATAGTAGGCGCTGCGGGAAACAAAGGCGACGGGTCACTACTAAGAATTCCGGGAAGCAATTTCAGTTCCTCCTGTGTTCACGTCGAAGCTATATTCCGCCATAACCCTAGAAATCAGAAGCTGTGAACTTTCTCAAGCAGCATAAAATACTCATTGGAACGCAAAGAGTTAACAATCTTAGCAGGTTTTTTTACCAACGTTCCTATTAAAATGCACCAAAGAAAAAATAAAACGATGGTTTAATTCGAATAGAGTCTTCTCGAAAAGATCTGGCCTCAGACATGTTTTGTTCGATATTTATGCGCCACATAATTTTGAAAATTGGTTGTCCAGCAAGTTAGACATGATCAGTACGAGAAAGAAAGACACCTCTGACTGTAAAGAAAGATTCGAACAGCATTTCAACTGCACTTGCAGGAAATTTACAGACAGAAAACCTAATACAAAACAAAATAAATTTAAGGTTTATAAGAGACAGTTATTTGGAAAATATTATAGTGCAGGTCCCCCCCCCCCCCCCGCACCTCCCCCCCCCCCCCCATAAACCATGGCCCTTTCCGTTGGTGGGGAGGCTTGCGTGCCTCAGCGATACAGATAGCCGTACCGTAGGTCCAACCACAACGGAGGGGTATCTGTTGAGAGGCCATACAAACGTGTGATTCCTGAAGAGGGGCAGCAGCCTTTCCAGTAGTTGCAGGGGCAACAGTCTGTACGACTGACTGATCTGGCCTTGTAACACTAACCAAAACGGCCTTGCTGTGCTGGTACTGCGTACGGCTGAAAGCAAGGGGAAACTACGGCCGTAATTTTTCCCGAGGACATGCAGCTCTACTGTATGGTTAAACGATGATGGCGTCCTCTTGGGTAAAACATTCCGGAGGTAAAATAGTCCCCCATTCGGATCTCCGGGCGGGGACTACTCAAGAGGATGTCGTTATCAGGAGAAAGAAAACTGGCGTTCTACGGATCGGAGCGTGGAATGTCAGATCCCTTAATCGGGCATGTAGGTTAGAAAATTTAAAAAGGGAAATGAATAGGTTACAGTTAGATATAGTGGGAATTAGTGAAGTTTGGTGGAAGGAGGAACAAGACTTCTGGTCAGTGACTACAGGGCTATAAACACAAAATCAAATACGGGTAATGCAGGAGTAGGTTTAATAATGAATAGGAAAATAGGAATCCGGGTAAGCTACTACAAACAGCATAGTGAACGCATTATTGTGGCAAAAATAGATACGAAGCCCACGCCTACAACAGTAGTACAAGTTTATATGCCTAATAGCTCAGCAGATGACGAAGAAATTGAAGAAATGTATGATGAAATAAAAGAAATTATTCAGATAGTGAAGGGAGACGAAAATTTAATAGTCATGGATGACTGGAATTCGTCAGTAGGAAAAGGGAGAGAAGGAAACGTAGTAGGTGAATATGGATTGGGGGTAAGAAACGAAAGAGGAAGCCGCCCGGTAGAATTTTGCACAGAGCACAACTTAATCATAGCTAACACTTGGTTCAAGAATCATAAAAGAAGATTGTATAAATGGATGAAGCCTGGAGATACTGACAGGTTTCAGATAGATTATATAATGGTAAGACAGAGATTTAGGAACCAGGTTTTAAATTGTAAGACATTTCCAGGGGCAGATGTGGACTCTGACCACAATCTATTGGTTATGAACTGTAGATTAAAACTGAAGAAACTGCAAAAAGGTGGGAATTTAAGGAGATGGGACCTGGATAAACTGACTAAACCAGAGGTTGTACAGAGTTTCAGGGAGAGCATACGGGAACAATTGACAGGAATGGGGGAAAGAAATACAGTAGAAGAAGAATGGGTAGCTTTGAGGGATGAAGTGGTGAAGGCAGCAGAGGATCAAGTAGGTAAAAAGACGAAGACTAGTAGAAATCCTTGGGTAACAGAAGGAATATTGAATTTAATTGATGAAAGGAGAAAATATAAAAATGCAGTAAATGAAACAGGCAAAAATGAGTACAAACGTCTCAAAAGTGAGATCGACAGGAAGTGCAAAATGGCTAAGCAGGAATGGCTAGGGGACAAATGTAAGGATGTGGAGGCTAGGGGTAAGATAGATACTGCCTACAGGAAAATTAAAGAGACCTTTGGATAAAAGAGAACCACTTGTATGAATATCAAGAGCTCAGATGGAAACCCAGTTCTAAGCAAAGAAGGGAAAGCAGAAAGGTGGAAAGAGTATATAGAGGGTCTATACAAGGGCGATGTACTTGAAGACAATATTATGGAAATGGAAGAGGATGCATATGAAGATGAAATGGGAGATATGAAACTGCGTGAAGAGTTTGACAGAGCACAGAAAGACCTGAGTCGAAACAGAGCTCCAGGTGTAGACAACATTCCATTAGAACTTCTGACAGCCTTGAGTGAGCCAGTCCGGACAAAACTCTACCATCTAGTGAGCAAGATGTATGAGACAGGTGAAATACCCACAGACTTCAAGAAGAATATAATAATTCCAATCGCAAAGAAAGCAGGTGCTGACAGATGTGAAAATTACCGAACAATCAGTTTAATAAGTCACGGATGCAAAATACTAACGCGAATTCTTTACAGACGAATGGAAAAACTGGTAGAAGCCGACCTCAGGGATGATGAGTTTGGATTCCGTAGAAATATTGGAACACGTAAGGCAATACTGACCCTACGACTCATCTTAGAAGCTACATTAAGGAAAGGCAAACCTACGTTCCTAGCATTTGTAGACTTAAGATGAACATCAACAAAAGCAAAACGAGGATAATGGAATGTAGTCGAATTAAATCGGGTGACGCTGAGAGAATTAGATTAGGAAATGAGAGACTTAAAGTAGTAAAGGAGTTTTGCTATTTGGGGAGAAAAATAACTGATGATGGTCGATGTAGAGAGGATATAAAATGTAGACTGACAATGGCAAGGAAAGCATTTCTGAAGAAGAGAAATTTGTTAACATCGAGTATAGGTTTAAGTGTCAGGAAGTCGCTTCTGGAAGTATTTGTATGGAGTGTAGCCATGTATGCAAGTGAAACATTTACGATAAATAATTTGGACAAGAAGAGAATAGAAGCTTTCGAAATGTGGTGCTACAGTAGAATGCTGAAGATTAGATGGGTAGATCACATAAGTAATGAGGAAGTATTGAATAGGATTGGGGAGAAGAGACGTTTGTGGCACAACTTGACTAGAAGAAGGGATCGGTTGGTAGGACATGTTCTGAGGCATCAAGGGATCACCAGTTTAGTATTGGAGGGCAGCGTGGAGGGTAAAAATCGTAGAGGGAGACCAAGAGATGAATACACTAAGCAGATTCAGAAGGATGTAGGTTGCAGTGGGTACTGGGAGATGAAAAAGCTTGCACAGGATAGAGTAGCTTGGAGAGCTGCATCAAACCAGTCTCAGGACTGAAGACCACAACAACAGTGCAGCTGACGCAGGTAAAAAGAGAATGCCAATATTTTAACAAAAATTTCTTATTTTCAGCAATCTATATTAACATTTCTTACAAAATTGTTTTATTTCTCCGCAGTTCCGTCATTTATTACTTTGAATGTGATTTAAGAGTTTGTAAGATTGGCAGTTATTGTAGTATCTAATTCCAGAGCTGTACACAGAATTGAATACTCACATTAGCACTCTACCCCACTGGCTAAAATAACTATTGCAAATTTAGTATTTTAAGAAAGAAAAACGCTCATAATGCATAGAAAAAAAATATTTTGCTATCTTCACAACTTTCACAGCACTGTTTAACAGGTCGAACAACATGGCGTTCTCTATAAATTACAACGATTAAAACAATAGTAATACTTAGAAATAAGCACACATCCTTCTGAGACTAAATAATTTGTAGAAGCTATGTAATGTATTACACAAAAAGGGCATCAATTGTTTAAGAAAGAAATAATAATAAATTGCGTTCAAATTAGGTGATTTTTCTGTAAGTTTGCACATATGTTTACATTTAAGCCAGTTCAACAAGTAACAAGCATTAAGATGCTCATTCTCGTCGAAATTATAGTATTCGAGTTGCAGCATTGTGACATGAGTGGCACCAATTTGTTCTAGAGACTGTTCTATGGAGACTGGGCTTAGTAGATTTAAAGGAAACAGTAACACCTTGCAGTTGTCAATCTCTTTTAACAGTGGTTAAATGGATGAGTTCAAAAACTGAAAGATGTTCAGTGTTCATAACCTGTAGTACATATTCACTGCTACAACTAAGATTAACAACTAAAACTATCGGTCTTTCTTTGGGACATACTGTGTCAAGTATCATAATCTTAATCATTTTCAACATTGCCCGTGGTGATGTTACGAGTGATAGTGATGAAATAGCGACATTCCAATGAATTTTGTTTTATTCCCAAAGCAGAGATGAGATAGCTACACATTTTTGTGTTTTATAGTTGCATACACTGCTCCAAATGATATTTATAGCTTAGAGTACAGACAGCTGTACCTATTAGTGATGATGGTGATGGTAATAGAATATAGTTGATTGTATATGTATAGCTCACTGGCATTTTCTCCTGATGTGAAAATAATGTAGTATGTTTCAACATACAGTTTAAACAGCAGTGACACCAAAATGCATTAGTGTAGACATGTTGTCAGATCATGAGTTCTCTCGAGTAGTGGTTTCCGGATATCCTACACATAGTGAAACGAAAGTGACATTATCCTTGGATGAGTGGAATCATCTATTTGCTACTTCAGTGGAAATTGTTGCCATGCTCGGTGGAAGTACTCAAACTCCCTCATTGTTATTAGGATCTCTGAAGGAGCTGCCCATTAATGGTTGAACTTTTACCCAAGAGACAGCACTCATTCGCAAGAACAAATATTTAAAAAGATAATGCATCCCAGTTGTTTGATCCAGCACACTCTGGACAGACGACTAAGCTTGGAGCCATATATGTTGTGTAAGAGAAAATATGGACCACTTTCATGGATTTATTGTGTCAAACTCTGCATCCATTTAAAGAAATCGTCACCCAGGCATGTGTTTGTATTTTCAGAAATATTGTTTCAAACCAAATACCAGCTGCCATAGCAGATACTGTTTGTAATTTGAATGGTGCATGAGGACCTGGAACTAATTGAGTAGCAGATGTTAAAGAAATTGGAATAGCCTCTACTACTCCGATTTATTCAGAGACTTATGCTCATCTGAAGAATTGCATTAATACGTCAACAAAAATTATGTGTTTTACTATTTTCAACATTACTAAAACTTCAATGCAGGCATTTATGCCTAATGTTCCTCGTGATGTTCCCACAAAAACGACGGCCACACACATCAATGTTTCAGTATTACATGGGAGCTACTTACCATGAACTCATTTAAGCGGGGGGAAATGGAACATTCCTAATATCACCAGGGCAAACAATAAACTACATTTCGGAAATGATAGAGTTGTGGAGGGACTCCCGGGCTCCTGTGATACCGATGAGTTATACAACCATCTAACTTTACTACATTGAAAACAAAAATAAAAACAACAGAAGAGGCAATAGACTTCCGATTTAAATGTTAAATAGGACCACTATTACGTATCTCCGCCTTGAGTACTGTAGAGCAAGAGGGGAATCTTGTCGATTTGATAGGTGAGGAAGTCACAATACGTTTATACTTGAACCAGCAGCAGTATGGGTGTAAAGTATAAAGCTGGTGCTCAGTACACCACTCCAGAGCCGGATTCCAAGCAGCATTTGCACGTACACCATTTTGTCCAAATGCTGCTTGGAATCCGGCTCTGTCTCTCATCAAAAACGGAGGGACAGAATTAGGGCTACCTCACCTGTTGATTAATGGTCACTATCGATATTTCTGATGTTGGTTATCTTTGGTTGTGTGACGACTTTGCCGTTACATGTTCTGTGTGTGGTATCTTCCTTGTTTCTCCTCTGTGAACCGCGGTATTAAATTCCCTTGCACATTGCTTCATCCTTGCAGTTGTGCCTTGAGAATGGCAGGGTGTGCTCCTGCCGAAATACCGGCAATGGTCGACGACGTCACCCGGCAGCAAAGCCGTCAATTATTTGAACTTTCAATTTGCCGGGAAAAGTTAAGGTCTCACGCTTGCCAAATTGTTTAAAAAGTTAAAGAAAGTATTGCTACCCCCAGTCTATCCTCATAACGTTAACTGTACATAACAGATTATGCTACTTGTGTAATACATTGGCTCATAAATTATAGCAATAAGGATCCCAGGGTAGCCTAATTGGGTCTTAAATTACAGTAATGAAGAACGCAGCGTAAAAAATATCCTATGTTGATAATAAATTATAGTGATCGGGGTAATAAAGTGGTAATACATTACAACGATAAGGACAGTAAATAAACACCTCTAACTGTCACTCAACCAATAGGATAACAGTCCACCATTACACTGAATTCAAGGGGGAGAGGAGGCAGAGGTAGAGATAAGGACAACATATCATACGTCATTGTGCTTCCACCCATTTACTGCCATAATAAAGGGTTTACCCGTACCTTACTACAAGATACTGCAAGAGCACCTGTCGACAATCTTCTGAGATGCCTCGATAAAGAGTGTGTTCGACTGTTATCCTGGCCATCGGCTTTCCAGATTTGCCAACCACTTAAAAGGTTTGGTCATGGTTGCTGAAAGAATGCCACGTCACTACTTGTTATCCACTACTATTGATGAACTCTGGCATAAAACTGAAGCAGTTGCAAACAAATACCAGTAACAGTCATCATGGCTCAGTTCGGCGTCATTCCCAGGCAGAGCCGTTGTTGCTGCCAGATGTGGCAATTCTGTGTATTTAAAATTTTCACACTGCATGACCTCAAATCACCTACAAATTTAATCGAATTTCCTTCCAACACAGCATATCATTTAAAAGTACTACAGAGCTTTACTACATATATCCATTACTGTGTTGCTAACCAACATTCTATTTCTACGTACATCTACGTTCCGGTCATTAATGTACATTTTACTCAGACAAATCTTCGACTGAAGACAGTTGCCTAAATAAATGGTGTGCACTACCTTGCCTTTATATTTGTTTACTGCTAACTCCAGACGTTGGAAGAGTTAGTTATTCCTGGTATATTCACTGCGTGATAGCACGTGGAGTCAGAGTCATTTCTGGTGTGTCTTCAATAAAGTCGTCTCCACGCAAATGATTCAATGTTTCTGAACCGGTTTCTATAAGGAGAAGTGTGTTACTGGAAAAATACATGGAATGCTATTTACAAAGACGTATTACTGTGTATATATCAGAAACCAACAGAATTATAGGGTGACAGTTATTGAACATATAAAAGAAAGCGTAAATTAGATGCAAAATACAATGTTCAACATTAAACGGCGCTGCAGATATTCGGATTTAGGCTATCACATGTTCAATACGCCTACCATCATTGGTGATGATGTGGCGCAGACGAATAGCGAAATTTTGCATAACCAGCTGAAGTGTCGGAACATCGATGCTGTTGATGACCTCCTGAATATCTGTTTTCAGCCCAGCAATAGTTCTGTGTTTATCGCTGTACACCTTGTCTTTAATATAGTCTCACGAAAGGAGTCCCATGTGTTCAGATCGAGAGAAAATGGCGACCAATAAGGCCCATTACAGTGGGTACCCCAGAGCCAGAATGCGGTCCCCACAGTGCTCCTCCAGGACATCGAACACTCTCCTGGTTCGATGGGGTCGAGCTCCGTCTTGCATGAACCACATCTTGTCGAAATCAGGGTCATTTTGGTGAATGGGGATGAAATCATCTTCCAAAACCTTCACGCACCGTTCGGTAGTCACCGATTGTTCTGTGACTGGACATTGCACACCACACCACACAGTCACGAGCTGAGGGTGAAGAGACTTCTCGATCACGAAATGCAGATTCTCAGTCCCCCAAACGCGCCAATTTTGCTTATTGACGAAGCCATCCAAATGGAACTGCGTTTCATCGCGTGCACATGCGCATACTAATTCCTGTCATGCATCGCTGCCAACCGTGCAGTTTGAACGTCCTAACGCAAACCGTTCAGAAGTTATGACGATTTCATTTCATACAGATCAATAGTTGCCACGCTGTACAAGAAAGGCAATGAAGCCGGTTAATGTCAAGTTGGTAGCTAAGCAAAATTTGCTTTATATATGTTTTATTTTGTGTCTGGACGAAATGTTATTCGGTGTGCTCAAGAAAAATGGGACATCCTGTATGTGTGAAGTTAAAACTGTTTCTGGACTATCATTCGACTCAAATCAACTATTATGGTGTCACCGGCCAGGTTCTCACTTATAACGACATTAACTGATGGAACACGTAGAAATATGCTAAGGATTTAAACGAATGTCATTCTACGAGAAGTTTGTGGTTTATGTGATTTGTCAACGATTCCTATGTCCTAGTTTGTTGGTATAATGGTAAACAGCGTGTTCATGGCCATTAATTAAGTTTATGGTTGTCTTTAGATTATCCGGCCTAATACTGTAGAACGACGTGTGAATGGATATGGTAATTATAGCACAGAAAATATGTCGTTTGTACACAAAGAAAGGAAATAACAGTAGCGCAGATGCTAATACTTGAGGCACATCTGACGTTGTGTACTTCTATTGCACCTTTTAGATTGCGTTAGTTATACTTAACGACGTGTGAGGTATGAGTATTCGTAATTAATGATATTTACTCAATAACTAAATTAATATTCATTTGTAACAGGTGATACTCATCTGAATTGTCACATGGAGAGTGCAGAAAGTGTAGCCCAAATATTCTCAGGCACATGAAAAGCTATTATTACTTCTACACTGTCCTTTTCTCTCTCCCTCTCTTCAAGGATGTATCCTCACTAGCTCTAAACGAATTAGTCCAACTTTTTGCATCCTCTTGTGAATTTTCTTGGAAATTCGTTTTTCATGGAAATTCATTACATAGTTTGAAGAGGAGAACGAGAACTTAACTTGGGTTATGAATGATTAGAGTAGCCTGGGACGAGGAAATGGAAAACAAAATTGATCTATGCAGCGCAAGTCACTTATCTGGATACGCTGTGAATCACGGCGAGCCATGTGCAACAACTTTTTCAGTAAAATACTACTGGTTTCATATCGACTCCATATCTCGTAAATCAGTCAGCGTTCTCTTGTTAGGTGCACTCACAATGTGTCATATACCTTAGTTGTTCAACGCATTTTTCTTTTACTTTTTCCTTTTCCTTTCTAAATAAAGACTGTTTTTCCAATGAAAGGTAGTTTTTTGTGGAGAATGGTCGCAGGAAGTAAAAATATATACAGATAGCTGTCCAGTTTCATCTTTTTTCTGTTTGCTGATGATGAAGGTACACCTTACAACAGTTAGCAGAGATATATTGACCGTTGATGCAGTGAGCAATGATCACAAAGAACGAGACTGACAGACCACGAAAGAGATCAGTTAAGATTAAGCAGTCCTTATTAATTTTTCTTGTAATGTGGTCAATATTCCCGATCAGGTAAGGGTTGAGGGCAATTAAAACAAACGTTACTCATGTCGTAAAACTGTTCTTACATCCCTAACTTGCCTCAGAATTGTTGATATATGTGTACTGACAGGCAAAACGAAGCATATTCAGTTGTGAATGATACTTCTCTTTCACATACTGACAAAACAGTCTGCGACCTGGAAATTCTTAAATTATTAGGATTAATATTGGATTTTAGAATTAGACTCCTTTACCAGATGCACATCAGATATATTACAGGGACGCAAACTACCAGAATTTTCGTGATATACGGACACAAACTGTGAAAACTAAGATATCAAAGAAGTCTATTCATTTTCTGCTATGCTGATGAGGTACACCATGAATTCTTCTACTATGACAAACTCTTCGACTCTAAACAGCACTTTTCTCATTTTTGCTACTTCTAATTCGTTTCGTCTTCTTTAGCATTACACTCCATCCACATTCCTCACTCATTAGATGGTTCACCCCTTAAACTCCGTAACTCTTCGTTTGCACTGAAAATCACGAATCTTAAGCATTGATATGCTTTCACTATGTATTTACATCTCACTCTTGAACTTCATTTTTATTTCCATCATTGTTTCTTCGATGTATAGACAACAGAAGGAGCGAAAGGTTACATCCTCCCCTAACACCCGTTTTAATGCGAGCACTTCTTTCTTGGTCTTGCATTCTTACAGTTCCCTCTAGGTTATTGTACAAAGTGCATATTATCTATCTTTCCCTAGAGCTTACACCTATTTCCTTAGAATTTCGAACATATTGCACCATTCTGGATTGACAAATGCTATTTTGAGATCAACAAATTTTATGAACGTCTCTTAAATTTTTTAAACTCTTGTTTCCATTATCAAGCACAATGTCAGAACTACCCCTCTGGTACCTTTACCTATCCCAAAGCGAAATTGATAGTTATTTGTAACCCAGTGTAAATCGATTTGCGAGTGGCATTACTACTGCGAGTAGGTTGTGCTGAGGTCAAATTCCTGTATCAATTTCCTTACTTCCTTAATTTTATATCTTCAATATTCCAACTCCGAAAGAATTCCACGATTTTGACCCAGCGACGTCCTTGGAAGAAGGCTGGACATGGACTGGCAAAGTGCTTGCGGCAGAAGCAGTTCGAAACAGATACAAGCTTGGTCTGTAATAGAAACCAAATGACTAATATGCTAGGTATCAAGCGCTATCTGTCTCTGTCAGCCGAGATAGCTGACAGATTGGGCCCTTAAAATGCAATAAATAAAAGAATAAATTTATAAACTCTGTAAACTGCAAAATTTAAATAAACATTATAAAATGCTTGTAAAATTCCTTACTAAGAGATATTAAAATTTATTGAACTCAAAAAAGTTTGTTTTGTAATAATAATGAAACAACACACTTCGAATTCACTGTTAGGTGACCCTACATGGAAACACATTATTTACAGCCAATAAATTTTTGATGGGCGGCATAATCCCGCGAGGCGTTAGAGTGTTCTCTTAAGTACGTGAACCTTAGGAACCAACTTTAACAGTTCACGGGGTTGCGATTTAAGAGCCTGGATTGAGACCCTTCGCAAAGCATACTAATGAAACAGCATTAGTAAGTTATGTATTTATTCATGTTAACTGTTACAACTGAGACATCTTCTCTTCAGCAGCAGCGAGGAAGACTGCGCACACAGCAATCAGAGTAGAAGCGCTGATTGATAGACCTCAGCAGATTCTCAAGGTCACTGTCTCCATTGCAACAGTTCTCGTAGTACCGTGATTTCATGTATGGCAGTGTGCAGCAGACGCAGTTCGCATAGCGGCGCTGACCCCATGTCGTAGACTTTGTGTTACAAGGGTACTCTAGTGGGCATTGAAGGGCTGTGCATGTGATGTCGACCGTGGTACAGATACAAACGTGCCTGTCTTACAGAGGTTGACTGTAGGTGCCATTTTTTGCTCACAGACACAAGTCGGGGGCCCCAGCCTTCAGCACGTCTTCCAGATAACAAATACAGCAACAAGTGCGTAATGCCCCTGTACGGCTCTCGGCGTGCAGGAGCTAGTAATCCTAAGACTTCTCATCAATGGCTGAGATATTGACAGTTCACAGCAACCAGGTTCAGTTGGCCATGCAAGCACCAATCTCGAAGGTAGAAGCCATCTCAAAAACGGTTGGCAGTGTGTCGCAGGGTCTGCGTCATAGCTGGTTCACTGTTATGGGCTTGGAAGCCCGAGTATTTATTACTGTTCACCTGAGGGAATGATGCTATGTCCGGCTGGGGATGACCGTATTTGCCCTAACTTTGTGGGATCATCAGCGTTCTTTGTCTCACTCTGTGTCACTATAATCCTTGTCAGTGGACTGATAGAAGTAGTTATGTAATATCTACTCATTCCTGCGGCATCGCGCAGTGCTCTCAGAATGAAGTTATCATCCCTCCTCAGTGATGTCATGTTGCTGAATTACCGGGTTATACTTCTCACTCAGGTGAGGTGAAACAGCCGGCCGCGGTGGGCGTGCGGTTCTAGGCGCTGCAGTCCGGAACCGCGGGACTGCTACGGTCGCAGGTTCGAATCCTGCCTCGGGCATGGATGTGTGTGATGTACTTAGGTTAGTTAGGTTTAAGTAGTTCTAAGTTCTAGGGGACTGATGACCTAAGATGTTAAGTCCCATAGTGCTCAGAGCCATTTGAACCATTTGAGGTGAAGCAATAGATTCCTGGTGTGCCATATTCTTTGCTGTATCGGTTCTCTGCCTGTTTGTCATTCTGATTGCTACGAAGTGTGTTGGCCTTGTTTAACTTGGCTTAGAGCAGGCTGGATAAACTTGAAGAAAATTTGTATTCGTCCATGATATCTTTCTGCAGTGCAACAGGACACACACCACATACGACAGGTACCACTGAACCATAAATTAAAGTGATAGTTTCCAGGAATGGCAGGCTATTGGCCACACATTCAACAACACCCAAACTACTGTCCATACAGAACTCTCTTTAGGCCTGTCTAATCTTGATACCCATAATGTTACTTAAACTAAGGTATTAGCCCCGATGGAATCTTACGACTTACTGCTAACGGATAATAGCCATTTTATTCTAATAGCACTAACCGCAATTTAATTGGGAGTTTAGCTGTTGGCAGGGGTTAGTCCCTCATTACGAGGCGGATACTACCGCAGTCAATCTGGTGTGTGATGGTGGCTTGCCCATGCACAAAGCAGTAATCCTAATTTATTACTGACTTTGTTAAACATAGAGTAAGACACACACGCTGGTCAAGGGATTGAACATCGTGATCACCTTGTATAGCCCTCTAAAACAAAGCTAAGCACCTAATGCTGTTCGCCATGCTTTACCAGGACATGCAGCAGCAACACTCAAATCGCTGTGCTCTACTCACGGTTATGGTCGAACATAGAGGGACCGGTATGGGCACTAAATGCAACGAGGCCCTTAATACAAGACCTCCTCAGTCATTTACCTAGAAACAAGAGAGCAATCGCGGTGCAGAGCAAACATCTTAAATTAGGTATACCAAAAAGGGCGTGCGTTCAAGGCCACTGAAGAAATACATGGCCCAACGTCAAACTAATACAGGTTCATAATGAAACTAAAGTCCATTCGGATTCTATTCCGTCGCGGCTCACGTCACCAGCTCACACAAAAGCGGCATGTTGACCACGAGACGGCTGAAATTTCATGGCGCCGCCGAGTTTAATTCAGCCAACGACTCACAGTAATGGTGAATCAATACTTGTAACAACAAAACACAGCAGACGCACGAACCATGTCTATCGATGACGTACTAGCTGTGCTCGACACCTCGCGACTCATTCCACGAATAGGGCACTCCTCCTATAATGTCATCCGTACAAGTCCTGCCCCAACTCCACGGCACTAAACTCTTACAGTACCGCCGAGAGAACAGGTTATTAGAACATTAACAATATCTCGTGAGCTCCACAACAGTTTTGCACACACAAGAGCAACCATCTCTCCCAGTTATCAACAGCCTGTTAATATGTAAACACTCACTCAGTCCGTGAAACCAGCTGCTCGACAGTACACACAAAACCACGTCCAAAAACTGCACAACGTTGACCTTCCGGTACACACCGCAATAAACCAATCCTGAAAGACCACCATGAAACCTTTGTGCGAAAACACACTAAGCACATCCTCCTCCTAGTAAAGTACTAGGTGGTACCACGTCACCCTTCTGAAACCAACGGCGCAATCGAAAGACTGCCGCTCCGTTATCTACCTAGATGACCTAATATCTCACGGCACAAGGCAAAACAAACTGATCCCGGCGGAGGTTCGAGTCCTCCCTCGGGCATGGGTGTGTGTGTTTGTCCTTAGGATAATTTGGGTTAAGTAGTGTGTAAGCTTAGGGACTGATGACCTTAGCAGTTAAGTCCCATAAGATTTCACACATTTGAACAAAACAAACTGACACCCGAAAATAAAACGTGGCCAATACTACCGCCGAGTTCCGCACTCTTGAACGCCACATGATATGTCCTGCGTTGCCGCAGGTCTCAGGTCGCGGCACCAGTCGCGAGATGGCGTCACTTTCAATGAAATCGCTGGGTGGTGCAAAAGGCGGGTTTTCAAATTTCCGAAGATATGAGAACTACTCGGCACGCACACCTACAGTCTGCTTTTCCATTCTTCCCTATATTAGTCTGTAGCTTGGATACATGGAGATGTAAAGCTGATTATGCGGTACTTCTCACAGATTACTGCCCTTGTTCTCACCGGGAATGTGTTTATATATTTCCTAGAATCTGATGGTATAACTGCAGATACATAGGTTTTATACATCGACGACAATAATTGCTTGATTGCCAGAACTCCCAATAATTTCATAAAGTCCTAAGAAATGTTACGCAGCTCTTCTGTCTTGTTTGACACCATGTGTTCAAATTATTTAATTTTGACTGTAATACAGGATCTCTAATGTCTTCGTTATCGGCTACCATTTCTTCCTCATTAGAGAAGACTTCAGTATACTCTTCCACCTATCCGCTCTCTCCTCTGCGCTTATTAATGGATTTCCCATTGCACTCTTAATATCCACACCCTTACTTTTTAATTTCCCATTTATTCTTCTGGACCACTCACTGAAACTTCAGTCTATCGTTCATCGTTAATAAATTGTAATCCGCGTCTATATCTTCTCCTGGGCGCGCCTTACATTCCAATATCTGATTCCGGAACTTCTCTGTGACCATGATGAAGTCCAACTGGAATTTTCCCATATCTCCATACCGTTTCCAAGTATACTTCCTCCTCTTATGGTTCTTGACGGTGTATTTGCTATTACTAACTGAAGTTTATTGCGGAACTCAATTGGCCTTCCTCCTTTCTCATTTCTGCTTCCAGACTCATATTCTGCCGAAATTATTTCTTCTAAATGGTTCAAATGGCTCTGAGCGCTATGGGACTTAACATCTGAGGTCATAAGTCCCCTGGAACTTAGAACTATTTAAACCTAACTAACCTAAGGACGTCACACACATCCATGCCCGAGGCAGGACTCGAACCTGCGACCGTAGCGGTCGCGCGGTTCCAGCCTGAAGCACCTAGAACCGCTCGGCCACAGCGGCCGGCATTCTTTCTTCTGTTCCTTGCCCTATAGCTTCTTTCGAATCACACATGATTACTAGGTTATCACTTACTTTTACATATTGAACACTTGTTTAGTATCCTCGTATCCTTTATCTTTTTAATTCTGCTTGTGAAGCCAGCTTGTATACCTGAACTATTACAGTTCGCATTGGTTTGCTGTATATTCTATTGTGGTCAACCCAATCACTGAACTGTTCGTAATAACTTTCTTCATTACTTTCCTATTTGTAACCAAATAGTACTCCCTTTGTACCATTTTCTGCCGACATTGATATTACCTCTATTCGTCTGACCAGAAATCCTTACCTTCCTTCCATTTCATTTCACTGCCCCACTATTTCAAATTCTTTCTCCTGGTTACCTCTCCTCCCTCCCTCTTGGCAGTCCGAGTGCGGCACTCGGAATCTTTTGTCAACTGAGAGATCATCATGGCAGTCTTTTAATTACAGGCCACATGTCCTGTTGATACCTTTATGTGGGTTTAATACTGCGGTTTCCATTGCCTTCTGCATTCTCAGGCCGTTGACAATTGCTAATTCTTCGGCGGCTTAGGGGCAGTTTCGTCCCCTCCGCCCCCTTTGACAAGGCCACTGGGGGAACGGCGGTGGAACCTCATACCGGCAGTCTAAGGCCGCCAATGCTACTATGGATTTAGTCCACGAAAACACACAAACGATCAGGATTAAAGGATGTTATTGTGTCTACGATCGAAAAGACACCTATATGTTCTACTAGCATTATAACAGCAGAAGGAACTCTGTCTCTTATGTTTCCACAATTAAATTGCTGAAACGATTTGCATGATATTTGGCAGGGAAATAGCTTGAACGCCGATGAACAACTCAGGCTACTTTATAAAGTGTGTAGTTTATCTGTCGACTGCTGAATATAACGCGAATTTAGGAAAAATATTTACGCTTCGAAATAGCTATTTACTCTTTGACTTCTGAACTTTGACACACTTGTGAAAATGCTGTTATTGGTTTGTATGTTCTACGTAATGCGATTCAACGTAATGAATACAATGTTTACATAATCGTCAATGTGCTTAATCTATACTAATATTAGTAAATGCAGAAGTGACTGACTGTTACGTTTTCATGACTAAACCGCAGAGCAGATTTCCATTAATTTTAGTATACAGGGTGTTACAAAAAGGTATGGCCAAACTTTCACGAAACATTCCTCACACACAAATAAAGAAAAGATGTTATGTGGACATGTGTCCGAAAACGCTCAATTTCCATGTTAGAGCTAATTTTAGTTTCGTCAGTATGTACTGTACTTCCTCGATTCACCGCCAGTTGGCCCAATTGAAGGAAGGTAATGTTGACTTCGGTGCTTGTGTTGACACGCGACTCATTGCTCCACAGTACTAGCATCAAGCGCATCAGTACGTAGCATCAACGGGTTAGTGTTCATCACGAACGTGGTTTTGCAGACAATGCAATGTTTACAAATGCGGAGTTGGCAGATGCCCATTTGATGTATGGATTAGCACGGCGCAATAGATGTGGCGCGATACGTTTGTATCGAGACAGATTTCCAGAACGAAGGTGTCCCGACGGGAAGACGTTCGAAGCAATTGATCGGCGTCTTAGGGAGCATGGAACATTCCAGCCTATGACTCGCGACTGGGGAAGACCTAGAACGACGAGGACACCTGCAATGGACGAGGCAATGATTCGTGCAGTTGACGATAACCCTAATGTCAGCGTCAGAGAAGTTGCTGCTGTACAAGGTAACGTTGACCATGTCACTGTATGGAGAGTGCTACGGGAAAACCAGTTGTTTCCGTACCATGTACAGCGTGTGCAAGCACTATCAGCAGCTGATTGGCCTCCACGGGTACGCTTCTGCGAATGGTTCATCCAACAATGTGTCAATCCTCATTTCAGTGCAAATGTTCTCTTTACGGATGAGGCTTCATTCCAACGTGATCAAATTGTAAATTTCCACAATCAACATGTGTGGGCTGACGAGAATCCGCATGTAATTGTGCAATCACGTCATCAACACAGATTTTATGTGAACGTTTGGGCAGGCATTGTTGGTGATGTCTTGATTGGGCCCCATGTTCTTCCACCTACGCCCAATGGAGCACGTTATCATGATTTCATACGGGATACTCTACCTGTGCTGCTAGAACATGTGCCTTTACAAGTACGACACAACATGTGGTTCATGCACGATGGAGCTCCTACACATTTCAGTCGATGTGTTCGTACGCTTCTCAACAACAGATTCGGTGACGGATGGATTGGTAGAGGCGGACCAATTCCATGGCTTCGACGCTCTCCTGACCTCAACCCTCTTGAATTTTATTTATGGGGGCATTTGAAAGCTCTTGTCTACGCAACCCCGGTACCAAATGTAGAGACTCTTCGTGCTCGTATTGTGGACGGCTGTGATACAATACGCCTTTCTCCAGGGCTACATCAGCGCATCAGGGATTCCATGCGACGGAGGGTGGATGCATGTATCCTCGCTAACGGAGGATCATTTCCTGTAACAAAGTGTTTGAAGTCACGCTGGTACGTTCTGTTGCTGTGTGTTTCCATTCCATGATTAATGTGATTTGAAGAGAAGTAATAAAATGAGCTCTAACATGGAAAGTAAGCGTTTCCGGAAATATGTCCACATAACATCTTTTCTTTATTTGTGCGTTAGGAACGTTTCCTGAAAGTTTGGCCGTACCTTTCTGTAACACCCTGTAGAGATAGCTTGGATCCTAAGAAAAAACATTGGCTACTTCAAAAACAAAGTCGAACCCACGCATGACTCGGCGGTGACACTGCACATGCCGCGTCGTTGCCCGCTTTGGTGCAATTTTCATCGTGAACTGTGCTTACCTTACCAGGTAGACACGTGAGGGCAGCTGACGTACAGTAGCTCAGTTACTACCAACACTCATCATAAGGAAACTACCGATACGTGAGTGCAGCTGCAGGTAACAGCCACTATAGTGTATGGACTATGAGTTATTTCTCACCATACGGGTGTCTAGGTATGGAGAGTAACTGCATGATATTCCATACCGTAATTTACAATTATAAAATTCAGCCCAGATCGCAATAAATTATTTATTTTTGATTTCGGTAACTGGTTTTAGTCCATATTCAGACTACGGGCAGTGTGTGACAGGCAACCGTAGGAGGGACACAGCGGCTGTGTGAACAGGCTTCTCACCTCATCTGGAATCCTTGGTCTGAGAATGGTCACAAAGACCGAAATCCGTTATCGTGATTTAATACAAATGATTTATTACAATCGAGGCTGTTTTTTAATTAGTATAATAAAGTTCGATCGCCATAGTTCCTCAATGATGCCAAAAATAACGAACTGTAATTGATGCTATAGTAATGAGAATGATGACAATCTGTGAGAAGTGACTGACTGACTGTTGTTTAGTAACTGTCTGTTAATAGTTTGGGACACTGGTTTCGAATGATGTCACATTTGAAGTCATTATACGGTCCTGTCATTATATATTTACGGATACACAGGCAACATGAGTTCTGCTTTGGTAACGTCAGTGGCATTTGAGCATCAATGATCTCAGTCTGTGAAACGGATTTGTATAAAAATTGTGTAAACATTAGGTGTTATCCTTCCTTTGAAAGATTTAATGTAGATACGGATCTACGCACTGCCATCCATTTCGGAGTGAAGCAACTCATACTTCACTGAATGACTCTCTAAAGTAGGAGATGTTATACTGTAGTTTTTCAGAAAGCAGAAAAAGCGGTTTCTACAAAGTACTTTCCGCAAAACATGCTCTAGTTCTTGTTTGAATGAAGACGTAGAATTATGTTGACGTCTTTGCATATGTATAGGAGAAAGTGATATGACTACTTACATAAATTCCATTTCTTTTGTATTGTCATTTATCAATTACTATTTTATAAACGCATGAGGGAACTGATATGCATCGAGACTAGAAAATAGTCCATCGATAATGGCTAGGCACTAGCCAAAATCTAGATTTGCAAAATAAAACCTGCAAAAAAAAAGAAAGACTACTGATTGCTGCGCTCTATAATTTATAAATCATATCATAGTCAAGTGCACCCACTTTCCTAATGGAAGGTAACCTGGTGAATTATTATTTTATATACATCAGGAACAAATATCAAGAAGTATCTGAAAGGCAGAAGCTTCCTGTTCATGAAACTAAAACATTTTATAATATCTGCGTTTCTTTGTACTCTTTCTCGCACCAAAGACTTTCATGTGTCGTTAAATAGCTCAGAGGCATAACAGCAAATGCGTTATATGCCATCAGCCGCTGCTACGCAGCAGCACACAAATCCAATGGCCAGAGGAGCCGAAAGTGGAATTGCTTTCTCTGCAGCCAAAGGAGAGTGGGGTGATGGAACGCGGAAAACACTTTGACCGTGTACGAGGGCAAAGAATGGGAGCGTCTGGGACATTTGTCAATGTTTCGTTCCAGTATCATAAACCACAACTTGAGGGATAACTCTCTCAAAACGACGGCAGATGTATAGGCCCTGCCAATCCTAGCAATATTGATTGCCTAAGGTTAATCAATCACTGCCGTAATGCTCATTCCTACTTTTTCTGCTGTTTTCTTATCTTTAAGAAAAGATGATTAATAGATATTCGAGGAGAAATATCGTTGGCCATAAACTTATAGGACTGTTTTAAGTACATAAAAGAAGAAAAAAATACATTAGCATACGACATGAGGTGCAGATCACTTCTTAGGTCATTAATCTAGAAGTACAGTGAAAACGTCTGTGTGTAGTGAGCCATGTTATGTCCTGAGAGCCGTATAGGAAGAAAAAATTTTGTTGCTGTACTGCTTTCTGCGCTATCTGCTCAATAATTTTACCTGGTGAACGTAACCCTTGTTTAAAAGGAACAAATAAAGTTTCAAATACACTTCATTGTAAGCAATAAAAGGTGAAATGAGTGTGGAAGACGTGTCTAATGATCATATATATATATATATATATATATATATATATATATATATATATATAAAATCACGTTCTAGTTGTATACTTAAGTTTGGTATTCAAGTTTACTTAAAGTCAATGTAACAGTGAATTGTATTGAGACATCTTCTACAGAATATCAACAAGCGTCATAATTAGTTCATGTATAATAGCAATTCACGGACTTAATTATACGCGGGTGAGTCAAATGTATACTTTAAGTACTTTTTTTTAATTTCTTTTATTGAACGAAAGTGGAGCACAAGTGTATCATTTTTTCGACAGTCTTCCTGTCGTTGAATACATTTCGTCCAACTCGTAAAAAGATTCCTCTGAAAAATATTTCTTTTGGTCGTGTGCGTAGTAACTCGTGCACCACCTGCTTAACCTCTTCAGCGTAACGAAATTTGTTTCCTCCCATTGGCTCTTTGGGTGGTCCAAACATGTATTAATCAGTCCGTATGAGGTCTGATGAATATTGCGGATGTGGGTGAGTATCAAAGTGCAGGTCATCAATGGTTGCAAGTACTGGACGGGCAGTATGAGACCAAGCATAATCATTTTTCAGAATGACACCAGTAGTCAAAAGTCCACGTTGCTTTGATCTTATTGCTGCCGGAGCTGATTTTTACAACATATTGGAATAAGATATATTTGTTATAGTGATCCTAGAAAACGCCTCGTTCATCCCAAAAGACAGTCGGAGGAAGTTTGACTACAGATGTTTGCGTCCGTAACTTATTCGGTTTTGGTGATGAGGAATGGTGCCATTCTTTACTTGCCTTCTTTGTTCCGGGCTGTTGGCAATGTACCCAAGTTTCGTCTCCTGGAACGATTCTCACGAAGAAGGCATCATCTGCGTCAAAAAGCAACAAAAGTTTTTTACACTTTCACACACGTCATATGTGTCTCTTTTGGCTCTGGAGTGAGCTGCTGTGGCATCCAACTTGCAGTCACTTTACGAAACTTATGCACTTCATGAATGATGTGGTCTGCTGAGCCATGAATAACGTCCATATTTGAGGCTAGTTCACTCATGGTTTCAACTGCAGCCGTAGACTTTGGTCACAAAACGCGGTTTGCCTGACTGGGGGCTGAGCTTCTGTCAAAGACGTCACGCCATTTCCGAACATTCTGGGCCACTCATACATTTCCCGATGTGATAGACACGCTTCACCAAACTGGATCTTCATTCAACATGTTTCGCACCTTCACAGCTCAGAAAATGTATGATAGGACGGCGTTCTTTGGTGCACGTCGTATGCAGGGATACCGTTTTGAACTGTTATTGTGGCTGCGTTTCCCTTATCTGTACTATGCGCCGCCTATAGGGCATTCCTTACATCTCTGGTAACAGTAGTGCCAACTTAGGGAAAATGGCGCAAATTGTCGATTTTTATTCCATTTTAAGGTTCTCGCTCGAATCTCCCTCGCATATTAAACTTAGGGAAGAATAAATGAGTTCAAAGAATGCTTCCAGATTTATTCTCCTGGGTATTCATTTACAAATACAGATTTTCGGAATCTCATGATATATTCCATTATTATAAGATGATTATTAAGCTGATGAAGGTTGAAAAATTTTATGAAATCAGTGGCACACTGCTGTCTACATGTCCTTTGTAGTTGCTACTGGTTAAATATAAAAATCACAGTATAAAAGTTCATGTATCCTTTACGTTTAATGTCACGCCGTGTCATTCGTGTCATTCACAGGATATACCAGAACCCCACAGACAAGTTCTCAGAAGTTGCAGAGCTTATCTTTTGAGTATTTTGGTATAACAGGCCCACGGTCTCCGGCAGCTCGTTACGGAGTTACTGTATTTCGTTTGATTTCTTTCCCCAGTTAGCTTTGTATATGTATTGCACTGACAATAGTGCACAACAATGAAGCAATAGTAAACATGTCGACAGTATACACCGTTTGTTTTGTTTAGAAACGAACTTGTTCCATAGACTCAAAGTTACTACCTTTTGACAGCAATAACGCCCATTTTATACTTCGCCCCCAATCTTTCATTCCGTACTGCACTGCTCAATCTCGGGCTTCCGGAGCGTGTTAGTCGTACTTTAGTTGTGATACACAGCAGAAGGGAAACGATTGCTGATGAGGAGATGGTCGATAAGCATCTCATTTGTGGGTTCAGTGAAAGCAATGAATGAGCAACATAACCACACCATGCTGAGATTTTGTCGCAGCGACGAAAAGCCACTACAGCACTTTTCAAGGGTGACTGCAGTGACAAATCAAATAAATCACAATTAAATTATTACTCTGTAACGAGGAAGTGAATGGAATGAACATTTTAATGAGTACAGAATTTAGGTTGAGAGTAAATGTCGAGTAGTGGAAAGTAATGAGAAGTAGCAGAAATGAGAACAGCGAGAAGCGATAAACTTAATATCAGGATTGATGATAACGAAGTAGGTGAATTTATAGAATTCTACTGCCTAAGCAACAAAATAACCGATGACGGACGGAGCAAGGAGGATATCAAAGGCAGACTAGTACTGTCAAAATGGGCATTCGTGGCCAAGAGTATTCTAGTAGTATCGAACATAGGCCTTAATTTCTGTGAATGTACGTTGGCAGCACAGCATTGTATGGTAGTGAAACATGGACTGTGGGAGAACCGAAACAGAAGAGAATCGAAACATTTGAGAGGTGGTGCTACAGACGAATGTTGAAGATTGGGTTCACTGATAAGGTAAAGAACGAGGAGGCTCTGCGCATATTGAGAAAGGAATGGTATATGTGGAAAACACTGACAAGGATGAGGGACAGTATGATAGGACATATGTTAAGACAACAGGGAATCACTTCCATCGTACCAGAGGGAGGTGTAAAGGGCAAAAACTGTAGAGGAAGATAGAGATTGGTTCACATTGAGCAAGTAATTGTGGATGTTTGTAACAAGTGCTGTTCTGAGACAAAGAGGTTGTTCCAGGAGAAAAATTTATGGGGGGCCAATTCAAATCAGAACACTGATGAACTGAAAAAAAAATGAGGAGCTAGTGTACGTAGGAAAGTATCCCTGAACAATGTATGAAAATTTGTCGTTAGAGTTCTGGTGTATGAGCTGGCATGATACATAAATAATACAGTGACATTTTATACCACCGTGACCGTTATTAGAAGAAACCGAAGTGATAGTAATGGATATATATACAGCCATGTGTCACGTATTTAAAAAAACAAAAACAAAAAACAAACAAAAAAAACATAATAGCTGTGGCAGTAGCCTTCAAGACATGTTTAAGAATGGAAAAGGTGAAAATTACATCTTCGTGATTTCCTAAAGATCGTGTCATTCATCAATGAATATCATTGCACTTTATATTTTTTGCAGTATACAATAAGAGCCCACTGATGAGAATTTTTTGAATGTTCTGCGAAAGCCTTTACCTGTTTCTTCATAACGTTAACGCAGTGTTCCCACCTTTATCATATCCCTACAAAAATGACTGAAATAAAGAACTGCAATGTTATTCCCCGATAAAGATTGAAACATAATAAAGACCTTATCCCTATGCCTATTGTTATTTTTACTCTTGCTTTCATCATCATCCTCGTCACGATTTCCTTCCAGCGAGCCGGGTAGGAACTTTGTGAACGGGGATATGCCTTCATTGGTTTCGGTCCTGGTATAGCTTTTCCCTTTTTATTAAATCCCATGTTACTCCTCCTCTCCTCTTGAGACCTTTCTCAACCTGGTCCGTCCATCTCTTTCTACGCCGCCCAGTTGGTCTTCTCTTTCTAGGCCGCCCAGTTGGTCTTCTTCCTGGTACCTCTATCTCCCAATACTGGCGTGGAGTTCGAGTCGGGTGCATTCGCTTTACATGACCGAACCACTTCAATCTCAAAGCACTCATTCTGTCCCCTGTAGTCAATGTCACCTGCATGTCTCTCCTTACATAATCATTCCTGACTCTGTCTCTCCTAGTTTATTGTAGACCTGACCTAAGGAAGGATGACGGTTCAATCCCACGTCCGGCTATCCTGATTTAGGTTTTCTGTGATTTCCCTAAATCGCTCCAGGTAAATGCCGGGATGGTTCCTTTGAAAGGGCACGACCGACTTCCTTCCCCATCCTTCCCTAATCCTATGAGATCGATAACCTCGCTGTTTGGCCTCTTCTCCCAAACAACCAACCAACCAACCTGACCTAGGAACGTTTTTTCACATGCTTGTATTTGACTCTGTTCTCTCCTATTTATGGCACAGGCCTCTAGACTACACATCATGGCCGGCTTGTGTGGCCGTGCGGTTCTAGGCGCTTCAGTCTGGAACCGCGTGACCGCTACGGTCGCAGGTTCGAATCCTGCCTCGGGCATGGATGTGTGTGATGTCCTTATGTTTGTTAGATTTAAGTAGTTCTAAGTTCTAGGGGACTGATGACCACAGATGTTAAGTCCCATAGTGCTCAGAGCCATTTTTTTTACACATCATGATTGGCAGGTGATAAGTTTTATACAAGGTCTGTTTAGCTCTGTGAGGGACTTTCTTGTCCCAGATTAAATTTCGTACTTGGTGGAAGAGGCTAGATCCTTTTGTTATTCTGTTTAAGTCTTCTAGTTTGGAACTTCCATCGCGTGATATGATGCTACCCAGATAATTGAAGCTTTTCACACATTCAACCTTCCCCCCTCCAGCATGATTTGAGAAGGTGTTGGTGTCCTGCTCAGCTTCATTGCCACTGTATTGTTCCTACTCACAGTTAACTTGAGTTTTTAAAATTTTGTGTTTCAGTAATCTGGTGCCCTCTGAACCTCAATTTCTGTCTCTCCCCAAATGGCGATGTCATTAGCAAAAACAAAAGCGTTGAGATCTTCATTTTCTTCTTCCTTGATTTCTTCATGTTAGTGTCCATAAGTGTAATGAAGAGTAAAGGGGAGAGAAAACTGCCTTGCTGAACACCTCTCTTTGTATTAAACCACTTTGATCTTCCACCTCCTACTTGTACACTGCTCTCATAACCATCGTACAGCATCTGGACCTTTTTAATTAATTAATCAGGAACATTATGTTTTCTCAAGCATTCCTATATTTTATCCCTTGGTAATATGTCATAGGCTTTTTCCAAATCCACAAATACTACTATCAAGTCCTTTCCTTTCGCCCAGTACTTCTCCATTAACTGACGGAGGGAGAAAATGAGATACTTTGTGGCCCTATTGCTTCTGAACCCATGCTGTTGATCCTCAAATTGGTGTTCTAGAATTTTCCGCAATTTTTGTCTATGACCTTTTCCATTATCTTAAGGCACTGTGATAACAATGTGATTCCTCGGTAGTTGATGCATTTCTTTCTACTACCTTTCTTGAACAGTGGTGTCGTAATTCCTTTTTTCCAGTCATCCAGCACTTTGTTTTCTTTCCACATCACCCCCGGCACCCGGTGTAACCATCGTATTCCACGGATTCCTGCGGCTTTAATCATATCCGGTGTCAACTCATCTACTCCAGCCGCCTTCCCACTTTTCATCTGCTTCAGGGAATTCTCAGTTTTTAACCAAGCGGTTGGATCCTGCTCCTCCTCTAATTCAATGACTTCGGTGTTACTTTCTTGTGCACCTTCCGCATTCATTAAGACTTCAAAATAATTTTTCATCTCTTCTCTGATACCTTCCATGTCCCTGATAATATCCACATTCTCTGTTTCAATGGAAAAAAGCGGTGTATTGGAATGAATACTAAAATGAACATTACTGGGAATTTACGAATGGCGGTGCATAATAAAGTTTAGTGAAACAATAGCACGAAAGTGGCACATTATGGTGCTTTCATTACGGCAGGGAATTTACATAATAGTTAAAAATATTAACAACCAATTATTGGGTCGTTGTATCCATTATCCCGCTTAATAAGTACAAACTTCACGTTTGGAGAGAAATGGCAGCGTTGCGCGTTTGCCGTGTGGTGGCGGCGAGAACAAACGACATTCCATTGGCGACAGGTGTTCCAGTCGGTCCCGTGTCAGGCATGCAGCACGTTCGCGGTTGATGTTCGCTGCCGGCGTATTGCAGCCATAAAGCTAGTGTATGGCATTATCCGGCCGCGGGTGACACGCTGTTTGCTGTTGCGCCCGCGTCACGTGCAACCGTACTGGGCGCGCGCTGTGAACCGAAATTTGCTGCTGGGCGGCCACCCACCAGTAAACGTAGCAATTCTATCGTGACCACCGCAAAATATAGTGAAGCGTTAGGGAACTAACGTTGTTACGCATATGAGGCGTACAAAGTCTGTCAAATACAGTTCACAGACTAACTAACCAACGTATGGTGACCTGGGTTCATCGAACCACCTTCATGCTATTTCCCTACCGTTAAACTTTGAACAGCGCGCGGGAAAACCGCACGTTTAAATCCTTCTGCGTGAGCTCTGATTTCTGTTATTTTATTATGATGATCATTCCTCCCTATGCAGGTGGCCGCCAACAAAATGTTTTCACACTCTGAGTAGGAGCATGGTAATTTAAATTTCATGAGAAGATGCTGCCGCAACGAAAACGGTCTTGTTTTAATGATTGCCACCCCAATTCACATCATACGCGCGGCGCGATTGTACAAAACGAGCTGCCCTTGTCTGAACTTTTTCGATATCCTCCGTCCATCCTATCTGAAGAAGATCCTACACCGCACAGCAATACTCCGGAAGAAGACGTGCAAGCATAGAGCAGGGACTCTCTTTAGTAGACCTCTCGCTTTTTCTCAGGCTTCTGCCAACCGTTGTCTTTGGTTTAGTTTACCCACAAGATTATCAGTGTGGTCGTGCCAACTTAAGTTATATATAATTGTAGTACTTAAGTGTTTACTTGATTTTACAGCCTTTAGAGTCGTGTGACTTCTGTTGTAACCGAAATTTATCAGATTTCTTTTGGTACTCATGAGGATAACTTGAACTGACACTTTTCGCGTCATACAGGTATCTTGAAGAAATCTTCTTCCAATTTGTTTTGATCATCTGATGGCCTTATAAGACGGTAAATGACAGAATCATCTGCAAACAACCTAAAAGTGCTACTCAGATTGTCTACTAAATCGTTCACGTAAATCAGAAACAGCTGTGGACCTATAACACTTCCTTTACGACTGCCAGATATGCTTCTATTTACTCTATGTCTTTCTGTCAGTCATTATGAATTGTGACCCTTCAGACAGGAAGTGACGAACCAGTCACACAACTGAGACGATAGTCCATAGGCACGCAATCTGATTAGAAGTCGCTTGTGAGGAACGGTGTCAAAAAATTTAAGGATATCTAAATGTTTTTGTTGTTGTGGTCTTCAGTCCTGAGACTGGTTTGATGCAGCTCTCCATGCTACTCTATCCTGTGCAAGCTTCTTCATTTCCCAGTACCTACTGCAACCTACATCCTTCTGAATCTGCTTAGCGTATTCATCCCTTGGTCTCCCTCTACGATTTTTACCCTCCACGCTGCCCTCCAATACTAAACTGGTGATCCCTTGATGCCTCAGAACATGTCCTACCAACCGATCCCTTCTTCTAGTCAAGTTGTGCCACAAACTTCTCCCCAATCTAAATGTATGGCATCAATTAGACAATACTTGTCAATAGCACTCATTACTTCGTCAAAATAAAGAGCTGGTTGTGTTTCACAAGAACGATATTTTCTGAACCCGTGTTGGCTGTTTGTCAATAAATCGTTTTCTTAGAAGTAACTCATAATATTCGAACACAGTACACTTTCCAAAACTCTACTCCAATCGGCGTTAGCGATGTGAGTCTGTAATTTAGTGGATTATTCCTGCTTCCTTTCTTGGACACTGGTGTGACTTGTGCATGTTTCTATTCTTTAGGTACGCATCTTTCAACAAACGATAGGTTGTACGTGATTGCTAAATATGGACCTACTGTATCAGCATACTCTGAGAGGAACCCGACTGATAAGCAAATAGGACTGGAGGCTTTGACTTTAGTAAGTGTTTTAAGCTGCTTCGCTACACCAAGGATAGCTATTTCTAAGTTACTCATGTAGGCAGTTGTTCTTGGTCCGAATTCTGGAATATTTACTTAGATTTTTTTGGTGAAGGGACTTTGGAAAACCGTATTTAGTAACTCTTCTTTGTTGGCACTATCGTCAGTAACATCATCATTGTTATCGCACAGTAAAGGTATTGACTATCTTTCCTCCGGTGTACTTTACACAGGACCAGAATGTCTTTGGATTTTCTGTTACATTTAGCGACAGCGTTTCGTTGTCGAAAGTCTTAAAAGCGTCTCGCACTGAAATTCGTGCTACATTTCGAGCTTCTGAAAGTCTTGAGGGTTTTACGTTCTTTTAAACGCGGCATGCTTTTTTCGTTGCTTCTGCAATTGTGTTTTGACCTGTTTAGTGTTCAATGGGCGATCAGTAACATCTCTTACTAATATATTTGTTATAAGTCTCTCAATAGTTGTCGAAAACATTCCTTCGAATTTAAATCATAACAGGTCGGTTTTTACATATTCAGATTCGAAGGAGTGCAGATTGTCTCTTAGGAAGGCCTCAATCGTATTTTTATCTGATTTTTTAAATAGATATATTTTGTGTTTATTTTTGATGGGTCTGGATGTTACGGCATTCAGTCTCGCTATAACAGGTTTGTGGTCATTATTCCCTGTATCCGTCACAATGCTCGATATTTGCTCAGGATTATTTGTTGCTAAGAGGTCAAATACGTTTTCAGTATTATTTACACTTCCAGTAAGATCCTGAACTAATTGTTCAAAACAATCTTCTGAGAATGCATACAGAACAATTTCGGACGACGTTTTATGCCTACCTCCGACTTTAAACATGTAGTTTCGCTAACACATTGAAGATAGACTCAAGTCACCATCAGTATGAGTGGCGTACCTATTTGAAATGAGTCCCTCTAAGCTAAAAAAAAGAAAAAAAAAACCGCTCAGTCCCCTCCACGCATCCCCTGCTAAACGTTTAGGGTCCTCCTATGTGTAGGGAACCCATGGTCTATCACTGGTAACACTATTGCACATTACATAAAGAAATGTTGTCTCAGAGTGACGTACAGCCCTAACTGCTTTATCACACACACAGAAAGGACAAATTTAATTACATATTTTAAAGTGTCATTTTGATATTTGTCTTGTACTCGTATTATGTGATTTGTGACTGTAACTCATGTGCACATGTAGTCATTATTAAATTATTTATTTTTTCCAATGCACAGCTGTGAAAGTTTATGAAAGTGAAATACCTATAGAAAAAGGTGTTATACGAATTGTAATTTTTGTGAGCTCACAACCAGTAGGTAAATATATCATAAATCTTTGAACCTAGACTTGTAACGAAAGTTAGGAAATTCCCGGTATGGTATGCTGAAGTTGTTGCTCACGTGACAGATTTCAGTCTGGAAGAAGCAGTGCTCTATCTCAGACTATTTTTAACGATTGTTTGTGAGGCCAAATAGCAAAGGGCAGCATTCTATCAGTTCTGAAACATAACTTACCATTACCTCGTATGGACGAATAGTAACGAGGACAGATTTCTGGAGGAACTACTCAATGTGTTGTGGTCGGACAAGAGAAAAACATTTTAGTGATGCCTGTGCTGCTGTATGTCGGCCAGTGACGAACTGAATCTGTAATGTCCAGTGTGAAAGGCAAGAACATTTCTTCTTTTAAGTGAAACGTTGTAATAGGGTAGTGATCACACTTAATATTTGCAGTGACATAAGATGCTGTGTGCTTACGTGTACTAAGTACCTTCCTCATTCCAAAATAATAAAGTTTCGTACTTGTTGTTTATTCAAATGAGATTATCAAGTGATCTTTGATTACGTTAGCTAGTTATATGTCTCACAGATCATGTGGAAGTTTTTTTTATCGAAAAGACTTGGAAGAAGTCAGTTTACATGTATACAAGATACATGATTAGTGCTGACATAATGAAGAAATTATCTTTTAGTCCTACTCATACCTCTACAGTTAAATTCTAGATTTTTAATTTTTTTGTTATAGGCTGCCAATTGCCAAATAGAAATTCGTTCTCAGAATAGCATTTGTCCGAGAGAAATGATTTTAGGTTACATGTCTAGCGTTTTATGTTACTGGGAAATTGACAAAAACGTTTTGTCGCTGGGTGTTAGTCTTCTTTCTGCGCCACTGACAGATTTAATACAGCGAAATAAAGGTCACTTCTTCCTCCAGTGTTTTTGATGTGGATGTCACTATTCTTCTCAAATTGTGAAGGATTATTTATGACGAATTTCATTAGTGAATGTCTGTGTTGTGACGGTGCTGTTAAAATGTCCAATTCTTTGAAGAGGTGCCTAAATGACGGCCAAAGGTGAACACTATATATCCATGTATTATTCTTAATAATCGCTTTTTTTCAGTCATTAATTTTCTATCCAAGTTATGAGATAGCCCGTCAAATTAATCCATAACACATTATTGACTTTCACTACGCAAAATATGCCAGGAGCTTGATTCGTTCGTGTCCAGGATTACCAATTACACGTAGAGCAAAAGTAGCTCCTTCCAGTTCACGTTTTCATCAATATGTACACTCAAAACTGAAGAGCATTCTACCGTATTTACTGACTCCAGTTAACGTGTTACATCAATTTTATATGACTTTTTATTGAACAGAGTTGAATATAGTGTGATGTCCCAAGATTCAGAGACAATACACTTTCAGAGAGCTCTCTAATGATACCTTGTGATAACACTTTGTAAAACATCCTTAAAAATCTTTTCTGTTGTTTTCTTCCTAATGATATTTATTCTAACTCTAGTGTTGTCTGCAAAAAGTACCAGTTCCGTATGTTTAAAATTAAGTGAAAGATCATTTACATATATAACGAACACGAATGAGGTCAAAATTGCACCCTGTGGTACTCCCTTTGTGATTTCTCATAAGTCGCAAAAATTTCCTATCTTCCCAACATTGCCTGAATTATTCAGCATACCTTTGTGCATTCTGTTTGTTGTGTGTAAAGCCAACAATTCCCTAAAACTTAAATTTTTCTCACAGCGTAACTTGATCTACAAAATGAAACACCTTGGAAAGTTCACAAAAAATACCAGCAGGCGACATTTTATTACTTAAGGCTTACTTGGTAGGTGAATGTGCAAATAACTTTCTCAAACTGTGATATTCTAAGTAAACAGTTTCTACTTAAATCTGAGACCACTATTAAGTACATTACTTTATGGAATATTTTGGAGGGCAACTGACGACAATTATTTAAGCATAATTGATGAATATGTCTCTGTCTTACTGTCGTATATGCGTGGAACAAAGTACAAAGTATGTCTCCAGTGGGTACATTGTGTAAGGAATATGATATTCATACGTTCGTTATCAGGAGAAAGAAACCTGGCGTTCTACGGATCGGAGCGTGGAATGTCAGATCCCTTAATCGAGCAGGTAGGTTAGAAAATTTAAAAAGGGAAATGAATAGGTTAAAGTTAGATATAGTAGGAATTAGTGAAGTTCGGTGGCAGGAGGAACAAGACTTTTGGTCGGGCGAATACAGGGTTATAAATACAAAATCAAATATGGGTAATGCGGGAGACGGTTTACTAATGAATAAAAAAATAGGAGTGCGGGTAAGCTACTACAAACAGCATAATGAACGCATTATTGTGGCCAAGCTAGATACGAAGCCTACGCCCAATACAGTAGTACAAGTTTATATGCAGATGACGAAGAAATTGAAGAAATGTATGATGAGATAAAAGAAAATATTCAGATAGTGAAGGGAGACGAAAATTTAATAGTCATGGGTGACTGGAATTCGGTAGTAGGAAAAGGGAGAGAAGGAAAAGTAGTAAGTGAATATGGATTGGGGCTAAGAAATGAAAGAGGAAGCCACAACTTAATCATAGCTAACACTTGGATCAAGAATCATAAAAGAAGGTTGTATACATGGAAGAAGCCAGGAGATACTGACAGATTCCAGATAGATTATATAATGGCAACATTTAGGAACCAGGTTTTACATTGTAAGACATTTCCAGGGGCAGATGTGGACTCTGACCACAATCTGTGGGTTATGAACTGTAAATTAAAACTGAAGAAACTGCAAAAAAGTGGAAATTTAAGGAGATGGGACCTGGATAAACTGACTAAACCAGAGGTTGTACAGAGTTTCAGGGAGAGCATACGGGAACAATTGACAGGAATTGGAGAAAGAAATACAGTAGAAGAAGAATGGGTAGCTCTGAGGCATGAAGTAGTGAAGTCAGCAGAGGATCAAGTAGGTAAAAAGACGAGGGCTAGTAGAAGTCCTTGGGTAACAGAAATAACAGTGAATTTAATTGATAGAAGGTGAAAATATAAAAATGCAGTAAATGAAGCAGGCAAAAAGGAATACAAACGTCTCAAAAATGAGATCGACAGGAAGTGCAAAATGGCTAAGCAGGGATGGCTAGAGGACAAATGTAAGGATGTAGAGGCTTATCTCACTAGGGGTAAGATAGATACTGCCTCTGGAGAAAAGAGAACCACTTGTATGAATATCAAGAGTTCAGATGGAAACCCAGTTCTAAGCAAAGAAGGGAAAACAGAAAGGTGGAAGGAGTACGTAGAGGGTCTATACAAGGGCGATGTACTTGAGGACAATATTATGGAAATGGAAGAGGATGTAGATGAAGATGAAATGGGAGATACGATACTGCGTGAAGAGTTTGACAGAGCACTGAAAGGCCTGAGTCGAAACAAGGCCCCGGGAGTAGACAACATTCCATTAGAACTACTGACGGCCTTGGGAGAGCCAGTCTTGACAAAACTCTACCATCTGGTGAGCAAGATGTAAGAGACAGGTGAAATACCCTCAGACTTCAAGAAGAATATAATAATTCCAATCGCAAAGAAAGCAGGTGCTGACAGATGTGAAAATTACCGAACAATCAGTTAAATAAGTCACGGATGCAAAATACTAACGCGAATTCTTTACAGACGAATGGAAAAACTGGTAGAAGCCGACCTCAGGGATGATGAGTTTGGATTCCGTAGAAATACTGGAACACGTGAGGCAATACTGACCCTACGACTTATCTTAGAAGCTAGATTAAGGAAAGGCAAAAATACGTTTCTAGCAATCGCAGATTTAGAGAAAGCTTTTGACATTGTTGACTGGAATACAGATACCAGTTGGCAGTTATAAGAGTTGAGGGTCATGAAAGGGAAGCAGTGGTTGGGAAGGGAGTGAGACAGGGTTGTAGCCTCTCCCTGATGTTATTCAATCTGTGTATTGAGCAAGTAGTGAAGGAAACAAAAGAAAAATTCGGAATAGGTATTAAAATCCATGTATAAGAAATAAAAACCTTGAGGTTCGCCGATGACATTGTAATTCTGTCAGAGACAGCAAAGGACCCTGAAGAGCAAGTGAACGGAATGGACAGTGTCATGAAAGGAAGATATAAGATGAACATCAACAAAAGCAAAACGAAGATAATGGAATGTAGTCGAAATAAGTCGGGTGATGCTGAGGGAATTAGATTAGGAAATGAGACACTTAAAGCAGTAAAGGATATTTGCTATTTGGGGAGCAAAATAACTGATGATGGTCGAAGTAGAGAGGATATAAAATGTAGACTGGCAATGGCAAGGAAAGCGTTTCTGAAGAAGAGAAATTTGTTAACATCGAGTATAGATTTAAGTATCAGGAAGTCGTTTCTGGAAGTATTTGCATGGAGAGTAGCCATGTATGGAAGTGCTGAAGATTAGATGGGTAGATCTTATAACTAATGAGGAGGTATTGAATAGGATTGTGGAGAAGAGAAGTTTGTGGCACAACTTGACTAGAAGAAGGGATCGGTTGGTAGGACATGTTCTGAGGCATCAAGGGATCACCGATATAGTACTGGAGGCCAGCGTGGAGGGTAAAAATCGTAGAGGGAGACCAAGAGATGAATACATTAAACAGATTCAGAAGGATGTAGGTTGCAGTAGGTACTGGGAGATGAAGAAGCCTGCACAGGATAGAGTAGCATGGAGAGCTGCATGATACCAGTCTCAGGACTGAAGACCACAACAACAACAAAGTTCGTTTTACAAGCTGCATCCCCGACAAAACTGTTATTTGTTAATGCTACTATAAAAAAATGGTACAAGTAATTATTGGTAACTTACTCAACCAGTATTACTGTCTTGCAAATGGTAATAATAGTAAAGATGTTTTAAAAATAATATAGTTCAGCCACCCCTGAGGTGATTACATGTTCCCCTCAATGGGGAACAGGTTGGGAACCACTGCACTACTGTGTAGCTTCACAGACGTATTAAGATGTTAGCACAGCGTCTCTGATTTCCTCTTATCAGGGCTCTCATGCCAGTTTGATGAGAGTCCAAATACTGAAACAGTACTCATTCCAGAGGCACCCCAGTTCTGACTTGCTGTTTACTTTTCTGATGCGTAACTTTTCACAAATCATTAACTCAGGTTTCAAAAGTTTACCGCTAAACACGCATAGTTTCGTGTATTGTACTCCCACAGAACTGTCTCTCATTGCACTAAGTTTAAATGTTATTTTTGCTCCATACTAAGCACATTGTTTGTACTTCTGTTATTATGAATGTCTGAACCGAAAGCAAATATCTTCTTTAACGTAGAACTGAAAAGCTGAAAGTTCCTGACGACATTGTACTGTGTGCCACATGGGCACTTGTCTTTTGCGGGAAGTACTCTCATCTACTCGTCGAGCTGATATCGTCTCATAGCCAATTAGGAGTCTGACTCCGTCGGTACCTACTTCAGAAACAGAGTCAAATTATCATCTCTTTTGATTTCATGGTGCTATTCCAGTGGTAGTTCAGCTGAGTTGTTTGGAAAGTGATAATTCATAGTAGTTATCCGTGTAAGTCAACTGTACAAGCTTGTTCTAGATTGATTCACAACTTTAATACATATGGCAGCTGAAATACAGCACGCAATCCGCTGTTTGTAAGTACTCTATATATTCTGTGATATTCATTACGTGTGTGTGTGAGACACTAGAAAAATGTTGGCGGCATACTTTGAAAATGTCAGCATTCTTCGTTCCGCAAACAATGCGCATTATTTCCTTTCGCATATTGCCTGTTTGTACATTCAATGCGGTAATTTTCGCTCAAACTGTGACGCTTGCGTATTTGATTCTGTAGTGTAGGAGAGAAATCTCAGAGGGTTATGGACAATGGATGCTTCATTAAGAGCCTCTAGGGGCTCTCGAATGCAGATGCCCGCGACAAAATTGCAGCGCTCACCTGAGGCCACCAGGGACTTAGAAGAGCCAAAGAGTTGTAATGTTTCACACGTTACGGTGGAAAATAAGCGTCTGCGGTAACTATAGGACAACGATCGAGAGCGAATATGGTCAAAAGCTGAAAAATAATTAGTAGTCAAATGTTGATACTGTATTCAAAGTGCTCAGGAAGACAGCACTAGACAAATACTCGGCATAACATGGGACGACCGGTCACTGACATCTGCAGTAGCAGCAGGACATATTAACTCTAGGCCTGCGTGAATACAGGCGGTGCACAAAAACATGGGAGGACCAAACACATAACAAACAGTTTTTCATGTTGCTGAGCAAGGGTCATACAATAATTTTTAAATGAACACACCGTCACTTAACTGTACTGTTGTTTATTTAATTACAGCTCAGGTTTCGGCCCTTTATGCCACTTTCAAGTGACTGAGTTTTTGTCATTAACATATATTGCAGGACATAAAGCTTAAAATAGGCCATTAATATGGTAAATATTGTTCTTAATTTATGGCCAGTTTAAGGTTGATGCTCTGCAATATATGCTCATGATATAAACTCAATCACTTGAAAATGGCGTAAAAGGACGAAACCTCAGTCGTAATTAAATAAACCACAATACTTAAATAGAGGTGTGTTCATTACCAAAAAAAGAAAAAAAACAACACACAACAAGTTACCATGCCTCATACGCATTAGGAAAACCGTCAGGATTCAAAACAGCTTCCAGTCGTCTCGGAAAAGATCAACACAGGTCTCGTACAATTTTCAGGCGAATCTTATACCATTCTTCCTGTAAAATAGGGGTAAGTTCAGGTAACGTTGGTGGATGTGGATAGCTATCACGCACCCTTCTCTCCAGAATAGACCACAAAGGCTCAATTAATAGTGAGACCTAAATATTTAATGAAAACAGCGTCAGCTGCATTATTACACATTTCCTCACGGCGGAATTATGGGGAGTAGACACGGCATTCTGTGTTCAGTAAACTGCCCAGGCAGCGTCGCACTACGACACAGGTAAACATGTAAATCCAGTATTTGGGCTCTGTCGGGTGCGATAATCCACTGTGCTATAACAGTCGCTACAATAAATGAAAAGCCCGCATCTCGTGGTCGTGCGGTAGCGTTCTCGCTTCCCACGCCCGGGTTCCCGGGTTCGATTCCCGGCGGGGTCAGGGATTTTCTCTGCCTCGTGATGGCTGGGTGTTGTGCGCTGTCCTTAGGTTAGTTAGGTTTAAGTAGTTCTAAGTTCTAGGGGACTGATGACCATAGATGTTAAGTCCCATAGTGCTCAGAGCCAATAAATGAAAAGAACTTAAGTGCAGTTACTGGTAGTAGCAGAAAAATTTGTGTAGTGATACACCTAAGGTGGCTTTCATTAATCATTAACATTAGTATCAGCTGTGATGCTTAACAATATGAAGATTATATTAACATCTGGAGACTAGTGGGCCGCCCGTTGTGGCCGAGCGGTTCTAGGCGCTTCAGTCCGGAATCGCGCTACTGCTACGGTCGCAGGTTCTAAACCTGCCTCGGGCATGGATGTGCGTGATGTCCTCAGCTTAGTTTTAAGTCTAGGGGACTGATGACCCCAGATGTTAAGTCTCACAGTGCTTAGAACCATTTGAACCATTTGACTCTAGTGGCCAGGGGAGATACGACAGTTCTTCCTCGCCTTCGCCAAGCCTTCCCTGGACGATGCGAGCTGTGTGAACAGTGACTATATCGCCTTGGAGCATAGCACAACCGTAGGGGGAACAACCATTGTAGCATGGGGTGGACCTGATCATCCTGAATGGTCGCGTAATCCTAGGTAATAATGCAACCTTACAGACAAACCACGGGTCCCCATTGAAAAGCATGATATGGCTGCCCAAATCATCACTGAACCCCCGCCATGTTTCACACTTTGAACTTAAACTCTTTCTTTCTTTCTTTGTTTGAGCCTTGTCCCGCAGGTACGCGGGGTCGACCATGGTTAATCGGATGTCGCATGGTAAATTTCAGGCGTGGCCGGATGCCTTTCCTGCCGCCACCCTGTACCCCCGGGAAGGAATTAGTGTACCCCAGCTGTCTATGTCTAATGTAAGCCATGGAACAGTGCAAATGAGTTGCAAATGTCTGCGAGTCGTGTAACTGAGGCGGAACGTGGGGACCAGCCCGGTATTCGCCTAGGGGGATTTGGAAAACCGCCTAGAAACCACATCCAGGCTGGCTGGCACACCGGCCGTCGTCGGTAATCCGCCGGGTGGATTCGATCCGGGGCCGGCCCGCCTACCCGGGTCCAGGAAGCAGTGCGTTAGCGAGCTCGGCTACCCTGGCGGGTTTTTGGACCTGGACTCTGCCACAAGGATACAGTGCGAAACAAGACTCATCCGACCAAATGACTTTCTTGTATTGCTTTGTAGTCCAGGTTTTATTTAGTCCAGGTTTTACTGCTTCAGCACTAAGTTTCCCTTTTACGGGAATTTGTACCAGCGATGTACGGTCTTGGAATTCCAGTTCTCCATGCAATTCTGTGCTTAATGAGCTCTATTAGTGTTTTCCTTTCCTTTTTATTTGTTCTGATAGGGTTCGCGAGTGTAACATTCAGTTTTGCGCTGACCTTTACAGCTGCTGTCCTCTTATTTTTCGCCACAATTGTCTTTAATGACCGTCTGTCTTCATCACTCAACACGTCCGCGTTGTGGTTCTGAGGATAATGTTTTTCCGCTTTCCCTGTATAAGATATAAATCTCCGATACGGCGTCGCTTGGAACACCAAACACTTCGGTAACCTTGACGACGGTTGCACCCACCATAAGAGCACCAACAATTAGCGCACATTTGAAGTCACTTAGTTCCGACATAATGCACCCACAACTACATAGAACATTGTTCTGACCACGACTGACACTTGCAGCTTTATTGCACAGATGATGTTCATGATCAGATTCATCAGTCCAACCTGTATGCTTGGCTAGCATCTGCGTTTATGTTCAAGCGTTCATTTCTCGCGGCATTTACATATTTTTGTCCAAGTATCGTAAGTTTCCTGGTTTGAAGAACACTCGGGCAGCCATAGGACCTAGACTGACCCACTAATTCAGCCATGTTAATCCCATAGGAAATGTCTGACAGTATTCAGCTCGCGAAACGTAGCAATCGTGTTTTACGACGTAGTTCAGCTCACTGACACTTACGGGTTCCCATTGTATAGCATAAGAATAAATGTCGATTTACTTTAAACAGTTGCACACCATAAAGCCATAAACACGTTCGCACTGCTAAGAGGAATCGAAGCCTGTTTTTGAGTATTCATTACAGGCTTCAGTCAGGTGAGTCTCGATGTGCAGCTGGTATAATATCTCAGGTAAATTGACACAGAAGCAATACTCAGTTATCACCATGTAGTCACTCGTTTAAAGTAAGGGAAACGACATAAAAATTTTACAGACCAATACCTAACTCCACCTGAGATCCATGATGCCTGCATCTGAGCATTTGTTCCAAATCAGGAAATATATTTTCCGTAACATCAACTATTAAAAGTCAAATCTAAGGATACAAGCTCATATAGCGAAATACATTTTAATCACGTAGTAATAAGCACTGTTACTGCACTATCGTTTCCAGTGGTTCGGTATAGTCTCTCATCTCCTAATGTTTGTTAAAATTGGAACACTCAAAAAGTGTGTCTCCAATGAAAGAAACTTTCATCCATACGACACTGGATCAGAAGCAACAGATTACAACTAAAGGGAGATGATTTTCATGCAGGAGTATCAGCATAATCTTTTCTGTGAATCGAGCCGGATGGTTCACAGGTGAGACTCTGGATGGGCATTCGTGACAGCTACGGTTTTTATCCTCGAAATGCCGCGCGGGATTAGCCGAGCGGTCTAGGGCGCTGCAGTAATGGACTGTGCGGCTGGTCCCGGCGGAGGTTCCCTCGGGAATGGGTGTGTGTGTGTTTGTCCTTAGGATAATTTAGGTTAAGTAGTGTGTAAGCTTAGGGATTGATGACCTTAGCAGTTTAGTCCCATAAGATTTCACACTCATTTTCCCTTATCGTCGAAAGACCATCCAGATATAAGCTTTCCGTGATTTACCTTGATCTGAATGCGAGGATGGTTCCTTTGAAAGGGAACTTTCTATTTATTTCCCCATCCTGTCGCTTCTGAGTTTGTAGCTAATCACCTTCTTTCGTTCCTGTGGCATGCAGAGTGCTATGTCAGTGAACAACCCTTAGGTGAAGTGGAGGCCTGAAATCACGTAATGCCTGACATTAAACAAATGGTGTATCTTTGGAATGCTCGATCGTTGGGAAATGGGTTTGTCATACCAAGACATCAGAAGCTATACACGGTATGTTGATACTGCAGTGATGTTTGTGTGCAACCAGTGGACAGAAGACCGTAATGGCAGGATCAGGTAATGAGGACACGTCACGGTTGCCGTACTTCTTTTATCAAGCACTGAGTAGATATGTAACTTGAAGAAGAAAAATAATCATGTTAGAGATGTACAGTCACTGTAAAGAAATTTATAAGGAAACAGGGACTGCAGTACGATAGTTGGAAAACAAAGCATAGGGCCACAGATGCTGACAGAAACCTGTTTCACTTTAAAGATGGCACTTTGTGAAAGATTCAACTGTACCGTAGCAGAATGATATCAGAAGACCTCTCTGAAAACCCAAATAAACTCTGGACATATATAAATGTCGTCAGTGGGTGAAACCTGAGTTTAGAGACTTAATAGCTGACGTAACATTTCAAATATAACCATATTTTACTGACTAGGACAATATTTCATACTGAAATCAATAGTAACTTGTAACCACACATTCGTAATAATTACCTTGCAAACGGCTCTTCTGCCGGCTCAAGTTTACTAGAATTTTATAACTTCTATTATGGCGTACCCTTATCGAAGCTGTGGTGGTCTGGCAGATACAGCGCTACGCTCCAGCGTGGGTTTCTAGGTCCAGTTCCACACAGGGACAGGGAATTTCCTCGTTTCCGTCCTTCCAGGACGTCCCCATGTCAATACTGACCACCGCGAACCGTTTCCGAGGATAAAAGGTGGCAAGAACGATGGATTCGCCATCCAACCGTTCCTACTGAAGCTAGGGACGAAAGGCTGCACTCTACCTGCAGTCAGGGCAAAAGTCCATTCAAGGATTGATTGCTACAACCTTTACCTCTGGTTTGCTTCACCCTAAACCAAGGAGGAAATGGCAACCAAACGGCTATTCACGTTTGTGTGCAGAATGGCGATATGTCATTTGACTTTCGGAAAAAACATTATTCACACAGTCCCGAAGATTGCAACAGCTATAGTTGTCGTACAGTGAGATTAAGAGCTCATGCATCCAAGCTACTGACATGAATAATATACAGAAGAAAGGAAAAGGAAATGAAGTACGCGTTGGATGACGATCAGTTTGGCTTTAGGAAAGGTGGAGGCGCCAGACAGGAATCGAGGAAGACTAAAGAAGAATCAAGACACAGTCATACGATTTTTCGACCTGGGAAAAGCGTTCGACAATGTCACATGGTGCTAGATTTTCGAAATTCTGAGAGAAATAGGGATAAACTATTGGGAAAGTCGGCTAATATACAGTACGTACAAGAGCCAAGACGGAACAGTAACAGAGGATGGGCAAATCGACGTGCGCTTATAAAAAGGGTGTAAAGAAGCATGTGGTCTATTGCCCCTGTTATTCAATTTATACATCGAAGAATCAATGACAGAAATGAAAGAAAGGTTCAAGAGGGGAATTAAAATTCAAGGTGACAGGATATCAATAACAAGAGTCGCTGATCACATTGCTGTCCTTAGTGAAAGTGAAGAAGAATTACAGGATCTGCTGAATGGAATAAACAGTCTAATGAGTGCGGAATATGAAGTGAGAGTAGATCGAAGATAGACGTAAGTAAACAGAAGTAGCAGAAATGAAAACAGCGACAGACCTAACATCAGGACTGCTGACCACGAAGTACATGAAGTTAGTGCATTCTGATACCTAGGCAGCAAAATAAGCGACGGAGTCGGAGCAAGAAGGATATCAAAAGTAGACTAGCACTGGCAAAAACGGCATTACTGGCTAAGAGAAGTCTACTAGAATCAAACATAAGCTTCAATTTGAGGAAGAAATTTCTGAGAATATACGTTTGGAGCCCAGCATTGTATTGTAATGAAACATGGACTGTGGGAAAATTGAAACAGAAGACAACGAAAGCATTTGAGATGTAGTGCTACAGACGAATGTTGAAATTAGGTTGACTGATAAGGTGAGGAATGAGTCTCCGGGGAAGCGGCGAGGAAAGGAGTATATGGAAAATACTGAGAAGAAGAGGGACAGGATGGTAGGACATCTGTCATATCAGGAAATAAAAATGGTTCGAATGGCTCTGAGCACTATGGGACTTAACTTCTGAGGTCATCAGTCCCCTAGAACTTAGAACTACGTAAACCTAACTAACCTAAGGACATCACACACATCCATGCCCGAGGCACGATTCGAAACTGCGACCGTAGCGGTCTTGCGGTTCCAGACTGAAGCGCCTAGAAGCCCTCGGCCACCCCGGCCGGCTATCAGGAAATATCCTCGATGGTACTAGAGGGAGCTGTAGAGGGTAAAAACTGTAGAGGAAGACAGAGACTGGAACACATCTAGTCAGTAATTGTGGACGTAGGTTGCAAGTGCGGCTCTGAGATAAAGAGGTTGGCTGAGGAGAGGTATTCGAAGGGGTTGCATGAAACCAGTCAGAAGACTGACCACAAAAAATAATTTTAAAAAAATCTTCCTGTTAGTAGGACTCGATGATTGTACTTGAACTTCTAAAAGAAAAAAAAAACCTTATTTCAGTCCGTACATCTCTCTTCGAATATTGTTCTTCCCGCTAATGATTCGAACAGTTCGTAATTAGTTCGTACGCTGAATAAACAAGGTTCTGAAGAGAGATATTATGGCAAAATGTATTCCTAGAGTGTTAAAACACTACGAAACTGCATCGATAATAATATATTCATTGCAAACATCCTTCAAGAACAGTGAAACAATTGATTATTTTGTGCTGAAATTCAGCTTTGCAAGGCAACTGAATAAATCATGAGTTTCACTCCGCATCAGAATTTAATGAGCCTTTTGCCCATGTTGAACAGCTGAACCCGAACTCTACAAAATTTCGCCATTTTTATACTCAGCAGAAAACTTCTGATAGCTAGAAGCTGTGCTGTGTCGGAAACGATAGATTTTCTGCAGCGTATACAGTTTGAATACTGTTGCCCTTCATGAATTTCATTAACAGATTTCAGTATGACATAGTTACTTTGTTGCTCAAGGCATTCGGATGTTTTGTACAATAAAAAACAATTCAGTTTATAATTAGTGTAAAAATCTTTTAAAAAATGCAGTCAGAATGCAATAAATCTCGACTATATTACCAAATAGTGGGTTAATTACCGAAGTAAGATTTCACCGCTATAATGTCAGTCTCCCACAAATCAAGATACTCTCTAGTAGTAAAGACCGCCATCTGTGTTCTTATATGTGCGTACTTCCAGCCTGAGTTCAAAGCAGTAAATACTATAGAGGAAATCAGTTTGTGCTTGGATACTACCACTCAGGACGACCCAGTCACACTGGCAGGAGACCAGAACTGCCGTGTGGACACACCTTCGCGGAGAACGACAGCCGCTCGGGATTAGCCGAGCGGTCTTAGGCGCTGCAGTCATGGACTGTGAGGCTGGTCCCGGCGGAGGTTCGAGTCCTCCCTCGGGCATGGGTGTGTGTGTTTGTCCTTAGCATAATTTAGGTTAAGTAGTGTGTAAGCTTAGGAACTGATGACCTTAGCAGATAAATCCCATAAGATTTCACACACATTTTTTTTAAAACGACAGATGTCATGAACTACTTGGAAGAGGAAGGCTTTGCACTTGTCAATAACAACTTATTTCTGTCATAACGGTTCAAGCCAACTGACGTTGTATTTGTGAAATCCAAACGTAAACGACTAGAACAACGCGTCATCCTGGAAGTGGAAAGGAAACACCTAACAAACATCGCTATAACTAGAGAACACAGTAAAAAAAAGGCCGAAAATTCCAGTCAAACTAAGCAAGAAGGCAGACATACCAGCACACATCAGCAGACATATCGACACCAGTACAATAACAACACTTCTACAAGGAGAGAATCGCAATGAAGCAACATCATGGATACAAGGACTCATCCTAAAAGAAACTCACACAGTAGACATAGCAAAACGGAAAGCTAAATCGTGGTTCAACAAGGAATGTTACAAAGTCAGACAGAAAGCCATCAATGCCATGCATATAGCCAGAAGAACTCAATCACGGGATGACTTCGACCGCTATGGTAAGCGGAGAAGAGGGTATAGAACCAAGATTAAGGAAGCGCAAAGGGTATTCTGGGAGGAAGAGGAAAAACGTCTAATAGAATCAGCGAAACAGAGACCGTACAGGGCTCTTCAGCCGAAGTAACCAAAATTCCCAGCGAACATCCCAATGGAAGTTTGGGAAAGACATTCAAGCTCAATCCTTCAGGCTAACGACACACGCCCGCCGGCAAGAAGCCCCACAGCGACTCCAGCCCCTAAGCAGGAGATTGAATTTTTCACAGAAGAAGAAATAATCCACACAATTATGAGCACGAAGAACAATAAAGCATGTGGCCCAGACATCTATAAAGAGCACCTGAAAACTACGCTCCCTGTTCTAGTGATTCCACTCACAGCGCTCCTCAATGACTGCCTGAAACGAGGAATTATACCGGATCAGTGGAAACATTCAAAGGTGATAATGCTGTACAAGGGAAAAGGTAACACGGCTGACCCAAATGCGTACAGGGGCATTGCACTAGAGAACACCCTATTCAGGATATTTACAACACAACTGTGCAAGTGTCTTAGAGATATCATCGATGAGAAAACTCCTCGATTCACAGTTTGGTTTCAGATGTGGGAAATCAACAACACAAGCTGTACACTGTCTCCAAACCGATATACACTCCTGGAAATGGAAAAAAGAACACACTGACACCGGTGTGTCAGACCCACCATACTTGCTCCGGACACTGCGAGAGGGCTGTACAAGCAATGATCACACGCACGGCACAGCGGACACACCAGGAACCGCGGTGTTGGCCGTCGAATGGCGCTAGCTGCGCAGCATTTGTGCACCGCCACCGTCAGTGTCAGCCAGTTTGCCGTGGCATACGGAGCTCCATCGCAGTCTTTAACACTGGTAGCATGCCGCGACAGCGTGGACGTGAACCGTATGTGCAGTTGACGGACTTTGAGCGAGGGCGTATAGTGGGCATGCGGGAGGCCGGGTGGACGTACCGCCGAATTGCTCAACATATGGGGCGTGAGGTCTCCGCAGTACATCGATGTTGTCGCCAGTGGTCGGCGGAAGGTGCACGTGCCCGTCGACCTGGGACCGGACCGCAGCGACGCACGGATGCACGCCAAGACCGTAGGATCCTACGCAGTGCCGTAGGGGACCGCACCGCCACTTCCCAGCAAATTAGGGACACTGTTGCTCCTGGGGTATAGGCGAGGACCATTCGCAACCGTCTCCATGAAGCTGGGCTACGGTCCCGCACACCGTTAGGCCGTCTTCCGCTCACGCCCCAACATCGTGCAGCCCGCCTCCAGTGGTGTCGCGACAGGCGTGAATGGAGGGACGAATGGAGACGTGTCGTCTTCAGCGATGAGAGTCGCTTCTGCCTTGGTGCCAATGATGGTCGTATGCGTGTTTGGCGCCGTGCAGGTGAGCGCCACAATCAGGACTGCATACGACCGAGGCACACAGGGCCAACACCCGGCATCATGGTGTGGGGAGCGATCTCCTACACTGGCCGTACACCACTGGTGATCGTCGAGGGGACACTGAATAGTGCACGGTACATCCAAACCGTCATCGAACCCATCGTTCTACCATTCCTAGACCGGCAAGGGAACTTGCTGTTCCAACAGGACAATGCACGTCCGCATGTATCCCGTGCCACCCAACGTGCTCTAGAAGGTGTACGTCAACTACCCTGGCCAGCAAGATCTCCGGATCTGTCCCCCATTGAGCATGTTTGGGACTGGATGAAGCGTCGTCTCACGCGGTCTGCACGTCCAGCACGAACGCTGGTCCAACTGAGGCGCCAGGTGGAAATGGCATGGCAAGCCGTTCCACAGGACTACATCCAGCATCTCTACGATCGTCTCCATGGGAGAATAGCAGCCTGCATTGCTGCGAAAGGTGGATATACACTGTACTAGTGCCGACATTGTGCATGCTCTGTTGCCTGTGCCTATGTGCCTGTGGTTCTGTCAGTGTGATCATGTGATGTATCTGACCCCAGGAATGTGTCAATAAAGTTTCCCCTTCCTGGGACAATGAATTCACGGTGTTCTTATTTCAATTTCCAGGAGTGTAAAAATGGCCTTAACGAACCGAGTGGGGAACCTTCATGCAATTTTCATAGACTACATCAAGGCGTTCGACACAATCAATAGATCCATTGTAATGAAGAAACTGTAAACTCCCTTAGGTCAAAGACATTACCTGTTTCCAATCATTAGACATCTTCTCAATGGGTGGAAATACATGGAAGTATAGATAAGTCGAGCCTGATACAGCAATCAGTTGGAGTGTTGCAAGGTGTCCCACTGAGCCTCTTACCCTAGATTTTAGCTACGGGAGACATCATTGAGACAATAAAACACGACAATGTAAATCTACTCTTGTATGCAGACAACATGGCATTAAGCTGAGGTTTTGAGTATGATCTGCAGAAAACCTTCAACCAGTTGGTGTACTGGACACGAAGAAATGGCCTATCCTTGAATGAAGAGAAGGAAGTCTCCTTGGCCTTCAGAAGAGGAGGAAGACCCGGCACTTCCTACTTTGGAGGGACACCGCTAAAGTCAGTCATCAGTTTCACGTACGTAGGAGTTACTCTTCAGTCACAGGGGACAGAATTCACATGCCACATAAAATAGGCAAACTCTCCCTACGACTGTTTGAACACAAAGCTGAACCTGTTGCAATTTACCGATTGGAAAACATATGGATTCATCTGAAGAAGACAGATCAAGAAAAAAGCTGAAGGCTACTGGCTTAAAAAGGGTGTAATGTCTCTCCAAATACACACTCGTGGCTTGTGTATGAATTGGCCAGAGAGCCATTCTTCATAGAAGAACTGTGACTGAAGCACTTACTACCAATGACGACAGCCTACCAGGACTTATTGACGGAACTACAGGAGAAGAAACGCATGATATGGAAGGATTTCTGTGTTACAGATGCTATGACAAACCGTGAATGGACGCAGAGAGGATACGAACTCAGCCACATAGTGACAAGACCACCACAAACGGTGCAACATCCAGAGCTTCCACGAGCCCAGCACAAGCTGTATACGTGCGGGGTGCGGTGACCAGCGTGAGGTACTAATCTGTAGGATGAGAACAGAATCGCTGGTGAAATTCTGTAGTGACTAAGAATAATAATAGTGAATAGAGAATAATTCCTGTACTTCACGCACTAAATGGCTATTTGGCTGCAATAAACCTATTATTATTATTGGTATTATTATTATTGTTTGATGTTTCCTGCTCTACGATCAGGTATTATGGTTAGCTGAGAGTGACCAGAATCTACACAGGATGTTTCAAAACTCGACGGCAAAACATCAGCAACGGATGCCTCAAATAACAAGAATAAAAGAAAATCTGGTATACATTGGCTCTAAAATGCATACCTTAAGAGATATGAGCACCTCTCCGTCTCGATACTGTGAAACATCTCTCTTCTACTGCAAGCTCTTCGCCTTCCATATTTTGGGAGGATGTAGCATGGACCAAAACAAAAACAAAAAATGATCGATGAACATGCACTCTAAAATGCATACCTCAAGAGCTATGAGCGTTTGTTTTCTTAGTTACCGCGAAACACTTGTATTGAACAAACACGTTAACAAACCAGGTCCCTCCCACATCCGTTCGCTTACTAAGACGTTACCAGAATGACGTTACGTATTACGGAAAATTTACCTTTGAAATCCTTAGAGTGAATCAAGATACACAAATGTCTCGTGTAAAGATTATAACAGGAATGTTACTGAACGTAGAGTGGAGTACCGACTGTCATCCTTTCTGCACACCATTCATAAGTAACATATAAAAGAGAGACCTGAGGGGAAGGCACTAATACCCTATGCGTCGTCTGCTACAAATCATTTGCTGACTTGTCAAGCCCTCATATTGACGCAGGTAGGTTTCGTGATTACTTCTGTACAGCATTTTGCTTTTCGTCGAGCTGGAAACTTACAAAAATGCTGTTGGTATACAACGTAGTGTAGCTATATTCACAAAGGATACTTTTCTGCACAGAATGTTACCATTTTACACGTTCCCAGAACTTCGCCACATCCATTATGCGTCGAGTGTCTGACAGAACATCATTGCCTTTGCGAATGTTGCAAATACTCGACATAGTAACATTCTGTTAATGTTTTCTTTGCTACCACAATCACAACTGATATCGAATGTACTGAAGCCTCAGGAGTGGAGTGGTCTTGTAGGATCTGCCCACTCCTGATCGTAGCATTTTAAAGCCTTCCAGATCAACTGGCTTTCTTTGTGGCCAGAGAGTAGCTGTTGCCCTGTTCTCAATCTGGCGTGGTGCAGTTAAGCTGCCTTCTTCTTCCGCAGTTCCATCTTTGCCTTCTCACGTGGAACGTTAAGAACTTCCTGGAAGCCAGTTTTTGTGTAACCTCAGCGTCGACGGGTGGAATATGTTCCTGCAGCGATCAGGTACTAGAGATCAAAAATGAGCTCCATATACTTGCTTTGAACCCGTCAGCTGGTACTAAGACGTCATCTCCGAAATCACCGTCTCTCTTCCCTAGGAGAATCGACGACTCGCGAGACTTTGCCACTGCCCAATTACGACGCTAACCTTGCCGAATCTTGTCAAGTAAAAATGGCCCAGCGTGGAAAAGAGAGCTAGTACAGGAGCTCACTAGTATAGCCGAGGACTCGCGGAATTGTCTCTGCAGTAGCAATCTTTAAGCATCAAGATTATTATACGCCAATTCAATGACTGATCGACGCACAGTGTTCCCTCCTAAGAGACGTCAGGCTCGTTTTCTCCGGTACTTCGGCGGATGCTTGTGATTCCGTTCCTGCAATATGCAGCTGCAGTCATGGCAAGTAAATACTCTTCATTACGTCCTTCAATTTCTGTTAGTAAAATGGTTCAAATGGCTCTGAGCACTATGGGACTCAACATCTGTGGTCATCAGTCCCCTAGAACTTAGAACTTCGTACACCTAACTAACCTAAGACATCATACACATCCATGCCCGAGGCAGGATTCGAACCTGCGACCGTAGCGGTCACGCGGTTCCAGACTGACGCTCCTAGAACCGCTCGGCCACACCGGCCGGCTTCTGTTAGTACGTCGCAATGTGTCGACGAAGTATCGATTCGTTTCCTGATACAAATAAAATAATTTTTAAGGCAAATTTTACGTTTTCATTCGAAAGAATAGTCCCAGATTAGTCCAGTCCAATATTCATTTCATTGATATGTACTAACAAGGACCGTTAGATAGGAAGAACTACCAGTGCTCCAGCACAGTCCTGGCCCGTGCTGCCTGCAGCCGGCATGCAGCAGCGCTTCTCGGTGGCTGCTGGAGTACGGGTTATTCTTCTTGTTTTACTCTCCCTCTTAATACGTAGCAATGAACCGAATATCGAACTGGACTAATCTGGAACCACTCTTTCGAATGGACACGTAGAATTCTGCTTTAAAAATCATCTTGCAAGGGGAAACAAACAGATACTTTCTGTCGACACTGGTAGACTGTTGTGAACATTCGCAAATATTTGTATGCAGTATATCGAAAACCTTGTCGACAGATATACGATTAGTCGCTCGGCAAAGAGGCTGATGCTACACTCCTGGCCATTAAAATTGCTACACCACGAAGATGACGTGCTACAGACGCGAAATTTAACCGACAGGAACAAGATGCTGTGATATGCAAATTATTAGCTTTTCAGAATATTCACACAAGGCTGGCGCCGGTAGTGATACCTACAACGTGCTGACATGAGGAAAGTTTCCAACCGATTTCTCATACACAAACAGCAGTGGACCGGCGTTGCCTGGTGAAACGTTGTTGAGATGCTTCGTGTAAGGAGGAGAAATGCGTACCATCACGTTTGCGACTTTGATAAAAGTCGGATTGTAGCCTATCGCGATTGCGGTTTATCGTATCGCGACATTGCTACTCGCGTTGGTCGAGATCCTTTGACTGTTAGCAGAATATGGAATCGGTGGGTTCAGGAGGGTAATACGGAACGCCGGGCTGGACCCCTACGGCCTCGTATCACTAGCAGTCGAGATGACGGGCATCTTATCCGCATGGCTGTAACGGATCGTGCAGCAGCGTCTCGATCCCCAAGTCAACAGATGGGGACGTTTGCAAGACAACAACCATCTGCACGAACAGTTCGACGACGTTTGCAGCAGCATGGACCATCAGCTCGGAGACCATGACTGCGGTTACCCTTGACGCTGCATCACAGACAGGAGCGCCTGCGATGGTGTACTCAACGACGAACCTGGGTGCACGAATGGCAAAATGTCATTTTTTCGAATGAATCCAGGTTCTGTTTACAGAATCATGATGATCGCATCCGTGTTTGGCGACATCGCGGTGAACGCACATTAGAAGCGTGTATTCGTCATCGCCATACTGGCGTATCACCCGGCGTGATGCTATGGGGTGCCATTGATTACACATCTCGGTCACCTCTTGTTCGCATTAACGGCGCTTTGAACAGTGGACGTTACATTTCAGATGTGTTACGACCCGTGGCGCTACCCTTCATTCGATCCCTGCGAAACCCTACTTTTAAGCAGGATAGTGCATGACCGCATGTTGCAGGTCCTCGACGGGCCTTTCTGGATACAGAAAATGTTCGACTGCTGCCCTGCCCAGCACATTCTCCAGATCTCTCTCCAATTGAAAAGTCTGGTCAATGGTGGCCGAGCAACTGGCTCGTCACAATGGTATCGTGTTGCAGCTGCACGGGCAGGTGTTCCTGTACACGCCATAGAAGCTTTGTTTGACACAATGCCCAAGCGTATGCAGGCCGTTATTACGGCCAGAGGTGGTTGTTCTGGGTACTGATTTGTCAGAATCTATGCACCCAAATTGAGTGAAAATTTAATCACATGTCAATTCTAGTATAATATATTTGTCCAATGAATACCCGTTTATCATCTGAATTTTTCCTTGGTTTAACAATTGTAATGGCCAGTAGTGTATTACGAGAGGGTGGTTCGACAGAGCTCCAAGGTTTGTAGTGTTCGAGGAGGACATCCACGACAAGATGCAGCTTGCTGATATGCTCATTCGTGAGGACCGACACGTAACGACCCGGTAGTGCTCTTGATTATTCATAAGTGTGTCCACGATGAATTCCGCGCTGTCTTACATTCGGACACAAATCTGTCAGAAAAAAAAGACATTTGTTCTGAGTTGGTGCAAAGGTTTGAAGCTGAGGGGGAAGCTTTCTTGTCGCGGATTGTGACACTCGATGAAACCTTTGTTCACTGTTTTGAGCCCGGAACAAAACGAAAGTCGATGAAACGGCGTCATCTTCACTCTTCACAGAAGGAAAAATTCAAAGGAACTGCTTTTGCCGGTAAAGACATGATCACTGTGCTTTGAGACTGTGAGGGTGTCATACTCATTGATGCGGTGCTAAGAGGCTGCACCATCGGTTCTGAAGCATATGCAAACACGTTAACCAAACAGAAAAAGCACTTCCAGCGACTTCGGTGCCATAACAGCCCTGACTATGGTGACGCTCGGGCTTATACAAGTTTGAGGACTTCGGAGGACATCACTAAACAGGACTGCTTAATTTTTATCCCATCCAGTGACCTACCCCCTCAGTGAGTACGTATCGTTATGTTCAATAAATAATTATTCAATAAAAAAGAGTGGAGCATTCATATATATATATATATATATATATATATATATATATATATATATATATATATGTGTGTGTGTGTGTGTGTGTGTGTGTGTGTGTGTGTGTATTAAACAGTTTGGAAGAAAGCTGCAATTTGTCTTAATATTTAACCTGCATTCAGAGAACGCCCAACAAGTGCATTGTTACACAAACACTTTGGCAGTTGGGACGACAGTACAAGAAAACAAGACACGAGGACGGTATGTCTTCTCTAAATGTTGATTAATTACTAAAGTAAATTTAGAGAAGTCTTAGAAAAATGTTATGCAAATGAATGATAAGCTACAAGCTCGCCGTTACCCATAAATGCAAGTTGCTAAGACTAAAAGAATTCACAAATAGCGCGGTTTTCGATCACAGGGACCTAACAGTGGCGCTACTCTGTACCCTGTTTTTTTATTTCAGCGAGCACATGTCTCCCCTCATGGTGGAGATGGAATAACAAAGAATACAACCACTTTGCTTACGTTAGGTGAAACTGTAAGTATGCCATCTGAACGGTAGACTACAGCATCTAATTTTCTTTCCAGACATCACTGTTTCTGTTGTGGAGCACATTCGCCAGTGAATGCACTGCATCAGTTAGTTTTCCTCTTGAACCCTCCACAGCTTCAGAAACAACAGCTTCTTTAAAAGACATCTGATCCCAACATTTTGCCCTGTCACTCCTACATTACAACAGCGTGATTTTTCCCTCAACTAAGTACTAGTTTGCGACTTCCTTCACACCCCCTCACGCTTCACTAAGCGAGAACAAGTCGACGAGTAGGAAGCCACAGCAACAGCACCTTCTCAGACTCGCAGAGCTACAGCGCGAAGGCGAGGGGCCATTACAGCACTGACGTAACAGCGGCGCCTTCATGTCTAAGGTATGCCATCCTCAAAAACGGATTCTTACTGGCGCCATTTCTGATCTCTAGCGTATTTTATTTGTTTTCATTTGTTATCTCTTCTTATTGCCTCGTGCACCCGTGGTCTTGGGATACCGTCTTTGCTTATTAATCAAACAGGCCACCGCTTAAATTCTGATTAATAATCAGCATTGGCGGCCGAAGACATCCTGCATAAGAAGTCACCCTCATTCTACCAAAGGCCTTGTCAAACAGAGCGGAGGAGTGGACAGAGGTTCAGGGCACTCTCCTGTCCTTAGGCTGGGAAACTGCTCCTAAAGGCGGAAGAATCAGCAATGATCAACGGCATGAAGATGCACAAGCCAATGGAAACCATTGTTTTAGAGACACATAATTTCTATCCACAGGACATGTGGCCTGTAATTGAAAAAGTGTAATGATGATCTCTCCATTGGCAAAATATTCCGAAATAGTCCCCCATTCAGATCTCCGTGAGGAGACTGATAAGAGGGAGATAGCTATGAGAAAAAGATTGAATAACCAACGAAAGGATAACGTTGTATGAGTCGGGGCGGGGAACGTCAGTAGCCTGAATGTGGTAGGGAAGCTAGAAAATCTGAAAATGGAACGCAAACGCTCAATCTAGATACAGTAGGAGTCAGTGAAGTTAAATGGAAAGAAGACTAGGATTTCTCGTCAGATGAGTATAGGGTAATATCAAAAGCAGCAGAAAATGGTACAACTGGAGTAGGATTCGTTATGAATAAGAGGCATGTCAGTTCAGTGATAGGGTTGCTCTTACCAGAATCGACAGCAAACAAGAACCGACAACGATAGTTCAGGTATACATGCCGACGTAGCCAGCTAAAGATGAAGAGGCAGAGAAAGTATATGAGGATATTGAATGAGTGATACAGTACGTAAAGGGAGATGAAAATCTAAGTCATCAGGAACTGGAATGCAATTGTAGGGGAAGGAGTACAAGAATAGGTTACAGGAGAATATGGGTTAGGGACAAGCAATGAGAGAGGAGAAAGACTAATTGAATTCTGCAATATATTTCCAAAAAAAAAGAAAAAGGTTCAAATGGCTCTGAGCACAATGGGACTTAAGTTCTATGGTCATCAGTCCCCTAGAACTTAGAACTACTTAAACCTAACTAACCAAAGGACATCACAGAACACCCAGTCATCACGAGGCAGAGCGAATACTCTGTTCAAGAATCACAAGAGGAGGAACTATACTTGGAAAAGGCCGGGTATTACGGGAAGATTTCAGGTAGATTACATCACGGTCAGGCAGAGATTCCGAAATCATATTCTGTACTGTAAGGAGTACCCAGGAGCAGATATGGACCCAGATCACTATATAGTAGTAATGAAGAGTAGGGTGAAGTTTAAGAGATTAGTCAGGAAGAATCAATAGGCAAACAAGTGGGATTCGGAAGTACTAAGGAATGACGAGTTATCCTTGAAATTCTCTAGGGCTACTGATAGATCAATAAGGAATAGCTCAGTAGCTAGCACAGGTGAAGATGAACGGATATCTCTAAAACAGGCAATCACACAAGTTGCAAAGAAAAACATTTGTACAAAGAAGTTAACAGCGAAGATACCCTGGGTAACATAAGAAATACTTCAGCTATGCGATGAAAGAAGTACGTACAAAAATGTTCAGGGAAATTCAGGAATATAGAAATACAAGTCGCTGAAGAATAAAATAATTAGGAAGTGCATGGAAGCTAAGACGCAATGGCTGCATGAAAAATGTGAAGAATTCAAAAAGAAATGACGGTCCTGAAGACTGACTTAGCATATAGTAAAGCCAAGAGAACCTACGGTGGAATTAAAAGCAATGGCGGTAACATTAAGAGCGTAACGGGATTTCCACTGCCAAATGCCGTGGAGAGCCCGGATAGGTGGAAAGAGTACAATGAATATGAGGTGAGAAGATGTTTCTCATGTGATAGGAAAAGAAACAGGAGTCGATTTAGAAGAGATAGGGGATACAGTATTAGAATCAGAATATAACAGAACTTTGGACACTTAAGACCAAATAAGGCAGAACTTATACATAACGTTACATCAGAATTTCTAAAATCATTGAGGGAAGTGGGAGCAAGACGACTATTCAAAATGGTGTGTGGAATGTATGAGTCTGTCGTCATACCATCTGACATTCGGAAAAATATAATCCACACCATTTTGAAGACTGTAAGAGCCGACAACTGCGAGAAATTTCGCACATTCAACTTAAGGGCTCATGAATTCAAATTGCTGATAGGAATAACATACAGAGTAATGGAGAAGAAAATTGAGGATGTGTTAGATGAAGAGCAGTTTGGCTTTAGGAAAGATAAAGGCACGAGGGAGCCGATACAGACGTTGCGGTTGATATTGGAAGCAAGAGAAAAGAAAAATCAGCACACATTCATAGGATTTGTCGACCAGGAAAACCCGTTCGACAATGTAAAATGTTGCAAGATGTCCAAAATTCTTAGAAAAAAGGGGTAAGCAATAGGGAGAAGAGGTAATATACGATATGTACAGGCGCCAAGAGGGAATAGTAGGACCGAAGCGCTCTGATTAGAAAGGGTGTAAGACAAGGATGTAGTCTTTCGCCTCTACTGTTCAAGCTGTACATCGTAGAAGCAATGATAGAAATAAAAGAAAGGTTCAGGAGTGGAATTAAAATTCAAAGTGAAAAGATATCGTCGATATGATTCAATGACGACGTTGCTATCGTGAGTGAATGTGAAGAAGAATTACATGATCTGTTCAATGAAACGGACATTCTAATAAGTAGAGAATATGGACTGAGAGTAAATCGAAGGAAGACGAAAGTAATGAGAAGCAGCAGAAATGAGATCAGCAAGAAGCTTAACGAGTATTGATAGTCACGAAGTAGATTAAGTTAAGGACTTCTGCTACCTAGACAACAAAATAACCAGTGATGGACGGAGCAATGAGGGCATCAAAAGCAGACTAGGACTGGCTAAAAGGGCAGACCAAACTACTATCGAACAAAGGCCTTCATTTGAAGAAGAAATTTCTGAAAAAAGTTAATGAAGAGAGCTGTGATTTTTAAATCATAGATTTGGATAGTCAAAAACTTCAATAGAATGATTTACCTGTTTTTTGTTTACTGTATTATCGGAATGCTGTCTTGTTCTAAGCTCTGTAATGCCCCTTCTACGCATTGTTTGGGTCTCCTGTAATACCTCAGTATTTGACAGCCACTGTCCTGTTTAACAAAATCTGTTTTTCGATTTACTTAAAGTCAAAGAAACTTATTGCCGTGCTGCGTCTATTACACATGCCCAGAACAACTAATAGAATTGACGACTTAGTGTGGACGTCTCTCCGAATGCATCGAACAACATTAAAATTGTTACAAATCGCCTCTTTATCAACTAAAATTTACACCGTGGCAGGGTGTTTCTTTACAGTCGTTTTCGAACCAAATGACTAAAAAATTTATGTACGAATTTTTAGTAATAAAATGGATTACAAAACTTTTATCTAAAGTAAAGTTTTTAAGAAAATACTTTTCAAGCGCAGCAATAGTCATATGACGTTTATGTTTCATCCTGAAAATTTTCTTCGACTCGTCGACGCTTCAGTGATTCTTTGAAGATATCATTATCGCATACCCCCATTTAAAACATTCAAAGTTTTGAAAGTCACGGAAAAATATTAAATTTTGATAGCTACATTGAGCGACACTGAGTTTAAACCAAAAAAAGGTTCAAATGGCTGTAAGCACTGTGGAACTTAACATCAGAGGTCATCAGTCCACTAGACTTAGAACTACTAACTAAGGTAAGGACATCACACACATCCATGCCCGAGGCATGATTCGAACCTGCGACCGTAGCAGCAGCGCGGTTCCGGACTGAAGTGCCTAGAACCGCTCGGCCACAGCGGCCGGCACTGATTTTACAATCTCTTCCCATATTCTGTAGCTGTCTTTCTTTCCTCCAGTTTCCACAAAATCGTCACGTTTATAGTCCAGCCCCTCTCCAAACGTTATGCTAAAGAGAATTTCATCTGAGCATTTCCGACGCATCCTACTCTGAAACGGCAAGCGGTGCAGGGTAAGGCAGCAGACCCGGGACAGGTGGTACACAAAATATAAATGATTCAAGGTTGTTGGGAAGCTGAGCGAGTCTTCTTTCTTAAGTTCCAAACAAAAAAGGTTTTCAGAAAACAAGTTTTTACTTTTCGTGCGCCTGCCAGAGAATTGGACGGCCAAAGAAACTACTGAATTGGCCAATGATAGAATTCGTCCTAAGACTTGCGAATCTTTGATTTGAGGAAAACATCTTAACAGAGATACACGATACGTAACATGTATCGTGTATCTCTGTTAAGATGTTACGTTCAACAGTTGCTCTTTAGCCTGGAAACACCTCCTCTATCTCACTAGCATACCGCTGTCCATTATTAACCATTCTCTCTTCGCACGCAGAGAAACACACAAATCTATGTGGTCATTCTTCCGCGCTGGAAAAGTCTTCGCCGGCCTGAGTGGCCGAGCGGTTCTAGGCGCTACAGTCAGGAGCCGCACGACCGCTACGGTCGCAGGTTCGAATCCTGCCTCGGGCATGGATGTGTGTGATGTCCTTAGGCTAGTTAGGTTTATTTAGTTGTAAGTCTAGGGGACTGATGACCTCAGATGTTTAGTCCCCTAATGCTTAGAGACATTTTTGAGTTGTTCGTCCTACCCAACCTGGGCTACAGCGTCTCGTTCAATTTTGTTTTACACTAGTAACAAAATGTACTGGTACTGCATCATAGTTTGCCACATTCCCCGATGAAGATGCCATGTATATGGGAACCTAACGTAACAGTTTATACCTCAAATACATTTTTAATAATTGGGACAGTATCATTAGGTTTGTGGCACCTTGTTACCACACATTCGCAGTCGTCTTGCAGGTAGCTCATTTGCGAACGAATGATTACCTTAACGTGTTTGCTTCAGTTTTGGTATACTGTTACCCACTCCAGGCACCCTTGTCCAATGTTACTATCTCCGTTGGGTATAATGCGGCATTTCTAATTGTTGACATATGATGTCCTAATTCGGCCCTCCTCAAATGGTTCAAATGGCTCTGAGCACTATGGGACTTAACGTCTGAGTTCATCAGTCCCCTAGAACTTAGAACTACTTAACCTAACTAACCTAAGGACATCAGACACATCCATGCCCGAGGCAGGATTCGAACCTGCGACCGTAGCGGTCGGGCGGTTCCAGACTGTAGCGCCTAGAACCGCTCGGCCACCCCGGCCGGCCGGCCCTCCTCCATAGGTTCATTTGCATAGACTGTCTCTGCAGTATATCGTTATATCTGTAGTAGTTAGTATACGTCTACTGTGCTCTTCTTCGTCTATACCTTATTTTGTGTGGTCTCCCTCCGAAACTGGTAGCTCTGGGACTCCATTACAGCTACTACAAGAGAAAGACTCGAAATCTTGCACATCCGTTCGATCACAAGACTTTTCTCCTTAATCTTTCCAATCTGCTCAAAGGTCTTCCAATTATTCTGCATCACTTGAACAAGGAAGGGGAAAGGCACAATGCAAATAAGTCAGCCACTAGCTTTCTTTTGAGACAAAATCAATTCCATCGTCGCTGGAGAGCGTCAGATAAGAACGGCTGCAGCGCGAGTAGAGAGGCCGATCCAGTTCAGACCAAGTAAACTCGCATAAACGAAGCTCAGAAGGTCTCCCTCTGGGAGCGAGGCGAGAGAGAGGAATGGAGGGTCGAGGGAAGGAGTATTTCAATCAGTATAAACTGATGCTGAGAACTCTTTCAGTGAGAGCAGACATCGTTTTAATGATAATTTTCGCACAGAGACGTTATTGAATTATCGAGCTTTATCATTTTCTAATTTCGGAATAATTTTGAAGTGTCACTGAGCAATTTTGTAGGCCTGAGTCATTCTATGAAATAACGATCTACATCTCTCAAAACTGTTAGTAGGCTGCTGGGACAATGTTTGCAGTTGAGTACGATTGTTACATATATTTGGACAAAAATCGACGTTACTTGGTCCCACCAAGACAGCATGGCACACTGCGCAGAAAGGCATCGTTTATAAGTTGATACTGCTATAATATCTGACAGTTGCACATTTGCACTTAGTATCTCTGCAGTTGATAGCTCATAAGAATTGATCACAGCGATGCAGTTCTCCACGCGCATGACCCCTTCGGTGATAGATTTTGGCAGCTAAAGAACTCTTTCACATGTTTCTGCAGGTTTCACGACAAGCCTACCAGGATTCTCTGCCTTTAGGATTGTCGTTGGATACGATAATTTCTAGATACCCCAAAAAATAAAAATCTGGAGGATAAAAACAACGGAAATGCATCCTATAAAAATGGTCGAGTCTGTTAATCAGTCACAACAGACATTCAGCAGTGCATACTGAACAACTTCACCTATCGTGAAATATGCTGGAATCCATCACATATTAACCACATGAATCTTTTTATTCCACTTTTCCTAATTATGGAATGATTTGTCAGCTGTGTCAGTACAATGTTTAACAAGAGTAGTGTTCTTTCGATAGTAACTAAGAAACAAAGCAAAACTGAAGCAATCACGTTACAGTAATCATTCGTTCGGAAATGAGCTACCTGGAAGATAACTGCGAATGTGTGGTAACAAGGTGCCACCTGAGATTTATTTCTCATTTCGGAATAATGTAATTATTCTAAACATTGTTCAAATATTTAAATATGTATCCAAAAGTACGCAATTGCGTTGTTCTTTTGTATCTTTTTCATTGTTAAATTTTGCCAAAGGTTATCGAATGACGTCAAAACATTATTTACGTCACACTGATGTTCACATTTTTTTCTTTATTTTGAGGAAACTGAGCTGAAGCAGAAATAATAGTAAATGTATACCCCACTATTGCAAAAATTCGCCTTTGTTTCTATTTATGAATTCAGCTAGAGATTTTCAAAGCCATTTTGAAGCGTCTTCAGCCATAACTTGCTTGTTATGTTTGTAAGGAAGAACTTGAGCATCCCACCATGCAAATTGATAGATTTATATGAGGTACGCGCCTCCTGTCTGCGGTTGCTTTGTGTTTAACTATTAGGACTTGCACAAATCGGGAATGAAAACGACTCCACAAATATATGAAGAATATAGTCTGCGACAAGAGGTCATGGCATTTGCAATACATAGAGAAATTTTTATTCTTGTTTCAGATTTAGACAATCCTATATCACTGATATTAGTGCCTAACGATACCAAATACACTCCTGGAAATTGAAATAAGAACACCGTGAATTCATTGTCCCAGGAAGGGGAAACTTTATTGACACATTCCTGGGGTCAGATACATCACATGATCACACTGACAGAACCACAGGCACATAGACACAGGCAACAGAGCATGCACAATGTCGGCACTAGTACGGCAAACTGGCTGACACTGACGGCGGCGGTGCACAAATGCTGCGCAGCTAGCGCCATTCGACGGCCAACACCGCGGTTCCTGGTGTGTCCGCTGTGCCGTGCGTGTGATCATTGCTTGTACAGCCCTCTCGCAGTGTCCGGAGCAAGTATGGTGGGTCTGACACACCGGTGTCAATGTGTTCTTTTTTCCATTTCCAGGAGTGTATTCACTAACTTATTAGTGTCGTCCGAATTAGCAGATCGCCGGCGTCAGAAGAAGCGAATGGTATTGGGGGGCGGGGATATTAGCTGTCATGGAAATTAACAAGTATGCATTACCTCCGCTGCATGCAGAAATCGCAATTACAATAGAGAAATCTACATACTACGTGCAATCAATAATGAACACATCAAATTTCAGCAACATTTATTATATCAATCACATAGACGTTACCTTGGGCTTGCTACGGCGGAATAAGGAAACGTAATGGATACGAGTATGATGATTGGCTATACTCTGGGACACTTATAGGTATTTGTAAGTTGTCTTAAATTAATGAACGGTGTTTGATATGGATTCTGAAGATTCAAAACACTGCTTAGAGCGAAATTCTGTTGATGTGTGCTGTAGCAACAAACAAAATAACGTAGAGGACAGTTTAACAAGGTTATTTTTAGATTTATCTTTCTGGAAAGAGTGCTTCTTAAGCAAAAAACAATTTAACTTTTCTTTTATTTCCCAGACATGTTTCGCTGAAGTTTCAACATCATCAGTGGCTTTTATTATCTTTCTGTAAAGCAGGAAAATGCTGCTACTTGTCTACATACAAATTCTAGTCTTTAAGGCAGTATTTACAAATGTGAAAAACAAAGTTTTGCACTCTTTGTTATCACATTCTGTGGTTCCCTGGATATTTATGTTTTTTGTTACAGTTGTTTTCTTTCATAGTTTGTCATCTTCACGAACTTCTACGACTGGGAAAGTTATGGTTATGCCTGATATTAAGTAAATCTGTTTGGAAGAGTGTGTGTGTGTGTGTGTGTGTGTGTGTGTGTGTGTGAGAGAGAGAGAGAGAGAGAGAGAGAGAGAGAGAGAGAGAGAGAGAAAGAGAGAGTGAGAGAGAGAGAGAGAGAGAGTGTGAGAGTGTGAGAGTGTGGGAGTGTGAGAGAGTGAGAGAGTGAGAGTGAGAGAGAGGAGGAGGCGGTGGGATTTTGAGTGTTTATGAGTTGTTTTATCTGATAGTTCTTTGAAGGCAGGGTACAAAGTTCCTCTCCAAAGAACTGTGTGTTCATTTATTGTTTTTCTGCAACTATGGCTTTTGGATCTGAGAGCTATTCTTCAATTATCAGTTTCTGTTGGGGCTATTGCTGTATTTGAGAATTTTCAAGTCAGTGTTGATGTTTGTTGGTTTGTGTTTCATGTCCATAAGGCGTTTAGCAAATGTAGAATGGCAGCTGTAACTTTTTAATGCTCTTCTGTGTTGTATGTATCTGATATTAAAGTTTCTCGTTGTCTGTCCTATACGATTTGATTTGCTGTCGTAGCATGCCAGTTGGTAAATTCCAAATGTTTTGAGTTGGTCTGTGCTTGGTTGCCCTTAATTTTCTCTGTAGGCTATTTTAGCCCTTGTTTTTTGAGTATGTTGCCTATTCTATGGGATGTGTAAGTGACGGTGCACTATTTGCTTGTTGTTACGGATGTTTCTTGTCCGTGTGTGCATGTGTCTTTGTTCTGTGTGTCTGTGTTCTATATGTTTATGTTCTACGTGTCTGTGTTTGCTGTTATGAGTGTTTCTTGTTAATAGCGTCTTGTGTGTGTGCTCTGAATCTCTGTGTTTGTAAGTGGGTGACAGGTTGTTTGCTTTTATGTGCTGGGTGTCCTCTTTATTTTTGTATTAATTTTGTGGTTCAGTTTCTCTATAATATTTGTGTCATATCCAACTTCTATAGCCATTTGTTTGATTATCTGTGATTTATTTTTGTAATTTCTTCGCTGAGTGCAATTTTGTTCAGTCTGTGCTGCATAAATTTGAAACTGGCTCGTTTGTACGCAACTGGGTGATTAAAGTATTTGTGTATGGCAGTGCATGTGTTAGTGACTTACCTGTACATGAAGAACTGCAGTTGGTTGTCGTGGCTGTATACTGTGAAGTCGAGGAACTTCAATTTTTTTGCCATTTTCCGTTTCTTTAGTGAATTTTTTTGGGTGAACTGTGCTCATATCATTGTGGTTGTTGGATACGACCAGCTGTTTCATTTAGAAGGCATTTGATGTCATCTACATAGCCATATCAATATAGTATCCTGTATTGTTTGGGTCTTACTATCGTTTCAAATACTTTGTTTTCATATGTTTGAGGAAGCAGTCCACTGACTTATGACCCCATGGGACGGACATCCAGTTTGAGTACAACTGGTTGTCAAATGAGAAATAGTTTTGCTTCAGTCAAATTTGCGCGAAACTATGAGAGTTTCGAACTTTCATCAGTGTCACAACTTTCCCATTTTCCGTTCACAGAGACGTATAATTTCTGGCATTCAGCTGTTGTCAGCGCTTTTTTCACTCCGGAATTGGACACCGTCGCGGTACCTTACATAATTGCGATGGTAGAAACACAAACACAATTTGCGTGTTCATTCCTTGCTAAGAGAGCGCTGAACTGCGTCATCTATTCATATTTTTTGGAGCAGAAAGCTCGAATTTTCAATAGTTAGAACTGGAGAATGCGTAACTCTGGTAGTCGGTAGCTCTCAAATGTGCATTGTTTCGTTGCCTAACAGGCGAGGACGTGCCGCAGTGATACAAATATTCTAATTAATGAGGATTCCTCCAATGCGGTGAAGTATTCAACTTGTGGAGGCCAATTCGGTTTCCCGATAGGCTACTGTGAGCTGACTTTTCCAGAAATTCCTTAATTACTGGTGTGTAATGGCAATATGATTTCTGCTTAACTCATTCAGACTATAAGTGAAATGATCTGTCAGGTGTTCATACATCAAGAAGCGCCAAAATGGTGTTCAGTCGTGTAGTATTACCATGGGGAAGCACTTAAATGGGCGTTCTCGCAATACAGGTAAATGTATGACACTGGTTTTGTTGGTACTGCTGAGATACAACTATGTCTGTATATAACCTTGTTTCATGTGGTCTGATGCCATTCAGACATGGCTGAATTTTACTTGGATGGCGATATCTTAGTACCACAGCGTTTTTATATAAGCGATGAGTTAAGCTTATGCCATACTTGGTTGATCCTTCAAGCGTTAGGGAGAGATGGCTGTAAGTTACTGTCCTTACAATACATCCCCCCCCCCCACCCGCACCCCACCCGCAACCCATAACCCTACCACAACTTTAGTAATTACAAATCACTTTGACTTCTACCAGTCAGTGTACCGACATCGAAAAATACAGATTTGATAGTGATGTCGTTAGTTATTGAACTTTCTTTACACATCAAGTCTTCTCAAACTCACCCCAACATCCAAGAGTTTTGGAGTATATTTCGCCCACAACATGTGCTTTATAGAGAATTTTTTTTTAATTTGCTCCAAATATTCCTGAGTCAAGCTCCTCTATTATCCACTCTCCACCCACACCGCTGTGGGTGGTAGGGTGTTCTAAGATCCACAGAAGTTTCATCGTCATCGAATGAATGGTATAGGAAAGCACTGAAAACGAATTCCAAATTGCAGGACAATTCCGAAAGATGGCAACAAAAAAATGGTTCAAAATGGCTCTGAGCGCTATGGAACTTGATATCTGAGGTCATCAGTCCCCTAGAAGTTAGAAGTAGTTAAACCTAACTAACCTAAGGACATCACACATCCATGTCCGAGGCAGGATTCGAACCTGAGACCGTAGCGAACGCGCGGTTCCAGACTGAAGCGCCTAGAACCGCTCTACCACTGCGGCCGACTGGCAACAAAACAAAGATAAACATGCGTCAGCTTCCCATTTGGCGTTCTGCGACATAAACTACAATTATGACTGTTGACTATTTTGACACGATTACATTTATACGGGGCAGTCAAATGAAAACGATACATTGGAAAAAAGTAAATAACCTGTTTATTGTTTCAAAAGTAATCGTCGGGCTGTTACCACATTCGTTCCAGTGTGAGACAAGACGGTGTATGCTTTCATGGAGAAATGTTTGCCGTTGCCAACGGAACCTGGTTGTACCCAAGCGTGCACATCTTGGTCCGAAACAGATGTCTTTCTTCAGAGCTCAAAAATATAAAATCTCATTGGGGGGGGGGGGGGGGGGGAGTGGGGAGTGAGTTCCCAGTGAAACTTCTGCAGCGTTGTTTGAAACAACCTTGGCAAGATGTGGGCCAAGGGTGATTCGAGTACACTACTCAAGTTTTGCTGGGAAGCCGTTACATATCCTCACTACAGTCCCGATCCCTCCTCATGCGATGTCCATATTTTTCGAGCCTGAAGAAAGACATCCGTGGCTGTACATTTGCTTCGAACGAAGACGTACACGCCTCAGTACAATATTGTTTCCATTCGCAATAGCAAACGTTTTTCCATGAAGGCACCGGCAGCCTTGTCTCACAATGGAATAAATGTAGAAACAATTATGGTGATTACTTTTGAAATTATGAATGGTTTACTAAATGTTTTTCCATTTGTCTCGTTTGTATTTGACTGCTGCTTATATAAGTATTGTATTATCTTAATTTACGAGCCTTGGTGCTGGTTATACATTGGAGGAATCATTTTCTTTTAGCAGTGAACATTCTATGTAATACACAAAGCAATAAAACAGAAAAGTAAATAAGAAAATAAATTTACGCAACCGTCATAAACAACGTCGGTTTTTTCCAGCCAAGGTCCTTAATGCCTAGAGGGACTTTAATAAGAAGATAATGATGTTATCCGTCAAATTAAACGTTAATTTAAGGTTCAAGAAATTTATGGTAATGCTATAGAAAAAGAAATATAAACATAAACAAAGATATGCAACAATGTGTGCAAGAATTTTTACTATGACCCCAAGAATTTGTAGTGCGGACACACGTTTTGAGGCTGTGACAACGCTACAGTACCTCTACTGCGATAGCCATTGTATCTACTGCGTCGAAGGAGTTAGAAATCTTCTATGGTTGGTGAAACAATATATAAGAGACGAGGTTCAAATAAATAACAGATCCGTCTCTTGACGTCACTTTTGTCGTATTTATCTTGTTTATAAGCAAAAATTAACATGATACAGTAAATGGGTCCCTTCGCGCCCTCTCCGGCGAAATTGCCAGTTTTTTTAATGACTGTCACAGAGACGCATAGACTGGAGGCAGCAACGTTAGGAAGAAAGGGAAGAAAAGCAGGATTAGGCATCAACGGAGAATGGAAAATAAAAAAAGTCCAGATGTTAAAAACTGTACTTATTCATACATTGAAAGGTAATATTATTTCCTTCTGAATTTTATTAACTCTTTAAAGCTGAAACCAGCACAACTTTAATTTGGTTTTAAATTTTTGTTCAAGTGAGAATAAAAAGGACAGTATAACATAAGAGTGTTCAGCCTTCAATAAAAGTCACTAGAGTCATATGTCGCAAAAATCTGAGCCTGTTAATAATTCAACGCTCAATCCAAGCTGACAGTGTCGGTGATGCACTGAAGTTCGGTGACGTCACAGTTTTCCCATATTTCGCTGCGTTGTACGGTATCCATTCTCAAAGGCTAAGCAACTTTAGTTTCATCCGTGCAATATTAAAATAGCCGCAGCGTCACAAACCACCTCGTCGACATTGGCGTGCCTCTCACATAAGGCGACTTCAAATGCTTTTGCCAAAGGAACGGCATTAAACATTGGCCACCGCTCCTTTCCATCCTGTACTTTCAAGACGCAAATAAACAAAATGAAAGTGATCTCTGAGGAAGCACTACTATACTTTTTCGTTTCGTGTACTTTCACTGCTGTACCGAATCATAGTTGAACCCACACTCAGCATGGGCGTAGCCACCTTAACCTCATTGATCTACAGCGCCTGAGTCAGTAAGACATACTCATACTATTGCATGGAACCTTTAGTGTGGGCTCATACGAATGTCCACCATCAGAGATGCACTCAAGGGGAAGTCTCTGTGCGACGTCATACTCAACTCTGGCAGGCACAACTGCATGCCGCCTTGTCCCCAAGATGACATCAGGACCGAGTTAATTATCTGAGACGGTCTTTACTGCTGGATATGCCTCCCAGCTGGGCTATGGCCTCACTGCTGCTTCCAATCCCAGCGAAAGACCCCCGACTGAGTCCTCACCCCCCCCCCCCCCCGCCACCCCCCCCCCCCCGTATGCACGGACCGCCGTAGACAAAAGACTGTGAGGAAACTATGCGGTTTTTACTGCTGTCACCAGCTATCCCATCTCCGCTGGAAGGGAAGAATAAGCCCCTGATGTCATTACCAAGCCGCCTATTGACACTGAGGCATTGGCAGGGATGCCCGACTCCTTTACCCACCCATAGTTGAACTTACATCCAGATTGGACGTAGGCACCGTAAAGAAGTTGATCTACAGCGCCTTAGACTGCAAGCTTAGACTCAATTCACCGTTCATTACCACACCAACGTGGCTGTTGAAGCGGAGATAGACCCAGTGTTGCGACACTCCAGCCATATGGTAACAGGTTCGGGGATGGCGGCGGTATTATTTGTCTACAGTCACTTCGGCTGATGCTACGCCAGAGTTCGGGGCAAAGACGTCACAAGGATATGACCGTTGGTCCACTACAGGAAACAGATCTAGTGCTATCAACAGCTACCACATCGTTACTGAAATTTATGTATCCTGTATCGAGTGAAACTGTCATCTTACTTTCTGGAGTTACACTATTAGACTCTGTCCGAACAGGCTTTGGAAAGCCCAACGGTACCGACCGGCCGCCATGTCATCCTCGGGCCACAGGCGTCATTGGAAGCGGATATGGAGGGGCATATGGTCAGCACACTGCTATCCCAGCTGTATGTCGGTTTACGAGACTGGAGCCGCTACTTCTCAATCAATAGCTCCTCAGTTTGCCTCACAAGGTCTGAGTACACCCCGCTCGCCAACAGCGCTCAGAAGACCATATGGTTACCCATCCAAGTGCTAGCCCAGGCCGACAGCGCTTAACTTCGATGATCTGACGGGAACCGGTGTTACCACTGTGGCAAGGCCATTGGCTACATTCTTAGAGATCTGTGACATTTCGTGTTATCATTTAAGACAGTTTTGGCTTTACTTGTTGGCATTGATTTAAGCTCATATTATTTGTAATCCTAGCGTTTGCTCGCTACTGCGTTTTTGATTGTCAACGTAGGTCTGAGCTTGCTTTCCAGGCACTGTGTGGTCATTGGCAGTAAGATCATCTGCATCAACAATTCGCAAGCCACCTGACGGTGCGTGATGGATGATATTTCTGGTACGACTAACTGATTCCTCCTTGCTTGGCGTGGGGAGAATGACTGTCGGTAAGCCTATGTATTAGCTCTAATGGTGAGCTGGCTCGTTAGTCAACTGACGGCTCAAAAGGTACTGTGGGACAACGCAGCCATTTTTATTGTTATCTAGCTATCGTTGAGAACAGTGAAAAACATTAATTCCTATGTTATCCCTTTTAACACGAGAGAGCATTTTTCTTTTAAAAAGCGCTTTACGCGTTCTCAATCAATTTTAACTTCGAAATAGTTGCATTTTTCACAAATACTTACAAAAGATACACTGTACGCTTTCGGGTGTGTTTTGTGGCAGTTGCAAATTTCGCCAGCGCAACTCCACGAAACGTGGCGACCATGGCGCACTTCGCATTGAGTGCTGGTGCCTCTAGGGCAGCGCGCATCGCGGAGCTGACACTGGGCGTTCGTCCCCTCCGTTGTTCTCACTGGGTTCTAAAATATTTAGCAAAGTTAACCCATCATAGCCCGTTGGGAACGCCATACAGCGAGAGACTGCAACGTGTAACTGGAGTATACCAGGCGACTTGCTGTGGATAAAGTCAGTTCATGTAGGGTGTAACACGTAACACAAAGAAAACTTTATACGTGGACTCATTGCCGACTGCAATATTGTCAGTATGCTCCACCGAACCAGCGCTCACGACTTCCGGAAGAAAGCGTTTTCTGTTGCATAGCCACGAAGCAATTGATAAACCGGTTTCGTGAACAAAGCACCTACTGATTTGTATTTTCAAAACCTTAATTAACGGATGTGAAGGTACTAACAGCTACTGAATAATGCAACGATCAATTTGTCTGGCGGAGCTCTCCCTGTTTGAGTGGAAACACCCCACAGTTGCCATCACCCTTCTTTTAATCTTTTGTCGCAATGAATATCAGTTTCATCCTATTGGCTACTATTACTAATGTGATACAATATTATTTTCATCAGGTTTTTTTTTGTGAATAATTGACGCCACATTCATATGAATCGTATAATCGTATTTCCTCTGACATACTAATGGGAACATTTCTAACGAAATGATGCAAATACATTCTTCCACTAACGACATACTGTAAAGACTGTGAGTGAAAGCGCCTTTCGATGGGCTAACTAGAGAAAACGAAATGATAATGGCAGCACTAAGCCTGCAGCTTGATTTTGCATCCTGAAACACTGTTCTACTGAAAACCCAAAATGTTACATTGACTGCCGATCGCAAGATTGAATGCCACGAATAGAGGTGCGGCCACGTGACGTACAAAGGAAAGCATATCGGCGGAGAAGACATGAATTGAAAGTCATTCTAGCAACGAGACGGGCCGCAAGTTGTGATGTCCACTGACAAAGTGTATATTGTTACGGCCCTATACCTAGCGGTGAGTGACGAGCGTTTCGGAAACGGTGAAGCGTGTCGGCTTTTACGCGATACTGTCGTCAACGTCTATGGGAAGTGGTTTAAGCATGGTGAAGTGACGAGTAGATGAGAAGGTGTTGAACGTCACCTCCCATCTCAGAACGTGGAGGTCGAAGGCTTGCTCTTTCTGTACGACGATCTGTGTCCAGCGTCCTTGTAAATTACACATGCATAACCTGATGTGAAGTCACGATCATGAGATCCCAAGTATGGCTGTTTCGGCATCTTGAGTGAGATAGAGTATTTTACACTACTGGTCATTAAAATTGCTACACCAAGAAGAAATGCAGCTGATGAAGGGGTATTCATTGGACAAATATATTATACTGGAACTGACATGTCATTACATTTTCACGCAATTTGGGAGCATAGATCCTCAGAAATCAGTACCCAGAACAACCACCTCTGGCAGTAATAACGGCCTTGATACGCCTGGGCATTGAGTGTACAGGTACTGCTGCCCATGTACCTTCAACATGATACCACAGTTCATCACGAGTAGGGACTGGCGTATTGTGACGAGCCAGTTGCTCGGCCATCATTGACCAGACTTTTCAAATTGTGAGAGATCTGGAGAATGTGCTGGCCAGGGCAGCAGTCGAACATTTTCTGTATCCAGAAAAGCACGTACAGGACCTGCAACATGCGGTCCTGCATTATCCTGCTGAAATGTAGGGTTTCGCAGGGATCGAATGAAGGGTAGGGCCCCGGGACGTAATACATCTGAAATGTAACGCCCACTGTTCAAAGCGCCGTTAATGCGAACAAGAGGTGACCGAGACGTGTAAACAATGGCACCCCATACCACCACGCCGGGTGATACGCCAGGTTGGCGATGACGAATACACGCTTACAATGTGCGTTCACCGCGATGTCGCCAAACACGGATGCGACCATCATGATCATCCGAAAAAATGACGTTTTCCCATTCGTGCACCCAGGTTCGTCGTTGAGTACACCAAAGCAGGCGCCCCTGTCTGTGATGCAGCGTCAAGGATAACCACAGTCATGGCCTCCGAGCAGATGGTCCATGCTGCTGCAAACGTCGTCGAACTGTTCGTGCAGATGGTTGTTGTCTTGCAAACGTCCCCATCTGTTGACTCAGGGATCGAGACGTTGCTGCACGAACCGTTACAGCCATGCGGATAAGATGCCTGTCATCTCGACTGCTAGTGATACGAGGCCGTTGGGATCCAGCACGGCGTTCCCTATTACGCTCCTGAATCCACCGATTCCATATTCTGCTAACAGTCATTGGATCTCGAACAACGCGAGCAGCAATGTCGCGATACGACAAGCCGCAATCGCGATAGGCTACAATCAGATCTATATCAAAGTCGGAAACGTGATGGTACGCATTTCTCCTCCTTACACGAGGCCTCAGAACAACGTTTCACCAGGTAACGCCGGTCAACTGCTGTTTGTGTATGAGAAATCGGTTGGAAACTTTCCTCATGTCAGCACGTTGTAGGTGTCGCCACCGGCGCCAACCTTGTGTGAATGCTCTGAAAAGCTAATCATTTGCATATCCCAGCATCTTCTTCCTGTCGGTTAAATTTCACGTCTGTAGCACGTCATCTTCGTGGTGTAGCAAATTTAATGGCTAGTAGTGTCTCTATTGTTTCTTGCAGACAAAGTCTTTGTCATGGTGTTATCGTCTGCTTTTAAGAATTAGATTTGAGGTACCTTTTTGAGCTTCAGCGAGTTAATTCCATTCCTTCCCTCTTTCAGAATATGTTGCTAACTTTTTAGGACATCTGCCTTGTATTCTGTTTACATGTTGCTTCCATTTCTGCTCATATGTATATTTTTTGTGTCACTGCAAATATTTTAAGCTTATTTCCGATATTATTTGTTTCTTATTTCATCTTATAGTTTACATCCATTAATTGATCTGATGAACTTCACATCTGATTCGATTTAGTTCTTCCTTGTTTGCCGTCGAAGTCTCAGATACATAAAGCGGCACTGGAGCAGTCGCGTTCCTTTACTTGCCTTTTCGTGCAATGTTCTTTTCATTGTTCCAGAGATACTCTGAAATTTTGTTGTTTTATTTTTTATAACTTTATCATAAAAGAAACTTCGCACCCCATGTAGTAAAAATAATCTGTTTGCACGATGATTTTGTTTTTGTCACTATTTCTGAGTAACGGCCATTTACCTCGGAATGCCATTCCTCACCTTTTCATTTTATATAATTATCCTTATCTAACTTCACTCTTTTTTATGCCTTTTTTCTAATTATATCATTTGAATAGAAACTGAATAATACTGGAGAAAGGTAGCCTTGTTTAATTTCTTGGTTAATTATAATGCCACTATTATTTATTTTGCTCCTTTTTTTATTAGAGATTTAATTTCGTTGTATAAGTTTCTTTCTTTTCTTGCAATAATGACCATTTAATGTCAGTCGCCTGTCTGTTGGCAGTTTCCTTTGGCTAAAATGTTCTACATTTCTGTCTCTTGCTAATGAATCATGAAACAAATGGTCGAAGCATATCATCACGAGAATTACTAACTGTAGTCTTTGAAAAGAGTTAAAATCCGGCATAATATCTGGCACCAGTCCCAAGAACGTAATACCTCATGAGTCTGTGCTATGCATCATCAGCATACATGAAGTTTCCGTTCACTGCGAGATCCCATTCTGTACTTCTGTATCTTTCAAGCACTCTACTAGAAAATTGTCATCAAATTTTTTTTAATTTTCGCCAATCGGACAGTTTAATTTCTAACAGAGATTACATCCTTTGGTTGTATTCGCTTCTAACAGTGACTGTGCGCCCTTCATCAATATGGCCATTGTTATAATCGTTATTATGAGTCTAATGACTAGGAAGGTGCTGAATAATAGCTGTTCAAGTAAAGTTTCATCTCATTTTTCCAACTTTCATGAAATATAAATATGATTTTAGTCTTTACAAACGTAATGTTGATATGATTTTACCTTTGCTACATGTGAGTCAATTACCAGCATTAACTTTTCCAGTTACCAGAAATATTTAATTTCAGTTTCATTCTGCATAAATCACTTTGTCAGTGCCGTTCGTACTTCAGTAATTAATTGAGTTTCTGGTGCTTTCGAAACGAAGAATTGGCAAGACAACGGCAACTATCTTTAGAAATTAAAGACAGCACACTTTTTTCATGTTGTCGTAACATTCCTTTTAAAATAAACATCAAGAAATTATGAAAGTAGCAGCTATACGCGTCTCAGGCCGAATGTCTCGAAGGATTAAAACTTCTTTTCACGTAGCATAAATTTCGTTCGTTATTAGTAGCTATCTGAGCGACTACAATTGTTACAGTGATTGTTTATATATCTTTGTCAGAGCTAATTCATACCTTGTGCTGCCGGCAGATGTGCATAATTTCAGCTACATAACTACCAGCAAATGTTTTGTTTAGCCCTGAATTGTGTGCCCACTGCTGCAGAAAGACCATGCGTAATTACAGGGCATGGGTGGGAAAAAAGTGACGAGCTCAGGCAGCGACGGAAGCGCAGCCGCCAACTACGCCAACTATTCAAGGTTCTCAGAGCAGAAACCGTAAATTCTGCATAATGAAAATTGCAGAGACCGGGTTCTGTCTGGTCGAAATGCCGCAGGATTTTTACAACCCGGCTGCCTAGGCACGCAGACATCTCTCTGCGAAGCAAAGAACACAGGAATTTGAAAATGGTACGCTGCAGCGAAGTACAGCACTTGCAATCTGGAACAGTCGGTTTCAGTTCCCATCAAATCCTCTAGTGACCCCGTTTTGACATGACTTCTTAAGCTACTACTGGTCCAAGGTAATACAGCCGTACTTTTTATTTTGTACGATGACTTATTCCATTAAGGAAGGAGATTGGTAGGAAGGAGATGGATCTTCGTAAGAAGCTTGGATATAGGTCACCAAAACAAATACAATTTCGCTCGGACTGGAATCTGATGGCTGTGAGGAGCTGAAAAAAAGTGCATATATCCACATTGGAAATCAGAAAAATAGTGAGATAATAGATGATCAACTAGAAATTATTGCAAGTTTCAGCAAGTCGGAGGCACTCTTCTCTCTTCTATGCTTCGTATATTTGCTTTCCGCCAATCTGCGTTTTATTAAAATTCTTTGTTTTTCTACAGATATTTCATTATTTTTTATTTTCCGGTTATTGCGTTTATACGTTTCAAGGAGTTGTCTGAATACTTTAAAGACAAAATATTTCTGAAATTTCCTACTAGATTACAACCGTGTACCGGACCGGGATTCGAACCTAGGATCTTTGCCTTTCGCAGGTGTGCTATACCGACTGATCTGTAATGCACGACCCTCGAACCGACCTTATAGCTTTACCTCCGCCTGTACCCCATCTCCTACGTTTCAGTCTTCACAGAAATTCTCCTGCAACGTCACAGTAATGGCGGAAGTACAACTGTGAGGACAGGTCGTGAGTCCTACTCGGATAGTTAAGTTTCCACTGTTCAAAGTGCCGTCAATGAGAACAAGAGGTGACCGAGACGTGTAACAAATGTCACCCCATACCATCACGCCAGGTGATACGTCAGTATGGCGATGACGAATACACGCATCCAATGTTCGTTCATCGCGATGTCGCCATACACGGATGCGACCATCACGATGCAGTACCTGGATTCATGCGAAAAAATGACGTTTTGCCATTCGTGCACCCAGGTTCGTCGTTGAGTACATCGTCGCAGGCGCCCCTGTCTGTGATTCAGCGTCAAGGGTAACCGCAGCCATGGTCTCCGAGCTGCTAGTCCATGCTGCTGCAAACGTCCTCGAACTGTTCGTGCAGATGGTTGTTGTCTTGCAAACGTCCCCACCTGTTGACTCAGGGATCGAGACGTGGCTGCACGACCCATTACAGCCCTGCGGATAAGATGCCTGTCATCTCGACTGCTAGTGATACGACGCCGTTGGGATCCAGCACGGCGTTCCGTATTACCCTCCTGAACCCACCGATTCCATATTCTGCTAACAGTCATTGGATCTCGACCAACGCGAGCAGCAATGTAGCGATACGATAAACAGCAATCGCGATAGGCTACAATCCGACCTTTATCAAAGTCGGAAACGTGATTATACGCATTTCTCCTCCTTACACGAGGCATCACAACAACGTTTCTCCAGGCAACGCCGGTCAACTGCTGTTTGTGTATGAGAAATCGATTAGAAACTATCCTCATGTCACACGTTGTGTGAATGCTCTGAAAAGCCAATCATTTGCTTATCACAGCATCTTGTTCCTGTCGGTTAAATTTCGCGTCTGTAGCACGTCATCTTCGTGGTGTAGAAATTTTAATGGCCAGTAGTGTATGTTTTCATCGTGATTGGTTGCAGCCTAGTGGATTTAAATTCCATACGTTTGCTTCTGACAGTTCTTGCAGAGTGAAAATGCAGTTTGACTATTCATATTTCGACTTGAAGCTGTAATCCTTCCCATACGACCACAATACAGTTTAAAGTATTCATTCCTAGTTCTTCGACAAATATATCTTCTTTTAGCTATAAGTTTTTGTTTATTTTCATTTAACGTAGCTTTTATTTCTAGTGTCTCTAGTGTACCATTTTTATGCATAATTCTTGAGCGTACAGGTTTGACTTAGTTACATTGTCTGACTTTATTTTCCTAGAGATATATTTTGTGCTTAATATGTCACTTATTTACACTTAGTGCTATTTCCAGACCCCTGAGATTTGTACACGTCTTTCGAAATCACTCACCTGCATAGCATTTCCGCACAATAAACGTCCTAGGTTACTCTTTCTACCGAATTTCCTAATATTTTGGCGTGTCTCTTGTATATTTCGAAGGGAGAGAGATTCACTTATGAATTACACAAACTGACCGAGTCAGAGTTTTCACATTTGATGACTGTGGTGGACTGTGTGATCCATTACTTTCTTTAATGCAATACAACTGCAGCTTGAACATGGGATGGCTCTAAGACAGCAGCTTTCGCTGCTTGAGCCGGTGTAGACAGAAATTCTATTCAGCATACGGGTATTCAGTGTTATAGGAATGATTTTCAGGCTGTGCGCTGCAGGATTTGTGTTGTTAGCAGCGTTAGTGTTACGACTCATCACTAGGCGCCGGCACTGGTACGGCGACGTAGTGTTGAAACACAAGCATCATTGTTCGCTGGAGTTGCAGACAGTCAACATGAGTCCGGACAAGAGCAGGTCTTTACTCGTAAAGTGTTTTTGTCGAAACAGCAATACCACTGCTGCTCTCTGCGAGTACCGACGCATTAAAGGATTACGGACAGGTCCTCTTTCTGCAGCGGGGTTGAAAAATATGGTTTAGAAGTTCGAATTAAATGGCCATTTGTGAATTGCACCTGGGAGAGACCGACGGTCAACTGCACCACAAATTTTTGAAGAAATTGCTGTTGCCATGATGGAGAATGATTGACGCAGTGTGCCATCTTCAAGCAGTAGACGAGCTGTGTAAAGACAGCTGAACAATGCATGGTCCACAGTTCAAGAAGTGCCACGAACCATCTCTAGTGCGATGTCAGGTTGTCATGCATCCAGATGGTCGTCACATTTAGCAACTTTTGTAACCTGAAACGTAAACATGATACGAAATTAGCAAATGTTGCTCTCTCATGTGGAAATTAAAATGTTATTCTTTCAATAGTTTTTTTTCGTTATTTCTCTTGCGCACGTCCTTACAGATGTTTCCACAAAGTTTCATTGTCCTACGATCACCCTCTCGAGTAGCGAAAGTTTAATTATAGCCACCCTTTACATTCAAGAAAAGCCTTTGCCAATTTACAGGAATCGGCAACATTTCATCGTAAATGCTTCTTGTCATCTTCCTAGTAATTACTGTGTTCTGTCAGGTGAATTGTTCCCCTCGTTAACCCTTTGAAATCAAACGACATAAAAAAATACAATCTAAAACTTTCGCAGAACTGGAATTTATCGTAATAGTAAGCAACGAATACAAGAAATAAACAACCAGTTATTTTATACAGTTTGCTTAATTTTAATATATAATTTTGAAATTTTTCACCAAATTAACCTTTACTGTCATAGTAGGTAGTGACTTCAAGAAGAAATTGGCGGAAAATGAACAATCAATTGTTTTAAAGTTGTGGTTTCACTTCGGAACCACTGGTACATACATCTTTCAACCATCCATCGTTCCACAAGATATGTTTGAAAGCAATTTCGCACTTTTCTTAGGCACAATCACACTTCTCGACACCTCTATGGATTCATAATGCTTAAAACAGAATTATAGTACTTAATTAAAAGCCAAAGTGTGTCTAAAACTTAACAAATTTATATCAAAAGTACATACTGCTCCAGCGGTATTATTTCTAAACCACTCATAATAGTACTAGTAGTATAAACTCAAATATGCGTTACAATAACGTTACGTGATCTCCTAAATATCATCACTATAAAAACAAACACATATCACAATGTTCAATAATAACGTTGAGCAATGGCTTCATGTGAAAGGTATATGGTGGCTATAGGCAGAAACCATTGGTACTCAGGGGTTTAAGTCTGTATTTGTGCTTGGTAACGGATTCCGAATTAAGTTTTGAGTGGGGGGAAAAAGAGAAACAAAGGCGCTAAGGAATATAGCAGAATGAAATAGACAGGAAGAATTACTCAATGTTAACACGTTTCCCCTTTTTCCATTCACCAGGAAAATAGTCCGTTTTTGGCTCTTGACAATTAGTGCCACCTATACACACTGAAAACCGATGACGAATCTCGTTTACTGTAAATACAAAAGACTGCAGTACTTTTTGCCGAGATCTCCAGAAAGAAGAGAACAATCTTTTCCAGAACGGTATAGAGTGAACTCAAAAGATATGCAAGACTCATCTTTGGTATATCGTGTACCATTTGAGAATGCGAACCAACGAATAATTATTGATGGCGAAATAAGTTTGGGCACCTCCAGTGCAGCCTCAGTAGATTAGGCTGGAGAAAGAACCAGTTGGTTCGAAAGTAGTCGCCAAACATATTTACTGATACTCGGAAAGCTTTGTCGATAAATGCTTCTTGAAAAAACTGGAATAACAGTTGAATGATCCGAAGAAATACAGTCTCATGCTGGCAGATGAGATGAAGAAAAGTAATGACGACGCAAGTGACAAACTCTGGTTCGCTGTTGGACAGACAGAAGCTGGGGTTCGCAAGAAGGAAGCTACACAGATGGCAACACGTAAAACTTCAATCCCCTCTAGAATGCAGTGTGTTTTAGGACAAGACGCAGGTTAGTTATCGCATGTTGCATGAAAGTAATTGTGATCTCTCGCTATGAAGAGGTATAAGTCCGTTTACAACGATAATAAAATTAGTGACAGAGAAATATGGCAACTTTCTGACTACTTATTTTATGGTATTTTACATTAATTTTCAGCTATCAGCAGAAATATTTATTTCCCGTACAGAAATTTATAATAAACTGCCTTCAGGCACACAGTAAAACACGTAGCATTAGTGCACTTTCAAAATATGGAATAGAATGAGCTGTAAAGCTCTTGCGATTCGTCTTTGTTTTTTAAGTTAATTATATTATGTATTAGATTCCTGTCATCGTTGGGTTGGTGCACCAAGATATTTTTTTGTGGCTTGCCCTCTCCTTTGTGTGGCACTGAGACACAGTGTTGGATAGTAATTAAGTCACTTCTCATAGCATCGTTTCTGTTGTTGCTGTGGTGTTCAGTCTGAACACATGTTTGATGCTGCTATCGAAGCTAGCCTATCACGTGCAGGGCTCTTCATCCCCACGTAACTACGGCAGCCTACATCCTGTTGGACCTGCTTACTGTATTTGTCCCTCGGCACATTGCCGTCCGTTCCCGGACGACGCTTTGCTGGCGCCTAAACATCCGTCGAAAAAACCGGGCTCCTCTTTTAGTCAATCTGCGGCACAGTTTTCGTTTTCTCCCCAGTTTCATTGAGAAAATTGTCATTAGTTACAATGAACCGATCTAATGTTCAGCTTTATCTGTAGCACAACATATCTAAGGCTTCTTTTCTCTTCTTCTTTCCTGAGCTGCGTATCATCCAGGTTCCCATAAAAGACTTTCTATTGCTTAAATTTTTGTTGGTTGTTAACAATTACCTCTTTTTCAAAAACAAATTTCTTGATGTAGAAAGTCTGCCGAAATAGCAAAACGTAACTTGTACTCTTCGTTTCGCATATCCAAATCCTATTCCCTCAGCATCGCCCGATTTAATTCGACTATACTCCATTACCATTGTTTCCGTTTTGTTGATATTCATCTTATAAACTCTTTTCAATATACTATCCATTCTGTTCAACTGTTCTTGCAAGTCCTTTGCTGTCAGGGACATATTAATCAGTATTAATACCATTTTCAAAATTGGTTATTCGTTGACAGTAAATATTGTACAGGAATAAATGTAGGTATAGTGCCACCGCCAGGCTGTTTTCAGTATGCTCCACTGTTTAACGATCTGTCTACATGTGTCGAATACCAGCGACAGTGTATTATGTTTTCTTGTGGAAATTTCTACATGCACACATTGTGTTTCTGTGTATGACTGTGTTCTTGAGAGAATGAGAGAGAGAGAGAGAGAGAGAGAGAGAGAGAGAGAGAGAGAGAGGGAGGGAGGGAGGGAGGGAGAGAGAGCAAGAGAGAGAGAGAGAGACAACAAGACCATGCAACAATCAGATTTTTGTGATTTTCTTACATTTTGTTGTACATGAAGTTCACAACTGAAGTATGAATCCGCCAAAGCATTTCGATGCGACTGTCAAAAATTGTGCAGAAAATCGGCTTTGAAGTCCTTCAGTCGGCTTTAATTTACTAAAGGTAAAGCGATTTTTGATGGGCCTTGTGGCTGTATTTGTAATGTCAGGCTAGTAATCTCTGGATTGATGATTTGAGTCTCGAATCGGAGCATTACTTTTATATATTATATTCTTTCAGTTCGAATACCTATGTTACTTAAATTTAAAATTCATGAAATAAATAACAAACATATTTTATGAAAGCTGCATTTATGTTGGAGGAAAATGCGAACTAGAAGTGTTGACAGAAGGGCTCGCGCAGGATTACTTGGCCGGTGCGCAGAAACGCATTCTCGTTCCCAGCTCTGGGCTAGTTCACCCCTATGTTCCTAAGGTTCAAATGGTTCAAATGGCTCTGAGCACTATGGGACTCAACATCTTAGGTCATAAGTCCCCTAGAACTTAGAACTACTTAAACCTAACTAACCTAAGGACATCACACACACCCATGCCCGAGGCAGGATTCGAACCTGCGACCGTAGCAGTCCCGCGGTTCCGGACTGCAGCGCCTGAACCGCTAGACCACCGCGGCCGGCCCTATGTTCCTAAGGGGCAGCCGCCTTAGTTACTAATCGCTTAAGCAGTTGTGGCGTTTTGTCCGTTAAGAACAAACCATTCTCCTTTCGCCTCGGCTATGCTGCGACAACAAAGACGTGTGCTTGCCAGTTGCACTGCTACTTTTATCAAATGATTAGTAGAAACTGTTGGGTAAAAAAAAAAATTGATTGTCACACCATCTCATAGCCTCATTCGTCAGATTCATGATGAACTGCCTATCATTTCGTTAACGGTCATAGTTGTTGCAATATTTCTGTATTTAATAAAATACCCTGCTAAATTTGAATTCTTTGCAGTGAAAAATTGGGGTCGCTATGAGTTTGCGTTTGGCACCTGTTAGGCTATACGTTGCTGTGCAATAAATGGACGTAACATACTGAATCTTTCTTCAGATGAGATCTACACCTATAGCCAATCTCAAGAATGTAAATTGTATGTACCGTGCTGACTTCCGATCGTCTGCGCAAACGAGAACTGAAGTGAAATATTCCTATTACCCTTTGATTCTCATAAATGGTTGGAGATACCGGAACGAATTTTTGGCAAATGACAGCACTCAAAGAGGGGGGTAGGGTTGTTTCGCGGGAGGAGACCAGACAGCGAGGTCATGGGTCTCATCGGATTAGGGATGGACGGGGATGGAAGTCGGCCGTGCCCTTTCAAAGGAACCATCCTGGCATTTGCTTGGAGCGATTTAAGGGAATCACGGAAAACCTAAATCATGATGGGCGGACGCGGGATTGAACCGTCGTCCTCCCGAATGCGACTCCAGTGTGTTAACCACTGCACCACCCCGCTCGGTAGCACGCAAAGCAGAAAGTGTTTTTCCACATAGCTAACGTTCATAACTTTCTTATATATTGCTATATATGAGTGACAACAAATGTTTTCAATGAAATAATGTAATTCTTCGAGGGGCTATCGACAACAGCTGGTGAAATGAGAATTAATTGGATTTTGTAACACATAAATGAAGGAATCAAGGTTTTACTTTCACACTAAGCTTGAGATTTTCGTTATGTTATTGACCTCCTATTATCCTCAATTGTCTGATTAATAGTAGACTGTTTCAGGTTCTGCCGCAGTTGCAGCTACATTAGCTTGTTAGTGGGCGTGTACAAGTCAAGCGAAAATAAATCGCCCACTCTGATCTAATTTTGCGTACTCCTGTGCCCACTGTGTTTTTAATAATAAACAGTTGACTTGTCGAATTATTTGTTGTACTGGCATAATCTGTTAGCAATGTCTTTTGCGGACTCGCTGGCCGTAACTTACAAGTTCTGTGCGATTGCCGTTTGTCCACAGGCTGCCACGCTCTCCTGTCAGCAAGCGATCCCCCAACCTCACGTACAGCCCCTTCTGCGCAGATAGTGGCACTGCACGCACTTCTACTTGTTATCTACATGTATTTACAAACTTTGAAATACGTGCGTTAATACTGGTTGACGATGTTAACGACGGTTCTCAGAACCACATCGCATGCCATTAGCCTGCTGCTCACACCACTAGAATTACCTGTGGAGTGGGGCACAGCTGCTTGAAACGAAATATTTTGGTGAATTCCTCGATGCTTGGAAGGGATACGTCATCTTTTGCAAAGGATGGCTGTAACTTTAGTAGCATTTCAGCGTTCGTTGCAGAAGCAATGTTTGACGACGTTGTGCCCGAAAATCTTCTAATCCGACAAAGAAAAAATTCTACTATCGGATGTGGACGCAGGAAATTTGGTCCTTTGGCGGCACAGTAAGATGTTGCTGAAGACTCCTTATGTGCTGAAGTGACAAATGCTCTTGTATTGAACGAATACACTGGCGGTGAGTCTGAAGAAGCAGTATTGTTGCTAACAGAACGATTTTCCATTGTAACTACAAAACGTAGACAAAAAATGTACGTAGCAATTGAAGACTTAATTCTGTGTTCATAAAACAGATAACTATACAGATTTATAACCATTTGGGCTTTGTATTCAAAACTAGAGAACCTGTCAATGCTACACAATTGCTAGATACGTATGAGAAATGTATATATATCCTACATTCCTTCCCCTCTGTCTATCCATTTCCTCCTCCCCCCTCTCTCTGTCCATCCCCTCCTTTCCCCTCCATATCTCCACCTCCTCTCCACTCTCCACCTTCTTCCCGCTCTCTGACCTTGGAGTTGTTATTGTTATTCCAGACGACACCTTGATTGGAAATTGAAGTCGCTGAAAATGAGTGGGTTAAATCAGTGGAAATCGTTGGTACATGAGGTATGAGAGGGGCCTCTCCAGCTGCTAGATCTGTGTAGCTTCAATGACACTATTTCACATAATTTCAATCTGCGAATAGGTAAGTTCAGAAAAGTTTGCAAATTCAGAATGCAAAGCAGTATTTTAATCATAAGCTCATAATCCGTAAACAGAATTTCGTTGTTTTCGGTAAAACTGACTTCTAGGAATGAAACAGCACATTGACATATTGTTTAAAATTGTATATAAAGAGGAAGGACGTATGGGGGGAAAATAATTCGCCTAATAGTTTGCTATCCTAGTTAAAAGTGACTGCGAGAAGCAAAACAAACCGCACATTTTTATCATACCGCATTTTCTTTCTCACAGTCTGTTTTAAAAGAAAACCTGTATAGTATATGTAAAATTGTGAAGTACGATAAACTGGTCAAGAACTTATCGAGACTTTTGCAAACATTTCCCCTAGTCAGCCTTTCTCAATCTGAATGTCTATTACAATCTTCTTTAATAATTTGAAATAAATCGTTCAAGAACTTTTCGAGTTTTATGGTGACAATACTTCCCCTTCATATTTTGTATCAATACGAATATATATTACACACACAGCACTTAAAAAAATATATGTAGCTTACGTTTGTCCTGATTTTTACTGTAGCAATCATGTACCAATCTTAAGTAAATCGGTGTAGCATTTTTCGATATTTTTGGTAGCAACATTAAACAACGATTTGTCTTTATATAGAGTGTAGATGAAATAGGTAACCGAACTGTCAAAAAAAATATATATATATATATATATATATAAATAAAATCTTAAGTCCAAATGTGTGATATCTTATGAGACTTAACTACCAAGGTCATCAGTCCCTAAGCTTACTCACTACTTAACCTAAATTATCCTAAGGACAAACACACACACTCTTGCCCGAGGGAGAACTCGAACCTCCGCCAGGACCAGCCGCACAATCCATGACTGCAGCGCCATAGACCTAAAATCTGAAGTATGACTCGAAACAGGGATCCACCAATTATCACTCTCAGGTGTTACCGATAATAATGGCCAGTGGTAGCTCGTCCACAATTTTAACAATGTTCTACAATGTGGTGGGTTACAGCATTTTGACTTACAAGGAGAGTAATCGTAAGTTAATTGGCCACAATAATGTTATGTACATAAATTGAATTGTTTAATAAATTTAAATTTTGTAATTTATTGTTTAACACAGCAAGGAATAGAGTAAAATGAAAAAAAAACATAGTATCAGCAGGAATCGGACCCAAGCCAATGTAATGACAATATATGAACTTTACCACTTGACCAGAGTTGTGTAGTGTCAGCTGTTCCTTCAAGAATCCCTCATCCGTACCCTTGAACAATATGTTATATGCACTTCCAAGGAAAAGTACTAAGCTGGTGTTCTGGGAAACTTAGCACTTCCAGTGTCAGAAAGGATGACGTCACGTCAGAAGCTGCTCAGTTGAAAGCAGGCAGCTTTGTCCCTTCCCTGAGTCTATTGTATTGAAGATCGCACTTGACAGAGGCTTCTAGTTATCGTAGAGAGAGCACTACAGATAAGTTTCCACCCGTTTTATTTGCATACCAACGTGCATTCAAAGAGAAATGAGTAATTTTATGTGAATTTTCGGCCAGCACTTGCATGAAGTGTGTACGTTTAATGCTATATCTGACCGAGATTCCCAGAGAAACGGCAAAATTTTAGTGCGATGTTGACAGTGTGCTGTAGAACATTAGCACCTGATAACCAGCCGCCACTGAATACGTGGCATGTCGAGGGATGTCCAACTTCCATTAAATGAAAGTAGCTCGTAGAAATTCAGAATCGATTTTCTCGAAGGAATTCAAAGTCGACTTTCTCGGAAATTTTTGAGAATCTTTTCGAAGTGCTTTGAAAATTGATATGTGATTTCTGAAGTTCGGGTACCACAAATATAAAAATTACAAAAATCCAACTGTCATCTGGTCTTCTTGCGAGACAAGAATTGAGAGAAAGAGAGAGAGAGAGAGAGAGAGACAGAGAGGAGATCAGCGGAAGGGGGGAGGGGAGGCGGAGAGCCAAGGATGGGGAAGAGAGAGAGGACAAAGTTGCCGAACTTGACAAGCCGGTCCAGAACTTGTGCACTTGAGTACGTCCCCAGAGTAGCGCGCCTCTCAGAGCTGACTCAGCACGCTGTTACTGGCACGGCGCAGCTAGCAGAGTGCCTGGCAGGCAGGCATATCGGCTACTCGTAGCGGCGACGCCGAGTGGTGCGCGGGCGGGCCATCTGAGCACGAGGGCGGAGCGCGCGGTCCGGCGCTGACCCCGCGCGCCCGGACAATCGATCGCCGGCTGACAGCAGCACGGCCGCCGCCGCGATCCCAGGCGCCTCACCTACACAGCCCCGCCGCGGCCGCGGCCGCGCCTCCGTGTCCGCCTATTGTTGCTGCTCACACCGGGCGCATGCGAAGTGGGCTGAACCCACCTGCTCGCAGCGAGGAACCGTGCCTCTGGGTGTCCTGACGCAGTCTTCCCCTACAGCCTTTACCACCAACGAGCAGAGACTGGAAGCGAGCAATTTTCTCTTGCGTACTTTACTTATTTCTAGAAGTCAATGGTCGAATCTATATTCCCTACAGGGCTGTCCATAAAAAAGAGTACGAAGGGGTCGAAATCTCTTCTGAACACCACGTTGCAAGGCTTCCCAGATATACTCGATGATGTTCATGTCTTGGGAGTTTGGTGGCCAAAGGAAGTGTTTAAACTCGTACAGCCACTGTGGACGCGTGTGGTGCCGCATTGTCATGTTGGAATTTCCCAAGTCCGTCGGAGTGTGTAATGGACACGAATGGATTCAGTTGATAAGACATGGTGGTTACGTACCTGTCACCTGTCACAGACGTATCTAGACGTATCAGGGGTCCCATATCACAGAAACTGCACACGCTCCACACCCTTACAGAGCCTCCACCGGTTTGAACAGTTCCCCGCTTTCTTAAAAAAAAAAAAAAAAAAAAAAAAAAAAAAAAAAAAAAAAAAAAGGTTCAAATGGCTCTGAGCACTATGGGACTTAACATCTGAGGTCATCAGTCCCATACAACTTAGAACTACTTAAACCTAACTAACCTAAGGACATCACACACATCCATGGCCGAGGCAGAATTCGAACCTGCGACCGTAGCGGTCGCGCGGTTCCAGACTGTAGCGCCTAGAACCGCTCGGCCACCTCGGCCGGCTCCCTGCTTACATCCAGGGTCAATGGATTCATAAGGTTGTCTCCATACCCGTATATGTCCATCCGCTTGATACAATTTAAAATCAGGCTCGTCCGACCAGGCAACATGTTTCCTGTCATCGACAGTCCAATGTCGATGTTGACGGGCTCAGGAGAGGAGGAAAGCTTTGTGTCGCGCAGTCAAGGGTACACGAGTGGACCTTCGGCTCCGAAAGCCCCTATCGATAATCTTTCGGTGAATGGTTCGCAGGCTGACACTTGTTGATGGCCCAGCATTGAAATCTGCAGCAATTTGCTGAGTAGTTGCACTTCTGTCACGTTGAAGGATTCTCTTCAGCCGAAGTTGGTCCCAATCTTGTGGGATCTTTCTCCGGCCGCAGCGATGTCGGAGATTTGATGTTTTACCTGATTCCTGATATTCACGGTACACTCGTGAAATGGTCGTATGGGAAAATCCCCACTTCATCACTACCTCGGAGATGCTGTGTCCCATCGCCCGTGCTCCGACTATAACACCACGTTCAAACTCACTCACATCTTGATAACCTGCAATTGTAGCAACAGTAACCGATCTAGCAACAACGCCAGACACTTAGTGTCTTATACAGGTGTTGCCGACCCCAGCGCCATATTCTGTCTATTTACATATCTCTGTATTCGAATACTCATGCATATACCAGATTCTTTGGCGCTTCTGTGTTATTAAAGATCACGATCGGTTTCACGCCGCTAGGAGACGCATCCTCAGGTGATGGTTACAGATGATAAGGAAATTTTGTTTTATGAAGAATCCTTAAGAATGGTGTAAAGAACAAACGGATACTAAAGTTGCAAAGTTGTGCGCGAAGAGTACTCACAACGATTCTTTTTAACAAATCATTGCCGTAAGGTAACTGTGTTAAAGCCCTCCTTATCGTTCACGCGCTAAAAGCAGTAGTCCTTATTCGAAACGATTAAAAGGTCATGGTCAGCGAATTGACTAATATCAGTCTTGACGAAAGTACACAAAATGTTGATGATTAAATCAATAACATTTTAACAAACTCGTTGTCTTCACTATCTCACTGGATTAATCACAAGAGCCTCTCAGAGATTTTACTCCTCTGCATCAGCGTAAAGGAAGTCTACCACTGACTAGCTCATACGTATCGCAGAACGCAGAAGGTATATTTCAAGGTATGGATCTACATCTAACGTTTGTGATCACTGGTTCTGAGACATGGTGGTATCGTCTTCCCACAGGTAAGTGAACGATAGACGATATTTGGTGGGCTGAATTTCAATACCTGTAGTCACCGACTAGAAAGCATCCTTCCTCTTTCAATCCAACCATTTCAAACAACACATTTAAATAGTACTAGATCGATACTGACCAAATCAGATTGCATACGTATGACAATAATGCTAGCATGAGTCTGCTAAACATCGGACACATGTTCTGCGAGTACAAGGACGTTTCTTCCTAGTCACTGTTTGGTTTTCCTTGTGTAATTTGCCTAAATAATTACCTATGCACACACATTACAGCAAAAGGGTAACGAAATCTATCGACCGATTGTCGATGAGTCAAGTGGTTAACACTTATTCTTGAACAGTCAGATTAATCGTAAGGCATTGAAAACTAATTCTGTTCCGATTTGAAATAGTATTTACAAGACTGAGTTGAAAAGTAATTACTCCTATTTATTTATTTGAAAACGCTCTGATCTTTATTTTTTTTTTAAAAAAAACTTTGTCAACACTTTACATATTTATTCTTCTATATATTCGCAGCCCTCTGCTACTAGAAGTCTCCGAATTGTAGCACGTAACATTTCTGCGTGTAACGTAACTACGTAGGTACGTCGGAACGTGAGAAACAACGTGGTATAATCGACTTTGTAAATCGAATAGTTTGTCCCTGACAGTGCCACACCACATGCGAGCGCTGCGATACTTGCAACAATCCGACACCTTGTGTTCATTGTCGTCGATCATCCTCCATACAAGCTAGATTTGCCTCCGCCCGATTCTCAACTGTTTCCAAAACTTGGAGAACACCTGTAATAATGAAACGATGCAAGCACAAGTGAGTTCGTGGGTCCGTCAACGAAGTCAGACATTTTACACTGACGGTATAAACTGGTCTCTCGTTATCAGAAGTGTGTACGTTGCCAGGGTGACTATGTTGAGAAATAAATACGTATACATGAAGAATAAAGGACGTTTATTCCAAAAACTTTCAGAGTTTTCACAGAAAAAAATAGGCGTTAGTTTTCAGTGCGCCCTCATAATTGTGTGACACACATTACTTTCTGCAATTCTATCTCTTGAGGCAGTTGATATTGTAGAGCAGTCACCTCACTAATCGATGTAAGGCCAACGCTCTTCCAACATAAGATAATGGAATCTCAAACCAAAATTCTACCGTTTAACTTGAAGCGACAACTTCGGAATCCATGAGCTGTACATTCGACTTTTAAATTGAAGCTGTCAACAGTAACTACTAAAAAATCTTCGCATAGCAAATCTTCACATAGCAAATCTTCACATAGCAACTCTGGCATCTTCCTAACTGAAAATTTAAATCTACAGAGATCAACACTAGATACTGCATAGCAATTTACGTGATCATATCCTTACGAACAGACTGTCTCCTACATTGTCATTTCAGACACACGGTTAGGGAAGTGCTTTGACTATCCTGGGATACAAAAATGTTCCAGAGCTTTCCAGTCAGTAGCTGGTTGATGCTAAATCGGAGAGCTATTTTAATAGGCTGCGATAGAGGGTCACCAACAGAGTTTGGCTTGGAACGTTTCATAAAATTAGTAAATTAAATCCCACTACAATATAAGACAGATCAGGTGTACATATCAAAATAGATGCATTTTGTGGTTTCTAGTAGAAAATTTATCAACTGATAATTACATGACTATTTTTGAGTTGTGGGAAAACTCATTTCTATTCGCACAAACTAGCAAGTAATACTTTTTATTTTTTTTTGAGTCATCAGTCTTCTGAATAGTTTGATGTGGCCCACCATGAATTCCTCTCCTGTACCAACAACTTCTTTATCTCAGAGTAGCACTTGCAACCTACGTTCTTAATTATCTACTGGATGTATGCCACTCTCTGTCTTCTCTATGGTTTTTGCCATCTACAGCTCTCTCTCTCTCTGTCTCTCTGTTGTCTTAACAGATGTCCTCTCATCCTGTCCCCCCTCTCTTTTAGTGATTTCCACGCGTTTTGATTCTCTCCAATTCTGCGCAGAACTTCCTCATTTCTTACTCTATCGGTCCATCTAATTTTCAACATTTGTCTGTAGCACCAATCTCAAAAGCTTCGATTCTTTTCTGTCCCATTTTTCCCACAGTTCATGTTTCACTACAATACAGTGCTGTGCTCCGAACGAACATTCTCAGAAATTTTTCCTTAAATTAAGGCAGGCGTACGTCTGATACTAATAGACTTGTAATGGCCAGGAATGCCCTTTTTGCTAGTGGTAGTTTGCTTTTGATGTCCTCCTTGCTCCATCCGTCATTGGTTGTTTTGCTGCCTAGGTAGCAGAAAAGGCTATTTACCTGTGTTAAAAATATAGTTCGGATTGTTGTTATTCTGACTGATTATAACATTTAAATAGAATTTACGATCAATATTCTGACAAAACCTGTAATTAAAGCTTTAAAAAAATCATTAAATGGCAATATCTGGTCACGTGATCGAAAACGCTGTTTAACTGCTGATGCTCTGGTGACGTCACAAGCTAGGAGTAAAACGAAGCTATACTTGTGTTACTGGAGCGTTGTCCGAAGATACACGGTTTTTACGTGCTTATAGTGCAAACAGTTTAGCTATTTAGTGATGGGAAACACAATTACAACCTTTAAGTAACAACAGAATGGAATTTTTTGAACACTGATAGTGAAAGCCTTGCGAAAGTTGATGCGCTTATGCTCCTGTCACTTAGAGCGGCGATATGTGCAAGGGTGGACATGCAACGATGGACATTCTTTTCTTTGCAACTTCATTAAGCTCGCTCAAGTCTACGGAACTTTTTCAAATGCGTCCAAATATTTGTCGACTATCAGTCATGAGATACAACCCAAAGACAATAAAATTATTCTTGACAAAACTTAGTTCTGATTTCCTGTGTAGAGCACACTCAGCAGAGGTATGTATCAGTCAGGGGTTCCGTGGCGCAACGGATAGCACATTCGACTACAGTGGAGGTCACATGTTTTTAATTGTTTTGCTCGAAATACGAAAATAGCGTTTTCAACAACTGATTGTAGCAGTTGTTTCGATTGTGGGATGTATTATATACAACTTCACATTAGTCTTAGTTTTAGAAACGGACAACAGAGGATAAATGCATTTACTGTGGGCACAAACAATTCGCTTTTCTAGAAAGCATTGCTAGTAGTGAAGATATCATCATACGTCCAAGTATAACGAGGTGTAGGACGATGAGGTTATACGGAGAGATAAAGCGTGTACAACATGCGGGTGACACCCACGCAAGGGGTGTGATGATTGTGAGTGTAAACTAAAGTTAGCGTCTGAAGCAGGCTTACTTCATCTTTATGTAAGATGATGAAAATGCGCAAGTTTAAGCAATAATAATCCTAGCTAGACATTACGAAGATAAAAACATTATTTCTAATAAAGTGTGTGGCCACATTAAATAGACAATATCTTTTTGAACGTGACATTTGTGAACACCGATTGTAAACGTAAGCACATGCAAACAGCAAGGAAAACAATGATATTCTGTTTCTGATCGATGTCGTGAAATTTTGTAGTAGTGATTTAGTTTTCATATGAAAGCTCTGTCGAGTCGTTTTCTAAATAAGTTAAATTGTTGTTTCGGGTTAGAACAGAACCAGCGATATATGGACATCGTCTTTTAAAATTCGGCGGCTTAGCGCTCTAACAACTGAACTGGCCAACAGTTGAGGTGTAGCTGGATAAAACGACAATTTCCACTATAATTTTAATTTCGTTGAATGACGCTATTCTTCGTTGTAACAGCGGGAAAGCATATCTCGGAGATAATTTAACATTAACTTCACAGTACAACACATTTTTAATTTAGTGTCTACATGGTGATAATTTACAGGTACAGTGCAACCACGTTTTACGCATCTTCTCATTTACGCTTCTTCTCATTCTCTGGAACACTCAAAAACAACTTTTCAGGAGTTTTTGTCAATTTGTAGAGCATGGTACTACACACAATTTGTAACCCGTTTTCCAAAACAAATTCCCCAACAGGACATCACTATGTATTAGCATCATGACAGTAGGAGCAGCGAGCTAGCCAGTGACATCACAGGCATCACAAGACTCGAATGGAGCGTTTTACAGGGCGTTCAAATTATTTGAAATTCATTTCCTTTTTGAAAATGAATACTGAAATTCAAGAGGAAAGAAGCATATTAGGGGTATAAAATGACATAATTATGCATTTAAGACAATTTACATAAAAGATTCAAATACCTTGTTCCTTAACTTCATCTACCTCGTACCCATCAGTCCTGATGTTAAATTTCTCACTGTTCTAATTTCTGCTTCTTGTCATTACTTTAGGCTTTCTTCGATATAATCTCTGTCAGTAATCCATTCTCGTTAGATTGTTCATTCCTTTCAGCAGATCATGCAGTTCTTCTTCACTTTCACTCAGAGTAGAATATCATCAGCGGATCTTATCACCGATATCCCTTCACCCTGAATTTTAATTCCATTCTTATTTTTATTTCCACCATTCCTTCTTCAATGTACAGATTGAACAGTAATGGCGAAAGACTACATCCCTGCCTTTTTAATCCGAAATCTTCGGACTTGGTCGTTGATTCTGATTATTCCCTCTTGGCTCTTGTACATATTTTATTTTACCTACCTCTCCTTATAGCTTACCCCTATTTTTCCCAGAATTTCGAACATCTTGCACCATTTTACATAGCCAAACGCATTTTCCAGGTCGGCAAATCCTCCTAACGTGTCCTGATTTTCATTTAACCTTGCTTCCAATTCAATCGCAACGTCAAAATTGACTCTCTGGTGTGTTTACCTTTCCTAAACCCAAACTGATTGTCATCTCACAGATCCCCGAATTTTTTCCATTCATCTCTATCTCATTATTCTCACCAACTTGGATGCATGAGCTGTTATGCTGATTGTGCGATAATTCTGGCAATTTTCAGCCTTCGGAAATGTGTGGATGATATTTTTAAGAAAGTTAGATGGTATGTCACCAGACCCACACTTTGATTTTAGAAATTCTGATGGAATGTTATCCATCCCTTCTGCCTTATTTGATCTTAAGTCTCCCAAAGCTCTCTTATATTCTAATACTGGATCCCTAGCTTCTAAATCGACACCTGTTTCTTCTTCTAACACATCTGACAAATCTATCTCGTCATAGAGGCCTTCAATTTGCTCTTTCCATCTATCAGCTCACCCCACGTATTTAACAGTCGGATTCCCGCTGCACTGTTAAAGTTACCACCCTCGCTCTTAATTTCACCGGAGGTTGTTTTGACTTTCCTAAATGCTGAGTGAGTCCTGCCCTCAATCAATACTTTTTGTATTCTTCACATTTTTCATGCACCCATTTCGTCTTATCTTCCCTGCACTTCCTATTTATTTCATTCATCAGCGACTTGTATTTCCGTGTTCCTGAATTTCCATTTCCCTGAACGTCTTTGTACTTCCTTCTTTCATCGATCAGCTGAAGTATTTCTTTATTACCCATGGTTTCTTTGCAGTTACCTTCTTTGTACCCCTGTTTTTATTTCCAGCTTCTTTGATCGCCCTTTTTAGATACGTCCATTGCTCTTCCACTGTAATGCCTACTGAGCTATTCCTGATTGCTGTATTTGTAGCGTTAGAGATCTTAAAGTATATCTCCTCATCCATTAGTACTTCCATAACCCACTTCTTTGCATATTGATTCTTCCTGCCTAATTCTTAAACTTCAGCCTACTCTTCATCACTGCTGCAATATGATCTGAGTCTATATCTGATTCTGGGTACGCCTTACAATCAAGTATCTGATTTCGGACTCTGTCTCGGACCATGACGTAATCTAACTGTAACCTTCTCGTATCACCCGGTATTTTCCAAGAACACCGCCTCCTCATAAGATTCTTGAACAGAGTATTCGCTGTTACTAGCTGAAATTTATTAAGAACTCAATTAGTCTTTCTCTTCTCTCATTCCTTGTCGCAAGCCCATATTCTCCTGTAAACTTTTCTTCCACTCCTTCCCCTAGAACTGTATTACATTCCTTCATGACTATTACATTTACATCTTCCTTTACGTACTGTATCACCCTTTCGATATCCTCATATACTTTCTCTATCTTTTCATTTTTAGCTTGCGACGTCAGCATGTATACCTGAACTATCGTTGTCAGTTCTGGTTTGCTGTCGATTCTGGTAAGAACAACCCTATCAGTAAACTGTTCACAATAACAGGCTCTCAGCCCTACCTTCCTATTCGTAACGAATCCTACTCCCATTATATCATTTTCTGCTGTTGTTGATATTACTCATCTGATCAGAAATTGTTGTCTCCTTTCCAGGTCAGTTCACTGACCCTTACTATATCTAGACTGAACCCTTGAATTTCTCCTTTCGGATTTTGATGTTTCCCTACCACGTGCAAACTTCTGACATTCCATGCCCTGACTCGTAGAACGTTATCCTTTCGTTTGTTATTCACTCTTTTTCTCATGGCTACCTTCCCCTTGGCATTCCCCTCTCAGAGATCCGAATGGGGGACTATTCCGGAATATTCTGCCAATGGAGAGATAATCACGACACTTTTTCTATTACAGGCCACATTTCCTGTTGATACATGCTATGTGTCTTTGATGTAGTGGTTTCCATTGCCTTCTGCATCCTCTTGCCGTTGATCATTGCTGATTCTTCCGTCTTTGTGGGCAGTTTCCCATCCCAAGGACAAGAGAGTGTCCTGAACCTCTATCCTCCGCCTTCCTTGACAAGACCGTTGCAGAATGGTGACTGCTTAAAGTCTTTGGTCGCAAGTGCCAATTATTAATCAGAAATTCGAAACCGCTCACCGTTTTGTTTACTAATCAAAGACGCTTCCCCTAGATCACGGGTGTCCTCATGTAATATCCTCATGTAATACTAGGATACATAAAATGAACCTCATCCACTTGCAGATCCTTTCAGGAACACCGAGCGAGGTGGCGCAGTGGTTAGCACACTGGACTCGCATTCGGGAGGACGACGGTTCAATCCCGTCTCCGGCCATCCCGATTTAGGTTTTCCGTGATTTCCCTAAATCGTTTCAGGCAAATGCCGGGATGGTTCCTTTGAAAGGGCACGGCCGATTTCCTTCCCAATCCTTCCCTAACCCGAGCTTGCGCTCCGTCTCTAATGACCTCGTTGTCGACGGGACGTTAAACACTAACCACCACCACCACCATTCAGGAACAGGGTTAGACATTGATGTATAACGTTACGAAACAACTGCAAAAGAAACAAGAAGTGTTGCTGTTCCATGAAGCCCAACTTTAGCAGATATGAAACCCAGAGTCAATTCAGCCTCTTTGCCCTAGTCCCAAGTAGCCTGGATTTGGCAAAAGAGGATGTCATTCAACAGTAAACAAAGAAAAATAATGTAGCGAAATAGTGCATCAGCCATCTCCAGATAATACGAAACAAAGTTTCTTTTGCACATAGACCGAAAAAAAAGAGATTAGGCTGCTCTTCACAGACTCGTTTGAGAGAAAAGAAATGTTGATCCTGATCTTGTTGGCAGCGTAAGGTGTTACTTGAACGTGCCGTCAGCCATGCAGAGGCTTAGTAAGGCATCATCAAGCAGCGTACTATATACACTGTTCGCGTAACTCTTTGAACGTTATTACGAGCTACAAGTGAACCACATTCTAAACTTGTAAGCACTTGGACCTTCCATTATCACATATGGGATGCATTTTGACTTAAAAGTTTTTCATGAAAGTTACGATGATATTTCGTTTGAAACCCACACATACGTCATTCACTTATTAGGCCCGCTTTGCCTCTGCTGGATATTTTAATAGAGTGGTCTCGTCAAGGATAACGAAAATCACCATACGATTGGTGTTGGATGACACAGAACATCTGTGAATGGTATACGTACCTGAAAAAAGTTTTTTTCTGGATAAATTACGAAATCGCTGTACACACAACCGCTTTCTGTCTAGTTTCAGCGAGGTGAAGCCGCCAGCAGCTTTCACTGTTGAGGGGGACGCACAGTTAAATGTCGGTTTTCGGAAACACTGGACAGTTCGAGCAGGACTCATTCCACGGCCAGAGCTTTTGGCCTGTTTAATGCCTCTCAATGCGTCTTTCTGTGACTGCGTCTCACGAATGTGGCGTACATTCCGAATGGAAAAACAGATGTGCTTGACTTTAGAGAGCACGATCAATGCTAGTAATGTATGAGCCTCAGAGCACTATATTTAAAACCGGCCGCGGTGGTCTAGCGGTTCTAGGCGCTCAGTCCGGAGCCGCGCGTCTGCTACGGTAGCAGGTTCGAATCCTGCCTCGGGCATGGATGTGTGTGATGTCCTTAGGTTAGTTAGGTTTAAGTAGTTCTAAGTTCTAGGGGACTGATGACCATAGATGTTAAGTCCCATAGTGCTCAGAGCCATTTGAACCATTTGAACTATATTTAAAACCGCTTTTTTATGTATTAGAATACACCTTTTATAAGTATTCAGTGGAGTTGTAATTATTATTCATCTCCAAACTCATACATCTCATGCATATAACTTAGCGCGTAGGTTAAGAAAATAGTGTTTCGCTCAACGTTTGCCTTCAAGGATTACGGTAAACCAACAGACAGTGTCTGTCATTCAGATGTTACACATAATGTACACTGCTGAGACTAAACATAATATGTCTTGTCTGCCTGCTTAGCTAGGCCGTAAGTTCTAGCCTACCGTGCGACAGGTCCGGGTTCGATTCCCAGCTGAGTTGGAGATTTTCTTTGCTCGTGGACTGGGTGTCGTGTTGTCCTCGTTATTTCATCACCGACACGCCAGTCGCCCATTGTGGGGTCACCTGAAATAAGACTTACAACTAGGCGACCGAATTTCCCCGAATGGGGAACAGTGTTTTGGAGCACCTTTGGAGGGCAATACAGGAGCAATTCTACATTACATGTGTGGTAAGTTTCCGGAGTAGCGCGCCACCAGATGTCTACCCACAGGTCATACAACCAACGCAAACTACCAACCAGTGGTTTGTGGGTGTGCCACTGGAGCCCGATACCATTCCACACTTATTAGACTGTGTTCAGTCTAACGAATTCAGTGGCCGTGACATCGTTAGTTCACTACATGAACCCTCCATCAGCAGGAACACGAGTCTGTCATTGTCAGACGTATAATTATCCTGTTGGAGGACGCCGTCGCCGTCAGAGACGACATCAGGCATGGAGGTTTGCAGATGGCCCACAATAATGTTTACATAGTCCACTGTAGTAGCGATGCCTTCAAATACTACCACAGGTGGCATAAAAGTTCAGGTGAATTTCCTTTAAAGCATAATACAGCCTATACTAGCTTGCGTACATGTTTCGTGCTGCCATTCTCCTGCATGGTGACACATCCGTACTCAGTCATCTACTAGATGTAATAAGACACGTGATTCGTATGACCAGGTTACATGTTTCCATCGATCCCTGGGCCAATCTAGACGATCCCGTGCTCACTGTAATGATTAACTTACGATGTCATTGGATCAACATGTGAACAAGTAGGGATCATCTGCTGCGGGGCTATATATTCAACAATAAGGTCTGCAACCGCATTGTATTCTGTCGTCAGATCTGCTACGGATAGTCCCCTATTCTGGTTTGCAGAGTACGTAAACCTCCAGCCTCCATGTTCTGTGACGAGTCGTGGACGTCTAACATCTGGACACCTAGATATGTCTTCAGCATCCTTAAACCAATTTTCGTAAATGCTGATGACAGTACCACACGAACAGCCACAGCCTTGTCGTGTGAGAGGTGATTGTCCCCAGACGGAAGGCCATAACTGTTGCAGTGGGACGCGAAATTGAAGCGTCACCCATCCACCAGTGTCAGCCCAGTTTGCAGGTGAATATAAGTTTAATTTAGTGTTTTGTTTATGTATTTTTGTAATATTTGTAATTGTTGTGAATCAGCTAAAGTTTTGTATTTATTTTTATGTTTCATGTGCGGAGAGGGCGGCGCAACGAACGGAGACAGCATCTTCACTGCCGGGACCAGAGAGAAAATTGCTGGCCACTATACGTCGCGGGTCGACAGCCAAAGAGCAACAGAAGATCCTGAAACTGAGTTGTTGCGTCGTGCTTCTAAAAACTGAAAAAATAAGAATTTGTAATGTTTCTACAACAATGACGTTATAGAAAGTTTAATTACGTTGTAAATGTTCAGTCCTGTCTTGTCAAGGCTCAGGTTCACGTCTATATGTAGGAAGATAGTAAACTAGTGGATGCTACTAAAGTTTAAATATGTGTTCCGAGAATTTATTTATGAAGAATTATGTTAATGAATTACTAATTTATTTGACAATATTATTAATTTTGACAACGTTCATCGCGAGTTTGAGTCTTGAAAGTTCATTCAATGTGGTTCTAATATTTATTAAATCAGATAACTTACATTAATATAATTTCTGAGAAGAAACAAAACGACATCTAAGTTGAAAAAAGTTTGCGCAAACCAATTGGACTGTGTGACGTAATTCTGCGCATACGACTCAAATGATGATGTTTTAATTACAGTTTCGTTCAAGAACCATTCAGAGACAATTTTAAAAAGAATTTAAATAATTTTGAAGTGTGTTGTAACTGACGTAGGTGACGAAGTCTGCACATGGTCATATGTCAAAAGAAAATCATTTATACAGAAGTATACGTCGTTACACTACACTGTCTACTATTTGTGAAAGCCGCTTACATGAATGGATATCCTCAAATGTCGCCCGTATCGTCTCTACGACTCCCCATTGGACTCTACCCCGTCCTTAGGCATTGCTTTTCATGTCACGTGCCCATAGCTCCACCAGGCGACTTTAGGTCTTGAGGTGGGCAGTGGCTATAACTTTGTGTAAAAATGGTACCTGAAATAAGTATTTTGATCGCTAAGCAGTGCAGGTAGGCCACCGCAATAAGTGGTAACAGCCATCTTTGGTCCAGGACAAGACTATAGTCAATCGACATACGAAAATTAAAACAAAATGGATTGTAGAAATAGACTGTTTTCCATAAACTGAAGGAAATACCACACATTTTCGAAGGTTAGTTCCTGTCGATGGTATATACGTATGCTGTGTAAGTAGTCACTTACTTCAATTTCTCTGTTTATATTTATTTTTCTATTAACACAAGCGTGGGTAACAACGCGTACACAGCCGGACGGGTTGGCCGAGCGGTTCTAGGCGCTTCAGTCTGGAACCGCGCGACCGCTAAGGTCCCAGGATCGAATCCTGCCTCGGGCATTGTTGTGTGTGATGTCCTTAGGTTAGTAAGCTCTAAGTAGTTCTAAGTTCGAGGGCACTGATGACCTCAGCTGTTAAGTCCCATAGTGCTCAGAGCCATTTGAACCATTTTTGAACAACGCATACATCCTCATACTAGTGTAAGGAGCAGTCAAATGAAAACGAGACAGATGGAAATGAGTAACTGATCTATTGTTTCAAAACCAGTCGCCATAACTGCTAATACATTTACCGCAATGTGAGACAAGACGGCCAGTGTCTTCGTAGAAAAACGTTTGTGTGTAGCTACGGAACCCTGACTGTACGGCCACGAATGTCTCTCGTTGGGAGAGATCGGGACTGTGTGGAAAATGGGTACTGATTTCCCAGGGAAACTTCTGTAGCGTATTCGGATCAACCTTGGCAACACATGGGCCATGAAGTTTTACTTCTGAAATAATAAATAGTTTAATTACTTTTTCCCATGTGTCTCGTTTTCGTTTGATTGCCCTTTATAATTTAAGTCAGTTTTTCTGTTTCTGTTCTCTTACAGTAAAGAATACTGCCTGATACCTCAAACATACATTAATAGTTCTGGTGCTTCTTTGGCCAGTGGCGACATTTTATACAGCTATATCCGATGGTGTGTGGAGCTGCTGATGTGAATCCTGGAGAGGGGTTACTCAAAGCATTTTACAACATGTAGCCACGAAACACACCGTAATCAGCTGCCGCGAAATGTTTCGTAATACTTCATCGACGATGAGTCGGCGTCATTGGCCAAACCACAAACTTTCGCGAAGAAAATTGTGACTGTCTATTTAATTTTATTAGGTTTCGGGAGATGGAGGAACCGTGACAGAGGCGTAAGACGTGCTGCAGAACACAAATGACACAACATCGGATTGTAAGTGGTGGGTGTATCGCTTGTAAGATGTGATGTACCGCCAGCATCTTTGTTATTTCAGAACTCGGAGAAGTTTGTCATACCGGCGAAGAACAGATGAAACTGCTAGCGCTTCCGAATTACCAGGTAGTAGATGCCGTTACGCTGTATTGTTTCGCTCTTGACACACAGGAATAAATAGCTTTTGTCGAGACTACACGCAAATAAGATAGCATGTGTAGAGCTCATTTTTGTTAGCGTCGACTAATATAGTTCACTAAGTTCACGGGTATATTTTTGTTCGTCGTACCAAGATATCGTCAAGACGCCATTGCAGATTGCAAATCTTCCGCGATATGCTCCAAGAGAGGGCCAAAAACGTACATTTCATATCTGTGTGTGTGTGGGGGGGGGGGGGGGGGCATGGACAACAAAAAGAAACTTGGTTCTGCTCTTTTCCATATCAGAACTGCATGTAGTTCAGCGAAATGATAAATGCGGTACTGAGGCGCAAAACTGAGAAAACAGCAACTTGGTATGTTCTTAGATACTTGCATTCTCAGATACTTACATATCTTGCCTTACTCGGTGGCTGTCTCTGTAATATCGTCCCGCTAAAGCGATATGCGAAAAGTTCCAGAGGCGTTTGCCATTATTCATCAAAGACTTAAAATAGATTTTTACAACAAACTTTCTTGCTTTCGGCGATACTCATAGAACCGTTTAAGTGCACTTGTTATTTCAAACAGAGAATCAATTGTTTGTTTTAGATTCTACGGTTTCAATAAATGTCACCCCTTGTGGCGTCTTTCAGACTCACGAAAGTCATAAAAAATTGTTTCGAAGTTGTATGGTTTGAAATTATTAATATTTGTGTATCTGAGATCTTCATGGAACTGAACAACTGCTTCCGATTTTTCACTCATTTCATATTTTTTTTCGAACGACTTTCGAGAAACTTCCGGTTGCATCTTATGTTTTGCAGGGTGATGGGGTGTGTCGTAAAACGAGTAATTAAACGATACCTGTTTAAATCCATAGTGTGCTTGTACGGCATTAATTGCGTTTTGATACACAGCCTTAATCACTGAGACAGGTGCGAACATTAGTGAACCGCTCAAGAACAGTGATATTTCGTTTGATGGCACCCTTAGACGAGTAAGGGTATTCCCTTGTACGAGCGTAATGTATACTCGGGAAAGGTTTCTATGTGATGTGGAATTTTTCGCATTCGACGGTCCCGTGAGTGACGGGAACTCCTTTGTCAATAAACTGGGATATATGGTTACGAACGAACCAAATGTGCCATTATTAGCTGTATATAGGAATGATTGTGAATGCCCGTGCGGGAGAAACAAGTCAATCATTCCCGAATTACTACGCTGATAGCCTAATATAGCTCGAATTATCGACATATTTCGAGTTTTGCTGTAAACTCTGGAAATTGCAGAGTTGCCAGTTTTTAGGTTTCGTACACGAGCTTGGTGATTATCTCGGGCGTATGTGATTTGAAGTTGGCAGCTTCGCTGTAGTGGCAGTTGATCGGCAGTGACAATCAGAGCCGCGAGTGCGATGAATTAAACAAAAGTAGTATTATCGTACGGCTTTAGCTTAGTATTCTGTCAGCGAACTTAATGTGTGCTGACGGTACACACACAAACACACAGACACAGCCACACTCACACACACACACACACACACACACACACACACACACATACACACACACACACAAAACTAAAGACAAAAAGCAAATGGGGAAGTGTTTGACTTTGATATGGCTTTCTGACTTTCACATTTGAACTGTTGCCCTAAAGCAGCTCTTTGCTGGAACTGGTGAGAATTTCGGAAGATCAAATGGAGGTTAAACGCTGGCTCTTACTGTTGTATATTTTGAGTCTAGTGGTTGCACCGTGAAATTTGTGTAGTCAGCAGTGATACGTTCTGCCTGAGCTGTGATTATTAAGCCTTGTCTTACGCGTTACCAACGACGCTGCCGACTTTGCAAAAAAAAGTGTCCGCTGGTTAACAGTTTCTTGGCTCACCGACGTGTAGTTACAGAACGAGGATCCCAAACGGCCGACCGATGTGGCCGAGCGGTTCTAGGCGCTTCAGTCCGGAACCGCGCTGCTGCTACGGTCGCAGGTTCGAATCCTGCCTCGGGCATGGATGTGTGTGATGTCCTTAGGTTAGTCAGTTTAAGTTGTTCTAAGTCTAGGGGACTGATGACCTCAGGTGTTAAGTCCCATAGTGCTTAGAGGAATTTGAACCATTTTTTTTTTTTTTTATTCCAAACGTCTGGATGACGTGTTTACGCGATTTCGCACAGGTGTCACGTTGAGGTTTGTCAAACATTGCTGCCCTTCCTGTCGTGCTCATATCATGGTTTCTAATTTTCATCCTGATGTGTCAAAGTACTTACAGCTGTTGCTGATGAAGACAATACTGGTAGTTTCATATCTTCTGATTCTAGTTCACTGTGACATAAAACGTTCAGGTAGTTAAGTCCCAACAAGTAAAACAGAGACCGAGGGACATGGATTATTCAATTACAGTCATTTCGCACTTCCACATTAGCGATACACTCAAATATTATTGATCAGTTGTAAACATAAACTCATAAGCAGTTATTATGGGATTGATAGGAAACAGCTACCCAGTAGTCACTCTCACTTCCACGGCTTTGCAGCAACGGCACTGAATGCATTGGAGAGGGTCTCTTAGTATGTACAACGTACCCCACCAATCACTCATGGAGATTGATTAGAACTGATGGCAGGACAATGACGTCATTTAAGTTTAAACCATGTGACACGGAGGAAACGGGGGGCAAACTCATAGCTGCAGAACAGTCCTTAAATCATCCTCATTTCAGAAGCCATTGGTGAGTAGTGTCCTGATGGAGCTACAGCCCACCTTTGTGGTACTGTAGTCGACCAAACTCACCACAAAATCTGTCAGTAACAATCAATATGGTTTATCCGTGGGAGACGGTGGCAAGCGTATTAGTGGTGACATTATATAGGATGTTGCCTCATTTGCAAGTGAGATGCATCGCCTCGAGTAGTTTTTGACTTACTTGCAACTAGCTGTCGCCTTCTACCAAAATAAGCGAAGGCCTATCAAATAAGCCTGTGTGACGTGCAGTGAGATGAGGGGCACTTGACGAGAGCTGGCTTTGGCTTCCACATCCCATGCCAAACAGGAAATCCTGGATGCTACTACTGCTCACCGGCTGTTGGGTTGTTTGCTGCACTTAACTAATCAGTCGGCTAGTATGATCCACTGTGGTCGACGAGGACGCTGTTGCTAACGGCAGTCCATGCCTGCGTCCGCAGTTCATCTCGAATGGAGGTGTTCACGGCACACCGTTGCCACTGTGTCTTGTGAAAAGTTCGGGGCCTGTACGTCCTCGCAAATGGGGTGACCCAGTCAATACGATCCAGTATATTTCACTTTGATAATCTGTTGCTCCGGCGTAGCCTTATCTTTGCATATTTCAAGCTACCCACCCACTCTGCTGAGGGCAGTTGGACGTTGTCCCCACATTTTAGCCTTATCACTGATTACCTATAGACAGTGTCGGTAAGAGAAAGTCCACATAGCTGCTCAAAAGAATCCGGACACCTGTTAGTGGTCAGTAATATGGGATGAGTCCACTCTTCGTCTCTCCTTTAGTAAGGTTTAAACTCTGCTGGTGACACTGTCGATTAGGCGTCTGAATATCTCTGGAGCGAATGGCAGTCCATTCATCCTCAAGGGTCGAAACGAGAGGAAACGTCAATGTTCTAACTAATCGCAAAGGGCTCTGGGCAGTTCAGTCTATTTCAGGAATGGTTGTGTCCAGAAAATGTTGCTTCACAGACGCTGCTTTATGTCGGAGTGTTTTGTAATACTGATGCAAACAATCACCGTTTCCGAACTGTTCCCTTGCTGTACATAGTGCACAATACTGTAAAAATGCGTTCATATCCTTTCACATTTAGCGTTTTCTAAGCGCAATAAGCAGATCACATCCCAACACCGAAAAATACGAGTACTCCTATTCCGTAGTATCACCTCCTCTAAACCTCACTGTTGGCAGCACACACAAGGGCAGGTAATCTCCTCCAAACTTTCACTATGATCAGACCCTTCCATAGAAGAAAGCGTGATTAATCACTCCAAATCTCTGGCTTCCATTCATCCACTGACCAGTGGCGCACATTACATCAAGCATCGCTTAACGTTGACCCTCACAGATACCCGATCGCACTAAAGCACTGCTTATCCTATACGGGTGGACAAGTCTGCCTCGGATCGAATCCGCCCGCGAATTAACGACGAGGGCTGGCGAGTCGGCCAAACAGGATGTGAGAAATCGTTCTCACGCTTGATCACAGACTCGGATTAGTTGGAAGTGGATGGGGAACGCAGATTCTGTTCCGGGGAGGAATCGTATCGTCAAGAAAGGCAACCGATCACAAACATTGCCTCACCCCATATAACAATGCCGACCCCGTAGAAGAAACTGGGAAATACAAAGGAGGAGAAGGAGGAGGAGGAGGTGAAGAAGAGGAAGAAGCGTCGCTTAGCACTGAGTTCAGGAATGTGTGGCTCATGAGAGGCTGGTCAACTGTTCTACCCTACACTTATTAACTCCCTAAGTACAGTCATTGTGCTTGGTGGATTGTAGGAAGCACTTTGAAACTCACGAGTCATTCCTTCTGCCGATTGTGCCATTTCTACAACAAGGCTCTCCAATTATCGGTGGTCCCTGGGCGTCAGCACATGAGGCCTGCCTGGTCCTGGTTTAGCTGCAGTTATCCCTTCACACTTCCACTTTACAGTCGTATCACCAAGACTCAACTACAGCACCTACAAGGGTTGAAATTACACGAAGGATTTATTACTCTTGTGACAACGAAAACTAATTATATACAATGTCACTGAACTCTACAGACCGAGCAGTTCTACTGTTACTGCTGCTCTAACGACAACAAAATACTTCCCATCTCCTGCTGGATCTGTCGTGGCATCTAGTGGTCAGTTCCCCATTACGTAGACCTGTTACGACAGTTTTGATCAGAGAGTGTATGTCGGGGTTGGCCGCAACATACGAGCACCGAGGCGTTACTGTTAATTGAAGATATGGTTTTGATGTGGTTTAATGGTGTAAAAGCGGGCGATTTATTTCACAAAAGAACACTCCAATAACAATTGGTGAACAGAAAGATATCAGGAATTTATACGACCTCATGTGGTTATGCTTATTTCACAACAGGATGAACTCTGAAAAATTTTTCTAATATAATGATAGAGGGGGAGGGGAATTTCTATAAACGCAAAAAAAAATTAAGAAAAAGATTGTTTAAATGTGCCTGGACTGAAATCGAACAGGTTCCGTAGTTTCCGATAGTTAAGAATGACACCTCGCTTACTGCATGATCTGCCAACCGCCTGCCCTGGCTGCTTGTAAATTAATGTGTCTAAAATGGTGTAAAGTGAAATTAAACGCTCCTCGAAGCAGGAAGCATCTCCAGGGCTGTGGCTCAGCAGTATCCTTTCTTCCACAAGTGCTAGTCTTGCAAGCTTCACAGGAGAGCTTCTGTCAAGATTGTAACATAGGAGAAGAGGTACTGGCGGAAGTACGCTATGTGGTGGGGTCATGAGTCGTGAATGGGAAGCTCAGTCCATAGAGCACTTCCCCGCGAAACACATGGGTTCCGAGTTCGAGTCTTGGTCTGGCACACGGTGTTAATCAGCCAGGAAGCCTCGTACCAGGCTTCATAGATATGTTGTGTATCATATCATCAGTGACTGAAGACTACCAGAGCATACGAACAGGTATAATAAATTATTTTATACATTACATTAACAATAATATACGAAATTTTCACAAAATATTGAAAAGTGTACAGTCCATTAATTGCTGGCAAGCCAGACTTAACGACTGCCTCATATCATACGTTATCATTTGCAGAGTGCTACGTATAGACGCACAGAAGCCTAACTACTAACAATTTCTCACTAAACAGTTATCCATATATGTATTACTACTGACGAATCGGCACAGTACTTCATTTACGTATACCAATAAACGTATGTCTGTATTTTTACTTTGTATTTCAATGTAACGGGTAAGTAGTGACAGTAGGTAACAAAAACGCAAAAGATGGCAAGTATAAACGACACACATTTGTGGTTACACTTTATTGGACACGTTGGGTTCCCAAACGATCCTCTCAAAAACGTCTATATCATTTTGCTTTAAGCATATTACCCCATCACATCGTTTGAGATAAATGTACAGAATGAGTTAATAAAGTTGAGAGACCCCATGTATAAATTATTGCATGATGTACATGGGACAAAAATGTCAGTTATTACAGATTCCTTAATGAGAGTAACTAGATATGAAAGTGGAATTCACTAAACTTTTTTCGAAATTACGTAGAGGGTACCAAAAAATAAGTAAACTTTTTAACCTCTATCAACTAATATATAATTTGAGGCAGCACTGCAACCAAATGGCACATTTGGTAGAAGTATAAGAACCAATATTGAGTACATCATGTAATTCATGACTTACAATAAATGATAATATAATAATATAAAAGAAAGTATCTAGTTCAACGTAAATTCAAAATAACGTGGAGAGACAACGTTGAAAAATGAAAATGAATGTTCCTGAAACAGAAGGGTCTGCACAAATAGTATGAGGCCAGTTAAAGTGAGAACAACACTGAAGCATAAACTCTGCAAACATTAACACCACATTCTTAAAAAAGAACAGTTTGTGACGATACATAATCAACGTTTACTGCAGCATACGTTACTAGATACATAAGGAAGCCAAAAAATTGTTCTCACAGTCGTATGTACGCAGCTAACATTGAGCAAAATACCTGGTAACACAGCACAATGTTTCAGGAAATACGTATGGTAACCAACCTGCAAGATTAAGAAAGGCATAGGTTAAAATTATTGCATGATGTACGTTGAGTAAAGGTATGAGCTCATACAAACTACTTATTAAGAGTAAACAAGGCGTCAAAGGACATAAAATGCTGAGAGCGGCAGCAAACAACACCTGCAATAAGAAGTATAGCGGTCACTATTGGGTGCACCAAGTAATAAAGTCATAAAATGTTTTCTGTTGTCATGATAAAAATACCGTACAAAATTATAAAACAACCACAGAGACCTTTGAGGTCAGTGCTATGTAAACCCAAATTGTCATAGCCAGGTGACACCAGAAAATGAAAACATAGAAAGACTCATCACAAAGGGTCTGAGGCCGCATAACAGTAAGAGGAACATCCAAATGCATTATACAGATAGTAACACAACGTTTTCTTAAAATTCTACAGGTAATTCCTGCTTTTCAAATCCGTTTGTTCATTTAGAACACGCTCGGGATGTACATTAAAAAGCGCCATGAGTTACCATTTCTTCATGGATATTCATCACTCTCCCCTTATTAGTAATATGTAAAACTCCCAATACATTATGACCTTTTGCTTTATGTGTCTAGCATATAAGTGATTGCTGAGCGAAGATTAGTTACAGCTACTAATATTCCTTTCCTTCAACCTAGTTCCAAAGACTCTCTCCGTCTATCTCATGTTATATTTTCCAAAACAATCACAGTTGACTTACATATCCAACACTGCTTCATCACTTCTGCTTGTAGGTGTCATGGCATAGAGATCTGCTAATCTGATTTTACGTCCGAAAACTTACCTGTACTTTTATATTACGGAAAGCCCCAGCTACCTCATCAGAAACGCACCCATGGTATGGAAACGTAGCATGGCTCACTTTTTCTTTTGGCTGCTCTTTTGTTAGTGCAAAATAATACACGTTCTTTTCCTTAGAGGTATTCCGTTCTTTTAATATGCAAGCTGAAACCATTCTATGTTTTACTATTATTGCTGTCCAGCTTATAATATCTTTTAAAGATACTATTCATTGTCTTCAACTGTTGAAGCAATTCATTTGCCGTCTCTGACTGACTTACAATGGCATCGGCAAACTTCAAAGTTTTTTTTTTCTACCTGAACCATAATGCTCATTCCAAATTTCCCCTTGGTTTCCTTTGCTGCTTTCTCAATGTAATTATCAAATTTCTTCAGCGAAGGGCTACAACAATGCCTAACGCCCTCCTCCACAAATACCGCGAGAGGTGGCGCAGTGGTTAGCACTCTGGACTCGCATTCGTGAGGACAACGGTTCAAACCCGCGTCCGGCCATCCTGATTTAGGTTTCCCGTGATTTCCCTAAATCGCTTAAGACAAATTCCAGGATGGTTCCTTCCAAAGGGCATCTCTTCCGGATTCAGAACTGCATAAACCTAGGGGTGATCGCTCCATCTCCTCTGCTCTTCTTCCGTCTTAAGATATCGGCAGGACCCTCAGTTTCGTGTGGAATCGTTCCATCCAACAGTGCCCCCGGTAGTTACGACCGATCTTCCTCCAGTGAACCGTGCTGTCCTTCTTTCCTATGCCCTGAGAAAACATTCGAAGTTTTATATACCTTTTGTAAGGGTTGTTCATTTGGTCTTCTGGGGATGTTATGAGCGTCGGAGTGTCAATGGCTTCTACGTTTATCTATATTCTGCAAAGCGCTGTGAAGTGCATGGCAGAGGTTTCTTCCCATTGTAACACATATACTCTCGTTCGAGTCATATAAGGAGAACGGGAATAACGCTTAAATGTCTCTTTGTGTGATGTAATTAGTCTAAATTTCTCTTCGTGCTCCTACATGAGCGACAGAGATTTTTGTAGTGCATTTCTACAGTCCTCAGCAGGCCGGAGTGGCCATGCGGTTCTAGGCGCTACAGTCTGGAGCCGAGCGACCGCTACGGTCGCGGGTTCGAATCCTGCCTCGGGTATGGATGTGTGTGATGTTCTTAGGTTAGTTAGGCTTAATTAGTTCTAAGTTCTAGGCGACTGATGACCTCAGAAGTTAAGTCGCATAGTGCTCAGAGCCATTTGAACCATTTTTTTCTACAGTCCTCACTTAACACTGGTTCTCGAAACTCTGTAAGTAGGGACCAGCTGCTAATAGCGTGTATCAGCTGAGTATTTCAGCCTCGCGCTTGAGCCAAGAAATCTATGTACTATTCGTGCTCCTCTTATTTGTATACATTTAACATGCCCTGGTACGGGTCCCACACATTTGAACAACAGAATGAATTAAACAGGTGCTTTCTAAACAATCTCCTTTGTAGACTGGCTGCATTTACTCAGTATCCAACCAATGAACTGAAGTCTGCTACTTGTTTTATCTTCTTTGATCACTACATTAAAAATACTAAAACGTGAATATTAGTATGAGGGACACTGAAGAGATGGTTCTGTAAAATACGTACTTCGTAGGAGAGTGACAGAAATCGTATTCACGATATGAACCACTAGAGTTCAACGTCGCTAGGAATGGAGCAGTAACGTGGGTAACAGAGATAGCGTAACGGTTAGAAGTTGGCGATATTTAATGTAACATCTCTGCATCCGTAGAGAAAACGCCTGAATCGTAATCAGACGGCCAGAGTAGATGTGTGAACGCTGCTCCTGTAGAAGACAAGCCCACCAGGAACGTCTTAGTAGCAACGGCCGCTCGTGTTGGCTCGTGGGAGGCCGTTCTCGATTTTGTATTCAGGGAGCGCGCATTTGGGTGCACAATCAATCAGCTATTCACCCACCGATGGTCCCTGCAAGCACCTCACGCCCGCAACCGTTTTTCTGCCGACATTCCTACTCCCGTCCTACTGCGCTCAGCTACAAAGTGGTTCTCAGACGAGAAATGGACAGAAGTGATTCACAAGCATGTGACTTTCTTCTCACAATTGCTCCCAATAGAATTTTTCGACATTTCCCTCACGATTTCTCGCTGACTAAAGAAACCCCTGACGAACCACGCAACTCTACTTTGAATATAAGTATAGACGCCATCCGAAGACGTATCAAGAGCTGACTATCTGAAGATAACAGTTAAGATCGAAGTCATTCTTCAAATGTGACTGAAAAAATAGTTGTCTTATTTGAAGCATGTATTCCTATTTTTCTAATTCGTGTTGGTATGTGTTTCAGAGTTACGAAAAACACTCAAATATTTTCGAATGAGTATTTTGTAATCGACATGCTTTATCAGCATCGATACATGAGATATTTCGAGATGATTCCCTCGAAAAATGACAGCGTGGGAGATTTGCCATATGGGACTAGAGTAGATTGATAAGATCTAAAGTAGAGCAGAGCGTCTCGTTATGTGTTTGTTTAGTAAACACGAGGTGGTTACGGAGATGCTCTTCAGAGTTCTATGGCAAAGGCAGCAACAGCGTGGACGCACACATCGTAGGATATTAGTGTCGAATTGCCGTGAATGTACGTTCAAGATTCCAGGAAACATTATCTTCCGCGCCCACCCCGCCCCCTTTTCCCGAAAAAATGACAGAATGAAAAGCACTGCTCAAACGGAGGCATAACTTGAGTGCTCTCGGTACGCACCATGCATCAGTGAAGCATAAAAGAAGTGAAATCGTTGTTGTGCCGGCAGTATACCACACACAGGTTGCATTTATTTGTGTGTATCTGGAACTGTTTACTCGCAAAAATGTGATTAGGACTACAGGCAGATGGGGCTCACATACGACAACACTGCCGTACCTTGTGTGACTGGTGTCAGTGTTACGTGTAACAAATCTATCTCCACTACTCATTTCCTCTGTGCACTTGTATGCTATTATCTTAATACTGAACTTGAAATATGACAGACAGGTGCGACTAGACGTGCGCTGCTTTCACAAGGGCCTGGGTGCGGTGTTATGCGTGTCACACCGGCTGGCACAGCACGCGTGGAGGTGGCGTCTGGAGCTGCCTGTATCATCAGCTGTTTTATCACATTCACTCTTATTGGCGGAGTACAGTGTGATCCATATGAATCTGAACTACTTTAATGAACCATTACATTTGGACCAATAATGGGACACAATTACATTTGTAGGAGATGATAATACACAACTGGGGGGCTACTTACATACGGGCGCACAAAGTCTTCATAGCAAATATTGGGAGTGATCACCAGCAGCATTGATACACAACTGTACTCTTTTCACTATACTCCGCGACGTTCGGTGAAATGTATCCTCGCCAATGGTGCTTATTTCCTGTGTCATTGCCTCAAGGAGTACTGCAGTTGCCCGTGATCTATTCTTGCACAGAACGCTTTTAATATACATCCACAAGAAAAAATCTGGGTGATTAGGTCAGGTGATCGGGGGTAGAGGAGAGGAGAGGAGTACAAAGTTTGTGACACTATTTACTCACCAAAGAAACTGGTTACAAGTTTCATGGAAGCGTTAGACGTGTGACGTGTTGCTCCATTTTGTTGGAAATAACATTCTGTAAGTTCCACGTCATCCACCTGCTCCACAAATGTTCTGGAGATGCCCGTATAAACTGTGGTGCATTCAAAGAGAACGGGGCCAACAATCCTGGAAGCTGACACCGCACACTGCACTCCAACCTTTTCATCATGCAGTGGTGTTTCGTGGATGATATGGAGGTTTACACCAGAGCAGTATCTGTTGTTTTGTGTGTTGATGTAACCTGGTAGATGGAACCATGCCTCATCTGTAAACGGAGTTGTGGAGAGAATGACTGGACGTTGAATATTTTCTCGTTATCTGTTTCTTGCAGTGGTTGCATCATGTGCGCTCAGTATGGTCGCAATTCCTATGTTTTCATGTATCTCTGACATGTGTCATATAAAATGCCTCTATCGTGCCTCATTCGGCACATTGATTTCCTTGGAGAGTTCTCCAAGTGTCTTCGAACATTATCAGCAACTTCTGCACTCAATGGCAGTCTGCTGTTACCACTGTCACTCTTTAGGACACAAGTTGTCTTCAGCTTTCTTACAACTGATACAATTGTTGCCTTTGTTGGAACACCGCCCACATTGAAATATCTCCGGCATGCCCCTTATTGTGGTAACAAATAAGTCTGCTTTTCCAGTATGTTTTCGCAATAAAAACCTGCTCTCGAAGTCAGTACTGCATGTTTCTGTCAGCTGAATGCTGTGAACTGCGACTTATTTGCTATTTATTGTCGCGCGGCCCGAACTACACGCTCACTGCACTGACTTCACAAACCGGGACCGACGAAGCTACAAAGGAACCCCGAAGACATACTGTGAGTGATTTTGCTCGGCTGAGTGACCGTCGCCGGCCCCCCTCGTGCTGTGAGAGGGCTGTCATGGCCTAAATTCAGAGCTCACGAACTATTTTACGGCCACCGCGCAAGTTCAATCCATATTAATAAAGGTACAGAATAGGCAATGGTACTACAGGTAAAAGAGAAACGAGACGACGAAGCACGTCTGAGCAGCTGTCGTGTAGCGGTCAGCACTGGAACGCAATGACGCGAATTTTTCAACATAAGTAACCAAAACATCTTCACTTTAATAATTTCTTTACATCATTTAAAATCGTTGTGAGGTACAATTACAGTTAAACAGACATTGTCTTACATTTTGTTCTGGCTGTAAAGTTTCACCACCCCAAGGAAATTTCATTATGTGGGAAAACAACAATTGAAAGCTAATGTAAAATGTATCTTAACATGAATGAGCCAAGATGAACTGATTTGTTGGAAACCGGTAACGGTGCTGTTTAATCAAATACATAGCATTGTAAAAAATTGATAGTTGCTGTCATTAGAGATGCAGCACAAAGCCGGCTGGGGTGGCCGAGCGGTTTTAGGCGCTACAGTCTAGAACCGCGTGACGGCTACGGTCGCGGGTTCGAATCCTGCCTCGGGCATGGATGTGTGTAATGTCCTTAGGTTGGTCAGGTTTAAGTGGTTCTAAGTTCTAGGGGACTGATGACCTCCGATGTTAAGTCCCAGAGTGCTCAGAGCCATTTGAACCATTTTTTTGCGGCACAAAGTCGGCTTAAGAAACTAGGCGACCCTGTCGCACTGCCCTTTTTACAGATCCCATATTGACGTTTGCGATCTAGGCTATGAATGTTGATTTTATTCAGAAAATTCTTCTTAGCCAAGATCCCACACAGGGAATTTGTTAACTAGTTTCGACTGTTATCGTCCATCTTCTGATCAAAGTAAGCACAGCAGTGACTAAGGTAAGAGGACACGTTGTCAGTTGGCTGTTAACAACGCAGGGGATTGTCAGCTTCGAATTAGTGACGTGAGTAAATCTTACCTACAGACAAACACAATCTTGGATACAGAGTGACGTATACAGCAGCCACGCTGTCTGGAGGCAGTGACAGTCAAAGTCTCCGTGATGGTAGTTTAGTCTCTTAAATGCCTGGCCATCTATTTGAACAATTGTCCATCCAGATAAGAGGCCAGTGTCTTGCCAATGTTCCACCTTGCTTGCTGCAGGGCATTAGATACTTATATTAATGTACGAGCGAAATTACACCCGAACATAACTACAAGTGACAAGTTCATTTGGTGTGCCTTTAGTATTCGAATCCGGATTTTCGTATTATGAGAAGAAGCCTGCAACCTCTGGCTCCACGGGGTACGAACGTACCACGACCTTGGCACAGACTTAAAAATAATGGGATAGCGTCGTTAGAGAGGCCTTATAACTTCGAACCAGGCACGATCTCATCAACTGAGATGGCGTCTATAACCTTAGCAATGGCTCTGGAACTAGCATAGAGTTTCATTAAGAAGACTCTCAGCAGGCAAAACGATCTGGCGTCCAGGGCGGACAGAGAACTTACGTCAACGCCATCACAGACACAGACGCTAGCGTCTCCGCGGTGTGCTGGGCAGTCTGGACGTGTGATGTTTAGGCATCGGACAAGATGAATACGATTTTAGACTGTCAATCACTGAACCGGATGTGGGATTGCTCCAGATCGTAAACCTGTAGAAATAAAAAAAATGGTTCAAATGGCTCTGAGCACTATGCGACTTAACTTCTGAGGTCATCAGTCGCCTAGAACTTAGAACTAATTAAACCTAACTGACCTAAGGACATCACACACATCCATGCCCGAGGCAGGATTCGAACCTGCGACCGTAGCTGTCGCTCGGTTCCAGACTGTAGCGCCTAGAACCGCACGGCCATGTAGAAATAAGAGAGCAGTAGTTGTTATATGGCTTTAGTACACACACTGTATAAAGAGAAATCCATGAAACCATTGAACATACGTGGGCATTGTCCTAATGCAACTTGGATTGGATATCACCATTCAGTTTGCATAGGGGCCTAAAGATAGAAATAAAGTAGTGTCGAAACTGGTCGAGTTATTATTGTTAGTACAAGATTAGGAACGTGCTGGTACCCACGTCCCGCTTCGCTAAAAGGACTGTACAACTTTGAAAGCTTTCTTACTGGGGTAACACTAGACAAGTTATCAAATCGAGAACCACGCAACGATCCCGTGAAGGCACGGGATAAAGCTAAGAAAAATAAAGTCTGAAAAATAATGAAAATCATGAAACTAATTATACTTCTATAGTCTGAATTTCAGATTAACGGTAGGGCCCTGATTACTCATCACTCCCCACATTAGATAAATATACGTTAATATGTTTTCAGTTAACACAGAGTGTGTTGTGGGGCGATCACTCTGTTGTAAAAATAATTCAAAATCCAAGATCGCTTAAATACTGTTTACTGGATGACCGGTTTCAACACACTAAAGGTGCCATCATCGGATCTGAATGTAGCTTAATCATTGTTACAGAAATAAAAAAAATAAAAACAATTGTTCTCATTGTCATTCTATTCCATCAAATAGGTTTTCACTTAGAGTATGGAAAAATCGAATGCTCTATTGTGTTAGACTGCTCCAGCATTGTAAAAGCGTCTTGTAATCAGTTCTGTCATTGGTTTAATAGTGATTAGAGAAGAGTGTCTCATAATTTTTAGCGTCATTCGCTGGCGCTACATTCCGTGTAGGGTCGTTGTATTTTACTGCCCGCCCGTTCGCTGCAACATAATCGTTTTGTCGGAACGTTGCGCCTCTTTGCAAATCGCCGACGCTCAATAGCGTGGCCGTTCATCTTCAGCTTTGCCCACCGCAAACAGTATTTCAGTAACATCAATGTCGTCAGGCGTCATTTAACGCTTTCGATATTCAGTGGGGCTATCGAACAATGCTGCTCTATGCAGAATTCAGGCAGGCATTCAGGCTTCTGCAGATGCTTATGGGCATAAAACAGACGGCTGTAGCAATCAATTTTGTTTTTCCATCAGTCGACAATGACGTAAGGTTTAACAATCTTTCTTGAATTTATGGTAGTTAAAATGTATGTTCCATCGATTAATTTACAAGTCCTCCTAATTTGTGTATGTGTTTTTCACAATGACAGAATAACACACAGCTATTCAAAAATAAGTAGATCTCAAAAATTTATTTCTCACAAAGGGTACAAGCACAAGTCCAACGCTTCTGGTCAGAGAAAAGTTCAGATTCCAGAGTTCAAAGGGTTGTGCACTCACGGTGACCACCGTCTGCTACACAACAAACATCAAAACTGTACCTCATTTCATGCCACACACGAATCAACCGCTGCCTAGTTTGCGAAGAAGCATCTTCAACAGTAAGATATCGCAGATCTTTAAGAGTAGCAGGAATAGGTGCGGCAGAAACACGTTCTTTTAGGTTCCCTCATAGATAAAGATTGCAGGTGTAAGATTTGATGACCTGATCTTATCCTCTACCAATCCAACGTCCTGGAAACGTGTAACCTAGGTAAGTAAGGTGGGCTGCCACTTGGCAAGAAGATGAAGCTACGTCAATCACTTTAAAGTTAGTGAAATAACAATTTTTGTAGCATGTTCAGATGTGAGATCCCTGTGAGAGTGTTCTCAGTGAAAATGAATGGTCAATAACTATATCCCAGAAATAGAACAGAAGGCCTCAGTCTTTGGTAAGTGACAGAGTTATATTAACTAACCCATAATCCAGAATTTCGACGATTAACTCTACAAAAGAGACGAAAAAATCATCCTGAAAAACTGTCCTCTTCCTTGTCCTCTAGTATTTCAGCCCAAAATTCATACCTTTTTGTGTGATCGTCAGAACGTAACGAATGCTTACACTATTTGCGGTTTAAAGGTTAAATGATGCAAACGTTGTTTGAGAATTCTCCGTAATTTTTCCAGAGGCACTGTGTTTGCCCGTGAATTTTCTAGGGCTCTTTTCGTAAGCTGACGGGAGACGCTCGACGTTTTCGTTCGATGTTTGTGGACGACCCGTACTTATCCGTTTCATTACGTAATCATCTTCCACGAATTTTCAACGCTCCTTGTAAATCTGCGTATGACTTGGCTGATCTTGGTGAAATTGGTGTCCAAACACTCGTTACACATAAGTAGTGAACTCTAATTTGGCTAACTGTAGTAAAGAGAACGATCGTTCCTGTGGTGCCATTTTCTACAAACACGCAACTATGTGACTTTAACTTTCAACTGAAATTTTACGCGAACTGAGCAAAGTTTCAACTTTTCTCTGTATGGGAGGTTTGCTGCTATTCTGTGTGATCTGTGAGAGACAAATTTCCTCATTCTTTTAAAATAGCTCTAGTTAGTTTAAAGAAGCAGATGCTTACTATGTGTAATGCATGTGGGGAGCCGGTTTTATTCTTAGAGAACAGTCAATAAGTCATGTGATACATTCACTAACATTGAACATCCAAAAAATAATACAACCTAAACAAGTCACAAATGATCATCATAGTGTAAGCTCTGCTAAAGAGTAAAAATGTAATCTGTGATTTACCTGAAATTGAGATCAAGGATTCCACTAGACATCTTCCTGTCTTGCTTGCTAATAGAGACTTATACTTTTTCTTCCGTACATAAAGCGTGCACGGAAGGTTTCACTGAAAATTTATTGCAAGGAACGTATGCTCTCTGTGTTTCAATAGGGTAATCAAACACATTTAGTAATTTCATTCTACATCTACATCTACGTGATTACTCTGCTATTCACAATAAAGTGCCTGGCAGAGGGTTCAATGAACCACCTTCATGCTGTCTCTCTACTGTTCCACTCTCGAACGGCACGCCGGAAAAACGAGCACTTAAATTTTTCTGTGTAAGCCCTGATTTCTCTTATTTTATCGTGATGATCATTTCTCCCTATGTAGGTGGATGCCAACAGAATGTTTTCGCAATCGGAGGAGAAAACTGGTGATTGAAATTTTAGGAGAAGATCCCGTCGCAACGAAAAACGTCTTTGTTTTAATGATTGCCACTCCAATTCACATATCATGTTTTTGACACTATCTCCCCTATTTAGCGATAATGCAAAACGAACTGCCCTTCTTTGTACTTTTTCGATGTTATCCGTCGGTCCCACCTGATGCGGATCCCACACCGCACAGCAGTACTCCAGAATAGGATGGACAAGCGCAGTGTAAGCAGTCTCTTTGGTAGACCTGTTGCACCTTCTAACTGTTCTGCCAGTGAATCGCAGTCTTTGGCTTGCTCTACCCACAATATTATCTATGTGATCGTTCCAATTTAGGTTATTTATAACTGTAATCCCTAAGTATTTAGTTGAATTTACAGCCTTCAGATTTGTGTGACTTACCGCGTAATCGAAATTTAGCTGATTTCTTTTAGTACTCATGTGAATAGCTACGCACTTTTCTTTATTCAGGGTCTATTGGCACTTTTCGCACTTTACAGATATCTTATCTAAATCATTTTGCAAGTCGTTTTGATCATCTGATGACTTTACAAGACGGTAAATGACAGCATCATCTGCAAACAATATAAGACGGCTACTCAGATTGTCTCCTACGTCGTTAATATAGATCAGGAACAATAGAGGGCCTATAGCACTTCCTTGGGGAGCGCCAGATATTACTTCTGTTTTACTCGATGACTTTCCGTCTATTATTACGAACTGTGACCTTTCTGACAGGAAATCACGAATCCAGTCCCACAACTGAGGCGATACTCCGTAGGCACGCAGTTTGATTAGAAGACACTTGTGAGGAACGGTCTCGAAAGCCTTCTGGAAATCTAAAAATATGAAGTGAATTTGACATCCCCTGTCAATAGCACTTATTCCTTCATGAGTATAAAGAGCTAGTTGTGTTTCACAAGAACGATCTTTTCTGAAACTCTGCTGACTATGTGTCGTTTTCTTCGAGGTACTTCATAATGTTCGAATACAGTATATGTTCCAAAACCCTACTGCAAATCGACGTTAGTGATATAGGCCTGTATTCCAAAACCCTACTGCAAATCGACGTTAGTGATATAGGCCTGTAATTCAGCGGATTACTCCTACTTCACTTTTGGGGTGATGGCAAGACTTGAGCAATTTTACAGTCTTTAGGAACGTATCTTTCTGTGAGCGAGTGGTTGTATATAATTTCTAAATATGGAGCTATTTTATCAGCATATTCTGAGAGGAACCTAACTGGTATACAGTCTGGACCGGAGGCCTTGCCTTTATTAAGTGATTTAAGCTGGTTTGTTACACCGAGGATATCTACTTCTATGTTTCTCATCTTGACAGTTGTTCTTGATAGGAATTCAGGAATATTTACTTCGTCTTCTTTGGTTAAGGAGTTTCGGAATACCGTGTGTAATAACTCTGCTTTAGTGGCACTGTCATCAGTGACTTCACGGATGTTATAGCGCAGTGAAGGTATTGATTGTGTCTTGCCACTGGTGTGCTTTATGTATGACCAGAATCTCTTTGGGTTTTCTTTGCCAATCTTAAGAATTTTGCGTTCTTTTAAGTTTGGCATGCCTTTTTCGTTGACTTATGTAATTACATTAATGCAAATTTTCTGACAAAATCTAAGAAGTTTTCGGATAAGATGTACTTCAGATTGTCTCCCATCCGCTTGACACCTCCAAATTTGACTCTCCTTGAATATTTTTAGGGGTACCTTAACAATAGTATCTCACCATCCATAAACAATAATTATGAGTGCGGCTCCATAAGTCAACCAGTAGTTATACGGGGTAGTTATACAGCACTGACCCATTCCTTCATGCGTATTTTCACCGTCATTCTATATAAATAATGATCGTACCACAGTCTTAAAGAAGGATGTTTTGTTTCATAGTTGCGCATAATAATATACAGCCTGTAGTAGCGGAATTGTACTTCGTAGTTGTAGGAGAATATGGCGGCCTAAGCAACCGATTGTAACTGATGTAAGATTAAGTGCTTGGAACAGACAGCGATACTGGTCTTAAAAATCAGCACTTTCCTGTTAGTCACTGCCCGAAACTAGTCATCGAATGAAAAATAAAATATTTGAGCTTGGATTGCTTTTTCGTCATCAGTTAAATTTCATGACATAATTCTTAAAGGAAAGTGACGCACAGGGGAACCAAATGTAGCGATGTAGTCCAGAAAGTCTGTAAAGAATCATTAACATTATGTCAGAAACACTTATTTGTTGAGGGTTGTGGTTTTCACAGACGAACCTGAGCACTAATAACATGCTAAAGCAGGCTGCTTCTTATACGACGTGTAAAGGTGATCAGCGGTATTCGAAAAGTGTCAGCTGTGTGTGGTGTCACCGCCAGAAACCACACTTGCTAGGTGGTAGCTTATGACGTTCTTAGATAATACAAATCTCCTTCATCATAACCAACATGGGTTCCGCAAACAGAGATCATGTGAAACTCAGCTCGCCCTATTTGCCCAAGAAATTCACAGTGCCGTAGACACTGGCGAGCAGATTGATGCCGTATTCCTGGACTTCAGGAAGGCATTTGATACGGTTCCGCACTTACGTTTAGTGAAAAAAATACGAGCTTACGGAATATCGGACCAGGTTTGTGATTGGATTCAGGATTTCCTAGAAGAAAGAACACAACATGTCATTCTTAACGGTTCAAAATCTGCAGATGTAGAGGTAATTTCGGGAGTACCGCAGGGAAGCGTGATAGGACCTTTATTGTTTACAATATACATAAATGACTTAGTTGACAACATCGGTAGCTCCGTGAGGCTATTTGCAGATGACACGGTTGTCTACAAGAAAGTAGCAACATCAGAAGACTCGTACGTACTCCAGGAGGACCTGCAGAGGATTAATGCATGGTGCGACAGCTGGCAGCTTTCCCTAAACGTAGATAAATGTAATATAATGCGCATACATAGGGGCAGAAATCCATTCCAGTACGATTATGCCATAGGTGGTAAATCATTGGAAGCGGTAACGACCGTAAAATACTTAGGAGTTACTATCCGGAGCGATCTGAAGTGGAATGATCACATAAAACAAATAGTGGGAAAAGCAGGCGCCAGGTTGAGATTCATAGGAAGAATTCTAAGAAAATGTGACTCATCGACGAAAGAAGTAGCTTACAAAACGCTTGTTCGTCCGATTCTTGAGTATTGCTCATCAGTATGGGACCCTTACCAGGTTGGATTAATAGAAGAGATAGACATGATCCAGCGAAAAGCAGCGCGATTCGTCATGGGGACATTTAGTCAGCGCGAGAGCGTTACGGAGATGCTGAACAAGCTCCAGTGGCGGACACTTCAAGAAAGGCGTTACGCAATACGGAGAGGTTTATTATCGAAATTACGAGAGAGCACATTCCGGGAAGAGACGGGCAACATATTACTACCGCCCACATATATCTCGCGTAATGATCACAACGAAAAGATCCGAGAAATTAGAGCAAATACGGAGACTTACAAGCAGTCGTTCTTTCCACGCACAATTCGTGAATGGAACAGGGAAGGGGGGATCAGATAGTGGTACAATAAGTACCCTCCGCCACACACCGTAAGGTGGCTCGCGGAGTATAGATGTAGATGTAGATGTAAATCGGCCGCGGTCCATTTAGTACATGTCGGACCCGCGTGTCGCCACTGTGTGATCGCAGACCTAGCGCCACCACAAGGCAGGTCTCGAGATACGGACGAGCACTCGCCCCAGTTGTACGGACGACATTGCTAGCGACAATACGGACGAAGCCTTCCTCTCATTAGCCGAGAGACAGTTAGAATAGCCTTCTGCTAAGTCCATGGCTACGACCTAGCAAGGCGCCATTAGCCTTACCTAGTTTGAGAGTTATCGTATAAATGTCTCAAGAAGAACGTTAAAACCAACAAAGAATAAAGTTAAGTATATTCCAAAGCTACGTATTTTCTTTATAGCAGTCATAACGTATCTTGTTGCAGACTTGACGCCAGTCGGCGTGTGTGTACGCGTGCCTTTCGGCTCCTTTCTCAGTGTGGCGTAACTAGCTTGTTACGCCACAACACTGTGAACATATAAAAGTGACTTTGTCTGGTAATAGAAGACTTAAAAATTGTGTGAGGAAAGAACGTCATCTTTAACAATGTATTGAGTTTTTGAAGTACTTAAAGCATTACTCAGGGTAACATACAAATATGTGAACAAAGTCAGCCTGTATTTAGCATTGTAAATATCAACAGTGAGAGACATTACACTGAAATAATTTGATTGTCTCTCGTATCAAATGCAATTAGTCTACACACTGCACACTAATGAGAGGCAGGCGTTTTGTGTAAATGTTGCGGCAGTTATTGAAAAGGTCAAACTTTTGCAAAACAAATCGTTATGAGTGATGAAACGACAGTTCATTAGTCAGGAAAACAAGACTGCAGCAACAAGCCAATAGAGTGATCTGGAAAATAAGGGAGGAAAATGATGATGTCATTCGAGATGGAGCACAAGCTAGGGTAGAACCAGGATGACGAAGAAAATCAGTTGATTCCTTTTGAATGGAAATATTTCAACGTTTTGGAAAACCATGGAGAACCTAAACACGTTAAGTCGGAAAAGGCAGGAAAAAGATGAGGGCTAGCAGTAGCTCCCAGACTGCGAGGTTCCTGGGCGATCTAGAGGAGCTGGCGTGTGACGGTTAGCTGGCTCGACTGCTCCCGCTGCGTTGCAACTTTAGCTGCCCAAAGCAATGTGCCTACCAGACCTTAAGTAGTAAAATTCTCTGGAAGCTACATTTTCGCCTGCATGTGGGAAAAACCCTCATTTCAGATCTAGTTTAAATTAACAAAGGGTTTTGAAACGCTAAAAGGCACTATAAAGATCGATACCATGTATGAATTCAAGAAGAATTAACTTCTTTTTGCATGAGATACAGGCTCTAAATTTGTTGCGAGGTAAAAATTGACAGTACTGCAAAAAAGGTCCATTTTTCGAAGCTAATGTAAAGAAAACACAATGCCATATGCGACTTTGGAAAGAAACGTTGGAGACCGAGGTGCTTTGCTAATCAATGAAAGAGAATTATTTCAGTGAGTTTATTAGATTCGATGATAAGACGTGATAGCTTCGCTGCCAAGTGGCACATTGTAGGATGGCTAACGGGCTACAGATGAGGTGCACTTCACAATACGTAGAAAGGGTCTTAGAACTACAGTAGTGGTGAGTCTCAGTTTGAATCGGTCATCTCACACAAATATCTGTGTAACATTTTATAGGGATACGAAATAGAATGATCACGTAGGCTTGGTCGGAATTAAAGCAGGTGGCAAACATCGGTCCATTAGCAGGATACTGGGAAAATGCGAAAGGCACCATCATCTTCGTCATTCATGGATTAGGTTCGAGAACCCTGTTCCGGCTTCATTGTCTTAGCGCCTCTGCTTCCTGGGCCGACCTACATTCCTTATCCCTTTCGGTAATTGTAAAAAACTTTTATATGATATTTGCCTTGCTGCCTTCTGTTTAACGGTTGCTACCATTTCTGCTTGTACGAGCCGATTCTTTCTGTCGTTACAAATACTTTAAGCTGTTTTCGAATATCTTTGTTTCTTTGTCTCTTAGTTTGCATGCGCTGTCTTACCGAAGGAATTCCCTTATGTTTTCCTTGAACTGTTGCAGTTGTTTTTTGTTGTATGTTGTATTCATTGTTCCGCAGACATCCACAAATTTTTGCCGTTTTATTATTTGTATTATCATCATAATCAAAAGAAACGTCACAGCTCAGATATTTAAAATGGCTCACTTGCTCGATTATTTTGTTTTCTGTCACCATTTTTAAGCACAAATGTTCTTTCTCCGAAGACCATCAGTTTTGTCCTTTCCGTAAGTATTTTGGAATTATAATTTTGGCCAATTTTGTTTAGTTTAAAAATGTTTGTTTGCAGTTCCTTCTCTGAAGGGGCTATTATGTCTGGTCGTCAGCACATATTTACGTTGCTATCCAGCAGCCCTTTGCTCTTTTTGTATCCGCATTCCATTTTTCAATCATGTCATTTATACATAAGTTGGATGTAACTGAAAAGACACTGCAATCTTGTTCAAATGTGTGTGAAATCTTATGGGACTTTAACTGCTAAGGTCATCAGTCCCTAAGCTCAAACACTACTTAACCTAAATTATTCTAAGGACAAGCACACACACCCATGACCGAGGGAGGACTCGAACCTCCGCCGGGACCAGCCACACTGCAATATTCTCTAACTTCTTGGTTAATTATACTGCTATTATTACTTATTTCACTCCCTTTTTTATGGCAAATTTAGTTTCATTATGGTCCATATCTAATGTCGTGAAATTTCGCTGTCGTGTAGTACTGACCAGAGTTTTTTCCTGTTTAAGCTACCAAACGCCTTGACGTACTTGATAAAAGCTATTTGTGTGATATTAACTTATCTTATTTCATTTATCAACATCTTCAAAATAAATACACGGACGGAAAAAAATCGCAACACCAAGAAGGATTTGTGAAACATAAATGAAAGGTGGTAGACGTTCTTACATCTGGAAGATCCCTACTCAAATTTCGAACCAGTCGCAAATGAGTGGTGCTAGCAGGATGCAAATCAGACTGCTGTACATCTACGCTGTGACAGTGGTGAGCATTAGTTATCATTGAGATTGGAGGGGGTGAGCTGACGTTAATCAAGTATACCTTTAAGGTTACAAAGACCCCTTTTATCAACACCTCACTGTGTTCGAACGAGGTCGTGTAATAGGGCTACGAGCAGCTGGAAGTTCCCTCTGCGATACTTCAGAAAGACTTGGACAGAATGTAGCCACTGCACATGATTGCTGGCAGTGATGATCACGAGAATGTGCGGTCGCAAGAAGACCGGGATCCGGACGACGCATTACCGAGAGGGAAAACTATCGTATTCGGCATATGGCTCTGGCGCATCATACTGCATCTGCAGCAGCAATCTCGGCAGGTAGCTGTCACCACAGTGACAGAACGAACTGTTGCAAATCGGTTGCGTCAAGGGCAGTTCCGAGCCAGCGCCCTGTACCGAGCATTACATTGGCCTCAAACGAACGCCATTTGCGATTTCAGTCGAGTCAAGCGTGAGCTCATTGTAGGGCAGGATGGAGGTCTGTTATGTTTTCTGATAAAAGCCTGTTCCGGCTCGTGTCAGTGATGGCCACCTCAGGATCTGCACGAAACCATCTGTTTGTTAGACACACTGGAGTTATCCTCTGGTGCGCGATTTAATATCACAGCAGTAGCATTCTCGTGGTTGTTCCACGCATGCCTACTGCAAATTTGTACGTCACTCTGGTGATTCGACCTGTTGTGCTGCCATTGGTGACCACCAGTCCAGAGGGTGTTTTCCAACAGGATACCGCTGGCCCATATCCTGCTGTTCTAACCCAACAGAGTGTCGACATATTGCCTTGGCCTGGTCTATCGCCACACCTGTCTCCAGTCGAGCACATATGGGATATCATTGGACGACAACTCCAGCGTCATCCACACTTGGCATTAACCTTCCCTGTATTGACAGACCAAGTACAACAGGCATGGATCTCCGTCCCATAAACCGACAACCGGCAACTGTGCAATACAATTAATGTACGTTTGCATGCTTGCGTTCAACATTATGGTGAATGTACCAGTTATTAATGAGCCAGAATTTCACATTTGCAATGGCTTATCTTGCACGTACGTTAGCAGGTGCTCTTGCAATGTTAATCAGATATGTCACCTAGACAATGTTCAAAAACTGACTGAAACCGGTTGCCACTGAAATAAATATTTTTGTGATAGAGACACTAAAATAACTACAGCACCAACATTTCGACGATCTTTGCTGCGTGCTCATGAACGTGTCTAAATAATAATATAGTCACTTCGGTGAGCACTGCTACTAAGACCACCGTGACGATGTCGCTGTGTGTGGTTTCTTTTTCCACTTTTTTTTTTTTTTTTTTTTTTTTTTTTTTTTTTTTTTTTTTTTTTTACAGGTACTCTTCATCAATGATGTTGCTCAACAACCTATGTCATTTCAATCAGATTCCTTGGTGTTGTTCCGGTTAATCTGCGCTTGATTTCTCCCTTCCAAAAACGATGTTTATGTTCACAAGAAAACAACCAGTCCTCCTCGTGGCGTTTCGACAGTGCTCATGATCTATGGCATTTTTCCCAAGAAACCCCTTGAGTGCGAAGTAGCAAAAGGTCAATGGTGCTTATGGCATTCGGCGGGCCACATACTGTCTGCCCTGCTGTTGTTGTTGTGGTCTTCAGTCCAGAGACTGCTTTGATGCAGCTACTCTATCCAGTGCAATCTTCTTCATCTCGGAGTACCACTGCAACCTACATCCTTCTGAATCTGTTTAGTGTAATGGTTCAAATGGCTCTGAGCACTATGGGACTTAACTGCTGAGGTCATCAGTCCCCTAGAACGTAGAACTACTTAAACCTAACTAACCTAAGAACATCACACACATCCATGCCCGAGGCAGGATTCCAACCTGCGACCGTAGCGGTCGCGCGGTTCCAAACTGTAGCGCCTAGAACCGCTCGGCCACTCCGGCAGGCCTGTTTAGTATACTCATGCCTTGGTCTCCCTCTACAATTTTTACCCTCCGCGCTTCTCTCCAACACTAAATTGATGATCCCTTAATGCCTCAGAACGTGTCCTACCAACCGATCCCTTCTTCTAGTCAAGTTGTTCCACAAATTCCTCTTCTTCCCAATTCTATTCAGTACCTCCACAATAGGTACGCGATCTACCCATCTAATTTTCAGCGTTCTTCTGCAGCACCACATTTCGAAAGCTTCTATTCTCTTCTTGTCTAAGCTATTTATAGTCAATATTTCAATTCCATACGTGGCTACACTCCATACAAATATTTTCAGAAAAGACTTTCTGACATTTAAGTCTATACTCGATGTTAGCAAATTTCTCTTCTTCAGAAACGCTTTCCTTGTCATTTTCAGTCTACATTTTATATCCTCTCTACTTCGACCATCATCAGTTACTTTGGTCCCCAAATAGCAAAACCCATTTACTATTTAAAGTGTCTCATTTTCTAATGTAATTCCTTCCGCATCACCTGATTTGATTCCACTTCATTCCATTATCCTCGTTTTCCTTTTGTTGATGATCATCTTATATCTTGTTTACCATACAACCACAATATTGGCTGCTGATGTCAACAGGGGGAGGAACTGGAGATACACAGCAGTGAGCTCAGCATGAGGCTACGGAGCGTAGTTGAACTGCTTCGTCGACGAATAACTCACAACAGTAATAGTGGTGTTGATACAAAACAGTGCAATGGCAACGATAATCGAAAGAAACATTGCATTACATCTACAACAGTAGTTGCCGAAGTTGACATTTCATCTGAAAGGAGCCGAAGGAATTTCGCAGAGTGAGAAAGATGTGGCACACGAAATACTAGCGTTTCTGCAAAATGATACAGTGGAATATGTGGTGTAGTACACGCTCGACTGTGCTGACAATGTACATGAGGTGTACAACGATAACTAAATTCGCTTAACAAGCGAAAGTGATATTGAAACAGATGTCGCGAAATGTAGTTCATCATCCTTGTCGGACAGGGATGCACAAATCCCGTCTGCAGTGACATGCAGTATGGAAGATCATCCGCTGCATAGTTAAAAAAAAATTTAAAAAAACAATTATGCACACAATTCGAGTAAGTCCGCAGCAATATGGCACTGTAGTGCATGAAAAGGAAGGACGAGGTGCACTTTCTACAAAAACCAGTGTTTGCGTGTTTCAAGAATGCTTGACGCAATTTACAGGACGTGAATGATAGTGACCTACTACGTTATGCACTTCAAACTGCGCGCGTCATAGATTACAGTGATTTCAAGGGAAGCAATGGATGGTTGCATAACTTCAAACAGTGCTACAGTGTTGGAAGATAACGAAAGTTAAAACAAATGACAATGCACAGCGAGCTGTGGAAGCAGCCCGAAAATTTGTCGATGAGATAAACAAACTTATAGCATAGTTCAGTAAAGGACTTGTCTTCAGCTCCGATCAGTGGGAATTTGAAGGGGAAATACATACGGAAGGAAGTCAGGAAATTATAGATACTATCAAGGTAGGATGAGGTTTTAATGTCCCATCAACAACGAGGTCATTAGAGACGGAGGATAAGCTCGGATTAGGGAAGGACGGGGAATGAAATCGGCCGTGGCATTTTAAAGGAACCATTCCGGAGTTTTCTTCAAACGATTTAGGGAAATTACGGAAAACTAAAATCTGGATGACCGGAGGTGGGTTTGAGCCGTCGTACTCCCAAACAGGAGTCCAGTATGTTGACCACTGTGTCTACTCGCTCGGTGCGTATCAAGACCAACTAACATCAATGCCTTAACGGACTCGTATACAATTATGCCGACTGTTAATCTGGATGGTAAATTGGATGGAAAGTTGCGCTGCGAGAAGTTGGAGATACTCTGCCCCTTACGAGCCTTTCTCGTGTGCGTGGCCTAGCAGTGGTGGTAGGCAATATTTCCGCCATAGCAAGCATGAGTAGGGAAATGAGCTTAAGAGAGTTACAAATATGGTATGGCCAATATCTGATCAACATAACTTGCTTTTTCTTGATTTCTGGTCAACTTCTAAAAATCATACTCCTTTAGAGCAAACTATCTCTCCTGAAACCTGTACGACATTGCAGTTCGTATCATTTGGAACCATCGAACAAATTCAGCCTTTGCATTTTTTTCCATGCCCATAAAGCATAGTAGCGCACTATGTGCATCTAAGCCCTAAAGGATAGCCAGTTTACGATAAGCTACACGTCAGACTGTTTCACATTCGGTTGCATGCCATCACATTCCATCAATTCTCATATCCTCGTTACGCCAATGTGATCGTATATGCGTTCTTCAAGAGCGGACACGTAGCTGAACGTCTGCGTCATTTGTAATTCCCAAACAGTTCGTCTTCGATCTTGATGATCCGAACCTTTGTGATGACTGCGGCTCGCCATTTTTCATTCGGTGTCCATGGTGCAAGTTAATGGGTTTTAACATCTCCTGAATTTCGGCGATGTCCGTTCTGTCAAGAAGTTCGATCTCTGCACCTTCCGCACGCTAATTTTCTGTCACCCTCCCAATAGACATGGTTATTATTAGCAACTAATGTTTTTCCTGTCATAGCTGTTAAAACAAAACATTCAAAAGAGTCATACTAAAGGTTGAACTTGCGCTCTCACACTCAAGGGTTTCCTTATGGATACAATCGAAAGACTTTATCATAGACTTCAGTGGCAAACTAGGGTACAAGTTTGAAGATTTGGGCGTCAGGATTCACATCGTCAGGCTCACTCGAAACGCATCAGAGGCGACAAGGAATGCAGCTGTTTGCGTGGAATGCATACGAGGGATTCTTTTTTCTCTTAAGTGATTTCTTCTAGTCTGGATAAACAATGCTCCAAAAAATTCGTTTGTATTCCAAAATTATCCTATATACATGAAAATTGTAGGAAATAGGTGAAAGAAGTAGGTGCATTCGCAAGAAAATGCCACGGTTTGTAGCGTTGTTAAAAATATTGAGGTCCCACATAATACTCGTCGCTGTCAGAGAGAAATCAGAGATTGGTAGCGCTGAGGTCTCCGGGGCAAATCTCTTTACCTATAAAGTGACATTATTGCAGCAGCGGAGATGAATTTAAATCATCTGAGATAGAAACTGAGTCAGCACGCTACTTGATTTAGGAGCGAATAACGATCACGAATAGAATAAAAATTTAAGATCGATTCTGCTATCAGCCAGTAGGCTCAATGCAGAAATAACCAACAATTTCGGTTCGAAACCTCGCTAATGTACTAAGCATGTTTCCAATTCGTGTTGTACTAGTTGCTGGAGATTTTAATAACCACATAACTGACTCGAAAATTTACGTAAAACTGATGACCCGGCTCCCTACCCTATATGGAAGTATACGAGACTTGTTTGAAGCAAAGTTCCCCAGTTTCTTTGAGCATTCTGACGCAGAGGGTGTCCTGGGATCACAAAGCATTTATAACAATAATGAGCACCAAAATACAAAGGGCTCGAAACGTTTACACGTTGAGTACAGTGAATAGTGGGGAGGCTGTCTCATTTCTCAAAAGGATGGGAAGGATGTCTCATTTCTCAAAAGGGCCTAGAATCATTTGGTTCAGGCCGTGAACATTTAGAGGAACTATGACTTACATTCATGCAAATAGTCGATCAAACTTTAGAAAGATACGTTCATAGAAGACGAGACCTGCCAGGAAGCTTCTTGAGGGGGGGATGTACGTGAAAGCGACTGAAATTCTGAAATTATTTTTGAATGTTGGGCTCCATAAGGTTCCCTCTTAGTGCAGCGACCGTGGAATGTAAAATTATAAATAATGTAGCATGATAGAAATCTGCCAAGGGCAGTACTTCTACTTATGGCATGTATCGGTTAGAAAAATGCACCGATGATGACGGATATCAGTGGAAAACGATTTGCAACAAGATAAATAAATTATGTTTCCGCGACTGGTTGCTACATCATTTACAATTTGAATTTTTTTAATGGCTATCCATTTTCTTTATGGTACTGAAATATCAACTTCTGAGTATTTCGTCCCAGTCCCACTCTTAAAAAAATTATAAAAAGGATAACTGGGAAAAGCATGCATGGCGTCACGCCCATTTCTTATTCGGTATTTTCTCATAATATTTATTCCTGTGACAATTTCACACAGTTTTACGCAATCACAATATGGGGAATGTTTATAAGGTGCTTCAAAAAGGCTTTGGAATATCATCAGTGCCACTGATATTGTATTCTTCGGTTTACGGTGTTTGTTTGCATGTGGTTGAAGAGGAATAACTTTTATGAAAGTTGTGTGTAGTGTTTAAAATGTTTAGGAAGTGTAGTTCTTCTCGATGCCATAAACACAACTTGAAAAGTAACTCAGAAAGTAACTAAGAAAGAAAGATCCCTTATCATTTAGCTACAATATAGCAGGTCAGCAACTGGAAGCAGTTATTTCCATAAATTATATGGGAGTACGCATTAGGAGTGATTTAAAATGGAATGATCATATAAAGTCGATCGTCGGTAAAGCAGATGCCAGACTGAGATTCATTGGAAGAATCCTAAAGAAATGCAATCCGAAAACAAAGGAAGTAGGTTACAGTACGCTTGTTCGCCCACTGCTTGAATACTGCTCAGTAGTGTGGGATCCATACCAGATAGGGTTGATAGAAGATCCAACGGAGAGCAGCGCGCTTCGTTACAGGATCATTTAGTAATCGCGAAAGCGTTACGGAGATGATAGATAAACTCCAGTGGAAGACTCTGCGGGAGAGACGCTCAGTAGCTCGGTACAGGCCTTTGTTGAAGTTTCGAGAACATACCTTCACCGAAGAGTCAAGCAGTATGTTGCTCCATCCTACGTATATCTAGCGAAGAGACCATGAGGATAAAATCAGATAGATTAGAGCCCACACAGAGGCATACCGACAATCCTTCTTCCCACGAACAATACGAGACTGGAATAGAAGAGAGAACCGATAGAGGTACTCAAGGTACCCTCAGCCACACACCGTCAGGTGGCTTGCGGAGTATGGATGTAGATGTAGATGTAGACGTCTCTTCATGTAAGAAAACAAGTGCTGCTCAGTTTAAAAAAACGGTTTACCCAAGAAGACAAACAATGAAAAGACTCCTTGAGGATGAAAAGGAGTATGCACATGGTTTGCTATAGTTCACCCAGATACGGTAAAGCCTAATACAACCAGCAAAAAGTCTTTGTTTCAGATTTTCCGTAACTTACATTTTCGATGTTTTATGTACCTATTCCTCACAAACCACTGACAATGCAGTACATGAATTTGGCATGCAATTAGTCAATACTATAGTGAAACATTTTATCCAAGGAATTTTCATTTACTACACTATTAAGGCGTTTATGTACGAGAAAAACCCCAAAATTTGCCCTAAAATTCCAGCAAAAGGAGAGATCAAAATTCTGTTCCACCAGTATTTGTAACAATGGTAGAACGAACTTTACAAAAAATGCATTAATTTCATTCCGATACAGTTTTTAAAAGATGAACATTTGTACTCACAATTTTGAAAAAATTCATTTGTTTGTAATTAAAATCGTTTGACGTCAGTAAGGATGAAAATTGTTTTGTTTGTGCACGTAACGTTTCGTAACAACTGTGTGAAATTTAGTTACATTGTCCCGAAACCTTTGGGCTTTATAAGATTTTCTTCAAAGTATTGCAATTTCGGATACTTCCCCCCTAACGAAAAGCACCCACTGCACAGTAGTTAAAAACGAAGTATAATTATGGAGACAAATATGGAACGAGAAGAAAGAAAGAAACCACGTGATGCAGGAGATTATTTTCTGGCAGATACCAAGAGGTGTGTTGAGCTTCCTGATTTGAAAGAGTGCTCCTCCTCTGCCCACAATGGACCCTTTCCTGAGAGTTGGGTGTTAAGTGTATCTTTCGCGTGTAGATGACCATGAGGGATGTTTGTATAGTGTAGTTTCATGTTTTTTTTTTTCGTAATCAAGAGAGAAGGGAGAAGGGGTGAAACCTAGTGCAGGCACTTAGGCTACTTCCCTCGAAAAGAGCCAAGGAGATCTATGAGATCCGTGTTAATGAATCACCATTAACAGATTCATATCCCCATGCTTTAAGAGATACTCTGGAGAGATTCTGAATTTAATCCAGAATATCCGCGCAAAATTTGATGGCCAAGAAATTAAAGCAACCACTTTTCTTTCCTAAGTGCCATTCACTGATGGCGGAAATTTATTTTAACACCAGGATTCATATAACCTACCTCCTATCGAACGCCACTGCAGAGCGGGAAGAAATTTTACAATCTTTTTACCCCTTATCTTCACCGTCAGCATGTTAATCTGCATTTAGTAATGTTAGTGAAAGAGGGTAGCCAGATGCTCTTCCTTACACCCTTCCACTCCCGGACGGAACTTGCGTACACCATCTGGATCTAATGTTACCCCTTTTAAAAGTGCGAGAACGTTTCCGAAATGATTGTGAATTGTGTAACTGAAGAAGGACGTGTGCACCAGCGGAATATTTACGTAGTTTGATGTGGTAAACCACCAGAAAGCACATTCAGGTTGGCCGGCATATGGACCCTCATTGTTAATCTGTTGGATGGATTTGATCTAGGACTGTTGCATCTCCCTGAATCCTGGAAGTGGCATGCTAATATATGTGGCTACCCACGTGGGTCAGAACAATAATATTTACCCCCTGCCACGCACTTCACAATGGTTCATCTTGTATAGATGTAGATGTAATACTAGGCATAGTTGAGATGTCACCCAAAACATGTCATTCAATAATCAGTATTCACATTGCCTACTATGACACGTATTTCCAATCTGCAGCAGAGTTTTTTCCCTCCACACCTATTAGCATCAACAGCACAGGCCATCTCCTCTCTGCTGCCTCTGGGAGCACAGCAACATGCCAAGGTTATCAGTTGAGATGTATCATACCAGTGGACAGTCTGAAGATCAGGACATAATCGGCCGCAACAACAGCCCGCAGCAGTCATGGTCTACAGCAGACAAGTGGTTGCTGTGACGATGGGGCCAGGCATGGCGCCCTGGCCGACCTTGTTTTGTATCGGTGTGATGGTTCATGGAGCTCCTGCTGATGGCGCGGCTCTGTGCAGTAAGAGGACGTCCGGCCGTTGTCAGTGTAAGTGAGGCAGCTGTAATGGAGCACGAGGAGTTGGAACCCACCAAAGAAAGCGAAGCCGTTCTGGAGGAAACTCAACATTCCTGTCTCGTTACGGAGTAGGTATTGTGCCAGGAATCAAGGTAGTGAGGATATGGACCGCCAGAACTGCGTGTGACATGTCGTTAACGCAAGGCCTCATTTGGCTGGAACAACAGACTGTGTCTGCCTTCGAAAGGTCAGTGTATGTAGCGGTTGGAAGCCAGGAAATATTTGCGTACAGTGAATGATGATGATGATGAAGAGTGACTATTATCATTTTGTTGTGCTCACCTCTGAGTCTCTGATGGCATTAAAGAATTGGCAAGATTTTGAATTCATGAAATTTGAGGAATAGTGCCTTATATATATATATATATATATATATATATGTAATGTATTTGGATGAAAAATGGTGAGATTGCATGGGACCTGAATCTTAATACAGCAACTTCTCTCCGAAACTGTATTTTAGCGACTGAAGTAGCCTTCCTACGTGCCCTGGTATCTACAGTGCATGTTTCTTACAAGGGAACCTCCCCATCGCACCCCCCCCCCTCCCCCCAGATTTAGTTATAAGTTGTCACACTGGATAGGCCTTGAAAAACTGAACACAGATCAGTTGAGAAAACAGGAAGAAGTTGTGTGGAACTGTGAAAAAATAAGCAAAGTATACACACTGAGTAGTTCATGGGACGATATGGAATATCAAGGACACTGAGAACGTAGGAGCGCCGTGGTCTCGTGGTAACGTGAGCAGCTGCGGAATGGAAGGGCCTTGGTTCAAATCTTCCATCGAGTGAAAAGTTTAATTTTTTATTCTCAGTTTATGTGACAAACTCTTATGTTTTCATCACTTTTTTGGGAATGATTATCACATCCACAAGAAAACCTAAATCGGGCAAGGTAGAAGAATCTTTTTGCCCATTCGCCAAGTGTACAAGTTAGGTGGGTCGACAACATATTCCTGTCATGTGACGCACATGCCGTCACCAGTGTCGTATAGAATATATCAGATGTGTTTTCCTGTGGAGGAATCGGTTGACCTATGACCTTGCGATCAAATGTTTTCGGTTCCCATTGGAGAGGCACGTCCTTTCGTCTACTAATCGCACGGTTTTGCGATGCGGTCGCAAGAGACAGACACTAAACTTATTACAGTGAACAGAGACGTCAAATGAACGAACGGACAGATAATAACTATGCAAAAATAAAGAAAGCAAAATTTTCACTCGAGGGAAGACTTGAACCAAGGACCCCTCGTTAAGCAGCTGCTCACGTTACCACGGGGCCATGACGCCCCTGAGCTCGCACTCTCCATAATGTTGTCTATGTGGCCCATGGACTACTCAGTTTGTATATTTTGCTTATTTTTTCACAGTTCCACACAACTTCTTCCTGTTTTCCCAATTGATCTGTGTTCAGTTTATCAAGGCCTATCCACTGTGCCAACTTATAACTAAATCTGAGGGGGGTGCGATGGGGAGGTCCCCTTGTTAGTGTGCCGCTGTATATCGTGTATGTTATCTGACTTCTGCGTTCACGTTTGCTTAAGGTGTTGCTCATATAGGATGCTCTCATGCTATGTTTTTGACAAGAGTCCGTTGTTTTCGATTAAACTGTGTGCCCTTTTTGTAAGGATAATCTCAGTGGAGCGCAATATTTATATCGGATGATACACCACGATAAAAATTGGAACGCCGTGTGGGATTAGCCGAGCGGTCAAAGGCTCTGCAGTCATGGACTGTGTGGCTGGTCCTGGCGGAGGTTCGAGTCCTCCCTCGGGCATGAGTGTGTGTGTTTGTCCTTAGGATAATTTAGATTAAGTAGTGTGTAAGCTTAGGGACTTATGACCTTAGCGGTTAAGTCCCACAAGATTTGACACACACAAAAAGTGGTACACCCATTTAGAGGTTTCCAATTCACTCCATATTTATTGTTGCAACAGCCCACATTAAGTACATGAAATGATTACGTTTACAGATCACTGGCACAAACGTTTCTTATGTATCAGGTACCGTCCCATGCTGAAACGCCCATATTAGTAACTGGTGTTGTCTCCACTGGCGTCAAACGCAGGTGCCGGCTGTGGCATCCAGTCGATCGTACAGATGGCGAATACTGTCCTGGGATATGTTGTGCCATGCCTGTTCGATCTGTTCACGTAATTCTTTAACAATTATTGACTGACAAGTCACTCCAGTCACTTCTCGTCCCATCGTATCCCACACGTGTTCGATGGAGACAAGTCCGAAGATCGTGCTCGCCACTGAAGTTGCTTACATCTTGCAGAGCACGTTTAGTTTCCCTGGTAGTGTGTGAGCGATCATTACTCTGTTGGAACCACTACCCTGTTGGAACAACACATCACCTTCTCGTTGTAAGTTCAGAAAAACAGCGGATTAACTTACCGGGCGCTGGCTAGTGTCCACTCCAGAAACCGCAAAGGTGAACGATAGTTGTAATTTATCGCATCCCGATATCATAAGGCCTCGCGTGGGGCCAGCGTGTCTTGGACGAACGCACTCTACGAGACAGTGCTCAGCAGGTCTACATTGTATGCGCGAACGACCGCCACTTGCATGTACAATCTGCTTTCATCGCTGAAGATCACAGCTAGTGAGTCCACCTCCCAGATGATCCTCTGACAGCACCAGTCGAGTAGTGCATATCGATGCTGCGGCTTGAATAATGATGGGCTAGAGGTTTGCGTACCCATAGTCCCACTGCTAATAAGCGGGTTGCAGCAGTTCGTGTTAACATATTTGGGCTCACAAGCTGTCTTATCTGTGCTGTGGTAGCTGTACGACCAGCCACTGATGTCATTACAGTATGACGATCCTGGTGCACGTCCCTGCTGGGTGCACGTCCAGAACCTCGTCTATGTGTGTGAGAATGTTCACATGACCACTGATACCAGCATCGTGCGCAAGTGAGTCAGAACGTCTAAGTTGCTTGGAAATTCTCCGAAAGGACCATCCAGGCACTCAGAAGATCCCAGTTTCACCCCTTTCAAACTCACCGGTAACTGTAGGAAGTATGAAAGAATCTCCGTGACAAGATTCCTCGCTTACTCCACACGTCTGCACCACACTGAGGCTTCTGACTGCGAGTATTCTCTCTTAAATGGTAGACACAGATAGCGCTCTGGTATCTATGCAACTACATTACCTGTTGGCCGAAGAGGCTGACATCAGTACGTCTACTATCCCCCAGGAGGCAAATGTCTTCTTCAGAAAAAATCGATGACGTCTTTCTAGGTGGACTAATTTTTCTTTCCGGCTGTTTATATGTAGAGCATATTAGTCAAGGATTTCTTATTGTTTAATCAGTTGTGCCCCTTAACGTTTTAGTTGTTATTGTGGTGTGACAGGTTAGTTTCATGGATTTTTATGCTATTATATCAGATGTTAAAGTCATTTGGAAAACGAAGTGCAAGGTCCTTCTTTGTTTTGTCTTACGGATTCAGTATGGTAATTGTACAGCCCGTACAGTTAATAAAATTTAGTTACTATAGATCTTTTACTATAGGTCATGAGTGAACGACTGCACAGTCGATGCTTGAGTAGCGGCTGGCCGAAGTCCGCACCCACCGGAATCCTGCGCCGCACTTGTTTGCACAAAAAATTTAGCCAGCCTCTTTGAGCCCGCTGTTGGGTTCTGGAAATTTCGTTTAACTGTAGTACAAACACTGTTTTGTGATACAGTGCAGTGATTTGTAGGCACTATTGCTAACTTATTATACGTCCTAAAGGGAAAGTTGTTGTAAAACTACGGAATTTTAAATTATTTTCCCCTAGAGAGGCGAACACTTATCCTGTATTACGACAGCCAGAAAATCCTTTGTCCGGCGCGTCGCTTCGGCTGTAAATCCTTGATGGCGGAGCCCGCGGGCCAAGATTACAGCACCGGAGGTGCCGCAGGGCTCCGTTTATAGCCCGGACCAGCGGAGGGCGGGCCATGGAATGCGGGCGGGCGCCTCTCGCCTGTCCTCAAAGGGAGCCAAGGGAAGGGAGGCCCGCATGGACACGGCACACCGCCCTCAAACGTGCTTAGCGGTTCAACTGACGTTTCTACTGCTTTATGGAGCTCACTGCATACCATGCCATCCCAGTTCCACTCTTCACAGTATTTCACAATATTTTCCCTTCCTCCTACGATATTTTCGAGTGTAGGGCTAACATTCCGGCGCAGGAGAATTCAAATACGATACTATATCGATGACCACCAACATTATTTTACACACACATCACGTTTTACCTCCAACAAACACACACCTTGGTGAAACCAACTTTATACAACACTGTCGTACCACGAAATTATGCTGTCTTAGATGTTGCAGTATGGTGTGATCTTACAAAATACAGGTTGATCGGAGACATTTAGAGCACGTAGCGAAAACTCTATAGCAGTCTGGCTCAATGTAGAAGGAACAGGGATGTATACCCTTCAATTAAAAAGGAGATTAATTTAATCTGAATCTTCCAGGGAGATTAAAACTGTGTGCCGGTCCGAGACTCGAACTCGGGACCTTTGCTTTTTAAGGGAAAGTGCTTTATCATCTGAGCTACCCAACGCCGGCCGGAGTGGCCGAGCGGTTCTAGGTGCTACAGTCCGGAACCGCGTTGCTGCTACGGACGCATGTTCGAATCCTGCCCCGGGCATGGATGTGTGTAATGTCCTTAGGTTAGTTAGGTTTAGTAGTTCTAAGTTCTAGGGGACTGATGACCTCAGAAGTTAATTCCCATAGTGCTCAGAGCCATTTGAACCATTTTTTTGAGCTACCCAAACACGACTCAAGACCCGTCCTAACAGATGTACTTCTGCCACTACCTCGTCTCTTACCTTACAAACTTCACAGAAGCTCTCCTGCGAACTAGCACTCCTGGAAGAAAAGATATTGCCGAGACATGCGTTATCCACAGCCTGCAGCGGAGTGTGCGCCGGTATGAAACTTCCTGGCAGATTAAAACTGTTCGCCGGACCGAGGCTCGAACTCGAGACCTTTACCTTTCGCGGGCAACTGCTCTACCATCTGTTTTTTATTCTATGGTTTTAAAATATTTTAATGCTCTGACCACTTTTTTCCACTTCAGGTGTTGGCCACTATCACCCATACTACCCCAGAAAACCTATATAACCTAAAAACATAAACAAAGCTAGTGCCACCGCCACTTTCAACCTAAAAGCTAACTAGGACGGTCGTGCACCACCACTTCAGGCTCCACTCACGAACAATATTTAAATACGCCTGTTAACGTTTTGTAAAAGAAGAAAAGACTAAAGGAAGGGGTACAATACTTTCATTTTTTTTGTTGTTATGTTTTTATTTGTAATTTTTTTATCTTTTTTATCTTCTCTATGGGGTTTCCACAGCAGCCAGATGGCGGAATGTCCAGGTCGTCTTCTCGTTCAGCGAGTAATTACTGTGGATATCTCATCTACACTATATCACAATCTCTTCTCATACCCTGTACACCCCAATGGTCTGGAGGGCGTGTAAAAAACGACCCCAAGTAATTCGCAAAGAGCGAACCATACGATGCTTTTCGTCGTAAATCCGTGTAGTTGCTCGTTAAATTGTGCCAAAATCTCACACTTTTGCAACGCTCTCACTAAAGAAGTATGACAATGCCATACACCGAACCCATACCGTGGCTTTATGTTGAGTAGCAGGGTAGTAAGTGACGTCGGGATGAATCAGTTCGGCGGGCTCTACGGACTGAGGCGTCCGTCCCAGCAACAATGCCAATATACGCCGTGTGAGGAGCCAGTAGTCGGCAGCCGTCCCATAAACGAAACGGTGCATGTCGGTGTCGCCAGCGGCTCATCTGGGGCAGACAGGATCCTCGGCAAGATTCGAGTATATCATGTGCAAACGTCGTCGGGTGGGGAATTTTTCAGTTGTCACATACCACAGCGCCCTGACCGTGGTGGAAAGGAAAGGCGAGTGTGCGTTAATTCCACAGCCGCCTCCAACCAACCGCCGGACGTCGGCGTTCAACAACATTAGAAGACAGTGTCCGCTGAAAGTAGCGGTAGAAGTCCTTGGTTCCAGGATCCCGCGTGTTTGGTAAGACATCCAACAGATAACTCATGTCGACCAGATATGTGCGAATGTGACACAGTGCCGGCTTGAGATGTCCAACAGGTATCGGCGGCCGGAGGGACTGAGGCAACACCTCCTGAATCAGTGTACCAGGGAGGGTGGCCTTGTCCTAAGTACGTGAGCGATGCATTGTCTGCAGAAAGAGAACGCGCTCCCTGTTGTGTACGTTTATCAGTCCAATGCCGCCAGCATGTGTGGGCAACGTTAGCGTCTCGTAACGGTTCTTGACCACCCTAACCTCGCTGACAAAATGACCTAAGACCGCCTTGTACTAGGTAGCTACCGTAGCGGGCACTGGGAGAACTGTGTGTAATTATTAAGTTTCGGAGCGAGGTAGACGTTGTCAAAATGTACCCTCATGATCAAGTCAAGAGTTCGAAATTTACGGAGACGAACTTGCATGCAGATCGTATTGTCTGCGTACCTATATGTTGCTGTACGCTGCACGTTCCCTGCGAAAGGTCACTCCCAAACATTTCATTGCTGGGACCTTGGTAATAGGCAATGGCATACTCATATTGAGTCCTCTGAAAACATCAATGTAGTTCGACTTTCGCAGGTTGATACGGCTCCTGGCAACCTCGCCGTATCTCTGAAGCCACGCGATCGCCATACATACATCTTCTACAGACCTCGCCAAGAAAACTGCATCGTTCGCGTAGGCACGACATTTAAAATGCACATTTCGAAGGCGAATGCCCTCCAAAGGCGGTCGTAGACCATGGAGGTTCGTGGGCGACAGCGAGGAAAAAGGCTGACAGAAGGCATTCTTGTCGCACTGAGCGCTCAGTAGTAAACTGTGGCGAGCGGTAGCCATTGACCAGGACTGTGGAAGGGGCTCCGTGGATAAGACGGAGAGTCACACCTGCCGATACTGGGGACAGTCCCATCTTCTCTAAGACAGCCTGGTAGAAATGGTGCTCAACTCGGTCAAATGTGAGGTCTAGGACGCCTTACAAGTGGCATTCCGACATGAGTGCCACCACATCTCTATAAGATCTTAACGCCGTGTGTATATTACTGCCACCTCCCAGACGTATTTCAAATAATGGCTCTGAGCGCTATGGGACTTAACATAATCCCCTAGAACTTAGAAATACTTAAACCTAACTAACCTAAGGACATCACACAACACCCAGTCATCACGAGACACAGAAAATCCCTGACCCCACCGGGAATCGAACCCGGGAACCCGGGCGTGGGAAGCGAGAACGCTACCGCACGACCACGAGATGCGGACCAGACGTGTTTGGTGAGCGTGAATGGCATTTTTGACAACAGCGAGGAGGCGAGCGCGATGAATGCGGGAGAACAGCTTGTAATCCGAATTCACTAACGTCAACGGCCGGAAGTCTTGCGGCCTGCGACCCCTGTTTGGTCTTGGGACAGGGGTGATCATGCCTACCGAAAATTCGCGGAAGGGTGGAGGGGGGACGCGAAACTCTGGATCCAAAAGTTGGCAGCACATCTGCCGCAAACCTTTCTCCATCAGGTCAGAAAAGGTGGTATAAAATTCAAGCAGAAGACCATCAGGTCCAGGGGATTTGTTTCTCGCGCCCAGCGACAAGGCTTTGCGCATTTTTTCCCACGTGATGGTCTCCAAGAAGGTGTCGCCTTTCGTCCTAACCGAAAGTGGCAGGTCGTGCAGGTCGTTGATCTGCTAGATAGTGTGTGCGGTAATAATGTATGAGGGCACGGGAGATGGTGTTGTCTCTCTGCACGTTTCCGTTCCGCCGCAATAACTGCCGTGATTGAGACGTCTCTTACGATGTCTCCGTTCTCTGACAATGTGATAAAGGGAAGCACGTTCGTCTGGGATGGAATGTTACATTCTCGCTCCAAACGCGTGTTCTGCAGAAGCCGTTCCTGTGTCTGGTGGACGGCCATTTGGCACTTTGGCGAAGATTGTGCGACGCTAATTCTCTCAAGACCGTTTAGTAAAAATCAGAGGTCTGTCTCGTCCATACGCCATGAGCGTGCGGCGAAGAGCTGGTTTAGGCGAGTATGTCCACCGTCGTGTCGTGGAATCATAGGTATGACGCCATCGCTCACATTTGTGCCAGGTAGTTGTGAGGCTACACGGCAAGCCCCTTCCTGGAGAATGTTGACGTTGAGAGTCCAATGTCCTCTACTCCAATGTCCTCTACTACGGCTCGTCAGTTGTGGCAGAATCACGGCGCAGATGAAGGCCTGATGGTCAGTGAATGCAGTGGGCTACAGCTCGGCTCCCACAGTCGCTGCCCGAAGACCTCGGGAGACGTAAACCCTGCCCAACCTGCTGGGCCGGCCGAGTGGCTGGTGAAGTGTGTACATGCGCGTCGGTCACCATGGATGAGGGTCCATGTACCATGGAAAGCCTCCAAGAAGGTGTCGCCTTGCGTCCTACACGAAGGTGGCAGGTCGCGCAGGACCCCGGCCATAGCTTGAAGGACTGGATATGGGTCATGGTAAGGGCTCTGATTCTCAGGGCGTAAGATGCTGTTGAAGTCTCCGCCCACCACGAAGTGCTCTGTAGCGCCTTGGAACAGTGAAGCTACTTCAGTGTGTTCGCTCTCGACGCTTCGCAGTACCAGATGTGGCATACAGATTCACAAGGCAGACTGTACCGTTGGTGAGGGCAATGCCTCTCGCTAATGGGAAATACTGAACATCCGTTGGTTCGATGCCATCGCGAAGCAGTATGGCTGTACCACCAAAGCCGTCGGAAGACTCGTATCCATAAACATCCAGGCGCACATCATGCCGTACCTCTTGAAGAAGCACGATATCAATGTCCGTCGCCCGAATCCAGTCCTTCAACAGCTGGGTTTTGATCGCGGAACTATTGCCGTTGACATTGACTGTACCTATACGATACACCTGGGCCATTTGATAGTACGATGAGGTATCTTGCAGTCGTTTAAGGCAGTAAGCGCCACGTCGCCCGTCCGACCATCCTGCCACCCGCACCGTAGATATTACTGATCGACACAGCCAAGGTGTCCATCCAACGATCGGCTGGCCGCGGTCATCAGGTCTGATATTCTTCTTTCTCCATCTCGGAAGCCCAGTCACCAAGCTGGAGGTGTGGTACGTTATGCGACGCATTACGTTCATCAGGTCTCTTAGCCGCAAAATCCCCAGGGGGATCGTCAGTGAGCTGAGCATCGTCAATGTGGCTTTGTTCTTGGGCGGACGATGCCAACAGCGAATCAGGAGCCGTTGGAGTGGGGTCCACAGCCCGGGCCGCAGATGGATTTTCCTCATCCTCCTGCAACGTGTCACCATCTCGCAAAGCATTTCCTGCAGACAGCTTCCTCTTCTCTCGTCGCTTGGGCAACTTCTGCTTGCGGGTACTCATGTCCGCATCCTGTGGATCACGACAAGTAGTAGGCACCTCCCGCATCTCCGTGTCCGAGCTCGAATCGATCTGCTGGTGCTCTCTTGTCTCACACGGCTGAAGTGGAGACGTGGTCAATGCTGTCTAGCACGGCGACGGTTCCGATCGAGGCAGCGTCGTCGCGTCCAGGGAGTCCGGTCCCACGCGGTTCTGTAACAGGAACGGAACAAAGTCTGCGTCCGTCATGTTCCTCGCTGCCTCAACGTATGTAATAGGCAGCGTTGCCGGTTGCGATGTAGGGATCGTGTCTGCACGTGGTATCTGGACGAGGCATCTCTGCAGGCATTCAGAGCTTACATGTCCTTCCTGCCCGCACCCTGAGTAAGTCCGCGGCTGACTGTCATAAATGACGATCGCTCGACAGCCACCAACGGTCACGTACGACGGGATGTGTTTGCACAGTTCGATTCGCACCTGACGCACTCCATTCAGAACAGGATACGTCCGACTGCTGAGAACGATATCCATCGGTGGAACGGCGAATAAGCCGTTCACACGCTGCTTCATCGACAAATTTCAGGTAAACAATGCTGGATACGATCGAAAGATCTATACCGAGAAGTTCCTGTGGATCGACGTGCATTACTTCACGCAGGAAACGCTCTACTTCATAAGCTTTAGGTTTTGCGTACTGAGCATGGATCGTTAATTTAGGGAGCGATGACGTAGGAGTTTGATCCCTCCCCCCTCTTTAAACCAACCAACCGTTATTTTAATCGTGGACTTTCTATAAGAAAGTGCCATCGTTGTTGGAGGTGATGTGTTTACACTGCAATACCACTCCCCGCGCGAGTAAGCAACGGCCCCCTTGCGGAAAGCCGTACAGAGCCCCTTGCACGTCCGCTTCGCAACACGGCTGAGAGTCGAATGACTTGCAGAAGTAGCACTCCTGGAAGAAAGGATAATGCGGAGACATGGCTTTGCCACAGCCTGGAGGATGTTTCCAAAATGAAGTTTTCACTCTGCAGCGGAGTGTGCGCTGATACTAAACTTCCTGGCAGATTAAAACTGTGTGTCGGATCGAGATTCAAACTAGGGACCTTTGCCTTTCTCGGGTAAGTGCTCTAGCATCTGAGCTACCCAAGTACAACTCAGGCCCCGTCCTCACAGCTTTACTTCTGCCAGTGCCTCATCTCCTACCTTCAAAACTTCATATCAGCGCAAACTCTGCTGCAGAGTGAAAATTTCATTCTAGAAACATCCCCCATGCTGTGGCGAAGCCATGTCTCCGCAATATCATTTCTTTCAGGAGTGCTAGATCTGCAAGTTTCGCAGGAGAATGGCTCTGAGCACTATGGGACTCAACTGCTGTGGTCATAAGTCCCCTAGAACTTAGAACTACTTAAACCTAACTAACCTAAGGACATCACACACATCCATGCCACTCCGGCCGGCTTTCGCAGGAGAGCTTTTCTGAAGTTTGGAAGGTAGGGGACGAGGTACTGGCGGAAGTACAGCTGTGAGGACGGGGCCTGAGTTGTGCTTGGGTAGCTTATGGTAGAGCACTTGACCGTAATAGACAAAGGTACTCGAGTTCGAGTCTCGGTCAGGCACACAGTTTTAATCTGCCAGGAAGTTTTATATCAGCGCACACTCCGCTGCAGACTGAATATTTGATTAATTTAATCTGCTTGTTTACCTTATAAGTAATTTTCCTAAGCCAACTGAAGCGAACAATAGCTTCCCTAAGTAGACGTTACCGAATGGCTGAGAGGACCAATTTTCGTGATTACCAATAATTTAATTCTTAAAATACGCAAAGTGACCTTAAGTCATCAGAAGTTCCAGTCTCCGTTAATTCAAGCCGAGGCCACTATTGCGCAGAGGGACAGCAACTTGTCTCGTGAACATAGCGATGGCGCCGCCCCTACGAACGCAAACCTGTGCGTGAGCAGGCCGAACTGACCCTCTGCAGAAAGACTAAGTCACCAACGGCCTGCCTGCCACCCAGTTAGTTATCCTCGGAGGAAGCATATAGTGTGCGAGGATCCGAGGCTACGAAACTGCCAAGAGGCGCCCTCCTGGCCTCTGTTCGTTGCAGTTCTTGGCAGGCTTCACTTGGTGACCAGTAGCAGTGTGGTAGGTGCTGCCTGTTCACAGTACATGCTCTTTTTAAGCGCTTGGAAGTAAATGTAAACAGTTACGTTCAGTTTTAGCCAAGACGTTCGCGGTAGAATTCCCGTAACACTTCCGCACGTAGTGAAGCCGAAATACGCGGTTTACATAGCAAGGTATTAGCTTCATGGTCCCCACAGTTTTAGAGCGGTCATATTTGTCGCGGTACCCCTGTCCGCGTGCTGGCGGCCTATGTCAGCTCATGGCTCATTATCTTCGCTTCTGATTCAATTCCTCGAGATCCATCTCTGATTCACTGAATCAGTACTCTCTCTAAAGACTAGTTATCATTATTTCTGTTGTGTTTTATGTGTTTCCCCCTTCATTAACAAACTAATTTTAACAGGCAATCGAAATGTCCGCTGGAATTGAAGGAGTCTGATGCCACCACAAGCCAGGAAACAGTATATTTTCAATTGAGGTCTACTGGTCCAATAGTAGAGAAGGTAACAGGAAGAACACATCGCTTTCATGATCTATTCGAAGCCAATACCATCTACACTCTCTCACGTTAAGCCATCATATCGACTCGATGAGTGTCTTGTCACGTGTACGAGCTAGAACACTTCAAACAAGCAACAGTTTTGTACGCATTTGGGGTGTCACCTTCAATAGGACGAAGTGTAATGAAGTGCTACGATTTTCAAATGGTCCTTCAGGTTGAGAAAAGCTTTATCTTAAGACAGGGAGTTCTCAGCTACAGCAGCGCCATATTGCATAGAGCTCTTTGTGTTTAGTATATGTGTCTTACGACAGGTATCAACTTTACACTCTCCCTTTTGCTCTGTGCGTGTGTCCCTCCCATATCCTGCTACTAGCTTCGTCCATTCATAATGTCTATCAGCTTACTGATTCTAATTCTTGCTACCGTCTTATATCTATGACTCTACGTTGCTGGTAGTTTCTTCGGAGTATGTGTCCCAGCCAAGACATCTCCCTTCTTATTATAATGTCTACTGATTTTCTTGCTTCTCCTATAATTTTATGTTGTTTTATTCGTCATTCTGTTCCTCCAGTTCACTTAAAGTATCTATCTCCACAACCACCTTGCAAAATTGTTGAAATTATGTTCTGCGTTTCGTCTGTCCATGAATTGATGACATACGTTACTACGCCTCAGACAGAATACAGGCGATTTTTCTTTTTTCGGGATTCGTTCCAAAAGCTGTTTTAGCTATAGATATTATACCTATTTTCCCCTCACTTTCTGTCACCAAAGTTCTCAAGTACCTAAAAGATTTTACTTGTTTCAGCTTCATTCCTTCCAATTATACTTTGACAGATATTTCACGTTTGACGATTATCACCACTTTGACCTTTTCTACAGTCATCCTCTTTTTCACATTTTTACAATCCTCTCCGTCTAAAATTATAGTTCTAACACTGATTTTGAGAATATTACCCGGTCATCTGCTAACTTACATGACATTATCATTTCTCGTCTCACTATCAAGCCTCTAAAAGTATCTAATGTGTTGTCTTTCAGTTCTCAGCATAAATAGTGAGAACAGTTAGTGACAAACAACATGCTTTAACAAATCTCCCAATGCCTGTTTTATTTGTTTCTTTGTGCTAATCTTCACTACAGTAAGGCGCCGTTGAAAATTACTCTAAGGTACAGCGTAGACAATACCGAAGCATTACTGATTCTCACTTCTAGTTCCACTAGAGGCAATAATTACCGAGAAGAGAAGTTAATAGCACTTTGGGCATTCTGCCATGTATAAGAATTCTCGCCATAGACAAAGCAACGTGCTTGTACGGAGCCGTCTTAAGTGTATTTATAAGGACCTATTATTTAAATACACTGATGTGCTAAACTTAACGCCGAAAACAACTTTCAAAGGATGTGCCACTGCCAAGTATCATACCGAGCGAGGTGGCGCAGTGGTTAGCACACTGGACTCGCATTCAGGAGGCCGACGTTTCAATCGCACGTCTGGCCATCCTGATTTAGGTTTTCCGTGATTTCCCTAAATTGCTCCTGGCAAATGCAAGGATGGTTCCTTTCAAAGGGCACGGCCGACTACCTTCCCCATCCTTCCCTAATCCAATGAGACTGATGACCTCGCTGTCTGGATTCCTCCCCAAAACATCCCAACCGAAGTATCATAGCTCCATATAACTTTGACTATTCAGAGAAAGAACTGCTACAGTACAATACAGTACTGAACATAAGTGAAATAAATGCGCAATGATGCCAAAAGAAATGACACTTTTATTGGAGCACAGTATGTACACTGAAGTCACCGAGATATAAGATGATGCCCTGAACATTACAAAAGGCGGGATATCTTAATACGATGTGTGATCATTACTGACGGCAATGCGTGCTCTGTAACGTCCTCCCACAGTGACCACAAGATTGGTTTGGAGTTCCTGAGGCAAGGCGCTCCATTCCACCAACTGCGTGGTTGATAACTGCTGGATACTAGTTGGTGATTACCCTCTCGTTCCAAGAGCTCCTCCACATGCGATTTTAGATGCGGTCGAATCGAATGTACTTCTGCAAAAATGCACATTTGTAAGGAGAACACTGTCGCAATAAAATTTAATGTGCCGTGTTCAATGATTTGGAGGTCAGAATATTATGCAAAATTGTGCCTCATCATACCAAAATTCCTGCACCATGAAAACGATCACATTTGACGATGTTCCTGGGAGCGTTATGTTTTTCCATTTCTCGCCATATCAGGACACGTCCAGTATCACAACTGAATCTGCTCTCATCCGAAATGAACCAGTGATCCACGCTTAACGGTCCCGCCAATGTGAGGGTGTCAACAGATCAGAACATATTGGTCCTCTGTAAAAGGTAAGGATGATGATGATGATGATGACGATGTTCGGTATGTGAGGCGCTCAACTGCGCGTTCATTAGCGCCCGTACAAATTCCCGATCTGTTCACAGTCCACTTTCACGAAATGATGGAATGACGAGGACAACTCAGACACCCAGTCCCCGGGCAGAGAATATCCCCAGCCCGACCCTCATGGTCGACTGGCAAAGAGACCACCTCATGTGGTTGCTGTGCCGAAGTGGAGCATGACAATGAGTGCTTTGCAGTCCTGCTAAATGTGTATGCAACTGCACCCACTGTTCGAAGTGGGTCCCCTTTTGCCTGTTCCACAACGTACCGTCGTCTGTTGCTGTACTCGACCATTCGCGACCACTTACTCTCCTTCGGCTAGCAGTGCCTTTGGTCCGGAACGCTCCGCATGCACGTGAGCCATGCTGTGTGTCACACTGCGCCCGTCTTCCAGTTCCCGGATGATTCTTCCGCGTGTGAAATCACCCAAAATTTCCTCCGGGGCACTTTATTATGAAGAACACCACCATAGTGCACCGTAACTGCTCGGTGATTGACATACACAGTATTTCGTACCTTCAACTGCCTGCTATTGCCCCATTTGCCGGGAAAGTCACGCTGGCCTCATGCCATGTGACGTACAGTTTTTTTGTTCACGATCTGGAGACATCTGGCAACACGATCCCGCTCTTTCATTCGCTCCCATCGAGTCGTTAACATACACCACCTGGGGGATAGTAGATGTGCTGATATGATTTCTACGTAGTGTTACAGTTACCAGAGCACCCTTTCATAGGGATTACTAACAGCCAGAAGTTTCAGTGTGGTGCGAACGCGAGAACCAAGCAGGCAACCATGCGACAGTGACGCACTCGTGATTCCTACAACAAACTGAGCGAGTTTTAAAGGGGTCAAACTGTGGCCTTCAGAGTAGCGGAATGGTCGTTTCGGAGAACTGCCACACAAGTTGAACGTGCTGCCTAACGTGAATAGTCTCTCTCACCCATAGACGAGGTTTTGGACGTCCACGCAGCACAGACGTATTGTAAGGGCAGCAGTGGCAGGCCGTACAGCTAGAGATTAGATTACATTAGTACTGGTTCCATAGATCATGAATATGACGCTTCGTAATGATGTAGAACGTGTCAGGTTAATAAAAGGTGTCCATACAAGGTATTACATTACACAAAATATTACATGACACGTTTTAAATTGTTTTTGGGGTGGGGGTGGGGAAATTACCCATTTACTATATCCAAAAATTCATCTAATGAATAGAAGTAGTTGCCGTTCAATTATTCTTTTAATTTCCTTTTAAATTCTATATGGCTATCTGTCAGACCTTTGACGCTATTAGGTAAGTGACGAAAGACTTTTGTGGCAGCATAATTTACCCCCTTCTGAGCCAAAGTTAGATTTAACCTTGAGTAGTGAAGATCATCCTTTACACATTCACACTATTTCACGATTTATACTAGACGCAGACAGCTGGGGCACATTACTTCCGTGCCGGGGGGTATGGGGTGGTGGCAGGAAGGGCATCCGGCCATCCCTTAAAAATAACCATGCCAAATCCGAAGTTAACCCTGCCGACCCGACGCACAATGCGGGATAACGGCAGTAGCAAAAGAAGAAAAAGAAGAAAGTGAATATCATCCTTTCTCCTAGTGTTGTAGCCATGTACACTGCTATTACTTTGAACTCGTTCGGCTTGTTAATAACAAATTTTATAAGTGAATATATACATTGTGAGGCTACAGTGAAGATCACTAGCTCTTTAAATAAGTGTCTGCAGGATGATCTTGGATGAGCTCCAGCAATTATTCTGATTACATGCTTTTGTGCAATGAACATTCTTTTACTCAATGAAGAGTTACCACAGAATATGATGCCATACGAAAGCAGAGAATGAAAATAGGAGTGGTAAGCTAATTTACTGAGAGGTATAGCGCCAAAATTTGCAATGACCCTAATAGCATAAGTAGCTGAAATTAAACGTTTCAGCAGATCTTCAGTGTGTTTTTTCCTGTTAAACCCCTCATCAATGCATACAGCTAGAAATTTTGAATATTCCATCTTAGCTACCGATTTCTGATTCAAGTCTATATTTATTAATGGTGTTATTCCATTTATTGTGTGACACTGTATATACTGTGTTTTGTCAAAGTTTATTGAGAGCTCATTTGAGGAGAACGACTTAATGATTTTCTGAAAAACATCGTTTACAATTTCATCAGTTAATTCTTGTCTGTTAGGTGTGATAGCTATCCTTGTATCATCGGTAAAAAGTAACAGCTTTGCATCTTCATGAATATGGTAGCGCTGTAAGCACAGCAGAGATAAGAGGGCGTATGAGGCCAGGCGTGTCAGAACGAACTGTTGGTAACCGGCTATTACTAGTGGGACTAAGGGCACGCACAATCCCTCCTTCCATTCATATCACAGCACAGACGCGCACTGCCCAACTGCCGTCAGAGGATCTCTTAGAATGGCGCGCCGCGGTCTTCAGAAATGGAAAAAAGATTCTGCCTGCATGCAATAAGCTTCTCTGGCCTTACTGGACGTCTTATTCCAGTACAGCAGGAGCTTCGGTCAGCTGTTGTAGTATCAAGGGCACTGAAAGTGATTTACAATCACGAGGGGTAATCATAAAATTTTAAATATCACCTTGAAAATATGTGTCCTGTGAGACATCGAAATGCTCGCTCGACAGTGGCGTAGCAAGCCGCCAGAGGAGGAAAAAGCAAAACTGCGCAGCTCACTGTTGAAGTGGACTCAATATTTTCGAGATGATAATAAGAATTACCCCTCGTAAACATCGAACGTCTCGTGTGTACTGTTAATACAAGGATGTCTTATTTGAAACAGACTGTGATTACTAAAGCGACAACCGATCGAAGAAATTATAAGGTAATCGTTACAACTAGGCTATTTCTCCGTAGAGAGAGATAGTGTCATAGCACAGTCGGTTACGTACTCAATAACTGGGAGATCTTTCACTCCTCGGATCTTGTCGTACGCGGTCATAATAAACCACTAGTGGTGGTAGTAGGTCCTAGGTCTTTGTTGCCTTACGATGCGTTTCGAGAACATATTTCTGTATTTCCAACTCATAGACTAGGTACTAGAAGAAAATGTTGTCCGTTAAACAAAAAAAAAGTCAAAAAGGCTAAACTATTCATACGATTGAATATAATTACATTTTCCATATGAGATTTTTGGTTAACGAAGGTTACCTTGTTTTCATTCGACATATACGAAGAATAGAATGTTCATTGAAACGGAAGCCCATAAGTATCAGTTCAAGAGGTCGAAATCTCTATGTTTGCTCGTTTCATGGTTCCCAGTACGTGCGAAGAACATAATTCGTTGTATAATGTTACAAAAGTGCAGAGCGGGAAGTCTTTTTTTATAATCGTGCAATCGGTTCCACACCTTATGCAACCACACACGCAGGCGAAAAGGACCAATTCTTCTACAAGAGGAGATCAAAAAACTTGCGTTCAAGGACGTTGCTACAGGTTATGTGCAAGATAGCGATACTCACATGAGGGTATATAAGCACCGAAATGTAAGCAAGGGACTAGTGGGCATTTCTTGTCCTTCCAACGTGTGTGCGGCAAGAGTGGAAAGATGAATGATTGCAGTGTTATTGCCAAATGCATGCAAACAGGACCACAGTGCTGTTATCCTTCTATTGGCTGCCGAAGAGAAAACAATTGGTGAATGAAGAATGTTTATGGGACAGCACGTCTGTGGAAAACACCCCCAGTCTCCCAAAAAAGGCCTTGAAAAGTCGACGAACCTTTCGCACGAAGATGTGCAGAAGGCAGTTATGGATTTCTTCACGCAGAAGAGCACAAAGCTTTACTTAGTGCGATGGTGGGATGATTGCCGTAATGGTGACGGTGATTTTGCCTGATGGACACATCGATTCTGGACTGAACGCCTTGGAACGGAAATTTTTGATCGCCCTTTATATAACGTAAATGGATTGGTATAAGAAGGGAAACCGTTATTTTGGAAGACTTCTCCTACATTAGACTAAAAAGTATTCTACCTTTTCATAATAATTTTGTCTCACTGTAGCGTGAAAATAATCAGATATACCGTAAGAGTTTAGGCGAGTTTAACTCTGAAAAAAAAAGATACAGGTAGAAAACAGGCTAACTGGCCAACGTAGTCTACAGATTAGAGAAAAACACGGTATCGAGGATTATAATTAGCGCAAGATTATGGAACGATTAAACGAAGAACAAAAGCATACAAGCTGTACTTCATCCGGCTCAGAATGCTGCGAGGATTAAAAGGGACAACAAATGAATCAGGATTATTACCTATTACGACAACGAACGGCAGAGCGCAATTTCCAGTTTTTACGTAGAACGCGTAACATTAATGAAATAAAAATGGTAAACCACAGGGAACACACACAGTCGGGGCCTATCGACATTCAATAACTGAGTTTCCCATGCATTCTGGAGCAAGAAGTGTAATAGTTAAGATGGTCCGTTAAATAAGTGAAACACTATTGACTAAACCTCAGATTAAGAATAAAATGAAGATATTTCACTCAGAGACAATTAAACTGGAGATCCTAGTTTTGAGTTACAAATCTTGCAACTGTACAAGTCAGAGAAGACTAGAAACCGACACAGTTGGCGATTACAGTAGTTTTAGCCGTATTCACAGTAGCAAGCTAAAACATTTAGGACGTGTCCAACGACATGTACACATTTGCGATGAGACGTCAACGAAAACTATCTGTACACTTGATTATCCAGCACATTATGATTACCTATGTAATAGCCGGTATGTCCACCTTTGACAGGATATCAGCGACGACGCGTCATACCATGGAAGCGACGAGGCCTTGATAGGTCGCACGTAATTTCCGGGGAGGGGGGCGATGAGCTCCGACACACGTTCAATCACATCCCAAATGAGTTCGATGGGGTTCAGATCGGCTGAGCTTGGGGCCAACACATCAATTGGAACTCGCCTCTGTGTTCCTTGGAATACTACATCACACTCCTGGCCGTGTGACATGGCGCATTGTCTTGAGGAAAAATATCACTGCCGTCGGGAACCATAACCGTCACGATGGGTGTACGTCATCCGCAACAAGTGTAAGACACTCCTTGGCCACGATGGTGCCCAGCACGAGCTGCACTGGGCCTATGGGTACCCACGTGAATGTTTCCCAGACCATATTGGAGCACCGCCAGTTTGCCTCCGTCCCGCAGTATCCCGCAGTACAGGTGCCAAGAACCTGTTCCCCTGGAAGACGACGGATCTGCGCCCTCCCATTGGCATGATGAAGAACGTATCGCGATTCATCGGACCATGCAACACCCTGTCACTGCGCCAACGACAGGTGCCGATCGACACGTGCCCATTTCGTGGTGTTAACACTGGCACATGCATGGATCGTCGGCTGCGAAGGCCCGTCGTTAGGAGTGTTCGGTGCACTGTGTGTTCAGACACGCTTTTATTCTGTCCAGTAGTAATCTCTGATGTTAGTTCCGCCACAGTTCTCCGCCTTTCCTGTTTTACCAGTCTGCCCAGTATGCGACGTTCGATATCTGTAGTGAGTGGTGGCCGCCCAACGGATCTGGATGTGGTTTCACCTTGGTTTCGTCACGTGTTGAAGATACCACAGTACTACTCGAACACTCAAAAAGTCATGCACTTTTCTAAACGCTCGTGCCGAGCCTCTGGGCCATCACCATCTGCCCTCGGTCAGACTCAGATAGATTGCACGCTTTCCTCATTCTGAACACGGACAGAGACCTCGCTGATACTACGTGGACTGTGCGTGTGTCTAACTAACAGTCATTCCTCGCCACGCGATGCTGCTGTCGCCTGGACGGATTAATATCGATAGTAGGTCCTTGGTCATAACGTTTTGGCTGATCAGAACATTATCAGATCAGTGTGTATTTTCCTCTTACTACGAGCTATCTGAGAGAAGATTAAATACAACGCATTTACTTAAAATCGGCGAATATCTTAATGTAAGCGTCTGACACTGACAATTAGAACATGTACGTTTCTTTAGAGCAGCGTTTTGTCTCATTGTTTCGTATTGTAGGAATAAAGTCGTATTGCAGGTAGGGACGTTTTCTGTTATTCTGTACCGTGTATAAACGCCATCAAGAATGGTCGGTCCTCATATACCCAAGCACCAAAGTAACTGGTATAGATGTCCGTATTCAAATAGAGATGTGAAATATGGCGTTGCGGTCGGCAACGTCTAAATAAGACAAGTGTCTGGCGCAGTTGTTAGATATGCTACTGCTGCTACAGTGGCAGGTTACTAGGATTTAAGTGAGTTATAGTCGGCGCACGAGCGATGGAAAACAGCATCTCAGAGGTAGCGGTGAAGTGGGGATTTTCCGGTACGACCATTTCACGAGTGTACCGTGAATATCAGGAATCCGGCAAAACATAAATCTCCGACAGCGCTGCGACCGGAGAAAGATCCTGCAAGCACGAGGCCAACGACGACTGAAGAGAAACGTTCAACGTGACAACGTGCCCTTACGCAAATTGCTGCAGATTTCAGTGCTGGGCCTTCAACAAGTGTCAGCGTGGGAACCATTGAACGGCCGGTTCGAATCCTTCCTCGGGCATGGATGTGTGTGATGTCTTTAGGTTAGGTTAGGTTTAAGTAGTTCTACGTTCTAGGGGACTAATGACCTCAGAAGTATGTCTCATAGTGCTCAGAGCCATTTGAACAATTTTTTTGAACCATTCAAGGAAACATCATCGATATAGCCGAAGGCCAATTCGTGTACGCTTGATGGCTACAACACACAAAACTTTACTCCTCGCCTGGGTCCATCAACAGTTACATTGGAATGTTGATGACTGGAAACATGTTGCTGGTCGGACGAGTCTCGTTTCAAATTGTATCGAACGGATGGCCGTTTACGGGTATGGAGACAATCTTATGAATCCACGGACCTTGCATGTATGCAGGGAACTGCTCAAGCTACTGGTGGCTCTGTAATTGTATGGGGCGTGTGCAGTTGGAGTGATATGGGACCAGCCTGACAGGTGAAACGTACGTAAGTTTCCTGTCTGATCACCTGCATCCATTCATGTCTATTGTGCATTCCCGCGGACTTGTGCAATTCCAGCAGGACAATGCGAGACCACACACGTCCAGTAACACTCTTCTGAGTTTAAACACTTCCGCTGGCCACCAAACTTCCCAGACAAGTACATTATTGAGGATACCTGGGATGCCTTGCAACGTGCTGTTGAAATGGTTGAAATGCCTGCGAACGTAGCAGTCGCGCGGCTCCGAACTGAAGCTCCTAGAATCGCTCGGCCACAAAGGCCGGCAACGTGCTGTTCTGAAGAGACCACTGCCTCCTCGTACTCCTACAGATTTATGGGCAGCCCTGCAGGATTCATGGTGTCAATTCTCTCAAGCGCTACTTCAGACATTAGTGGAGTCCATGACATGTCGCATTGCTGCTCTTCTGCACCTGTTAGGCAGGTGTATCAGTTTCTTTGGCTCTTCGGTGTATAATGAACGTGGAAACTTCACTATTACAAAGTTTGCACATAGAAATTTGCACATATAAGTTTACTGTTGTTTGCAATGGTAAAGACGTATCACATTTGTGAAGATAAATAATTAACAAACGTTTCTTTAGAAACGTAACCCAATGTTTGCCACAAAATGATTAGTGATGACGAACTGTTTTCGAGTCAAGGAGCGAAAATTGGTGACCACAGGGGAATAAAATGAACTGTTGCTGAATGATACTCTTCAAAAGCAACGCAAATAAGTTAGTACGCGTAAAAAACAGGTCAGTCTAATCACGCTGAAGGAATAAGGTATTTAAATACTAGAGATACCGAAATCTTACCGCTAAAGATATGTCATCACTTGTGTCTCTAAAACCTATTAAACTGTCCATTAAAGTAGAGCTAGAAGGTATGACAAGTTGCCTCTGTTTCATGTTCCCTGAAGACATTGACAGTCATCTGTGGTACTCCTACCCTCGGCCGAGAACCTCAGACGTTATATTAAAGACGGAGCGGAGATTTCATACTCGGCTAGCCTACACGAAGATCCAAATGTCAATAACAGCTCATTGGTGTGACAAAGTCTACTTAAACGTCGTTGCTAACTTATTAACATGAGGAATGGCACATTTTCTGTCTATCTTTCTAACATTCGCAAATCGCTAGAGCGATCCTACAATGTTCCATCTTACGCCTAGTTCCTAATAGAATATTACGTCTCTTGTAGGAAGTGTATCTGAATCAGATTCACCACACTATTGATGAACAATATACAATAATTGCGGTGTCATTCGTGTTTTACACTTCCATTAAAGATTCATCTTCGCAACATAAAAATATTGTATTATGGATTATCCTAGTGACTCTAACAATCTTAAAGGCTGTTTAGAATTACTTAGATATTGACATCTACGACAGAAGTCGACGCAAGAGGACGGGGGACAGAACCCACTAGAAAGGCACGACACACATTCCATAAATCTCAGGGGCCCTGTAGCCGCAGCAACTACCCGAAGATACCAAAGCTTCACCGCCTCCTATGCAAGACATCCCGCTTGCGCAGTGCTGCAGTTTCAGGTAGTTTTCTGTCCTGTGCTTTTGTTGAACCCTGTAGCTTTGTTTGTTATAATCTTTACTCTCTCGGTAGTTTTTATTTTATTGGTTGTTACCATTATTTGTTGTAAGGTAGTGAGCAACATCATAAGGAATTTCGTCGGAAATTACGATTGATAAAGTTCGATGTAGTTCTCTTACGTAAGCGATTCGCATTCGAGGTCGAAAGAGAGGCCGGACGTTATGGCCGAGAGGTTCTAGGCGCTTCAGTCTGGAACCGCGTGACCGCTACGGTTGCAGGTTCGAATCCTGCCTCGGGCATGGATGTGTGAGATGTCCTTAGGTTAGTTAGATTTAATTATTTCTAAGTTCTAGGCGACTGATGACCTCAGAAGTTAAGTCGCATAGTGCTCAGAGCCATTTGAACCATTTTCGAACGAGAGAAATGATTTTAGCGTTGCCGTCCCACTTTGAGATTGAAATAACTGCGGCCCGCTGCTGTCCGTCAACAAGGAAATTGCTATAGTTGCTGTAGCTTTGAATGTAAACAAAAACACTGCTGTGCAGCTTTGCAAGGAAATGTTTGACAAAGGAAAGGAACTTTGAAAAACTTGAAAACTTGATACTGAAAAGAACGTTGTATGGATAGGCAGATCACCAATATAGACCCATTTACTGAGGGTGCTATTCGCGATCATGTTTATGATTATTATCGCAGAAAAGAAGATTCACACTCAGCAAGTTATTAGTTACCCTTGAACAGTCAGGTCTTTTCCGAGGCTGTCGTACATCGCTATTTACAATTTTCCACAACATAGTTCATTGGATATTTCTGTAGCTGTGATCTAAGGGAGGCTAAAGCTGCATGGCGATGCCGATTTTAAAGGCAGATAGATCAATTAACTTGAAGAGACGTGGGCCCATTCTGGTGATCTTGTCAAGCAGGGCTGGAAAGAGTGGAAGTGCCTTCCGACAACCGGAACAGACTTATTCGTCGTCATGCAAACACAACGCAAAGTTATCTTCTACACGCTCTTCTGTTTTCTAAATCAGAGGAGGCAGAAGAGTACCTTGAAGAAATTGATGAACAAAGTGGTTCGCAAACTCAGTAGTTCAGAATCTGGGAAAGCCACCAACAGTTGTTCTAGATAATGCTTCTTAGCTTGCCGGTTGTTGTTGGTAAGACACCTACTTTGGTGAAGCGAAAGGATGAAATGTTGAGTGACTTCAGCGTCGAAGTAAGTGATAACCTTACAAAGGTGGAAATAATTCTCCATAAGCCACAGATCCCCATATAAGAGCTGGCAACAACGCGTGGGCATAAATCATTTGGCTGCCACCTCATGACCGATGACCTCGCCGTTTGGTTCCCTCCCCCGAATCAGCCAGCCAGCTACCACCTCATTGTGGCCATTTAAATCCAATAGACTAAATATGTCCCCAAATTAACGATTACGTTGCCAGAAGTAAATATACATTTACGCTTTCTACAGTCAAAGCACTCAGAAAGGACGCTTTTACAAACGTCGTCACTGGAAATATATGGAGAGACCATGGCAGACTGAAATAGTTGTGAAAAATAGGGTTGAACAACAGTTAACTAACAATGTCAGTTACAGTGATACTTCCAACATCTGTCAGGGATTAAAGTGTTGACGGAGAAGTGTTCCCATTACCACCTAGGAAATGAAGTTAGAGGCGAATTAAGCTGCTTGTTTAGAGTGCGCACTGCGCACTTCACACTGGTCGAGTTTTGTGCATTTTTCTCCGCAGCTTTTGCTTGCAGTTACGATAATACACTGTTTTGACACTTGTTCCACGGGGGAGTCTATCTGTCATGATAATTCATTAGTGATCATAAGCAAAAATCATCATTTGCTTGAGCTTTGATGGAGCTCGTAGAAATTTTTTTGGTCGTGGAGAATCTGAAGCTCTCCACTCATTGGACTGTGGTTTCAACTTCGGTTAAAAAGCCTCTAATCCATGTTTCATCAACAGCGGCAATTAGACTTAAGAATCCTTGACTTTCAAGGTCGAATGGTTGTCTGAGCAAGTTTGCAATGTTCAGGCGGTTCTGCTTCTCTTCAACAGTATGCGACCAATCTTGCAGAAATTTTTCTCTTCTTCAAATCGTCTGACAGGAAATGGAATACTGATTTTTGGGTAATTCCCGTGACTTCAGAGAGTTCCTCACAAGTCGCACTGCGATCTTCTAGAAGAGCATCTGCCACAAGTTTCACACTTCGTTCATCTGTCGACTTTTTTATCTTCCAGGTCTTGGATTATCGTCTATGCTCATACTACCACCACGAAAACGATAAATACAGTGTGAAACTGTACTACGGTCCACAGTAAACTCACCACAAACTTCGCTTAACACACTGTGAATTTCTGTCTTGTTTTTTCCTTGTAAAGTTTCGATCTTAATGTACGACCTCTGTTCTTCAACAGTCTCAGTACCTGAGACCGCTGCAGGGCCTATTTCTACCTATCGCCAATTTTATGTCAGAGTACACAACAAAAAAACAAAAACAATTGCTTCTACCTCCTGCCGACTACATCTGCGGCAATTTTCATTGTCCACAATAACGCCAAGCTGTGCATTATTTATGAAATAAATTAAAATTTAAATTTAAAAGTGCTTCACACGAGGAAATCTTGTCAATAGTGTGACTGTTACATTATTACTCTACGACACACCGATAAGCAGTGAAATCAAATTAAGTAGACTATGAAAAACCATTTACAAGTTAAATACGTTTTGGAATGGAACCTACTGAAAACTGAGATATATCCGTTTCCAAGAAAGGTAAAACTGCTAAAAAATTAAAGAAACTCAGTTAATTTACACATCTTCCATTATAGACCTCCTTCCGTTTCAAGAGACACGTTATATAACCAGTTTTAGAAACGTACAGAATTTCGCTCACGATAAAATTCTGTAACTGAACGATTAAGAATATCTTATAGGCAGCTTTAATATACTATACAAAAAAGTGTGTAGATCTGAAAAATTTACAAACACTGCACAAAATAAAGACACGGCGGTCTCTGGTGCGTGTTCCTTCATTCGATACTACAATCGGTCACTAAATTGAGACGCTGGCCAGAAAACACATTGAGGTGACGAAATTCATGGGCTGACCATGTGCACATATACAGATAGCATTAGTGAGCGAGGTGGCGCAGTGGTTAGCACACTCGACTCGCATTCGGGGGGACGACGGTTCAACCCCGCGTCCGGCCATCCTGATTTAGGTTTTCCGTGATTTCCCTAAATCGCTCCAGGCAAAAGCCGGGATGGTTCCTTTGAAAGGGCAATGCCGACTCCCTTCCCCGTCCTTCCCTAATCCGATGAGATCGATGACCTCGCAGTCTGGTCTCCTCATCCACAACAACCAACAGATAGCATTGCTATCGCGTACATAAGATATAAGAGAGCAGTGCATTGGCGAAGCTGGCATTTGGACTCAGGTGATTCATGTGAAAAGGCTTCCGACGTTATTATGGCTGCACGACTGGAATTATCAGACTTCGAACGCGGAATGGTAGTTGGAGCTAGAGGCATGTGACTGTTCATTTTGAAAATCGATCCACAGTGTCAAAAGTGTGCCGACAATACCGAATTTCAGGCATTACCTCTCACCACGGACAACGCAGTGGCCGAAGCCTTCACATAACGACCGAGAGCAGCGGCGTTTGTGTAAAGTTGTCAGGGCTAACAGAAAAATCAACACTGCGTGAAATAACTGCAGAAATCAATGTGAGACCTACGTCGAACGTATCCATTAGGACAGTGCACTGAACTGGCAATGGAAGCAGACGTCGGCTAATGTGGCCGAGCGATTCTGGGCGCTTCAGTCTGGAACCGCGCGACTGCTACGGTCGCAGGTTCAAATCCTGCCTCGGGCATGGATGCGTGTGATGTCCTTAGGTTAGTTAGGTTTAAGTAGTTCTATGTTCTAGGGGACTGATGACCTCAGATGTTAAGTCCCATAGAGCTCAGAGCCATTTGAACAATTTGGAAGCAGACGACCGACGCGAGTGCCTTAGTAACAGCACGTCGCCGCCTGTAGCGCCTCTTCTGGGCTCCTGACCATGTCGGTTGGACCCTACACGACTGGAAAACCGTGGCCTGATGAGGTGAGTCCCGATCTCTGATACTAAGAGCCGATGGTGGGATTCGAATGTGGCATAGACCCCACGAAGTCATGCAGTTGGTAAGAGCTCATGGTAGAATTCGAATATGGCACAGACCCCACAAAGTCACGTACCCAAGTTGTCAACAAGGCAATGTGCAAACTAATGGTAGCTCCATAATGGCGTGGGCTGTGTTTACTTGGAATGGATTGGATCCTCTGATCAAACTGAACATATCATTAACTGGAAATGGTTATGTTCGGCTACTTGGGGACAGTTTGCAGCCATTCATGGACTTCGTGTTCCCAAACAACGATGGAATTTTTATGGATGAGAGTGCGCAATGTCACCGGGCCACATTTTTTCGCGATTGGATTGAAGAACGTTCTGGAGTCAACAGTTTGGCCACCCAGATCCCCCGATATAAATACTATCGAACGTTTATGAGACATAACCGAGAGGTCATTTTGCACACAAAATCCGTCACCGGCAAGACTTTCGTAATTATGGACGACTGTAGGAGCAGCAGGGCTCAATATTTCTGCAAGGGACTTCCAACGATTGGAGCGTCCTTGACTGGTTGAGCTGCAGCACTGCGCTGGGCAAAACGATGTCCAACGCAATATTAGGAGGTACACCATGACTTCTGTCATTAATTGTATGCACGTACATTATACTATAACTCAGAGTCATATTTCACTGAAATGATTTCTCGTTAAAAACTGTGACACATTTCTTCCTGTAATATACTCACCTTACTCCAATAACAAAAATGTTTCCTTCACGTAGGAAATTCGGTTCGTTGTCAGAAAATACATTTTTTTTTAAATTGTCCGTAATGCGACTTGATAATTTGTTGGCCCAAGTAAAACAAATCAAAGCTTTGCGTTGCTCTTGCAGAATACATTAATGCCAGTTCCATATTTGTACATTGAATAGACTGTCTGAGCGAGTTGCATGAAGCACAAGATTACTCTTGTGCTCCTGACGGGACGTGGTAGCTCTCGTCAATACCACGATCTTGGGGAAGATCATTGATGAATATTTAAACCTATTCATCCGTCCATCCACGTGGCACTTCTGCACCCCACCTCCGTGTGTTCTTGCGGAACTGTCGCTTATAAAGTAGTTTTGAAAGAAGAGTAGCTAATTTATTATCCGTTCTGAATGTTCAGTTTTTCAAATGACGGGTTGCAGTTCAACACGAACCATCCCCACATCCCAGTGTAATGGTTACAAGAGTGTGCCGTCCAACTACCAGCAAATTTACATGCAGCGTCACATTTTTGTTATGTGATTCAGCATGTAAATGTGTCGATGATTCGAAGACACACTCTATTAATAGATATTCAAATCTGAGGATGTTTCATATTGCACAGAAACCAGCCATTTAAAAAATTAATGCAATCAAGATTGATAATAGCTCCGTTAAAAAACCAGTGATTGCGGGTGTGTTCTCCGCGACATTCGTCCATTTTTGCAGACTGTATCTGCATATATCATTTTCACCCACGCAGTGGCTCATAGTTTTTATTTACGCATCAACATACAGAGACCTACGGTACCTTTGAAGCATTCTTTTATTGTTTGTTTTGACGTTTACGTAACCCTTTGAAAGCAAGCACCTTATTAAATTCAGTAGAAACTTCATTCAAGCAAATTACGAATCTTACTCACTCAAAATTTACACTGACATTGAATTTCAGTACGAAAGTTTCAAATAAAGAAGACTTTCAGAATTTTTTCGCATATGACTCTCGTGACTTTGATAAATCAAATATCTTGCTCATGTTAGTATACCATTAGGTTTATGATTACAAGTGCGCGACCCGACCTACAAATTCAAGCCTTACCAGTTCTGCTATTTTTGTAACAGTTACGTCACATATTTTGCAGGGAAAATTGTAGCTACAATTACTAGAACGAAAATTACCATTAGCTATTTGACAGGTAAAATTCTGTCACAGGAAGAACTTAAACACCTGCTAATCTGTGGTACTAGCTGCTTCACTCTTCATACGCATTTACGAGAAATAGTTATTCGTAGTGGCGTGTCTCCACTTGCTTCTGCAACCCTGAATCTTCAAACACCATCCACCCGACTCCCACTCCTTTCCCCAAGAAAATCTCCGATCTGCACCCTCCAACACTACCAGTAAATTTCATTCACTATGTGTAATCAGACTATCGCTGTCGGCTTCCTCCCTCTGCTTTCTTTGGCAAAATACCTTATACATCTGTACCTAGGAATTCAATGTTTCTCTGTACGGTCACCACTGTGTGCTCGACACACACCTGTCCATGAAGTCAATAGGTGGTTCGGAAGACCTCTTCTATGTGTCCCACAACCTGCTCCCGTAGCCGAGGTTCCTAACGCACGTTGGTTGGAATAGCACTTGATTCACAGATAGCAAGTTCAAAAGCGATTGAAGAATTTTTCGTGTCATTTACTGTGATAGTATAGAGATATAGAGATAACAGTATAATAATGATAATCACTGAATTCCTGCAATATACTTGATTAAGTTCCATATGTCTCTACAGTACCTCTTAAAGAGAGGGCATGCAATAATTATAATGACGGTTCGTCCGTTGAATGAGGACGGTAAACTCGGCGGGACCCTTGGTTTTATGCAACGTGTCCACAGCAATATTCACTCTCCCCCTTTATTTCATATCATACACAGCCACAACACAATAAATCGTTACACAAGTAGTCTTGAGTCATCAACATCACGTTTCATAAGAGTTGGGAGAAAGGTAATGGAACAGTGCTTTCACTGGAACCTTGTAGAGGACACCAATTCTAGATTTCATGATTTTTATGAGCAGTCATGCATGTGTAGAACTCATCTGAATGTCTGTCACGTAAATGTCGGTTCCATCACCTAAGTTAATATTTTTTCTCCCGTATCATGGTAAGTAACAGGTACCAAGTAAATATACCCCTTGATGTGGCTAGTGTCACACACAACAGAGCGTTAATGATTGACACTAACATTATATGTACGCTGAACAATACTCTTAAGTGCGTAAGAAGACTGTAACAACAAAATAAAGCTGTGAGGTCGAATCGTCAGTTGTACATGGGTATCACAATCGGCAGAGCATTTTCCCACGAAAGGCAACGTTCCCAGGTTTAAGCCCTGATCCGGCACACAATTTCATTCTGCCAGGAAGTTTCAGTCGGCGGGTATTTGCATGACAATTTGTAATCTCGGTGTTCCACCAATTGCTTTATCATTTTTAAATATTATTTCTGTACATGTTTCATATAGACCCCCATGTTTCTTCATGCACATACTATTTGGCTGCACGGTTCACGCTAAATCGTAGAAAAGGCAATCGGGAGGTTCAGCAGAAGAATCCTCATGAAATTTAATGTACAAAGTCGGTAGTTCCCAAAACCCTCGATCGACCGAAACCTGAGTATTGCTGTTGAATCTGTGACCTTTAACAGTTAGTATTGACAGAGGAAATAGACAAGACCGAAACTAGGGCAGCTGGAATAGTGCACAATTACATCTACATACATACTCTGTAAATCACTGTGAAGTGCGTGGCAGAGGGTTCTCTGTATAGGACCACAAGATTTCTGTCCGCACTAATCGCGCAAATTGACTGCTTAAATGCTTCTGCGCGCACTTTAATTACTCTAATGGGACGGATTCGTTTTTTTAGCGCGAAAGCGTCACGGAGAAGCTCATCCACGCCTAGGGGCCTTATACATTATGACTTTAATATAATTCTAATAGCATAAGTTCCTAGAGGAATCGACTAATACATTGCTGTCTTCTGCATCACTCACTAAAAGGCAATGGAGGTAAAGTTATAGAGACGCAAGTTTATAAATACCAACAGTCTTTCTTTCCGCGAATCATTCGCTTCCGGAACATGAAAGGAGACCGGAGGTGGTGCACGCAGTACCCTCCGTCACGTACCGTCAGGTGTCTTTCTGAGTATTTATGCAGATGTACATATCTGTAGTCATTGCGTGTATAATTCGCGAATCGTTGGAGTGAAGTAAGGGCCTCATGCAGATATATCTGTTGACTGTGCTACGTAAATAAGCACATATTTGCTGAAATAAATGCACAAGAAACTTATAAATGTTCAACTTGCAGCCATGTTTATAAATTAATTTGCGATCTGAATGCAAAATTACTCGATCCACATCACTACGACTTATCGCGCAAATGATCTATAGAATCAGAAACTAACTAACTAACAAAAAAAGTTCACAAACACGAAAGCTGATCTTGCTATCATATTTCTGCATGAAAACTGCAGTGCTTATTACTCCATTTTCAAACTAATTAAGAATGCACTCACGCATATTTCAATTATTACTTCAACGTCACAAAACAGAGGAGATATAACGATTCAGAAGCTTGTAGTTACTAATGGGCAGTCTAATTAAACCTCTGCACCTATATGTTATCTCTTTTCTTGAAGAATGGGGTCGCATTGTTTCTCCAAATGTATTTTTATGAGTATGAAAAATAATTTCAGAGTATTCGGAATAATTGCAATTAAGAACAGAGGCAAACTTCAAATTACTGGCATTCCTAAAACTGAAAAGCAAAATTATTCGAAATGACTGAAGTGTTCGGTTGTTTACGTATAACAGGAACTTAAAGCTTGTAAACATATTTTTGAGCATAACTGAAGTGGCGTTTAAACTTCATTTATACACGCTCAAATTTCTGCAGTAGTAACCTTCCTAAGCAAAGTTTCCAGTTGTGGTCTAGCAATAGCGTCTTTAACTACTAATCAAAAAGTCCTGTGTCGTGGGTTCTAATCCAGTTACTGCTTAAATACTGAATAAAATTCACCTGCAATTTCGGTCGAAAACTCCGGTATAAGAAGTCTCTGTCATGTGCACAACAGTATTATCAAAGAGGGGGGAGGAGAGTGCGAAAGAGAGGACAGAGATTCAGGGCAACCTCTTTCCCTTCGAGTGGGAAACTATCATAAAGGCACAAGAATCAGCAGCTATCATGACATGAGGATGCGGAAGGCATTGTAAACCACGGAATTAAAGACACGTAATATGTAGGCATAGGACTTGTGACCTGCAATTGAAAAAAAAAAAAACGTGAAAACATGTCGTCATGACCACTCCCCTGTCTAAAGGTTCTGAAGTATAGCTCCCATTCGTATCTCCGGAATTTCCAAAGGGGAGATGACAATGAGAAAAACAGTAAATTACCAACCAAAAGAAAACCGTTTTTAAGAGATCATTTTTGTGCCAACAACTGTACTATTTTATTTACTCTCTACTGGCTTCGGCACTGGCTGCCAAATTCAGAGGAGATAATACTGTATCTCAACTGGTCAAACATACATCTCTGCCAAATGCGGCAACATCAAGTACAATTGTTCCATTGAATTTCCACTGTAGTAGATTTACACAATCGAAGAGTTGAAACGTAAACACACTTGATCTTAACATCAAATAACCACCAGAAGCTCAATCAGAGCTTCATCTGTACAGGAAGAGAAGGTTACGTTCTACCATTAAATAAGGTATAAGAGATGGATAACATTCCTTCGGAAATTCTAAAAATCATTGGGGGGAAATGGCAACCAAAAGACTTACAAATTGGTGTGTAGAACTTCATACACTTTCGGAAAAATATCAACCAATCTGTTCCAAAGAGAGCAAGGGTTGATAAGTGCGAGAACTATCGCAAAATTGAAATAACGGCTCATGCATCCCACTTGATTACAAAAATAAAATACAGAAGGATGATAAAAAAAGTCTGAAACTGCTAAATGGCGATCACTTTGGCTTTTGGGAAGGCAATTCCGACGCCGCGCGTGATAATGGAAGCAAGGCAAGAAAAATCGACTCCCTTTCACAGTAATACTCGACCTAGAAGAACCGTTCAACAATGTGAAATGGTGCAAGATGTCCAAAAATCTAAGAAATAAGTAAGCTGCAGGAGAAGGCGGGTAATATATAATATCTACATAAGCCAAAAGGGAACCAATCACTTGGATTAAAAAGGGTTTAAGACTGGGATGCAGTCTTTCGCTCCTATTCTTCAGTCTATACGTCGAAGAAGCAATGAAATAAAAGGAGAGTTCAAGTGTGGGATTAAAATCAGGTCAAAATATATTAATGATTGCTATCCCCAGTGAAACAGAATTGCAAGGGCTACTAAAGGCAATCAATAGTCTGACTATAGAGTATGGAATGAGAGTAAATCGAATAAAGACGAAAATAATGAGGAGCAGTAGAAATGTGAGTAACAATAAACAATCTCAAAATTTGTTAGCCTTTAAGTAGATGAAATTAAGATATTTTTCTACCTGGACGCAAAATAACATATGATGGACAACGCAAGGAGGACAGAAAAAGGAATTAGAGTAGGTGGAGAGGAAATTCTTGGCCTAAATAAGTCTGCTACTAATAAGTACATACATTAATTTGAGGAAGAAAATTCCTGGAATTTACGTTGTACGGGAGTGAGTCACGGACTGTGAGAACATCTGAATATCGAAGCTTTCAAATGTGGCGTTGTAAAATGATATTAAAAATTAAGTGGACTGATAAAAAATGAACAAACAAACGTATGGAAGCAAATGACAAGATGAAATTACGGAATGATGAGGCATATGTTAAAACAACAGGGAGTAGCTTCCGTGGTATCAGAGGGAGCCGCAGAGGTTAGAAGCTGTAGGGCAAGACAGAGATTGGAATACATTCAACAAATAATTGAGGATGCAGAGTGCAAGTGACACTCTGAGAGGAAAAGGGTGGCTCAAGGGAGATTTTCATATAGGGCTGCTGATAAACGAAAAGAATCAAGATTAAATTTAAAAAAAGCGAAAGGTTCTACGCAAGCTGTCGCTCATGGTAAGGGGCAGCAAGAAAAAGCATAAATTATTGGTCTGGTGACATTAATTTAAAAGCAATTACCAGATAGTAACGGAAAGCCCACACGATTTACAATACTACGTAACGTATATTTTTGCTGGCATATATCTAGAATACGGAAACTGAAACAATATCCGTACGAAGGCGAAGTTCTGAAACTAATGCTTCATTAAATGTTACTGAGACATGTATTATGCCTTAACTTCTCGACCGGAGAGACAACGTGAACCGTACAAGAGGCCATACCCGTATATCAACAGATATCTCTCCAAATGCTGTAGCGCATGAATTTACCAATCTGTTTGCCACTCGTAGTAAATATTGCTTACTGTACATAAATAGCAAAATACAACACAGTTTATTCGAATATTACCTAAATGTTCAGTAACATCCTTGGAATCGAAGTCACAGGTTGTAACTATATTAGTTCCGTATGTTCGAGGTCTTTTTCGTAACATTTTGTAAAGAAGAGCATTTCATAAGTGCCAGTGAAAGCAAAATGTGACGATTGCAACTGACTTCATTTGTACACTAACACAGACATCTCGCTAACGGTAACGATACAATAATAGTTGAGTCAGCATGAACATATTATTCTGGAAAACTTTAGTTAACAAACACGTTATTTGGCTTGACTGAAAATGGTCTACACCTCCACGAAATGATTCTCATTATCAGAGCCAGAAGTTGTGACGGTTCAACTGCATATGCTGCAATGATATTTGATTCGTAATCATGTACTGCTTGTACGAAAAATTCGTGACGGAATGTTATTTACTTAAATTATAATCCTTACAGTATCATTTAGAAATAATTACTATGTGCTACTAATTGAGTAGGACATAAAATAGATTTGGTGGTTTTGACTAAAGAAGATGACTACTATTATCAGTGTAGGTAATATTTTTGTTCCCACAAGAAAATTCCACAGAGCCTTCATGAAATACTTCATATACCTATCTATTGCATAGACAACACTCATGTTCGGAAAAGGGGGTGGCTTTTATTCTACTATACATCAGAGTTATTTTTCGTCTCATCCTCATACGAGTACACTGAATGTTATTTATATTTTTCCGCCTTGATAGAGACTGTTCAGGCAGTTTTCTAAGCCTCTTCACGAGAGACCTCTTTCGAGTTTTTGCACTTGAGAGATTTCACTTTTTCTGGCAAAGTCTCTTTCCTCTTTCCGACCCTTGATAGTCCGATCTAGTATGGATCCAATGCAACAGTATGGTAATCCGGTATGTGAGGTATACGCTTATTGAATGTAATCTGTCTTGTACACAAAAGATAGTTTCCCAGTATCTTACCTGAGATACGTAAGCTGCACAGCTATTACAAGGTGGTATCTGAGCTAGATTCGCAGCAAACTCTCTGCTATATCTGTAGCTAGATCTATATTTTCATTTCATTTAATACCTATATACATTTTTATTTGCACGTACTTGTATAACATCGCTAGCTCATTAGTTATGTAATGATAATCTATTGAATTTCCACAATTCGTGAAGTGCACAATTTTACATTTACCAGGATTAAGAGCTGGTTATTAGTATTTCCATCAGGCTGGTGCTTCATGAGGATGAGACTAAGATCACAATTTTATCATTTTGCATGTATTTTATCAGTAAGCTTGAATCTAACACTCTCTATTAATTCATTAATGTATGGTAATGATCCTCACACGAGTTACTGCGATAAATCTGAAATTGCTTCCATGTTTATGGATGACTCCGCAACGATTTGCACTCTCGCTGTCAAAGCATTTTCTGTTTTGTAACAAGCCTAATGTTATATAGAATTCAATGTATTTCTTTACGGTGGTATTGAACCCCAAACATAGCCGTATCTAATCCACCTTTTTAACACTGTAATGGGTTCTTAGGATGTTGTGTGAACAGACCGCGTGCGTGGTTTCAAAAAGTTCGATATTTTCGTGTTTAATATCACCGGCTTTACAGAACGTACTTTAATGTTGCAGATATAATCATTTTAATAGGCAGTGGTCACCAGTTGTTAAATATTTTTTAAATGTAATAATACGTATCACATCCACAATCACACAGAATAATTTTTATGACACAGTCAGTTTCAGTCTGAAACCGACCAATATCACTTTTGCATGAAAACCCGGCGTACTTAATTGATCTCTACAGGTTTAATGAATCACTTCATAAATGTGAAAATAATTGGCCATGCATTTTGGGAGCAATATCCCCCTTATAAACACCGACTGATGTACAATGTGTTGTGAATTGCTCGAAGACCTAAGACGCAGTTCTATGTCTTAATTAAGTTGTCATTGCTAGTCAAATACATGATCAGTTCATTTCATACTCGTGTGAACAATGCAGCCCGATGTCTGACGTAACAACGATAACGAGTATTATTGTAAACTTCTCCTCCTCCTTTCCCAACAACTTAATATTTGCAACTCTGAGTGACCGAGACACAGGACAGCAATCACTAGTGAATATTAAAATCATGCAGGTTGGATCGTTTGGCCACTAGTTAAACACTCTGTGTATGAGTTATAAACCTTGTCTGTAGACTGGGAAAAAATAGTTGTGAATAATGGTGGACCCTATTTTTGTCTTTAGTCTCCATGAACAAAAAAGCAAACTCCTAAGTCCTCTATCGTCCGCTTACATCAAGACGGTCGAGTTCAGACAAACCGACTGTGTTGTAAAAATTAAATCAGCTAAGAGCTATTATTATGATATTCAAAAGACAGATCCATTATATTTGACCTCACAACACATTCTGCAGTAGATGGTAAGCGATATCAATAACTCGTTAGTTCAGCCAGGCAGCACCGAATCCACCAGATGCAGCCGGAGGTGGATTGGCGTCGTACAAGTACCTCGTAACAGCGAAAAAACCTCGCGTACTCACCGGCCGACAGAGCGGTGCTCGTCCACGCAAACGAGTGCTGCCACCACCTGTCGCTTCGCGTACGCTCTGGCACCTCCTGCGACGCCAGCCGGGCGGCCTACGGTCGGACACAGTGCGCGCCTGAAAGACGACGACCCGCGTAGCTCGGCAGCCCGGGCTCGCGTAGCCAGTGGCGGCGGCGGCGACGTCGACGGCGACGGCGCAGCGGCCGAGCACGGGCGGAAGCAGCGGCGCGCCCAGCCACACTGCCCGCGGAGCCCAGTCGCCGCCACCTGGAGCCCGGCACTGCGCATGCGCGCTCCACGGCCTAGTGCTCCGACGGTAAATGTTAATGCGCGCTGCCGGAAAGCATCCTCGGGGAACTGCACTACAACTCGGGTCACCGGTCGAGCAGTCCACCAGCTAATTGCGCACTTCGAGCAGCACCCTCTGTGTGCGAGGAAGAGTCTGCAAATAATCTTAAAAGTTGGCCGCACAAATTTCACCACGTACTTTTCTTCGACCAAAGACAACTTCGATAAGATCCATATTTACACTCTGCGAGCGAGGTTGGGGTACTTCTGGAGGCACCATCTTTTCCCATCCTCCCTGTGCCGCTCGTGAATCCCGCGTGGGAAGAATTTTTGAGGATAAACCGTAGTAGTTCTAATTTCTCTTATTCACACGTTGTGGCCGTTTAGTCAGACGTATTTGGAAGAAGTAATGTTGACCCGTCTCTTTTGGAACGTACGATCCCAGAGTTTTAACAATAAGCCTTTTTGAGGTGTAAAATACCTCTTTTGCTTTGTTGTTGCGCCTGACCCCGGAGTTTTTTAAATATCTCTGTAACGTTTTCGTTCTGAGTAAACGATCTCCTGGCGAAATGCGCCGCTAGTCGTTGTATCTTCTCTGTCACATCTGTTTACCCTACAAGTGTACACCAGGGTCAGTCTGACCCTGGAGTATTTTGTTTGTTACTGTGCATGCGCCACGACACATACACAGCACGTTGCCACCGTGCAAATTCAACCTCGAATGAGACCTAGTGGAGGACGGATGTTCAAAATTGTAAGATATTCTTGTTTAGTTAATATGACAGAAATGTGGAGTACAGATTGTGTTGCTATTTAGTCTTTCTTTCTTTCTTTGTCTGAGTATTGTTGGGTTGTTTTTGAGGGAGGATACCAGACAGCGAGGTCATCAGTCTCAGCGGATTAGGGAAGGACGGGAAAGGAAGTTGGCCGTGCCCTTTCAAAGGAACCTTCGCGGCATTTGCCTGGAGCGATTTAGGGAAATCACGGAAAACCTAAATCAGGATGGCCGGACGCAGGATTGAACCGTCGTCCTCCCGAATGCGTCTGAGCCTTGACCCACAGTTACGCAGGATCGGCCATGGTTAATCGGATGTGGCATGGTAAGTTTAAGGGGTGGCTAGATGCCCTTCCTGCCGGTACCCCGTACCCCCCCCCCCCCCCCAGGAAAGAATTAGTGTACCCCAGCTGTCTGCGTCTAATGTAAACCGTGGAATATTGCGAATGTGTTGCAAATGTCAGCGAGCCGTGTAACTGAGGCGGAACGTGGGGACCAGCCCGGTTTTCACCTAGAGGGATGTGGAAAACCACCTAAAAACCACATCCAGGCTGACCGGCACACCAGCCCTACGTCGTTAATCCGCCGGGCGGATTCGATTCGGGGCCGGCGCACCTACCCGAGTCCAAGAAGCAGCGCGTCAGCGCTCTCGGCTATACTGGCGGGCGTGTTGCTATTCAGTCGCTCAGTGTGAAATACATTTACGTGGAAATCGGACATATGAATGACACTTTACTAGCGGAAGAAAAACTTAATCATGATAGTGACGTAAATGATTTTCCTGATCAACGTGGTTCTGAAGGTGATGCTTCTGCAGGATTTATGGACAATACGGAAACTGATTAGTCCGCCGAATCTTCAGACAGCGATGAAGAAAATACAATCGTTCACGCTAAGAACGGACATTGTTGGAACATAGCTGCCCCTAACAGAAGCCATTTGCTGATAACTTTGTAGTCCATATTCCAAGAGTGTGGAAATAATGAGTGAATGGGCTTACGAATAAATGATGTTCCAAAATGTGTAATATTTGCATTTCATTAAATGAATAGCATCTTCACCTAATTAAACTGCCATTAAAAGCTTTAAAGACGCATCATTTTCAAGTTTCAACTTCGAAAACTTCCATGGGAGTTTTATCTTTGTCTCGAATTTTGGATGCATAAACACTAATATTGATTGAAAAAGAACTTAAGAGAGGTGAAATAGAATACGTTCCATATTCGAGAGTCAAATTTCATCAAAAAAATTCTATATTCAGGCAGTTCCTCCAGAAAATAGTTGAGGGTAACTGTGAACTTGGTGTACAATTCCTGTGACAGTTTCACAGGTGTACACGACTAGAGTTAATACAACCTGAAAACTGTCCCAAACTGATGAACAGTAACTAAAGAATCTGTCGAAGAAGTGTTTCGTAAATGACTTCTTTCGTCGGTGAATTACATTTCCCGAATATTCTCCCAACGATTGTCAGTTTCATATCTGCCTTTCCTACAAATTGTTTTATGAAGATATTCCACTTTAGGGCGCTCTGGCAAACTGGATATCTCCTAGCTATTTTACGATAATAACTACCTCCACTGATTTGTCCGCAATAGTTCAGTCTAGAAGCACTGGGTTTCTTCGTCTATATCCACGCAATTCAGTACATTTATTTACGTTCAGCGTGAACTGGAAGTCCCTACACCTATTACCGATCCTCTGCAGGTCTTCTTGCAATTCACGACGGTTGACTGGCGTTGCTTCCGTCATATAGGAAACTGCAGCGCCTTCGAACATCCTACTAGATGTGACGATTTTATATGTATATTGTAAATAGTAGCAGTTGTATCAATCGTCCTTGGAGTATCAAAATTACCTTAACATTTGTCGTTTCAGTTGTACTAAGAGCGACATGTTCAGTTATATGTGCAAGGAAGTCATGAATCAAATCGTAAATCCGGTCTGATACTCTGTAAGGCTGTAGTTTTGTTGATGTTATTCCGTTTTCTTTTTTCATTAATCGTCATTGCGGAAGCGTATGGAATGCCTTCCGAAAGTCAGTGAAGAGATTATCAGCTCTGACATTGTCATGTGCTCTGGATTTCATGAGCAAACAGAGCGAGCAGAGTTTCATAATATCTGCCTTTGCGGAATCCAATTTGATTTTATGCAATAAATTTCTTGTGTAGTTCTAGACGTGATACAAGGTTATCGAAAGAGTACGGAAGGATTCCAAAATTTTGTTACACAAATCATACAGAATTAGTAGAATGTCGTATTTAAGAATCATAGAGAGTTGTTGCTGAAATAAATCTTTATTAACTACTAGTTTCGGTCAGATTGTAGCATCAGGTATCATAAAAGTGTTTGTAACGCTCCTTCTGTGGCGCCAAATAAAGTAAAAGCCATCCTGGGCCTCTGCCATGAGTAGTAAAAGGCTGCATAAGAGTTATTTGTTAAATGCATTTTTACAGTAAACTGACCTCCGTGAAGTGCCGTAATCAGATTCTACACTTCTATGCGAGAAACACAGTAAGAGGTCGACCGCTTACATGCTAGTGTAAATTATATTATAATATGTTATTATGATCAGATGATAGGTCATTAATAAAGACTTATTTCATCAACAGCTCTTGACAACTCTGAAATACTGAATATAATACTTACTTACGAGTTGTAGCCTACAAAATTGACAATTTACACTGCAGTGATCACAAGTGTGCAAGCTTCTATAAACATCAAGTGGATTTGGATTTCTGTACTATTAGTTGCTCTCTAAATGTCAGAACGATAGTTACTCCAAGACGATATCTTCCGATGCATCTCAATAGTTTCAGTTATAATTGCTTCTCTGCGTTTTCGTTAGCTGATTTGGATAATGTTTCCGCTGTAAACAGTGTTCTTACAGCATTCGCGAAATGAAATGGTGGAGACCAAGGGACTGAGCCACAGTCCCATGCACGAGCTGAGACCCTTCAGTTTATTTCCTGAATGAATCTGCTATCGCTGCCGGTTTTTGTAAATAAAGCCTGTAAGCATATCGGTTCGAAAGAACCATTGAGTGGGACTTCGCAGGACACCACCAGGCTCTTTCATGTGTTTCTCAGCACGAGATACTTTTTGTGGAATGTCGATTTCTACGAACAGTTGGAAGGTCTCACCATGGACAGCCCACTTAATCGGTTGATGTCACACAACATCTCCCAATTGTTGAAATATGAGAGGTGGAACAGTAACGTGGCCACCACGTTCTCCAGGCCTCAGAAGTATGGTTTTCTTTTAGTGGTAGGAGATGAAGCATTTTGTGTACGAGACACCAACTGACACTCTTGAAGCGCCGCATGCCCGTTTGGCTGAAGATGGAGCCATTATTCATCAATCACGTGCTTGTTTTAAGCGTCTTTGACAATCATTAAAACACAGATCTCAGCTGTGCATTAATGGAAACGGATGATATTTTCAGCAACATGTCTAAACCAGTACCCATCACACAGCTGTTTGCATACCGTCTCTGCACATTACTAGCGTCAAATCATTGAACCTGTGATATTTTTGTCACATAAAATACGTGTTTCTTTAGATCTTCTTTAAACGCTAAAGTTCTGTAAGCATAATTGTTATACACCCCGTAATTACAAAATTGATCTGTTCAATAAACATTATGGGTATAATTTGTATTCGATATTATCTAATTTTTGTCATTTATGCCAATATTAGACAGCAGTATCGCTAATGAAACGAAACATCATGACCAACTGCTTAATAGCTCGTTGGTCAACATTTCGAAAGCAACGGAGGTACGATAGTGCAAGTCACGGCTTAGACAAGTCCTTGGAAGTCCTGAAAGTATTTGACAGGACCTGTCTACGCACAGAGCATGCAGTTCCCATAAACTAAGGGCTGGTGGTTTGTGGACACGGAGCTGATGCCCTACGCCGTGCCACATGTGCTCCATCAGAATAAGATCAACTGAACTAGTAACCCAAAACATTGACGAAAGTTCATTGATATCCATCTCAAACGGCCGTAGGACGATTCTGTCTTGATAATATGGAGAGTTATTCTGCTGGAAGATGTCACAGTCATGTCAGCATCGGCCGCTGTGGACGAGCGATTCTAGGCGCTTCAGTCTGGAACCGCGTTGCTGCTACGGTCGCAGATTGGAATCCTGCCTCGGGCATGGACGTGTGTGATGTCCCCAGATTAGTTAGGCTTAAGTAGTTCTAAGTCTAGGGTACTGATGACCTCAGATGTTAAGTCCCATAGTGCTTAGGGCCATTTGAGCCATGTCAGCATCGTTCATGAAAGGGGGCAGCTGGCCCGAAATAGTGTTCTCATACCACACAGCTGTCATCGTCCCTTTCAGTATTGCAGCAGGTCCCATGGGGCAGCCCATGTGATTATCCTCCATAGCATAATACAGCGAACACTAGCCTCCATCCGGTATGTGGTGCATGTCTCGAGCGGTTGTCTCTTGGGCTGACAACAAATCCGGATACGGCCATCCACCTGGTACAACGAAAAACATGGTTCACCCGATCAGGCGACACGTTTCTGTTGCTCCGTGGTCCAACGTTGATTATCTGGTGTCTACTGCTATTGAAATGACCACTTTGGGAGGTATGGGTCATCTGCTGGGAAGTCAAATGTTCAACAATTTATGCTGAACGGTGAGCCCAAAAACACTTGTGCCTCCACCAGCATTATGTTCTGTCCTCAGATCGACATTCGTGTGCTTAGCGGGACAGACTCCATCCTACATGTGCTGCGATGAGGCGTGGACGTCCGGAACCTGGTCGCCTACACCTCTTTTCACCGTCGTTCGAAACTACGCTAACTGACGAGCACCTTTGTTATTTCCGAGATGCTCGTCCCCAGGCGCCCTATCATTACGGTCTCGTTCGTTAAACCTTATGTCAGTGTGTTTCCCCATAATCGTTCGTTCTTATTCTCATTATATACTTTCCCTACTGCGTCATGTGCCAGGAACATCATTAGTGGCAGCTAGCCTCGCGGTGGGCAGTGAACATAATGTTTCACTAGGGTGGTCCATAAGTTCGTAGCCTTTTTGTTTTGCGTGTCGGTATTCCGGTCGCTGTGGGTATACTTACCGACTGTCATTTTTTATTTGTAGGTAACACTAGATTTTTTCATTTACAGATAGTGAGTGTAGTTGAAGACGCTCAGAAAATGGAGAGCCAAATGGAAAAATTGCAAAATTTCCTACATTCTTCTGTTTCAGTTCAGTAGAGAAGTGACAGCATTGGAGACAGACAGAAACATTTGCGACTTATGTGGGGATAATGCCGCCGGTCAGAACACTGCTAGCAAATGGATTTCTCGTTCTGAGGAGTATCGTTTTGACATTAATGACTCTTCATGTTCATGAAGACCTCCTGGGTTTGAAGAAGGTCGTTTAAACTAATTAATTCACAATAAACCACATCAGTGTACTCGAAATGTGATGAACCGTGATTATTCGACTGAAATGTGATCATTCCACCTTCGTGGGCCATTTTCATGCGGTGGGAATGTTGAAAACTCGTGTGTAGGAGTATGAGTACTGAATGATCTAAGCCAAAATCACAAAAACCAGCGAGTGGACACAAGTGCTTCTCTGCTTGCTCCTTATCAACTGGCTCGTGAACAACACAGACCATACCTGTCCTGTACAGTTACTTGTGACGAGAAATGGTGTCTATGTTAGCACAAGGAAAAGTAAGGAATGGTTGAAGCTAAAAAGAGCAGCAACTTCCCGTAAAAATACCCGCGCGTATCCACAAAATATAATGTTATGCATCTGATGGATCAGCGACGATGTGGTGTACTACAAATCGCATCCCTCACGTGTAACAATCATTGCTGGCATTTATTGCCCACAACTGAGACATCTTGCAGACCCAATCGAAGAAAAACGACCCGTAACACTGCGAGAAATGAAGCTATTCCACGATAAGGGCCGTCCTCATTCTACTAGACTGACGAAAACACAATACAGGACTTGGGTTGGGAAGTCATTCCACACCCACCATATTCACTTAATCTTGCGCCCTCAGATTTTCATCTTTCCGCTCTTTGTCGAACAACTTTCAAGGAACTCCGGATGAAAATATGCTCCGAATACGCCTCGACGAGTTCTTCGCCTCAAAACAATGTGATTTCGACAGTCACTGAGTAGAAGAAAAGTTACCCCATCGTCGGCAGACTGTTGTAAATGGAGAGGAAGAATATATAACTGATGATTAAAGTCTCTGTTTTGTGTATCTGTTGTGTTTATAAAACTTACGGAACAACGGTATGAACATCTTCACCAACCCCATTTATGAAACACAGGGACAAAAAGTCACGCGAAGGGTTGACTCATTGGGATATCTCTTGTGCATAATGCCCGAACGTTACGAATATCTGTTGCATGTGGAGCCACTGTAGACAGGATATCGGATCATTCTATCACAGGCATGTGTACAGCGAACACAGCAGCACATCGCCATGTAATCGACTTTGTGAAACAGTAACCGGTGCAAGGCACATTGGCCGGAGGGCACACATGAACTAAAGTTTCCGAGGTCAACATTGTCTGAGGTACCTTCAATATCGCAGAGACAATGTTTTCACACTTGTTAACCATGCACAGGATGACTACAATGTTTACGAACATACATCACGTCGCGTCTCAGATGAACAGTCTGATGTGGGTCGTATCACCACAGATTTGAATGTGAGTCGTCAGGTACCCATCTCCGCTGGGACTGTACAGGTACAAATGATCCCAGAGACATTAACAGTCGACTAACTCATGTCCTTGTCTCCTCTCCGTCTGTGGGCATTCTATTTTTATATGTTCGGAAATATCACGAGAGGGACATAATTGTGTTAATGGACCCAGTCGTTTGGGGGATAGGTTCATCTACATCTACATCCACTTGGATACTCTGCAAATCACATTCAAGTGCCTGGCAGAGGTTTCATCGAACCATCTTCACAATTCTCTATTATTCCAATCTCGTACAGCGCGCGGAAAGAATGAACACCTATATCTTTCCGTACGAGCTCTGATTTCCCTTATTTTATCGTGGTGATAGTTCCTCCCTATGTAGGTCGGTGTCAACAACATATTTTCGCATTCGGAGGAGACAGCTGGTGATTGGAATTTCGTGAGGAGATTCCGTCGCAACGAAAAACACCTTTCTTTTAATGATTTCCACCTCAAATCCTGTATCGTTTCTGTGACACTCTCTCCCATATTTCGCGATAATGCAAAACGTACTGCCTTTCTTTGAACTTTTTCGATGTGCTCCATCAGTCCTATATGGTAAGGATCACACACCGCGCAGCAGTATTCTAAAAAGAGGATGGACAAGTGTAGTGTAGGCAGTCTCCTGAGTAGGTCTGTTACATTTTCTAAGTGTCCTGACAATAAAACGCAGTCTTTGGTTAGCCGTCCCCACAACATTTTCTGTGTGTTCCTTCCAATTTAAGTTGATCGTAATTGTAATACCTAGGTATTTAGTTACATTTACGGCTTTTATATTAGACTGATTTATCGTGAAACGAAAGTTTAACGCGTTCCTTTTTGCACTCATGTAGATGACCTCACACTTTTCGTTATTTAGGGTCAACTGCCACTTTTCGCACCATTCAGATATCTTTTCTAAATCGTTTTGCAGTTTGTTTTGATCTTCTAATGACTTCATTAGTCGATAAACGACAGCGTCATGTCCAAACAACCTACGACGGCTACTCAGATTGTCTGCAACATCGTTTATATAGAAGGAACAGCAATGGGCCTATAACACTACCTTGGGGAACGCCATAAATCACTTCTGCTTTACTCGATGACTTTCCGTCAGTCACTACGAACTGTGTCCTCTCTGAGAGAAATCACAAATCCAGTCACATAACTGAGACGGTATTCCATAAGCACGCAATTTCACTACGAGGCACTTGTGTGGTACAGTGTCAAAAGCCTTCCGGAAATCCACAAATACGGAATAAATCTGAAATCCTTTGTCAATAGCACTCAACACTTCATTTGAATAAAGAACTAGTTGTGTTTCACAGGAACAATGTTTTCTAAACTCATGTTGACTGTGTGTCAATAGACCGTTTTATTCGAGGTAATTCATGATGTTCGAACACAATATATGTTCTAAAATCCTACTGCATATCGACATTAACGATATGGGCCTGTAATTTAGTGGATTACTCCTACTACCTTTCTTGAATATCGGTGTGACCTGTGCAACTTTCCAGTCTTTGGGTACTGATCTTTCTTCGAGCGAATGGTTGTATATGATTGTTAAGTATAGAGATAATGCATCAGCCTTCTCCGAAAGGAATCTAATTGGTTTACAGACCGGGCCAGAAGATTTGCTTTTATTAAGTGATTTAAGTGAGGATATTTATTTCTACGTTACTCATGTTGACAGTTGTTCTTGAATCGAATTCTGTAATATTTACTTCGTCTTCTTTTGTGAAGGCATTTCGGAAGGCTGTGTTTAGTAACTCTGCTTTCGCAGTTTGTCTTCGGTAGTATCACCACTGCTATCACGCAGGGAAGGCATTGATTGTATCTTGCCGCTAACATACTTCACATACGACCAGAACCTCTTTGGAATTTCTGCCAGGTTTCGAAACAAAGTTTCGTTGCGGAAACTCTTATATGCATCTCGCATTGAAGTCCGCGCTAAATTTCGAGCTTCTGTAAAAGATCGCCAATCTTGGGGATTTTGCGTCTGTTTAAATTTGGCGTGTTTGTTTTGCTATTTCTGCAATGATGTTCTAACCCGTTTTGTGTACCGAGGAGGATCATCTCCGTCGTCTGTTAATTTATTTGGTATAAATCACTCAATTGCTGCAGATACCATTTTTTTGAATTTGAGCCACATCTGGTCTACACTTATATTACTAATTTGGAATGAGTGGACATTGTCTCTTAAGAAGGCGTCAAGTGAATTTTTATCTTTTGAATAGGTACATTTTTCGATTATTTTTCGATTACAATATTCAATCTCGCTACGACAACTCTGTGTTCACTAATCCCTGAATCGGTTTTGGTGCTCGTTATTAACTCCGGATTATTTGTTGCTAAGAGGTCAAGTGCCTTTTCACAACCGTTTACTATTCACGAGGGCTCATGAACTAACTGCTCGATATAATTTTCAGAGAATGCGTTTAGCACAATTTCGGATGATATTTTATGTGTACCTCCGGAATTAAACATGTATTTTCGCCAACATATCGAGGGTACATTAAAGCCACCAGCAACTATTATCGTATGAGTCGGGTACGTGTTTGAAATCAAACTCAAGTTTTCTTTGAACCTTTCAGCAACTGTTACTAGTTGCTGTTAAATGGCTGTACAGAGTTAGTTCAAGGAATAATAGTTTTAGAATGTAATTTCCAGTAAGCAATCGGTTTTCTTGAAGTGAAATTTTCAGTATAAAAAGTGTGTGCCTTAGTATCTAAGCATTTTAGTATTTAGGTTTAATGATTGTGGGAAGTGCTTTTCTAAAGGTCCACCCTGGCCAAATATTTTTAGCTTCCTTGAAGTTATCTACTGGGCCTTTTGTCTTTTAAAAACGTAATGAATGAGGGTGTAGTCCAGCATTGTTTAAGTGGAGTAATATTTATTTTAGGAAGCAACTTAAACAGTAGCAAGAAAGTAGGCAAAATTCTGACCTGCTTTTCCAATATTTCACTGTTCCATTGCCTGGCTAGGCTGTCGATCATTAGTACCTGTTTTAAATCCCTAAATGAACTTGGAACTGAGATGTGCTAGCTTTAGTATAATATTATTCATACTGTGTTTCTATCTGACCGCTGGGTAAAATCTTAGGAAAAGAATTGAATAGTCTGATTTATTTATCCATTAGACACAACACACTGTCAAATCCTGTAAAAAGGGTAACTCTATTGATTACACTATCCTCCCATAGTGTACTTGATTTGGAAGTTAAACTAAATTTTAGTAAGACGGTTATACGAGGCAACCTAGAAACAGGGTTTCTGTTATTTAGGTACGAGTACATTAAATTGGAATAGTAGTTGTAGGGTTGTAAGCTTTTATAATTCAAATTCCGCTTATTCCTAAAGATTTATTATTTCGCTTAAAAAAAAGTGTACAATTCCAGGTGAGCGTATGTGATGCCATGACCATAACCAAAGCACAAAGCCAGACGTTGTTGTTGCAGGTGGAAACCTTAATGTCAGGTGCTTTTTGCATAGCAAATGTACGTGACTCTCTCCCACGTTAGGCCGGCCGTGGTGGCCGAGCGGGTCTAGGCGCTACAGTCAGGAACCGCGCGACCGCTACGGTCGCAGGTTCGAATCCTGCCTTGGGCATGGATGTGTGTGATATCCTTAGGTTAGTTAGGTTAAGTAGTTCTAATTTCTAGAAGAATGATGACCTCAGAAGTTAAGTCCCATAGTGCTCAGAGCCATTTCTCTTCCACGTTACTGAAGCAAACAAACTCCTCTCTCATGTCCCCAATTATACTACCTCAAAAAGTAGTATAAAAGGATGCTTTATAGGTAAGAAGTAAATTCTACACGTACGAAGCCTCGGGCACAGCTACAATTGAAGACCCAAGCAACACCGGGTTTCTCAGCCAGTCTGTCATAAGAAGTCACCCTTTTCCTGCCGAAGGCCTTGTCAACGAGGGCGGAGGACTGGACAGAGACTCAGGGCACTCTCTTGCCCTCGGGGCGTGAAACTGCCCATAAACCCCAGAATATTAAGCAATGATCAATGGCAGGAGGATAAAAAAATGGTTCAAATGGCTCTGAGCACCATGGGACTTAACTACTGTGGTCATCAGTCCCCTAGAACTTAGAACAACTTAAACCTAACTAACCTATGGACACCACACACATCCATGCCCGAGGCAGGATTCGAACCTGCGACTGTAGCAGTCGCGCGGTTCCGGACTGCGCGCCTAGAACCGCTAGACCACCGCGGCCGGCAGGAGGATACAGAAGGCAATGCAAACCACTGCATTGAAGTCACATAATGAGTATCCACAGGATATGTGGCCTGTAATAGGAAAAAAGTGTCGTGATGATCTTGGCAAAAAATTCCAGACTAGTCTCCCATTCGGATCTCCGGATGGGCTGACATAGGGAAGACGACAAGGAGACAAAGATTCAATAACCAAAGAAAGGATAACGTTCTACGAATCGGGACGTGTAATGTCAGAAGTTTGAACGTGATATTGGAGCTATACAATCAGAAAAGAAAAATGCTGAGGATCAAACTAATATAATGGGGGCAGTTAGGTGAATTGGTAACATGTCTGGACAGATGAGTATAGGTTCATATCATCAGCAGCAGAAAATGAGAAAAGGGTATAAGGGTAGTAAGATTCGTTATTACAGGGAATGTAGGTCAGAGAGTGAATTACTGTAAACAATTCAGTGATAGAATTGTTTCTCCTCATAATTGACAGAAATCCAACACAAGGTGACGTCGCAGGCGGAAGATAAGGAGACAGAGTAAGTATATGAGGATGTTGAGCATGTAATTCTCTTTGTAAATGGGATATTGGAATGCTGTTGCTGGGAAAGGAAGTGAAGGAAGGGTTACGCGAGAATATTGGGTTAGTAGTAGAAATAAGACAGGAGAAAGGGTGACTTGAGTTCTGCAACAAATTTAACCTAATAATAGCGAATATTCCGTTCAAGAAAAACCTAACAAAGAGAAGATATAGACCCAGATCACAATTTAGTGATGATGAAGAGTAGGTTGAGGCTTTAGAGACTAGTCAGGAAGAATCAGTGTTCAAAGAACTGGTATTCGGAAGTACTAAGGAAGGAAGGGATACGCGTGAAATTGAGTGAGTCTATGATTCGCCGACAGGGAGTAGTTCAGTAGGTACTTTTGATCAAGAGAAATAGACACCTCTGAAAACGGCAATCACAGAAGTTCTAAATAAAAACATAGATACAAGGTATGTAACTGCGACGAAACCATTGGTATCGGAGAAACACATCAGCTGATCGACGAAGGTAGGAAGTACAAAAATGTTGAGGGAAATTCGGGAATACAGAAGTACAAGTCACTTAGGAGTGAAATAAACAGGAAATGGCTGCATGAAAAATGTGAAGAAATCGAACAAGAAATGATAGTCGGAAAGACTGTCTCAGTATATAGAAAAGTCATAACAAACTTCGGTGAACACTAAAGACCTTTACGCGGGGGAGGATTTGTCTCATGACGTGATGAAACAAGGGACAGAAGTCGATAGGGAAAATATAGACGATCTAGTGTTAAAATAAGGATCTAAAATATCTTTGGGAGACTTAAGCACAAACAAGGCAGAAGGAATACATAAATTTCATCGTAATATCTAAAATCATTGGGGGAAGAGGCATCAAATCGATTAATCACATCGTATGAGACAGGCGATGTACAGTCGGACTTAGGGGAAAGCGTCATCCACACACTTCCGAAGATTCCAAGAGTCGACAAGTGCGGGAATGATCACACAATAAACTTACCTGCTCATGCACACAAGTTCCTGACAATAATAATATGCAGAAGAATGAAAAAGAAAATTCAGGACATGTTAGATGACCATCAATTTGGTTTAGGAAAGGTAATGGCACTAGAGAGGCAGCTGAGGCAGCTCTGCCGTCACGGTTGACAAAGGAAGCAAGACTGACGAAAAATCAAGACTGGTTCATAGGATTTGTCGACTCGGAGAAAGCATCTGACAATGTAAATTAGTGCAAGATGTTCGAAATTCTGAGAAAGGTACAGGTAAGCTATAGCGAAAGACGGGTAATATACAATGTGTACGAAAGCCAAGAGGGAACAATAAGACTGGACGACCAAGAACAAAGTGACCGTATTTAAAAGTTTGTAAGAGAGGAAAGTGTTCTTTCACCCTTACTGTTCAATCTATACATCAAAGGTGCAGTGACGGAAATAAATGAAAAGTTTAAGAGTGGGATTAAAGTACAGGATGAAAAGATATTAGTGATAAAATTCGCTGGCGACATTGGTATCTCCAGTGACAGTGAAGGAGAATTACTGGCTCTGTTGACTGGAATGAACAGTCTAACGAGTACAGAATATGCACTGAGAGTAAACTGGAGAAAGGCGAATTGCAACTGAGAAAACAGAATTCAACATAATTTTTTTTAAATGCATGAAAACTAATAGAAATAGAGATAAGTAAAACCGAGTAAGTAAATTTAATCTTGAAGAAACTATACAAAAGAATGGACGGACAATCTGCAGTAGCTGTAAGAGTTAACCAAATGAAGAGATCATATGGTTTGAAAAACAATATGGACAACAAGAAAGCCAGTCTAGAAAAAGAAAAACTGAGACGTTATATCCCAGTGGTAAAACCAGAATATTCATATGGATGTGAATAATTAACGATGAACGAAAAGTTGGACATCAACAGAGGTAAATGAAGGAATGGGTGCAATACAAACTACAGATGGCTAGAAATAATGAAGTAATGATCTACAAAAATATTGAGAAAATATCAGTAGCAATGGCTAGAATAGGATTAATCTTTTTTGGGTAGCCCTACCGAATGAATGAGAAAAGTCTTATAAAACAAATATTCCTGTATCTCTGGGAGAAGAAATCGACAGTTGCACTGATTACAGAAATAAGGAAAGAATCAGAAAGAAACCGCATCAAAGAACTGGAAATAACAGATAGAACCCTTTTTAAGAATAAAATATTTAATTTAGAAAGCTTTCAATGCAGAAGACATAAGAAATTGGGAACATCACGGACAGAAGAAACTGAAAGAGAGGGTGGCGAGAATATGAAGGAGCACTGGAAAAGTAGGAAACAACGCAAAGAAAGAAAGGAATTGAAGGTGTTATGTGATTCTAGTTGGTCAATACATAGGTAAAAGAAAGGTTCGGGAGTGAGATTAAAATCTAGGATGGAAAGATATCAGTGATAGATTCATTGTTCAAATTGTTGTCCTCAATTAAAGTGCAGAAGAATTACCTGTTGACCGAAAAGAACAGTCTAATGAATAAATAACATGCATCGAGAGTAAACTAGAAAAGACGATGATAATGAGAAGAAGTAGAATTGAGAATAGCGAGAAAGGAATAGCTTCTACAGTCTTAGAGGCTAAAACTGTTGGAGAAAATATAGCTTTCAATACATCCAACCAACAATTGAGACATACGGTACAAGTGCAAGTGTTAATCCACAGTGAAAAAGTCAGCACAGGATACGAATTCGTGGCAGCTGCATCAAATTCATCAAAAGAAAAAAAAAATGTGTGAACTGAATCTCGTCAGATCTCAATCATAGGTTCCAATATCCCTCCTACGCGAACTTAGAAATCGTTACCAGATACTAGACTACGTTACACACATTATGACACAATGTTGATATACTTAACACAATGGAGATCAACTATCTGAAATTTGGCCCTAACATGAAATCCTAAGATGAGGCATTGCTATCAGATCCGATAACAACTGTATTTTAAAAATCATTCTGATAATGAAACTGAGATGAAGGGAACACTACCTTCTTTAAATGAGATTAAAATCAAAATAAACGTATTTATTACAAAATTTCGACTTTGTACACGAGAAAACCAACAGACTGATAAATAAGAACCTAACATGATCGACTATTTATTAGCACAAGTATTATATCCAAGGGAAGAAAAATGGATTTAAGAAGGACAATGGGCTCAACCTGCACATTCGCTCAGTGATGTGAATAAACCATAAGAATCTTCATTTTACTATGCAGGGGGTTGCTTGTGCAGGCCAAAATGAAAAGAACCTTTTTGGTAACTGGAATCTAACGGCAGTGCGGCGTCGGTGTACCCTAATAAAAAGTTAAACTACCCCCAACGAGCCGGTGCTGCACAATATACTCACCAACCTGTTCTCACCTCGATGGACATAAAGATGTGGGGCAGCAAGAGATCTGCACCTGCCGGGAATCTGCAGATCGCGCTAAGTCGTCGGCACGACTTCCCAGCGCAGAACACCAGAATGATCGCCCTCTCAGCGATCGAGCATGTGCAGTCGCCTCTAAAGTCGACTGATACCAGAGTGTTCACGATCATTTGTCCCTGCACCCGACTCCCCGTTTTGCGCCAATAGAATGTTATTTACTTCTGTCCAATGATCGGTCTCTCCATGAATAGTGAGTTGCCTCCAGATGTTGGCAGATGGCGGGCCAGCCCCTAACACTCAAACCAGCCAGCCGGGCACCGGGCAGTACTGCTCGCCACAACACAGAAAATCCCGTCCTTCTCCACAAACCCCTCTCGAGTGTCTCTGCCACCCGCGTAAGCCAGGGAGCGAGCCCCATTACTACCAGTGATGTGTGCCTCGGCCGCTCCCTAACACCTGTGCAAATGAACTACAAGGCTCCCACGAATTCTCTTGGCCGAAGCGACATACGTCCAGCCAGACAACCCCCGCAATTTTATTCTAATTCAATACTCACAATCAAGTACGGTAATCAGAGTTAAATAAAGAAATGAGAATGAGGTGTCCCGCATATCTCCAGTAATGACAAGGATAAATTCTGTTAGCTTATTAACGGAATAAGGCAAACCAGACGGCTTGTAACTTTTCAAGGTCACTGGAGATTGTCTGCGAATGAAAGAATATAAATGCATCTGGCAACCAAATGAATAGCGTTTCATTTAGCTGTAGAGACGGAATCTGTATAACAAGGACATGTTTGTAGATAATGAATATTTCAAAAATACGATAACAACGGCGAGTGTGTTGCTGCTTCCCTTGATGCCGCGCCTGACAGACTGGTATGCCATCACTCTCCAGTTAGTACCATCGATGAATTTTTGAGTTAATCAGATTGGAAAGACGTACCCGTGTCTATTATACAAGCTGAGTTTGGCATGATGCCAGACGGGTTAGAGGCACTGTTGCTGCCAGAGTTGGCAGCTGTGGCATCCATAGACAATTAACAGAATATTATAGACACGATGTTATGAATATAAGTGCAGATATTGCTGTTGATGACTGAGGACAGTGTACTGAACAGCATTACATAATTATTTGCTAAATTTGTGGACTAACAAATATAGTATTACGAGTAGTATGGTTTTAAGTTGGTTGTTACCAAGAAGTGTGGCACAAGCAAGGAGTTAATGTTTATTTTCCACTGGCCAGCAGGTCAGGTATGGAAGTCTGGACGTGTGGACAAAAAACGGAAAGTCTGTGCTACAGCCGTCCTACGCTGATATTTCTACAACTGTGCTAAAAACATCAGGTTCATCGCTTACTAAATTACGTGATATGCTTGCGTGAAGGCAGATAGCAGAACAGAGAAAAGTGGGTACATATTAAGGCACCAGTTATCGCAATATTTGTACTTATACCTCTACCACCCTGTATGCAGTACATCATATGAAAGTAATATTAATTCAATTTAGTGTCTTAGGTATTTCAGACAAGAGCAATGTATTATTAGTTATGATTATCTGCAGGTTATCTTTCTTTGGCTATCGTCTTCGCATTCAGCGACGTAAGAAATACTTTCATTGTAGTATATTCGCTTCGTCTTTAATGGAAAATGGAACGCCAACACAAAACTGTATCTGCACTGTCTCAAAAACGTAGCAGACTACAATATTAAATAACATACCTCTACAGATCCTTCTAGTAACGCGGGATTTTTTCTCCGATGTCTTAACAGATTTCCTGCCATCCAGTCCCTTCTTCTTGTCAGTGTTTCCCATATATTCCTTTCCCCACCGGTTCTCCGGAGAATCACCTCTTTCCTTACCTTATCAGTCAAACTAATTTTCAACATTCTTCTGTGGCACCACATCTCGAAATTTCGATTCCCCTCTTTTCCGCTTTTCTCACAGTTCATGTTTCACTACCATACAATGCTGTGCCCCCAATTTACAATTCCAAAAATTTCCTCCTCATATTAAGACCTATGCTTGATACCAGTAGATTTCCCTTAGTCAGGAATGCCCTTTTTGCCAGTGCTATTAATGCCAAAGAAGCAGAATTCTTTCACTTCGTCTATTTCGTGGCCACCAAACATGATGTTAAGTATTTCACTGTTCTCACTTCTGCTACATTTTTTGCTGCTTCTCAATACATCCGTCTTTCTTCTATTTACTCTCAGCGCATACATTGTGCTCATTAGACAACTTATTCCATTCAACAGATCCTATAATTGTTGTTCTCTTTCTCTGAGAATAGAATGTCATCAGTGAATCGTATCATTGATATCCTTCCACATCGAATTTTTATTCCACTCTTGAACCTTTCTTTTATTTAGTCATTGCTTCTTAAATGTACAGATTGAACAATAGGGGTGAAAGATTGCATTCCTTACATCCTTTTTAACTCGATCACTTCGTTCTTGGTCTTTCACTCTAATTGTTTCCTCTTGGCCCTTGTATATATTGTGTATTACCCATCTTTCCCTGTACCTCACTCCTACGTTTCTCACAATTTCGAGCATCTTGCACCACCTGAGACTGCCGAACGCTTTTTCTAGGTCGACAGATCCTACGAACGTGTCTTGATATTTCTTTAGTCTTGATTCCATTAATTACTTCAACCAGTCTCTCCGGTTATTTACTTTTCCTAAAGCCAAATTGATAATCATCTATCACATCCTCAATTTTCTTTTCCATTCCACTGTTCTTATCAGCAACTTGTATGTACGAACTGTTAAGCTGATTGTGTGATAATTCTCGCAGTTTTCGGCTCTTGCAGTCTTCGGAAATGTGTGAATGATGTTTATCTGAAGTAAGTAAGTGACCTTAAATGGTTCTCCACACACAAATTAGACACAAGCCCCTGAGCGCTTATGTACTTGTCTAAATGCTACTATGTACTACTTTCAATGTGATCTATGTGGAGTTGTTGTCAGAGCAGGAGTAATTATCAGAATAGTCGCAATCCATAGCCAGCAGAGAGAAGAAGGCGAAGCTAATTCATGTTCCCTTGTCTTAAATAAATAAAAAGCAGAATTGCATCAAATGATGCGATTCTCAGTCTTAAGCAGCTACAGTGACCGCAGGGATTAATCAGTCTTAGCGAATGCATACTAACAGAGGAAATACTTTTGAAACATCGCAAAGCTTTGTAAACAAAATTTCCCCTAACAATTTAAAAATTGATTGTGCATCCTGCCTCCTATACTGTATGTACACAATAAGAAAAATTTCGTTTACTATCCTTCCAGGTGTGGCAGTTTCAACAGAAAGCAGCAGTTTTTTTATATAGGTCGAAGGCCGGTGCTACAGCAAACGCCCCTTTACATTTAGCTGCACTTCTCTGAAGTCACACCTGTAAACAAAGACAACGTGTTTGCAACGTTTCTGAGTACCTATTTCAGTAAGATATGTGTTGGAACCCCCCCATGAACCATGGACCTTGCCGTTGGTGGGGAGGCTTGCGTGCCTCAGCGATACAGATGGCCCTACCGTAGGTGCAACCACAACGGAGGGGTATCTGTTGAGAGGCCAGACAAACATGTGGTTCCTGAAGAGGGGCAGCAGCCTTTTCAGTAGTTGCAGGGGCAACAGTCTGGATGATTGACTGATCTGGCCTTGTAACATTAACCAAAACGGCCTTGCTGTCGTGGTACTGCCAACGGTTGAAAGCAAGGGGAAACTACAGCCGTAATTTTTCCCGAGGACATGCAGCTTTACTGTATGATTAAATGATGATGGCGTCCTCTTGGGTAAAATATTCCTGAGGTAAAATAATCCCCCATTCGGATCTCCGGGCGGGGACTACTCAAGAGGACGTCGTTATTAGGAGAAAGAAAACTGGCGTTCTACGGATCGGAGCGTGGAATGTCAGATCACTTAATCTGGCAGGTAGGTTAGAAAATTTAAAGAGGGAAATGGATAGGTTAAAGTTAGATATAGTGGGAATTAGTGAAGTTCGGTGGCAGGAGGAACAAGACTTTTGGTCAGGTGATTACAGGGTTATAAATACAAAATCAAATAGGGGTAATGCAGGAGTAGCTTTAATAATGAATAAAAAAATAGGAGTGCGGGTTAGCTACTACAAACAGCACAGTGAACGCATTATTGTAGCCAAGATAGATACAAAGCCCATGCCTACTACAGTAGTACAAGTTTATATGCCAACTAGCTCCGCAGATGATGAAGAAATAGATGAAATGTATGACGAGATAAAAGAAATTATTCAGGTAGTGAAGGGAGACGAAAATTTAATAGTCATGGGTGACTGGAATTCGTAAGTAGTAAAAGGGAGAGAAGGAAACATAGTAGGTGAATATGGATTGGGAGGAAGAAATGAAAGAGGAAGCCGTCTGGTAGAATTTTGCACAGAGCATAACTTAATCATAGCTAACATTTAGTTCAAGAATCATAAAAGAATGTTGTATACCTGGAAGAATCCTGGAGATACTAAAAGGTATCAGATAGATTATATAATGGTAAGACAGAGATTTAGGAACCAGGTTTTAAATTGTAAGACATTTCCAGGGGCAGATGTGGATTCTGACCACAATCTATTGGTTATTAACTGCAGATTGAAACTGAAGAAGCTGCAAAAAGGTGGGAATTTAAGGAGATGGGACCTGGATAAACTGAAAGAACCAGAGGTTTTACAGAGTTTCAGGGAGAGCATAAGGGAACAATTGACAGGAATGGGTGATAGAAATACAGTAGAAGAAGAATGGGTAGCACTGAGGGATGAAGTAGTGAAGGCAGCAGAGGGTCATGTAGGTAAAAAGACGAGGGCTAGTAGAAATCCTTGGGTAACAGAAGAAAAATTGAATTTCATTGATGAAAGGAGAAAATATAAAAATGCAGTAAATGAAGCAGGCAAAAAGGAATACAAACGTCTCAAAAATGAGATCGACAGGAAGTGCAAAATGGCTAAGCAGGGATGGCTAGAGACAAATGTAAGGATGTAGAGGCTTCTCTCACTAGGGGTAAGATAGATACTGCCTATAGGATAATTAAAGAGACCTTTGGAGAGAAGAGAACCACTTGTATGAATATCAAGTGCTCAGATGGCAACCCAGTTCTATGCAAAGGGAAGGCAGAAAGGTGGAAGGAGTATATAGAGGGTTTATACAAGGGCGATGTACTTGAGGACAATATTATGGAAATGGAAGAGGATGTAGATGAAGACGAAATGGAAGATGAGATACTGCGTGAAGAGTTTGACAGAGCACTGAAAGACCTGAGTCGAAACAAGGCCACGGGAGTAGACAACATTCCATTAGAACTACTGATGGCCTCTCCCAGAGCCAGTCATGACAAAACTCTACCATCTGGTGAGCAAGATGTATGAGACAGGCGAAATACCCTCAGACTTCAAGAAGAATATAATAATTCCAATCCCAAAGAAATCAGGTGTTGACAGATGTGAAAATTACCGAACTATCAGTCTAATAAGTCACAGCTGCAAAATACTAACGCGAATTCTTTACAGACGAATGGAAAAACTGGTAGAAGCGGACCTCGGGGAAGATCAGTTTGGATTCTGTAGAAATGTTGGAACACGTGAGACAATACTAACCTTACGACTTATCTTAGAAGAAAGATTAAGAAAAGGCAAACCTACGTTTCTAGCATTTGTAGACTTAGAGAAGGCTTTTGACAATGTTGATTGGAATACGCTCTTTCAAATTCTAAAGGTGACAGGGGTAAAATACAGGGAGCGAAAGGCTATTTACAATTTGTACAGAAATCAGATGGCAGTTATAAGAGTCGAGGGGCATGAAAGGGAAGCAGTGGTTGGGAAAGGAGTGAGACAGGGTTGTAGCCTCTCCCCGATGTTATTCAATCTGTATAGTGAGCAATCAGTAAAGGAAACAAAAGAAAAATTCGGAGTAGGTATTAAAATTCATGGAGAAGAAGTAAAAACTTTGAGGTATGACATTGTAATTCTGTCAGAGACAGCAAAGGACTTGGAAGAGCAGTTGAACGGAATGTACAGTGTCTTGAAAGGAGGATATAAGATGAACATCAACAAAAGCAAAACGAGGATAATGGAATGTAGTCAAATTAAATCGGGCGATGCTGAGGGAATTAGATTAGGAAATGAGACACTTAAAGTAGTAAAGGAGTTTTGCTATTTAGGGAGCAAAATAACTGATGATGGCCGAAGTAGACAGGATATAGAATGTAGACTGGCAATGGCAAGGAAATCGTTTCTGAAGAAGAGAAATTTGTTAACGTCGAGTATAGATTTAAGTGTCAGGAAGTCGTTTCTGTAAGTATTTGTATGGAGTGTAGCCATGTATGGAAGTGAAACACGGACGATAACTAGTTTGGACAAGAAGAGAATAGAAGCTTTCGAAATGTGGTGCTACAGAAGAATGCTGAAGATAAGGTGGGTAGATCACGTAACTAAGGAGGAGGTATTGAATAGGATTGGGGAGAAGAGAAGTTTGTGGCACAACTTGACTAGAAGAAGGGTTCGATTGGTAGGACACGTTTTGAGGCATCAAGGAATCACAAATTTAGTATTGGAGGGCAGCGTGGAGGGTAAAAATCGTAGAGGGAGACCAAGAGATGAATACACTAAGCAGATTCAGAAGGATGTAGGTTGCAGTAGGTACTGGGAGATGAAGAAGCTTGCACAGGATAGAGTAGCATGGAGAGCTGCATCAAACCAGTCTCAGGACTGAAGACCACAACAACAACAACATGTGTTGGAATCTCTCGAGCTGATGATGTGTTTTGTAGCCATTGGCAGGCAGAGACTACCTCCATAACAAGAACTGATGAGTGTATGTGTCTTCTTCATTCGATTCTTTAAGTAAACAGCTAATATTTACAAGAGGATCCAAGTAAATGGAAAGTCCATACAACAGAAAGTCAAATGCGTCAACATACCACCATTCTGAAGTATCGTGAACACAAAAGGAGACATGCTTGTAAATTGGCAATAGATAAGTAACAAGAAAGGGTGACAAACGATAAATATTCGGCAGATGATGACAGATTCTTGTGCTCTGACTTAATGACGTAGTTCGAGAAAGAAACAGAAGTGGTTTGATGTTTCTGGCTATTACATAATTGTAACTGACCACTGACAAAGTGTCTTCTTGTCATAGACACTGCTATATATATTCTGACCTGAAGATAAATGGCGACGGTCGAAAGTGGCTATCCAGTTTCATCTATGAGATCTTGGCTATAGAGAATTTTACAAAAAGTTAATCTTCTTTGAAGTAATAGATCGCGTCTTTACACTAACAACGCCAGGTAACTACACAACAGAATCATTTGAACACCAGCATAACGTGTCACAGTTCTGTATTCACTGAAATAAGTTTACAAATAGTCACTTCATGTTTGGTCGCAACTTAATCATTTAGTTGACGATGAAGGGGGCGGGAATGAAGTATTGTCTCAGGAATCGTCACCAATTGAAGCGACAACTACAGAAATCAGTAGTGATCACTGCTACCAGTCCAAGGGGCACGTGATAATTTACGAGGATATACAAATAACAGTGGTGCCTCACGTTATTGGAAATTTGTCTTTGAGAAGGCAGCTGAACTTATGTTCGTGGATAATCCTATTCACAGAGACTACGGATTAGCATTAAGTAAGACGTAGTTGTTATACTTTTAGACACAGAAACCAGATATAATGAAGAATTTAGCCCAAACGTCTTGAAGAGAATTTTTGAGGTCTCATTCGCAGCAGCCAGGCATTTGCCTCGTTAAAATTCATGGCATCTGAAATCTTGAGAAGCCATCATAAATACAGGGTGTCTATTTAATTGTGCACTTTGCGGAACTGTAAAAAATTTTACCGAAAGTCAACAAGCACTTCATCTACATCTATTTTGCTGTCTGTTATCTTCTTTGCCTTGTGATCGAACGGAGCTTACATCGTCAACAAAATTTTCTGCGTTTGTGACCGCATTGTCGATATGTAAAACTACCCTCTTCAGAGTATGTTTGTTTTGTTTTACATAATGACAATGCGGCCAAAAACCCAGAAAAATCTTATTGGCTGTGACAATGGTAGCGGAAGCATATGTTTATGTGGAGCTTACGTAGTTTACGTTGAAGGGTGAAATAATGACACACTTAGATCCAGGAAAAATAAGCTCACCGCACAGAAAAATCCGTCATTCCAGTGTGGACGTGGAGACGAATCGTCAAGCCTTTACAGATGGCGCAGCGACCGAGTCATGTGCTCAACCGTAGTCGCAGTGCCTCTACGTGAGCAAATGTACGTAGCGATCAGGGAGACATTTATATTTCAAGCCGACATTGCACGAAGACATGGGTGTGACAAACATCCCCACGAAACACGCCGTCGGGATTGTGTTCGGAAGGATGTCCTGACTGGGAGGGACCGGAGACTAGTTTCACGGCTTGTGAATCAAAATCACTTTCACATCCGACATGAGTTGCTGCAGGCAATGAATGAAGATCCATCCTTAAACTGTCAGCGACAGAACATTCAGACGTGAACTGCAAAGAATTAAAAATTGGAGTCTGTCATCTCGCAAGAGGCTATTGCTCACACAGCCACATAAAGACAACAGCAAAATACATCTGACTGGAAGAACATGTGATTAGTTCTCTGGATACTCCCCATCGCATTACATCTCGATTGGCCTGCAAAATCACTTGACCTCAACCCAATAGAAAACACCAACATCGTCATACCCACAGTTTGGTGAAACTGCGTGATCAAAGACTCAGCAAGTGGATCAGTCTGGACTTGTCGTAGAGTAGGCGGAGGTTAAACACCACAATTTTCAAGTTTTCTAATATTGTGGTCAATGGAGGGTAGAATTTTCCGCGATTTCAGACTGAAGTCATACGTGGGGTTATTACCTTTATCGTATCCAAATCTCACTTCTCACTGAGATTGATTACCGAGAAATTTGCAATTTAGCTAAAACAAAAACTGTGGGTTTTAGCCCAAAAAAGTGAGTAAAGGCCTGCAGTACGGATCTTTGCCCCATTTGACATAAACATTTATGAATGTGGATTACTGCATAATAAAAACACTTTAAATAACCCTTTTTAACATTGCTGTATTGTAGCCAAGATATTCAATACAATATTGAGCAGAAGTGTGTCGTAAATTTAAACATAATGCTTAAAGATACTTGTACAAAAAGTGCTTTCTTCCTCACAAAAGGAGGGTTAGTAGGGTAACCTGAAAGAGTTCAGTCACTGAGGCTTAGCTACTTAGGTACGTAGTAAATAGTGCACTTTGTTAGGGCCTCCGAGACATCCTCGATGTACAAGGCTCTTGTTATTCTTCTTCTTCTTCTGACACTTCTTAAACAGATAGTGAGTCTATATTTATATCTGACCTGCTGTCATGATGCGAGAAGTCTGAACCTGACTCTGGAGAATAATCAACTAGTTGATCAGTTTGCTTCCGTTTTTTTGACATTGATGTAATGAAATCTTCCTATCACGAAAACAGACAACGGCCGGGAGACCGGTGTGCTGAGCACACGCTCATTCATATCCGCATACAGTGACGCCTATAGGCTGAGGATGACACGGCGGTCGGTCAGTAGCGTTTTGTTTCTAGAGCACGCTCTTTTATCATCTTAGTAGCTAGGCAGGTAATTCAGAAACTCGGAGCGGGTGTGTACTCCAAGTGGGACTTTACCCCCTCCCTCCCCTCTCCCTACCTATCTTATCTACACAACCTTGTGGATTCACTTCCTAACCGAATTGAGGCAGTTATTAAGTCCAGGGGCGGAATTACACGGTGTTAATTGGTGGTTGTAATGCTGTCTCCAGCGATGATTAATTTTTTCCCCGGTAACTAATAAAACAACCGCTCGGATGTATCCGAAAGAGAAGACAACACGCATTCATGTAACTGATTCGCCTCGAATGGCAATGAACCCACCACGTTCAGTGCGGATGCGCAATTACGTCCGACATCCCGTGACAATCTCAAAGTTGCAAGCATGGAGGACATGGATAGAGACTGAGAATAGGTGACACTAGAGGGGGGGGGGAGGAATGTGGGTTGGCCGAAAGGCGTGTCGGGATATTCCGCACAGGTAGAGAAACAACGAGTCTGGGTGGCGGAGTAGTTAACACAACTGCCTAGTACGCAGGAGATCCCGGTTTCGAATCCCGGTTCAGCGAAAATTTTCTCTCATCGCCGCTGACGCCGCACATAGTTCTGATGCAGCTGATATCAATAGTCCTTTACTTTCCTTTTGTTGCTCCCCCATCTTCCTTCAATTTACGTAATATGTATCACAGCTGCGGATTCCGTGTGATGTCTGTTCTTCCAGACATGTTCGGAAGAACGATCACCACGCATACATACCACTTTTACTTCTAAAGATTGGTTAGTTGGTTGGTTGAGTTGGGGGGGGGGGGGGAGGGATCAAACAGCAAGGTCATTAGTTCCATCGGATTAGTGTAGGAAGGGGAAGGAAGTTGGCCATGCCCTTTCGAAGGAACAACCCTGGTATTTGTCCGAAGCGATTCAGGTATATCACGGAAAAACTAAATCAGGATTGTCGGACGCGGATTTGAACCATCGTCCTCTCGAATGTAAGTGCAGTGCTAGCTTAAGACATTCACAATGTCATGGATAACGAAAAGAATTAAGTAAAAAATAAAATACAAATAACATAAAATATGATGCTAAGACATTACACAGTAAAACAGTCCATATTGTAATAAAATATTAAAAGCAAAAGAGCAAATTCATGTAGCTATTTTTACATTTAGCGTTTATATACCATTCATGTTACTATAAAACATTGATCTGCCCATGAAGCTTTTAAACAGGTAAGTGTAGTGTTGACAATAGAACCATATATCAAACATTCAAAGTTATTTTTATTGAGAAGAAATCGAGCATCCAGAGCGAACAGTGACGCAGTACGGCTACGTACTAGTCTATAACCGGCAGTTGATCTTTGGCCGCATCTCCAGTTTCATGTCCACCCAAGCAGCGTTCTGGTGTACGCCGGGCGCCTTGGCGGTGCTGCATCGAGCCTCGCAGGTAATGTGCAGTTGTGGAAGACTACGTGGGTTAGCTTTGATATCAGGGGATACAAAGAATCGCAGTACTGTTCCATACAAACATGCGGTGCTTTGAACGTTATCCTGTTGTGAAATTTTAATCCAGTTGTTATATTCTGAACCTGGCAATGCTTTATATCTATAAGTTATGAGACACCTTTACGTCCATAATTACTTTGCAGATTTGCAGCTTAAAACAAAAAATCCAGTTCACTTAAAACATCACGATGCTAAGACCCCTATGATCATAAAATCGATCTCTACTTCAATTATTAAGAACATAGTAGGCAGTGGGGTATATCGCAATAAATATCCTAAATTTGCACACAATAGTACTGCACAGCTCATATCGGGAGGGAGGAAGAGGACGTGGTAAGGCGAAAGGGCGATCTTAGTTATGGGCCTAAGAGAAGGAGAAACAGATGATTTTCTGCAAATGTAGTCAATGATTAAAAAGCGGGGTCGGGGAGAGGAACGAAAGGTTCGAAAGAAGATCAATAAATTGTCGATTAAAAGTGTATCCAGCAAATAATCTAACGACGCAACCTAATATTTATTTTGTGAACAGTTCTAGGAATTGTTTTTCCTTGTATTCTGTTTAATCGTTGAAAACTTATCCGTTCTTCTTTTCATATTATTGTAGATATACACATTTTTTTCAGGACCTTTATCAGTGGGCTCTACGTGGCAATATGCAAAATATTAAAACTGTTCCCTATGTGTTGCATGATTATTTTGAATAAGGTGTTGCCGAGGGCAAACTATTTTTTCTTACTTGCCGCAGCAGAATGTTCTTTAAACCTCGTCAGACAGTTCCACCCCGTTTGTCCCATATGAAAACTCGTTATTAGAAATTTTGCAACCCCTGAATTTGCAGAATTTTGAATAATGTTATCACTTGGATTCATATTTTCTGATAGAAAGGGTTGTAGCTTCTCAGTTAGGTTGCCATACAGAATGCGTTTCCGGCGCAGCGGTTTATACAAAATTAATGTTGTTGGTTTCAGTCGAGCAATAGTCACTGAAAAATGTCGACGACCGGAAACATGGTACATCAACTGTGTCGAGTGTTGCACAATTGAGTTACTCGTTCCAGAAGTGCACGCCATTCCGCATAATGTACTTCAATATCTTTCTCATTTTGTGACTGCATTCAGTTGTCACAAACAGGGACCGGAAATCAACGCTGCCTCTTTTTCCTACGGTAGCATGGAAACGGCAGCTGATTTATGAACTGTAACTCATTTTGAATTACGCATAATACACAAAAGTCTTATGCACAGTGTTAATGCTCTTTTGCACGAACTAGAGTCGCTAGTAGCCGGTGTGCCGTACATAATGCATAATTTCGGAAAAACAGTGATACTGTTTTACAAACTGTGTAATTTAACTGGATAAATTAACTTTTTTAAGTACGGTTTTCTGTAAAAATTTACGTGCACTAATGTAACCACGACATTCCAGCACACATCTTGATAATCTATCTTGAAAGGCTTGTTTGGGTGGCGATCAGTTCTATCCCTAATTTTCTTTTAAATGAATGGTTTCCAGTATTCCACTCTTCTGGCCTCGTCTCTCTTCTCTTCATTTTCAGCAAGCGTAAATCTGAAAAAACTGAAAACTGTATAAACATCATATCTTATCTGTTAATTCGGTCTTCAAAATTTTGCAAAATTGTGGAAAAGCACTCACGATTATTTCCTTCGCACTCATGCTGGACTTTGGTTTTCTAAAGCATCAAAGCAATTAACATCAATCGTGAAAAATGACATATAATACGGTTTACGTAATGTTGAATAAAAGTTTGTAATTTGATTCTTTTTTGGATAAGAAATGTACCGCATTTTGATCGCATCTTAGAGACACTTAAAACTATCTTCACAGTTAATGTTCATTAGAGGGAAACATTCTTTTGTTCACGTGTAACTCTGATTTTATTTTGGTATGGCACTGAGTAATTAAACTCACTACAACCTATTTCAGAATAATTCCGCACTTTTGTTATACGGCGTAAACATTAAACAAAGAATTCCAAATAACACGAAACATATACACTGATGCGTCAAATGAAACGAGGTTTCACACAAACATGCTACTCCCGAGTAACATAACTGTGTGAAACTTTGATCATACCTAGAAAGAACTGCTACAGTGTACTACAGAGGATAACTGAAAGAAATAAACAGCGAGACCAACAGAATTTTAAGCAGTCTCCTTTATACATTGACTGCATTCTCCCAGTGTTTTACCTCTGAACCTCATCGCATATCTCATCATTCCAATTCCAGTTATGATTCATCGATGTTGAAGTCATATGGTACAACTTTCTGCATTTTGTGAAGTGCATAACTTTACATATCTGAATATTTAAAACAAGTTGACAATCTTTGCACCACTTTTAAAAATTGTCAGGATCTAAGGTACATTTGTGCAGCTTTTGTTTCCGGTAGAATTTCGTTACAGATAACCGCACCATCTGCGAACAATCTGAGCTTACTCTGAATAATTTCCACCGCGGTCTTAATATATAACGTGAACAACAAGAGTTTCAAAACACTTTCTTTGGGCATGCGTGAAGTTACTCCCATCTACATCTGCATGGCTACTTCGCAAATCACACTTAAGTGCCTGGCGTAAGATTTATTAAACTACCTTCACAATAATTCTCTATTATTCTACTCCCTAGCACAGCGTGGAAAAATTAACACCTCTCTCTTTCCGTGCGAGCTCTGATTTCCCTTATTTTTTGTGATGACCATGTTTCCTATTTAGGTCTGCATCAATAAAATACACACATTAAAAAAAATTTTGCAACACCCCGATTCCCAGAACTTCTGAAGATAAACGTTGACTGTGGGTATTGTATCACAGACACAGTCCCTTTGATTGTTCAGAAATGTCACTAGACCAGCCCAAAGATGTAAACAACCATGCATGAGCAGCACCTATTAGACAAAGGGGATCCGACAGCCGATCAGTTCTAGTCATTCCACCAGGAAGGAAGGTAGTTCAACCACTCCTAGGCGGTCAATACCGCGGTTCCATCTGGTACGCGGGAAGGGCTCTCAACAAGGAAAGTGTCCAGGCGTCTCGGAGTGAGCCAAAACTATGTTGTTCGGACATAGGGGAGATGGACAGGAATTGTCGACGACATGCCTCGCTCAGGTCGCCCAAGGGTTACTACTCCAGTGGATGACCGCTACGTACGGATTATGGCTAGGAGGAACCCTGATGGCAACGCCACCATGTTGAATAATGCTTTTCGTGCAGCCACAGGACGTCATGTTACGACTCAAACTGTGCGCAATAGGCTGCATGATGCGCAGCTTCACCTCCAACGGCCATGTTGGAGGTGAAGCTGTGCATCCACGACACCATGCAGCACGGTGCAGATGGGCCCAACAACATGCCGAATAGATCGCTCAGGGTTGGCATCACGTTTTCTTCACCGATGAGTGTCGCATATGACTTCAACGAGACAATCGTCGGAGACGTGTTTGGAGGCAACCCGGTCAGGCTGAACGCCTTAGACACAATATCCAGTGAGTGCAGTAAGATGGATGTTTCTTGCTGATTTGGGGTGGCATTATGTGGGACCGACGTACGCAGCTGGTGGCCATGGAAGGCGCCGTAACGGCTGTACGATACGTGAATGCCATCCTCCGATCGATAGTGCAACCATATCGGCAACATATTTGACTAGGCGTTCGTCTTCATGAGCGATAGTTCGCGCCCCCATCGTGCGCATCTTGTGAATGATTTCCTTCAGGATAACGACATCGCTCGACTAGAGTGGCCAGCATGATCTCCGGACGTAAACCCTATCGAACATACCTGGAATAAATTGAAAAGGGCTGTTCATGGACGACGTGACCCACGAACCTCTCGCCGTTGAGGACTTGGACAATCTGGACCAACCGTGCCTTGATGAACTTGTGGATAATATGCCACGACGAATACTGGCATGCATCAACGCAACTGGGTATTAGAGGTAACGGTGTGTACAGCAATCTGGACCACCACCTCTGAAGGTTTCGCTGTATGGTGGTACAACATGCAATGTGTGATTTTCATGAGCAATAAAAAGGGAGGAAATGATGTTTATGCTTATATCTATTCCAATTTTCAGTAAAGTTTCCGGAACTCTCGGAACCGAGGTGATGCAAAACTTTTTTTGATGTGTGTATTTTCTCATTCGGAGGAGAAAGTCGGAGATTGAAACTTCGTCAGCAAATCTCGTCGTAAGGAAAAACACCTTTGTTTTAATGATATCCATCCCCAAATCATACATCATGTCCGTGACACCCTCTACCATATTTATTGATAATACAAAACGTGCTGCCCTTCTTTGAACTTTCTCGATGTACTCTATTAATCCTCTCTGGCAAGGATTCCACTCCGCGCAGCAGTAGTCCAAAAGACGTCGGACAAACGTAATGTATGCAGTCTCCTTAATAGATCGATTGCATCTTCTAAGTGTTCTACGAATGAGACGCATCTTTGATTCGCCTTTTCCACAATATTTTCTGTTTTACATGTGATTTATTTTTTCGTGTAATCAAAGTTTAACGGATTCCTTTTAGCACTCATGCTGATGACCTCACATTTTTCATCATTTAGGATCAAGTGCCAATTTTCGCACATATAGTTATATCTACTAAATAGGTTTGCATTTTCTTTATCTCCTAATGAGTTTACTTAACGACAGCATCATCTGAATATAATCTAAGGCGGCTACCCAGATCGTCTCCTATATGGTTTGTAAGGATCATCAGAGTCCCTGGGGAACGCCAGAAATATCTTCTGTTTTACTCGGTGGCTTTTCGTCAGCTATTACGAACTGTGACTTCTTGGACAGGAAATCGCGAAACCAGTAGCATAGCTGAGACGATAATCCGTAAGTGCGGAATTTGATCACCAGTCGCTTACGAGGTACGGTGTCGAATGCCTTCTGGAAATCTAGTAATACGGAATCAATGTGAAATCCCTTATTGATAGCACTCAGAACTTCGTGTGAGTAAAAATCAAGTTGTTTTTCACAAGAAAGACGTTTTCTAAATCCGTGTTGACTGTATGTCAACAGACCGTTCTCTTAGACGTAATTCATGACGTCTGAACACAATATAATGTTGCACTTCTGGCAATGGCTGTCCATACAAGATAACACATCGTGTCATCCCTACCAAGAAATCCTCAGTGCAATCACAAATTTTCTTTAATAACTCAGGTAATGGCGCTTGTGTTAATAATTGGTGTCCCACAGGGTCAAATTCTTTTCGGAAGTCAAGAAATAGAGAAGGCGTCACAAAATGACAGTTCGTAGTTCTACAAGGCGCAGTCATCTATGAGTGTGTTGAAACTTGTGCCCTCTCGTTCTCGTGTAATTGAGACAATTGTCATGCGGGATAGATGGTGTTACACGGTAATAGTAAGACGTCTCGTAGGAGTGACCAATTTTTCGTCCGGGGTGCTTATGTGTTCTGTATATTATCCTATTCCAATACTCCGCAGATAGCTTTAGTTTTATGTGCCTGTTCCACTTTAAATCGCTCTGTAGAAGCATCATATACAGAGTGTATCACCCAAGACTTGTACCACAGATATTGGAGAAGTGGAAATTGCTATTGATGTGCGGTTTTCACATAGTCGATTGGTTGTCAGGGGCTCGTATTGTTAGCCAATAAACAGATTGTAATAACACTTATAAACTGCATTTTTTGCGCCAACATACACATTTTTAAACTGAACAATGTCTGTTGACATTAAAAATCTAAAATTAGGATAAATTAGAATGTTGGTGGTGTTTGTCATAGGATCATTGTGCGAGCTGTTTAGGAGATATAACATTTTGAAAAGTTTCCACATTAACACTTGTTTGTGTCATTCAACCAGCGTACTTGCTAGGTACAATGTTCTTGAGTGTAGTTACAGTGTGTTGTACGACAGTGCATTGCGGATTGCTAGTCAGTTAGTGTGTGACAATCCAAGCAGCTGGTCGTGAATGGATGATGGATTTAACAGCGCAGTAAAAGCCGACGTTCTCATGGTGTATGGAGAGTGTAGGAAGAATGCAATTCGTTCCTGTAGTACAGCATACGCGGCTAGATATCTCAGTAGACGTCAGTCGTCTCGGCGATCCTGGTTCAACCTCATCAATCAATGGTGCAACACCTTGAAAACGGAACAGAAGGAAACAAGTGACAACAGAATAGGGAGAAATTTATGTTCTTGCAGGTGATGCAGTTCACACCTTAGCTTCCGCGCAGTCGTACAAGGAAGCGTCATGATTCCTGCAAGTGTCCCACACATTCTCCATCGACATAGGATCCACACCTATCTCGTCTCTCTCCTCCTTCAAGAGCTGCATGGAAACGATTAGGAGAATCACGTTAAGTTCTGCAGATGGGTATTAAAACAGGATACTCCAGATGTATCGTGTAGCCTGTACCACATTTACCAAGCATGATCGGATAAACCTGAAAACAGACACTCTTAGTCTGTTGACAATTCTCGTTGGCTTCGTCGGGTGGAACGTCTCGTCAATGTTGTGTAAACATTTGTTGCGGACGCGCACATGCATAGCAGCCTCCTAACAGATCCTCTTCCACGGATGCTAGAAGACGTTCCTCTGCAGACTAGAGAAATCTATGATACCAACATGATGGCTGCACGTCTTCATGAATTGTTTTTAAATACTGGGTTGGACGCAGAGGACCTCTACCTTGGCCGGCGCGATCCCCTCTTTGACGCCTGTAGACATTTTTATGTGGAGAAGCTGAAAGACGTTGTCTACAAGGACATGCCAAGTACACCTGATGATATGCAACGCCTTATTACGGCATCTTGATCAGACATCTCGGCTGAAATTCTTGCATGTGTGCGCCAGTTGTTCCATACTAAACAGGAAGCGTGTTTTCCACTGCCGGTGGTCATTTTGAACACAACCTATAATGATCAGTTGTCTCATTACTGGTCAGATCCACATGATTAGTGTATTGAATTGTGTTATACTTCAGCGTCTGCTCCCACAGGTAATCTAGAGTTGTCGGTGTGGGAACTTTTCAGAATACCATATCTCGTTAAAGACTCGCACTAGAATCCTGCAATAAACACCACTGACACTCTAATGTAGCCTAATTTCAGTTTGTTAATGTCAATAGGCGTTCTTCCTTTTAATAAGTGTATGTCTGCACAAAAATACACTTGCTAAGTATTATTACAAGCTGTTTATTGGCTAATAGTACGAGCCCCTGAATACCAATCCATTCTGTAAAAACCGCACATCAATAGCACTTTCCATTTCCGCAATATTTGTGGAACAAGTTTTAAGTAATTTACACTGTATGCACAGTGTTTCAGAATTACATCGACAATCTTCGAGTGGATTTACAAGGTGTCTTGAGGGACAAAATTACAGGAACTCGTCTCCGATAACGTCATCCAGCAACGCTACAGGGTGCCGAAGATTTTTTTTTATTTTTTATTTATTTATTTATTTATTTTTTTTTTTTTTGCAGGCACCGGCGCCTGTACATGTAGGTATATTCATAGTTACTTCACGATGATGTTACACATTTTCAGGAATGATGGAGAAGCATCAGATTGAGGAAAGGAAACTGATTCAGGAAAAAACGAATCGAAAATTACAATGAAAATCTCTATAGAGGAAAACATGTTGTTGCTAAGATTGGAGGGTAGGTGACTTTAAGATATGGTAGTATGGACCAAAACAAGAAAAATGTCTAGTAAACAATGACAGTAAAATGCACTCCTTAAGAACTACCCACATTTTTTTCAATAGAGGAGATGAGTTTCACAGTAGCGACGATGAACAAGTGAACCTAGCTCCTCAGGTATGTATTTTGGTGCCTACTTATATCTTTCGATCGTTCGTTTGAGGATCAGTGTCCCTTATTTCAAACTGAGACATTTATCCTTCTCCATTATCCCTGAAAATTTGTACAATAATCGCGGAATCATCTTGTATGTAGAGTGATTCAACTGCTCTTACCTATAAGTTTCAAGTGACCCGCAACACCTTCATAAGACCCGCAGAAATTTTTCATAGTCTCTTGCTCGCTGTGCGCAAACTATTAGTCCTACATCAAAAATGTACAGGACATTTGGAAAGGAAATTTTATATAGCTGAATTTTGTAACAGTGTACGTATACACTGGAGGCCACGGTATTCCAGTTATTCAAGGAAAACGCGTTTCAAGGTCACTACTTTTGTGCGTTCCTTTTTTTTTTTTTTTTTTTTTTTAATTCGAAGTGTAGCACTTATAGCCAATAGGTATCCCAGTACCAAATTTGAGTCAATTAAATATCATACAGAAGCATTTTTGTAGAACTGATAGTTTGCTCTCAACGAGCGAGAGAATATAAAAATTTTGCATGTGCTATTTGAAGGCGTTGCTGGTTGTATAGAACCCATAGGTCGAGAAGACTGAATCACAGGTGCCTCAAAACACCTCATACATCCGTTCGAAGTTTGGATGTTTGATGCTGTAATTTTGAAACACACACTGGGGAAAAAATCGAAACACCAAAAAGAAGTTACGACCTAAACAAAAGATTGTTGTCATGTTTTTTACATCTGAAAGACGATGTCTATTCAAATATAGCTCCAGTCACAGAAGAGTAGTGTTATTAGTAACACTAAAACGATGTTTTTCAGTTTTGCTTTAAATGTATGCTGTCACGGTCGTGTGCATTAGATACCACATAGACTATATACCTTATTTACTACGATAGGGGAGGAGGAAAGAAAATAGCGAAAAGTTCCGAATGATGAAGAGTTTGGTTGTCAGTATGAAACGAAAAGGAAATTATATTGCCAACAAATCGGGGTGACTGTTGTTCGATCTAGACCTGTCGACGCTAAGAAAGCGCGTCCCCTGAGGCCTATTAACTACTACTGTCCCCATCATCCTTCTGTATGTGCTTCAAATCAATAATATTTCGCAATCCCACAAGTTTGTGCGACTTAATATATTCTAACTTATGTATTCTAACTTATGTGCATTGGCATGAGGCATGACCACAATTCTAAAGGATCCCACATACTCATCTGTAAACTTTTTGGTTCCTGTTTTATGCTTTTTAGATTTTTCCTTGTTTTTCACCAGCACTAATTCGCCTACTTGAAATTCTTGTAGGACACGCTCTTGCATCATATCTTGTTTTACTTTCTAGTGTCTTTTTCTGCTGCATGGGCATTCCAGTAAGAGTGGGGAATTCAACTAAGCCAAATAATAAGTTATTTGGTCTGATTCCACACATTAACTCTGCAGGAGCAAAACCAGTTGCTTCACGTTTCAGGTGATTAATCAGCTCTTCAAAATATTCCAAGCAGTTGGCCCAAGCTGAATGCTTCTTGTGGCAATGAGTCCTACAGACACGATTCAGTTCTATCAATATTCTTTTGCTTATATTTCCCTGGGGAAAGTAGGCTGAAATCTTGGACGCAATCTGTGGTCCATTATCTGGTAACATGACTTTAGGCTCCCCAATGATTACAAAATAACCTTTCTCTAGTTTACTAACAATTACTTTGGAGTCTACCTTTTTTATAGGATAAAATCCAACGTAATTCGTAAATCCATTTACCAATACAAAGACATATTCACAACCCCCCCCCCCCCACAACAAAAAGGTCCACAGCTACGAGATCTAGCCTATTTTGAGATTCTGCAGAGTACATTTGTCCTTGTATGATCCAATTATTTGCTCGTACCTTCTGACATCTATCACAAGGCTCCCGCCTTTTCTGAACCCTGCGCCACATGTTATCGAAAATACTTTTTCTGGCTCCGTAATGGCCTTACTTCCTGCACAGATAATCTATTAGCAAGACCACATGTTGTTCTGGGAAACAGATGCCCCATTTCTCCTCATCGTTCTTTCTTCGCGTAAGTAGTATCTCCTGATGTATTTTGTAATATTCCGCTATTTGCGGAAAATCTGGATGACCTAGCCTTCTTTTTACCGGTTTAATATTCTCATCTTGATTTTGTGCCCTCCTGAGGCTCTTACAAATGCGTTTAAGCGGTCCTTCTTCCTCTAATTGTATTGTTGCCGCCGGCCGGTGTGGCAGTGCGGTTCTAGGCGTTTCAGTCTGGAACCGCGTGACCGCTACGGTCGCAGGTTCGAATCCTGCCTCGGGCATGGATATGTGTGATGTCCTTAGGTTAGTTAGGTTTAAGTAGTTCTAAGTTCTAGGGGACTGATGACCACAGATGTTAAGTCCCATAGTGCTCAGAGCCATTTGAACCATTTTGTATTGTATTTTGTATTGTTGCCAGCAAAACATCATGGCATTCCTGTTGTCCTAAAGGATCTACTTCCTGTCCGTTTTCTTTCACTTTTCTAGACAATAACTCGGCTACCATGATCTCTGAGCCCTTTATGTACTTTACCTCTATATCAAATTGCTAGAGATACATTGGCCACCTCCTCAGTGTAGCGTGTATTAGTTGGCATGCCTGCAAATACGTTAAGGCCCGATGGTCACTGTAAACTATTACTTCGTGGCCTAATAGGTTATGTTCAAATTTCTGTAGCCCAAATATAACTGCCAGAGCTTCCAGCTGCGAAATGCCATAGTTCTTTTCCGCCTGTTGCAACGATCTACTAGCAAACGCGACCGTTTTGTGGACATGGTTTTCTCATTCTGTTTCACTTTGGAACAGTTTCACCCCCCAGACCAGAACCATATGCATCTGATCCAAGACAGAAAGCCTTGACAAAGTCAGGACGGTTTAAGATCTAACTACTTAGCAGCTCCTCTTTAAGTTCTTCAAAGGCCTTCTGACACTCATTTGTCCATCTAAACGGTACGTTTTTCTTTAATAGTTCTCTCAGACAAGGTGCATTGAACAATTTTCCGTGCACAAATTTTCGATAAAATCCAAAAAAGGCCAACACACCTCTTAATTAGGGGCCGATGACCTTTGTAGTTTGGTCCCTTTAATCTTTAAACCAACCAACCAAAACTCCGTTTTGTCTAATTTGAGTTAAATTCCATCCCTTTCTATTGCTCCTAAACCTTGTCCTACAACAGTGTTCTGCCCAAGTGGGAGTTGAAATCAACACATCGCCCACATAAACTGTAATTCTTCTTAGTAACTGGTCACCTAGCTCTTGGGACATTGCCCTAACAAATGCACAAATGCTGATGTTTGACCCAAAGGGCACAACCTTGTACTGATAGCACCTTCCCTCGAACAGCGAAGCTGTGTATTTTCTAGATTCTTTCGCTAACGGTAGGTTCCAGTAACCACAAGTTACATCAATCGATGTGAAAAATTTTCGACTTTTAAATTTTTGCAATAATTCTTCTATATTTTCAGGGCTCTCATCTCTTTCAATATCATTTTGTTCAAAGTTCTAGCGTCCAAAACGAGCCTAATTGAACCATCTTTTTTAGGCACCACAGCCAATGGATTGTTATACATACTATTTCTCCTTTTTGTAATGTCCCATTTAAGCATTTAAGCATTATCCCTCAGCGCTTCTTTACGTACTTCCGCAACAGCGAACGGCTTTCGGAAGAAATGTGCATCCTCTTTTACAGTTAGATAACATTCGTAATCTCGAACTAGTCCTGGCTGGTCAGAAAGCACTTCCTGATGCCTGTTCAAAATTTGTTTCAGCTCATCCTTTTGTGTCTCCGTCAAATCCAGTAATACGTGTACTTTTTCGTTAGTTAACATACAGATATGTCCTACCTCAGAAGGATATACTTCCTTCCTTTCGCCATACTCATTATATCCCACAATATCCTCTTTCTTTCTGCAGTAACGTACAGACGTGTCGCATTACTCGTCGGATTCATATTGCATTTTACCAACAAAAGGAACAGCTATTGTTCTTCCCTGCATCACAATGACCGCTTCATTACGTCCAAAATCCACTTTTGCTTTGTACTTTTGTAAGAAATCTGCTCCCACCAGCATTTCTACGCATAAGCCATTTATTATCAGAAAATTCTGGTTCAACTGTACATCAACGATCCTGACAGGTAGCTTAACTTCATGTTTAACTACTTTATTACTTTTCCCTGTGGCTACAATAATATTTATGCCATTCACTGGCATTATAACCACATCCTTACTAGCAGGGAGAGCATTCATAAAATCCTGAGACACTGCACACAAATCGGGACCACTCTTCAGTAAACAAGTAACCTTCCCATTAAAAATAATAACTTCTATTATAGGCTCTCCTGCAGTTTTCTCTCTGACTTCAGAATCAGGTTCGTCTAACAAATCTTGCACTCGTCACGTCTATTGAATTTTACACCTTCTGTGGAAATTACATACATATTCACGGAGTCTCCCTCCTCTTTAACTGTGGCATCTTTAATTAGTCTGTCCACTACTGACAAATCAAAACACTTCCTCAAACACTCTCCATTTTTAATGAAAATATCGGATTCGGCAACCCTTCCTATCGTATTGTCAGAATTATCAAAATAACCCCCTACTTCCCCCACTTCTGTTCCTTCTTCGTCACTATGAGACACTACTCCTTCTAATCTACGTAAAACTTCGTCTGTCCTTCTATATTCTTCCTCAGGTACCTCTAATACCGTTTCCCCTATTATACTGCTAATTCCACAGTTCACTGTAAGCTCCTCATTTGCATTGTAGTGCTCACTTACGCCTACATCCTGTTCTGAATCGTTATTTTCTAATAGCTGTTCCTCATTTACGTGGTTCCTGGAATCGCTGTTATGACCTCTTCTTCCGCGAAAATCTACTACACTTCCCTGAAAAACACATATTTTAACAGGGTCCCTCTCCTCTGCAACATCTGTTTCTGGTATATCAACCTCAAGATGTTCAGCTGGTGGCTGCCTTACAAAAGGTTTTGCTAGAGGATTTAACCTATGCTGCCGCAGCCTGCAAACGCTAGCTAGCACCATTACAGATTGCCATTAGTTTTCCCCCTCTCCTACGCGGTCATTGCCACTGGCATTTCTGTGGGCTGGCTGTCTACACCACTCCGTCCAGTCAGCGGACTTCTGCTGTCTATATTCAACCTTTCGTTCTTTGTCATTATGTCTACTTCCAACAGCTCCCCTTCGCCCTCGGTACCTGCCTCTGTAATTACTGAATCTTTGCATTCTTATTCTATTTACATATGCCTCGACTCTGTTTTCATTTTGCTTAACGGGAGGCCTATAATCGCTCCTAACATTCCCCTTCTCTTTTAAAATATTGAAACGTTCTCAAGATAATGAATCAATTTATCAGTATCATCCCTACGTGCCGAGATTATTTTATTACGCCAGTACAAAGGCAAATTTCTCTACCCCCATAATGATCAGTTCCGTCTCCATTTTAGAGCTCAAATATGACAAAGTTGTGACCCATTTTTGTACAAAATTTTTAATGGTATCTTTCTTCGGATCATATTTTTCACCTGACCAGAATTTGTTCAAGACTTCCATCTGCTTTCGTTTGCCCCAATATTCCTCAAAAAATGCCTGTTTAAAATCCTCTATCATGTCATATTTATCTAGTGCCCAATTTCCCAACACTGTAGTTTCACCCACCAAATTTGACGCTATGAAGCCAATTTTTTGCTTGTCAGTCCACGATTTGGACAAAACGACCTCAAAATCATCCCAAAATTCTTTAGGATATACATTTCTATTTAGATCAAATAGCAAAAACTGCGGATGTGTCACATATGCAATTTCTGGGGATTCTACCACACCATTAGATATTATATAACCACTACCGTTAGTAACACTTTGTTCCCTCAATTTAGTCTACCATCACGGTTACGCAGTTGTTCACCTACAGCTGTATTAAATTGAGTTATGTTAGTTACCAGGTTAGTAAATTTAGCAATCATTTGCACCCCAAATTTCTCGCACACATCCTTTCCTTCCTTGATTTGATTTCCCATTATAGTGTGAATATCCTTACATTGTTTCTCCACGTTATTTACTTCTTCCTGCATTTTATTTAAATGTGCATTTACTTGTTCCCCTAACTGTTTGCTATCATCAGCAACTTCCTTAATCTGAGATGTCAATTCATTTTTTACTGTTACAACAATATTATTAAATCTTGTTTTACTTTTCTAATTTCACTTTTACACTGTCATTAAACAAGTCATAACGTTTTTACATGGATCTTTTAATTTAGAAATTTTGTTTTCCATTCTGTATTCCATTTCTACTGACGTGTTAATAAACCCTTGCTTATCTTCACAAATCAATCCATCAACTTCAGTATGCAACCCATTTATTTCAGTGTGCAACCATTTATCTCAGAACTTATAAAATACTTTATCTCAGAACCCATTTCCTTTATTTTAGTATTAATATCAGGGGTTGATGAAATTTTTGTTTCGGAACCCAATCCATTCATTTTGATATCCACATCCACCATATGTTTCAAAATATTTCATATCATTTCTGAAATACTATGTTTCTGCTCACATGCAATTGACATTGGTTTCTGTTTTATCTCTGTAACAGTAACAGGTGTAAACTTAACATGAACCTCAGATTCTGCTTCACTTTATTCCTCATAAATAGGAACAGGTGTGGTGTTTTCAACCTTCGATTCCCTTTTCAGCCTTTGAACAAGAAACGGTGTAAACTTGACATCGGTTTCCACTGTGTTCTGTTCATTGTCTGTCTTATAATTAGCATGCATTGAATCTGGCAAGTCACTATCATTTGCTTGTGATGCATCAAAATTAAATTCACCAGCCACTGCATCATCTGCATGTATTACTCGCTCAGAATCTACCCCCACATTCACGCCTACTATAGCAGGGTTATTATTTTGCGCCATGTTCACGAGTTTCTCTGTACACACTGCTGTTGCTCATTGTCGCGCGATGTTTAGCTGTTGCCGACGTCGTCAGCCGCCTTCTCCACTGGTTGTTCTAGCCGCTGAATCTAACACTTCGCTATTGCTGTCCTTTCTGAATCATCTTCCCCTAGATCACCTCGTTCCTCTGTCTTTCTATTAAAGTTTATTTATGAACGTGTGGGTCTTTCTTTTATCACGTTAGCTATACTGCTGCTTTTAAAGTTCGCACTCACTTGAACTTCACGTTTCCCGGCAGCTAATTGCACCAATTGCGGCAGCGCGCGGTCCCTTACCATCTGCACTCGTCCTGTCCACCTCTCCCCCACCCTCACCTACCTTGGACTCACCATTGACCATCACCTCACCTGGATCCCTCATCTCTACTCTATCCAATCAAATGCCCACAACCGCATCTGTCTCCTTAAACTTCTCTCTGGCCAGACATGGGGGTTGAACCTCTCTACCATCCTCCACACCTACAAATTCTTAATCCGTCTCATCCTCTGTTATGCCAGTCCCTCCTGGATATCCGCCGCCCCCCCCTCCCCCGATTCTACAAGTCTCTCCAGGTCCTCGAGTGCCATACACTCCACCTCACCTTCTGTATACACCTCCCATCCCCTACACGGATCCTCTGTGACCTGATTCCTTCGCCCCATTCCTTCCCCCCACCTGCTCCTTTCCCTCGAACATATCCATGTCCTCTACCCCTCCTGCAGACTTGATCCACCCTCACCCCCTGGTTGATCCTCTCCTCTCCAAACCCAGCCCTCTGCCGCATCTTCACTGTGGTGTCCTCCCTACCCTCCACCTCTACACCCTTCATCTCCTTTCCCAAGGTGGCTTCCATCAACTCCCCGTCCACAATGATGCCCTCTCCCCCTCCATTTATCCCTCCTATCAACTCTGATCCTCACCTCCCCCTCCCACCCCCTTTCCTCTCCCTGGTTTCCCTCTCCCCCTTCCATCCTGCTTTTCCACACCTACCCTCTCTTTGACACCCTTTTCCCCCGTGAATCCTTTCCCCTCCACTGCCTTCCACAATCCTGCATCCGCCCTGCCCCCTTTTTCTATGTCCTCTCCCTCCATTGGCTTCCCGTCTTTTCCTCGCTTCCCCCCTTTTTCGCCCTCATCAGTTCGAGTTTTCCCCACGCCCACATTTGCCACCGTGTCGCCTCTATAGCGCTGTTTAAAGTGAATATTCAGTGTTGTGCGCCCCACGTCAGTGTTGCGAACAGCCACCATGCTGTCGCTAGTTGTGTTTTTTCTCTCGTGCGATCAGAAACCAGACTCTCGCCGTGTTTTTTTAATTGTGCCTGTCTAATTACTGTGTGTCTTTCAGGCAGTGTAAAGCAGCGTTGATGAAACCACTACCTAATACCTACGGCACAGAGACCGCGTAACTCTAGTTGAAAGTTCACGATTAAAAAATAGAGCGTTCGGAATATTCAGTCTGCTTGCAGAAAAGCGTTTAAAACTACATAAACTCTGTTTTTTATTTACAATGAAACACATGAAATGGCTATCAAGTCTATATTTCATACGGTGACACATTATCATTGAATGTTCACTAACTGTATAACAAATATTCACCCGAAAAGCTGCCAGAATTTTAGCAAGTCCGATCCGACTAATTTTCATGTTCTGCCAGTCACAAACCCACAACTATTCGTGAGTTAAACATACGGTAGATTCAGTGGTCTCCTTGGTAAGAAGTTCTCGGCAAAATATTCTGTACAGAGCACGAAACACGCCACACAGAGTTGTTACTATGAAGTTGTTACTATGACTAGACATTTCACACGCTCATATTTCTCAAACTATTTAACTTACAAACAAAAAACTTTCATTAAAATGTTCGTAACTCCAGTCATTTCAATCACGATACGTCAGAACCCAAATTTGCTCACTATTTACTCGTCTTACACAGTATTTTTAAGGAGCGATCTAACATCGTGTTATCCGTAGGCCGGCTAGCAAGCATCTCTGTCGAGGTAGTCTCCTCTCTGCACACTCCTGATAGCTTAATTCTGATTGGCTGTTGATCCAAACGACCAATCAAAACGTTCCTTCCCTGATTATTCTAGCAGCAAATCTTTTCTTATCCAGTCACTAATTTGATAGTAATTAACGTCTGCAAAACTTCGATTTTTGTATTATGTTTAGCCAAAATAAACAAAGTGCGAAATATTCTTCAAATTAATAAATAAAGTTATTCCACTCTAACTTCCATTCTGGCTGGTTTTATACAAAAGCCTACTCCCATAGACGTCCATCACCTGAATCGCTGTTGCAACATAACTTTCCCAAGGTTAGTTTGTACAAGATTTCACGTAAAATGAAATACTAAATTTTAATATATGTTTCATATACACTCTCTCAATGATTCTCGGCCACTCACGGAACAAAATATAATCAAATAATACACTAATGGCCATTAGAATTGCTACATCACAAAGATGACGAACTACAGACGCAAATTCAACCGACAGGAAGAAGATGATGTGGTATGAAAAGCTTTTCAGAGCATTCACACAAGGTTGGCGGCGGTGGCGACACCTACAACGTGCTGACATGAGGAAAGTTTCCAAACCATTTCTCATACACAACAGCAGTTGACCTGCGTTGCCTGGTAAAACGTTGTTGTGATGCCTCGTGTAAGGAGGAGAAATGCGTACCATCACGTTTCCGACTTTGATAAAGGTCGAATTGTAGCCTATCGCAATTGCGGTTTATCGTATAGCGACATTGCTGCTCGCGTTGGTCGAGATCCAATGACTGTTAGCAGAATATGAAATCAGTGGGTTCAGGAGGGTAATACGAAATGCCATGTTGGATCCCAATGGCCTCGTATCACTAGCAGTCGAGATGACAGGTATCTTATCCGCATGGCTGTAACGAATCGTGCAGCCACGTCTCGGTCCCTGAGTCAACAGATGGGGACGTTTGCCAGACAACAACCATCTGCACGAACAGTTCGACGACTCTAACATTCTGCGTGGTGTCTGTTTGTTCTATATCGTGTCTCCCTACCACTTTCGCGCAACGACGCTCTGAGCGTGTTTTTTAGGGAATTGACTAGTTTGATCCTGGGACCTGTTGCTGGTAAGGAGACGCCAGACCACACATGACATGTAGAGTTCAGAAGAGTTGAGTGAGAGTAGCGATGATATAACCAAATACTTAATGATTTCAGTGTCAGCTCCACTGCACTCCAGGTAAAAGAATCTTAATACTAACTACATTTAGTGGAAGGGGTTCAAGGCTTTCCTATTTTTAGTTAGCTGGTAAAATAACGTCGAAAAAGCAGTTAAGTTTACCATTGGAAATTTTATTCTACTCACAAAACATTGTTTATAAATTGCACTATTGTTAAAATGAAATGTTTTAATACAGGATGGTAAAAAGCAACTGCGTTCAACAAAAGTGTGAACGAATATTCCCTGAATGGGTTTCCAAGTTCTACAATGGATCGAAGGATGACCTATGCCATATCACATCTATAATCTAAGTTTAAATTAAGTTTCACAAAAGAGAAAACTATCAAAATGGTCTACAGTGACCCTCAATTATCTTTAATTACTCATATAGCTTGTCGTAAATTACAGTGGCTGATGTGGCTTCTCAATAACTATATAACAGAAAAATCATCGCGTTTCAGATTGTTACTTCAAGTGGCAAATGTGAACACCATGAGCTTTAATTGACGATCGACACTAGTATTACGCAAAAAGGGGATGTAACAGGTGAGTCTTCTGCAGTTCTGAGTGAAGCTTTATGCGCTGTTATGCGGCATCGCGTGCATTCATTACCTTGTCGGTGTTCATCAGGGGGCGGCGAGCAGCACAGCTCCGCTCACCTCGCCGTCTCGGAAGCAACTCCTCCCTAACTTCTCCTTACTACAATTTACCGAAGTTGGTTTAAAAAAAAAACAATCTGGCTGTGTTTTCATCTGACCAATTAGGGTCTCAATGTTAACCTTAAGCTCCGCCTACAAAAATTCTGTCTATCCAATGAGAAACGTCATACATTTCGTGGTGGGGCAATGTTTTTAAAGTCTGCAACGTAACAGAGACGCAAAAAAGTCTCACGCTAAAACTTGCAGCTGGTGTGGTCCTTTTACTGCTATCGAAAGATTTATACTGTTCTTCTGGAGGGCTCTATCTTTTAACATGGGCTGGGGGGTAGTCCTGACGTAACAGAGACGCGAAAAAGTCTTACGCTAAAACTTGCGGGTGGTGTGGCCCTGTTTGTGTTATCGTAAGATCTATACTGTTCTTCTGGAGGGCTCTAGCTTTTAACATGGGCTGGGTGGTGGTCCTGACGTAACAGAGACGCGAAAAAGTCTCACGCTAAGACTTGCGGCTGGGGTGTGGTCCTAGCGGTTAGCTGGCGACGTGGGTTTTCATGGAAGGTGTTGGATTTGCCTGACACCTTACACGACGTTTGCAGCAGCATGGACTATCAGCTCGGAGACCATGGCTGCAGTTACCTTTTTACGCTGCATCACAGAAAGGAGCGCCAGCGGTGGTGTACTCAACGACGAACCTGGGTGCACGAATGGCAAAACGTCATTTTTTCGGATGAATCCAGCTTCTGTTCACAGCATCATGATGGTCGCATCCGTCTTTGGGGACATCGCGGTGAACGCACATTGGAAGCTTGTATTCATCATCGCCATACTGGCGTATCACCCGGCGTGGTGCTATGGTGTGCCATTGGTTACATGTGTCGGTCACCTCTTGTTCACATTGACTGCACTTTGAACAGTGGACGTTACATTTCAGATGTGTTACGACCCGTGGCGCTACCCTTCATTCGATCCCTTCGAAACCCTACATTTCAGCAGGATAATGCACGACCGCATTTTGCAGGTCCTGTACTGCCCTTTCTGGGTACAGAAAATGTTCGACTGCTGTCCTGGCCAGCACATTCTCCAGATCTCTCACCACCTGTAAACGTCTGGTCAATGGACGCCGAGCAACTGGCTCGTCACAATACGCCAGTCACTACTCTTGATGAACTGTGGTGTCATGTTTAAGCTGAATGGGCAGCTGTACCTGTACACGCCATCCAAGCTGTGTTTGACTCAATGCCCAGGCCTATCAAGGCCGTTATTACGGCCAGAGGTGGTTGTTCTGGGTACTGATTTCTCAGGACCTATGCACCCAAATTGCGTGAAAATGCAATCACATGTCAGTTCTAGTATAATTTATTTGTCCAATGAATACCGGCATTTCTTCTTGGCGTATCAATTTTAATGGCCAGTAGTATAATTTTGAGTAAGTTTTTGTATTACTTAATGCGAAGTGGGTAAAGTTTTAAAAAGAAAACTCTAATTAATTGATTTTTATGCACTAACAACTTTGTAATGGCTTCAAATGATAAAGGAAGTCAATCTCTTATCGTTCCTAACTTGGTTTTAAGAAACAAGCGAAAGTTCTAGTACTGTTAGGTAATTCTCTTTATCTCCAGAACTATAATAACGAAAAATCTGATATTTTGAGAGCATAATACCAGTAATAACAAAAGGCTGTGTACCATATATGAACAAAATTGAATAATGACTAACGTGGATTACTTAGATTGGTAGAAGCTTCGTATCGACTGAATACTACGTTATGCAGTTTTCAAGGCAGGCAGCGTCAGCTGTGCTGTGAGCAGAGCGAAAAGAAGATAGCCATCCTGCAGCCACAGTACCAGACTGCTGCGTGCTTTACTGCAACGAATGTTATCTCCTAACAACTTGCTGCGCTGCAACTGACAACTGTACATGACTGCTGCAGGAGTGGTCTCGAGAATGTTCAGTTGCAAGAAGAGTGGGCTCCGCACTCTCGCGTGACACTGTCGAGAAGGAAGACCATTGAGTTTGGTGTATGGCTCTGGCACATTGTACTGCATCCTCAGCAGCAATTTGAACACCGCTGGCAACACAGTGACACAAATCGTTCACTTCAATGACAGCTCGGGACCAGATGCTCTGTAGTGGGCATTCCACTAACCCCAAACCACCGTCATTTGCTGCTCCAGTTGTGTCAAGCAAGAGGTCGTTGGAGGGCAGTGTGGAGGCCAGTTGTGTTTTCTGCTGAAAGTTGTTTCTGCGTCGACGCCAGTGACGGCCCTATGTTGATTAGGAGAAGGACTGTTCAGGGCCTGCAACCAACCATTCTGCGGGCTAGACGCATTGGACGTATACCTGGAGTTATCGTCTGGAAAATGATTTTGTATGACATCAGAAGCGCCCTCGTAGTTATCCTACTCACACAGACTGCAAATTTGCACATAAATCTGGTGATTTCACCTGTCGTGCTGCAATCTGTGAAAAGCATTCCAGGTGGTGGTTTTCAACTGCGTAACGCTCACTCACATTCCGCTGCTGTAACCCAGCATACGCTGCAGAGTGTCGACATGTTGACAATCGTGCACATACGGGACATAATCAGAAAACAACTCCAGGTTCTTCCACAGACAGCATTAACAGTCCCTGTAGTGACCGACAAAATGCAACAGGCATGGAACTGCACCTCACAAACTCACATTCAGTACCTGTACAATACCATGCACGCACGTTTGCATGCTTGCATTCAACATTCTGGCGAATATACCGGCTATTAGTGTACCAGCATTTCACATTTGCACATATCACATTTGCCCGTTTCAAATTTGGAATTGCTTATGTTAAAAATTTCATTACATTATATACTTATTTAGAATAGAACAACCACATGAAACTAATTCTACGTACAACTACTAAAGAGCCTAGAATTTACTTAGTGTTGTTAAAGCCGGCCGGAGTGGCCGAGCGGTTCTAGGCGCTACAGTCTGGAACCGCGCGACCGCTACGGTCGCAGGTTCGAATCCTGCCTCTGGCATGGATGTGTGTGATGTCCTTAGGTTAGTTAGGTTTAAGTAGTTCTAAGTTCTAGGGGACTGATAACCTCAGCAGTTAAGTCCCATAGTGCTCAGAGCCATTGGAACCATTTTTTTGTTGTTGAAGAACATGGAATTTTGCCGTTTATGGAGGGAGTGAGGGAATAATACTGTGTTGTTCCCTATATTCCATGATCTGTGCCCTGTTGAGCTAGCTGTAGACGAAACCTAGCGGAAATTTAGGAGGGTAATCAAAGTTCAGAGAGATGGTAGCTGTGATGTTTGAAATTTTTGACGGCGTGACACGACCCGGTAACGCGGAAGTTGTAAGTGAAGTTGTAAGTAGGTTCTTTAGGTTTTTATGTTAGTAACGCCACGTAGCGCTCTATATGAATATCACTGACTGTGCTGTGTGAAGTCTGTGGTTGGTTTGCATTGTTGTAGTATATGATATTGTAGTGTTGGGCAGTTGGCTGTTAACAGCGCGCAGCGCTGCGCAGTTGGGAGGTGAGCCGCCAGCAGTGGTGGATGTGGGGAGAGAGATGGCAGAATTTTGAGAGCGGACGATCTGGACGTGTGTCCATCAGAGACAGTAAATTTGTAAGACTGGATGTCATGAACTGATATATATATATATATTATGACTTTTGAGCACTATTAAGGTAAATACATTGTTTGATCTTTATCACAATCTTTCATTTGCTAACTATTTCTATCAGTAGTTAGTGACTTCAGTAGTTAGAAACCGTTATTTTGCTGGCAGTAATGGCGCTCGCCGTATTGCAGTAGTTTGAGTAACGAAGCTTTTTGTGAGGTAAATGGTTCAAATGGCTCTGAGCACTATGGGACTTAACTGCTGAGGTCATCAGTCTCCTAGAACTTAGAACTACTTAAACCTGACTAACCTAAGGACATCACACACATCCATGCCCGATGCAGGATTCGAACCTGCAACCGTAGTGGTCGCGCGGTTCCAGACTGAAGCGCCTAGAACCGCTTGGCCACTCCGGCCGGCTTTTGTGAGGTAAGTGATTCATGAAAGGTATAGGTTATTGTTAGTCAGGGCCATTCTTTTGTAGGGATTATTAAAAGTCAGATTGCATTGCGCTAAAAATATTGTGTGTCAGTTTAGTGTGGATCAGAATAAGTAATGAGAGTAATGTCTGAGTACGTTCAGTTTTGCTCAGCTGTTTGAAAAGCAAAGAATGTAAGAGGTTTATCAGCACAGTAATTCATTAATTTTTCTAAGGGGATGATTCAAAGTTAATGCCGACCGTGACAGCGTACATTGTATGGATAGAAACGAGTGATTTTCATGTCACGTACGTCGCACTGAAGGGTGTGTCCCGATTTAAAACTGAATGAAAGGTGAAGGACCCCACAGTTTCTCAAGAACCTGAGTTACTAGTGACAACCGTAGATCTTTGACAATGGAATACCTGAAAATGCACCTTGTGATCCAGTGCAACTTTGCAGATACTGAAGATTGACATACGGTATTAAATAATGTGAAAGCCTTTAAATACTATGTAGAAATAAAAACATTGTTTTACTGTTTCGATAGATGATCTTTTCGCTGTACTTTCTGTTTAGAAAATAAAACATTCAGACATTCAAAAAGTAGGTGCAGATTAGCCACAAACCCTACAGAAAGAAAGAAATATACTTACAATAATTTGAGAAGTGAATTTTGTATTACTTTATGGTGAATAAAAAATTAAATAAACAAACAAGAATGCTTTAAATAGACTTCTTCTAAGTCATATTTTATTTCTTAAGGTTATATTTATGTACGTTTTAGGTCATAAATGCTTGCTTATTTCACTGTGTTTTACGTAATTAAAATCCATGCCTTCGTGATTATGAAGACAAGTATCAATATTACTTACCAAAACACTATGTAGGCACTGTGATGGACAGAGTAATGGTAGCACAAATGACTGGTCCATTCAACAAGAGTTCTTCAAAAAGTGGGCCAATACACTGGTCAAGGCATGGGAGGCCGTGTTGCGTTGCATATCCAACATCATCTGGGTGGGCTTTAATGCGGACAACATCGTCGGTAATGTGAGAATGTTCTTCACTTGTATCCACATTCATAGCGTGTACATTCCCATTTAACCACTCCCATAAACACAAGTGATCTGCCAGGTTAGTTAATGGGTCGCCCACGGCCAATCTGTCGTTGAGGAAATACTCAGATACTGAAATAACTGTGCTTCAGTCAAACGGTGATCCATTACGCTGCAGCTACACTTGCTATCGCTGCTCTAATGTCACGTCTTCCAAAATGCAGGTAGGTCTTCTGTCAGGAAAGAAGCTGTCATACGATTTGGCGGAATCATGGACACAATCACCAGGTCATCAATCATACCACACCAGACGTTCACTGAGAACCTAGCTTTAAATCTTGCTTCCCTAGTGTAATGTGGGTTCTCCATCGGGGTCATCATGATACCATTGTGGCCTCACCTGTAATTAAGTGTATTGTATGACGTCTCTGTGTAAAGCCAATCTTTCACAAAATTGTAGTTAGCTTACTGAGTAACCTGGATGTAGATGTTGTACTGGATGTCGATGGAATGGGTACAGTCCCACGCAATGTAACGTACACCACACTCGGGCTTAGGGAATATTTTGCTAACGGCTAAAACGGTGTGTACTGATGGTGGGACTCTGCTGCACCATAACGTCGTCACTTTCCTCAACTGACTGGATGGCCTCACGTTCTGACGTTACGTGTACACTGGGTATTGTTCTGGGTTCAGGTAATATTTGAAAAACTCTGGGAAATACCCTGCTGCAGAGGGTTCGCCGGTAAGGGAAACGTCTTTGGTATTCTGTCACAGCTGCAGGGGGATTAATATTACAGTACCCACACTCAAGCAACATGTCTTTGTATTGTACATGGGTGAACGTAGATGGCATGTTGGTATTCACGGACACAATGCACTTAATTAAACAACATTCAATCACGAGTTCACACAGCATCACGACTGCTCACTGATCCAGTGGACAATACCACACTGGGTACCCTAGCAGCTATGGCTTCAGTGCGACGTCAAAGTTCTGCCATCTGCTGGAGAACTCTAACACCTCCTGTAAGATGGATCAGTCTTCCGCACCACCATTATTCTGTCCAACCCAGAGCCTACACGACATTTCGCTAAGTAATATTGCACCTGTGGTCTAGGGGGAGCGTCTTTGATTCATAGTCAAAACGTCTTAGGTCCCGGGTTTCAATCCCGCCGCTGCTTACATTTTGATTAATAATCAGCATTGGCGTCCGAAGACTTCCGGCATACGAAGTGACCCGTCATTTTTCCAACTGCCTTGTCAAAAACGGCGGAGGAGCGGACGGAGGTTCAGGGAGGTTCAGGGATGGGAAACTGCCCGTAAAGGCGGAAGAAACAGCAATGATCAACTGCATGAGGTCCAGAAGGCAGTCAAAACCACTGTATTCAAGACATAACTTGTGTCTAAAGGACATGTGGCCTGTAATTCAAGAAGTGTCATGAAGATCTCTCCATTGGGAAAAGAAACCGGAATAGTCCCCTATTCAGATCTTCGGGAGGTGACTGCCAAGCGGGAGGTTACCGTAAGAAAAAGATTGAATAATCAACGGAAGGGTAACGTTCTACGATTCGGGGCGTGGAATGTCAGAAGCTTGAACGTGATAGGGAAACTAGAAAAACTGAAAAAGGAAATGCAAAGGCTCACTCTAGATATAGTAGGGGTCAGTGAAGTGAAGTGTAAATAAGACAAGTATTTCTGGTCAGATGAGTATAGTGTAATTTCAACAGCAGCAGAAAATGGTTTAACTGGTGTAGGATTCGTTATGAATAGGCAGGTAGGGCAGTAGTGTGAATAGTTCAGTGATAGGCTTGTTGTTATCAGAATCGACAGCAAACCAACACCGAAACCTTTCAATATCCTCATACAGTTTCTCTATCTCTCCATCTTCAGCTTGCGACGTCGGCATAAAACATCAGATGTTTTATGCCGACGTCGCAAGCTGATGATGGGGAGATAGAGAAAGTGTATGAGGATATTGAAAGGGTAATACAGTATGTAAAGGGATATGAATATCTGATAGTCATGGGAGACTGGAATGCAGTTGTAGGGGAAGAAGTAGAAGATAAGTTTACAGGAGAATATAGGCTTGAGACAAGGAATGAGAGACGAGAAAGACTACTTGAATTCTGTAACAAGATTCAGCCCCAGTAATAGCGAATGCTTTGCTCAAGAATCACAAGAGGTGGAGGTAGACTTTGAAAAGGCCGGGTGATAGGGGAAGATTTCATTTAGATTACTTCATTGTCAGACAGAGATTCCGAAATAAGGCGTACCCAGGAGCAGATATAGACTCAGACCACAATATGGTAGTGATGAAGAGTAGGCTGAAGTTTAAGACATGAGGCAGGAGGAATCAATACGCAAAGAAGTGGGATACGGAACTACTAAGGAATGACAAGATACGTTTGAAGTTCTCTAACGCTATAGATACAGCAATAAGGAATAGCGCAGTAGGCAGTACAGTTGAAGAGGAATGGACATCTCTAAAAAGGGCCATCACAGAAGTTGGGAAGGAAAACATGGGTACAAAGAAGGTAGCTGCGAAGCAAACACGGGTAGCAGAAGAAATACTTCAATTGATCGATGAAAGAAGGAAGTACAAAAATGTTCGGGGAAACTCAGAAATGGAGAAATACAAGTCGCTGAGGAATGAAATAAATAGGAAGTGCAGGGAAGCTAAGACGAAATGGCTGCAAGAAAAATGTGAAGAAATCAAAAAAGAAATGATTGTCTGAAAGACAGACCAGCATACAGGAGAGTCAAAACAACCTTCGATGACATTAAAAGCAAGGGTAATAACTGTTAAATACACAGGAGAGAGCGGATAGGTGGAAAGAATAAATAAGAGGCCTCCATGATGGGGAATATTTGTTTCATGTGATAGAAGAAGAAACAGGAATCGATTTAGAAGAGATAGGGGATCCAGTATTCGAATCAGAATATAAAAAGGATGTGGAGGATTTAAGTTCAAATAAGGCGGAAAGGATAGATAACATTGTATCAGAATTTCTAAAATCATTGGGGAGAGTGGCAATGAAACGAATATTTACGTTCGTGCGTAGAATGTATGAGTTTAACGACATATCATCTGACTTTAGGAAAAACATCATCCACACAATTCCGAAGACGGCAAGAGATGACAAGTAAGAGAATTACCGCACAATCTGCTTAACAGCTCATGCATCCAAGTTGCTTACAATAATAATATGCAGAAGAAAGGAAAATAAAATTGAGGATGGGCTACATGACGATCAGTTGGGCTTTATTAAAGGTAAAGGCACGAGAGAGGTACTTCTGACTTTGCGGTTAATAATGGAAGCAAGGCTAAAAATAAATCAAGACACGTTCATAGGATTTGTCGTCCTTGAAAAAGCGTTCGACAATGTGTAATGGCGCAAGACATTCGAAATTCTCAGAAAAGTAGGGGTAAGCCATAGGGAGCCGGCCGCGGTGGTCTAGCGGTTCAGGCGCTCAGTCCGGAACCGCGCGACTACTACGGTCGCAGGTTCGAATCCTGCCTCGGGCATGGATGTGTGTGATGTCCTTAGGTTAGTTAGGTTTCAGTAGTTCTAAGTTCTAGGGGACTGATGACCACAGATGTTAAGTCCCATAGTGCTCAGAGCCATTTGTAAGCCATAGGGAGAGACGGGTTATATGCAACATGTACACCCAAGCGGGAATAATAAGATGGACGACCAAGAACGAAGTGCTCGTATTAAAAAAGGATGTAAGACAAGGATGTAGCCTTTCGACCCTATTGTTCAGTCTGTACATCGAGGAAACAGTAATGGAAATAAAAGAAAGATTCAGAAGTGGAATTAAAATTCAAGGTGAAAGGATAGCAATGATACGATTCGCTGATGACATTGGTATCCTGAGTGAAAGGGGAGAAGAATTTCATGATCTTCTGAACGGAATGGACAGTATAATAAGTACAGAGTATGGACTAGTGTAAATCTAAGAAAGATGAAGGTAATGAGAAGCAGTAGAAATGAGAACAGCGAGAAACTTAACATCAGGATTGATGATCACGAAGTAGATAATGTTAAGGAATTCTGCTACCTAGGCAGCAAAATATCCAATGATGGACGGAGCAAGGAGGACATCAAAAGCTGACTAGCAATGGCAAAAAGGGCATTCCTGGCCAAAAGAAGTATACTAATATCAAATATCGGCCTTAATTAGAGGAAGAAATTTCTGAGAATGTACGTTTGGAGTACAGCATTGTACTGCAGTGAAAAATGGAATGTGAGAAAACCGGAACAGAAGAGAATCGAAATATTTCAGATGTGGTGCTACTGAAGAATGTTGAAAATTATGTGGACTGATATGGTATGGTATTAGGAGGTTCTGTGCAGAATCGGAGAGGAAAGGAATATGTCGAAAACACTGATAAGGAATGGACAGGATGGCAGGACATCTGTTAAGACATAAGGGAATGAATTCCATTGTACTAGAGGGAGCTGTAGAGAGCTAAAACTGTAGAGGAAGACAGTGATTGGAATACATCCAGCAAATAATTGAGGAAGTAGGTTGCAAGTGCTACTCTGAGATGAAGACGTTAGCACAGGAGAGGAATTCGTGGTGGGCCGCATCAAACCAGTCAAAAAAAAAAAAAAAAATAAATAAATAAATAAAACAAAATAAGTAAATAAAAATCTTGCTCATCCTTAGCTTTCCAATTGTGCAGAGTACTTCCTCATTTAATTTATGTTACCAGTCAATATCACTTTCAACATCCTGCTCTAACACTCAAGAGATACACAGCAATGCTACGAGACGCAATCACCACACAACTACACGCTAGGTGCCTCTCAGTTCTGAGCTGTTCGGTACCGCTCTCTGGTTCTGCGCCACATCCATCAGCGTGTCACATTCGGCCTTGAATAGTGTTACCAACCATAAAAGAGAACACAGTTAACAGGAGATTACGTTGCTTCCATCTAATACGGGCAGAGATGGAAATCCCTCCGGCGACAGGCAGAAAAGACGATGGGCCGAGGACATTCTCACAATTCAATGCTTGCATTCAGCACGGTACCTGCAGTCAGGTCAATACTGTTCCTGCAATTGCGCTATGGAGCACCGTCCCCCAAGTTTCTGTCCAGAAGACTACATTCAACTTTCTTTTAGTGTCATCAGTCTTCTGACCGATTTTATGTGGGCTGGCAAGAATTTCTCTCTCGTGCCAACCCTTTCATCTCAAAGTAGCAATTGCAGCCTATGTCCTCAATTATTTGCACTGAAGTTTTTAAACTCTGCAACTCCCTCTAGTACCATGGAAGTTACTGTCTGGTGTCTTAAAAGATATCTTATCAACGTGTGACATCTTATTTCCAGTGTTTTCCACATAGTCCTTCTCTCGTTTTTTCTGCGGAGAACTTCCTCATTCCCTACCTTATCAGTTTTTGTAGCACCACATCTCAAATGCTTCAACTCCCTTGTGTTTCTCTTTTCCCACAGTCCACATTTCACTACCATACAATGCTGCGCTCCAAACGTACATTCTCAGAAATTTCTTCCTCAAATTAAGGTGTATGTTTGGTACTGGTAGCCATATCTTGCCCATAAATGACTTTCTTTGCAGTGCTAGTCTGTTTTTTATGTCCTTCTTGTTCCAGCCACGATGTGTTATTTAGCTGACGAGGTGACAGAATTCCATAACTTCATCTACTTCGTGATACCAAATGTTAAGTTTCTCGCTGTACTCATTTATGCTACTTCTCATTACTTTTATCTTTCTTAATTTTACTCTCAATCTATATTCTCTTCTCATCAGACTGTTCATTCCGTTTAACATACGCTCTTCGCTCATATTCTTCTTCTCTTTTACTGAAGATAGCAATGTCATCCGCGAATCTTATTATTGACATCCTTCCTCGGTGAATTTTAATCCCACTCCTCGTTCTTCTTTCATTTCCGTCATTGCTTCGACGGTGTGCAGATTGAACAGTAGGAGCGGAAGACTACATCCCCGTCTTACACACTTCTTAATTCGAGCGCTTTGTTCTTGCTCTTCTGGTCTTATTGTTCCGTCTTGATTCTTGTACACATTTCATATTATCCATCTTTCCTTACAGCTAACCCCTATTTTTCTCAGAATTTGTACCATCTCAAGTTTTGGAAAGCTATTTCCAAGTCGACAACTCCTATCAACACGTCATGATTTTTTTCCCTTGCTTCCATAATCATCCATTGTCACGATTGTCTCACAGACTCCTTTCTCTTTCTTAACGCCGGACTGCTCGTCATCTAATTATTCCTCAATTTTTTTTCCAGTTTTCTGTATATTGTACTTGTCAGCAGCTTGCTTGCATGAACTGTTAAACTGATTATGTAATAATTCTCGCACTTATTAGCTCTTGCTGTGTTCGGGATTGTGTTGATGATGTATCCCAAAAGTCGGATGGTATATCGCCAATCACAAGCATTCTAAACTGTCACTTCAATATTTGTTATGTTGGTTGGTTAGTTTGTTTATAGGAGGGGGAGAAGGGACCAAATTTCGAGGTCATTGGTCCCTGGTTCCCGGTAAAATAAGTACACAACGGAAAGAAGAAAAGAAAGGAGACGCACAGCACAATAACATGAGAATGGAAGAACCAGAAGAGAGACAGAAGGACAACCAACACTTCCATGGACATAACAGGAAAAGAAAACACAGAGAGAAACAAGAAACAGGTAGAAGGGATATAAAGAAGAGAGCAAATGACCTTGGCTGGCCGACCACGAGAATAAAAAGGAAAAGCCAGCCACTCTACGACACATTAAAACATCCCACCTAAAAGAATTAGAGTGGAGAACACAACGGGAAAAAGGAAAACTTAAACAGAATGATAAAACACACTGTCACGTATAAAACGTAAAACTAAATTAGCCGATAGGGCGTTGTCATCTAAAATTAATGGCAACGAGTCCGGTAACTGAAGTGTCCGTTGCAGGGCAGCCAAAGAAGGACAGCTCACCAAGATATGGTCCACTGAGGTGGGACATCACGGCGCAGGAAGTAGCTGTGTGTCACCCAAGCGTGGCCAACGCGGAGTCACTGTAGAGCTCGTCGACGCTCCTTAATTATTTCAGTGACTTCCGGCGACCACCAAAGGATTTCCATTCGCCAAGGGCACCCTAAAGAGCGAGGGAAAGGATTGTTATAGCCACCTGCTCAACCATCACATCGATTTTCCCGTGTGGGGGAGATTCAACAGTGACAGCAATGGTGAAAGTTTCCCACTCCGCCTTGTTTAAAGCCCATCTGCGCAGGCGTCCGTGTGCCTGACGGCGTGGCAGTCACAGGAAGATGGGGACGTGGTCACTACCACACAGGTCGTCATGTGCTTTCCAGAGGATAGATGGCAGAAGTTCTGGTGTGCAAATTGATAAATCAATGGCTCAGTAACTACTATGAGGCCCGCCCAGTTGGCCGTGCGGTCTAACGCACAGCTTTCCGGGCCGGAAGGAGCGCCTGGTCCCCGACACGAATCCGCCCGACGGATTTGTGTGGAGGTCTGGTGAACCGGCCAGTCTGTGGATGGTTTTCAGGCGGTTTTCCATCTGCCTCGGCGAATGCGGGCTGGTTCCCCTTATTCTGCCTCAGTTACACTCTGTCAGCGATTGCTGCGCAAACACGTTCTCCACGTGCGGGTACACAACCATTACTCTACCAGGCACATATAGGGGTTACACTCGTCTGGTGTGAGACGTTCCCTGGGGGGGGGAAGGGGGGAGGGGGAATCCACCGGGGGCCACCCCACATGGGGTTATGGGCATTAAAATCTCCCAAAAGTACGAAAGGTTTAGGGATTTGATCAATCAGTGCAGCTAATGCATTCAGGAAGAAACACATTGCAGACAGTTATTTCGTGCCTCGTCCTTATTCTGACGGCCACAGCTTCAAGAGGGGTTTGAAGGGGCACAGGTTCACTACAGAATTAAGGACATAAACTCAAACTCCACCTGATACTTGATTATAATCGTTAGGGTTCCTGTAGTTTCCCTTATAGCCGCGGAGAGCAGGGGTCCGCATTGCCGGGAACCAGGTTTCCTGTAGGGCAATGCAGAAAGCAGATGTAAAGCTTAACAGTTGCCATAGCTCAGCCAGGCGGTGGATAAAACCGCCGCAATTCCACTGGAGGATGACGTCATCGCGAGACTGGGAAGGCATGAAACATTCAATGAGGCAGTTTATGCCTCAGGGTCACCTGCTTCCACCGACTTATTGCCTGAGCAGTGTATATCCATTGCGTCTGAGGGTCTGGCAAGATCTAGGTCCTCAGCGCACACTAGAATCTTCACCTCATCTGCAGACACAGAGTTTGTATGTAGCGGTGGTGTTGGTGCCACCGCAATTCCCTTGGTCTAGGTGATGTTTTTGGATTTGCTCCTTGGATTTACCTGGCTGAGAGGACTTCACTGATTCAGTCACCAGGAGTGAGGATGAAATTGAAGCCCTATGAAGCGAGAGAAGCGGAAGAAAACTTACGCTTCTCCTTCGTAGAAGTGGGGACTGATTTCCCCATTGGTGGTGGTGGTGTTGGGGGGGGGGGGGGGGGGGAGCGTTGTTGCTTCCGAAGCAGGTAGTGCAGGAGCAACAGGGAGGGGAGTTGCCCCCACCATCAAGAGACACATGTAGTCTTCCGGCTCGTGGACGGCGATTGCATCTTTCAACACGATCGAGTACCTGTTCATAATGCACGGCCTGTTGCGTAGTGGTTACACGACAATAACATCCCTGTCATGGACTGGCCTGCACAGAGTCTTAACCTGAATCCTATAGAACACCTTTGGGATGTTTTGGAACGCCGACTTCGCGCCAGGTCTCACCGACCGACATTGATACCTCTCCTCATTGCAGCACTCCGTGAAGAACGAGATGCCATTCCCCAAGAAAACTTCAAGCACCTGATTGAGAGTGGAAGTTGTCATCAAGACTAAGGGTGGTCCAACACCATATTGAATTCCAGCATTACCAGTGGAGGGTGCCACGAACTTGTAAGCCATTTTCGCCCAGGTGTCCGGATACATTTGGTCAGACAGTGTAGGTAACTTCACCCAGCCAGTCTTGGTTACAGGTCAACAAACTTATCCATCACACTTCGAAAAATCCCTAGAATCTCCTTCTGAAATAGCTTCGCATCCCTATCTTGGTGGCCAGCGTGGAATTCGTGGAATTCGTAATTTTACCACAGTGTTTCAAGTTAAGTCACAGCGCTGGCCTCTTACGTTGCGGCCAGTTACCTAGTGGTTAATGTCTGCGAATGCGAATTCTGAGCATTCATGACTAGCTAAGGAGGCTGTATCTTAACAGTAGGCCTTCAGGCCCCTCACTGGAGCGTATTTTAAGGCAGCCAGGTCACTGGATTTCAGCTTTGTTTCAGTATCTTCATATGTTGCGGCACTCCCTGAAAGACTGTCACTAATTTTGCACAGTGTAGAATATCTAGGATTCCGTTAGAGAACACTTTGCAACTTGGTTTTCACTTTGTCAGCCACATGACTACGAGCTCGACCCAACTCACTCTGCACATGTTGCACAATACTCAGGGCTTCACATTGCTGAGTGCCAAAAGCTTCCAGTCGTTTGATGGCTTTTGATATCAATGAAAAATTGGTGTTGATGTATGTCAAATTTTGAGACAATGTATCTGTAAATGTATCTTTCACAATTTTGATAGCACTTGATTCATCGCTATCAAGCTCACTGAAGATTGTCTTTATTTGGGTGTAGTTGGTGCAGTAATACTCAGCAGCATTAAGCCAAGTACCCCATCGTGTAAGAACAGGTTTAGGTGGGAGGGGCGTTGAAGGTGCTTGTTCCTTGAATTTATGCACCTGTAGCGGAGCCTTCACATAGATTTTCTTGACACAGGAAATTAATTTGTCCAGGTCAGGGTAATCTGATCGCACCTCTTCGGCAACTCTGTGCAACGCATGTCGCATGTGCAAGCTAAGTGGCGTACACCATACTGGGGCAGAGAATCTGAATCCCTGTGGCTGCTTTAGCCATATATGAAGCACCATCTGTTACAAGCAGCAAAACGTTGTCTCTTTTCACACCATACGGCCACAGTAGCTTCAGAGAGTTGTCAAACAAAATAGCAATCGGCGAATTGTTTACTCTATCGAGAGCTTCACACGTTACTGGAACATATCTCCAGGGCCATCAGCTTTTAGAATACCAACAATAACATTTGCAATATATCTCCCACTAATATCCGTAGTTTCATTTATCGACAGCCAGATCTTTTGCTCAGCAATAGTAATTCGTATTCTGTTGAGCACATCATTGTAGCTTACGGATAAATACTTCTTTCTCAGTGTAGATTCATCTGGAACTGGATGTGTTTTGTACTTTTCCAAGAACCGTCTGAAGAGTGGATTCTTCAGCTTTTCCAATGGGATGTAGCAGGACACCATCATCTCACACAAATCCTTGCAGAATGATTGCAGGGTTGACGATTGACCTGTCTGTTCAAATAACAGCGTTTGCCTGCTGTTATTTTCAGCACTTCGTTTCACACAGCTGCTGTGTTTAGTGGTATTAGAGTGTTCTTGCACATTAAAGCGCTATTCTGCACTAACTATAACTTCACACAGTCTACAAAATAATATTTTCCCATCAGTTTTAAAGAACATCTCTCCAAATTCTCAAACAAATCATCGCAATTTCACACTGTCGGAGCACTTTTCCTTAGGCATGTTGAACAAGGCAAAGGCTGTATTCAAACTGGTTACGAGAAACACCTGTGCGACTGCGATGATTATTACGGCAGAAGCCGCCTTTGTTGGCTCTGAGAGCGTATTGTCGACTCTGCAAATCAGTGTTTTATGTTCGCGAAACGACTGTTGTGGTACACCGATTTTCTGCTACAGCCCTGTACTAATTTATCTGTTTCTCTTTCATAATAGCACGTTAAATATTGTCTCGTGAGCAACATATTCATTTTCTTATTCGTGTGTCCTGTAAGATACGAGAAAAACGGTATATGCATTTTTGGCAAAAGTTGACGGAAATATGATCTATTATATTAAAAGTTATCCGCAATATGACCTATCACTAAAATTTGTGGAAATATGACCTTATATGCACAATCAAAATACATTTTTCGACAGTAAAAAGCCTAGATTTGTGAATAAATTGTTCTAAAATTCACCCTATAGTTCAGAAATAAATATGACTTGTCATTAAAATCCGGGTCCGGGCCCTGGTAATCATTCATGAACATGTTTAGTCTTGAACCAATTACAGTTCCGTAATGGTCGAAAATCGGATGCATGTTTATAGGACTTTTTCGGTTTACCTTCACATATAGAACCATCCCAAAAACTGTGTGTCATTCCTCATTAATAACGCCGCATATTGAAATTTGGGTGTAGTAACCGAAGGAAGAAACTGAACTGAACGATGAGAATCGCGGTGAACTCAGGTGTGGCTACGCTACCAGACGGCAGCCCCGGGGACGCACAAGGACGACGAGATGTAGCGGCGCGGTCTGCGGCGCTGAAAGCATTGCGGGTGTAATCAGGTGCGACGCAGCGCGCCTTTCAGCCTCCAGATGCGGCCGAGATACAGCGGCGTCCGAGGCGCCGGCGGTGGGCGGCGAGAGGCGCTTATTTCCAGCGGGCATCCCGGACAAAGGCCAGACCAGGCAGCAGCCAACCCACGTCTTCCGCACGGCTGGACACCGGTCTAGGGAGGCAGCCATTCCGGCACTCGGGGTCAATAGCGCACTGCGACCCTCGCGAGCTTATTTCAAGGGGCAGAAACCGAAACTAATGTGGCAGCGATTCCCAGCAACGAGCTACTGCGATTATTTAGAATTGTCTATACTGACGAGGAGAACATGGCAAGTGCCATTAACACGATTTCCCAGAAACTTCCCTCAGTGGGAGAGAGCCAAATCAGCAAACAAGTGTCTCTCTACATACGTAGATACTCGACCGTTTCTGAGAAAACGATGGTCCAAGTTTTCGAGCTACTTTAAGTGCCTGTTAGTGAATAATTAGCTCAGTAGAAGCGGTGGCACCGTGCACTGCGTCGAGGCCTTGCACATTTGCGCCCCTTGTTCGAAACACGACTCCTATTTTCATTTCTGTCTGTCATTTGTCTACCCATGACCATAGGAGATTACTACACGAATATCTGTCAATGTATATTGAAATAAAGTTGCCCTTGTTCGTCTACTAACTGTACGTGTATACCATGTGTATGAATTTGTGGCAAACCTACCTTAACGCGATGCTCGTGGTGTGTTCGAATTTATATGTTTCGAATGTTTCCACGATTAATATCATCCAAAGAAGTGCACCACACCTTCTTGAGCAATAAACATAAGCATACACAATAAGAGTTAATTGCATTGGTGACTGTTCCGTCGGTTCTTGGCAAAATATTTTATACATCATGAATGAATTATTCTACATCATTTATTATTTGTTAAATGAACCGGTTTTCGTTCATCATCAAGTATAAAGATAGGTTATGTGGTGCAGCGAATTTATGATGGAGCAAACCTGTTCTGTACAGATGCTATGAACCACATGACGACGGTATGCATCTTATTGTTGACACTCGCAAATAATGTGATAGGTATAATCTTCTGAAGAAGGACACATAAGTGCCTGAAACCGGTAAAGAAATTAATTTTCTTTTATGCAACTGGTTGCTTATTATTTCGTTATGTACAATTCTAGTAGCTGAGGATGGTTAAAACACTAAAATTAATAAAAGCAAAAAACAGGCTGCGAACACTGGGCGCAAAAATGAAAGCCTGCAACTCTAGCCACTGTGCCACCATCTCAGCTGAGACTATTGCGCGCAAAAAGAGATAAATTACGTCGAAACATTTGAGCATCGTTTCCTCAGGAATGGTCCAGTATCTACGCATAAGTCGAGACACGTGTTCACTCATTCTGACTTCTCTTCCAGTGAGCGAAATTTCTAGGATATATTGTTATGTCACTTCCAGTGTTCTCCAAGAGAGGGAAGTGCTCAATATTTCTGTCCTCGTGTAAGTGTCGGGTAAGAGTACGCAGTTACGGGTATCTGCTTAATCATTTTTATTTCAGTTACTTGAAGAAATACTGCAACCTTCCGCTTTTTGGTACAGCTTTATGCTTTGCAAGACACATTTCGGGATTTCATCTATTTCCATTTGGCTTAGTATATAAACATCTTCGTGAGTATCAGTCGCTGCAGCTGTCTTTTGTACTGTAATTTGTGGTTCATTTTTCTGACTTTGCATGCAAAGCACAAACACTTCATCTACATCTACATCTACATTGATACTCCGCAAGCCACCCAACGGTGTGTGGCGGAGGGCACTTTACGTGCCACTGTCATTACCTCCCTTTCCTGTTCCAGTCGCGTATGGTTCGCGGGAAGAACGACTGTCTGAAAGCCTCCGTGCGCGCTCTAATCTCTCTAATTTTACATTCGTGATCTCCTCGGAAAGTATAAGTAGGGGGAAGCAATATATTCGATACCTCATCCAGAAACGCACCGTCTCGAAACCTGGCGAGCAAGCTACACCGCGATGCAGAGCGCCTCTCTTACAGAGTCTGCCACTTGAGTTTATTAAACATCTCCGTAACGCTATCACGGTTACCAAATAACCCAGTGACGAAACGCGCCGCTCTTCTTTGGATCTTCTCTATCTCCTCCGTCAACCCGACCTGGTACGGATCCCACACTGATGAGCAATACTCAAGTATAGGTCGAAACACTTCTACGTTTTACAATAACGATGAAGGCTGAAGCAATGAATTAATATTTTTATCAGCACCAGGGTTCGAACCTGGGTCTCTTGCTTCCTAGACGAATTCACTATTCATTGTGACACAGGGGAACGTCACATAATTTGTGAGATGATTCTAAGCCGGCCGGTGTGGTCGAGGGGTTTAGGCGCTTCAGTCGGGCATGGGTGTGTATGATGTCCTTAGGTCAGTTAGGTTTAAGTAGTTCTAAGTCTAGGGGACTGATGACCTCAGATGGTAACTCCCATAGTGCCCAGAGGCATTTGAACCATTTTGAGATGATTCTACATGTGAAAATAAACCGAAAAAATTCCTATGAACATTTCCAATTGTTCCGGAACTGGAGCAGGTTGAAGACTACTCACCTCCACAAATGATCATGAAGACGTCTGAATATTACTTATCGAAATACTATATAGGCGCTGTTGTGGACAGATTAATGGAGGTCGAGGTGGGGCTCAGATGACTGATCCGTCCTACAAGAAGTGTTCCCCTAAAGGCGGACGTATCAGCAATGATCAACGGCATGAGGACGCAAATGGCAATTCAAGCCACTGCATTAATGACTCAATGTATATCCACAGGACATGTAGCATATAATTGAGAAAGTGTCATGATGATCTCTCCATTGACAGAAGGCTCCGGAATGTCCACCAGTCGGATCTCTAGGGGGACGGGATGGAGGGTTTTTCAAGGGGGAGGTGGCCTTGAGCACTCCAGTATCCCAATTATTTGCGCATATATTTTTCCTGACTAGTCTCTTGAACTTCTCTGGGACTATAAACATTACGATGTTGAATACATCTGCAGGCAGTTCAGCTGAAGAAGAATGGATATCTCTAAAGAGGGCCACTACAGAAGCTGGAAAGATAATAGTAGATAGAACGAAGACAACTGCGAAGGAACCATGGATATCAGATGAAATAGTCCAGCTGATAGACGAAAGAAGAAAGTACAAAAATCTTCAGGAAATTCAGGAGGACGCAAATACAAGTCACTTAGGAGAGAAATAAAGAGGAAGTGCAGGGGAGCGAAGGTAAAATGGCTGCATGGAAAATATGAAGATGTCGAAAAAGAAGTGATTCTCGGAAGGACGGATTCGACGTATAGGATAGTCAATACAGCCCATGTTTATATGAAAAGCAATGGTGGTAACATTGAGAGTTCACTGAAAATTCCACATTTAAATTAGGAGGAGAGAGAGCGTGTAGGTGGGAAGACTACATTCAACGCCTCTATGAGAGGGAGAACTTTTCTGATGACTTGACATAAGAAAAAACAATGGTGGACAGGTAAGAATTAGGGATTCATTATTGGAATCAGAATTTAAAAGAGCCTTGGAAGGCTTAAGATCAAATAAGGGAGAAGGGATAGATAAAAGACCATGGGAATATCTAAAATCGGTGGGGCAAGTGGCAATAAAACGATTACTCACGTTGTTGTGTCAAGTCAATGAGACTGGCGACATACCATCAGACTTTCAGGAGCACATCATTCACACAGTTCCGAAGATAGTAAGAGCCGACAAGTGAGGGAATTATCGCACAATCAGGTTCGCAGCTCACGCATCCCAGTAGCTGACAAGAATAATATACAGAAGAGTGGAAAAGATAGTTGGTGAATATCTGTTAGGTAACGATAAGTTTGACTTCAGAAAAGGTAAAGGCCCCAGTGAGGGAGGCAATCCTGACGTTGCGATTGATAATGGAAGCGAGACTGAAGAACAATCAAAACACGTTCCTAGGATTTGTGAAACTGGAAAAAGCGTTCGACAATGTAAAACGGTGCCAGATGTTCCAAGTTATGACAAAAATAGGAAAAGCTATAGAAAAAGGCGGGTAACATACTACATGTATGAGAAACAAGAAAGGAACAATAACACAAGAAGACCAAGAACGAAGTGCTCTGATTAAAAAGGGTGTAAGATAGGGATGTAGCCCTTCTAACTTACCGTTCAATCGACACATCGAAGAAGTAGTGAGAGAAATGAAAGGTTCAAGAATGGGGTTAAAATGTGGGGTGAAAAAATATTAGTGATAAGATTCACTGATGACATTTCTATCCTCAGTAAGAGTGAAGAAGAACTGCAGGATGTGTTGAATGGAATGAATAGCCTAATGAGTGCAGCATGTGGACTGAAAAAATCTAAGAAAGGCCAAGGTAATGAGACCAACGACAAACTTAACATTATCATTCGGGATCATGAAATAGACGAAGTTAAAGAATTCTGCTACCTAAGACAGCAAACTAACCCATGACGGACAGAGTGAAGAGGACATAATAAGAGGACGAGCATAGGCGAAAATGTCATTCCTGGCAAAGAGATGTCTACTAGTATCAAACATAGACCTTAATTTGAGGAAGAAATTCCTGAGAATGTACGTTCCGAGTATAGTATTAAATGGTAGTGGAAAACGAGCTGTGGGAAAACAAGAACAGGAAGGGATCAAAGAATTTGAGATGTGATGCTACAGAAGAATGTTGAAAACTAGGTGGATTATAAGGGAAGGAATGAGGAGGTTCTCAGAAGGATTAGCCAGGAAAGGAACATATAGAACACAGTGACAAGAAGAAGGGGTAGGATCATAGGACATCTGTTAGGACCTCAAGGGATAACTACCATGGTACTAGAGGGGGGTATGTTGGGTAAAATCTGTAGAGGGAGACAGAGATTGGAACACATCCAGCGAATAATTGAGGAAGCATGGTGCGATTCATACTCTGAGATGAAAAGGTTGGCACAGGAGAGGAATTCGTTGCAGGCCACATCAAACCAATCAGAAAACTGATAACTCGTACAAAAAAGTTCTTCTATCAATAAATGTATGTGTGCTACGGCTGTCATGTGATTCGGCAGGAGCACAGGCCCTGTCACCAAGTCATCAACAATGCCACATCAGACGTTGACTGACAACTTCGAATTTTGTATCCCTAGTGTCATGTGGGTTCTCCATCGCCCATGTATGAGAAATGCAGGTGTTCATGATACCATTTCGCCTTAAATGTAGTCTCATCTGTAAATAAAGCCTATTGCATGGCGACTCTGTCTACAGCTAGCCTTTCACAAAATTGTTGACTGCTTGCTGAGTTACCTGGATGCAGATACGGCATAGCTGCACAAGCGCTCAGAACGTAGCTTACGTCACACTCGTGTTTGTGAAATTCGGAACGGACGGCTAATGCGCCACGTACTGGTGGTGGTACTCTGTTGTATCATTGCATTGGATGTCCTCTCTTTCTGATGTTACGTGTACACTGGGTAGTGTTCTGGATTCACTTTAAGTTTGGAAAACCCTTGGAAATATCCTCACGCAGGGAGTTCGTTGATCAGGGAAACATCTCTGATATTCTTTTACAGCCACCCGGGCACTGCCATTACGGTACCCATGGGCGTACCCAGCGAGGGGCAAGGGGGGGGGGGCGGGGGCAGCTCCCCCCCCCCCCCTAGAAGATACTCGAATTCGTTCGCGCAGATCCGGGAGTAATTTTTTCGTCTTCGGCACGTTACTGTCGGCAGGGAAGTTTATAGAAATAATAAATTTAGCGATAAGCAATCCGCTCTGCTATTTGCAGTCATGTTACGTCGCCAAGGAACAGCGTATTCACTTGTAGGCAGTAAGGGATCATGACTATGTGAAGTTTCTAACGAACAACATCGTTTCTCCTACCATATTTAAATGTAAAATGCTTTTCAGCTCCTAAACTATTAATTTTTTAGTTACAGCTGACGCTAACTGTAGATTAATAGCAGTTGACGTGCAGGTTATGACAAGCAGTAGATGGCGTGACATTTAGTGCAAGTGATTTATAAAATAATTTTTAGAACGTTCCACATAACTGGCCATCACCGAAAAAACTACCGGTCACTTCAGTAAAAGGCCCATTAGGGCTGCCTGAAGCCCTTGCTCACTTGCATAATTTAATGAGTCCATATTATGGATTGTTACTAAGTGACGAAGAAAGATTATTTTCCAAGAAATTATCGGCGGCTAGAGTGCTAGTGGAACGCACGTTCGGATTTTTGACGAGTAAGTTGCATATTCTCCTTTAGAACACGAAGACATATTAATCTATAAGGGTAGACCCAAAACCTCCCTTCAGTTGAGTTTTTACCAGGACATAATCGAAAACAGCGCTTTGAAGCATGCTTTCAGAAGCAAACAGTGGTGCTTTAAGATGGATGAGGAGTGGAGGAGAGGTGTTCAAAACCTGTCAACTGTCATTATTGCAAATTTACCTCATGAATCGTTTATTGAATACTGTAACTACTGCGGCTATTTATTAATCTACTGGGGCATTTCTTTACTAAAATGATAAAATTTGTACGTAACTCAAATATGATAATATACCAGAGTTTATGCGTTTCTTGTCTGTAGTATTTTTGATAGTTATTTATTTTAATTTTTTGTACTTATACAGTTCATTCCAAGCTTGGCATACCAGACCTCTGTCGTGGCACTGTTTGTTTTTCTGATCCCACAACACGGGATGTTGATGTACATATGGGACTTTCGATGTCCATCGCAACAAAACGCACCCAACGATCGCTAGAAACAAAACTCGGAGCTACCGTGCAGCACTGTTCTGCATCGCTCTGCTCATCCCGCAGTCTAAACGGGCACCTCGCTATGCTACTGTTGAAACCAGGTTCCCCCCCCCCTTCCCCCCCCCCCCCCCCGCACCCACCCACGCTCATTACACGATTTCATTTTCCATTCCTTTGTCATCGCTCGGTTCGGCTCGACATCGCATTGTATTTCATCGGGGAAGCAGTATAAATCTAAACTAATAAACTGATCTACCAATTTTTTTTATTGTTCCATGGAGTTGTTGTAACTGTGGTGTCACCGCCAGACACCACACTTGCTAGGTGGTAGCCTTTAAATCGGCCGCGGTCCGTTAATATACGTCGGACCCGCGTGTCGCCAGTATCAGTGATTGCAGACCGAGCGCCGCCACACGGCAGGTCTATAGACACTTCCTGGCACTCGCCCCAGTTGTACAACCGACTTTGCTAGCGATGATTCACTGACAAACTACGCTCTCATTTGCCGAGACGATAGTTAGCATAGCCTTCAGCTACGTCGTTTGCTACGACCTAGCAAGGCGCCATTACCAGTTACTATTGATGCTGTAAAACATGTACCGTCAAGAGCGATGTTCACCAATTATGGATTAAAGTTAAGTATTCCAACAGATACGTACTACTTTTGCTAGTCTCATATCCCTGACCTGTTCCAGACCTCACGCCAGCCTGCGTGAGCTTAAACACGTGCCTTTCGGCTTACTGTCATAGTGGATTGGCTGTCTTGCCAGTCCACAACAGTAACCATGAAATTGACATCAGGAAAATTTTTAAAAAAGGTGATTTTAGTTACATTACCTACTTCTTTGCTCGCGTTTTTTAAGAGGCAGGTTGTTTAACTAAATTTTATCTTCTGTGTGGATATTATTTTATTATACTGTAATCTGAGAAGCAATAATAGTGGTTATTAGTATTCAATGTTCTCTATACAAACTGCTATATGGTGCATAAATAAATTCATGCTGTTTATGCTGGAGCAGCTCTACTGACATGTTCAACGAATAATGCATAATGAAATGTGACTCGAAATATCTTGAGAGTGTTACAACAGCAAATTACTTTCGTTCCACACATAAATTGATTGTTGCTTGAATTACAATTCTGTCTGCTTCGTGTGCATTTACTAAAAATCATAGGAGTGTAAATGATGTGAATATATTAACAAGTTCACAAATAACAATAATATGTCATGGCTCACGGCCAGGTGGAAGTAATAACTTGGCAATTGAAACTTATTAAAGGGGAGAGTTGCCTTAGTTGGACCACATTCGTATTTCGCTATGTGTCGATAACTTAAAACCTTCAAGTTGGTTATACTGGTGAGAAATACTGTCAAAGTCGTGTGGTCCAGTGGTCAATTGACCCTACCCAGTGAAGCAAGAATATCTGCCATTGTTGTATGCTCTTCGTCTTTGTTATAAGTATTGTGTTACAAATCAAACTTCTGTATAGGCAGTATAGTTCGTAAGTGCCTTTCATTAGTCAATAACTAGACGTCGCAAATTAGAACTTGCAGTTACAGTTGGGAAAGGAGGCGGAGGTGTATAACCATGTTACTTTCAATATATCTCTGTCAACAGTTCTGAATAAAGCTATCTTTTAAACTTATACATCATTAATCCTACGATTATATTTATATATTAGTCATAAAATATTCCAGAAAGCACTTAAAAGTATACTGTTCTAGCCGAACGGAAAATTGTTGCCTTATTTGTGTTGTATATTTGAATTCCTTGAGGAAGAAGGCTATTTTCATAGAGGCAAAGGTCCGAATTTTGAGTCTCGGTCCGCCACACAGCTTTAATCTGCCAGGAAGTTTCATATCAGCGCACACTCCGCTGCGGAGTGAAAATTTCATTCTGGACTACGATAGTAGTGAAGGATAAAAGTTGAAAAGTTGCGTCTATCTGGGAGCGTGCTAGGCTAGCTCCTGCAGCTGCGCTATCCACCGTGTCCACATGGCTTGGTGCTAGTGACTAGAGTTGTGGTGATTTGTCAACGAATCGTTCATTTGAATGAATATAAATAAAGAATCGTAAGAATCGAATCGTGGTAGGGACGAATCGTCGTTCAAAAGAATCGTAAGAACGATTGCGTATTTCTGTCTCATGACGATTCCAAGTTTCAACGATTCATTAGAACGCTATGCATCGATGGCAACTGCCGAATCTTGCCGAATGATTACGAACGCCAGAGAGCAGTCAAGAGGGTGACTCGTGTGAAGAAACGAAGCACGGAACGAATATCGTGCGCCGTTGACTAAATACACACGATTAAAATCAAGAAATCAAAGTATGATGAATAAATAAGTACATCTAATTTGTTCCAGATGCAATGCAACACAAACGCACGTTCTTTATACAGTTTTCATACATTTAAACGAGCAATTCTTGTACATACTATAATATTTCGCATATCTCGGAAACAGCGCTAACGATTTGTATGAAATTTTGTATGTAGACAGGTTTTTGCTTTTAGAGTTCACTTACTGAGCTGTATGTTTCGTAAAAACGCAATTTTACAAAAAAATATATATATGTAAAAACGCGATTTTACATGTTTTATAACGCCTTCTCGTAAATCTGTGTTATGATTGAATGTAGATAATATTTTGGTCTTTATGTTTATCTGCATATATGTGTCTCTCCTAAAAGAACGCGATTTTAAACAAAAAACATTTTTATATTAGAACGCGAATTTCGTGTATCTCGGAAACGGCTTCAACGATGTGGATAAAATTTTATATTTAGACACGGATTTTGATTTTTAAGTTTATCTGTATAGGCGTGTTTCTCATTTCCTTGACATTTTCAGACATGTTCTGCCATTTATGAGTAAGATGAAGAACGTTTTGGCATTCTGTAAGAATCGTGCCACCTCAAACTAGAAAGAATTGTGAACGAATCGTAGAAATCGATACGCATTGTGCTGGAAAAGAATCGTGTTGGCCAACTCTAATGTAAGGAAGGCACTTCGACATTGGTGCCAGAGACAGCACCGTGACGTGGTTGAAAATTAACTAGTGCCGGTGACACTGCTACAAAAATAAATCTGTGAAACGTTTGCAAGAATAAAAAGGCCTGTGACCTGAACATTGATCTTAAAGGGCAACTCCTTATTTGGTAAGGACAAGAATCAATCAAGCCTGCTTTTCGATGAGTACATCTAATATCATTTGATGGAAGTGTATAGTTTGTACATTATTGTTCAGTATATTTTGATTCAATTAAATACATATTGAAGACTCGGGGTGACAAAATCTAAAGGTGGTCCAATGTAGGCAACCCTCCTCCATTTCCTATAAGTCTTCCCTTTATTTCTCTTAACCCTGTTTTCTTTCTATGGCTAAGTAGTAGGAAAATAAAAAACATGTATTTATTTTGTAGGGACTACGCTCACGAAAGGAAAAGGAGTCGGAATAGTAGCAGTGGCAGCGATGACGATCATAAGAAAAATGAAGTGTCACAATCATCACCTAAAGATGACGCTGAACAACAATCAAATTCATCAACAGCACCTGTAACTATAGCAGCCCTTGTTCACTATTCTTTCTCAACAGCCCAACTAGCTTTTGTGTCCAAAGACGCTTCTGAAATTGTGATTAATAATTACTGCAATGAAAATGATCTGGGTCGGTTTATTGGGCTAACTACCCAGCTACCAGTGGACAAGAAGAAGGATCTCTTACTAAATACTTGGATCCCTTCAAATAATTATGATTTTGAAAGTGATGCAAGCCATTTGCAAAGAAAATTTAATCATGCATGGATAGATCAATATTCACCATGGCTAGTAGACTGCAAGTTTGTGAAAGGTGCCCAATGCAAGCGCTGTGTTTTGTTCCCTCCTGTCACTGGCACTGTTAGAAGCGTTTTGGGATCATTTATCATTAGGCCATTCACAAAATTCAAGAATATATATGAAGACTCTCGGAAACATGTTAAAACCCACATTCACTTAACAGCGTCAGCTGCAGCAAAATCTTTACTTGAAAATGTACCTGTGGACGTCCAATTGCAGAATGTACACCAAAGAGCGATCGATGAAAACAGGCAAATACTGTCATCCATTCTTTCTTCTATAGTGTTTTGCGGCACACATGATATGCCTCTTAGAGGAAAACAGACAGATGAAGGTGTTTTATTTGATTTATTGAACTTAAGAAATGATTCTGGGGACGACAAGTTAAGGAGTCATCTGGAAAAATGTCGCCGCAATCCCGTTTACACATCGCCAAAAATACAAAATGAATTCATAAATTTATTTGGCGATGTTATTATGGATAATATAAGCACTGGCGTTAAAAAAGCGACGTTTTATGCAGTCTTGGCTGATGAAACAGCTGACAGCTGACGTAGCTGGGAAGGAACAGGTATCAATAGGCGTGCGGTTCTACGACGAAAGAAAAGTGAAAATCCGGGAAGAATTTGTAGGTTTTATAGAACTGAAGTCACAAAATGCCACTTAAATCGCCGAAGCAATTGACAGTTTTTTGATCACTAATAATCTTCCAGCAGAAGACTGTGTAGGATTTGGCTTCGATGGCTTTTCTAGAATGGCAGTTAAAGAGAGTGGTGTACAAGCCATTTTAATAAAGAAATATTATCGAGCATCATACGTTCATTGCTCAAGCCACAAATTCAACCTTGTGGTCAACGATGCAAACGCAGTGCCGGAAAATAGGAATACTGTTGCCACCACTATAAACTTTTTTAGAAACTCGAGTACACGTCGGAAATACGCTCCTAATTTAACAAGAATGTGTGAGACGAGATGGTCTGAAAAATATAAATCCATCAGACTATTTTCTCAAAATTTCCCAGAGGTGGTGAGAGCTCTAGAAAAATTGTCTACTGAGGGAAATTATGCAACGAGGAAATCTGCGTATCAGTTGCATTCAGCCATTACCAAACTAGTGTTCATCTTATCTTTACAAACAATAGCCAAATACTCAGCAGTTTTGGAACCAGTAGCTAATGTCCTGCAGTCTAAGTCTGTAGATATGATCGCGGTGAGGGAACACATCAGAGGAATCCTTGACGTCCTCAGTAATGACCGAAAGGAAGCGGACAGAGTAACTAGCGAATTACTTGCAAAAGCACAAGTTATAGCAGAGAAACTGGAAATAGAAATTGCTGTTCCACGTTTTGCTTGCAAGCGAAAATTCAGAAACAATCCACCATCCCAAAATGACAACGAATACTGGCGACGGTCGCTGGTAATACCATACATCGAATCATTCATGTCATAATTAAATATACGATTTTCACCAGAAAATACACCAGCTTTTGCTCTAAATAAGCTACATCCCTTGAATATGAGCAATTCTAGTGTAACAGACTTCCTTAGAAGTGCAGAATTGTTTAAAACATTTTATGGATTGGATTATATTGCCGGAGAACTGGAACTATGGTACAATTTGTGGAGGAAAAAGAATATAACTGAAGCTAAATTAAAGGATATGGAATTCGTTGACCTGTTTAACGAAACCAATATTTTTTTCCCTAGCATGAAAAAAGCACTACAAATTTTGAGCACTATTCCATGCACAACAGCGACTGGGGAACGATCCATCAGCCCACTTCCAAGAGTGAAGACGTGGCTCAGAAGCACTATGGGAGAAGAAAGGCTCACAGGATTGTGCCTGATGAGCGTACACCGCAATTATGTAAAAGAAAAGTGCGAGATGTTAGAGAAGAAAGTAATTGAGAAATTTGAGGCAAATCCTAGAAGATTATTACTGAATTAAAAAGTTGTATTTTTACACAAGTGCATTCTTAGATTTAAAATGTCTATTGAAAGCAGTTTTTCACTAGTTTTCTGTTTTATTTAATAAGAAATGCTGCATGTTTTCTCAGATTGTACAAGTACATCGTTGTATTTAAAATGTTTATTAAAATCAGTTTTTCACTGGTTTACTGTTTTATTTAATAAGAAGTGTTGTATGTTGTCTCGAGTTTGAGCTGTCTCTCCCCCCCCCCCCCCCCCCTCCTCCCCCCTAGTTCAGATCCTGGGTACGCCCTTGACAGTACCCTTACACAAACAACATGTCTGTGTATTCTGCATGGGTGAACATATGCGGCATGTAGCTATTCACGTACACAATCGACTTGCCCTGTTAAACAACACTCAAGCATGACACGCTCACGAACTCAAACTACTCAACGATCCAACCCACGGTTGCACAAATAGTACACTTGCAGCTGTTGCCTCAGTTCGATGTCACAGTGATGCGATCTGTTGGAGAACCACCATACCGTCTTCTTCCTCCACCACACAGATTCAATGTCCTTGTTACACCTCCCCCTCCCCTGTAGGCCAATTCACTTACATTTTGCAGTAGAGTATTGTGCTCAATGGCATTTTCTGCAAGCTCTCCAAGATAACCAGTATTTACAGTTTTGGGGTAACTCATGCTATAGTTTTGGTGAAATTTGTTACAGTTTTTGCTGAACCCTTGTCGGTTTGTTATCAGTATTGTAACTACCCATTGTCAACTTCTTTTCAAGACCGTCATTCATAAACACATGTAGATTATTGCAAATACGAGACATTAATGTTTAACAGTTACTACAGTCCAATACTTAAACAAATATGTCTTGTCACAATCCACATCTATTTATACGGGAACGTTTCATTGTAAAGATTTTGTCCATGGATTAATACTGTGTGAAAAAATGGCCGACACACTATGATGTTATCACCAAACAGTGCTTCCTTGCCAATCTTTTCCACAGAATTCCAACAGCGCACATCCAACTATAGTTCAGGACCGTCGTCAAAAGGCACAGTAGATCACTTTTAACATCAGATCTTTAAGGGGGGAAGTAACGGAAAATGTTAACATTTATTTTAAAAAAAATCGTTACTGCCATATTTATTAATGTACAAATAAAAAATTTTGTATGTGTAAAGCCAAAGAGCTGAGTTTTAACGTGAGAATATATTTAAATATTCATGATTCATATTTTGCCAGAAATTGTAATTTTTAATTTTTTTATTGTCTTTTTATAACAAGGCATAACTCAAATTCTAATAATGTAATTTATCTGAAAATTTTATTTTAGTGCCCTGAGAAGCTTAAGACTACTGAACTATAGTTATTAATTTACGGTACAAATTGTATCATTAACAAAGTGAGCAGTGCGCGGTCTGTGTTCGTGCCATTTATTACTTGATATCTTGTATTTACAGCACTGCTGTCCCGTTTCTTATTCGATTTACTGGCGTCGATAAGTTGCTGGCTTGCCTGACCGTGAATGGCAGCAGCAGCACTTATCGATAAGAGCACTGTTGTACTATCTTTGGGGCGACTGGTAGTATTTCCGGGTCGTCATGTGTCGTGAGTTCAGTCGGGACGGAGAAGCAGTGAGGTCCGGACAGCCATGCCTTACCCTACCGTTGCCGACACTCATGACTTGAGTGGGGACGAACTTGGTTGGTCGTTTGGTCAGTCGTCTCATCGCCGACCACTTCTGGGTTCTCTGTGTGTGTCGACTTGTGATTGGTCCTTGTTGTTCCACAGTGACCGTTTTCGTACTATTTGAGCTGTTTGTGTAAGAGTTTTCATGCAGCCGCGTGTACCTCAGGTGGTTTTGCCTGAACCGTTATTTTAATGCTGTCTGCATGCTGGATTGAGTCTGTCAGTTGGGACAGAGCAGCGAAGAAGTCTCCGCAGTGTGAGGTCAGGCTGGGAGCGCTGGCAGCGTGCAAGCACTGTCGGATTGTGAGGTGGTAGCTGCGAGAGCTACTAAGTTCGTTGCCCACCGAACCTGGACACTGAAGTTGAGTGATCAGTTAACCTGTTATGAAACCTCAATTGCTGTGACATCTCTTCGTTCATTGTTGGTTGTTTCTTCCTGGGACATTCTGGCTAGCAGGAACGTTTGGTGTGTTGGAGTCTGCCGAATTTTGGAACCATCTTCCTGTGTGGTCTAAAACTATTTAGTTGGCTGTTATTTATCAGTGAAGTCCATCTGCGGTATTTTCTGTCTTGTGGCCGTTAACGCCCCAGTTACATGCCCTGGCGTTAGCGTAGTTTTTCCGGCAGTATGTTTTTCCTAACTGTGGACGCTAATTTTGAAGACGTAGTGCTGCTGTTATCTTCGTCCTCGGTTGATATTTTTCATTGTCGTACCGTTGGTTGGGCAGAAGGGAATTGATTAGGTTGTTGGTTGGTATTTTAGCCATCCCTGGGTCGGGCTGCTATCCGATTATTTAACCTTACTCTTGGCTGCCTGACCCGCCTCACCCTACGCTAGAGCCACCTCCTCAGGCCAACCCTTGGAACACTTCTGAGTATCACTGTTCTCTTGGTTTTAGATTGTGATTTTCACTTTAGTCTGATGAACTGTGTGAGGCCATCATCCGTCTATTAATTTAGTTTGTTTCAATTTAAAAAAAAAAGCCTTCATCTGTCTTAAATTAAAATTTGAAGATTGATTTGTTTAAGAATTAAATTTTGAAAGTTTGTTCTATATGAAATTCTTGTTATCCAGGCCCTAATTCCTGAGTTGTTCAATGATCAGTTATTAAACACGGTTTTCCAAACCTCCTTCACCAAAAAAGACAAAGTAAATATTCCTGAAGTCCAATGAAGAACAACTGCCATGATGATGCCGGCCGGAGTGGCCGAGCGGTTCTAGGCACTACAGTCTGGAACCGCGCGACCGCTACGGTCGTAGGTTCGAATCCTGCCTCGGGCATGGATGTGTGTGATGTCCTTAGGTCAGTTAGGTTTAATTAGTTCTAAGTTCTAGGCGACTGATGACCTCAGAAGTTAAGTCGCATAGTGCTCAGTGCCATTTGAATTTTCGAACTGCCATGATGAGAAACAAAGAAGTAGATATCCTTGGAGTAACGAAGCAGCTAAAATTACTTAATAAAGGCAAGGCCTCCGGTCCAGCCTATACACCAGTCAGGTTCCTCTCAGATTATGCTGATCAATAGCTCCATACAACCACTCTCTCACAGAAAGATCTGTAACTTTTTGTTTTGGTCATCAGTCTACTGACTGGTTTGATGCGGCCCGCCACAAATTCCTCTCCTGTGCTAACCTCTTCATCTCAGAGTAGCACTTGCAACCTACGTCCTCAATTATTTGCTTGACGTATTCCAATCTCTGTCTTCCTCTACAGTCTACAGCTCCCTCTAGTACCATGGAAGTCATTCCCTCATGTCTTAGCAGATGTCCTATCATCTTGTCCCTTCTCCTTATCAGTGTTTTCCACATATTCCTTTCCTCTCCGATTCTGCGTAGAACCTCCTCATTCCTTACCTTATCTGTCCACCTAACTTTCAACATTCGTCTGTAGCACCACATCTCAAATGCTTCGATTCTCTTCTGTTCCGGTTTTCCCACAGTCCATGCTTCACTACCATACAATGCTCTACTCCAGACGTACATCCTCAGAAATTTCTTCCTCTAATTAAGGCCGGTATTTGATATTAGTAGACTTCTCTTGGCCAGAAATGCCTTTTTTGCCATAGCGAGTCTGCTTTTGATGTCCTCCTTGCTCCGTCCCTCATTGGTTATTTTGCTGCCTAGGTAGCAGAATTCCTTAACTTCATTGACTCCCTGACCATCAATCCTGATGTTAAGTTTCTCGCTGTTCTCATTTCTACTACTTCTCATTACCTTCGTCTTTCTCCGATTTACTCTCAAACCATACTGTGTACTCATTAGACTGTTCATTCCGTTCAGCAGATCATTTAATTCTTCTTCACTTTCACTCAGGATAGCAATGTCATCAGCGAATCGTATCATTTGTATCCTTTCACCTTGTATTTTAATTCCACTCCTGAACCTTTCTTTTATTTCCATCATTGCTTCCTCGATGTACAGATTGAAGAGCAGGGGCGAAAGTCTACAGCCTTGTCTTACACCCTTCTTAATACAAGCACTTCGTTCTTGATCGTCCACTCTTATTATTCCCTCTTGGTTGTTGTACATATTGTATATGACCCGTCTCTCCCTATAGCTTACCCCTACTTTTTTCAGAATCTCGAACAGTTTGCACCATTTTATATTGTCGAACGCTTTTTCCAGGTCGACAAATCCTATGAAAGTATCTTGATTTTTCTTTAGCCTTGCTTCCATTATTAGCCGTAACGTCAGAATTGCCTCTCTCGTCCCTTTACTTTCCTAAAGCCAAACTGATCGTCCCTAGCGCATTCTCAATTTTCTTTTCCATTCTTCTGTATATTATTCTTGTAAGAAGCTTCGATGCATGAGCTGTTAAGCTGATTGTGCGATAATTCTCGCACTTTCAGCTCTTGCCGTCTTCGGAATTGTGTGGATGATGCTTTTCCGAAAGTCATGGTATATCGCCAGACTCATATATTCTACACACCAACGTGAATAGTCGTTTTGATGCCACTTCCCCCAATGATTTTAGAAATTCTGATGGAATGTTATCTATCCCTTCTGCCTTATTTGACCGTAAGTCCTCCAAAGCTCTTTTAAATGCCGATTCTAATACTGGATCCACTATCTCTTCTAAATCGACTCCTGTTTCTTCTTCTATCACATCAGACAAATCTTCACCCTCATAGAGGCCTTCTATGTATTCTTTCCACCTATCTGCTCTCTCCTCTGCATTTAACAGTGGAATTCCCGTTGCACTCTTAATGTTACCACCGTTGCTTTTAATGTCACCAAAGGTTGTTTTGACTTTCCTGTATGCTGAGTCTGTCCTTCCGACAATCATATCTTTTTCGATGTCTTCACATTTTTCCTGCAACCATTTCGTCTTAGCTTCCCTGCACTTCCTATTCATTTCATTCCTCAGCGACTTGTATTTCTGTATTCCTGATCTTCCCGGAACATGTTTCTACTTGCTCCTTTCATGAATCAACTGAAGTATTTCTTCTGTTGCCTATGGTTTCTTTGCAGCTACCTTCTTTGTACCTATGTTTTCCTTCCCAACTTCCGTGATGGCCCTTTTTAGAGATGTCCATTCCTCTTCAACTGTACTGCCTACTGCGCTATTCCTTATTGCTGTATGTATAGCGTTAGAGAACTTCAAACGTATCTCGTCATTCCTTAGTACTTCCGTATCCCACTTCTTTGCGTATTGATTCTTCCTGACTAATGTCTTGAACTTCACCCTACTCTTCATCACTACTATATTGTGATCTGAGTCTATATCTGCTCCTGGGTACGCCTTACACTCCAGTATCTGATTTCGGAATCTCTGTCTGACCATGATGTAATCTAATTGAAATCTTCCCGTATCTCCCGGCCTTTTGCAAGTATACCTCCTCCTCTTGTGATTCTTGAACAAGGTATTCGCTATTACTAGCTGAAACTTGTTACAGAACTCAATTAGTCTTTCTCCTCTTTCATTCCTCGTCCCAAGCCCATATTCTCCTGTAACCTTTTCTTCTACTCCTTCCCCTACAACTGCATACCAGTCGCCCATGACTATTACATTTTCGTCCCCCTTTCAATATCCTCATACACTTTCTCTATCTGTTCATCTTCAGCTTGCGACGTCGGCATGTGTACCTGAACTATCGTTGTCGGTGTTGGTCTGCTTTCGATTCTGATTAGAACAACCCGGTCACTGAACTGTTCACAGTAACACACCATCTGCCCTACCTTCCTATTCATAACGAATGCTACACCTGTTATACCATTTTCTGCTGCTGTTGATATTACCCGATACTCATCTGACCAGAAATCCTTGTCTTCCTTCCACTTCACTGACCCCTACTATATCTAGATTGAGCCTTTGCATTTCCCTTTTCAGATTTTCTATTTTCCCTATCACGTTCAAGTTTCTGACATTCCACGCCCCGACTCGTAGAACGTTATCCTTTCGTAGATTATTCAGTCTTTTTCTCATGGTAACCTCCCCCTTGGCAGTCCCCTCCCGGAGATCTTTTGCCAATGGAGAGATCATCATGACACTTCTTCAATTACAGGCCACATGTCCTGTGGATACACGTTACGTGTCTTTAATGCAGTGATTTCCATTGCCTTCTGCATCCTCATGTCGTTGATCATTGCTCATTCTTCCGCCTTTAGGGGCAATTTCCCACCCCTAGGACAAGAGGGTGCCCTGAACCTCTATCCGCTCCTCCGCCCTCTTTGACAAGGCCGTTGGCAGAATGAGGCTGACTTCTTATGCCATAAGTCTTCGGCCGCCAATGCTGATTATTTATCAAAATTTAGGCAGTGGCGGGGATCGAACCCGGGACCGAAGACGTTTTTGATTATGAATCAAAGACGCTACCCCTTTTTTTATCTTTATTATTGAACAAACGGAGAGTACATATATATATATATATATATATACACAAAGCAAAAGGTCTTCAAGGTACCAGTTAAACATATACAAATGAGTGTTAGGTAAACAAATTATTAGAATAACATGAAATACAACAAATTAGAACATATCCTGTTTTCCTTTTTTTTGTTTTTTTTTGTTTTTGTTTTTGTTTAAAAATTTGTATTGAACAAACTAAAAGTACATATATATTCACTATGCAAGAGTTCTTCAAGGTACCATTGAAAAATATACAAATGACTGTTAGTTAAACAAAAAAAAATATATTAAAAAAGAAAAACATTAAATACAACAAAATATAACATATTCTGTCTTCTTCCTTTTTCTTAAAAAGAAAATGTGTTTGTTTTTGGTCGATGCATGAGAACGTGGATAAGGGTGTTGCATCATGTAACAGGTAGGCATGGTACACCCCAACTTTGAGGGGGGTCACGGAAGACGCTGCGGAGATAACCGGCAAAAGTTTGTCGGTAAGATGGTTTTCGGGTGAGGGTGCTATGCGCGGTCACAACTTTGTACCAGAAGTCAAGGACTGTACGCGGACCACTCCGAAAGAGATATTCTAAAGCCTGTCCTCGAAACCAGATTAGGGTATTGTGCTTAGCAAGAGGGTATTGAAATGTCTGGGGCAACAACAGGAAATCCGGGGTTACCGTCGTTGGCGGGGCACGGAGGTAAAAGCCCACGATTCGTTCGATGAGGAGCCATACGTTTTGTTTCAGGGGGCACGTAAGACGGTACTCGTCGCTGTCTTCGAGCTGACAGTCAGGGCAGAGTGAGGAGGTGGCCAGTCCTATGCGATAAAGTCGACTATTAGTCGGGAATTTTCCATAGACTAAAACATACCAGAGTGCAGACACAGACGAAGGTAAAAAGGGTGCATGCACACACCCCCAAACCGTGCGCCAGTTAATGTCAGGATGCTGTAGCACCATGGGGTCGCAAGGGTTGGACAGCATAAACAAACGATAATAATCTTTTGTACGGGGAGGACGGGTGACTGGAAGATCGGCCCGAACGTAGCTGAGTTCTATGAAACAATTGGCGACGTAGTACAATAATGGAGAAATGGGTGCCACATTGATCGGTGGATCGAGAGAAGCTGGTCGGAGGATATCTAAGAGACTGCGTGTTAATGACGGGACCGGCCCCTGGCAGTGCCGCAACAGAGTGTGGACAAAGAGTGCAGAAGAGCGTGCCCGCACGTTGATGAGTCCGAGGCCACCTTTTGCAGGAGGCAGCGTTAGAGTGTTGTAGCGGACTTTGAAAAGTGCCCCTGCTGACACGAAATATCCAAAGGCTGATTGGATGCGGCGGCCAAGGAGTAACGGCATTAGGAGGATCTGGGCGACGCGTACCAATTTAGGGGCGACATAGATGTTGACATAGGACACACGTTGGAGTTGGTTTAAGTTACGGTGCAGTTGACCGCGGACATGGTGCCGAATCGACTGCAAAAGCCGCCGGTAAGCCAGGGCCACTGTGCGGTGTGTGGAGCTCGTAAATTCGATACCCAAGTAACGAAGGGTGGCACTAACTGGGAGTGGGGTCGGCACCATAGCCGGGAGGCCGCGCCCAATGTGCATCATAGTCGATTTACGGACATTAAGAATGCTACCAAAAGACGTCCATACTGGTGGATCCATTGGATGGCGTCATTGAGTTCCGTGGAGGAGCAGGTGAGAAAGAGGAGATCGTCCGCATAAGCCCTACAGTGAAAAGTGTGGTCACGCAAAGTGAGGCCCTGCAGTCTAGAGGTAAGTCCAGTGATGAGGGGCTCAAGTGCAATGGCATATAGTAAAGTAGACATAGAGCATCCTTGACGCACAGAGTGGCGTATAGGAATCGGTCCTACAAGCCTCCCATTGACTTGTACCATCGAGACCGCGGGAAGGAGTAACCGGCGAATGGCATCGACAAAAAGCAATGGGAACCCCCTACGTGTCGCCACCATGAGGAGGAATGGGTGTCGAACGCGATCAAAGGCACTCGTGAAATCGACGGATACCAGTGCTGCACGAAGGCGACAAACCGACGCCAGTGCAATGAGGTCACGGCATTCTCCTAGGGCTGTTTGTAAGGTGGCCCCACAACCACGTGCAGTCCGCTCAGGTGAAAGGACCGTAGGTAAGACGGTGCGTATGCGCGCTGCTAAGAGGCGCGCATAGATTTTATAGTCTGCATTCAGTAGTGTAAAGGGGCGATATGCAGAGACATGAGACCCTCCCTTCGGTTTAGGCACAGGTAGAAGAATGCCAGTGACGAATTCAGGTGGAATTGGGAAGGACGGAGTAAAGAGTTCCTGAATCATTTCCGTCCAGCGAGGAAGCATTAACGTGGTGAACGCCCTGTAAAACTCCACTGGGAGACCATCTGGTCCGGGTGATTTGTTCTTGGCCCCTTTGTTGATCGCATCTACCACCTCTTCTGCGGTGACTGCAGACATCATGGACGTTGACTCCGCTACGGTGAGGGTCCGATCAGGGGAAGGACGGAGATCATCAGGAATGGGCGTCGCCATCGGTTCATCATCATAAAATTGGCGATAATGTTCAGCAAAGGCGGACACGACCGCCGCCTGTGTTGTGTGGTGAACACCATCGGAGGTCGTGATGTTGGGGACGAAAAGCCGACGTCGACGACTATGGTCGGATGCGGCATGAATTGTGGATGGGGTTTCGTCGTGGAGGAGGTCTTGTCGTCGGGAACGCACCACGACACCATGCAGTCGTGCACGTTGAAGAGAGAGGAGACGAGCTTTAGTACGTTGTCGTTCCCTGTGGGTGTCAGGTGATGGAGGGAGCGCATCGAGCTCACGGAGGACGGCGTAGTGAAAATTTGTGGTGTCTCGATGCCATGCTGCTGCTTCCTTGCCACATTGTATGAAGGCCTTTCTGATCGCAGGTTTGGCACATTTGAGCCACCAATGGAACGTGGATGTGTACTGCGGAAGGCGTCTTTCGCAAGTCGCCCATGTAGTGGCAATACATTGTCGGCAGTGTGGATCATTAAGGAGGGAGGTATTAACCTTCCAGTAACCTCTGCTGCGCCACACTGACTGAGGTGGCAGAGCCAGGGAGCAAATGACGGCGCAATGGTCCGAAAATGCAAGGGGCCATCGTTCAGCTTGGGCGACTTCATTGCCGAGGTGAGCAGAGACATAAAACCGGTCCAGTCTGCTCGCAGAATGTGCTGTATAATGGGTAAAACCGGGGGTATTGCCATGAATTTTCTCCCAAACGTCCACTAGATGAAAATCTTCAATTAAGGTGAGCAGCGCCGGGCATGGCGAATAACCAGGTACTTGGTCATGCGGATGGAGGACACAGTTGAAATCGCCTCCCATGATAAGGCGATCATAGCGTCCAGAAAACAGGGGCGCCACGTCATGTCCGAAGAAAGTGGACCGCTGCCGACGGTTCGTGGAGCCAGACGGAGCGTAGATATTGATGACGCGCGTGTCGAAGATGGTAACAGCCATGCCTCTTCCACAGGGAAGGATTGTCGTGTCCGTGAGTGGGATTCCTTCGCGTATGTAGAAAGCCACTCCACGCCCTGATTGATCACATGTGGACGTGTATGAGTCGTAACCGTAGACTGGTGGTAGTGTGGCAACGCGTACTTCCTGAAGAAGGGCGACGTCGACGTCAGAGGCCCGAAGCATGTCACATAGGAGTTGCTGCTTGGGTGCAGTGCCGATCATGTTGATGTTCAGTGTGGCAAACCGGTATGTTTGTTTCAGTGGTGGTGGACACGTATCTACCATCACCAAGGGAAGTAAGAGGAGGGCACCGTCAGGAAGTCCCGTCCCATCAGCTGCAATGCCTCGCTTTTGATGTTAACAGGCAGCCTCGTCCGGCGGAGGTAACTCATCCGGAGGAGGGGGCGTACCTTCCTCAATGTCGTCGGCCCATGCTCCTGTGCCGTGTGTCTGTCCAATGTCCATGGGAATTGCGTCGTGGTGAGAGAGATCTGGAGTTGTCGGCGGGGAGACAGGCGTCTCAACCGGCGCACCGATCGTTACATTGTGCGTGGCGACCTCCATAGTGGTCCCGTCCTGCGAAACATCTTGTTCATCGTGAAAGTCGTCCGCCGACCTCTGCGTGGAAATGTCGGCTGCTTGGGTGTCGTCTTCGTCGTCGCGGGTGGCAACGCTCTGAGAGCCCGTGGGTGAACGGCTACGGCGTTCGCGCCTACGTGGCGAGCGTTGTTTGCGCACGTGTTCCTCAGTGTCGGACGACGGCAAGGAGGAGCGTCGACCTGGTTCGAAGGCGTCGGTGGGTACAATGAAATTGTCAAACAGGTGTTGTGAAGATGTACTGGTCTCCCCAGCGTCCGGTGCGGGAGCCTGTTCGGCGGCAAGGTTGTCAGGTGGGACGTCTGTACCGTCCGTTGGTGACTGGGACGGTGGGACGTGCCGATCGGAAGGACCGGGCGACGGACTGGACGAAACTGTAGACGTGGCAAGAGCCGCTGCGTAAGTGACCGGTAGGGCGGTCATCGTGGGTGTGACGGACGCTTCCGACAACGGGAGCTGCGCGACACGTCGTTGAATGCATTCAGACCGTAGGTGACCTTCTTTCCCGCAACCGGAACAGGTCCGAGGTTGGCCGTCGTACATTATAATGGCACGGCAGCCTCCGATACGTAGATAGGAAGGCACGTGTTTCTGCAACTCGATGCGGATCTGTCTAACACCGTTTAAAACTGGATAGGTCTGAAATTGGACCCATCGTTCGGCAACATGTTCCAGAACGTTGCCATAGGGACGGAGCGCCTCGATGACGACGTCTGCAGGTAGTTCGAACGGTAGTTCGAAGATCCTTATCGTCCGTGTGCCGAGACCTGCGTGATCGACGGTAACGGGTCCGACGTTGCCGTCGGAATGACAGAAACGCAGTCCACGTTTTGCCTCTTGAAGCACCTTGTCGCACGCCGCATCGTTGATCATTTTGACGTAGACGGTACTGCTAACTATGGACAAGTGGATACCAATTAGATCCGTTGGTGGTATTTTAACTTCATCGCGTATAAATCGTTCTACCTCCATGGCCTTGGGTCGGGCGAAGTCGGAACAAAAGTTGAAACGTAATGTCTTCTTCCGATAGTTGTGCGCCATGGTGGTCTAGAAGGAAAACGGCACTTACAGCGGCCGAAGTAAACACAAACACACCGTGCGCGCCTCGCCCGCAGCGCTCTGGCGCGTGACCGCGTCGCAGCACTGCCGGCGGCAGACTGCTCCTAGACCACGTACCTAAGACTGGGAAATTGCTGAAGTCACACCAGTACCCAAAAAGGGAAGTAGGAGTAATCCGCTGAATTACAGGCCTATATCACTAACGTCAATCTTCAGTAGGGTTTTGGAACATATGCTGTATTCGAACATTAGAAAGTACCTCGAAGAAAACGATTTATTGACACATAGTCAACTCGGTTTCAGAAAATATCGTTCTTGTGAAACACAACTAGCTTTTTATACTCATGAAGTAATAAGTACTATCGACAGGGGCTGTCAAATTGATTCCATATTTTTAGATTTCCAGAAGGCTTTCGACACCGTTCCTCACAAGCGTCTTCTAACCAAACTGCGTGCCTACGGCGTGTCGTATCAGTTGTGCGACTGGATTCGTGATTTCCTGTCAGAAAAGTCACAGTTCGTAGTAACAGACGGAAAGTCATCGAGTAAAACAGAAGTAATATCCGGCGTTCCCCAAGGAAGTGTTATAGGCCCTCTATCGTTCCAGTTCTATATTAACGACATAGGAGATAATCTTAGTAGCCGTCTTAGATTGTTTGCACATGATGCTGTCATTTACCCTCTTGTAAAGTCATCAGATGATCAAAACGACTTGCAAAATGATTTAGATAAGATATCTGTATGGTGCGAAAAGTGGCAGTTGGTGGTGGTGGTGGTTAGTGTTTAACGTCCCGTCGACAACGAGGTCATTAGAGACGGAGCGCAAGCTCGGGTTAGGGAAGGATTGGGAAGGAAATCGGCCGTGCCCTTTCAAAGGAACCATCCCGGCATTTGCCTGAAACGATTTAGGGAAATCACGGAAAACCTAAATCAGGATGGCTGGAGACGGGATTGAACCGTCGTCCTCCCGAATGCGAGTCCAGTGTGCTAACCACTGCGCCACCTCGCTCGGTAGTGGCAGTTGACCCTGAATAAGGTTCAAATTGGCTCTCAGCACTATGGGACTTAATTTATGAAGTCATTAGTCGCCTATAACTCAGAAATACTTAAACTTAAGGATATCACACACATCCATACCTGAGGCAGGATCGGAACCTGTGACCGTAGCGGTCGCGCGGTTCTAGACTGTAGCGCCTAGAACCACTCGGCCACCCCGGCCGACCCTGAATAAGGAAAAGAGGAAAGTGTAAAGTTATTCACATGAGTACTAAAAGAAATCAGCTAAATTTCTATTATGCGATAAGTCACACAAATTTGAAAGCTGTAAATTAAACTAAATACTTAGGGATTACAATTACAAATAACCTAAACTGGAACGATCACATAGATAATATTGTGGGTAGAGCAAACCAAATATTGCGATTCATTGGCAGAACACTTAGAAGGTGCAACAGGTCTACCAAAGAGACTGCTTACACCACGCTTGTCCGCCCTGTGCTGGAGTATTGCTGTGTGGTGTGGGATCCGCATCAGGTGGGGCTGACGGATGACATCGAGAAAGTACAATGAAGGGCACCTCGTTTTGTATTATCGTGAAATAGGGGAGATAGTGTCACAGACATGATTCGTGAATTGGAGTGACAATCATTAAAACAAAGGTGTTTTTCGTTGCGAAGGGATCTTCTCATGAAATTTCATCACCAGTTTTCTCCTCCGATTGCGAAAACATTCTTTTGCCATCCCCCTACATAGGGAGAAATGATCATCACGATAAAATAAGAGAAATCAGGGCTCGCACAGAAAAATTTAAGTGCTTGTTTTTTCCGCGTGCGGTTCGAGAGTAGAACGGTAGAGAGACAGCTTGAAGGTGATTCATTGAACTTTATTGTGAATAGCAGAGTAGATGTAGATGTAGATGTAGACGTAGAATGTGTGTGGCCTTCAGCCGAATATTTAAGTGATTTTTTTTTAAATAAGGCCTTAAGCCACGTGTATTCTTTAAAGGCATTTTTATAAGTTTTGTTCCAGCCTTCAGCCATTCTAGTTTTTGGTGCGGCTTTGGGCCTTCAGCCCATGAGGTATCCCAAGTTTTCTTGACTTAGCCTTCAGCTGCATTGTGTTAATTGATCCTTTTAAGAGAATGTGTAATTAAGTAGTTCATAGGAAATAAAGGTTTGTGTGTTTTCTGCAACTAGCAGTAACTGATTACGGCCCCCTCCACAACCATAACCTGATACGCTCTATCTTGCAAAACCAGATTTCACATAGTTTTTAATTTTGCATACCCAAAATTAACTTTTTTCTACATACAATCATCTAAAAATCAGAATGTAATTGCAGGATCTCGTACTCTTTAGTTCTAGGGAGACAGTAACCCGTTGCGACCAGTTCCTGAAAATTTCATAGCATTAGCGCATGTACTTTTTGAGAAAATGCTTCTAATAACGTAAAGAATGTAAAACAGAGAATATAAGGTTAAAAGAGTTTCTTCTTATACTTCCGCACGTAACAAGCTTACATCAATTTTAAAATCCTCCATACTGATATTCCTCTCGCTCCATGTTTCTCTTCTCGCCTCTTCAAATCTGCCTGGCCTGTATTTGCAGGTAAGACACGTATCTGTTAGCTTTCTTGACCCTGCTCCCGTCGATGGTGTAAAATGCTTTTGTTCTAAACACTCCAGGATCTATACCAATTCTCTTCAGCACTTCATTTCTGTCGTTATTTCCGTTATTGTAACGTAAAACTGCGTCATACACACCTATTTTGAGTACTTCAAGTCCACAGAATGTCCTTTTTGAGCATCTAATCCAAATTAAATTATTGAGGCTCTCATATGCATTTTGTTTCTTTCGATGAAGATAGTTCCTCAATAAATTTGGGTTTGCAAGAAACCTGAATGTGGGCTTAATTTTATTCATAACAGGTTCTGGTAATGAGTGTTTATGTGAATACGTCTCATTTCGGTTGTTGGACTTACCCCAATCATCTTTCGGACACAGTTTGTGCATTGGTGTTTGGTCAGTGGATATTTTGTGGAAAACATTGCCCACACAGCACGCCACATTGTTTCTAAATTATGTGTGTGTCACCTGATAGCTCTCCCGTAAAATAACTTAAGAGAATCAATTTATTTCAGAGTAAACTTGCCTTTTCACCCTAGTGGTTTTCCATCCTCAAGTATTTCACATTACTTCTATTTCAGCAAGCGACGAAGCCTCTTTTGGATGTGTCCAACACATTTCAACTTTTCTATTGTTGTATTGTACGGATTTTTATCTGCTACCACACTGAAAAAAGAGGAGTCCCCATTGCCAAGGTATTTAGATGTACTAACACCATACTAGTCATCAGATTCGGAGAACATCCTCACAAATGCAAATGCAACCATGCACCCATTTGAGAAACTATAATTTTTAGAGCATGGTAAAGCATGTTTTTCTTGCCACAGTTTCTCACTGTCTTCATTGTTGGACATTTTCCTTGTTGCTTACTGGAAATTTCTACCACTAAAACTTTACCTGAGTCAATACCAATAACAGATAAACTCCATACAGCGTTGTGTTACTCCTTTTCATCCAAGTCCCATCTACATACACACACAAGACAGTACATTTGTAGCAGCTTCACTCACATGAATATCTACCCCAGGAGCTACATCTTTTTGGTTTATTGCCACCAATTCCTCCTGTGCTCTCTTCAAAGAAACTTTGACAGTATCGCATAGTTGCGGACCGTCGATAGTCGAACCTGGGACTCCAGTTGGTAGAGCTGAAGCCAGGGCCCATACTGCCATATTTCGTCGGGCGGCCAAGCAAGTTCATTAGTGTCAAGGGGCAGTGCAGAGTGATACAGCGGTATTCAGAAGTATTCCTTTATTCAGCTGGTTTAAAGAAGCTTAATGTTGGTGCACCACCCGCATGCTGTTCCGCGCGTCCGGACATCTCAGCACTCCTGGACTGCCAACACCACTGCTGTGGTCATCAAGGCTGCCCAACGATGAAAATCAGGCGCACTCGCTCGGTCGCCGTCCGCCGAGGCGTAGTGACTGGCGTCGCTCCACTGCCCGTGGTTCTGGAGACTGTTACAGTCCCTGGTCCTCGCCGCACTCCGCCCCGTTTGGCATGCTCTATCCGACCGTGGGACGAAGGTGGTTGTACTGGTCACCCGTGGCTCTCGGCCGCTGCTCCTCCCAGGACAGGACCGGACTCGAACCCGTGCCCTCCTGGACGCCATGCCGCAACTTGCTGCTAATAGTGCTTGCCGGATGTCAACACCCGCCGCCATCCCTAATGATGTTTCATCACTGCTGCACCTCCCACAGTGTACGTTTCGCCCAGACCCCGGTACGCCACGAACATGGCCTGTCCTGGACCCGCTGCAGACCGCTGTCACTGTCCTCCTTCAGGCAGACCGTGCAATCTCCAAGTACCCGGCTGCGGTTCCGACCCACCCCGGTGTTGTGTCCCTAGAGGTGGAATACAGCTCGAGGAAGTACATAGAAACAAAGTACAGGTTTACACAGAATATTTACAACATCGCTGCCAGACTGGGCCCTATAAGCGTAGACCAGCACAGGTCTGACCCGACTTTCTACTGACCTGGCACACCCCCCTAGCTAAAAGTGCCTGACTATTTATACTGCTTTTCCCCTCGCTTCTGTTGTAGTGTCAAAAAGAGACAGAAATATGGCAGGGGTAAATTCCCATGCGTCAGCCACTTACACATCGTCACTCCTGGCTCTGGCCCACTGCCTCGCCCTGTACATCGCAATACTTAAAGCAACACTGAAGTTCCCTACCTCGCTGTTGCTCTACTCCAAACAAAGCGTACGTGCAATACGCCGCTGTTTACTCTGCCTGGCCTACTGGCTGCCGACTATTACCACACACTGCCAGCGGGGCCAGACTTCATCACCCAACCGCGCCTTTACTGAATTTTAACAAAATTCCCCTTTCCTACGACTAAGACTAATGTATGTATGTATGTTAACTGGGGACCTAAAAACGACGGAGAGGCTCCATTCCCACTGCAGCCGTAGTGGTCCACAACCCCACGACGACTACCGCAGTCCACTTCACTCCTCCACCCCACACCAAACCCACGGTTACTGGGCAGTTCGCCCCAGCCCCCCCCCCCCCCCCCCCCCAGGGAACGTCTCACACCAGACGAGTGTAACCCCTATGTTTGCGTGGTAGAGTAATGGTGGTGTACGCGTACATGGAGAATTTGTTTACGCAGCAATCGCTGACATAGTGTAGCTGAGGTGGAATAAGGGGAACCAGCCCACATTCGCCGAGGCAGATGCAAAACTGCCTAAAAACCATCAACAGACTGGCCGGCTCACCGGACCTTGACACAAGTCCACTGGGGCGACCAGGCGCTCCTTCCTGCTCTAGAAAGCCGTACGTTAGACCGCTCGGCTAACCAGGCAGGCGCTAGACTAATACTAGCGCAGCAGCATTCAGCATCAAACATTTCTTTATTTACTTTTTCAAACCTCACGTAAGGTGGAGGCATGTTCAGTAAACGACACAGTACATTACCTCCTTCCCTGCTCTGTCCAAGGCACTTCAGAGCATATGCTAACCAAAAATCGCTTCCATAGGTACCAGTGTCAGTTTTTTTGGAGGAGGAAAATGAAAATTCATAGCCACATAAATCACAAATTAATTTAAAATCTCAAGCTATTCCCACTCTTCTTCCTTAAACAACAATCATGCGTTCCGTATTTTTACAGCTAACAGATGAACATGAAAACTTTACAGCTTGGCAGAGAAGCTCGAAATCAGTAAGTCTGAATCCAGTGGAATCCATATCAGCATCATTCACGCACCTGTACGATTCTCCTGTCGCAAGTTTCGATACTGAAGCTGAGAGCTTATGTTCTTCATTTCGAGCTGCTTCTTCTTTTTTGTTGGTAAACCGACCTTCATGAAAACTCCTATTCCTAATCACAATTTTCCCACCACCCATTACGCATCAATCTTGACTTACACGTAAGGGTTTGTGAATTCAACCTTCCACCTGCTAATATGTGTTACTATCGTCAAAACGTAAATAAATAACGTGCAGGAAAGTTTACAGGCAAAGATACAGATGTCAGCCAGAGACATAGATGTCAGCCAAAGATATAGAAAGAAAATAGCCTTCACACTGACAAAAATTCCGCTGAAGAAAACAGTTTCCCAAATGTCGGCAACTTAAAGGCATTTCTACAACTGCCATCACGATAAAATTCACACACAACACAGATTAAACTGTGTAGATCAAGAAAATAATATTTTTGAAAATCGTGTTTTGGACCAAAATCCATTACATTCCCCCTTAATGTTTAGCAGTAGTATCCCTTGCCAAGTTTCTCACAGCATTCCAACTACCCACTGGCAACTACATTTCAAATAAGTAAGGAATGAGCGTTACTATCCTTTCAGATACTTAGTTATGCTATATTTCAAGATCATCTAACTACCCACGTTTAGTGACGGCAGCAGTACCTTCTTTAAAAGTATAGCCACAGTAAGGAACTTGTGCTTGCACCTGACTTTATCAGCACTAGTGATGTCTATATTTTATGATTATACGTGTGCGACCAACTGGTCGGATAGGACAGGAGCAATAGCAACGTATTTATTCAAACAAGCACCACACGATAAAGTGCCCCCACTCACATCAAACAGTTCCACACCAGATGACGCTGTCTCACGCTACGAACCTGTGCTTCTGCTACCTCCACCATTATATACTTGTTACGGGCACTGCTACGCATCTGACTGATGAAGGCAAGCCGTACCACAGTCACTAGCCTATCACTACGCTGTTGTGATTATGGCTCATGTTCCTACGACTGCGAGTTGGTGGATGGCTGTATAAAAATTAAATTTCATCTTAGACGCCGAGAGCTGTAGGCTTCTGTCTTTCCGCCGTCATGCAGACCACAGTCCGCTGCAGGCAGGCACCAACCAGCACTATTAAGCACACTCTAATAACAACTTTATAGCTCGCCCATCAGTCATTGGGGATATTTCCAGAAATGAAATGCAACGTGCAATCAAAGACAAAAATAACGACGCATCACGAATAAATTATCCAGATAGGACGGAAATCAGTAGATCTACGGGAAGTCAAATGATTATAATTCCAGAAAAAAACGGTTGACTGATTCACGTGAAAAAACATCACAAATCGAGGAAGTCAGTACCACGTTGGTCCACTTCTGGCCCTTATTCAGGCAGTCATTCGGATTATCATTGATTGATAGACTGGTTGCATGCCCTCCATAGGGATATCATGCCAAACTCTGCCTAACTGGCCGGCCGCGGTGGCCGTGCGGTTCTGGCGCTGCAGTCCGGAACCGCGAGGCTGCTACGGTCGCAGGTTCGAATCCTGCCTCGGGCATGCGTGTGTGTGATGTCCTTAGGTTAGTTAGGTTTCAGTTGTTCTAAGTTCTAGGGGACTTATGAACTAAGATGTTGAGTCCCATAGTGCTCAGAGCCATTTGAACCATTTTTTTCTGCCTAACTGGCGCGTCAGAGCGTCAACATCCCGAGAAGGGTGCGGGAAGCAAAACGGCAAGCAGTAGAAACCCTCACTGTGTACGGGCAGCATTATCTTGCTGAAAAGTAGGCCCAGGATGGCTCGCCAAGAACAGCAACAAGACGGGGCTTAGAATACCGCCGACGTACCGCTGTGCTGAAGTCGTGCTGCCGATGACAACGAAAGGGGTCCTGCTATTAAAATAAATAGCACCCCAGACCATCATTCCTGGTTGTCGAGCCTTATGGCGGACGACAGTATCCCATTTTTGTCCTGGGCATCTGCAGTCACGTCTCGCATAGGAGAAGTCGCTCCGCAAGACTCAAATGGTTCAAATGGCTCTACGCACTAAGGGACTTGACATCTGAGGTCACCAGTCCCCTGGACTTAGAACTAAGCACACCTAACCTAAGGACATCATACACATCCATGCCCGCGGCAGGATTCAAACCTGCGTGGTTCCGGACTGAAGCGCCTCCAAACGCTCGGCCACAGCGGTCGGCTCCGCTGGGCTCATAAAGATGAGCATCGTAAGTGTTAGATACGTCGGCGTGTTAATATTATAATAAAAGATTAATACTTTAGCTGCTCCAGATTCCACTACGTACAATTATTTTAACGTGTCTTTAAAAATATTTCTTTTGCGAGAGGTCACAAGCCAACACATTTTTGTAAAAAGTGTGTTAGACAGTCAATAGCTATTACGCTACCTGAAAGGATTTACACTAAAGCGCCAAAGAAACTGGTATAAGCATGCGTATTCAAATACAGAGATATGTAAACAGGTAGTATACGGCGCAGCGATCAGCAACGCCTATATAAGACAACACGTGTCTCACTCAGTTGTAAGATTTGTTACTCCTGCTAGAATGGCATTTACCACGATTTAAATGAGTTTGAACCTGGTGTTACAGTCAGTGCACGAGCGATGAGACATAGCATCTCCGATGTAGCGGTGATGTGGGGATTTTTCCCATACGACCATATCACGAGTTTACCGTGAATAACCCGGTAAAACATCAAATCTGCGACATCACTGCTGCCGAAAAAAGATTCTGCAAGAACAGGACTAACGACGACTGAAGAGCATCATTCAACGTGACAGAAGTGAAACCCTTCCGCAAATGGATGCAGATTTCAATGCCGGGCCATCAACAAGTGTCACCGTGCTAACCATTCAACAAAAAATCATCGACATGGGCTTTCGGAGTCGAAGGCCCGGTCGTGTACCCTTGATGACTGCACGACAAAGCTTTACGCCTCGCCTGGGCCCATCAACCGCGACGTTGGCCCGTTGATCACTGGAAACATGTTGCCTGGTCGGACGAGTCTCGTTCCAAATTGTATCGAGCGGATGGACGTATGCGGGTATGGAGACAACTTGAGGAATCCGTGTACCCTGCATGTCAGTGGGGGACTGTTCAAAAAAAATGGTTCAAATGACTCTGAGCACTATGGGACTTGACATCTGAGGTCATCAGTCCCCTAGAACTTAAAACTACTTAAACCTAACTAACCTACGGACACCACACACATCCATGCCCGAGGCAGGATTCGAACCTGCGACCGTGGCGGTCGCGTGGTTCCAGACTGTAACGCCTAGAACCGCTCGGCCACTTCGGCCGGCGGGGGACTGTTCAAGCTGGTCTGGAGCATGAGCAGTTGAAGTGACATGGGACTCCTGATTCGTCTAGATACGACTCTCGACTCTGACGGGGGGGGGGGGGGGTATGTAAGCGTCCTGTCTGACCACCTGCATCCATTCATGTCCATTGTGCATTCCGACGGACTTGGTGAATTCCAGCAGGACAATGCGACGTCCCACACATCCAGAATTACTACAGCGTGCTCCAGGAACGCTCTTCGGAGACTAAACACTTTCGCTGGGCACCAAACTGTCCAGACATGAACATTATGTAGCACATCTTGGATGCCTTGCAACGTGCTGCTCCAAGAGATCTCCACCCCGTCGTACTCTTACGCATTTGTGAAGAACCCTGCAGGATTAATGGTGTCAGTTAACTCCAGCACTACTTCAGACATTATTCGAGTCCATGCCAAGTCGTCCTGTTGCACGTCTGCGTGCTCTCGGGGCCCCTACGCGATATTAGGCAGGTGTACCAGTTTCTTTGGCTGTTCCGTGTATAAAACAGTTCCGTCAGCTAAGGTATCAGTTTTGCTACTGAGCTACAATGGTTTCCATTCCATAACGTTTTGGGCTTTCTCTAGGCGCGCAGTCAGGAACCGTGCAACTGCTACGGTCGCAGGTTCGAATCCTGCCTCGGGTATGGATGTGTGTGATGTCCTTAGGTTAGTTAGGTTTAAGTAGTTCTAAGTTCTAGGGGACTGATGACCACAGCAGTTGAGTCCCATAGTGCTCAGAGCCATCTGAACCATTTGTTTTGAGCTCTCGCTTTGAATGATTATGTTTAGTCATGTCCTTATTACTACTCTGTTTCGAACTGATTAATTTAGTGTAATCTTTTAAGAGTGTTCTCTTTTCTCTGTTTTAGTTCTCTTATCGGTCTGTAACTAACTGTTTCTGCCCATGGGTGGAGGCGAAGACAGAACTAATTAGCCAACTGCTATTATGAATTTTTTTATTGTTAAATTCAATATTATGTTAGAATTAGGATTTACGTCTTTCCTGTTATGCTTATCGATTTCAAGTTATCAAGACAGACTTGCCAAGCTGGTTCAGTTTGTGGAAATTGTTAATTTGTTGTAATTTTTTGCTGTCAGTGTGAAGTTTCGTGAATTACAAATTTAAATAAAGGATTTTCAAATTTGTTTTAAAATAATGTTTATATTTTATTATGCTTTCCATTCGTTTTCCTGACTCTGTTTTGCAAAGAATAGTCGCTACTGCTTCAACGATGTATTGGTGTACGTCCAGCACAGTAAAAACTGCAACGCTCAACGAATCTGCAACCCGGGACGTCAGTTCTGATTTAAATAAATACTTAAAAGCTACACTCTCTTGTTTAAGCAATCAGCCTTAAAGACAAAATAAGGAAGCCTATGAAGTCAACTGCAACTTAAAATAAATGAAGCATTGTGGTGAAACTGTATGACATGATTATTAGTTTAGAGAGATTCGCTTCAGTTGTACTAATTATTTATTCAAAGTTACTGTCTAATACTCTGTTCACTCATTGCGTTTTTGCCTACTACGGTACATATTTTTAAAAGTCTGCGCGGCTCAGGCTTATTTTTTCCCATTCGTTTATCGTCTCTCAGCTATCTTTCCGAGTCATTATTGCTTTGTATGATGTAGGTCGCTCAGCCCGATCATTTCGCTGCTTGCATTATTAAACCCACATTTTAGTCTTGTGATTGTTTTTGTATATTTTATTTTACATCACTTGAGACTATAATGTACCGTACACAGGACGATTTGCTTAGCATGATCTACCGGGTGGTTATAATTACGCTTTCCTGTTTAACACATTGTTATTGTTGTTGTTGTTGTTGTTGTTGTCTTCAGTCCTGAGACTGGTTTGATGCAGCTCTCCACGCTACTCTATTCTGTGCAAGCTTCTTCATCTCCCAGTACTTACTGCAACCTACATCCTTCTGAATCTGCTTAGTGTATTCATCTCTTGGTCTCCCTCTATGATTTTTACCCTCCACGCTGCCCTCCAATGCTAAATTTGTCATCCCTTAAACCCTACCCCCATGAACCATGGACCTTCCCGTTGGTGGGGAGGCTTGCGTGCCTCAGCGATACAGATGGCCGTACCGTAGGTGCAACCACAACAGAGGGGTATCTGTTGAGAGGCCAGACAAACGCGTGGTTCCTGAAGAGGGGCAGCAGCCTTCTCAGTAGTTGCAGGGCCAACAGTCGGCATGATTGACTGATCTGGTCTTACAACACTAACCAAAACGGCCTTGCTGTGCTGGTACTGCGAACGGCTGAAAGCAAGGGGTAACTACAGCCGTAATTTTTCCCGAGGGCATGCAACTTTACTGTATGGTTAAATGATAATGGCGTCCTCTTGGGTAAAATATTCCGGAGGTATAGTCCCCCATTCGGATCTCCAGGCGGGGACTACTCAGGAGGACGTCGTTATGAGGAGAAAGAAAACTGGCGTTCTACGGATCGGAGCGTGGAATGTCAGATCCCTTAATCTGGCAGGTAGGTTAGAAAATTTAAAAAGGGAAATGGATAGGTTGAAGTTAGATATAGTGGGAATTAGTGAAGTTCGGTGGCAGGGAGACGAAAATTTAATAGTCATGGGTGACTGGAATTCGAGAGTAGGAAAAGGGAGAGAAGGAAACATAGTGGGTGATGTAACGTTCCCTGGCAAACTCACGTTATTAAAAAAAAAAAAAAAAGAGTTTATTTGTACCATATACGCCGCTCTGGGCAAGTTGTATATATCGTAATTATTGAACAAAAATATTACTGAATGTGGTGTAAAAGACATTTGTTATTCTCCTTATATTTTTTGTTGTAATATTTGTCTGTATTTAGGATAGGAATTTTTTCTGTATTTATTATGTGATTGTAAAATGTGTCAGTATTTGCGATAGCAGAGATATGTTGCCAGAAGAGAATAATATCGTCAATTTGCAAAGAAATGTTAATAGTCAGCAATACTATTTAAGCACAATGCATTATGTATTCTTTGGTCTTCTCTGTTCAGAAGTCATTGCGGTAGGACACTGTGAAAGAGTTTTTTACGAATGGGTAGACTTCTTTTGTCTCTGTCTGGACTTAGCCGCCATTAGACGATGCGTTACGAATTAATGTGAGTTGTATTGTTGTTTGATCAAAATATATTAGAGTTTATCAAAAGTGTGAATTATTTATGTAAATTAGCTTGCCAACGTCATCTATAAAATTTCTTTAAGAATTTTTCAGCATTTTTTAGCGGTGTTGCTGGGCTGTGCCGCGACCAACAATAGCAAACCCGTAAATCGGGAACAGATGCATAAAAATCAATGGTGAATTAAGGAATTGTTCTTCTTTTTCAGTGATCCTGTGGCTGATAAAATTTGAATTAATTATACGTTTGTGCATTCGTAGGCGGATAGCTAATGTTAGTTAACATTGAAATTTAAACAGTTTGGTTCTTTCAAAATATCTTAAATGTGTAATGAAGTAGGTTTGATCAGTGATAAATGTCGGCTTGGCAATAATTAAAACATTTTCTGCTAATAGAGGTAATCTTGTGTTCTATGGCTAGTGCCGGGATAAAATTCAGTAAAAATATTTAACAAAAAATCCACTGCATCAGGAAAGTGTATGCCAAGGCCGAATGATTTAAAGGACCCAATTCTCAACCTAATATTCTTAACCAGTTCATATGAGTTCACGTAAATATTATTTTTTCTTTAAATGTACGTAATAATTAAGTAAGTAAAAATTTTTTATTACCACACGAAAATAAGAGAGTGGTTCTACAACAAAGTTCGCACGAAAGAAAATTAACTTAAAAACAACAGATAAATTTTATTATTCTTCTTTAACGAAATTTCAAATCAATCCCATTCATTACGACCGATTTCGTTAAATTGGCGCCCAACGTGGGGCTCGAATATGCAGTGGCCACTAAATACCCGTGAGATAACTAGGGAATTAATATAGTCGAACTTTGTTGCAGAACATTTAATAATTTTTCTATGTATTGTATGTATTGCATAACCAATATTGTGTGGTAATACCTGTGTATGATTTTTTGCATGAGAACACTATGTACCCAGAGGCAAGCTGAAGAAGAGAGCTCAATATTTCGAAAAATTAATTACCTACCACAATATCAGGGGGCAGCTGCACCCAAGATAGATCACCAAAAGGTAAAGCTACAGTGTAGTTGTCCTGTGGGTAGTAAAGTAGCCTCAGTGCAGTGTTCTCGGATCATTAGTGGTGTGCTTGTTGTTAGTAAATTGTTTTAAAATAACAGGACATTTAGGTAGTTAGTCATTGTAGTATATAGTAAGTGTGTATTAGTTAATGTCCATTTCTTGTGTGATTATGTCAGTGAAACCTGAGTGTTAGGATATTTAGTTCAGATTTTATTTCTTTTGTTTACTATGGTTAGATTGCGTAGTCAGAAAGATATCAACATGGATAATGAGCAACAGTCAGTAAGTAGTGATACCGAGTTGGAAAGTGGGACACAAAGTAATGTTAGTGATGTAGTTCAGGAAGTACAATGTGAGAATCTGGGGGCAGAAGGACAAGAAATGTTGCCATTGCCACCCAGTGATTCAGTTGATAGCGGAAATACTGTGCCATCCGCAAGCACTGGACACGGACCAGAGAGTGGTGAGGTGTCAGAAGTGCAATCATTAAGAGTTATGTTCGAGCACATGCTCAATTTCCAAGCTGAATTTGTACGTGTGCAAGCAGAGCGTGATAGAGAACGTGATGCTAAACAAGCAGAACGCGATAGAGAACGTGATGCTAAACAAGCAGAACGCGATAGAGAACGTGATGCTGAACAAGCAGAGCGTGACCAGAGATTGGTAGCTGAATTTGCATGTATGCAAGCAGAACGCGATAGAGAACGTGATGCTGAACAAGCAGAGCGTGACCAGAGATTGGTAGCTGAATTTGCCAAACAAGCAGAGCGCGATAGAGAACGTGATGCTAAACAAGCAGAGCGTGACCGACGCCTGCATGAGAGGGACTTGCAGTTGATGCAAACTTTAGAAGTTATGCAAAGGGAGATTGTTAGTTTGAAACAAAAATATGAAACCATACCCAAAACGGTGCAAGAATTAAGCGAAAGAGTAAATAGTGTTCAAGTGGCTAACGCCAATATAGTAGAGGAAATCAGTGTCCTGACTAATAGGGTCGAACAACTAGAAATTGACACAACTCAAGTAATTGAGAACAAAGTGATCGAACAAGTGCACAAAGTAGAAAATGAAGTCATAAAAGAAATAGATCAGAAAGTGCACGCCGCAATTGAGGCCAGAGATGTGGGCTCAAGTGCGGATGTGCAAGATCTAAAAAGGATAGTGCACAAAGACATTCCGCTGTGGCAGCGGAGTGTGGACCGTCGTCTTGCCGAGATGGAGCTTAGCTTACGGCATGACGAGGCACGGGCGTATGTCACGCCAGGCAGGTCCAACAATGATAGGCATATAAATACTGCAGTAAAAAATTGCGACTGCGAGACAGAACAGGCAACCAATGTAAGCGAAACAAATAAATGTCATTCCAAAGTAGTGATTGAAGAAAGCTTGATTAGGAACCGACAGTTTCAGATCTTTACAACGGAGAAGAAATCTGTTCACCCTGTAGTGTTTATCAAGGGGTTTAGAAACATTTTGCCTAGCGTTTGGAGTCATACCCAGAAAATACAGTTCGTTATGTCTTACATACAAGGAGATGCTGCATTACGGGCAACCGAAGCAGCTGACAGTTGTGATACATATGAGCAATTTGAAAAAGCATTCTTGGCCAAATATTGGTCAACATGTATCCAGGAGAGATTACGGAAGGAGGTATATAATCCAGAGCCGTATTCTCCACGACTAGGCAATTTGCGAAAATATTTCGAGAAGTACATTAATAAGACCCGTTACTGGGGCGAACAGATTTCATCCCGGGATTTGATCAGGCTTTTGAAATCACACTTGCCGATACATGTAAAGGAAAAACTTATACACGTGCCTGAAAATGATATGGAACATTTCTTGTCTGTTCTGGACTCAATTGACCTGATTCAGGAGGACGTTAAGGCAGCCTCTGAACAGGCTAGAAGTAACGGAAAAGGTTATAGAAATGGTAGAAATAACACGCCTCCACCAAGTAATGGAAACGGCGGAGGTAATAATAGGAGACAGGAGTATGCACAAAACGGAAATAGAGGTAGAGACCGGAACGGCAATAGTCCGCCGGTGAATAATGACCGGAAAAGGAGGTTCGATGACCGGTATGAGACAGGCCCACCAAGCAATAATAGATGGAAAAATGCCAGGGGGCCGAGCAACACTAATACTTATAATGATGCAAACCGAACTTGGCCGCAGAACCAGAGGCCCAGTCCGGACCGGCAAAACAGTGATAGATATGACAATAACCGACCGCCACCACAAAATGCGCCAATTGCGCAACCGTGGCGGCCGACGCAACACAACGTGCACATAGTGGAGGTCAGTGACACAGAGCAGCCACGCCCATCCACTAGCAATAATTCAACAAACTAGATGCAGCCGAGATACGCTCTCCATCGTCGGCTGAGGTTTGGAGTGAGAGCAGCCCGACACAGAACAAAACACCGAACAAAATCTGTATCCTTAGGTATAATGACGGGGTACAGATGGGAGATGAATTAATAACTGAACCATCCACGTGCATAAAGGAGCACAAAGACAAAGTACAAGCGATAATAGAGATCAAAATTAACAATATTGATGTGCAAGCGGTCGTAGATACAGGTGCTACTGTCAGTGTTATGAGTATGGACTTATTCAAAGTACTGGGGAAGGAAAGGCGTATGCTGACTTTTCCCGTGAATAATTGTAAAGTCACTGGAGCCATAAGTGCACAGCGACAAATAATTAAACTCCAAGTGCGGGTAGAGATGTATGTAGGGGATGAAGCCATAGCGTGCTCATTCCTGGTAGTAAAGGGTTTAAAGGTAGCCTGCATTTTGGGGGTAGATTTTTTAAGAGAAAGGGACGCAATAATCGACCTTTCTCGGGGAAAATTAAGCTTGATGAATGCTGGTAGGAGAATAGAATTGTCCATGCTCAGATCTGAAGAGGTACCTGTACCTAATTGTAACGCTATTAACATAAGGTGTAGGAATCAGTGGATACTACATTTAGACAATCATCGTCTAGGTCAGAATCTCTATTATCCTGACGTACAAGATGATCAATTAAAAGCAAATGTGGACGCACTTGTGAACAAAGTATCACAGTCCGAAAATTTGAACTCTATGCAACAGCAGGATTTGGTACAGTTATTATCTAATTATGCAGATGTATTTTCAGAACGACCAGGAATTGTTAAGGGATATCAGTACAATATCGACGTAAAGCCTCACAAAACTTACTGTCGAGCCTCATACTCCATTCCTTGGTCCAAGAAGGAAATAGTAGCTAAAGAAATAAGAAAACTGATCGAGTGGGGAATAATAGAACCGTCTTTGTCCCCTTATAGTAGTCCTTTGGTGGCGGTAGCAAAAGCAGACGGACAGGTACGGGTAGTACTAGATGCGAGAGACATAAATGAAATTATTGTACCTGTTAGGACTCATCCGGAAAATCTTGATGAGCAAATTCAAAAATTTCATGGAGTGCAATATTTGACATCTATTGATATGAGAAGTTCTTTCTGGCAAATCCTGCTCACACCCGAGTCGAGGAAATATACTGCATTTATATTTGGGGGAAGGAGCTACCAATTTAGGGTACTACCTTTCGGCCTAAATGTAAGTGCAGGAGTTTTTATAACAGCCCTCGACGCGGTTTTAGGTCCGGATTTGCTGCAAAGGGTAACAGTGTATGTAGACGATCTAGTGATTGCCACTGCCACCTGGGAGGAGCACGTAGAACTACTGAGTAAAGTCTTAGAAAGGTTTAAGCAGGCGGGAGTAACAGCGAATCTTGATAAATCCAAATTTGGACGTAATCAGATTAAATTTCTAGGTCACATAATAACACCACAAGGCATCAAGCCTGACAGCAAAAAACTTGATGTAATTCGTGGGTTTCCTAGTCCGAGAACTAAGAAACAGCTCAAAGCATTTATAGGTCTAGCATCTTTTTTTAGACGGTTTGTTCCAAACCAATTAATGAATAACGAATCTTTATTGAGCCTGTTGCGTAAAAATGCGCACTGGGTGTGGACAGAAGAATGTCAACGCGCATTTGACGCTATCAAAAATGCCTTGGTGAACGCCAACATACTGCGACACCCAGACATGACAAAAGATTTTTGTATAGCGACAGATTCGTGTTCATACGGTCTGGGCGCGTGTTTATTTCAGTGGGACAGGAGCAACGACCCCACAACAATCAATGTAATCGGATTTGCCAGCCGCTCACTAAAGAGCTGCGAGAGAGCATATTCCGCTACCGAATTAGAGGCTCTTGCAATGGTTTGGGCGGTAAAGAAATTTAACTATTACATCTATGGTAAAGAAGTCAAAGTATTCAGTGACCACCAGGCTTTGAGCTATTTAATGACTTGCAAATTATACCATACCCGCTTGCTAAGATGGAGGTTAGCATTACAGGAATATAAAATTAAAATCATGTACCTTAAAGGACAAGATAATGTTGTAGCAGACGCCTTGTCGAGGCTTCCACTAGGGCAATCCTCAATGTCAAATATTTTGGGACAATCGGAGGAATATCGAATACTATTAGTACAAGATAAGGTACATAGGAGGGATTTTTTACATATGTGTAAAAATATGTCCATATTGCAGGAAACTGATCCGATTTGGCGAGATATTATTAGTAAAATTAAAGAAGGAACCAATCTTAAAAGTGTTCAGAATTTCAAAATAGTAGATAATATTCTGTATTATAAAACAGGTGTGTCAAATGACCATGGAGTCGTGTGTATACCACAACAGGCTATCCCAGCTGTAGTGTGGCACACGCATTTAGCATGGGGTCACGCTGGGATAGGCAAGACAATAAGGATTTTGTCCAAATTCTGTTATTTTAAGGGGATAAGCCAGCAGACTCGCACCATTATCAGGACTTGTCCTCTGTGCCAAAAAGCTAAGTTTCAAAATAAGTCCACAAGGTTTGAACTGCATCCTATAGTGCCTCATCGACCACTTCAGTTAGTATCTATAGACATAGCAGGACCCTACCCACGAGCCAGGGGTGGATTGAAGTACATTTTAGCGGTGTATGACCTTTTCTCTAAATATTTAAAAATATACTGCCTTAAATCAGCCACTGCTCGTGGAATAGTTAAATGGTTAGGGAAGGAATATTTTACACAAGTGGGTAAGCCTGAAGCGATAATATCGGATAATGCTTCCTATTTTACAGGTCATACCTGGAAAAACTATTTACATGAACAAGATATAAAGCATATACTAATTTCCCGTTTTCACCCACAAGCAAGTTTAGTAGAGAGAACATTTGGAGAGTTAAATAAATTTTTCAGGTTATACATTGCATATAAACACACAAGATGGCCAGATCTGATACCTAAGTTTGTAGAAGTTCACAACGCAACCCCGCATGCTTCTACGGGGTATCCACCAAACGAGATTATAATGAATAATAATAGAGTTTTGAATGAGTGGCTGGCACCTTTGCCTAAGGTCCCAGTCATTCCTGAGCCTAAGGAAGAGAAGATAAGAAAAGCAGGGTGCAACCTTACCAGGTGCGCTCAGAAAAGGAAAGAAAAATACAACCGACATGTGACGAATAACAAAAAATTTAGTGTTGGGTACTTGGTACTCTTACGCAATCATCCTAAGTCCTCGGCATCCTTGAAACAGAATAGCAAGTGGCAATTGGTGTACAATGGACCTTTTAGAGTAGTAAGTGTGCCACATGAGTGTAGCTATCTCTTAGCAGATCCCCACTCAGGGAGAGTACGGGGAATGTATCCGCGTAAGGATGTAAAAGCATTCCTACAGTAAAAGACTAATAGTCCTATGTGGACACCATTCTTTTGTAAATAATGAACATTAATGATGTGTGATCTTTAGAGATAATGTACTAGTGTAGAAGTGTTTAGTTATAAGAATATGATTGACTTTCTCATGTGTATGGATATTTGTGTTATGTACTCTTTTAATTTGTGTTATCTAGAACATGCTCTAAATGTTTGCACAGATAATCTGATTAGTGCAATTATTTGTAGTGTTAAGCTGTGACAGAGTTCAATCAAAAAGAACATTTTAGTAATGATTAGTTAGTGTACTACATAATTTTCTATGTGCCCAAATATGAAATATTTCTTGGCACAATCTTTTCTATTATGTGTATGTATGTATATAAGTGTAGTTGTCAGATTGACAGATTCGAACCCAGAATAATATCAATAATATGAGGCCCTGAGAACTTTATTATCTAACCAATGTTATTACAGAAAATAATGCACCCAGTAGTGACCCGAGGGCACCACGGGAGGCAAACTTGTTGCAAATTTATGTAATGCAAAGTTACGCACAAAGAAGCTTCAATTGAAGCATGTGCAGATTCAAACAGTAAAAAAGAGCTAGCCAGATACAGTCCAAGTCAATTTTTGCCTACAGAGACTACACTGTAGTTACGTAGGACGTTGATAGTAAAGTGTGACATGAGTTCAAAGGAGTTATTGAACAATATGCCTGAATCCGGCTGGAATGCACAAATAAAATCTACTCGAACACGAATATAGATGACTTTTGGGCAAACTAATACCAAATTTTGATATTTTGTTACCATGTACGCAAATATCACACCTTGGTAAAGAGTTACGAACGTGCTATTACAAAAAAAAAAAAAAAATTGCACAGCGGACATTGTAAATAAAAATAAAGGAACTTAAACAAAAGTGCAGTATTGTGCGGCAGAGACAGACAGTGACTGTTAAACCTGCAGCAATACGTCACGGAGTAGTTGAGTATAAGTAATAAAAAACTGTATCATCGCCGTGTGTGCAAGTGGACAAGGAACTAGCACGACACGAACAGTGAACCGATAACGGACGGTGGATCAAGTTAGTGTCAAACTTTAACTCTTTGTGTGTCAAGGGACGCTAGGAAAGCGCATTGACTACGAAGACACATTTTGTCCTAAGGTGAAAACTTGCGTGTGACTAATGACAAGTCATGACATGGTGAAAAATATTGTGTGCCCATAAAACGTGTTACTGTGACAACGAAATATTGTGCAAACCAGACTAGTGAAGGCCTACTGAGTAATAACTGCCACTAACTGTGTGCGTTCTTTCCCACAGCAGGAAAAATGCCTATAAGGATAGTACACTGTTTCTGAACTTGTTGCATGTTTCCTGGAGCACTGCAAGAAGACGTCGCACGGGCGAGCGGATATCCAACGCGCATCCGGCTACATCAGCTTTGCAGCGGCCGCAGCAGCCCGTAGCAGACCAGACAGACAGCCACGCCCCTCCGCGCCGTAGCTGTCAACGCCGGGGGCGGTGACCTACACGGAGTCAGCGCGCCGCGCCGAGCGTCGCTCAACAATCACTCCGCACCGCTCACCAAATACAGCATTATTGATTTTTTTTTATGTTCACATAAACTGAATAACATGTCAATGACTTCATTTCGATAAACATTGAACATTTACTACGTAGGACAAGTGACCTTGTAGGGTATCACAAGAATAATAGTATCACACACAAAAAACTTCAGTCGAACTGTATGTGACTGTGATATTGTGTAATTGTGTAACCGTTTGTGACGAACTGAATTTAATTCGAATGAATAACTGCATTTAATTCAAATGACCATGAACCAACTGGGATGGCTGGGCTCCGGCACAGTTTTGCCCAGGTTTCCTGTTTGCCTACGCCCAAATGGGGGAGCCATGAACTTATATAATCCTGGGACTAAATAAAAGAGCCATTCCGTAAAATATACAAGTGTAAAGAACGTTACTGGCACCATTGTGTCAAAGTGTAAAAACTCTTTGCCAAATGCTGCCAGGGGGCAATGTAACGTTCCCTGGCAAACTCACGTTATTAAAAAAAAAAAAAAAAAAGAGTTTATTTGTACCATATACGCCGCTCTGGGCAAGTTGTATATATCGTAATTATTGAACAAAAATATTACTGAATGTGGTGTAAAAGACATTTGTTATTCTCCTTATATTTTTTGTTGTAATATTTGTCTGTATTTAGGATAGGAATTTTTTCTGTATTTATTATGTGATTGTAAAATGTGTCAGTATTTGCGATAGCAGAGATATGTTGCCAGAAGAGAATAATATCGTCAATTTGCAAAGAAATGTTAATAGTCAGCAATACTATTTAAGCACAATGCATTATGTATTCTTTGGTCTTCTCTGTTCAGAAGTCATTGCGGTAGGACACTGTGAAAGAGTTTTTTACGAATGGGTAGACTTCTTTTGTCTCTGTCTGGACTTAGCCGCCATTAGACGATGCGTTACGAATTAATGTGAGTTGTATTGTTGTTTGATCAAAATATATTAGAGTTTATCAAAAGTGTGAATTATTTATGTAAATTAGCTTGCCAACGTCATCTATAAAATTTCTTTAAGAATTTTTCAGCATTTTTTAGCGGTGTTGCTGGGCTGTGCCGCGACCAACAATAGCAAACCCGTAAATCGGGAACAGATGCATAAAAATCAATGGTGAATTAAGGAATTGTTCTTCTTTTTCAGTGATCCTGTGGCTAATAAAATTTGAATTAATTATACGTTTGTGCATTCGTAGGCGGATAGCTAATGTTAGTTAACATTGAAATTTAAACAGTTTGGTTCTTTCAAAATATCTTAAATGTGTAATGAAGTAGGTTTGATCAGTGATAAATGTCGGCTTGGCAATAATTAAAACATTTTCTGCTAATAGAGGTAATCTTGTGTTCTATGGCTAGTGCCGGGATAAAATTCAGTAAAAATATTTAACAAAAAATCCACTGCATCAGGAAAGTGTATGCCAAGGCCGAATGATTTAAAGGACCCAATTCTCAACCTAATATTCTTAACCAGTTCATATGAGTTCACGTAAATATTATTTTTTCTTTAAATGTACGTAATAATTCAGTAAGTAAAAATTTTTTATTACCACACGAAAATAAGAGAGTGGTTCTACAACAAAGTTCGCACGAAAGAAAATTAACTTAAAAACAACAGATAAATTTTATTATTCTTCTTTAACGAAATTTCAAATCAATCCCATTCATTACGACCGATTTCGTTAAAGTGAATATGGATTGGGGGAGAGAAATGAAAGAGGAAGCCGTCTGGTAGAATTTTGCACAGAGCATAACTTAATCATAGCTAACACTTGGTTCAAGAATCATGAAAGAAGGTTGTATACATGGAAGAATCCTGGAGATACTAGAAGGAATCAGATAGATTATATAATGGTAAGAGAGATTTAGGAACCAGGTTTTAAATTGTAAGACATTTCCAGGGGCAGATGTGGACTCTGACCACAATCTATTGGTTATGAACTGTAGATTAAAACTGAAGAAACTGCAAAAAGGTGGGAATTTAAGGAGATGGGACCTGGATAAACTGACTAAACCAGAGGTTGTACAGAGTTTCAGAGAGAGCATAAGGGAACAATTGACAGTAATGGGGGAAAGAAATAAAGTAGAAGAAGAATGGGTAGCTCTGAGGGATAAAGTAGTGAAGGCAGCAAAGGATCAAGTAGGTAAAAAGACGAGGGCTAGTAGAAATCCTTGGATAACAGAAGAAATATTAAATTTAATTGATGAAAGGAGAAAATATAAAAACGCAGTAAATGAACCAGGCAAAAGGGAATACAAACGTCTCAAAAATGAGATCGACAGGAAGTGCAAAATGGCTAAACAGGGATGGCTAGAGGACAAACGTAAGAATGTAGAGGCTTATCTCACGAGGGGTAAGATAGATTATGCCTACAGGAAAATTAAAGACACCTTTGGAGATAAGAGAACGACTTGTATGAATATCAAGAGCTCAGATGGCAACCCAGTTCTAAGCAAAGAAGGGAAAGCAGAAAGGTGGAAGGAGTATCTAGAGGGTCTATACAAAGGCGATGTACTTGAGGATAAAATTATGGAAATGGAAGAGGATGTAGATGAAGATGAAATGGGAGATACGATACTGCGTGAAGAGTTTGACAAAGCAGATAGACCTGAGTCGAAACAAGGCCCCGGAAGTAGACAACATTCCATTGGAACTACTGTCGGTCTTGGGAGAGCCAGTCCTGACAAAACTCTACCATCTGGTGAGCAAGATGTATGAGACAGGCGAAATACCCTCAGACTTCAAGAAGAATATAATAATTCCAATCCCAAAGAAAGCAGATGTTGACAGATGTGAAAATTACCGAACTATCAGTTTAATAAGTCACAGCTGCAAAATACTAACGCGTATTCTTTACAGACGAATGGAAAAACTGGTAGAAGCCGACCTCGGCGAAGATCAGTTTGGATTTCGTAGAACTGTTGGAACACGTGAGGCAATACTGACCCTACGACGTATCTTAGAAAATACACTCCTGGAAATGGAAAAAAGAACACATTGACACCGGTGTGTCAGACCCACCATACTTGCTCCGGACACTGCGAGAGGGCTGTACAAGCAATGATCACACGCACGGCACAGCGGACACACCAGGAACCGCGGTGTTGGCCGTCGAATGGCGCTAGCTGCGCAGCATTTGTGCACCGCCGCCGTCAGTGTCAGCCAGTTTGCCGTGGCATACGGAGCTCCATCGCAGTCTTTAACACTGGTAGCATGCCGCGACAGCGTGGACGTGAACCGTATGTGCAGTTGACGGACTTTGAGCGAGGGCGTATAGTGGGCATGCGGGAGGCCGGGTGGACGTACCGCCGAATTGCTCAACACGTGGGGCGTGAGGTCTCCACAGTACATCGATGTTGTCGCCAGTGGTCGGCGGAAGGTGCACGTGCCCGTCGACCTGGGACCGGACCGCAGCGACGCACGGATGCACGCCAAGACCGTAGGATCCTACGCAGTGCCGTAGGGGACCGCACCGCCACTTCCCAGCAAATTAGGGACACTGTTGCTCCTGGGGTATCGGCGAGGACCATTCGCAACCGTCTCCATGAAGCTGGGCTACGGTCCCGCACACCGTTAGGCCGTCTTCCGCTCACGCCCCAACATCGTGCAGCGCGCCTCCAGTGGTGTCGCGACAGGCGTGAATGGAGGGACGAATGGAGACGTGTCGTCTTCAGCGATGAGAGTCGCTTCTGCCTTGGTGCCAATGATGGTCGTATGCGTGTTTGGCGCCGTGCAGGTGAGCGCCACAACCAGGACTGCATACGACCGAGGCACACAGAGCCAACACCCGGCATCATGGTGTGGGGAGCGATCTCCTACACTGGGCGTACACCACTGGTGATCGTCGAGGGGACACTGAATAGTGCACGGTACATCCAAACCGTCATCGAACCTATCGTTCTACCATTCCTAGACCGGCAAGGGAACTTGCTGTTCCAACAGGACAATGCACGTCCGCATGTATCCCGTGCCACCCAACGTGCTCTAGAAGGTGTAAGTCAACTACCCTGGCCAGCAAGATCTCCGGATCTGTCCCCCATTGAGCATGTTTGGGACTGGAAGAAGCGTCGTCTCACGCGGTCTGCACGTCCAGCACGAACGCTGGTCCAACTGAGGCGCCAGGTGGAAATGGCAAGGCAAGCCGTTCCACAGGACTACATCCAGCATCTCTACGATCGTCTCCATGGGAGAATAGCAGCCTGCATTGCTGCGAAAGGTGGATATACACTGTACTAGTGCCGACATTGTGCATGCTCTGTTGCCTGTGTCTATGTGCCTGTGGTTCTGTCAGTGTGATCATGTGATGTATCTGACCCCAGGAATGTGTCAATAAAGTTTCCCCTTCCTGGGACAATGAATTCACGGTGTTCTTATTTCAATTTCCAGGAGTGTAGATTAAAGAAAGGCAAACCTACATTTCTAGCATTTGTAGACTTAGAGAAAGCTTTTGACAATGTTGACTGGAAAACTCTCTTTCAAATTCTAAAAATGGCAGGGGTAAAATACAGGGAGCGAAAGGCTATTTACAATTTGTACAGAAACCAGATGGTAGATATAAGAGTCGAGGGGCATGAAAGGGAAGCAGCGGTTGGGAAGGGAGTGAGACAGGGTTGTAGCCCGTCCCCGATATTATTCAATCTGTATATTGAGCAAGCAGTAAAGGAAACAAAAGAAAAATTCGGAGTAGGTATTAAAGTCCAAGGAGAAGAAATAAAAACGTTGAGGTTCGCCGATGACATTGTAATTCTGTCAGAGACAGCAAAGGACTTGGAAGATCAGTTGAACGGAATGGACAGTGTCTTGAAAGGAGGATGTAGGATGAACATCAACAAAAGCAAAACGAGGATAATGGAATGTAGTCGAATTAAGTCGGGTGATTATGAGGGAATTAGATTAGGAAATGAGACTCTTAAAGTCGTAAAGGTTTTTTGCTATTTGGGGAGAAAAATAACTGATGATGGTTGAAGTAGAGAGGATATAAAATGTAGACTGGCAATGGCAAGGAAAGCGTTTCTGAAGAAGAGAAATTTGTTAACATCGTGTATAGATTTAAGTGTCAGGAATTCGTTTCTGAACGTATTTGTATGGAGTGTATCCATGTATGGAAGTGAAACATGGACGATAAATAGTTTGGACAAGAAGAGAATAGAAGCTTTCGAAATGTGGTGCTACAGAAGAATGCTGAAGATTAGATGGGTAGATCACATAACTAATGAGGAGGTACTGAATAGAATCGGGGAGAAGAGGAGTTTGTGGCACAACTTGACAAGAGGAAGGGACCGGTTGGTAGAACATGTTCTGAGGCATCAAGGGATCATAAATTTAGCATTGGAGGGCAGTGTGGGGGGTAAAAATCGTAGAGGGAGACCATTATAATACGGAAACTAATCACCGTGACACTTGGTATCATTAATGACCAGAGTATGTGGTGGTTGATTTCCGTGCGTCACAGCGCCACCGTTCAGTTCCAAAAAATGTTCAAATGTGTGTGAAATCTTATGGTACTTACCTGCTAGGGTCATCAGTCCCTAATCTTACACACTACTTAACCTTAATTATCCTAAGGGCAAACACACACACCCATTCCCGAGGGAGGACTCGAACCTCCGCCAGGACCAGCCGCACAGTCCATGACTGCAACGACTTAGACCGCTCAGCTAATCCTGCGCGGCGTCCAGTTCCAATTATAGCCACCAGGTGCCGTGATCAGTCATCATGATTCATAATGACTGTTGATGTGTCGACATGAGCTTGAACAAAAGTAGCAGGACATTATTGGTGAACCTCTATTATCAAAATAACAGTAATGCTGCGGGTGCAGTTCGAGAATATCGCCGGCTGATAGGATTATGGAAGGTTCCTTTTTCTCCACTTGCTGTGCTGAGCATGATGAGGAAGTTTGAATCAACTCCAGGAAGAGGCTGACGCCCGGTTGCACCACAGGTAGTTGTTGGTATGGCAGATAACGCTGCACGAAATTCTCAATCACCAGGCAGTGCGCGCGCTGTGTTACGACAGTCGAACATCTCTTGGTCCACTGTACGGAAGGTGGTTCGAACCATTCTCAAATGGTATCCATACTAGATGGATATCGTACAGCAGCTTGCACCACAGGACTCACAACAACGTGTTGACTTCGCTCTCCCCTTTTTCACAAGGATTGAAGTTGGCGATGGCTGGCCCTGCACCGTCCTATGGACAGACGAAGCTCATTTTTCTCTGACGGATGAGGTGAACACACAGAATTGCCGAGTATGGTTATCTTCACTGATGGGAGCCATATTGAGTCCCTTTTGTACCAATAACAATACCGGGGTGTAATGTTATGATGTACCGTATCAGCACATTAAAAGTGTTTCAGTTGAACTGATTCTGCATTATTTCTTTTTCGCATGTCTTTGACAATAATGCTACCAATTCTGGTACTTCTACGGTAATTAGTTTCCGTGTTGTAACGTGTTGGATAGGGAAAGTTTAATTATAACCACCCTGTATGTTAGCATTATTTTTTATCACTTTTTTTACTGTTTTTATCTCTTGTTCATTCATCTTGCCTGCACACCATTACCTTGTTGCCTAAAAACGTCACGTCGTATTTGAAGTTTATTCAGCCTAACGGAAAACCACAGCTTGTTCGTATTGTATTAGGCTTCTAAATGAAGTATTGCAAACGCTTAGATCAGTCATTCCAGATTTTTTATATATTCCCTGATAACGTCAGTTTATTTTGTGTCGCACCACACCTCGAGACCACTGGCGTTGCCGCCCACACAAGTGGTTGGCGTTCATACCGTGCGGCTGCCCAACGGCGGACAGTGTGAGTATAGGGTTTGTTCTCGGTTTCTCTTTCTTCGTCCCACCGGCCCGTAAGTTAGATTTTTAGGCGAGTTTGATTATTATGCTCTCTCCTTTTTTTAGTACCGCCAAGATGCAGTGATCTGGAGTCTTTGCACTGAGTGGAGTGACTTACGTTACGAAGTACAATAAGTGAGTCGCCTTGTGTCGGTAGTCTAATCTTCTGGTTTTTACAGATATGTTGCACTACATTTCTTCCCTCCTATCATTTGTATGTTTCAGTTTCATATTCCTGAAGATGGTACTTTAAAATCCCGAAACCGGTCCTGGTTTGAATAAATAAGTAGTACACCTGAGGCGGATTTCTCTTAATTAATTATCATGCCTCTCAGTTGCGGATGTCCTACATACCATATCTTTAGCACGAAATGACATCATTTTGCAGTGGCCACTACTACCTCAAGCGCTACGCGGGGGAAAAAAGGTTCTAGATGTTGCCTTACAGTGGTTGGTCGCCTCACGAATTCACCGCAGACATTGCCGAACGCCGCGTCAGATCTCTGTGAGAGCTGGCAGACTTTGAAAAACCGGCGTGGCGTGAAAGTTGCATCACTCCGCATCGGGACACCTCGCCGCGACCTTCGTGATATTTTCCCGCCGCGGCCACACGGCGCCTGGGCGGCCCTTGTTTAAAAATCGAGCACCGCGAATTATGCAGCAGGGTGCAGTGGGAGAGGGGAGGGGACAGCGTGTGGTGGGGCGTGGGAGGGAGGTCGGGGAACTGGCTGGCGCCGGATGCCGGCGTGCATTATTCAGTGTCGCCCGGCCCGGAGCGCGCTGCACGCCCTGCTCTGCTCCCTTCTGGTCTGCTACGGCTGCCCGCTGCTCCGTCTGTGTTTACAGTTTGCCCGCTGAACTAGGCGTGGCTCACTGCTCGGCGGGGCACTAGTCCAACACGTGGCTGCAGCGCTTGTTTACTGCCGGCAAACATTAGTTTACATGCCCCACTCTGCAGCAGCACACGCGGCCGGGGTTTCATGTGCTGATGTCACAGAGGTGTGTGTGTGTGTTTCAACAAGATGGGTTGATCACACAGGACAATCACAAGAACCCGAAAACATACCTTTCTAAGCATATGTTACCCGCGGAAAAATGCTCGTATCGCAGTACATAAAGTGCGATTATGTTCCTGTTTATTTACAGGGCTCTCACAGGCGTACCAGTTGCCTCGCTGTACTTTCATCAGCACCTTTACTTTAAAAAACTTCTCAAAAGTTTTGGCATGCAAACGTATTCGCGTTTTTTTTTTTTTTTTTTTTTTTTTTTTTTTTTTTTTTTTTTTTTTTTTTAAACGCGCTACTCACGTCCAACTCCCACAACCTCGCCTAACTGTAAGTCACTCACACCCACTAGTCCTGAAAGCCATCCACCTCAAACTGCCCTTCCTGTCTCACTCGTTCAGCCCGACTCTTTGTCATTATCTCTTTCTGTCATTCTCTTCCGTGTCACAGTCAAAGACCCCTTCGTTCTGTCCTTCTACTACAGTCTCCTCTCACTGTGTCTCCTTCTTGCTCTCTCTTACTGCTAATATCTCATTCCTTCCTCCATACTGCTACTGTCTCTTCTCACTGTCACTCTTTCTCTCTTCCTCACTGTCGTTGTCATATATACTATCTCTCAATATCAGTGGTTCTCACATTCTTGCACTTTCTATTTCTGTTTATTCCTCTGCCCCCCCCCCCTCCCTCCCCCTCACCGTGGCACACTGGCACTGTATCCCTCACTCTTTTCCTAGCACTGTTAAATCACTGGCAACTATGGTCCACTGCCTCTCTTTCCTCACACTGCCATTCTATCCTTCGCTCTTTCTATAAAATAACCACTGTCTATTATATTCCAGTACTTATTACTTATTCCAGTACTTATTACTTATTTGTGGTGCTACAGAAGAATGCTGAAGATAAGGTGGGTAGATCACGTAACTAATGAGGAGGTATTGAATGGGATTGGGGGGAAGAGAAGTTTGTGGCACAACTTGACTAGAAGAAGGGATCGGTTGGTAGGGTATGTTTTGAGGCATCAAGGGATCACAAATTTAGCATTGGAGGGCAGCATGGAGGGTAAAAATCGTAGAGGGAGACCAAGAGATGAATACACTAAACAGATTCAGAAGGATGTAGGTTGCAGTAGGTACTGGGAGATGAAGAAGCTCGCACAGGATAGAGTAGCATGGAGAGCTGCATCAAACCAGTCTCAGGACTGAAGACCACAACAACAACTTATTACTTTTCCGTTTTCCTCTCTCTCACCATAAAAGAGCGCGAATATGTTCACAAATCAAAAATTATGGGAAATTTTTTAAAGGCACTGAATAATGTAGAATGAGGCAGCTGGTATACTACTTTCCTGTCAGAATCTTTTAAGCACAAATATATTCTCCCTTTTTCTGCTGCGATAGGAGCGTTGGCACACAGATTCCCTTAATTCCCCTGCGGCAGCAGGGCATGTAACTCATATGAAACGAAACATATTGGTCAGTGCAATTTATATATTTTATTTATTTGGTTGAGTCGGTGCCGTCATGGTAGCTTAACATGTTCGGTCAGCGAAATGGCAATTCTTATCCTTCACTTGCACTGTGAAACCTTTCTTCTTGCCGAATTTCATAATTTCATGTCAACGAGAAACTCTTTATATGTTTCAGTGAGGTAGATTGCAATTACACTGACCAGCCAGAACATCACGGCCACCTACCTAATGATCGGTTTATCCAGCTTTGGCACGGAAACAAGGCCATGCGTCGTGGCATGGAAGTAATGAGGCCTCTGTAGATTGCTGAAGGGAGTTTTTATCGCATGTGCATGTGCATGTGTTATCTAATATCCGTAAATTTCGGGGAGAGGGGGGTCGGGGGCTGAGCTCTGACGCCACGTTCAATCACATCCCAGATCGGTCGGGTTCAGATCTGGCGTGGTGGGGGACCAGCACGTCAACAGGAACTCGCCACTGTGACTCGAACCAATCCATCACACTTTTGGCTTTATGACATGGTGCATTATCTTTTGAAAACTGCCAAGATAGTCATGAAGGGTATGCATGGTCTGCAACGAGTGTACGATACTCCTTGGCAGTCATTATGCCTTTCATGACCTGCATTGGACCCTCGGATACACACGTGCATGTTCTCCAGAGCACAATGGAGCCGCCGCCAGTTTGTCTCCATACCGCAGTACAGGTGTCAAGAAACTGTTCCCCTGGAAGACAACAGATTCACGACCTTCCTTCGGCATGATGAAGAATGTATCGTAATCCATCAGACCATGCAACGCTGTGCCATTGTAGCAGCGTTCAATGCCGATGGTTACGTGCCCTTTTCAGTTGTTGTTGTTGTCTATGTCCTGCTGTTAACATTGGCAAATGCATGGATCGTTGGCTGCGGGGGCTCATCGTTAGGCGTTTTCGGTGCACTGTGTGTTCACACACACCTGTACTCTGTCCAGCATCAATGTCTGATTTTAATTGACCCACAGTTCGCCGCCTGTCCTATTTTACCGGTCTTCCAATACTATGACGACCAACTTCTGTAATGAGTGGTGGCTGCCCAACCCCACGACGTCTGGACACGGTTTCTGTTCCGGCGTAAAGTCAAGCGCCGTCACGACGGTCAAGAAATTAGAGCAGAGAGGGGTGTGAGACGACGTCGGCGAGTAGTACGCTGACCGACCCCTCTGTAGGACGACAACAAGACAGCAGCAGCATTTACACGAAGAGGACATAAAGCGCCCCGCCGCCTGGTTGCAGCCCAGATGAAGACTAGACGTTCTCCGAACGCTACTGCAGTGACTTAGGAACTGTACTGTTTCGCTTGTGTTAGGAGTTTTATATACTGAAGAGACTACTTATTTGTCTGTCGCCATTGCTTGCAACACTTCTGTATTTCACGGAGTTAAGTATTGTCATTTATTTTCTGTACATTAAATTTATTAATGCGATTTGCTTGAACTGTTGTCTAGCGATCCGAGTAGCAGGTTCTATAGGCACCCCATATTCGACGAGTAGGCAGGACACAACAGTTTCACCTTCGTTCTGTAACATGCTGTGCAGTTTTCGAAATGCTCGTACCGAGCCTCCAGGTCATCACAATCCGTCCTTGTCAAATTCAGATAGATGGCGCGCCTTCCCCATTCTACACATGGACAGCACGCTCACTGATACTATATGTACCATGCGAGTGTCTGACTAGCAGTCAGGTCTTGGCAGGTGACACTGCTGTAGTCTGGACACGTTTATGTCGATAGTAGCTCTGTGGTCATTATGTTCTGGCTGATCAGTGTACATAAATTGCCGTATCTTTTGATTGCCCTGACTTTGAAAGTTTATTATTGACCTTAGTATTTGACGCAAATTTCAAATTCTGACGTCTCCGTATCCCTGAGAAACAGATTTTTGAACAACAAAGTGATACTATGAGGGTTGCGTTATTAAAGGCTGAGGTACTAAACCCTAAAAAGCGATGATGTTTTAATCGATGGAATCTGTGAGATGTCGTGCAACATCCCCACAGCACTGCTGGAAGAAAACTGAGAAGTGGCACGCAAAATGCAGGCAAGGCTCCGAGTCCCGGTCTGGCACGCAGCTTTCATCTACCAAGAAGTTCCAGATTGCCATACACTCCACTGCAGAATCAAAATTTCATTGTGGAAACAATCCTTCAGGCTGCGGCTAAGCCATGTCTCCGCTGTATCCTTTCCTTCACGCGTGCCAGTACCGTAAGGTGCATAGCTGGCCCTAAGCGGGGATGAAATGTGAAGGCCTGTTCTTATCGGCGGAGTGGCTTCCTTTGGCGGTAGGAAAAGTCACCCGTAAGTAACTGTCAAATGAAATGTAATATGTTCAGAGACATTTTCAGATCTTAAACATCTTTGATGTATATATACCCGTAAATAACTGCAAATAAAATTTAATAGGTCCAGAGACATTTTCAGGTCTTAAACATCTTTGATGTATATATACAGAACTGAAGTAAAGAATGAAATTTTGTACGGAAACCAGGATTCGAAACCGGGTGTCCTCCTCAGCAGACAGATGTGCTAACCATTAACCTATCCTGACACAGTGGCTTTTCACGACTGCACAGACTACCCTAGCGCGCCTCCCTCCTCAACCAAAATTCTCACTCAGACCTCAGTCCACTTGGTATTCCCCATAAACTCGAACATCATTGCTAAAGATCTCCAATTGTATTTCAATAGCATCAGAGCATCGAACGAAATGGAGGATCCTGACTGAAATTTGGATTGAGGAGGGAATCGTGCTAGAGTAGTCCACGCAATTGTTCAAAGCCATAGTGCAGGCTATTGAGCAGGAGACCTGGGTTAGAATGCCACCCCTGGTACAAATTTTCATTCCTCGCTTCAGTCAGCGTAGGTACCTCACAAGATATATATGGTCGGAAACACCACGTCACTGGTTGCAAAGAAATCAGTAAAGCAGATGAGGTTCTGGTGGAAATGAAGCTGTGAGTGCGAGTTGTCTGAGTTGTGCCTGGATGCCTCAGTCGGTGGGGCACTAGCTCGCAAACGGCAAGGAATCGAATTCGAATCCCAGAGTGGCGAATTGTTTTCATCTCATACGAAGAATCAATTTTTTTTTGTCTGCTGATTCATCTGCCCAGTTCTACTGAAGTTGCCATCGATAAATTAAATATAGACTACACGGTTTTGTTGTTTCCCCTCTATCAGGGCTTTAATTATGTTCTAGGATTGTAGACAATTACCTTAAAAAATAACAATTAATTGCGTAACTTTATTTTCGAGATGACAGTCAAAACTGTATGATTACCATTCACACGTCCTCCGTTTTCTCAAAGTACTTTGTAATTTTGTTTTGAGTCCTTTAGTGGTGTGCTATGGTGCAGTATCATGGGCTTTCCGACTGTGGGCTTTGCAGTCCGACGTCAACTTTGTGTTTCTTGATGCAATAATTTACCAACAGCCGTATGTATTGTAGAAATTTATTTTATTTTATGAACTTCTATGTGCTACCAGTTTCGGCATTACATTGATGCCATCGTCATAGTCGTAAAATCGCTATACATGGAAGGAGCCATGTAACTGGATCCGTGAATCAATCGTCCTGCAACAGCTCTTGGTGGCCTAGCTCCCCTCCATGTATCTCTAACTCCGTCCGAGCAGGCCTCGCAAGGTCCAAGGGTACCGACCGACCGCCGTGTCAGCCTCAGCCGAAAGCCGTCACTGGCTGCGAATATGGAGGGTGATGTGGTCAGCACACCGCTCTCCCGACCGGTGTTAGTTTTCGCGACAGGAGCCGCTACTTCTCAGTCAAGTAGCTCTTCAATTGCCTTACAAGGGCTGAGTGCACCTCGCTTTCCGACAGTACTCAGTAGATCCGGACGGTCACCCATCTAATTGCTAGCCAAGCCCAACAGTACTTAACTTCGGTGATATGACGGGAACTCGTGTTACCACTGCGGCAAGGGCGATGGCTTCCCACCCTGTACCGCTAAAGTAACAACGCCTGTACTGCCACCGTGGCCTGATCATCAGTTCCCTTTGCCCACCAATGAAACAGCCTCCAATTTCTCATATCGCTTCTGTTTCTTTATCTTCTCGTTAGATTAGAGCTCAAAAACATCCTCCCCCCCATCCCACCCTGAAACTGATAGTACACATCACAGGTAGTGAAGCTATCATCATGGTTCCTATACTTAACAATGTGAACGACACCATTGTTCCAGAATGAATAATTCTCACTCGAGCGACGTTTTATAATTCCTAGTGATATAAAATTGTGCGTCTGATAGAGATTCTAGCTGGGAAACTTTGAGTTTGGCCAACAAAGGTCTTCCCGACATTTTTTTCCAAATAATTTGTTTTTCCCAAATAATTTGTTACACAAATTCATTTCTCCTTCAAATCAAACAGCCTGTTCAGATCCTTTTATAAAACACTCGAAAAGCATGGGAAGCACAACTGGACAATAAAGAAAGATTAGAAATCTGAGATTGTTTCTTGTGCCTTATTGATAGGAAGAGGTTCAGTTGGTGGCTCTTCAGTTTTGTGCATGTATTTCATTGGTTATCTTGCCGGCATCCAATCTGGTATAATTTTATCATTAATTCGCCAAATCCCAGGCTGATTAGCCAAATGTTTTTCGAAGACAACATATTCCAGTACATCTTTTAGTAGAAATTCACTTACCGTGCATCCATCGGTGTGATGTGTGGTTCTCACAGAATGGATTGGTAGTCGAGGGCGCGTATCGTTAGCCAATCAACACATTTTACTAATACTTAGAAAGCTTATTTTTTGTGCAAACATACAGTTTTTTAAACAGCACTATTCCTACTGACATTAACAAACTAAAACTAGGGTAAGCTAGTACGTAGTGGTTTTTGTTGCAGGTTTGTAGTGCGAGCTGCTTACGAGATATCGTATTTTGAAAAGTTTCCACACCGATACTTGTTCGTGCCATTCAACCTGCGTAATTACTAGGTACGATTTTGTTATGTTTGCCTACGGTGTGTTTGTGTATTCCTTGAGTATGCTGCGACTTGCTAGTAAGATAGTGTGTGATAGTCCAGGGAGTAGGTCATGAGTGAATGGTGGGATTTACCAAGACAGAAAAATCCGCATGTATGCACGAATTGTGTCCAGATCGTTGGATTGGAAGGAGAGGACGTGCACCTTTGCTGGCCCGTTCTCCGGATATGACGCCTGTAGAATTCTCTCTTTTTTTTTTTTTTAATGGGGAAAGCTGAAAGGGGGACATGCCATGTACACTCAGTGGTATGCAACGCCGTATTACTGCAGTCTGCTCGGACATTTCCGCTGAAATGGTAGCACGTGTGCTGCAGTCGTTCCATACCAGACTGGAAGCATGTACTGACGCTGTTGGCGGTCATTTTGAACAGTAATGACCAGCTGTCTCCTTGGTCGTCAGAATCCACATAACCAGTGTATACACTGGTTTCTTTAGTGTGTGCTGCCACAGGTACTGTACGCTCATGTTCAGAAAACACAGAACGTCTCAACGAGTAGAGATAGCACATTGGTATGTCCTGCAGATATGATTAGCAATTGAAACATGTTCGCCCGCCGGTCCAAGGTCAACATCGATATCGCTGCGCAAAACCACATACCGGTAAAATCTGCAAGCGCCACTCTTTGTCGCTGTAAAACGAAGGTAATGGATCAGTGTGATTTGAGCAGTCATGAAGGATGCCTTCTCGAACCTGTGTATGAACCATATCGTCAAATCAGTGAGTCTGGAAGAGGGCGCATTGTTGACACGAGAGAATGTGATGCATCCATGCGGGAAATTGCTGCTCATATGGGACAATGCGTTTCGGCAGTACAACGGGTGCGTAACGGGTGTGTATCGAATGGTTCACGGAAGGCCGTACAGCACGACGAGATGGGTCAGGTCGCACTAACCAGACCACCCCAAGAGAAGATCAACACCTCATCTGAATGCCATTGCAGGACAGATCTGCATGCTCCTCGACTCTAGCGCAACAGTGGAATAATGTAACACATCGTACAGTCCGTCGCCGTTTGTTGCGGCATAGGTTATGCGCGTCGTCGGCCTCTCCGCCCACCTTAGACGATTGTGTAGAAATATGATAGATGGCAATAATGTATGGAAAAACATCTTTTGGGACAGGAATGGCATCAGACAGCTTTTTCGGACGAATCCAGATTCTGTTTGTTTCAAAATGATGGCTGCAGACAGAGGGAACGGAATCACAGAAACTGCATTCGCACAAGACATACAATGCTAACTCAAGCCTTATAGTGTGGGGTGCTATTGCATCCAACCACAAATCACAGTTGGGTAGTAGCCAGGGAACTGTGACTAGAGTGCTCTACGTGAATGGGATCCTGTGACCCGCAGCCATGCCCTTTCTGCACAGTAAACGGCGAGCTTTACACTTTAGTACGCAAACATGTGTCACCTTCTGGTATTAATATATGCCACTGACTAACTTAATAGTTTGATGATGTTTTGGAATCTTTGTGTTCAAGTTGTGTATTGCGAGTGGTACACTGTGCAGTCAGACTGTTCACTGATCTCTTCAGTACTAGGCGAGAGCAGCTGAGCATTTTGATCACTCATTTCGGTGGTTATTAATGCAGTGTTTTTCTTTTCAGAATTATATGTTATAAGGCACTTTTATTCTTGCAAAAACTGATATTCACTCTAGGTACTTTAGAAAGCATGTTTTATAAACTTTTAAAAACTTTTTTATCTCTAGTATTTTGTCCAAGTATTGGTAAAACCTTGTTTATTTAAGCCAAATACAAGTGTTAAATTTTTATCCAATGACGACGCTGTGATTTAAGATTCAAATTACATTACCCAAAATGCTTCAGTGTCTTTTACCAAGAGGCTTTTGTGTAAGGTGTCCCTTTATTTTAGAGGGTAAAAGGTTTTAATTGTTTTTTCTGCTTTGAGACATTTATTATAATTGCTTTTTATGGCATTTTAGATTACTAAAGTGTGTGATCTACTCTCTATAATAATTCATACCTGTCTGAGAAGGGAACATGTCTGGAATGTCGGATGCGGCGTTTTCTCTGTGAAAACTTTTGGAAAATGTTGCGCTCACAAAAGAACTATTACCTCATTTGATTTTTTACTTTAAATGTTTTAAAGAAATATCATTGTTATCTTTGGTCACTTCTATTGTTGTTACTCAAATTTGTAAGCTGGAGTTACTTGAGAAAATAAAATTATGAAGAATTGTACATGCTTATTTCTGTAACCAGCACCGCCATCGCCTGATGGAACAAATGGACAGATTATTTTGTGGATCGACAAATAAAATAGAATTAAAATGTCAACTACATATAAGAATACTATGGACACAACATTATTCTTATGAGTAACTACGGAGTAATTGTCTTTTAAGATGGAAGAATAATTTGCGTTGCATTTCATTTCGTAATTACAGTACTATATAGCTAGTTTAATTAAAATTTTGACAAGTCGTCCTTATCAACAACAAATTTAAACGAGTCAGCCCATATCTTTGACACATATGTAACATGGTAATGTCCTTGAGCCAAACTTAGTGTGTGTTTTCTTTTTTTTTAAGAATAACTTAGGTTTTGTGGCATCTACTGTAATTTTACTACTTAATATTCTAATTTATGTATAGAAACTATTTCAAATATGTCAACATAGCACAGAGAAAACAGTATAAGTAAGTGGATATAAAAATGTACATTTTCATAGTCACTTTCTAAAATACTTTCTCTATTTCTCGTAAATAGTCTGGAGGTTGCGTTAATAATTCCTAAACTGTGTATAAATATTTGTAAAACATTGTCGATCATTGTATTTCATCATAATAAAATACATTTAAAAAATGACAGTCAACAAAAACAGAACAAAAAGAGCTCAGTGGGCAAAATAATTACCCAAGAAGCTCAATGTTTGCTACTGTACAGGTGCATACACAAACACACAAGCACACACACACACACACACACACACACACACACACACACACACACAGAGAGACACAGACACAGTTGAGAAATGCGTTCCTCTATTCGAAATATTAGCTCGATGTCGTTGTATGCTCGAGCCTTGCATATTCTTTCATTCCCACCAGCCAAAAAGGCTGCAAAAAGTACTTTTAACTTGGATCGCTCAGTATAAATTATCTGACCATCGGCATATTACGTGAATTTAAATAAAAATACAAGTCCAAATAACATAAAAAATTAATAAATTTAGTATACATGGTTGCAATCTTTCAAATAATTGATGTAGGCATTGCCAAGGGATTTATATTGAATGAAGTCATGAATTAATTAAAATACTCAAATGATTCAAATGGTGGTCCAAGAAATGTGACTTTCAGCTATCAATATAATAATATTAATGACGAGTTCCAGTAAAACTTGCGTGACTGTATAATTACAGTGGTAGCAATTTCCTCAGATACTAATTAAACATCACTGGTTCACAGAAAACGGAGTCCCATTCTGTTAAACTATTCGCAAAATAACCGCCAGCCCACAAAATAAGTAAAGTTCAGGACAGAAATTAACAAATCAGAACTCGCGTAAACATTAGCAGAGTACTGCAGGCGAGCAGTAATAATTCTAAAATGCAGCCGAAATAAATCAGCGTTCAAACCTGCCTATCGACTAACACTCCCGAAATGAATTCCATTCAGCTCGAAATTCTTTAAGTACAAACGAATGTTACTGTATTCGCTCCTCCATTTCCTGTCAAAAATCAGTCACTTTACAAGTTCTAATCATGCAAACATACAAGTTACGTTTGTGACCGTCTAGCGTAGAATCACCAGGAATAGCCGTTAAAGCAAGCTTCTGAGACCTCCGTTGTACGCCAAACTTTACAAGGAACACATAACTGCATAAAATGGACCACCATTTAAAATATAGGTAACTCAAAAATACAAAGTACATGTTAGGGGAATCGTATTCCACTCCCAGTTTCCCTCAGACGGTACACAATGTCCTATGTCTAATGACTTATGATGAATCATTCAAAGGCCGGCCGGAGTGGCCGAGCGGTTAAAGGCGCTACAGTCTGGAACCGCACGACCGCTACGGCCGCAGGTTCGAATCCTGCCTCGGGCATGGGTGTGTGTGATGTCCTTAAGTTAGTTAGGTTTAAGTAGTTCTAAGTTCTAGGGGACTTATGACCACAGCAGTTGAGTCCCATAGTGCTCAGAGACATTTGAACCATTTTCTTGAATCATTCAAAACATGAAACCTGCGAGCGCACACACTCAATATAAATGAAAAGGAAACTTTTGTTAATACATGAGAAAGAGTGAAGATATTCTGATCAATAGAAGCGTCTCTTTAAACTATATTTAACGATGACATTAAAAGCTCTCTGGACAAAAAACTATTTATCCCCAGAGAAATCATCACAAGCATCATTTAATATCGTGTAATTCCGCCCCTGGGCTAGATAACCGCCTGGATTCGGTTAGAAAGTGAGTCCACAAGATTGTGCTGATACGTCCCATTCAGCATAAGCTAATCACTGAGGATTGTATCGAGCAATTCCACCAAATTACGGGGATGCTGACGTCGTTTTACCCGCGGTTCCAACATGTTCCACAGGTTTTATGTGGGGTCTAAGTCAGGTTATTTTTGAAGCCAGTCGAGATTTAATAGATTGGAAGAATGTTCAGAAAACTGGTCACATGTTCTTCCAGGCCGACAACCATGGTGTTGTCGTCTTTCTGTGCGCCCGCATAAGCAATGGCCTCTTGCAAGGTGACATTTCAATTGCTTATTGCTTGCAGTCCCCGTCAGAATGTTCTCTCGCTAACATGATGAGATTGACATTCATTCACTGTCTGCAGCTATTCCGGTCGGCTTTGAAAGCGATTTAGTTTCACAAGCCGTGAAACACCTTTATGGCCCTCTCAGTTATAATTTTTTCTCGAGTACAATTCTCACGTCGTATTTCGTAGCCACATCTTTAACCAGTGTTTGTAGACACGTTGAGCAGTCCGCCACGAAACGCCAACAAATCCAGTAACTTCACAAATCGTTTGCTGGGGCGCGGCATTACACGACTGTCCCATTTTACGTCCCCGTCACGTCCGTACATTTACCCATGCTGGCGCACAATGACCACTTCAGACATACATATCTCACTGATGACTACTTTATTATGCTCACGAAGAGGCAGTATGCCTGTGGCTGAGCACGTGACTCGATTGCAGCCCTATCTGCAAAAGCTTAACTATTCATCTGTGGGTGCACACTGGAGTGGCAAATTTTTTATGCAGTGAGCTTGTTTTATGTACGTATTACTCCTCCTCCCGAACAGGACATGAGGGCCCAACGGTACCGACTAGCCACCATGTCATCATCAGCCCATAGGCGTCACTTGATGCGGATATGGAGGGGCATGTGGTCAGCACACCGCTCTCCTGGTCGTAGGTCAGTTTCCGAGACCATAGCCGCTACTTCTCAGTGAAGTAGCTCCTCAGTTTGCCTCATAAGGGCTGAGTGCACCCCGCTTGCCAACAGCGCTCGGCAGACTGGATGGTCACCTATCCAAGTGCTAGCCCAGCCCGACATCGCTTAACTTCGGTAATCTGACGGAACCGGTGTTACTACTGTCGCAAGGCCCTTGGCTATGTACGTATTACCGCTGTGAAATGACGAGTGTCTACATTACACACAGTAGTAGCATTTCATTAATTAAATATGGAATCTCTTAATAAACTATACATACGATACATTCTTACATAAATAAAGGCACAAAGAAAGTCATGCTAAATTCATTTTTTGCGCAGGATAAGAAGACATTTACATAATTAAAAAGATGTAAAAACACTTTATAATTCAATAAACAAAACATTTATAAACATAGTTTTCTTGTAAGATCTCTCATTTACTTTGATGATGTAATTTCTGTGCATTTTATAAAATATATAGAGAGATTTAGCTGCCTCCACTGCTAAATTTTATGCAACCCACAACACCTTCTAATACCGCATGCCAGATTTCCATATTCTCTCATTTGCTAGACACAGACTATCAGTCCTATAGAAAAATGAACAGAACCTTTTTGTGGGAAGTTTAATGTAGTTAAATTTTTTGTTGGAATACGTTTTCGCCAGAGGCTGTGAATTTCGAATTACTCAAGAGAAACGTGCAAAACTGATCTTCAAACGGGTCTTTCTGCAATAACTCTAAAACCATAGGCTCCACTAAAAACCTGTCCTAGTGCAAAATTTAACTGCGTTAAATTACCTACAGAAATCTCCTGTTAATTTTTTCCAGTAGGACTAATAGTTGGTGCTTAGCTTGAGAGAGAATATGAATTGTTTGCACGTGTTTGTAGAAGGCGTTACACGTTGCTTAAAACCCAGCGATAGGGGCAGGTGAGTCGCCCTATGTAACGTTAAAGTGTCAGTACTCGCACTTCAGTGCCGTGATTGCGGTGGTGTGAATCTGTGAATTGTTGCTTAATTTTCAAATTTTACGAACTAGTCATCCTCTGCCATTATACTAGAGCCGCCATTTTCGTGACCACTGTCCCAACCCATGTTTTCCAAGGCTTGTCGCCAAACGTTACCAATTCGTCCTGCCCGCAGGACTGGGGAAAACCCAGCTTCCGCTCTCTGGCCCTTTCAATCGTGGTCGTGGCCCCTGTCCTCATAGGCTCACCACAGCCTCACCTCGAAACCCTCAATCGAGCCAATACTCACAAATACATGATTTCACCTGCGTTACCCAAGTGATAGCCTTGCCTCACAGGTTACGTATGGGAACCCCAGTCTCTTATGCAGTTTTACTCTTCCGGCAAGTCCCACCGTCATGTTAGCATGATTACTATCACAAGTTACTACCATCGCTCCAAAACGCGCAGAACTAGTGTTTTCTGTTTATTTGAAGCAGCTTAATTGCAACTCCGAGCCACTGAAATCGTATACATGCACCCAAGGAAAGAATTTTATAGCTTAACATTTCATTGGCACCCTTAGACACGGAATTAAAGTTCGGAATGGATAACAGCGAGGACGGATATGGACTGAATGATTGGCAAAATTATCACTGCCGCATTCTGCTTGCCTGCATTAAAGCCACCACGAAAATCGGACGTTTCTTAAACCCCACTTCTTAAACCCCGTTCAAAGTACTCCGCAAGAAGTGGGGTTGACCCTACGAAGTTCTTGGGCGCTTCAGAAGATATCTGGGGAACTTTCGGAGATCATCCTTTTCCAAATGGCCAGAAACTTTGTGTGCACTTCAGAATTTCAAAAAAAAATGGTTCAAATGGCTCTGAGCACTATGGGACTTAACATCTATGGTCATCAGTCCCCTAGAACTTAGAACTACTTAAACCTAACTAACCTAAGGACTGCAAACAACACCCAGCCATCACGATGCAGAGAAAATCCCCGACCCCGCCGGGAATCGAACCCGGGAACCCGGGTGTGGGAAGCGAGAACGCTACCGCACGACCACGAGATGCGGGCTTCAGAATTTCCTTGGGTGCCTGGCCGCAGGGGCCCTAATGCTTGTGTCACATCACTTATGGAGCGTCTCTACGTCAGGATCGGTGTCACACTGGTCCATTGTGTTCCTTCTGCCTCAGCACTAATAATACACAGCTAATCCGTTGCTACCTTTTCCATGGATATGAAAACTTACCATAAAGATTTTTCAGTTATTCACAAATTTTCTAAGCTTAAACACAATTTTATTTTATGTACGGTGCGGATGTACGAAAAGCAACGAATGTTGATAAAAATTGTTAAAGCCAAAGGACAGTTGGATGTCTCTTGCATGGGGGCTTAATTATATATAATGAATGCAAATACTTTTTAATTTTTTTTAGTTGTCTGTCCAATTACGAAGTCTCGTAAACGGTTGGCCCTGACTAGTTTTAGTACTCAATCTGACTGCATAGAATAACAACAAAGAATGAAAGAAAATTTCCGTTAACACAATTAATTAATTAAGTCCCCAGCAACTATAAAACGTACGAAACTAAAGCACAAGTGTAACTGTTCTGTGTGTGGAAGTGTGATTCAACGTACACATCTGGCACGGTTCTTCGTCAATAAGACAAGATATTTTGAACACCATTTATACTGAAGCAATTAAAAGAAATAGAAATACTATAATTGCCTAAGGAAGCCAGAATTACACTCTAATACAAGAACACAAGCCAGATGCTTTGTTGACTGAACCTGTAATGACGCATTATTTAAGACATTGAAATAATGAAAAAAAAGGGAATTTTTTTACCTTCATATATATTGACGAAAAGCACTCTGATCATTACAATATCTCCATTCGAACAACATCTGCATAAAACATGGAACAAGCACTCCCTACTACAACATCTCAACACCGACTCACTACTACTACTCGACAAGCACTGCCAACTGCCACATCTCGACAAGCACTCCAGTGGAGGCGGCGGAATAAAACTCTTTGGCGCAATCTCTGGCGCTGTGGCTCAGTGTAGCCACCTTTCATATGCCCTTCCTCCTCGGGCCAGAATTTGATGGTATTTTTGCCAGCATTGGTGGTGAAAATACCACCAAATTCGTCCACAAAAACACAGACAAAAATAAAAGATAATATTAATACGTAAATATCACATAATTAGATAAAATTTTGGCTTTGCACTGACCTTTCAATAACCTAATATATAAAATACAGTAAGCAATACAAATTATTTCATACATGTGACTTTACATAATAGTTTACACAATACACAATAAATCAGTTTAGACAAATGTTCACATAAAATGCTTTCAATGATTCAAAAAAACAAGTAGTTGATAGTTCCAGCAGTAGCACCCAGCAATGGTCCACAGGTGCAAACAGCAAGAAGTAACATCATTTCAGTAGAAACAGTTCCTACAGTGGCACCCAGCAATGTTGAACAGGTGCAGACACCGACAAATGACATCATTCAGCAGAAGCAGTTCCATTAGTGGCACCCAGTAATGTTGAGCAGGTGCAGACAGCAATAAGTAACATCATTTCAGTAGAAACAGTTCTAACAGTGGCACCCAGTAATGTTGAACAGGTGCAGACACCGACAAGTGAGATTATTCAGCAGAAGCAGTTCCATTAGTGGCACCCAGCAATGTTGAACAGGTGCAGACAGCAACAAGTGACATCATTTCAGTAGAAGCAGTCCATCAGTGGCACCCAGCAATGTTGAGCAGGTGCAGCCACCAACAAGTGACATTATTTCAATAGATGCAGTCCATCAGTGGCACCCAGCAATGTTGAGCAGGTGCAGACAGCAACAAGTGACATCATTTCAGTAGAAGCAGTCCATCAGTGGCACCCAGCATTGTTGACAGGTGCAGACAGCAACAAGTGACATCATTTCAGTAGAAGCAGTCCATCAGTGGCACCCAGCAATGTTGCACAGGTGCAGACAGCAGTAAACATGTCCTAGTGGCACCAATCATGTAGAAAAGTGCAAGTAACAGTCCATAATATTCACTATCACTAATCAGACAGTTCATCAGAGTTTATCAGCAGAAATTTAACATTTCCAAGTGGCACCCATCATGTTGACATGTGCAGGTAACAGTCCATAATATTCACTATCACTAATCAGACATTTCTAAGTGGCACCCATTAATGTTGAACAGGTGCAGGCATGAACAACAGTTTGAATGCACACACAATTGCTTTTAAAAAATTATTCTCAATGCTATTACACTAAACATACAAATTATAATAAACACACAAATGATATCAGATAATTGTCATATTACTATTACAAATACACAAATATAAGTAAACCTATAATATTTATGGGTGTCAGTGCAAGCCACAACAAACAAGTAAAATAATATTTGGGAGATAGGTCGGTACCAATTACTTGGGATTAGGAAAGGAAAACACACAAAACACACTCACTCATCTTTCATCCACATTAAGTGCTACTGCGTAGTTGAATAGTGTTAACTGTGTAAATGCAATTCTGTCAAAATTTGATGTTCATCATGTGTATCAAGTAGTAGTGGCAGCAATGCATAACAGTCTATAATAGTTAGTCAACGTCATTGTCATCATGTCAAGACCAATGTCTGCCAAGCCAAATCAAATGTACGGTTGATGAACAACTGTCAGTGTGCCAAGATATGCAAATACTTCCTCTCTCCAAAAAAAACTATATACTGCTTAGTGATTTAACAAAGTGTGTGTGTAGGCTATCTTCCTTCTACTTAAGTGTTCTAGTCTGCCAACTTCATCTTCCTTGTTCCATATAAACCAACAAAAAAAAAAAAAAAATGCTCCTCACTTACTTTACCTCTTATCCACCAAAACTCCAATAATCATCAGTATCACATAAACTTAATACTTCAATAATACCTCTTACATCTATAGGTATAAACCTTATCATCAATAGCATTTACCTTACCTCTTGTCCACCAAAACTGCAATAATCATCAACTTCACATAATCTCAATACCTCAATAATACCTCTTCAATACGTCGACACATATAAACCTTATCGCCAATATCATTTCACTTCCATAACAACTCTTTCTTCTAGTCAGTCTCCTCGAACAAGTACAGATAAAATCCTAATGCAAACTTCATCATCCCATACAATCCGTAGACACAGTGTCCACACACAACCTCTGTGTAATCCATCTGACCCATATCTTCTACTCATTATGAATTATAAAATACATTTTGGTTACCTTGTCCATCATTAAATAAGAGAAATGCATACATGACCTCCAAAAGCCTTTAGTTTGAATAACTTTCAGTAAGTAAGTACGAGTACGGAGTGTGAATGATAGTAATATTTCACAGTGTGTACACCACTTCAAGAATCATGGCAGAAGCAAACATGTGGAGTATTTTTTGTGTCAAGTGTCACTTGCTATTTCAATTGCTCACGAAGAATGCAGTGTAATAATTGTTAATGGTCTAAAACTAGTATTGGTATGTCATGTCGTTAGCTTCCTTCCTATTAGCATAAATTTATACAGCTTCCATAAAACCTCAAGCTGATGTGACTTCTATGAAGTTTCTTGTACTAATGTCGTTCGTCTATTATAGCAGTTCATTTTCTTATCTTAAAAATATAAGGCACTGAGCGTAAGCAAAACATGCAACAGAGAGTAAATATACCAGTAGAGAACAGAATGTCAACAAGTGGATGCAGCACAATTCCTACAACGAGGCTCTGCCAAGCGAATAATCTATAATTAATACCATAGTGTGACCTAAACTCCATGTTCGTACCCAGTATATCAGCATTTCTATATACCAAATTAAAGAGTAGTTATGACAACAAAACAGAAATGTGTAAATATGCAATCCATACGCACAGCAGCAAACATATATCTTACGTAATAAACAGGTCATTAGCATCATATCAGCATAAGCAAATAAATGTTCGTATGTAATCTTAATAAGTAAACATGAAGGCGCAAGCAGATAAATCACAAAATATAACCTACATACTTAACCATATCAGCACAATTAATCAGGTGACAATTATAATTTAAATAAATAAGCACAGCAGACACATAATAAAAAAAATCTGACGTCAGTGAAAAAGCATAGCAGCCAAGCGATGCATAATATACACAAGTAATAACCCTGTTCACTAATAAAACATTGTCAAAATCAGTTAATGTACGCAAGCAAGTCGCTTCACAAGTAAATTCATAAAACATGAAATTTAGCACAAAGTATGAATCACGTAATCGCGAGCAGCAAATTACGTCTAAAGTACGTACCTAAGTGGAAATATGTTACCTGAAAAATAAACTCAATTAATTGTTACCTTTTTAGTTTATTAGTTTCTTCTTCGAAATTATATTCTTCCTGAAATTTTCTCGATAGCAAGTCGTCTTAACGTCGGACACGCACAGAATTTACCTGAAGTTCTTAAATATTTTATAGAACCGTATCCTGAAAAATACTGAACGTTAATAACATAATTCATCAAGTCACTATAGCTTTATACTGAATTTAGTCGGAGAAATTAGACTGTGTATTTCTTTACGGCTGTCAGTGCATTCGCACTGAGCGCTCGATCAGCTGTAGGTACGCGTGACGTAGGAAGTAATTGTTTGCGGTCAACGACTGCCTTGTGCGGCGCGCAGACTTGACTGTTGCTTTGAGTCTGTGCCGCCACCGGAACACGGCGCAGTATCCTTGTACTCTCCGCATGTTTACGTATAACTGTTGGTTTCCCGAAAGTACGTCATTCCACAAAAATTTTAACGTTAGATATATGATGTATTCCCCTAGAGCGCCGAGATTTAAAAGTTTCTACTTCGACAGTGTTATCATGAATAATTTTGCGAATTCTATATGGACCGTTATAAAGAAGAAAAAATTTGCGACACAAGCCCTTTCCTTTGTGAGACAAACGATGAGACTTAATTAACACCTTCTGGCCAACTGAAAAAGTTTTTAAACGACCAGGACGCTTAGCTGATTTCTCTCTTCTAGCAGCCGCAGATGCAATATTTTGCAGAGCCATGTTCACAACTTCAGAATGCCGCAGTTCCGTGTAGGCGGAAAAGGAACGATTTCGGAAATGCGATTTGTCGGTGCTTTATTTTTTAATATTAATAGAGGCGGTAAAGAAGTTGAATCATTAGAGAGTTCATTCAGAATGTTTTGAAAAATATGAAGATACTGATCCCAAGTTCTGTGATTCTGATGACAATAAAGTGGACACAATTTATTGATTTCCTTCATCCATCTCTCTGAAGCGTTAGATTGAGGGTGGAAAAGTGAAATGAAAATTGGTTTAATCTTACGACGCCATAGAGTACAAAGCCAAATTTTAGAGCGAAACTGTGATCCATTATCTGATATAACCTTATCAACATGACCCACTTCTTTAAGAAAATGTTTGATGAAAGCATTAGATACTGAACGAGCTGTTGCTTTGCGTAAAGGTGTAAAACACACATATTTTGATGTCAGTTCCACTGCCACGAAAATGTACGCAAAACCATTAGTAGAACGAACCACTGGACCGAACAAATCGACTGCAGCCATGTCCTTTAATTTCGCTGGAATGATAAGAAACAACGGTGCTCTATGAGAAATAGTTGGCGGCTTAGCCTTTGACATAATTTGCATTTGGCAAGAACAGGTCGAATACGTTTTTCCATATTACTGAAGTAGCAATTTTCTCGTAATTTATGAAAGCATTTTCTGGGACCAAAGTGTGCATAACTGAAATATGTGTACCAAATCAATTTATTGACCCACTCATCAGGAATACAAACTAATCAAACAGAGTTGTCGACCGATTTTCGTTTTAGAAAGAACTTTCCAGATAGTTCGCAAAAACGAGGTGTGGCCAAATTGTCCAATCTAACAAAGCGTCTAAGAAAATTACAGACACCAAGGAAACTACGAACATCACGTTTTGTGGTAGGAACAGCATAATTACGAATAGCGTCTAATTTCTCTGGATCAGGAAGAATACCTTCTGTAGAAATAATATGACCAAGAAATTTCACCTGAGAACGACCAAATTCAGATTTTTCCAAGTTCACTGTAATGCCGACTCTTGCAAAGATACGTAATAATGAATCCAAAATTTTGTTGTGCTCACTCCAAGAATGTTTAGCAATAAGAATATCGTCAACATATGAAGTAATATTGTCACGAAGATAAACAGGTAAAATCGTCATATCCGGTTAATCTTTACCGACTCTCTAGATAGATTGATAGTCGAAGAGTTGTTTTGACAGATGCAAAGAATAGTAAAAGAGTAGGCAGCGGTGCAGAAAACTAAAAGGGAAATAGCACCACTACAGCTCGGGGCCCTATGCACGCTACGGCACATATTCACTTAGTGTAGTGAATCCCCTGAGGACTTTAATAGCCGCACATAATTTCCAGTTTGTGACTTAGTGGCAAATTTGGCGGAAGTGCGTACGCAAATTGACCTGACCATGAACATGGATGTATGTCATTCTTAGAATTGCGAAAGATCTTAAATTTCCGAACAGTTAAGAAGTGTTTATAGTCAAAGTTTTCGCCTCGTGGCGATAAAGACCTACCGCGTTTGTCCCAGTCCGAATGTCGATTATTGTCAAGTTCGCGCGCCTGGCGCTCTCTTGTTGCATCTCGTAAATGAAACAAATTATTTTCTTCAAACCCCTCTGCTATCTGTGATTCTAAATTTTTTCTACTGTCTTTTCCTACGATTTCACCTCCAATTTGTTTGACTTGCTTTCGTAACGCCTCAAATTCCCTTTTAACACGTTCATTAAATTTTCCCTGATTTTCAACATGCTTATTTATGTTCTGGTACTCTTCGGTTTCTGCAAATGGCACTGGTGCTGTATCATCTGAATCTCTGTCCCCATTTAAACTAAGACTTGTCAATTTATTTGAAATCTCCTCAACTCTTTCCGATGAGTCACCTATTTTTTCTTTCTGTTTATTTACGTCTTCCGGTTTCGGTATTGTCACATTTAGCAGTTAACTGTCCATACTGTTGCGTTAAGTTATTTATCCTGTCATTTGGTAGAGATTCCTCGATTCTCTCAAATATTTCTTCCTTATCGTTTGCACGTTGTAAATTTAACTTTGAAAATTTCTGTACTATCACGCGATCTATTTCTTCCTGTTCTCTGTCCTGTTCCTCTTGTCTAATTTCTATTGAAATTAAACTATTATTGTGAGCATTCAAAATCGGTTGTACTTCTTCTCTAATTTCTTTCTTTGATTCATCATTCATGTTTTTGAAGCATGTCCTTATTCGTGAGCTTAACCGTGTTGCCATTGTTTCCATCTCTGTTTTAAATTTAGATCCCAACTGTGATCCCAGATTTGATATTGCACCCATCAACTGCTCCATATCTTCTGTCGTTAACCACGTATTCTGAAATTTTTTTGATTGTGAAAAATTTTGAACTGGTTCTGGACTATTTTCCCTGCTTATTAAATTGTTTTCAACTCCATTATTCATCATCCTGTTCTCCTGTGTTGGCGAGTTCGCCATGTTAACAATTTCGTCATTCTGACTATCCATCATTTTTGCCTTTTTCATCGATCGCATAATCATTTACAAAATATACAAAACTCGTCACTATATGAAAACTACACACAATGAGACTTTATCTCCAACAATACCATTCACACGAAATGCTTCCCGACAAACACGATTGACGAACAATTGAAATCTTCATAATTGCACAAAATTGTCAAACCCGTGTACAAGACAACAAAAATTAAATTCTGCAAAAAAATACCATTAGAAGAATAACAATTACCAAATCTACACATGCAATATAAACTACAATTACTAAACTACAAATTACTACAACAATACTACTGTCTACTATTTTTACAATCAGAAGAATTCCAAGGGACGATCCGAAGCAGCGGTCGCCACGTGCATGGGGGCTTAATTAAATATAATGCAAATAATTTTAATTTTTTGATTTAGTAGCTGTCTGTACGATTACGTAGTCTCGTAAACGGTTGGCCCTGACTAGTTTTAGTACGCAATCTGACTGCATAGAATAACAACAAAGAATGAAAGAAAATTTCCGTTAACACAATTAATTAATTAAGTCCCCAGCAACTATAAAACGTACGAAACCAAAGCACAAATGCAACTGTTCTGTGTGTGGAAGCGTGATTCAACGTACACATCTGGCACGGTTCTTCGTCAATAAGACAAGATATTTTGAACACCATTTATACTGAAGCAATTAAAAAAAATAGAAATACTATAATTGCCTAAGGAAGCCAGAATTACACTCTAATACAAGAACACAAGCCAGATGCTTTGTTGACTGAACCTGTAATGACGTATTATTTAAGACATTGAAATAATGAAAAAAAGGGAATTTTTTTACCTTCATATATATTGACGAAAAGCACTCTGGTCATTACAATATCTCCATTCGAACAACATCTGCATAAAACATGGAACAAGCACTCCCTACTACAACATCTCAACACCGACTCACTACTACTACTCGACAAGCACTGCCTACTGCCACATCTCGACAAGCACTCCAGTGGAGGCGGCGGAATAAAACTCTTTGGCGCAATCTCTGGCGCTGTGGCTCAGTGTAGCCGCCTTTCACTCTCTTTCATTGAATACGGTAAGCCGTTGACGGTGTTCACCACAGGAAATTATTTGATAATCTTAAAGTGATTAATACTAATGAGGCCTGAGATACATACAAAGTTTTTACTGCGGACACGCAGCTCAGTTATGTAAGTAAATGAACTAGCCAACAATGTATTAATTGACAGAGCATTTCGATGTGATACCAATCTATCCTCTCTGATGCTAACCATTCATTTAGAGGTAATTTCTTGAACAAATTCACAGAAATTGAAGTTGGAGTTCAAATCAACGAATAATGAAGAAAGACTGCCTGGTATGCTGATGACATTGTAGTGACAGCAAACAATGTATAAGAGATCAAAATATCTCTGAGTATTGTCGGTGGATAGAGTGAGAAATAATGCTTAAATGTGAATATCAAGCAAACGAAATACATAAAGACAACACGAGGAACCTGAAGATTTCTTTTCAAACACGAATCTATCTTCTTGCAGTTCACGAAGAGCGTGAGTGTTGCAATTTAAATACCTAAGATCATGAGAGACTGAAGGTTGCATCTCAGATTCGAAAGTAAAATGTCGATCATAAGTTACTCGTAATGCGACTTATGATATTTACAAATGCTCATACTAATGCAAATTAAATCTCATAAGCCGATTTGTAAGATGCTATGCCTAAACGGTATACTGAAAGTTTCCATGACCACAAAGTAACAAACGAATGAGCACTACAATAATTGTGCCGAAATTCGGCATTTGTTACCCATTAGAAAGCGAAGAAAAATTACTAATTCATGCGAAACTTAAATAGGCCGTTATACAGTCGGCGAATCTAAATAAAATATTAACCAAACGGAGAGAGGTAAGAAGAAGATGTAATGGCTGCAATGAACAGGGCTAAGAACTACGGAACACGTTCTACACACAGCAACAGATGTGGACAAGATGTTTAGTTGACTCGATAAGACAAGGTACGAAAACTTTCAGCATGTTACTTACAAGACAGAAGTTGTATTATGCGTATATTTTATGCATTAGATGCAAAAATTTGAGAAATTCTACAAAAATTATGGCAAGTAAACCAAAGTTATTGTCTCATTAGAACTCAACACTGATTTTGGATGCATTATTGAGCTTCAACGAAAAAAAGAAGTTAAGGTTAGTCTTACACAGTAGCCCAAAGATCAAAACAAGTGCGGTACCACGAAACAAGTCGTACTGGTTATCACCCATAGCTGTGACAAATTTATTGGACAAATAAGAGGTATAAACGCAGAAGTGTACGGCCAGGAGACTACAGTACCTGCACGGAGACCACAAACACCGTGAAAAGCTTTTAGTGCGCTTCATAATTAATGTAGGTCTGTTGCATCTACACCGCAGGTGGTCAGTGCACTTTATTCAGCTACATTCACATTCAGGGCGAGGGATAGTGGACTATGTCTGTAGGTAGAGCGGAAAAATATACTATGCTCTCAGGATTAACAAAGGATGGTGCACCATTACATACGAGTCGGTGGCACCGTTAGCTCTTTCTCGTATATGTACAGTCAGAAAATCATGCAGCTTATCATGAAACCATAGTTAGGATGAGATCATTGAGCTACTAGAGGTAAGTAGCAAGACGCGACTTAAGTTTGCCATATGGTATTGTACTCGTAACACAATTTTTTGGAAAGCAGGAAGTTGGAACCACTGCAATACATTTAGCTTCTTTCCCTTACCTTAGGAAAATTAATTGTTCAAAAAGCCATTGTGAGAAGTAAAGAGCACAGGTGTTTCGGTAGTGTGAGTAAATGCCTCCTTACGTTCCGTCTCTAGCGACATTGTCACCGACGGGTCGCTTAACACTAATCACCGTTTCTTCGTTATATACACTGCTGACCATTAAAATTGCTACACCAAGAAGAAATGCAGATGATAAACGGGTATTCATTGGACAAATATACTAGAACTGAGATGTGATTATATTTTCACGCAATTTGGGTGCATAGATCCTGAGAAATCAGTACCCAGAACAACCACCTCTGGCCGTAATAACGGCCTTGATACGCCTGGGCATTGAGTCAAACAGAACTTGGATGGCGTGTACAGGTACAGCTGCCCATGCAGCTTCAAGACGATTCCACAGTTCATCGAGAGTAGTGACTGGCGTATTGTGACGAGCCAGTTGCTTGGCCACCATTGATCAGACGTTTCCAATTGGTGAGAGATCTGGAGAATGGGCTGGCCAGGGAAACAGCCGAACATTTTCTGTATCCAGAAAGGCCCGTACAAGAACTGCAACATGCGGTCGTACATTATCCTGCTGAAATATAGGGTTTCGCAGGGATCGAATGAAGGGTAGAGCCACGGGTCGTAACTCATCTGAAATGTAACGTCCACTGTTCAAAGTGCCGACAATGCGAACAAGAGGTGACCGGGACGTGTAACCAATGGCACCCCATACCATCACGCCGGGTGATACGCCACTATGGCGATGACGAATACACGCTTCCTACGTGCGTTCACCGCGATGTCGCCAAACACGGATGAGACCATCATGATGCTATAAACACAACCGGATTCATCCGAAAAAATGACGTTTTGCCATTCGTGGACCCAGGTTCGTCGTTGAGTACACCATCGTAGGCGCTCCTGTCTGTGATGCAGCGTCAAGGGTAACCGCAGCCATGGTCTCCGAGCTGATAGTCCATGCTGCTGCAAACGACATCGAACTGTTTGTGCAGGTGGTTGTTGTCTTGCATACGTCCCCATCTGTTGACTCAGGGATCGAGACGTGGCTGCACGATCCGTTACAGCCGTGCGGATAAGATGCCTGTCATCTCGACTGCTAGTGATACGATGCCGTTGAGATCCAGCACGGCGTTCCGTATTACCGTCCTGAACCCACCGATTCCATATTCTGCTAACAGTCATTGGATCTCGACCAACATTAGCAGCAATGTCGCGATACGATAAACCTCAATCGCGTCGGAAACGTGATGGTACGCATTTCTCCTCCTTACAGGAGGAGGTTTCACGAGGCAACGCCGGTCAACTGCTGTTTGTGTATATGAAATTGGTTGGAAATTTTCCTCATGTCAGCACGTTGTAGGTGTCGCCACCGGCGCCAACTTTGTGTGAATGCTCTGAAAAGCTAATCATTTACATATCACAGCATCTTCTTCCTGTCGGTTAAATTTTGCTTCTGTAGCATGCAATCTTCGTGGTGTAGCAAATTTAATGACCTGTAGTGTAAAAAGATTCAAAATCGTCTTGTCGCGACATTGAATCAACAGACCCTCTTGAAAGGAATAATGCTTGAAAGATAGCAATCAGACAGACCTTGCATTTTAACCCTGAGACGAACGCGCTCTTCAATGTTAGAGAGCACAAATGCGATGCTCTCGTATTATTTACAGACTGATGATACGTGGTCGTTTATTGCTGTCGCTATATCATTTCTTGCAGTAATTTGCATACTCATTAAAGTACTATTTAAGCTTATACTTATCAGTGGTTTCATACACGTTCTAAATGCTAATTTTTTGCACTGGAATAATTTACTTACAAGTTAATTATGCTCAACCTCGGGTATTTATCTAACTTTGCTTTAAACAACACTTCCAGTCTGATGCCAGGCACAATCAAGTGTACCATACATCAATAATCCATCTTCTTGTCATTCATGTTATAGAATATTTGCTGCACATTTGATAAAAACTATGAACTCCACCGTTTATCATATTACAATCTAGTAAAATGTGAGGTTTCTTAGTAAGATCATCTACTGTTATTTTATTGTGCATTGTGGAGATAAGTACAAAAGATCTGTTGTACACTGAAGCGCCAAAGAAACTGGTTTAGGCATGCATATTCAAATAGAGAGATATGCAAACAAGCAGAATACAGCGCTTTGATCGGCAACGCCTATATAAGACAAAAAATGTCTTCCGCAATTGTTAGATCGGTTACTGCTGCTACACTGGCAGGTTATCAAGACTTAAGTGAGTTTGAAAGTAGTGTTACAGTCGGCGCACGAGCGATAGGACACAGCAGCTCCGAGGTAGCAATGAAGTAGGGATCCTCCTGTAACACCATTTCACGAGTGTAACATGAATATCAGGATTCCGGTAAAACATCGAATCTCCGACATTGCTACAGCCCTAAAAAAATCCTGCAAGAAAGGGACCAACGACGACTGAAGACAATCGTTCAATGAGACAGAAGTGCAATCCTTCCGAAAATTGCTACAGATTTCAATGCTGGGCCACCAACAAGTGTCAGCGTGCGAACCATTCAACATAACATAACTGATATTCTCTTTCGAATTTGAAGGCCCACTCGTGTACCATTGATGACTGCACGACTCAAAGCTTTATGCCTAGCCTGGGCCCATCAACTCCGTCATTGGATTGATGATGGTTGGAAACATGTTGCCTGGTCGGGCGAGTCTCGTTTCAAATTGTATCCAACGGATGGACGTGTACGGGTATGGAGACAACCTCATGAATAAATGGACCCTGCATGTCAGCAGGGGACTGTTCAAGCTGGTGGAGGCTCTGTAATGGTGTGGGGCGTGAGCAGTTGGAGTGATATGGGACCCCTGATACGTCTAGATACGACTCTGACGGGTGACACGCACGTAAGCATCCTGTATGATCATCTGCATCCATTCATGTCCATTGTGCATTCCGATGGACTAAAAAAATTCCAGCAGGACGATGCGACGCCCCATACGTCCATAATTGCTACAGAGTAGCTCCAGGAATACTCTTCTGAGTTTAAACACTTTCAGTGGCAACCAGACTCCCCAAACATTAACATTATTGAGCATATCTGAGATGCCTTGCAACGCGAGAAGAGATCTCCACCTCCTCGAACTCTTACGGATTTGTCAAAATTTATGGACAGCCCTGAGGGATTGATGGTCTCAGGTCCCTCTAGAACTACTTCAGACATTAGTCGAGTCCTTGCCACGTCGTGTTGTTGCAGTTCTACGTGGTCGCGGGGGTCGTACACGATATTAGGCAAGTGTACCAGTTTCTTTGGCTCTTCAGGGTATACAGGGTTCCACAAAACCATAGTCATGTTTTTCTGGTATTAAAAACCTGCTGAACCGATTGCTCTTTTCTTGTTGGACTAAAACTCAGGAGAGAAATCGTTTTTATCCTTGCTTAGGGTGCCTACACAAGTGATTTTAATTGTAAGCAGAGAGACAGCCGACGGGCAGTTAGTATGTCGAATTTCTATTTATGACTATTATCAGCTCAGTTAGTCTACACACAATATCAAATGGCTTGTTAGAAACACAAATTGGGCCTTCCTGCCGTTTGGCACAGACACTTCCAAGAAACGGGTGTATAGTGACTCAGCATTGCACAGAAAAAACATTTTGATGCCATATTTACCTAGTTTTGTGGCAATGTATCGTATGAGGCAGCAACGACCTCTGAATGCTTCTACTTCCCGTCAGTAGTTCCAAAGATTGTAACTATTCATACTGTTTATCACAAATGCGCTCAGAAAGCTCGCAATAGTTATTGACCCATCTGTCTTACGTCTCATATCCGTAGTTTCTTTGTCATGAAATCTAATAAATCTGAGCAGCTCTAAGCAATCATTCCTGTTCCGTCATTTGACTAAAACTCCAATGTATTTGTGTGGTTTCCACCATTGAGGCTCACCAAATAAAAGATGTCCAATACTGCGCAAATTTCATGTCGGCGTGTCAACGTAGCATCTCTTCCTCTAGAATAATTTTCTTCTTGCCTTTTTCTGTGACTGTATACATTTGTAAAATACGCATTTTCGCCTATCATATCAATACTAGTGGAACTATTTAGTTTCCTCTACAATATTATGTGCTATCATTTTCTTGCCTTGAAAGAACTTGATATTACTTTTTGCTCATACAAGCGATGTCCTTTTAGGCATATACATTTTCATCAAGTTTGTCCGTTTGTCCCTACCAATAAAAATATCGTCTTCAGTATGAAGTATCTTTCAATTTCAGAGTCAGTATCATGATCACTCAATAACATTACTTCTTCCCCTCCGTGACGAAACAAGTCATCAATACCACCTCAGTCGCATTCTTCCGCAATCATCTCTGAAAGATCCAGTCCCTTCTCTGTCAAGTAATTTTTGGCCTTAATATTAGACACACAAACTATGGTTAGCAGATAATGAAGTATGATAACCGCCGTATCTAAAATACTAACCTTTAGCACACCGCTTCGCGTAGACGTACAAGGGATAACCTTGACAATTTGAAATAGTACTTACACGATCAGGCGCGTGGTAAATACAGTACACCACTGCTGCTGTTCCAGCAATAACTTATCTCTGTTCTGGAGCTGTTGATGCTACAATCTCTCTGGTGCAGCTAAAGATAAGACAAACTACGATTAGCGACGTGACTATTAGATGTATGTAATGTTTAGTATTTTTCCGACTGAGGACAAAAGGTGAATCTGGTGTATGAAATACACCAGCGCACCGCTCTAGAATTACGTTGCATCCGGTTTACGCCTTGGTTAACTTCTGAGAATGGTTCAAGGGCACATACTTGACTATTCATGCTTTTTACATTGCATGCTCATAAGTATTTTTAACTTTTGTTGTAAGAGAAAGCAAGCAGAGCACGAAGAGTCACTGACCCGCTTTATGCCAATATGTAGACTCGATTCAGAAAGACGAAACCTGTTCTCTTTACTTTCCCATACATTCCATATTCATGATCTAGGACCAAAAAATGAAAGCTTTGCAAGAAAATATTTCCAACAACTATATTTATTTCTGTATAGTTGTTATTGTACTGCATTTGGTAGACATGTCGATTCCACAAATAGTGTTTGGGATTTAAAATGGTTCTACATCCACACAACGTTATTTTTAGCCTCTGTATTTCTACATGTAGTAAAAACTTTTGTTGTTTTTTAACAAACTGATTCCTTGACAGCTTCATCGCTTTCTTTAGTACTTTCGTTTCGCTTTTAGCAAAGCTCAAAGTGGATGAGGCGTTAAAAACTTTGTTCATTCCTTCTCTCCTTTTTATCTGACCCTGGGAATGAATTGGGTCCACAGACCTGTTTATACCTTATCACAACACTAGATAAAGCGAGATCGTTCGAGAATTTTTCTGCTCTAACATACAAACTAATGCATGTAACAGAGCCTTAATACAAAGTGTTGATAACGTTGCTTTCTTGTCAGCTGCAAATTAGCGAAATCAGATTATGGCGCTTTCCAACACCGAAAATCTGCATACACGCTAAGGGAATGAGGTACTCTTCTCTGCGCCACATACAGCTAATGCAGGCGGCTCATTACAGAATCCTCGGTGCGGCCAATTCAATTTCAGCTCCTCTGCAATCTGCCCTGGGCTGTGACGAGCTACGCTCGCAGAGGATTAGCCGCTGCAGCTGACAGGAAGCCGCCGCCGACTGCAGCGACCACCGTGCTGGTAGCGACGAGGACAGTAGCGGGCGACGCCGAGTTAACTGGCGCCAGCCGCTGTGTCGTTACGCTAATGTGGCGCTCTGCACTGGCCGCCTGGTGTGCGACACGTCTTCATTCAATCTTGTGTCCTGAGCAAAGTAGCCACTGCAGCCTGCGCCAGACAGTAACTCACTTACCATGACCAACGCCTTACTGAGGTCGATTCCTTCCGTCGCAAGTCGGTCAGCGAAAAGCAAACCAGCTTACCCAGCCGAGATCGCTAACGTGCGTCTCTGCCGTGGCGCTCGAATCGTAGTTAGTGTATGAATTTACACAGCTGCCTGCGGTTCTGCATTCAGGAAAACGAAATAATTACAGAGATGGAGCAAGAGTGCAATATTCGCATGTAAAATATTGTTCTGTCTCCAATGAATCTGAGTTCAGAGGTTGGGCAGAAGAGACAAAATACTTGTCATAAACCCATTAACTGGATTTGTATGTCTACGTGTTAATGAGTCACGACAATGTGCAAAGACGTCGTGACCACAGCCCATAATCGTTACGTAAAGGACATGTCGAAAGAAAGATGATACAATGTCGCAAAGACTCACACTGGCTTAATAACAACTTTTTGAAATTGTGATTAAACAGATAGTGTTGTAGAGTTAATAGAAAGCATCCAGCAATGTTGGATCTCATTGATTCTTGGGAAATTTTACACAGAAATGGGAGAAAGGCGCCTATTTCCGCTTAAAGGTTGAAACGTCGTTGTTCGTGAACAGATCGGCAAAGAAGTATTCCATGTTGAGCAGGCTACAATGACTGCAACCGACTGTCCTGCTGGTTCCGCGGTTGAATGGTGAGCACGTTTTATTCCAGGTCTGTAGATTCTGGTTCAAGACGAGACACTGAGTTTTAAGAAAGAAATTTTTGACGTAAAATACACTTTTTCTCAAAACTAACAACGTTCCAATACTACTAGTAAATGTATTCTTGTGATATCAATAAACAGACAATGTCGGTACCGCCATTTGTTAGCTCAATGTGTTAAAGCAAAGGCTTGTGTCTTCTGTTTATATGACGTCCAACTACATCAAAACACAAAATGAATTATGTTAACTCTAGGTTAATGTTGTGGAAATACTCAGTTTACGCTTCCTATGATTTGGGAATGAAATGGCCAGCGTGCTAGGTAATTGGGCAGTGGTAGTTCTATGCTTTCACAAAAACAACATTCACAAAATAACACTTTTAATAAAACAAACCAGCACTGAACTCATTTATTAGCAAGGTACAGATGGTTGCCCAGAAGTTTACAGTGCAATTATAAACGCCCTCAGGTGTCCAGTTAGCGTCCTTTTACAATCAACCGAGTGTGGGCAGGTCTAGAGGCGCCGTTCTACAAAATGCTCTACAAGTAGCAGAGTCAATGATACTTATAAAACATATACAAGTCCGGCGTCAATAACAAACACTAAGTTCCAAACGACTGGAGACCAATAACGAGTGAAGTCCCAGTAAATAGCACTAAACCAGACTGGGCCGTATGTTAAAAATTAGCTGTACGGTGCAAGGGCATAGCTGCAGGAAATATTCTAGAACGTGTTCACCAAGTTTATTTCTTTTTGGTTTAATATGGGCGGTTCCAAGTTGTAACTGGTTCACCAATCTTTTCTCATTCGCGCCCTGCGACCTGACAATTCCTTCGCCTGATGTACTGCCGATCACTTCACCTCCTGTCTGCACGCTCACATGGCCACCACGCCGGCAGTGCGCAGACGTGCTGCTTTGGACACGCCCACTCAGCTTGTCCACTCGGAACGCACTCTCCGCTGCTGTTGCCAGCTGGAACTGTCCTTGTCCTTCTTGACCGCCAGACGGAGACTCCCCTCCGTGAGTCCCGAATACATTCTAAAAGCTGGGAAGTGATCACGTATGCCTTCTTTAGAGGCGCGTGTGAAACCCTTGCTGGGTAGCAGCCAAATAGCGTTATCAAGCGTAATGTGGATAAGAGCTCAGTGAAACCAAGTTTATTACTAAATGTAATGAAGGAATTAAGTACATATGAATTGTAAATAAAACAAAAATTTGAATATTGTTCATATTTACAATTTATTCCATGTAAAACTAAAACGAAAAGAAAACAAATGATTAAAACTATTTATATTAACTAAATAATGACTATTAGGTGCAAGAAGCTGTATATTACGTAAGGACAGCGACACGAACCCCAGGTGTGCATATCATGGTATGAGGAGTCCTGCAGACGTGCTCACCAAATAGTTACGGTCGTTAGGACATAGGTGGCACACAAAGATCAATGTCAGCTTTCGGAAAACTACAGTGTTACCTGAAAATGTGGATAAGCAGATTCGAGTCCTGGTGGCGGTGGAAATTTTCAGTGCCAATATTTGCCAGGTAAGAGGGCAAAGATAGTGTTGTAAAGTTCCTGGTGACAAGTCTTGCGCCAGTGTCCTGGACTCCAGACATCTCCGCAGTGTCTTATGAAGTGAGGGCATGTGACATTGTTGACGGTGATCTGTCTGTCGGATGGGAGGTTTAAACTTGGTGGTCCGCTTGGTGTTACTCGAGAGGCGTAGACTATGTGTTGGCTCCAGGTTTCACCCTCTCCCATCTCTCAACATCATACAACACAAACATAACGCTACATTACATACACGCCCATTACATTTACCTAGTGTCCGCAGTTACACATACGACTCGGTTCTTGCATATCCTGATTTGAAACAATAGTCTTGACAGAATTTTTTTATATTAAAAATTCAAATCACAAATGGCTCTGAGCACTATGCGACTTAACTTCTGAGGTCATCAGTCGCCTAGAACTTAGAACTAATTAAACCTAACTAACCTAAGGACATCACACACATCCATGCCCGAGGCAGGATTCGAACCTGCGGCCGTAGCGGTCGCTCGGTGCCAGACTGTAGCGCCTATAACCGCACGGCCACTCCGGCCGGCTTTGAATCACATGTCAATCGTAATAACCGGTTTCGATCATATCTAGATCATCATCAGATCATGTCTCTGAAATGCAAAAAAGATATTCGCCTTAGAGGGTAACAGGTACCAAACTTATACAATTCATCTACGTAATAAAATATGGATACCGATCGTAACAAAATAGAGGGGCTGTTATATCATTAAGGGGTGATAATAGATGGGAACGCTATAAAGGGGAAGCTCCGTCCCTCGTTTGCTGCATGATCTCATTGGGAACCAATGAGGCTTAATGTATGTGAAAACTTAAAATATCGGCAGGCGAAATGATGAACTCTGGCCTTTATAATGCATTGCGTTTCGACGGTATGTCGCAGTTGTTGGAGGTATCTTCCGACACCTGCCAGCGCTCCGTTATTCATCACTGCTCAACACCCACGGATAAAATCCTTTCTATTTTATTGTCATCATGTACCCACAATTTATTTTGCAGATGCATTGTATAATTTTGGTACCTGTTACCCCGCAGGAGAATTATTTTTTGCATTCCAGAGGCATGATCTCAAGATGATCTAGATATGATCAAAACCGGTTTACCACTGATATCGATTTTAATTTTTAATAAAAAACTTCGATCAAGACTAATAATTATTCCAAATTATCTAATCAAATCACTGTTTTTTCCAATCATGTTTTTCAAAATTTACTATCTTACACATATACGAAGTGGCCAATGCGCACGAAGGAAGAACACCATTTTCTTAATCCGTCCCGTCGGATGTCCCAACCAAAAACGCCGTACGATATTTACCGTAAAAGGCAAAATAAACTTTCATTACTAAGATTTGCAGGCTTGTGCTACATACCGTCGTATCCTTCACAGAAAAAAGCACTTTCTGGTGCAACTACGTTTCCAGATGTGTTTACAAAGCGAACAAGAACTTAGAAATTGAAATTGGAGTAATGGAAACAAGTTGTCTTGTGGATGGTTCACGATTCCTGTCGCTTCAAGATAATGCTGTGGGCTCGGACAAAACTAGGGGTACGACCATCCTGGTTCAAATGCATCATTTCCGCACGCTGTTCTCTTAGCTATTTGACGTGTATGAGTGTGCTACACAAGCCTCTCCGCAGTACCTGGAGGAAGATAAACAGTAGAAGTATGAAAATGGAATGCAGACGAATTAAATCAGGCATTCTGGACGAAATAGAAATGAGACACTAAAAGCAGTAGATGAGTTTCGCAATTTTGGTAGCAAAATATGAGGGCTGTTCGGAAAGTAAGGTCCGATAGGTCGCGAAATGAAAACCACAGCGAAACTCAAAAATTTTCTATTCGCAACATTTAGCCACACATTGCAGCTACCTATCTAAATAGTCGCCGCTTCGACTTAGACATTTGTCGTGGCGTTGTACAAACTTCCCATGTTGTGGGATGGCAGAAGAGCCAACACCGGGATACAAGAGGAAGCCGAAAGGCATGCGTTTTAGCTCACGCAGGCTGGCGTGAGGTCTGGAACAGGTCAAGGAAATTAGAATTTAGAAAAAACGTAGCTGGTGGAATACTTAACTTTAATCCATAAATGGTGAACGTTGCTCTTGACGAAACATTAATCACAAGATCAATAGCAACAGGTAATGGCGCCTTGCTAGGTCGTAGCAAATGACGTAGCTGAAGGCTATGCTAACTATCGTCTCGGCAAATGAGAGGGTATTTTGTCAGTGAACCATCGCTTGCAAAGTCGGTTGTACAACTGGGGTGAGTGCTAGGAAGTCTCTCTAGACCTGCCACGTGGCGGCGCTCGGTCTGCAATCACTGATAGTGGCGACACGCGGGTCCGACGTATACTAACGGACCGCAGCCGATTTAAAGGCTACCACCTAGCAAGTGTGGTGTCTGGCGGTGATACCACATTCCTCCCCCGCAAATCGGCGTACGGTTGTGGCATAAGGCTTCCGCCCGCCGTGGGGAGGACCCCATGTTGACGTATGCGACGAGGTGGGGAGCCTAACAACAGGCGAGGCTGTGCCACCCGCACCCTGCCATTCGGACCGCGGGGAGCTAGGAAACGCCTGAATACCTGCTCCAGGGTGCACGCCAACATGCGTTGTATGTGCCCGCAGAGAGACAGGAAGGGTCGACCTCCATCGGGCCGGGGCACCCGACGGGCGAAGACGACTTATGGTCCTGAGCGGGCAAGAGTTCCATGTCAGAGGACAACTGGTCACGGGAAGCGATCGGCAGCGTGTGACCCAGGGAGGCGCCCGGCGGTTGCAGCGACGCGTCTACTGCGGACGTCGCCAACGGGAGAATAGGCGGCGGCGGCGATGGCGGCGGCGCGTCGCCATGGGGCAAAATGGAAGGCAGCGTCGGTAACACCAGGGGCTGAGGCGAGCCAGTAGACGGGTCCCCAGGGCGCTGAGCGGACGGCACAGTCGCTGAAACCAGACGGCGAGCAGCAGATCCTATGCGACGACAGAGGCGCAGCTGGTTGAGATGCTGGCGCACCTCACCAGAGGCCCCCAAAACCAGATACATAGCGCGTCCGAGGCAGCGAAGAATGCGCCCTGCGAGCCAACGCCGTGAACCTCGGTAGTGACGATAGTAGACAACGTGGCCTGGAGCAAAAGCAGGTGTCGGCCTCTGCACAAGAACCTGATGCGGCGGATGTAGCAAAGACATCAAGGTTCAATGAGGGCGACCGTGGAGCAACTCAGCCGGCGAGCGACCATCTCGGGGCTGAGAGCGATACGAAGACAAAAAGAGCAATAACGCGTCCTCCCAAGAATGCGACTCTTTTAACTTCAACATCTGTGACTTGAAAGTCCTGACCAATCGTTCAGCGGCACCGTTAGACTGTGGCGAAAACGGCGCGGACGTCAGATGTTGAATACCATTGGCCTTACAGAATGACTGAAATTCTGCGGACATGAATTGTGGGCCATTGTCGGAAACAATAGTCTGTGGAAGACCTTCGATGCAAAAGATAGCAGATAACGCTTGGATGGTGGCAGATGACGTCGTGGAAGACATCCGGACAACAAAAGAAAAATTACTGAATGACTCTACCACAACGAACCATCGAGCATTCCAGAATGGACCAGCAAAATCGATATGTAAGCGTTGCCAAGGGGAAGTGGTTTTGGGCCATGCAAAGAATTTCCGCGGTGGTGCTGATTGTTGTTCGGCACACACCATGCAAGAAGAGCACATATTCATAATCGCGGCATCGATTCCGAACCAAGTACAGTGCTAACGAGCAAGTTGTTTCATTTTCACTATACCCCAATGTCCTTGGTGGAGAAGCTGTAAGACAGAGGACTGTAACGAAAATGGTACCACGACCCTGGACTGATCATTACCTGAACGCAACAGCAAAACACCACGTCGAACAAAAAGCCTTTCCTGGTGAGCAAAAAATCGGCGAACCAACGGATCCCTGATCCATGACTTTGACAAGGGCCATTGCGTAGCAACTAAACGCAGAACGGTAGCAAGGACAGGGTCGTCAGCTGTGGCTGTAACTACACGACGAAAATCAATCGGAAACGATTCGACCGCGTCATCAGTTTCCGCATCAATGAACATGCAAGCAAGTTCGGAGGAATCAAATGCCCTATCCTCAGCAACAGGCAAACGGGACAACGCATCGGCGTTTCCGTGCTTAGCAGTGGACCGATACAAGACATCGTAGCGGTACTGCGAGAGGAAAATAGACCAGCGAATGAATTTCTGCGCTGTACGTGGAGGTACAGGCTTGTTCGGAAGAAAAAGCGATGTCAAAGGTTTGTGGTCTGTGATGATGGTAAAGTGACGACCATACAAGAAATCATGAAACTTTGTAACACCAAATAAGAGAGCCAATGCTTCTTTCTCGATCTGTGAATAATTTCTTTGCGCAGACGAGAGCAATTTGGACGCAAAGGCAATAGGGCGATCGTGCGATCCATCTTTGTGCACAAGCACAGCACCGATCCCGAAATCCGATGCATCCACCATCAACAAAAGGGGCTTCTGGGGATCGAATGGCGTAAGGCAAGTATTGGAAAGCAACGCCGATTTCAACTGGCAAAAGGTGCGTTCGAATTCCGTCGTCCAGACGAACGGAACACCTTTACGGCGTAAGCGATGAATCGGAGATTAAATGGAAGAGGCGTGTGGTATATAACGGTGATAATAATTAATTTTTCCCGGCACACTCTGTAGCTGCTTCAAATTCTGCGGCGAAGGCAAGTTTTGTATGGCACGGAGGTGCTTGGGACTGGGATGTATGCCTTGGGCATTGAGTACATGTCCCAGGTAGGGCAAGTCACGAGCAAAAACACACATTTGTCCTTCCGCAAGCGAAGACCATTTTGTCGCAAGACCTGAAATGTTCTTCTTCCGTCTTTCCGGAGATCACAATATCGTCCAGATAGTTTGCTGCAGTAGGGACCGATGCACAAACAGTCTGTAGATATTGCTGAAACAATGCAGAGGCGAATGCACACCCGAATGACAGTCGTTTGAATCGATACAAGATGCGTGTTAACCTCCAAAACGCACTGGGATTTTTCGTCCACCGGTATTTGCAAGTACGCATCTGCTAGGTCCAACTTCGAAAAATATTTACCCAGGCACAGTTTGTCAAAAAGATCTTCTGGGTGGGGTAAAGGAAAAGTTGCAATCACTAGTTGTGGATTCACTGTTGCCTTGAAGTACACACAAAGTCTCAATTTTCCGGAAAGTTTTGGCAAAATTACTAAGGGTGATGCCCAGAGAGAAGCCTGCACATTTTTAATTACACCTTGTGATTCCAAATCGTGTAATGTTTTTGCGACCTCATCACGCAATGCGTGGGGAACATTGCGTGCTCTGAATAATTTCGGTTGTGCATTTACTTTCAGTTCCAAATGTGATTTATAGTTCTTAGCGCAACCAAGGCCCAGTGCAAAAATGTCTGCAAATTCTTCACATAGACGAGAAACACTGTCTGAAGGCACAGTCTGGTTCACTGATAGGACCTGATTTACTATAGACGAGTTAAACAACTGAAATAAATCGAAACCAAACAAGTTCACTGCAGAAAAAGAACGAAGGACGTAAAATGACACAAGTTTTGTTTTTACTTTGTATGTTGCAAGAAGGCTGCACTGTCCTAACACAGGGATATCTTGACCGGAGTACCTATTTAACTTAACATTTGCGGCACGCAACGGAGGTGTGCCCAGCTGTGTGTACGTGTCTTGATTGATCAGTGAGACTGCAGCTCCGGTATCGAGCTGGAATGGTATCACGTTGCCATTAAAGTTCAAATCTACAAAAAGTTTATTGTCCTGCCGACGACAAGAGCGACTGTCTCGTGCAACGTGAACTGACAATGGTACAGAATCACTTGTGACTTGACGGGATTTCTGGCGATGTCGACGCGCACTATGTGTGGGACGAACACAGTCACCGTTAGAGAGAGTGGCACTGGGCAGAGTGGAATGAACTACATGAATTTCCATGGCCGATATTTCACAAGCCTGAGTATCCTTGGTTCGTTTTCGGAGCAAAGCAAAGGGCCTGGAATGGTTGTGAGCTTCCGATCTGAGCTTTTTCTGGCAAACACTCTGAACATGTCCTATTTTATTACAGAAAAAGCAAATAGCTTGGCGTGACGGGCAATTCTCACGCGAACGTCTAGTAGCACACCGCGGGCATGATTTTAGCACACGTGGCTGAGAGCCTGGCGGCCACTGCGCGGCCGGACGCGGGGACTGTTTACTGTTCCGTGCAGCTCGCCGGCGGGCCGGTTAACCTGACACATGGCTGGTGAAGTTTCAAATGACTCCTGAGCAAAGTCAAGTGTGTCCTGCCGATCCAATACGTCCATCACTTGTTGAAGGGAGGGATTGACTAGTTTCAAAATCTGTTCCCTGATACGAACATCAGAAACGTTCTGTGCAATTGCATCACGTACCATAGTATCTGCATAAGGGAGTCCACATTGACACTCAAAAGCACAATCCCTATGAAGGCCTTGCAAGGTTGCAACCCACTCCCTATTAATCTGACCTGCCGTACGTTTTGTACGAAAGAAGGAATACCTTTTTGCAACTACATTGACTGATTCTTTGAAATATGCATCTAATGCAGACAAAATTTTGTCATAGGACAGAGTTGCTACGTCGCGTCGGGGAAATAATTTGACTATCACACGGTACGTTTGGACGCCGACTGAAGACAACAAAAATGGCTGCCGCTCGTTACCTTGAATCTGTAGGCGGCGAGATGGAATCCAAATTGTCGTGACCACTCCGTCCAGTTTTCCAGTGCAGCATCAAAAGGTCGAAAAGTTGGTGCAACATCATGTTGTGGCTGCGTTAGCGGTGGAGCGACGGCTGCCGCATCGTTTTGCACTGCGCGTTGACCCTGAACGAGCTGTCCAAGGGCATCCAGTAAGGCCTGCGTCTGCTGATTCTGTAAGCGATAAAATTCGGACAGTACATCTGGAGATGGTGGCGAAGCCATTACACAAGTAAATCAGGGCAATATCGATAAGAACGCGGATTGGCCTCGCCGCCAAATGTTGTGGGTTGGCAGGAGAGCCAACACTGGGATACAAGAGGAAGCCGAAAGGCACGCGTTTTAGCTCATGCAGGCTGGCGTGAGGTCTGGAACAGGTCAAGGAAATTAGAATTTAGAAAAAACGTAGCTGGTGGAATACTTAACTTTAATCCATAAATGGTGAACGTCGCTCTTGACGATACATTAATCACAAGATCAATAGCAACTGGTAATGGCGCCTTACTAGGTCGTAGCAAATGACGTAGCTGAGCGTATTTTGTCAGTGAACCATCGCTAGCAAAGTCGGTTGTACAACAGGGGCGAGTGCTAGGAAGTCTCTCTAGACTTGCCATGTGGCGGCGCTCGGTCTGCAATCACTGACAGTAGCGACACGCGGGTCCGACGTATACCAACGGACCGCGGCCGATTTAAAAGCTACCACCTAGCAAGTGTTCTCGAACTACTGCCGATGTATTTCTTGGAGTAATCTGGGAGCTTCTGCCACAGCCCCCAGACAACCACATTTTGAGTTTTCCGATCGCGCAAATATTCCAATCTGCGGATCCAGTTTTCACTAAATTCTTTCATGGAGCCGCGCATGTTCACATTGTAGGGCCTCGACACTACGAAATCGTGCCACACACACTCTTTCTTGTTTGTGCTCTGACCAATACTCTTTCAAAAATGCATTTTTGATCTCTTGAAACGTCATGTTAGTTATATCGAGGTTTCAGCCCAATCGCTTAGCCTAGCAAGCTAACACGTTGATTACTGCATTTATTTTTCTCTTGTCTGTCCATGATTCCGGCAACACCCTTCCACAATTTTTAATGAAGTCGGTAGCGTGCAGTCCACCCTGCTTTTGGAGGGGATCGAAAGACTCCTCCTTCGCTAATATTTCAGTACCATGTGCGTGGCATGACACGTAGTGCAGATTTTCTTCTGATCATTTCTCTAACTTATTTATCCTTGTAGCTACTTAGCAAGTGGTAACTGATAACGTTTCCACCTCCCGCTTCTTTTCATTACACACAACCGATTATCTATTCACTTTAGCACCTACGTCGGATACTAAAGTCTGTAAACTCGTTATTTTCCCTATATCTTCTTCTCGAGATACTTTATTTTTCAGCTACGTTGTTCTCTATTGTGGGACCAACAGTGTCTACCAGTTTCCGTCCTATCCTCCCTAGTTCAGTTTCGAAACGACTATTTATTCTCCTATCTTTGTTTGGGCTTCCTCCATATGATGCTTCAGATTACCGATTTCGGTACTCAGTGTTAGTACTTCTGCTCCAATTTTATCTACATTTGTGTTAACAATTCCAATATCACCGTTAACAGTTTTAATTGCTTTATTCTGGTCATATATTTCTGCTGATTGGGCATCCATTTTACTGTTTAACAAACTGAACAAATCTTTTACATTTCCGAAAATCAATGGTCGCAACACTGGTTCTGTCTTAAGAGATTCCTCGTATCCGTCGTGAATGGGTTCTGCTTTGCTTTTTATTCCATGTTCCGTAGCATTTGCTAGTGCCTGGAATTCCATTTCTGCCACTGTTCGATTTTCAGCAGCAGTGTCGGTGACGCTAGCCGCCGAATTCTGAACAATGGCTTCATGGGTCGTGCATTGTTTGACCGATTGTTCCGCATTTGGTACAATCAAATTACTCGTTTCGCATAATTCATTCATGTTACCCAGTTTGCTGATTAATGTGAAATTTAAATGTGCGGCTTATTTCTGCCACTTTCTGTTATTGTATGTGAGCGACTTTGTTTGTAGCAACAAGTTATTATTCGCCACAAAATTGCACAATGAAAATTCGTGCCTAGAACAATACCAAATTGATATTTTCCTGTCACGGTCGCCACGTGTAACCTCCCTCTTACTAACCGGCCTATCCTGCTTGCGATATAAAATATGACCGTGGATCGCGTGTATGCCTAATGAATTTTTTTCTAATTGTATAAGGCTATCTTTCCCGAAGAAGTGATGCCGATAAGTAGGAGGAAAGTGTACAACCGACCCTTCTGATGGAAAATCTACTAAAAATAAAAGTAATTAAACCGAACAGGGCTATAATATGGAAATTGGATGTTATTTTGTGCATTCACTCACGAACGACACTGGACAGAAAGCGGTACCACTGATCATGAATCCATAAGTTACACTAATGAACGAAATGGAAGTAATTAACGGTCGCCAGCCCACTAGGGCAATTTACATCCAAAATCCTGTACAAGATGATGGGAAAGAAAAACATGCATTATCAAACACTGACGTGGCAACTGAAGGTTGTCATGTTTTTGGACACTAATTTTAAGTGGGTATGTAATGATAAAGAAAACTGAGAAGTCACTCTTACTTAATGTTTGGCATTAAATTTTGAAAAGGGCAATCGAGTAATGATTTGAAAATATGCAATTTAACTGTATGTTAGTACTGAACTTCGTTACGTGAACAATAACTTCCAGTGACCTCAGCATAACGTCATCAAAGAAATTTAGAGAAAGAAAAGCAATCACCTTTTACTTTGCCATACTTATTTTGCAAATTGGATTTCATATTATTGTCGGAACAACTGAGCCTTTTTTACTGATTTGAACAGAATTAAATACTAGAATACGTACCAAACCAAACAACCATGTGCTCCAAGCTGTATGTAAAATAAATAAAACTTCCGTACTCTTAATTTGTACATTTCTTTAGATTTGGATTTTTTCCAATGATTGATTCTCAAACTTGAAAAATGAAATTTCTTTACTTTAGTCACACACTGAAGCCTCTGTTGTGTAACAGTTAGTTGAAAGTAGACTGAGGCTAAAATTCTTAAAAGAGAATTTATTCATTAATAAACTGGCTGTAACTATTCAATTTCTTTCTTATGACACTCAGTTAGCATATTAGGGAAAAAAAGGAACAAGGATCCTGCTTGGTAACAATGTTTGGGGGAAATGATTACACAATCGCCCTGAGTTTAACTGTTTATTATTTAAATAAATCTTATCAATCAAATCACATTCAAATGTGCTACTGGGGTAGCCATTAATACTTTCTACCAATGAACAGTCCTCGTCCACTGTCCGTACTCCTGCTCCAGTCATCTGGTCGGCGCGCGTACATGATGCCGCCGAAAATGGTACTCTCTACTGCGAGAGCGGTAATACCACACTTCCGCACACTACAATCGCTGGAACCCGTCGCCCGCTCTCTCCGCGCGCTCTGCGCAACGACCCCCTACCCAAAGATTTTACAACGCACAAGCACTGCTATTATTGTTGCTAGTCGATGCAAATAACAATTCCCTTGGCTTTTTCCCAGAACTTATACGTTTCACAGTAACACACAGACAAATACAATGAAACGTCAACAGACTTCTACCTAAATGTACACATACAGTGAAGCAATGTCCTTACTTATTAAAAGAAAGCATTTAAATTGCAAATATTTACATAGAATTCAAAAAAAGAAATTATATATCGGTGGCAGGTCCCATGCATCCTGCATTTTCGGTGTTACAGAAGATAAGCAAGTCAGCCACAAGGAAAATACATGCTTTTAAAAAGTGTCGCTACAGAAGAATGTTGAAGATTAGATGAGTAGATTGACTAACTAATAAGAAGGTAATAAACCCAACAGAGAGAGAAAGGTACTGCGCAACTTGCCTAAAAGAACCGTTCGGTTGATAGCACACGTCCTGATGCCTGAAGAATTCTTTTGGTAAAGGAGCAACGTGTGAGTAGTACAGGGTGACAATTATTGAACTATATGAAATAACAGTCAAGAAAATATTTCTGGGTTTGTGACCGCATTGTCAATAAGAAAAACTAACGACGTTTCGGTCACTGTTGCTAGTGACGTCACAAACCCAGAAAAGTTTTATTGCCTGGACAATGGCCGCGGAAGCCTGCGTTTATGTATGTGAAATAAAATCATAGTTTTTGAATGGTTTGCGTTAGAACGTACAAACTGCACAGTTGGTCGCTGGGCATGATGGGAATTAGTATGCGCATGCGCACGCACATTATCAGCTAGTAAAACTGCCGCACTTTGGGGAATGAGAATGCGCATTCGCGATCGAGAAGGCCTTCACCCTCAACGGGGGACTGTGTGGTGTGCAATGTCCAATTACGGAATAAACAAAAAAAATTTTCAAATGTGTGTGAAATCGTATGGGACTTAACTGCTAAGGTCATCAGTCCCTAAGCTTACACACTACTTAACCTAAATTATCCTAAGGACAAACACACACATCCATGCCCGAGGCAGGACTCGAACTTCCGCCGGGACTAGCCGCACAGTCCATGACTGCAGCGCCTGACACCGCTCGGCTAATACCACGCGGCACGGAATAATCGATGCTATATTCCTTTATGGAAGATGATTCCATCTCCATTACGCAAAGTGACACTGATTTTGACAAGATGTGGCTCATGTAAGATGGAACTCGACGCCATCGAAGCAGGAGAATTTTTGATGTCCTGGAGGAGCACTTTGGGGACCGCATTCTAGCTCTGGGGTACTCGGAGGCCACTGGCATGGGAATCGATCGGCCGCCACATTCTCAGGACGTGAACACATGCGACTCATTTTTGTGAGGCTGTATTAGGACAGCAAGAACCCTAAAATCATTGCTGAGCTGAAACAGCCATTCAGGAGGTCATCGAGTCATCGACAGCCTCGATGTTCCTACACTTCAGCGGGTCATGCAGAATTTCACTGTTCGTCTGCGCCACATCATCGCCAAGAGTGGACGGTTATCGAACATGTCATAACCTATATCCAAATATGTGTAGTGACATTTACATGTTGAATTAAGCGTTTGCACGTCATACTTTGTAACTAATTTACGTTTTCTTTTTCACATAGTTCAATAATTGTCATCCTGAACTTCTTACTTGAGGTTTCCTCGTCGCTGCAAACATGAAGGCAGGCAGCAGCCGGCAGTGTTACGGAGCGGTCTCGCGCCAGCGCTCTGCTAGCGAGGCACGTGTCGCGTGTTGTATTTATTGCGGCCGCTGCTAAGTGCCGCCTTCCTTATACGAGGGTTGTCCAGAAAGTAAGCTCCGATCGGCCGCTTAACAGAAATCACTGTGGAAATCGGGTAAATGTTTGCACAGATCTGTCAGGCAGTGTCTCTAGTATGCTCGTCGATCGTGTCGGGTTGCTCATTTGAGTTCTGGGTGAACAGTGAGCACGTAAAGATGCGTAGGGAATAGCGTCTCCCGCCAAGTATGGGGGCCTGGTTAGAGATTTCGCCTGTGTCATGCAGACCACATAACACAGTTGTCGAGCAGTTCCTTCTTCATACCAATTCTCGACCGCATACTGAAGGGGCAACGAAGACGTTCCTGCAGCGTTTCCGATGAGAAGTGTTTGATCACCCACAATACAGTCCGTAATTGGCTCCCCCTGAGTCTCAGCTCTGCTCACAAGGGCCGCTGGCTATGAAAGCAAAATTTTTCCGCAGACAACGAGCTGCAGACCAGTGCAGATAACTGGCCGAAAGCACAGGCGGCTGCCTTGTATGACGTTGATATTGGAAAGTTGATACAATACTACGACAAAACTCGAAGTTGGAGCGGTGACTATGTAGAGAAGTAAGTGGAAGGTGTACCTAACTGCTTCAAATAAAAAGTTTCTGGTTTTCACTGTGGTTTCCATTTCGTGACCGGAACTTTCTTTCTGGACAACCCTCGTAGATCAGCTGGCGCTCAGCTATCGCAAAACGACTTTACGTTTCACCTTTTGTTCAGACTTCGCCTGTCCGAATGCGCATGACAATGAACGGTTTCTTAGCGAAGATGTTAAAATACCACCACCATAGTATCTCATTCGAGTCCGCCTGTGACGAGGCGCACACCAGGGTGCTACAGAAGGCCAAGCGTGAGCTGTGTTTCTGTCATTCCGAAGACAACGTAGGGCCCGTTACTGTCGAATATACCGGACGCGGCGTCGAATGATACTGATATTACCTGCGGACACCGTCGTTACGGCGCTCCTGCAACATGTAGCTGAACGATGGGTACATTACGAAACTATCCCGTCATAAATGGCGTCAGGTAGGTTTGTATCGATCTGCAGGAGCACGTGCCTTTGTATCGGAGGCTGCCGTGCCATCATAATATAAGACGGTCAGCCCCACACCTGTTCCGGTTGCGGGCAGGAGAGCCATTTGCGCACTGACTGCGTCAAACGACGTGCCCCGCAGCTCCTATTGTCAGAAGCGTCCGTGCCACAGAAGCTGACCACACTACCAGTAATTTAAGCGGCGGCTCTCGCCAGGCTGCGGTTTCGCCCAGCTTGTCGTGTGGTCTCTCCGATCGGCACGTCCCACCATTCCACCACCCCTCGGACGGTGCAGTCGCTTTACCTGAGGACATACCGGAATCGACGCGTGACTGCCAGCGGGCCGGGCTCTCCTTACGGTCCACACCCCACACTGTTCGCGGCTATGGCGGACGCAGATCGTCACATTGAACAGCAACATAATGGGCGCCGGACCAAAGCTGCATCTCCTCAGTGATATGCTTTGGGCCTCTGATGTCAACGTCTCTCTTCTTCAGGAAGTTCGTGTTGCCACGTTTTCTCCAGTTTATTGCTAGTACTCATATATGCCCGTAGGAGGACACTGGGTGAGTGAAGTGGCCTTTTACACTCGCGAAGAGATCCCAGTCACATATATGATATTCCTCTCATCTGGCTGGGGCATGACTGTAAGCAAGTTTTACATCCATGTCGTCAACACCTATGTCCCCTCTGGCGCCGCAGATGGTGGGCAGTGGTCCACATTCATCGAAGACGACGTGGCCCATCTATTTTCTGGACGCTTTGATCGCTCCGTCGTGATGACTGGGTGTTGTGTGATGTCCTTAGGTTAGTTAGGTTTAAGTAGTTCTAAGTCCTAGGGGACTGATGACCATAGCTGTTAAGTTCCATAGTGCTCAGAGCCATTTGAACCATTTGATCGCTCCGTTGCGGGCAGCGATTTCATCGTCCACCTGAAAGACCTGACGCACTGATTTTCCCCACGCCCAACAATGAGCATCTGTGTCCAAGACATTCAACTCGTTGACGTTCGGGTAAAGATTCATGGAGACACCCGTGGCTACACCCATTATACAGCACATTCTGTGCACAGACTCTATAACACTACCATTGTAATTTAGTATGCTTTAACTAAATAACAGAAAACCCTGTCTCTATGTTGCCACGTATATTATACCCCGATAGAACAAATAGTCCTGTCACGTGAAAAAAATGGCTCTGAGCACTATGGGACTGAAGTTCTGAGGTCATCAGACCCCTAGAACTTAGAACTACTTAAACCTAACTAACCTAAGGACATCACACACATCCATACCCGAGGCAGGATTCGAACCTGCGACCGTAGCGGTCTCGCGGCTCCAGACTGTAGCGCATAGAACCGCACGGCCACTCCGGCCGGCTGTCACGGGAAAAGCCACGTACAACCCTCTTACTAAAATTTAGTTTAGTTTCGCAATTAAGCTCACTATGGGAGAGCAGTCCTGTTAATAGGAAAAGATAATCAATAGTGTTACCCTTTTCACCGGATTTGACTATGTGTTGTGTCTAATGGATAAGTAAATCTGACTATTCACCTCTTTTCCTAAGAACTTACCCAGCGGTTAGATAGAAACACAATATAGATAATATTATACTGAAGTTCCATGTTCATTTAGTTGTTTAAAAAATGTACTAATGGTCGCCAGCCTATCAAGGCAATGAAACAGTGAATTACTGGAAAAGTGGAAGTATGAATTTTGCCTACTTTCTTGCTACTGTTTAATTTGGTCCCCAAATAAATATTACTCCACTTAAACAATGTTGACTACACCCTTATACAATACGTTTTTAAAAGAGAAAAAGCCAAGTGGATAACTACACGCTTATACAGTGCGTTTTCAAAAGAGAAAAAGCCCAGTAGATAACTTCAAGGAAGCTAAAGAAATTTGTCCAGGGGGGACGTTTAGAAAAGAAATTTCCATAATCAACTAACTTAAATATTAAAATACTTAGATATTGGATACTAAAGCACACACTTCTTATACTGAACATTTCACTTCAATAGAAACTCTTTCTTACTGTAATTTACTTTCAATAGCTATTATTCTTTGTACTTATTCTGTGTAGTCACTTAACAGAGTGTAGTAACTTGGCTTCACTCTGATTGAACTTTATGTAAGCAAACTTTTACTATAACACTTTGCAATAGTTAAGAAAACACAGAAACAGTTTAAATGTTGCTCTTTATATTAACTTGGAACTTCATAAGTCTGTAAAACAGGATACTCGTGTTAATCAAACACCAGGGGGGAACCATATATAGGTTTATGACTAGAATGGAATAACAGGGTGAACCAGTTTCCTGAAAGTTCAAGAATTATTATCAAAGCATGGTTTAAATTAGTGATACACGCTGTACAAATGTAAAAATACAAAAAATCTTATCTGGTGGCTGTAGGCTTGAGTGTGGCGAACAATTATGACGGCTACACTATCCACAGTACGGCCTGCAAGTATCTTGCTGTATGGGCTCAATTTCTCTTTTGGGCGTCGTTTAATTTTATACACAGTAGCCCAACAATTCGCAGGTATGCGGTAAGCCGTTTGCAGTCTACATCCGAGACATTTTTGTGCAAATTTGCAGACGAAGCTTCTCCTGCTCCACAAAGGTGTTGCCTCAATCACTGCTGCCTACAGATTGTGTGGTTTTTACATAACACCTATTTTTTACACTGTTCCCCAACATGACCATTTCTTAAATTGTCAAATTTACATCAACATGAACAATTTATACACATAAATATTTGTAAATACAAAATTTCATCAGAAAATTATTTAACGTAATAAACAATTTACGTAGTATTTTACGTACATTACTCACATACAATGCAAAGAACTTAAAACCCCAGTATAGCACACTTTACTTTACATCTACATAATATACGGGGTGAGTCACCTAACATTACCGCTGGATATAATTCGTAAACCACATCAAATACTGTCGAATCGATTCCACAGACCCAACATGAGGAGAGGGGCTAGTGTAATTGGTTAATACGAACCATAAAAAAATGCACGGAAGTATGTTTTTTAACACAAACCTACGTTTTTTTAATGGAACCCCGTTAGTTTTGTTAGCACATCTGAACATATAAACAAATACGTAATCACTGCCGTTTGTTGCACTGTAAAATGTTAATTACATCCGGAGATATTGTAACCTAAAGTTGACGCTTGAGTACCACTCCTCCGCTGTTCGATCGTGTGTATCGGAGAGCGAATTACGTAGGGATCCAAAGGGAACGGTGAAGGACCTTAGGTACAGAAGAGACTGGAACAGCACATTAGGTCCACATGCTAACACCTTTTTATTGGTCCTTTTCACTGACGCACATGTACATTACCATGAGGGGTGAGGTACACGTACACACGTGGTTTCCGTTTTCAATTACGGAGTGGAATAGAGTGTGTCTCGACCTGTCAGACCAATAGATGTTCAATGTGGTGGCCATCATTTGCTGCACACAATTGCAATCTCTGGCGTAATGAATGTCGTACACGCCGCAGTACATCTGGTGTAATGTCGCCGCAGGCTGCCACAATACGTTGTTTCATATCCTCTGGGGTTGTAGGCACATCACGGTACACATTCTCCCTTAACGTACCCCACAGAAAAAAGTCCAGAGGTGTAAGATCAGGAGAACGGGCTGGCCAATTTATGCGGACTCCACGTCCTATGAAACGCCCGTCGAACATCCTGTCAAGGGTCAGCCTAGTGTTAATTGCGGAATGTGCAGGTGCACCATCATGCTGATATCACACACGTCGACGCGTTTCCTGTGGGACATTTTCGAGCAACGTTGGCAGATCATTCTGTAGAAACGCGATGTATGTTGCAGCTGTTTGGGCCCCTGCAATGAAGTGAGGACCAATGAGGTGGTCGCCAATCATTCCGCACCATACATTTACAGTCCACGGTCGCTGTCGCTCTACCTGTCTGAGCCAGCGAGGATTGTCCACGGACCAGTAATGCATGTTCCGTAGATTCACTGCCCCGTGGTTTGTGAAACCCGCTTCATCGGTAAACAGGTAGAACTTCAATGCATTCTCTGTTAATGCCCATTGACAGAATTGCACTAGATTATTAACGTCATCACCATGTAATTGCTGATGTAGCGACACATGAAACGGGTGAAAGCGGTGACGATGCAGCATGCGCATGACACTACTTTGACTCAGTCCACCGGCTCTCACAATGTCCCTTGTACTCATGTGTGGGTTCATGGCAACAGCAGCTAACACACCAACTGCACCCGCTTCTCCTGTGACGGGCCTGCTACGGACCCGTTTGCGGGCTACGACCATACCTGTTGCATACAGTTGGCGGTAGATGTTTTGCAATGTGCGGCACGTTGGATGCTCTCTGTCCGGGTACCGTTCTGCATAAACCCTGCAGGCTTCAGCTGCATTTCGTCGACACTCGCCATAGATGAGTATCATCTCCGCCTTTTCAGAGTTCGAACACACCATGGTCACAGTTCCTACAACACTACACTATCACAGACGTCTAGTAACACGGTGTACTACAGTTGGTCTGCGTGCGGAGACGAATGCAGAATAACAATAGCAGCAGGCGCTACATGCGGACACTGCGACAGCTAGACCAAACCACAACAGTGCACTACAGCCACACTCGTAAACACGGTCGTCCTCGTAAACATGTCCCAGTAGATGCTGCTCGCCGACCGTGGCCCGTGTTTGTTACAACACGATTCAAATGGTTCAAATGGCTCTGATCACTATGGGACTCAACTTCTGAGGTCATTAGTCCTCTAGAACTTAGAACTAGTTAAACCTAACTAACCTAAGGACATCACACACATCCATGCCCGAAGCAAGATTCGAACCTGCGACCGTCGCGGTCTCGCGGTTCCAGACTGCAGCGCCTAGAACCGCACGGCTACTTCGGCCGGCTGTTACAACACGCAACTGAACGTCGGAGATTTCAAGCGTCTACTTTAGGTTTCAATATCTCCGGATGTAATTAACATTTTACAGTGCAACAAACGGCACTGATTACGTATTTGTTTATATGTTCAGATGTGATAACAAAACTAATGTGGTTCCATTTAAAAAAACGTAGATTTGTGTTAAAAAACATACTTCCGTGCATTTTTGTATGGTTTGTATTAAACAATTACACTAGCCTCTCTTCTCACGTTCGGTCTGTGGAATCGGTTCGTCAGTATTTGATGTGGTTTACGAAATATATCCAGCGGTAATGTTAGGTGACTCACCCTGTATATTGCCAAATTGCGAAAATTTTAAGGAAAAAAATTTTAAAAATTCAAATGAACGATAAACAAATAATGTTATAACTCGACCAGTTCTATGTTTCTTCCCAACTTGGAAACGCAGTCTCCCAAACAGAAAAATGTCCCCTCGCGTTTACGGACCATAGCGCTATCATCCGCACGCTCACTCTACTACGTCACTCAGTCTGGCGCAGTAAAGGGTTCTTGAAGCTTAACACTTCCCTTCTTGGATATTCTACAACATATTCCCACTATAATGGCATCCTGTGAAAAGTGTCTCCCACGGTGTGTGGCCATATTGCACTGGTGGCTCAAGTGTGTGATACTTGCAATCACAAACACCTCATGCAGTGTAGCAAGGAAACAGCAGCGCGGCATCGTGATACCACGAACTTTCAACGGTGACTTGTTGGACAGGTTCCTATACGCCGCTCTGTGCGTCAAGGAGGCCCCATGTCCATGCTCTGTATGCCATTATACTGGAGTCCCCTCATCACCGGTCTCATAACTCGCTTACAGAGTCTCATCTTGTGTGTTCATAACCTGTCACTCCAGAGCCCACACCGATGATCTCGTACTTTTTCCGCTCCACACCAGAGCTCTGTGACGCCATCCACTGATTCCAGTAGCACATATTTATTTCGGGTAGTATCCTTAACATCCGCAAGTTGATGGTGATTCAAGTTGGATACGGACTTGAGGGTGTGGCGCCAGGCCTGTTTCTAGTCGGTACCATCCCTAGTTATTTATGGATCGATTTCACAAGTTCCATACGCTGTACCACAGCATTGGTATACCATCGACTTTTACAGTCCAAATGATACCATGTTTGCTACCATCTCCACTTTAGCTTGAACCAACTACAAAGTACAAAACTTGTCCCATGTTAACACACATGTGGCCCCGAAACTGGTTCATGTTACCCAGATACTTCCCATGCCGTTACTCCTTGGTCACCTACTTTAATCAGCCTTCGGATACTTCATGTAAATAGGGGCTCTTTGCAAGGTCCACTATAAATCAATATTACTGCCCCTTCTAAAAGGCGGCTCAGACTTGTCAACGTGCGAGTGCGAGCCACCACGTTCTTAGTGCATACCATGCTGTGTGTCCTCCCCATCTTTAACTCGTAATCTCTTGAATATTCTTTGACCATCGATCGACATAGTACACATCTCTCTCCATAGCTCATTTCGTCGAACTAAGCTACGTTCGAAAAAATCTCCCGGTCACCTGCCCTCCCTATGCGAAGGACTTTTATCCTTTGTGTGCATTGCGCACCCCTCGCAACCACATGAGGATACATCAAAAAATGGCTCTAAGCACTATGGGACTTAACGTCTGAGGTCATCAGTCCCCTAGACATAGAACTACTTAAACCTGACTAACCTAAAAACATCACACACATTCATGCTCGATGCAGGATTCGAACCTGCGACAGCAGCAGCAGCGCGGTTCCGGACTGAAGCGCCTAGAACCGCTCCCCCACAGCGTCCGGCGGAGATAAATCACCCAGACATTAACTGGTGCACGGTTTGGAAGTGCATCCACGCACAACTTTTACTATTGAATGTGTCTGCACTCTCATATGTCATCTCCAACGGTAAATTTGAGACCGATAATCACTTTTATATATAGGACTCGGTACATCGCCACTTTCCTCTGACTGCCAACTTGATGTCACCGACGAGCATTGCCTTACATACGCCCTGAAATGGGACGTTTGGTTCCTCATCCAGCGCAACATCGACTGTTACCTTCATGATCTGCCAACGACGGTTATTCCAGAGTTCCTGTTGTAGCTCCAGAGATCACACTACCCTTGCAAAACACCAAGTCCTCATCTAGTTTCGAAGACAGACTTTAGAATACCTTTTCTACAATGGTCCCCATATGGTCCTCGACTTCTGAAATCGGATTGTAGTCGCACGCAGTGCACTCACCTAGTCGTCCCCTCATTACCGATTAAACTTGGCAGAATACCTCCTTCATTCTTGGCCCCTTCCCTTACAGTTGTGATGTGCCCCGTCTCCCCATTTCATGACGCATCTGTGATCACCTTCCACAGTAAACTGGGCGAGGTGGCGCAGTGGTTGGCACATAGGACTCTCATTCAGGAGGAAGACGGTTCAAAACCGCGTCCAGTAATCCTGATTTACTTTTCTTATGATTTCCCAAAATCGCTTCAGGCAAATGCCAGAATGGTTCCTTTGAAATGGCATGACTGATTTCCTTCCCCATACTTCCCTAAGTCGAGTTTGTACTCCGTCTGTAATGGCCACGTTGTCGACACGACGTTAAACACTAATCTCTTTCTCCTCCTCCTTCCACAGCAATGTGCACCAACACGTAGAGGCCAACGAACGGCTATAAAATGAAGAGCCGTGTTTAATGATCATTGGGATCTCCTGTCCCTTATTCCTATCCCCCTTAAGGCTTGGCACTAGAACAATTGCCCCATTTTAGTCATATTACTTTCCTTAGGTTGTGGGTGGGGCAGGGTGGAGAACTAGGTGAAGCTAGGATGGCAACGTTTGAAGCAGGTTCAGTTTATTTTTGTTTGGCAGGGTCACAAGTGGTGCTGTCCCGCAGGATTAGTCAGGGGTTGACCTGTGGTCTAGAGTTAGAATTTTTAACTGGCAATCATTAAGTCTTGATTGTCTGGTTCGAACATAGGCACCGCTTCAATTTTCAACAAAAAGCATCAGAATTGGCAGTCGAAGACTTCCATCGTAAGAAGTCACCGTCGTTCTGCCAAAGGCCATGTGGCCAGAGGGCGTAGTAGCGGACAGAGCTTTGTGACACTCTCTTTCTCTTGGGGTGAGAAACTGCCCCTCAAATGCCGAAGAATTAACACTGATCGTATGAGGATGCAGAAGGCAGCGAAAACCACTGTGATAAAGACACAGGAAATGTATCCAAAGGAATGAAGCCTGTAAATGAAAAAAGGATCATTAAGATCTGTCTATTGCCAAAAATTTCAGACAAGTCCCCTGTGCAGATCTCCTGCTGTGGACTGCTAAGGAGTACGTGACCGTGAAGCAAGGATAAAATAACCGAAGGAGCGTTGAATGTCAGAATTTTGAACGTGGTAGAGAAATGCAAGGGCTCAGCTAGGTCTCGTGAAGGACAGTCAAGAGAAATGCAAAGAACATATGGTTTTCTAGTCAGATGCGTATAGGGTAACATCAACGGCAGCAGAAAATGGTACAACGGGAGGGCATATATATTGCAAGGTTGGGACGAGAGTTCCTATGCACATTACAGTGATAGGGTTGTTTTTATCACATTCAACAGCATGTCAACGCCGACAACAATATCTCAGGTATATATGCCAACGTCGCAAGCAGAAGACGAAGAGCTAGAGTAAATATTTGAGGATATTAAACGGGTAGTTTGGTACGTAACGAGAGATGAAAAATAATTGTCATGGGGGATTTGAATGCCATTGTAGGGGAAGGAGTAGAAGAAAGGGGAACGGGAGAATATGGGCTTGATACTAGAAATGAGAGAGGAGAAAGGCTAATTGAGTTCTTCAATAAATTTCAGTTATTAATAGCAAATCCAATTCCAAAAATCACAAGTGGAGTTGATATACTTCGAAAAGTCCTGGAGATACGGGATGATTCCCATCGGATTACATCACGGCCACCGACACAGAAATCAGATACTGTATTGTAAGACGCACCCAGTAGTTGATTTACTCTCGGACCATTATTTAGTACGAAAGAGAGTAGGCTGAAGTTAAAGAGAATCTCACGGAAGCACCAGTGTGGAAGGAACGAGGATACTGAAATACTCAGTAATGATGAGATGCATGTGAACTTTGCAAAAGATGTAAATACTGCTAGAAGGAATACTATTGTAGGCAGTTCAGTTGAACAGGAGTGGATACCGCTAAAAAGAGTAATCACAAACATATGTACTTGCAAGGTAGCTACGAAGAAACCTTGGCCGGCAGATGATATACTTCAGCTCATCTACAAAAGAAGGAAGTACAAAAATGTTCAGGGAAAGACTCCTACAGCTATAGAAATCACTCAGGAAGGAAATAAATAGGAAGTGCATGGCAGCCAAGGCGAAGTGGCTCGAGGAAAAATGTGAAGGAATCGAAAAAGCGATGATTGTTAGTACTGTCTGAGCATACAGAAAAATGAAAACAGCCTTCGGTGAAATCAAAGCAAGCAGTATAATGGGAATTCCTCTGTTAACCTCAGAGGAGAGAGCGGACAGTTGGAGAGAACCAAAGTGGCGACATAATATATAAAACTGGCGACATATTACCGGGCTTTTGGAAAAATATAATTCATTCAAATCCGAAAATAGCAACAGCATATTAGTGCGAGAACTATCGGACTTTGAGCTTATCAGCTCATGCATCCAATTACTGACAAGAAAGACGGAAAAGAAAATTGAGGAACTGTTAGATGACGATCAGTTTGACTTTATGAATGGTAAAGTTATAAGAGAGGCAGTTCTGACATAGTGCTTGACAATGGAAGTAAGAGTTAAGAAAAATCACAGGTACATGGGATTTCTTAAACTGGAAAAAGCGTTCGACAATAGTAAATGGAAAATGGTACAGCACGTTCAAACTTCTTGAAAAAAATGGGAGGAAGATATAGGGAAACATGAGTAATATTCAACGTGTACAAGAACCAGGAAGGAACAATAAGACTCGAGGACCAAGAGCGAAGCGCTAGATTAAAACGGGTGTATGGCAGGTATGCAGTCTTTGTACCCTACTGCTCAATCTACACATCGAAGAAGCAATGACGGAGATAAAAGAAAGATTCGAGAGTGCGGATTATAGCATAGCGTGACACTGCTATCGTCAGCGAAGGTGAAAAAGAATAACAAGATTTGTTTGTGGAATGGCCTAATGAGTACATGGATTAAAAGTAAAGCGGAAAAAGATAAAAGTAATTAGAAGTAGCAGAAATGAGAATATCGAGAAATGTAACATCAACACTGGTGATCAAAAAGTAGAAAATAAGTTCAGGTATCTTCAAAGCAAAATAACCTATGACAGACGAAGCAAGGGGAACATAAAAAGCAGCCTTAGCAGAGGCAAAGAGGGCATCACGCACCAAAAAATGTCTACTAGTATCAAACGTAGGCCTTAGTATGACGGATAAATTTGTGAGAATGTACGTTCGGAGCACAGCACTGACTTGTAGTGAATCATGAACTGTAGGAAAATCGGATCAAAACAAAATCGAAACATCTGAGATGCGGTGCTGCAGGAGAATGCTGAAAATTAGGTGCACTGATAAGGTACGAAGAGGGTCTCATGAGAATCAACGAAGGAAAGAACATATGGAAAACACTGATAAGAAGAAGGGACTGAATTATAGCACATGTGTTAAGACATTAGTCAATAACATCCATGATAATAGAGATAGTTGTAGAGGGTAGATATTGTAGAGGAATATATCTAAAAAATAAATTAGGGAAGGAATGTAAGTACTGTTCTGCGATAAAAAAGTTTGTACAGGAGAGGATTTCGTGGCGGTCTTCATCAAACCAATCAGAAGACAGGTGACTCAAAAAAATAAACAATAAATCGATATTCGAGATTCAGCAGTAAAGACGCTCCAAATGTGGTTATTATTTTCTGTTCTTGTATCGCGATGTATTCAATTGTGAGCTACGAACATGTGTCATCGTGTGCTACTGTGGTCGGTTTCTCTTTATCTTTCTTCCCTCATTATGTATGTGTGATCAGTTACGTGATATGTTAATGATACAACTGATAACATCAATTTATCAAGCTATATTTCAGTTCTCATCGGTGTGCCTATGGATCATAATCAATGGACTCTGACTAGACGCGAATCTGAGCGGAAGATATATTTTGGCAACAAATCAGAGTTCTCAGCCAACACACACACACACGCACACACACAAACACACACACACACACACACACACACACACACACACACACAGTTACGGAGAACCGTGCTGAACCGTGATTTGCGGGCTAGAGCTGTCAATGCAGATGTCCGCCAATCTCGGTCGGAGCCTAATTGGTTGTCAGGTGCGTGTCAGGCTGCCCCCCTTCCACCGACGCCACGCTGGACGGCTGCTCCTCTACGGCGGCTGCTTGTTTTCTTATTTCTAAGCATCTCCACAGAACTTTTCAACTAAAGCACTGGAGGACATGTACTAGTTATTGGCGTACTTGAATGTATATTGTTTTTAACATTATCCTCCTGCAACTTTATCGATGGCGAATGTTACCTACTTATTAATTTCATCCTTGTATACAGATTGCAGAAAAAAAGGACACAAGTAAATCCTCTCTGAGGTCTGACAAAAATGCAATCGAAACGTTCAGGAAATGCTACAATGCGGGTGTAAAAAGCGCATGATTACTGCTATTATTTGACCCAGTGACAATAGAATAAGTCAAACAAAATGTTACAAATAGTTTTGCCCATTCAAATTCGTATCTGACGCAGGCAAAACAAGTCTCGTCGAAGTAGCGTATGAAATCATGGACTCGAGGTTAGATGACTGAATAACATCTTCTTGATCATCCAGACTCGTCAAGTAACTGTGCATACACGTGATTTTGGCTGTTCTCAAGTGACCCGAAGCTAGTCACCAAGCAAATAAAATTTAAATTCTCAACTTTGGCTATTTTTCCGTTGTAATGAAGAAAATTACTGCCAAATAATACTGTGCAAAAATTTTATACGATCAAAAGGCCCTAAATACTGTTTTTACTGCAGAATATTGTTGACAACCATGCACTGTCCTCCGACGCAGTACATTAATCCGAATATGCTATTTTTTTTCGACAACTGACATTCTGAGACCATGGCTGTGTATTACATATAGACTATTTCTTGCAGAGAAGAAAACAGCAAGCAGCCACTTTCAGCAACTCTGTTTATTGGTATAAATAGTGTCGTTACATGTTTCGAGCCGAGAGGTTCATCATCAGACAGCTGTTCTCCTTATGATACACATTTGTTGTTGATTTCATTAGTTTTCACTTTTTATTCCCCCTTGTTTTGAAAAGTTCTTGTGCTGGTGGTGCACTACTACCAAAATACGATGTGTGAAACGGCCTATTTAACGGAAATTTTGCTTAACAACGGTTGAAAATAACGTTAACAAATCACAAAAAGTGAAATTTTTATTTCACTTATGTCGGAAACCCCATATCATTACGGTGACGTGCTGACTGTCTTCACAGAATAGTGAAACTATATCAACTATTTTTTAGATCTCATCAACAAGCAACCTGTAATCTGAAGACGACCGAGATAGTCGAAACCGCTAATTTGAAAGCAAAACGTTAATGTCTATGGCATTAAAAATTATTTTAACTAACGTACCAGTCACGCTCATTCCCAAGCGAAGATAGTTTTATAAATATTGCAGTTTCACTACGTGTTGTCTTGACATGTTGCATCATTTACTGGGAGAACATCGGAAAAAGCCACGGAAAAAGTCAGTCTGCTGAACTAATGTACATTTACGCACTGTAAACTGAGGTATGACCGGAAACACTGTCTTGCGTGGTACCAATATGTTCCAAAACCCTGCACTTGAAAATGCGATTATTCATGGGGTCATTCTTGTGTTCTATTGATCACAGAGGTATCCTACAGTACAGGGTAAAAATTTAAACATTACGCACTTTCTTCAGCACAAACAAACTGAATTAATCGGTTGGCTTTTGTTATTACATGTAGATACGGTGAACCTTAGACGGCTTACAAAAGTAATTGTTTATGGGCGGTTCCTGAGAAAATCCGGAAAAAACATGATTTTTGGGTGCGAAAATTACCAAATGTGGAGATGGCCACACATCTGTAATTTCTACTCATGGCAGATCTTCCAAATCGTTGTCGGTTGCCGGGATACAGAGTTACAAGACTACCGTACTCATGCAGAAGAGGGCAAAAAACGGTTTTTAGTCGTTTTCACAGAGTATACCGCTATTATCTAAATAAATAAAGTAGCAAATGGTTCATATTTTAACTGTATATTCTTTTACATTCGTCTAGAAACGCCGTTTTCCTTATTCGAAAATATGTACTACTTATCAAAATACCCCCGAAAAACCACGATTTTTCGATCACCAGAAGCATCAGTTGCGGGAATGCCCACTGCTATAACTTCTCTTTACGTCAAATCGTCGAACCCTTTACCAGATGTTCAAAAATTACCGTACTTATGGACTTAAAATATGTGCATAATAACCGGTCTGACGTGTAAATCTAGTTTTAACTGGCATAGTGAACACGTGGAAAGGGCTATAGGGTAAACTTACGGACGCGCAAGTCACCAAACTGTGTTTTTAGACAGCATGTTTCGCCAATAAAGCTTTATGACGCGCTGACTCTGTATAATGGGCAGTTCACGCCCATACAAATTTGCCAAATGCGGTACCATAGTGAGAAGAAATGGACAAAAAGGAGCCTTAACGTACCTAAAACAACTTAAAATGATTGCCAAAAATTATCTAAAACTGGAGAGACTGCAGATTTAGTAAAATATTTCTAATAACATTTTTACTCTTCAGTATAAAAATCAGATGTCGGCTGTTTTCGATGAACTGCGATCGATGAGCGAAGTATCCAGAAAAAACGCAAAGCAAACAACTTTGCGTTAACCTTATGCGTACTTCTTTGTTGATCATATGTGTAAAAGTATATAAATGTCTCGAAGTATATAAGTACATTGTCAAAACTTCACTGACTACAGAATTCATTTTATACAGGATGGCGCAGGAAGAAAGGTCAATATCCAGTGATACGTCAGGAAAGATCACTCGAAGCAAGGAAGTCTAGTAAACATGGAGTCTAAAGTGCATACCTTAAGAGCTATAAGCATTTCTTCGTAGAAGAGACGTTTTTCACAGAAGCGAAGATTAATAAGTGGTCTTACCTCTCAAGATATGCGCTTTAGAGCCCATGGTTACAGGAAATTTGTTTCTTGTTTTGATCGACTCCACCACCTCTCAAAATATGGAAAGCAAAGAACTTCCAGTGGGAAGAGTTAGTTTCACACTATCGAAGATGGAGAAGTGCTAATACTTGTTATGAGTATGCATTTTAGGCACATGTTTACTAGACATTTGTGCTTCGAACCATCATTCTTGTCTTATCCCTGAATATTCACCATTCCTCCTGCGACACCCTAGTATAAGTAGCACACCCTGCTGTCGGCTCGCCCGGATTCGGCAACTTCTACCTGCTCGTGGCAGACCAACTTTACAAATTCGGCAAACTCGAGTTCTTAAAGTATATCGTAAACAATGGACCAATGAACAAGACATAGAAGAAAACAAATATTACATAAAAGCACAGATTTTATTACAAATTTCACGTACAAGAATATTTACTGAAAGCGACTGAATTTCTTTTATCTTGTGTTCTATTCACGGGTGCTTTGTATGAAATACACTTTGCAAAATCCAATTTGCCGATTTCACCATTTCTGAATAAACCTATTTTATGTTGTGGGAAACCTTGCCTCTTCCTGCTTTAGTGCCCTTTGATAATATGGCCAATTTTTGCAGATATCTATTTGTTTACGCTTCACACTTTTCACAAACTTGCAGCTCAGAATCTTAAACATGGTTGCGAAACAGCAAATGTGAAGAGGCTGAAAAATCTGTCAACCAGCTACAATCAGAGGTTTACGAGCCCTTGTCCTAAGTTCCGATATTTGCAAAAATATCTTCTTCAGGAATAGTGGGCCCTGTTACTTCACATGACAGTACATTATATTTCAATTTTCTGTTCCTGAAGTTTCATTTAGAGCTGCGCTGGATGTCTTTGGAGGTACTTCTGGCGGGATACGGTCTTGTCGATAGACAAATGGTTCAAATGGCTCTGAGCACTATGGGACTCAACTGCTGAGGTCATTAGTCCCCTAGAACTTAGAACTAGTTAAACCTAACTAACCTAAGGACATCACAAACATCCATGCCCGAGGCAGGATTCGAACCTGCGACCGTAGCGGTCCTGCGGTTCCAGACTGCAGCGCCTTTAACCGCACGGCCACTTCGGCCGGCTGTCGATAGACAAGTCGGGCGTCGGAGAGCGACATGAATACTGTGTAAAGTAGACATGGTCGAGTTTACACGTGACCAGCAGAGATAATTTTTGTCAGAGAAAAATCTTAACTCTCGACTGTTGCCTGTCAAGGATAAAAACTTATCGATTCTCTAGAGCCACAGTGCATATATCATTGAAACACATTAAAAGAATTCGTTAATGCGAATAAGGACAACCGTCAGCTGCAGAATGGAATGACGACAATGTAAATTTGTGCCGGACAGGGACTCGAACCCGGATTTCCCTTTTATCGCTAGCGGTGCCTTACCATTTGGCTACCCGTGCACGACTCACGGCCAGATCCGAACCTCCATATGTCGTCATCCATGCGTCTACGACCTGTACTCGTATATCCATTATGTATATTCCCGTACAGGTCAGAAGTTGTACTTGTAAGGTGCTTGCGCGGTATCGGCAGATAAATACGACATTGCACTGCCTGTGTTATTCTGACTACGATGCCAAGTTCCTAAGGACATGCATGCATGTCCACAGGAACAGGCGGCGACTACAGCGGCAAATCTGGGCTCGAGTCCCGGTCCTGTCAATCCATCGTACAGCTGATGGTTGTCGTTACTCGCGTTAGCGAATTCATTCAATGTATTTCATAACGGCTTTAGTCGCCGCAGTGCCTGTTCCTTTGCACGTACGTGCATCTCCAAAGACACTTTGCATCGTAATCAGAATAACACATGTGGTGTCACCGCCAGACACCACACTCGCTAGGTGGTAGCCTTTAAATCGGCCGCGGTCCGTTAGTATACGTCGGACCCGCGTTTCGCCACTATCAGTGATTGCAGACCGAGCACCGCCACACGGCAGGTCTAGAGAGGCTTCCTAGCACTCGACCCCAGTTGTACAACCGACTTTGGTAGCGATGGTTCACTGACAAAATACGCTCTCATTTGCCGAGACGATAGTTAGCATAGCCTTGAGCTACGTCATTTGCTACGACCTAGCAAGGCGCCAGTACCAGTTACTATTGATGCTGTAGAACATGTACCGTCAAGAGCGACGTTCACCATTTATGGATTTAAGTTAAGTATTCCACCAGCTACGTCCGTTTTTTCTAAATTCTAATTTCCTTGTCCTGTTCCAAACCTCACGCCAGCGTGCGTGAGCTAAAACGCGTGCCTTTCGGCTTCCTCTAGTAACCCGGTGTTGGCTCTCCTGCCAACCACAACAACACAGGCAATAAAATATCGTATATATCATGAGTTTCATGGCTTCTTCTGTTCTAGCTGTCCAACGTCCGATATGTCAGTCGGTAAGACTCAGCGCCGCCAGGACCACTTGTGAATGTGTCCAGTGGAGCCCTGAACGAAAGGTTAGAAACCAAAATGTTTCTTCGACCACGCCCACATAGCTCGGAAAATTCATCAACAACTATGAGATCCAGTCGTGGAAGCCTTCATCGTACTTTCGTCCAAAGCGCAGCATTTGTTTTAAGAAAGTTCACTAACATTCTCCCGTTTAACAAGTGTTCTGGAACTACTGTATGGGCATGAGTGCCTCCCAAACGCGAAAATAAATTTTGGCTGCCCACTGCAAACAATTTCACAGAATACCGCGAATTTTTACCTCAGAATCGCCATCCACGTTCTCCAGTTCCTAGAATTCTTCTGTAAGGTTTGTATCTGGAACCACCTCAGGTTAAATACACACTGTCCACTCACATAAATCTTACCGCCTGACAAAGGCCGGAGTAACCACATTTTGTATTGCGGACCTGTGATAGACGTGAAGGAAGAGAGTCAGTGAGATTTAAGAAGATACAGAGATGTGAAACTATGCCAAATCCATTGTCGTGGCCAGCTGCGCTGCGTTTCTCGGGTGAGGTCCCATGGCACGAACGATCGAGGTGGTGCCACAGATTGCTATTGGGTTTAAATCCGTGGCGTATGGTAGCCAGGGGAATACAATAAACACATCCTGGTGCTCTTGGAAACACGTAGGTTCAATGCGCGCTGTATGACATGTTGAACTGTCCTGCTGGTAGTTGCCATCGTGTCGAGAAGAAACAAACCGCTTGCAGGGTCCCCAAGGACAGATGCATATACGTTGATCCATTGTCAAGGTCACCCAGGAAATGGTACGGAAACATTCTCCACGCCGTAAAGCATACAGCGTATTTGGTTTCAGATGTTTCACGCCGTAAACGCCAAAGGCGTCTATCCGATGAAGCACAAAATGTCGTTCACCTGAAAAGGCCATCTGTTGCCACTTAGCGAACGTCCATTTGCGGCATTGTACATTCCAGTCGTCGTCGCCGATGAATAGCAGTTATGGTGCATGAACCAGGCGCCCGCTGAGGCGGCCATACGCAGCAACCTTCACTGGACCATCGTTAAGGAGACCCTGTTGGTAGCCCCTTAATTCATCTGGGCAGTCAGTTGCTCAACGGTTGCATGTCTGTTGGTCAGTACGTATCTCCACAACCATCGTTCACCACTCTATCCATTATCCGTGGTGCACTTCAGTTCCCACGGCGCCGGTTTTGGATAACGTCGTTCTGTCATGCACAGCATGCTTTAACCAAGGCGGCACGCGGCACCCTTGGCACGAAAGCCAATGAGCATGCCATTTCTCCGTTTTGCATTACGACAACGACTTCACTGTTTTCCGTGTCCCCCTGAGACGCTTTGTATACCATCTACTGTTAATGCTGCCACTCGCCACCTGAGAGTGGTTCTAGGGAATGGTCACATTAATGTGACTGGACCGTGTACATTACAACGATCACTAAAAGTAGATTGCAAAACATCACAATGAGCCGTATTCTTCGCTCCGATGACTGACTTGAACTACAAAACAAACACAAAGTTATTCTGCACAGATGTAAGTGAGATGTTGTCGTTCACAGGACTGTCGAGTTCGGTTACGGCCAGGGGCATCAGCACCATTGACTCATACCTAGGGCCGGGCCGTCCTGCTGCCTACATACTGAGTTGCCGAGTCCTTTTTGTGGTCATTGAAAGTTGCCGAATTCGAGGTTGCCCCATGCAGTTGTAGAGAACATAAGAGAACCAGTGGATAAATGCTCTTGTCTGGACAGGGAGTTTAGGATACGAAGTGTCACAATCTTCATGCCACCTTGCTCATCAAAAATATTGACATGCGAACATATTCGGGCTTTCTTTTGTGATGGAAGAGACGAGGGAGACATTGTGACGGTGGGTGAAAGAGAGAGGAGACGGTGTCAGTGGGAGAGAAAGAGAGAAAAGACAGTAAGGGTGGCAGAGAAGAAGTAGTAGTGAAAAATAAGAAGAGATGGATGGAATAATAGAAGAGGGAGCTAAAGAAAGAAGAGAAAAGAAAGAGGAGATATAGACGGCCAAACAGAGGCAATGAGACTAAAAGGAACAGAGAGATGAGTGGAGACAGGAGCAGTGGAAGCTAAAGAGAGGAGATAGTGGAAATGAAAAATGCAGTTGAGTGGAGATCATACACAGGCTTGAGAAATCTGGACCGTTCTAGACCGACGAACTTTAGCACGTAACTATAGTGCAAGACACATTCTGCATTAAAATTTGAAACACATTGGTATTAGGAAGAAAATAAGCTAGACACCTCAAAATTTTAAATCTGCCGCAGTATGGTGGAGACAGTGGCACTGGGAAAGAAAGACAAATGGAGACAGTGTACTTGGAAGAGGAGGTAATGGCAATGGGATAGACAGGCGACAGGCAAAATAATGCGAACACCTGTATTTACTTGTGAACGATTTATAAATAAGAGGTTGGACCTCATTTGCCTATAATACAGCTGCGATTCTTCTTGGAATACTGGCATATATTGATTGTATAGTCTCCAGTTGAATGTTATACCACTCATCGATTAGAACCTCTTCTAACTCCTGTAGTGACGAGGGTGGCGAAAACCCACTCCGGAGTCTGCGCTCCAATACCGCCCACATACGCACGATAATGTTCAACTCCGAGGACTGTGCTGGCCAGGGAACACACTGCAATTCAGTTGATTGCTCCTCATACCACGATTGTACTGTCCTCGCTGTGTGAATGCGTGCATTATCGTCCTGAAATATGGCATCATTTTTGGGGAACAACACTTCAAGCTGACCGGAGTGGCCGTGCGGTTCTAGGCGCTACGGTCTGGAGCCGACCGACCGCTACGGTCGCAGGTTCGAATCCTGCCTCGGGCATGGATGTGTGTGATGTCCTTAGGTTAGTTAGGTTTAATTAGTTCTAAGTTCTAGGCGACTAATGACCTCAGAAGTTAAGTCGCATAGTGCTCAGAGCCATTTGAACCGACACTTGAATCATGGGGTGCACCTGATCACCTAAAATGTTCACGTAATCGTTGGCTGTAAAACGGCCTTTGAGAGTAATGATGGTACTAGCAGAATACCATGCTATGGCTGTCCACACCATCACACATCCATCTCCATGCTTAACCGTTGGAATAAAGCAATTAGGATTGTAGGATTCTTTTGGCGTTCTCCAGACGTAAACCACGCCCGATGTTGGAAATAACGAAAATGTTCACTCGTCGGACCATATGACGTGCATCCACTGACCAGCCATTCAGCATTTATGCTTCTGACACCATGTTTCACGCTTCTTAGCGTTGGTTGTCTTCACTAATGGTTTGTTTATACTCGTAGCAGCTGGTCCACTAATATTGGCTTTATGGAGTTCTCGGCGGACAGTGTCGATAGATACGGGGCCTCGAAGATGGTTATTGAACGCTGTAGTCACTTTCACCACCGAAGTTTTGTGTTGTTTTGACACAATTCGTTTTAGCTTGCGACGATCTCTGTCAATTAGTTTTAATTTGCGCCCACTATTACTTTTACACGATGATGTTTTTTCCATGTTTTGTGCAGACTGTCATGACTGTTGAAACAGTTGCTCTTGAAACATTCAATAAGTTTGCTTCTTGGTTATTGATACTCCAGCTTATCGGGCCCCCACAATCTGCCTCTTTGGAAGTCTGTTAATTCTTTCATTGGATGTCGGCCTTGACCTCTGAATGCAACACTACTCGTAAGCAACCTGCACTGGTGCCTAATCCGTACTGAACACGCTCAGTCCAGCGCGATGAATGCCTTACCTGCGTTGTTGACCGTCAAACACAACCATCCCATTACTAATATTGTTCACATAATTTTGCCTATCCCCTGTACTATAAATCAATGGGAAGTAAAGGAGGCAGTGGTAGTTAGGGGGTGACGCTGTGTATGAAGGTTTAACTACATGTAAAAAGATTTCAAATTTACTCTCGTAAAAGAGCACGAGTATGTTGGCGCGTCAAAATTTTTTGTGGGAAAGACGGAGTGAGGGTTGAGACTGTTGGTTCCCCATTTTTCTGTGACAGGTTTTTAAACAGGCAGGAGCATTTCTTCGCTTGTGGCGTAATGACTGAAGCCGAAACATGGTTACACCTCTCCGAAAATTAGAACATACGTACATGGACTCATTTAGCAAGAAGGTTCCTCCATCTAAGTCAAAAAAGCTATCCGATTGTTCAGGAACACCTGAACTCTGAGTAAAAATTTTCTCAACACACACAACAGGACTTCATTCCGACCGGAACGCACTGCAGCAGAACTCCGGCACTTACTAGGGAATTTCGTTTAACTCATTGTACCAAATCGGCACGGAGATTTAAAACAGACACGTGTATTAAATCGCATCGTAACCATAATTTGCCGCTGACCCGACACCAGTGAATGTGACAATGGGTGACAAATGTCGTGCGATGGACAGGGGCGTCGGGCGAGGTATTGTATGTGTGTGTGTGTGTGTGTGTGTGTGTGTGTGTGTGTGTGTGTGTGTCTTTATGTGTGTGTGTGTGTGTGTGTGTGTGTGTGTGTGTGTGTGTAGTATACCCGCGATAAGTCTAGCTTCACTCAGATCACACTTTAGCAATGATGAAGACGCTTAAGAGATTAGTCAGGAAGTGGGATACAGAGATACTAAGAAATGAAGAGTTGCGTTTGAAGTTCTCTGAGGGTATAGATACTACTATAATGAATAGCCCAGCAGGCACTTCAGTTGAAGAGGAATGGACATTTCTAATAATGATAATCACAGAACTCAGAAAGAAAAATACAGGTACAAGGAAGGTAGCTATGGAGAAACATGGGTTAATTCAGTTCATCGGTGAAAGTAGAAAGTACGATAATGTTCAGGGAGAGATAGTAATACAGCGATTTGAATCACTCAGGAATGAAATAAGTAGCAAGTGCAGGGCAGCCAAGATCAAATGGCTGGAGGAAAAAGGGAAGAAATCGAGAAAACAAACCGTCGTAGGGACTGACTCAGCGTGTAGAAAATGCAAAAGAACCTTCGGTGAAATGAAAATGCTGGCAACATTAAGAGCGCAATGAGAATTCCACCGTTAAATGAGAAGGAAAGATCGGATAGGTGGAAAGAGTACTCGTACACTGAGGGACTCTAAAGGAGGAAGACGTGGCTGATGACGTGATACAAGAAGAAATAAAGAGTCGATTTGGATGGCATAGAAGAGCTAGTACTAGAATCAGAATTTAAAAGAGCTTTGGAAGGCTTAGGCACATGAATGGATACCGTTCCACAGGAATTTCTAAAATTATTGAAGGAACTGCGAATAAAACGGCTATTCACATTGGTGTATAAAATATACCGTCAGACTTTCGGAGAAACATCAGGCACACAATTCCGAAAATTGGAAGAGCCTACAAGTGCGAGAACTGTCGCACAGTCAGCTTAACAGCTCTTACATCTAGGTTTCTGACAAGGATAATGTATAGAAGAATGAGTTGAGGATAATGATGAATTTGTCTTTAGGAACGGTAAAGGCACCAGACAGGCAGTTCTGACATTACAGTTGATAACGGAAGCAAGACTAAAGAAAAATCAATACACGAACATGCGATTAGTCGACATGGGAAAAGCGCTCGACATTGTAAAGTGGTAAGATGATAGAAACTATGAGGACAATAAGCATAAGCTATAGGGAGAGAAGGATAATATACAACATGTACAAGAACCCAGAGGGAATAATTAAGGTAGAAGATCCAGGACTAAATCTTCTGATAGAAGGGGTGTGCGAAGGGATGTAATCTTCGATCCTAATCCTCAATCTATACATCGAAGTAGGTTTGATGAAAATGAAAGAAAGGTTCGAGAGAGGAATTGAAATCCAAGGTGAAAGGATATCACTGATAAGATCTGCTGGTGGCATTGCTATCCTTAGTGAAAATAAAGAAGAATTATAGGGTCTGCTGAATGGAATGAGCAGTCTAACGAGAACCGATTCTGGGTCGAGAGTAAATCGAAGAAAGACGAAAGTAATGAGAAGTAGCAGAAATGAGAAAAGCGAGAAACTTATAATCGGGATTGAGGATCACGAAGTAGATGAAATGAAGGAATTATGCTACCTATGAACCAAAAAGCCCATGACGCAAGGAGCAAGAAGGACATCAAAAGCAGAGTAGCGCTGGCAAAAAGGCTCATTCCTGGTCAAGGGAAATCTGCTAGTATCAAACATGGGTCTTAATTTTAGAATAAAATTTCAGAAAAGTACTTTTGGAACACAGAATTGTATGGAAGTGAGACATGGACTGAGGGAAGACGAGAAAAAAGGGAATATTCAGATGTAATGCTGCCTAATAACATAAAAATTAGATTCCCTGATAAGGTAATTAATAAGGAGGTTCTCCACAGAACCAGAGGCCGATGTATCGGTAAATCAGTGTACTACTAGCCAAATGCAGTTGTAATCGGAAATACCGATTGACGTCTACAATGAGGAAGATTCATGTGATCACATCTGTGAGAGCCAGATCCAGTATGTGAAACTCAGGATCGTAGACGATGAGCACACTGTATAGCAGAAATGTCGCATGATGTAAGAGAAAGGGCCGGATGTGTGATACTCATGTTTGAGCCTGAATCGATGAGATAATATTGTTGGAGGGAGTGATTGAGGAGTAAAGTTTGCTGCCGTTCTGTATGGAAGATAATTCATTGCATCGGTGTGATATGAGGCGACTTGAATAGCCTCCACGGACCGGTGCTCCTATCATGAACTGTGTGGCTATTTTGGTTAGTGACAAGCGGAGAGACAGTCATGCGCAACGTCGAAAAATTGCGTGTCGAACCAGCAAATGCAGTCCCTCAGCGGGTGGCGGCTCGAGGTGTGCGATTGCCAAATGTATCGGAGGTTGTCATGTTTGCGTTAAGGTAACTGGCCGGCCAGAGCCGTGACGTCACAGTCTCGTCGGCCAGGGCTGAATGCAGAGAGGTTGTGGGCATGCAGGGCTGGAGGTGCGAGCCTTGTATCGCGATATTATTATCCATTTTATCGGTTCTTTGTCAGTGTTGGAGTACAACGTAGATTCTGGCTGCTAATTTGAACTTGTTATCCAGTGACTCAGGTTCGTGAGCGATCGTGGTGAGTTGCACTTGCGTCAGAAGTTTGACCACCCATAAGGTCCAAAGTGTGTGCTCAGCATCAGTTGATAACAGCCTATTGATAATCAGTCTACTCCACAGCTGGAATGGAGTCCTGGTCCTCATTGTTTGTAATAAATCACTTGCTGTAGCTGTTCTTTCAGCCCTGTGAGAGGTGCTAAAGAAGAGCCTATTGTGCTATACTGTACTTATTTTCTCTGCAGGTTGCAACAATAATGTCACTTGCAGTGTCTGCATGCATTCCTTAGTGACTGACGAGCCTAAAAAATTTAGCTCCATCGCGAGTGACGTCAATGTGGCGTTCATGCTTTCAGCTACTGTAAACCATACAGTGTGGCGGTGGATGCGAGCTGGTGGCAGCTTAGGATATGAATCAAAGCTGGTGGAGGTGATGTTAGTGGGCTGACGTGCCGATTGTCATGGCGAACATCTGTAGTGGTACGGCAGACGAGCGTTACATATCTGTAACAAACACTGGCTACACCAGCACCGGGTCGAACGATTTGACACGTGGCGCAGAAGATACATCACATGGGAGAAACGATGACGAACTGGAACTTTCGGATTATTGTGGGTCAGTGTGTGACAGATTTTTGTGCAGAGTAGTAGGAGTGTCAATGAAGCCATACAGTAAGAGTAAATCGTTCGTAGTACGCCATTTTCCGACACTATTGTACACAGTGGGAACACTGCACTGATAACTGTCACTTTCACGTTTGATGACTGTGGCTTGCTGCAGAGTTGATTCTAAGGCTCTATACACTCCGACACCGAAATCATTTATGAAGCTGCAGCATAATGTAGAAGCGAGAACCAGCAACTTGATTTACTACATCTTATCTTTTACAATTTCTGTCACAGTTGCGTTAAAAAATTTTCATTTTTGGTGACTAGTTTCCGACTACATTACCCATTTTCAAACTATAGCTTTAGTCGTAGACGTTACAATACGCTTCCAAAAGTACACACATATGCAATAGACATAACAAGTATTTTATATGCGTATGTATAAAGCGGTAATGGTTGTATTAGATCCAATGACTTCACAAAGACGAGAAACGACAGCTAACTCCAATCGTACTGGTATACTGACAGCCCACACTGCAGTCTTTGGAGGGGCATTTCATTCCTCCGCCAACCCTGTTGTCAACTGCTTGATGGTCGCTGGTGCACGTAAACGTGCTGCAATACATCTTCCCAATGCGTCAAACACATGCACGATGTGATTTAAGACGGCAGAACGGACGGACCACTCCACACACCAAATATTCAATCGTTCCCAGAACTCTTCATACTGTGCTGTTCCAAGTGGTCATGCACTGTAGTCCATTGAATTAAGTCAGGACAGAATGCAACCCTGAGTAGGTGCACAGGGGGAAGGAGTACAGTGTCACAATAACGTTGTGAGTGTACCATGCAAGATTATACCCCCCCCCCCCCCTCCCTCGTATATCACAGCACTAGACCATCAAAACGACCACGGGTTGTATGAACAGCTGGACATATGAAACGCAAATAGAGGCACCTTCAGCCATCACTAGTGCATTTAATTTATTTACACATCCCGTTTCGGTGTAAAATACAACAATGACAACATATTAGAGCTAATATATTAGTAAAAGGGTGATATACAAATTCATACCTCAATAATATCAAATGGTGTCTACAGTAAATATTTTCCCAAGAACCAAACTGTAAAGAATGTTACATCAGAGTTAGTGGAGCATTCAAAAGTAGAAAGAGACCAGTCATAACAGTTTGTGAATATAACCTGGTAAATATAATCCACTCCCAGAAAAAATATAGTACACTCTTTCAGACATTTCCAACTCACTCAAAACTTATTGCACCAACGGTGCATATTGGTTACATGATTGATAGTTCAAGTTGTTCTGAGGTACCAGGTATCGACCCATGCTGAAACACCCATATTAGTACGTGGTGTAGCCTCCACAGGCGGCAATGCAGGCGCTGACTGTGGTACCCAGTCGATCATACAGGTGACGAATACTGTCCTAGGATAAGTGATTCCATGCCAGCTCGAACTTTTTACGTAGTTCTGCAAGAGTTAGTTGATGAGTCGCACGAGTCACTTCTCTTCCTATCATATCCTACATGTACTCGATTGGAGACAAATCCAGAGAATGTGCAAGCCAAGGATATTGCTGCACCTCTTGCGGAGGACACTGAGTTTCACGTGCAGTGTGTGGATGACGATTATCCAGTCGTAACAACACACCACCCTCCGGTTGCAAGAATGGCAAAAGAATGGAACTAACAAAATCCTAAATGCACTGACCGCTGGTTAGCGTACCCTCCAGAAACACCAAGGGTGAACGAGATTTGTAGCTTATCATATCCCAGACCAAATGGTTTGAGATGGTGCCAGTGTCTTGGTCTCTACGAGCCAGCACTCACCAGATCTATAACGTACGCGGAAACGACCACCGCTTGCGTGCAGACAGAATCTGCTTTCATCACTGAAGATCGAGGCGCGCCAATCCATCTTCCAAGTGATCCTCTGACGGCACCAGTCAAGCAGTGTGCGTCAGTTCTGCGGCGTGAGTGGGAGATGAGCTAGAGGTGTGTGTGCTCTTAATCCCACTGTGGTTTGCAATGGTTCGTGTTGACACGTCTGGGCCCTCAAGCCTTATCTGTCCTGTGGTAGCTGTACCATCTGCCACTGCTGCCCTTACAATACAAAAATCCTGGTGTGCATCTGTGCCGTGTGGAGGTCTAGAACTTCGTCTACGGGTGTGAGAATGTTCACGTGACCACTGATATGAGCATCACTGCACGACTGACGCAGCAATTTCAACTTGTATAAGAATATCCGTAAGGACAATCCCGCCAACTCTCAAAGTCACGCAGTTGGCTGTAGGAAGCACGAGTGTATCTCTGTGGCATGATTGCCTGCTTGCTTCATCTGTCTGCAGGACCATGAGCCTTCTGTCTGTGGGCATTCCTGATTAAAGGGTAGACACTAAGGCGCTCTGACAGCTACACCACTACGCTATCTGTCGGCGAACAACGTTGAACCAATTATCAGTATGTCTACTCTTCCTCAGGCGGCATATGCCGTTATCTTATCAAAATCATTATATACAAATAATGTCGTATAACATAAACGCAGGTCAGAAGCATACGTCAAACTCAGAGAGCTAATGTGTCTTGTGCTTAATAAGAGACCAAAATGCAGAAGTAATTTAACACACCTCAATGAGTTATCACTATTCAGAAAGTATTAAAACATAATATAAGATTGAGTACAACCAAAATAAGATCAATAAGCGGCCAATCTATGGGTAAATGGCTGGGTAGTCAGTTGATACAACAGACCGCCTTTCCTGATTTAAGCCTACAGAAGTGTACGGAATGTCCGCAGAGTGTGGTAGATATATGAAAGGGTATATTCAATGAAATCAGAAAGCAAGAAAACCATATAAAAGTCAATTCACATGACAAGTTGTCTTTGCAAGGGACAAGTTAGAGGATAGTGTTAACTGTCATCAGAGAACCTGATATAAGCAAAGTGATCAAAACTCAAATGTAAGTACGTATCTATATGCTGTGTAATAAACACAAATGTTGAGGTAGGAAACACAAGATTGTAACAGGGCACATAGTTATGTCCTGTGTATTCAAAAATATGTTAAAGAACAAGATATAAATAAACACCTTTGTCTTAACGTACCCAGAACTATATAAAAACACGTCAAAAAAACAATGCCAAGATAAGGTGTACAAACTGAGAACGTGAATGTATACATATTCAAGTAGTAAATATAAAACCATTACGGTACATCACATGCAGAAAATATACTACAGACAATTACCTACTTCATACAATACAGTAATACACATAAATATATATCTACATGCCACGCAGTAAACACGAAACATTAAGGTAGGAAACATCAAGGCAGGCAAACAATACGTTGTATGTATCAAAAAGGCGTTTAAGAATCTCATGCAGACTCATAACTGTGTCGTAATATACGAAGAAATATATGCACGTAATACGCCACAGACGAGGTGGACAAAATGAAAGTGAGAATACACCCACATATCATGTAATAAATTTACGATATGACATCGCCAGGAAATATACTAAAGTCAGGTGTCTATGTTATAAACTATCAACAATGTATGGAATAGAGGTTAGGAACCAGAAACTAATTTAACTAATACCGTCAAGTGACGGTGTATTGATGTAAAAACTAACACCTATGTTATATAGAAGACCTATGTAACCAGGTAAAGGATCAGACAATGTTATAGCCTAATGCCAACAATGGGATGTAGCAAACAGTAAGGTAACATATCGAAGAACCGAATTCAGAACAGCGTTGTATCTCGAAGACTGTTGACCTTTACATGATGCATTTTGTAAAAATCAGGAAGCTACTACAAGCAGACATACGTTTCATACTGCATCAGAAATGTATTAAAGTAAAATGCAGACTAATAGTGTAGCATAAAAAGATGATGCTAACAAACAAGTACGAACAGTTCTGCATAAAACGAATGTTCATATATGTAATGAGAAATAATTAAAATAATACCATATGGAGTTATTTGCCCAAATGTCATCATCATCATCGTTTTCCAACTCCAGTTTCCTGGGTGTGCTGTACAACCACTCGCCATCTCCATCTGTCTTCATACATCTTCTGTTCCCGGACAACTTTCCATTTGTGTCTTTCCTCCTCCACATCTGGTCTTACAGTCTCCATCCAGCGTTTACTTGGTCTTCCCTGTGGTCTTCTTCCTACGAGTTTCAGGTTGAAATACCTTCTTGGCAGGTCTTTCACTGTTCATTCTCATATTCTTATTACGTGCCCACGTACCACTGAAGCTTGCGGTTCTTTACGATTCTGGTAATACGATCCTCAATATCAGCTCCTTTTCTATTTACCTCATTCCTGATTTTGTCCTTTCTAGTTGTTTGATTCATAGTTTTAATGAATCTCATTTCTGTTGCCTAAATTCTGCTGATCTCTTTGTTTAGCAGGGTACGTGTTTCTAAACAATATGTAATGACTGGCTTTTCGTGCCTTTTTATCGTCCCAGAGAAGATTCCTAATTTGGCTGTAAAAACTGGACGCTTTTTCTGTCCCGCTAAGCCCTTCCTGCTTAATGGTGTTGTCTTTAGAGATCATGCAGCCAAGGTACTTGATATGGGAAATAGATTCTACTTTGACTATTTCTATAAATATATTTGAGATTTTTACTTCCTGTTGATAGCCATTTCTACTGCCTTTGTTAATTATTTTTAATGTGAAGCATTTGAATGTGTTGTTCCAGTCATTAAGTTTCTTCTGTGCTTCAGCTTCTGTCTCTCTCTATACTTTCAAATCATCAGAAAAAACCAGGGAATTTGGTTCACTGTCTATTTTCTTTACAGATTTTATAATCTTGACCATTTGATTACAAACAGGAGTGGTGGTAGGGCACTACCTTGTTAGACACCTCTCTTTGTTTCAGACCATTCTGATCGTCCGTTGCCTATCTGGACACAACTGTAACACTTTTTGTATAGCATATTGACTTTATCAATTAGGTACTTTGGCACCTTTAGGTCTTCCAAACATTCCCATATCTTGTTTCGTGGAACACTGTCATACGCATTTTCAGTGTCCACAAATGCAATCACAAGATTTCTTACATATTCTACTACTTTTCTGTCACCATTCTTACCGCAAAAATAAAATCTATAGTACCTCAGTCTTTTCTGCATCCATGTTGTTCTTCCTCAAGCAAAGATTCCACTATCTTCCTAAGTCTCATTTCTATGATATTTGCCAACAGCTTGAGGGTGTGTGTGACAGCAGCTCGATGTCTCTATAAATCCAACATTTTCACCGGTTGCCCTTTTTGAACAGAGGGATGATGACTCCTTTATTCTAAACTTCTGGGATATTGTTTTCTTCCCAAATCACTGACAAGACTCTATATAACTAGTTTAAGCCAAACGTTCCAGCTGCCTTTATCATTTCTGAGCTGAGATCATCAAATCCTGTCGACTTTTCATTCTGCATGCTCTTTAGTGCAATGTCAATAGGTTTCCGTTGGTTTGGACTTCATTAATTACTCTACAGTCGTTGATGGTTGTATTGTACGAATCTCCATTTACCAGCATGTTGAAATACTTTTTCGTTTCATCCCTGATTCCTTCCTCTGTTCGTATTAAGTTACCGTCGCCTGTTTACAGTGCAACGATATTTACATATTCATTTCGTTTACTCTTTAGTATTTTACGTAGTAATTTCCTACTTCCCTGGCAGTCTTCCTCTTCCCTTGTAGTAAAGGTCTCTCAGCATTTTTCCGGTTCTTCTTGCATCAAACTCTTCATTTTTTTCTTTTTACAGGTAGTTTCTTTCTCCGGTATTCCTGTGCTAGAAACTGAATTGTTAATTCATTTACACTATCATGTTTTTTTCTGTTTTCCATGGTATAATTTTCTTTCCAGTACGTTCCTATCTTTTACTGCTGTCTTCACCTAATCATTCCACATAGGTGTCTCCTTCTCTTTTGGTATGGCACTCGTTTTTCCATAGATGTCCGTGGATTCTTTAAGGATTTCTTTGAATAAAGACCATTCTTCTTCTAGTCCCCCTTTCTCAGTTTTAGGTAATTTGGCTTTTATTCTTGATTCATAGTTCCTAGTCTTTTCCATCTGCTTCAACAGCGACGTCTTAATCTTAGGCATTGAATTTAATTTAAGTTTTGGCACTTGAACGTATTTTAGGTCAGATATTAATAGCTGATGGTCACTACGTAGGCAGTCGCTGGATACGACTTTAATATCTGTAACATACTGACCAGCTTTTCTATCACTGATGATGAAGGCTATCATAGTCTTGAGCTTTCCATCACAGCTGTATCTCGTTATTTAATGAATTGCCCTCTTCTGGTGCCATGTGTTCTGTATGGGCTGTTTCACACGCAGAAATCAATTACGTTCTCTCCTTGCAGGTTTCTGTTCCCTAACCACGAGGACCGATGACGTTTTAGATCATAGTCTTTCTTTACCAACTTGAGCATTCAGATCACTTACAATGATGGTGTTCCCCTCTGTTAATTGTTTGTCAGGTTCATTACGGAAATGATCTCTCCTCTCCGTGCTACATCCTATCTGTAGTGCATATACTTGCAAAACAGTAGGCTGTATATTACAAACCCTTAATCTCATCTGGATGATCCTGTCACTCCACGTATTTGACATCTGTCTGTAAAATTTATATGTTTATGGAGGCCGAGACCAGCCCCATATTTGAATTCACTATTGTTACCACTTCAGTTACCACTTCAGCCTCCAACCCATGAACCATGGACCTTGCCATTGGTGGGGAGGCTTGCTTGCCTCAATGATACAGATAGCCGTACTGTAGGTACAACCACAACAGAGGGGTATCTGTTGAGAGGCCAGACAAACGTGTGGTTCCTGAAGAGGGGTAGCAGCCTTTTCAGTGGTTACAGGGGCAACAGTCTGGATGACTGACTGATCTGGCCTTGTGACACTAACCAAAATGGCCTTGCTATTCTGGCACTGCGAACGGCTGAAAGCAAGGGAAAACTACAGCCGTACTTTTTCCCGAGGGCATGCAGCTTTACTGTATGATTAAATGATAATGGCGTCCTCTTGGGTAAAATATTCCGGAGGTAAAATAGTCCCCTATTCGGATCTCTGGGCGGGGACTACTCAAGAGGACGTCGTTATCAGGAGAAAGGAAACTGGCGTTCTACGGATCGGAGTGTCGAATGTCAGATCCTTTAATCGGGCAGGTAGGTTAGAAAATTTAAAAAGGGAAATGGACAGGTTAAAGTTAGATATAGTGGGAATTAGTGAAGTTAGGTGGCAGGAGGAACAAGACTTTTGGTCAGGTGAATACAGGGTTATAAATACAAAATCAAATAGGGGTAATGCTGGAGCAGGTTTAATAATGAGTAAGAAAATAGGAGTACGGATAAGCTACTACAAACAGCACAGTGAACGCATTATTGTGGCCAAGATAGACACTAAGCCCACGCCCACTACAGTAGTACAAGTTTATATTCCAACTAGCTCTGCAGATGCCGAAGAAATTGATGAAATGTATGATGAGATAAAAGAAATTATTCAGGTAGTGAAGGGAGACGAAAATTTAATATTCATGGGTGACTGGAATTCGAGAGTAGGAAAAGGGAGAGAAGGAAACATAGTAGGTGAATATGGATTGGGGCTAAGAAATGAAAGAGGAAGCCGCCTGGTAGAATTTTGCGCAGAGCATAACTTAATCATAGCTAACACTTGGTTGAAGAATCATAAAAGAAGGTTGTATACATGGAAGAACCCTGGAGATACTAAAAGGTATCAGATAGATTATATAATGGTAAGACAGAGATTTAGGAGCCAGGTTTAAAATTCTAAGATATTTCCAGGGACAGATCTGGACTCTGACCACAATCTATTGGTTATGAACTGTAGATTAAAACTGAAGAAACTACAAAAAGGTGGGAACTTAAGGAGATGGGACCTGGATAAACTGAAAGAACCAGAGGTTGTACAGTGTTTCAGGGAGAGCATAAGGGAACAATTGACAGGAATGGGGGAAAGAAATACAGTAAAAGAAGAATGGGTAGCTTTGAGGGATGAAATAGTGAAGGCAGCAGAGGATCAAATAGGGAAAAACACGAGGGCTCGTAGAAACCCTTGGGTAACAGAAGAAATATTGAATTTAATTGATGAAAGGCGAAAATATAAAAATGCAGTAAATGAAGCAGGCAAAAAGGAATACAAACGTCTCAAAAATGATATTGACAGGAAGTGCAAAATGGCTAAACAGGGATGGCTAGAGGACAAAAGTAATGATGTAGAGGCTCATCTCACTAGGGGTAAGATAGATACTGCCTACAGGAAAATTAAAGAGACCTTTGGAGAAAGGAGAACCACTTGCATGAATATCAAGAGCTCAGATGGAAACCCAGTTCTAACCAAAGAAGGGAAAGCAGAAAGGTGGAAGGAGTATATAGAGGGTCTACACAAGGGCGATGTACTTGAGGACAATATTATGGAAATGGAAGAGGATGTAGATGAAGATGAAATGGGATATATGATACTGCGTGAAGAGTTTTACAGAGCACTGAAAGACCTTAGTCGAAACAAGGCCCCCTGAGTAGACAACATTCCATTAGAACTACTGACAGCCTTGGGAGAGCCAGTCCTGAAAAAACTCTACCATCTGGTGAGCAAGATGTATGAGACAGGCGAAATACCCTCAGACTTCAAGAAGAATGTAATAATTCCAAACCCAAAGAAAGCAGGTGTTGACAGATGTGAAAATTACAGAACTATCAGTTTAATAAGTCACAGCTGCAAAATACTAACGCGAATTCTTTACAGACGAATGGAAAAACTGGTAGGAGCCGACCTCGGGGAAGATCAGTTTGAATTCCGTAGAAATGTTGGAATACGTGAGGCAATACTGACCCTACGACTTATCTTAGAAGAAAGATTAAGGAAAGGCAAACCTACGTTTCTAGCATTTGTAAACTTAGAGAAAGCTATTGACAATGTTGATTGGAACACTCTGTTTCGAATTCTGAAGGTGGCAGGGGTAAAATACAGGGAGCGAAAGGTTATTTACAATTTGTACAGAAAGCAGATGGCAGTTTAAGAGTCGAGGGGTATGAAAGGGAAGCAGTGGTTGGGAAGCGAGTGAGACAGCGTTGTAGCCTATCCCCGATATTATTCAATCTGTATATTGAGCAAGCAATAAAGGAAACAAAAGAAAAGTTTGGAGTACGTGTTAAAATCCATGGACAAGAAATAAAAACTTTGAGGTTCGACGATGACATTGTAATTCTGTCAGAGACAGCAAAGGACTTGGAAGAGCAGTTGAACGGAATGGACAGTGTCTTGAAAGGAGGGTATAAGATGAACATCAACAAAAGCAAAACGAGGATAATGGAATGTAGTCGAATTAAGTCGGGTGATGCTGAGGGAATTAGATTAGGAAATGAGACACTTAAAGTAGTAAAGGAGTTTTGCTATTTGGGGAGCAAAATAACATGATGGTCGAAGTCGAGAGGATATAAAATGTAGACTGGCAATGGCAAGGAAAGTGTTTCTGAAGAAGAAAAATTTGTTAACATCGAGTATAGACTTAAATGTCAGGAAGTCGTTTCTGAAAGTATTTGTATGGAGTGTAGCCATGTATGGTACTGAGACGTGGACGATAAATAGTTTGGACAAGAAGAGAATAGAAGCTTTCAAAATGTGGTGCTAAAGAATAATGCTGAAGATTAGATGGGTAGATCACATAACTAATGAGGGGGTATTGAATAGAATCGGGCAGAAGAGGAGTTTCTGGTACAACTTGACAGGAAGAAGGGATGGGTTGGTAGGACATGTTCTGAGACATCGAGGGATCACCAATTTAGTATTGGACGGCAGCGTGGAGGGTAAAACTTGTAGAGGGAGACCAAGAGATGAATACACTAAGCAGATTCAGAAGGATGTAGGTTGCAGTAGGTACTGGGAGATGAAGAAGCTTGCACAGGATAGAGTAGCATGGAAAGCTGCATCAAACCAGTCTCAGGACTGAAGACCACAACAACAACAACAACAACCACTTCAGTACAGCACATATCCCTTTCTCACTGATTTCTTCCCACAACTTTTCCACTTTGTCTCAACTCAACCCAATATTCTGAGCTCATGCCTGTCCATAAGATCTATTAATTCTTCACATTTGTCGGTGGGAGTGAAGATACTGATTATACCAATTATCAGTCGTTCCCTTTTGGGAGGGTTTTGTGTCTTTCGGTATCTTTGATGAGCATCAGGCATTCGCCAGCTATTGCTTCGAGCGGTACTAGAACTGTCATGGGTTTAATTCATTCTTACATCCGAGGCTTGGGTCAGGTTTGAAAGCAGTATATATTTGCTCAGCTGCTGACTTGCTAGGCCTAACACAGATGAGGAATTTCTTTCAGGGTTTACTCTCTTAGCTTTTTAAGGTCCTTCTTCTCGACAAGGGAACGGTGTCCTCTTATAATTATCCCTTTAGAGGACGAGTTTCACCACCATTTGCCATCTCTGCCATTCCGAAGGTCTGCTTCTCTGCTGGAAGTGTCCTTTATCCGTAACTCATGGCATGAGTTCCTTCTTATATCCCGTAAAGCTGGGTCCATGATTGAACTTGTTCATCCTTTCGCACCGGCTCACCGATGTGGAGGATGTCCTTCCCGACAGATAAGAATTACTGAAGTGGATGATAGGGAAGATGGATCTATCTGCATTGAGCCAGGTTAATTGTTGTATGTGATGCCACACTCAAAGGTATGCCCAAATGTAATTAGTAGAAATGTTACCAATATGTAAAGCAGTCAGAACTGGGATGTTACTCTTATGCTCAATATGCATGACTGCATAGTACCTTGTCACCATCAAGCCAAGCTACAACATAACTGCATTTATGTTCTCCAAACACACAATCAAACACAGATAAAAGGTTAAAAACCCGATGTACCTATAAATGAAAATAATTTTTAAATCACATAATCTATGAAAGTAACTGAAACGAGAAGACTTTACAATACGTAGAAACCAAAAGTAGGAAAATAAGAGCCCAGCTATAAGCGTCATCAAGTGATAAAAAGCACAGAATCAAAACTGTTTGTCACCCAAATGCAACAACACACTTAGTCAAGAATCCAATCGAAGTAGCTGAGGGAAAAAATCAAAGTAATAAATATTAACATAAGTATTCCCAGTGTACTTGGTGCAAAAAGAAACATGAAATTCATGTAAGCAACTCACGAATCGACTGCGAAGCACCACACTGAAGCGTCAGCTAAAAAGTGCTGTGATAGATCATGCACAGTGGAACCACGTGTGTAGACAAAATGAAAGATGCAACGATTCCACGTTAAACTGATGAAGAATGTAATAACTGAGAATATGTCGTCCATGAACGTGGATATTCTATAAGGACGGAAATAAGGTGAAACGTCTAATGACGACTATAGAGTCAATATAAGCCGTTTCATTATAAGATCAGAAAAAAGTGAAAGATAAATGACTATAACATATGCATTAACCTTGACATTTTCTAGTGAAATTCTGTAGAATAAGAAGTATTACTCACTATATGTATTGTGTGAGTACTCAAGTATGGATAAACAACAGAAAATAAAAATAAAATGAAAAGCAAATAACATGAAATATGAAGTAAGTAATAAAAGACAATAGATGCAAGTGGACATCCATAAATATAACCACTACAAGATAGAAAAATATGCTGTGAAGTTTTATGTGAAATCAGTAGTGCATTTAAAACCACGTGAACTGGGGTGGGGGAGGTCGAGTCGCAAAGGAAAAAGAACGTAGGCGGTAAAATTTTCGGTCTATAGTTATAAATGTCGCAACGCAAAAGGGAAAAAAGGAGAAGATTGAAATCAAATAAGATATTTGGAAGAGTGCAAAAGCGTAAAAATTACAAGAGTCAATCCCTCTAGAAAATTGAGGAAAGGAAGTGAGTCACAAAACCCATTTACTGAAGATGCGCGATAAACCATAGAAAAGAAGAAATCACCTTGACCAACGTAAATCGGGAGAAATACAATCTCATGTTCAATCATAAAAAGAGCCAATATTATGTAGGTGGTGTACGCAGATCTGATTTAAAAGGAAGAAACATAGGAAATTACAAATGGAAGGTAGATATAAATAAGCAATATTAAAGTGAAAATAACGCTTGTACTCGGTTTACGCGACACTATCCCTTCGTTCATCAACCGACGATTGTCTCGTCAAAATTCAAACTAGAACGTCCGAAGACCAAAATCAATGCAATGCTCGAAGACGTTGGTTGAGTTCGAAGAGGAACAGTGTTAGTGTATGTCATTAACGACGTCAGTGATCGTTTGGGTAGACTTTTAGAAGGACAGATCCCATTACTGAGTGCTATGTCTTTAGGTTTACATTAGAATGAGAAGAATCAGCTGGTATAATTGCAATGGTCGCCGATGGCTTTCTTTAAAAGGCGAACTTATGATTTCCATTGCCATTCATCAGTATACTATCAGGAAATTTAATTTTATTGTTTCCTTCCTTTTAATATGCGAACTGTATTCTGTAATGTAAATTATTGAAAGCCACAAATACTTTCTCTAAACCATCATTATCTTCTTTAAATAATGACAGTGTATTGTCAACGTATCGATAACAATAAAAAATCAAATGAGTTAACTTTTGTTGCTGCTTAAACAACCAAACTCCCTAGTGATCAAGAAAGATATTGGCGAATGTTCCTGGAAGGCAACATCCCATCGTTAGCCTCTCAAGTCTGAAAGAATCTCCTTTAAAAGAAACGTAATTCTGTGACCCAACTAGTCCCAACAGCCTCAAAAGCCATGAATCTCACTGTGCCGTGCGGCTACATCGTCGCGCGATTCAGTATCGATAGATCCCTCTGGCTGCCAGTGTCATTGGCGGTGGTAGAGTTGCAGCGATTTTCTTCGCCACAGCAAAACGCAGAGACGATGAGATCGAGTTATGCGCTGTTGCAGTGACGGCTGCTCTCTCTCAGTGATCGGACGTCGAGCGATCCGTTTGTCGACGGCGGGCAGTTAGCACCGTGACGTCGTGGTTGATTAGATCCTTGGCTCGCAGCTGCGTTTGGAATATCACAGCGGGTTACCTGATGTCCTGTGCCAGCGGGATCAGTGGAGATTACCCGACGTAGAAGTTATTTCGGTGTGTTGCTTGGGGCTCTACATGTACTTGGATTTCGATTATTCCGAAAAAGCCTGTTAACACGGCGTCGCCCGATTCGTTTCCTGTCAGCCAGTTCTAAAGGACTGAACACGAGGGCGACTGGTGGATATGCTCAGTTGATTGTAGCTATTTCTTGGGTGGTTGTTGACTTATATTCTCACTGCCTGGGAATTACAGTGAGAAATTACAGCCCCAACCACTGTTGTTGATGTGCGAAAACGGTATTCTCTTACTTACCATCCTTGTTATGCATCGTTGTCTGTAAAGCAATTTTGTGAACTTTTGAGGTGACCTTATTAAAGTCATTTTACTCTCTATTTCTACATAATAAACTGGCGTTGTGGAAGCCTCTTGCCTTGATTTGGCGTTGATTTAGATAACTTGCGTTATCTAAATTAAGCTATACGTAACGTGATTTCAGTATTTGATTACCCACAATTCAGTCCGTCAGTGGCTCCCCCTGTGTTTCATATTAGCTCACATGAACTGATGACTATGAAGACATCATTTAGACACAGACATCGAGCTGTAGACCAGCGTAGAGGATTAGCGGGAAGAGAAGGCGGCTGCTTTCTACGACAAAAGTACTGGGAAGGTCATACAATGCTACGACAGTTATCTAAGCCAGAGAGGTGACTATGCAGAGAAATAACAGGAACGCGTAGCTAACTGTTGCAAACAAAAACATTTTTGATTTTCACAGTGGGTTCCATTTCGTGACCGATCGGACTTTATTTCCCAAACATCCCGTGTACATAAACATACCAAACAAGGTTTTCACCACCTCGGTTCCGAGAGTCACAGGACCTGTACAGAAAACTGGAATAGAGATCAACATAAAATCATTTCCGCCCTTTTTATTGCTCATGAAAACCACACATTGCATGTTGTACCACCATACAGCGAGACCTTCAGCGGGGTGGTCCAGATTGCTCTACACACCGGTACGTCGTCTTGCATAGATGCATGCCTGTATGCGTCGTGGGTTACTATCCACAAGTTCATCAAGCCACTGTTGGTCCAGATTGACTCACTCCTCAACTGCGATTCGGCGTAGATCCCTCAGAGTGGTTGGTGGGTCATGTCGTTCATAAACAGCTCTTTTCGATCTATCCCAGGCATGTTTCATAGGGTTAATATCTGGCGAACATGCTGGCCACTCTAGTCGAGCGATGTCGTTATCTTGAAGGAAGTCATTCACAAGATGTGCACGATGTGAGCGCGAACTGTCGTCCATGAAGACGAATGCTTCGCCAATATGCTGCCAATGTTGTTGCACTATCGGTCAGAGGATGGCATTCACGTAACGTACAGCCGTTGCGGCGCCTTCTATGATCACCAGCGGAATACGTCGGCCCCACGTAAAGCCACCGCAAAACAGCAGGGAACCTCCACTTTGCTGCACTCGCTGGACAGTGTGACTAAGGCGTTCAGCCTTACCGGGTTGCCTCCAAACACGTCTCTGATGATTTTCTGGTTGAAGGCTTATGCGGCACTCATCGGTGAAGAGAACATGATGGCAATCCTGAGCCGTCCATTCGGCATGTCGTTGGGCCCATCTGTACCACTCTTCATGGTGTCGTGGTTGCAAAGATGGACATCGCCACGGACGTCGTGTGTAAACTTGCGCATCATGCAGCCTATTGTGCGCAGTTTGAGAGGTAACACGACGTCCTGTGGCTGTACGAAAAGCATTATTCACCATGGTGGCGTTGCTGTCAGGGTTCCTCCGAGCCACAATCCTTAGATAACGGTAGTAGCCCGTGGACGGCCTGAGCGAGGCATGTCATCAACAGTTCTTTTTATCTCATCCATGTCCGAACAACATCGATTTGGTTCACTCTGAGACGCCTGGACACTTCCCTTGTTGAGAGCCCTTCCTGGCAAAAGCTAACAATGCGGACGCGATCGCTGGTTCAAATGGATCTAAGCACTATGAGACTTAACATTTGATGTCATCAGTCCCCTAGACTTAGAACTACTTAAACCTAACCAACCTAAGGATATCACATACATCCATGCCCGAGGCACGATTCGAACCTGCGACCGTAGCAGCCGCGTGATTCTGTACTGAAGCGCCTAGAACCGCTCGGCTACAGCGGCCGGCCGACGTTATCGAACCGCGGTATTGACCGTCTAGGCATGGTTGAACTACAGACAACACGAGCCGTGCACCTCCTTCTGTGTGGAATGTCTGGAAGTAATGTTACTTTAAATCCGTCTTGATTGCAAATTTTTTTATTATTCATATGACCGGTTTCGGTTCATTCAGAACCATCTTCAGATCTGATATTTACGTTACAGGAGTAATCCGTCCAATTCAGCAACTTTCACAAGCTACGTGACGTAGCTTGTGAAAGTTGCTGAATTGGACGGGTTACTCCTGTAACTTAAATATCAGATCTGAAGATGGTTCTGAATGAACCGAAACCGGTCATATGAATAATAAAAAAATTTGCAATCAAGACGGATTTAAAGTAACATTATAAAATCACTGATTGCTGTTATCCCATAAGACATTATGTATGTTTTTGCAAATGTCTGGAAGTGATCGGCTGTCGGATCCCCTCCTGCTTCAGGATTTCTGGAAACCGGAGTGATGCAAAACCTTTTTTGATGTCTGTATTTGGTAACAACAGGTCCCCTTTCATAAACGGGTAAGAAAACTGAAGTTAATTGGCCATTCAAAATGGTTAATGAGAGCCGTTGAGCTACAATAATGGTAACAAACAAATTGCTCCAAGCACTGCTGCTGCCCCCGGCTCCAGACTGGGCCAACTACCCGTCAGCGGCCTGTGCCGCTTTCTTCGGATGCCTCTCTTTCGACATGACTCTAGCGGCCACTTTTGAAGACGGTGACGAAGCGATAACCACGCAAGCGATAATCCGCGCCCCCTGGTGACACGCCAGTTAAAAGTTATTGATTGTGGGAAGCTAAAATGAGCCTTCACGGCTCAATCCTGACAAGGAAATTATGTTATAGTTTTTCCTGGGAAAAAGTATCCTCTGTGTGGTCATAAATGTCGCCAGGATATATGTCCCTGTGCTCCGTTAAAGAAAAAGGATGCTCCGTTTGAACTCCCGCATTTCGAAACCGAGGCAGTACGGGGTCTTGTTATAGGTTTGAGGTCAGTATCCGGAGGTATTAGCCGGTAGGTTGGTACCCAGGGATAAGACTATGTGATTCAGTCGACTGATAGGATTCTGGTGTGTCAGCTGCTTTATCGAAGTGAAAGAACTATACAAGATAATTAATCAGCAATCTGGTCATCTGTGTCTCCCAGTGCTACTTTTTCAGCGGCTAAAGCCAGTGGTAAGGAGTGTCAGCTGGCGGTTGACTATTGTCAGCTGAATTGGAAGGTGGTTTTAGAGTCAATTAACCTTCCTGATTTATAGCCTGATTTATATGCTTTTCGGATGCTCAATATTTTTCAGTGCTAGATCTCAATTAGGCCTATCCTGGAATAGGAGTCAAAGTCCTTCGCTGTAGCCGTGTACCCTTTGGTTTGGCCACAGGTGCCACAGTATTGTCCTGTCTTGGGTACAATTATCTGGATGATTTTCTTTTTTACTTTTTTAAAATTTTATATCTCATGTTCTAGTAGTACCAAATAGAGGATGAAGTCTCCATGGTCATGGAACCAGTCAGTACATGTAGCTATAACAAAAGAGCAATAATAGATAAAGTGAAACGTATATGAACTAGATGCAGACAATAAACATAATTAAAAATGTGACACAGAATCAGCTTAATTTTTTTTAATTTTTCCATGAGTTCCTCGACAGAATAGACGGAGTGAGTCGTGAGGTAACTCTTCCGTTTGTATGGGAAAGTGCGTAGATTACTGCAAAAATTTCTTCGTTCTTGCGGCAGCTTATTGAAAATAGATGCAGCACAATACTCCACGCCTTTCTGTACAAGAGTCAAGCAGGTGCGTTGCTAATGCAAACTCGATTTCTGCCAATTATTAACTGAGTAAAATGTGCTAATTCTTGGGAGTAAGCTGATACTGTTAACAACAAACGACATTACAGAATTTTTTAGGAGAGGGAGAGGTCAGAACTGAACAGGGTGTTTCTGAATTTACACCACATATTGCACGAACCACTCATTTCTGAGCCTAAAATAGGCCTTTTGAATCAGAATAGTTACTGCAAAAAAATAATATCATATATCATAAGCGAATGAAAATAAGCGAAGTTGACTACTTTCGTGCTGAAATACCACTTATCTAAGTTCCTGTTCTAATAATAAATAGTACAGCATTTAATTTTTGAACAATATCCTGAACATGGACTTTCCTCGCCATCTTAGTGTCTGCCTGAAAGAATAGGAATTTCAACATTTAAGTCTCACTAATCGTATTCCCATTCTGTGTAATAAAAATATCAATTTTTGTTGAATTGTGTGTTACAAACCGTAAGAACTGAGTCTTACTGTAACTTAGTATCAATATATTTTCTACAAACCATGTCAATACTGAATACAACCTATTTCACTACCAAGCTGGTGTCATCAACAAACAGAAATATTTTAGAACCACTGTAGTACTAGAAGGTATATCACTTATGTAAGAAACAGTACCGGCTGCAGCAGTGACCGCTGGAGAACGCTCTCAGTTGTGCCCCATTGGGACTGCAAGTAGTAGCCATTCTCAGTCTATAGAGAATGACCTTCTGCTGTTTGTTCTTAAAATAAGAGGTGAACCAGTTGCGAGGTACTCCCCTTATTTCCTAATGGTCCAACTCCTGCAGTAAAATTTTGTGATCAATACAATCAAATGCCTTAGTTAAATCAAAGAAGACGACTAGCGATCGCAGCATTTTATTGAATCCATCCAGAGTCTTACAGAGAAAAGAGATTACAGTATTTTCAGTTGTTAAACCACTTCTAAAACCAAACTGTGTATATGACAGCATATTATGTGGATTGAAATGATCAACTACCTTAGTACATACAGCCTCTTCAATAACGTTAGCAGACACTGAGGGCATAGAAATAGGTCGAAAACTGCCTACATCATCCCTTTCTCATTTTTTATAAAGTGGCTTCACTACTGACGCTTTTATCCGTCAAGAAATTGACCATTCCGAAAGGAAATATTAGAGATATGGCTAAGTACTGGGATGCTGCAGAACAGTACTTTGTTATTCTGCTAGGTACACTGCTATATCCATGAGAGTCTTTAGCCTTTCGTGATTTAATTACTGACTCAACCGCCCCCTTGTAAGATTCATGGAGATGTATTTCAGGTAAGTCTCGGAAAGCTATTTTTTAAGATAGTTATAGGATTCCCTGTAGGACCTAAGCTTCTGTTTAATTCACCTGCTATATTCAGAAAGTGGTTATTAAATACTGTAAATATAACAGACTTAACAGTAACTGAAACATTTCTACTACACTCTGACTTTACATCCTCAAACTGGTGTTGGTGACCAGACACTTCCTTCACTACTGACCATATGGTTTTAATTTTATTCTGACATTTAGTTATTCTGTTTGCGTACCAAATACTTTTTTGTCTTCCTAATGACATTTAATCACCTTATAATACTGTTTGTAATAGACTGCTGCAGCTTGAATGTTACTCCTTCTAATATTTTGATATAATTCCCGCTTTGTTCTACACGATATTCTTATTCTCCTAGTCACCCCCCCAGATTGCCTTTTTGTGCTAATACGCTGTTTTAAACGTTCTAATGGAAAGCAATTTTCAAAGAGCGTGAAATATGTGAATAGTAATGCATTATATTTATCGTCTAATATCCAGTGAAGTTATTAGCGAATGCGAATGTGAAATAATCTGGGTTAAGTTAAGTATCAAAGGTGGGTCAGATATGATAGTCGGATGCTTCTATAGACCACCTGCATCAGCAACCGTAGTAGTTGAGCGCCTCAGAGAGAACCTGCAGAACGTCGTGAAGAAGTTTCGTGATCATACTATTGTAATAGGGGGAGACTTCAATCTACCAGGTATAGAATGGGATAGTCACACAATCAGAACTGGAGCCAGGGACAGAGACTCTTGTGACATTATCCTGACTGCCTTGTCCGAGAATTACTTCGAGCAGATAGTTAGAGAACCAACTCGTGAAGCTAACGTTTTAGACCTCATAGCAACAAATAGACCGGAACTTTTCGACTCCGTGAATGTAGAAGAGGGTATCAGTGATCATAAGTCAGTGGTTGCATCAATGACTACAAGTGTAATAAGAAATGCAAAGAAAGGAAGGAAAATATATTTGCTTAACAAGAGTGATAGGGCACAAATCGCAGAATATCTGAGTGACCACCATCAAACGTTCATTTCTGAGGAAGAGGATGTGGAACAAAAATGGAAAAAATTCAGAAACATCGTCCAGTACGCCTTAGATAAGTTCGTACCGACTAAGGTCCAAAGCGAGGGGAAAGATCCACCGTGGTATAACAATCATGTACGAAAGGTACTACGGAAACAAAGAAAGCTTCATCATAGGTTTAAGAGTAGTCGAATCATAGCTGATAAGGAAAAGCTGAACGAAGCGAAAAAGAGCGTAAAGAGAGCAATGAGAGAAGCATTCAACGAATTCGAACATAAAACATTGGCAAACAATCTAAACAAGAACCCTAAAAAGTTTTGGTCATATGTAAAATCGGTAAGCGGATCTAAATCCCCTATTCAGTCACTCGTTGACCACAATGGAACCGAAACAGAGGACGACCGAAGAAAGGCAGAAATACTGAATTCAGTGTTCCGAAACTGTTTCACTGCGGAAAATCGTAACACGGTCCCTGACTTCAGCCGTCGCACGGACGCCAAAATGGAAAATATTGAAATAAACGATATCGGAATTGAAAAACAACTGCTATCACTTAGTAGCGGAAAAGCATCCGGACCAGACGAGATACCCTTAAGATTCTACAGTGATTATGCTAAAGAACTTGCCCCCTTTCTATCAGCAATTTATCGTAGATCGCTGGAAGAACGTAAAGTACCTAGCGACTGGAAGAAAGCGCAGGTCGTTCCCATTTTCAAGAAGGGTCATAAATCAGATGCGAATAATTATAGGCCTATTTCGCTTACGTCAATCTGTTGTAGAACAATGGAACATGTTTTGTGTTCTCGTATTATGACGTTCTTAGATAATACAAATCTCCTTCATCATAACCAACATGGATTCCGCAAACAGAGATCATGTGAAACTCAGCTCGCCCTATTTGCCCAAGAAATTCACAGTGCCGTAGACACTGGCGAGCAGATTGATGCCGTATTCCTGGACTTCAGGAAGGCATTTGATACGGTTCCGCACTTACGTTTAGTGAAAAAAATACGAGCTTACGGAATATCGGACCAGGTTTGTGATTGGATTCAGGATTTCCTAGAAGAAAGAACACAACATGTCATTCTTAACGGTTCAAAATCTGCAGATGTAGAGGTAATTTCGGGAGTACCGCAGGGAAGCGTGATAGGACCTTTATTGTTTACAATATACATAAATGACTTAGTTGACAACATCGGTAGCTCCGTGAGGCTATTTGCAGATGACACGGTTGTCTACAAGAAAGTAGCAACATCAGAAGACTCGTACGTACTCCAGGAGGACCTGCAGAGGATTAATGCATGGTGCGACAGCTGGCAGCTTTCCCTAAACGTAGATAAATGTAATATAATGCGCATACATAGGGGCAGAAATCCATTCCAGTACGATTATGCCATAGGTGGTAAATCATTGGAAGCGGTAACGACCGTAAAATACTTAGGAGTTACTATCCGGAGCGATCTGAAGTGGAATGATCACATAAAACAAATAGTGGGAAAAGCAGGCGCCAGGTTGAGATTCATAGGAAGAATTCTAAGAAAATGTGACTCATCGACGAAAGAAGTAGCTTACAAAACGCTTGTTCGTCCGATTCTTGAGTATTGCTCATCAGTATGGGACCCTTACCAGGTTGGATTAATAGAAGAGATAGACATGATCCAGCGAAAAGCAGCGCGATTCGTCATGGGGACATTTAGTCAGCGCGAGAGCGTTACGGAGATGCTGAACAAGCTCCAGTGGCGGACACTTCAAGAAAGGCGTTACGCAATACGGAGAGGTTTATTATCGAAATTACGAGAGAGCACATTCCGGGAAGAGATGGGCAACATATTACTACCGCCCACATATATCTCGCGTAATGATCACAACGAAAAGATCCGAGAAATTAGAGCAAATACGGAGACTTACAAGCAGTCGTTCTTTCCACGCACAATTCGTGAATGGAACAGGGAAGGGGGGATCAGATAGTGGTACAATAAGTACCCTCCGCCACACACCGTAAGGTGGCTCGCGGAGTATAGATGTAGATGTAGATGTAGAAGTCATCAGCACTATAGACATCCTGACACACTTGTTCCTTAAAGAGGTTTAATAAAGACTTTATTGCAACTGGATTAGCTTTTCTGTAGTTGATCACAAAAGCCTTATTACACCATGGTCTGAAAGGCCATTCACATTTTTGCTGACAGAACGTCCCCTAGTAATGAAGACTGAACAAATTGTTGTCTATGGTTGTGCTACTGTTCTCTTGTTCTCACGTTGGAAAGAATGTAGTTTGCATCAGATGTAAGAATGAAGGGGATCTACCAGCATCGTCTTTCTTTCACACTCACTCACCCAATTAATATTGAAGTCACCACATACAACTAATTGTTTGTACTTTGTATCAAGTGAACCAAGAGCCCTCTCTAGTCTGTGCAGAAATTTTCTGAAATCGAGGTCAAAAATGGTACAAATGGCTCTGAACACTATGAGACTTAGAACTACTTAAACCTAACTAACCTAAGAACATCACACACATCCATGCCCGAGGCAGGATTCGAACCTGCGACCGCAGCGGTCACGCGGTTCGAGACTGAAGCGCCTAGAACCGCACGGCTACACTGGCCGGAGAAATCAAAGTCAGGCGATCTGTAAATAACACCGCTTAGAAGCTTAGTTCCACTAAAGTCAACCACAGCTGCCCAAAATTCAAGTACCTGTTCCGTGCAGTGCTTTGAAACATCAATAGAGTCAAACAGAATAGTGTTTCCCACATACGTGGACATTCCCCCACATTGCAAAGAACTACGGTATCCACCAGCTAACCTGTATTCTAGTAAAACAAGCCTCTAAATATCACATCATTTAAAAAGTGCTCTCATATACCGGCAGCGTCAGAGTTAACATTTATAAGCAGTTTACTAACTTTGTCTCGATACGTTGTCCATTTTGGCAAAATATGCTAATTCTCTCATTACTTGGATGCCTAACCTATGTCGAAAGTGGTTCCTTTATCAGGGAGACTTCCTTTAAGCTTTGCCTGTCTCCACCTCCCATACCTACTAGGGCGCAGGTCATGCCTAGTAAAACCCGCCCTGTTGACAGACTCATCCGACACCAATGCAATGTTAGCCATGTCCACGCCATCAGAGCTTTCTCAAGCCCCATTTCAATACTCCTGACAGCTGTGCTGAGATGAATGGACCATGACAGTGCAACAGTTGCACGGAATACACGTTTGTGTCACCAGTTTGAGTAGCTATATTTTGCAGGTCACTATCTATGTCATACTCTCCATCCTTATCAAGATTATTTCCGTCTCTACTCACAATCACTATCTGTTCCTCTTCTGTAAAATTCCTACACAAATCCACTATGTTAAGTAACCTGAGCCAACCCTGCCAAAAGGCTTCAGTATGCTGGTGATCTGGTCTCACTCCCCAACAATGCCTGCAACTGCTGGCCTACACCTCTCCCGTGAGAATTACTTGACAGCAGAACTTTTTTCTCTCTATTAGAATTTGCAATCGCCTTAGGCTCCTCAGCTGCCGCAATCTGCTGCATGCCTACATCCACAGCTACAAGAGGTTCCTCTCTACTAGCTTCTGACAGTCAGTCAGATCTATTGGTAACATGTAAAGTGCAACTATCTGAATATCTCCTTCTCCTGGCAGCCTTTCTGCCAAATTTCAGTTCCCATTCCCCAGTCCCCTACTCCCTCTTCATACTACGTAGGTCCTCCTTCGGGTTTTGTAACTGCGTCTCAACAGCATAGATCTTACGCTCCGCCTTCTCTACTAACTTATTCTTGCTACAAGCGCTGCAATTCCAAGAGAGGATCTCACTAGAAAGCCCTTTGGCTTCCCCACTGCATTCCTTCCATTCAAAATACTTAGAACAGTTCAATTACTCACAAACGTATCACAGAGCCCACACTTCTCACTTACGACAATTTTTTTACAGTTACTGAAAAGAAGTAGGCTTCCCTGTTTACTGAGTTTTTTAGCACAATAGAATGATTTTAAAAACTAGCTACAGTGATCACAAACTCCACTCACTACAAGGAAAGTAACTACTATTGTCAAGAGTATTAATCCACAACAATACGAAAAAAACATCACACGATTCTTTGTCTAAAACAGAAGATTCAAGCGACCACTGATGCAGTAACGCAACTGAAAAAAGTGAGCGAAAGTTTGTGAAAGTTTTCGCTGTATTTATTTCACTAGAAACAACAAGAAAACGCCAGCTGAAAAATAGTAAATTTAATAACTAACTAAATACATAAAAATTTATCAAACATACGTCTGTCATAAGACTTGTGAAGACCACTTAAGTGACGCAATTCAGATTAATCTAGAAAAGAAAGAAGTCTCATTCCTGGGTCACGTACTCTCTGTCAATAGTATAAAGATAGACCAAGAACGCACTAAAGCCACCCATCAGTTTCCGGTACGTAAAAATAAGAAGGATAGTGGTAGATTCAAGGGATGGCCAACTTTTTTCGTAAATTCGTACAGAATTTCGCACAACTGGCGTCATCCTTAACTAGCTGCGAAGAGAGAAGTTCGTGCGGGGTGAATCTCAGAAAACATTCTTTGATGCTCTTATGGAGGCATTAGCAAATGCGCCGGTGTTGGCCGCACCGAATTTTGAGAAAGACTTCATTCCCCTAGCAGACACTTCCAACCCTGGAATTTCCACGGTTCTCCAGGAAAACTGAGGCGAAAGACGGCCAATTGGCTTGTGCGTAAATAATTTTGTTTGGCGGCTCACAATCAGGCATTGTCGCAGGTTTTGGCCCAACGGTTCAAGATGGGGCATGTAGGCAGGTGGGCGGTAAGAATTTCGACATTCCGTTTTCAGGTGCATCACTTTAAGACGATGGGTAATCGAGTGGCCTAGGCCCTACCTCGGATGGTTTCTGAAGGAAACGAATATGGGGAATCTAAAGAATGTACTAAGCGACATTTTTGTGTGGGTTAAGTGTTGGGGAGGTTCCGTGATTGTTTGGAGACCTCCAGTAAGGAAGCAGTTGCTTAAAACGGGAGAGGTTCCGAGGTGGTCTACTAAGAAGGGGATTCTTTGCTTTCATACTTTTTATGGTAACAAAGACAAGTTGTGCCTTCCCCAGGATTTAGTTCCTGACATATCCAGTATTTCTTAAGTCTTTGTGTGGGGGAATTTGTGGCTACAAAAGATTATGACTGGTAACCAACTCTCGGAACACACACCCTACACCTAGCATCCCAAGGAGCCTCGGAAAAAGGATGGTCTCAAACGTAAATCAAAGGTTATAAAAATGTACAAACAAAAATGGACCAACGAATACATCAAATTAGCAACCTCGAATGTCAGAGGAATTTCTCAGAAAGAGATGGAACTAGCAAATTAGGTATGATTATCAATGCTGTAGGAATCACAGAAATGAAAACGAAAATGAGAGGCAATAAATACGCAGGCGATTACATTATGTTCTGTAACGCAGTCGAACAAAACGAACGAAAATTACTCCTGCATGTGAAATAGGAAAGAGAGATTAAAAACTGCAAAAAAATACTCACAGTAAAATTGAAACTGAGAAGAGGTAACGGCACAAATATATGTGAATATGCACCAGTAGACGGAAGAAAAGGATGAATCGAAAATATTATAATGAGAAATACAGAAAACTCTGAATAAATATAGTGTTACTGATCAGATTGTTATGATGGGTGATTTCAATACCAGAATAGGAAGTATATAAATAACGAATACTATAGAAACTTTGGAGAGGCAGAATGTAATTAAAATGAAAAATACGAAGAGATTTTGCCGCTTACAGTATTCTAAAAGTAACTCACTTTTTAAGGAAAGAGATATACACTCCTGGAAATTGAAATAAGAACACCGTGAATTCATTGTCCCAGCAAGGGGAAACTTTATTGACACATTCCTGAGATCAGATACATCACATGATCACACTGACAGAACCACAGGCACATAGACACAGGCAACAGAGCATGCACAATGTCGGCACTAGTACAGTGTATATCCACCTTTCGCAGCAATGCAGGCTGCTATTCTCCCATGGAGACGATCGTAGAGATGCTGGATGTAGTCCTGTGGAACGGCTTGCCATGCCATTTCCACCTGGCGCCTCAGTTGGACCAGCGTTCGTGCTGGACGTGCAGACCGCGTGAGACGACGCTTCATCCAGTCCCAAACATGCTCAATGGGGGACAGATCCGGAGATCTTGCTGGCCAGGGTAGTTGACTTACACCTTCTAGAGCACGTTGGGTGGCACGGGATACATGCGGACGTGCATTGTCCTGTTGGAACAGCAAGTTCCCTTGCCGGTCTAGGAATGGTAGAACGATGGGTTCGATGACGGTTTGGATGTACCGTGCACTATTCAGTGTCCCCTCGACGATCACCAGTGGTGTACGGCCAGTGTAGGAGATCGCTCCCCACACCATGATGCCGGGTGTTGGCCCTGTGTGCCTCGGTCGTATGCAGTCCTGATTGTGGCGCTCACCTGCACGGCGCCAAACACGCATACGACCATCATTGGCACCAAGGCAGAAGCGACTCTCATCGCTGAAGACGACACGTCTCCATTCGTCCCTCCATTCACGCCTGTCGCGACACCACTGGAGGCGGGCTGCACGATGTTGGGGCGTGAGCGGAAGACGGCCTAACGGTGTGTGGGACCGTAGCCCAGCTTCATGGAGACGGTTGCGAATGGTCCTCGCCGATACCCCAGGAGCAACAGTGTCCCTAATTTGCTGGGAAGTGGCGGTGCGGTCCCCTACGGCACTGCGTAGGATCCTACGGTCTTGGCGTGCATCCGTGCGTCGCTGCGGTCCGGTCCCAGGTCGACGGGCACGTGCACCTTCCGCCGACCACTGGCGACATCATCGATGTACTGTGGAGACCTCACGCCCCACGTGTTGAGCAATTCGGCGGTACGTCCACCCGGCCTCCCGCATGCCCACTATACGCCCTCGCTCAAAGTCCGTCAACTGCACATACGGTTCACGTCCACGCTGTCGCGGCATGCTACCAGTGTTAAAGACTGCGATGGAGCTCCGTATGCCACGGCAAACTGGCTGACACTGACGGCGGCGGTGCACAAATGCTGCGCAGCTAGCGCCATTCGACGGCCAACACCGCGGTTCCTGGTGTGTCCGCTGTGCCGTGCGTGTGATCATTGCTTGTACAGCCCTCTCGCAGTGTCCGGAGCAAGTATGGTGGGTCTGACACACTGGTGTCAATGTGTTTTTTTTTTTTCATTTCCAGGAGTGTACATACATATACAGGGCTATTACAAATGATTGAAGCGATTTTATAAATTCACTGTAGCTCCATTCATTGACATATGGTCACGACACGCTACAGATACGTAGAAAAACTCATGAAGTTTTGTTCGGCTGAAGACGCACTTCAGGTTTCTGCTGCCAGAGCGCTCGAGAGCGCAGTGAGACAAAATGGCGACAGGAGCCGAGAAAGCGCATGTCGTGCTTGAAATGCACTCACATCAGTCAGTCATAACAGTGCAACGACACTTCAGGACGAAGTTCAACAAAGATCCACCAACTGCTAACTCCATTCGGCGATGGTATGCGCAGTTTAAAGCTTCTGGATGCCTCTGTAAGGGGAAATCAACGGGTCGGCCTGCAGTGAGCGAAGAAACGGTTGAACGCGTGCGGGCAAGTTTCACGCGTAGCCCGCGGAAGTCGACGAATAAAGCAAGCAGGGAGCTAAACGTACCATAGCCGACGGTTTGTAAAATCTTACGGAAAAGGCTATAGCAGAAGCCTTATCGTTTACAATTGCTACAAGCCCTGACACCCGATGACAAAGTCAAACGCTTTGAATTTTCGGCGCGGTTGCAACAGCTCATGGAAGAGGATGCGTTCAGTGCGAAACTTGTTTTCAGTGATGAAACAACATTTTTTCTTCATGGTGAAGTAAACAGACACAATGTGCGAATCTGGGCGGTAGAGAATCCTCACGCATTCGTGCAGCAAATTCGCAATTCACCAAATGTTAACGTGCTTTGTGCAATCCCACGGTTTAAAGTTTATGGCCCCTTTTTCTTCTGCGTAAAAAACGTTACAGGACACGTGTATCTGGACATGCTGGAAAATTGGCTCATGCCACAACTGGAGACCGACAGCGCCGACTTCATCCTTCAACAGGATGGTGCTCCACCGCACTTCCATCATGATGTTCGGCATTTCTTAAACAGGAGATTGGAAAACCGATGGATCGGTCGTGGTGGAGATCATGATCAGCAATTCATGTCATGGCCTCCACGCTCTGCCGACTTAACCCCATGCGATTTCTTTCATTGGGGTTATGTGAAAGATTCAGTGTTTAAACCTTTTCTACCAAGAAACGTGCCAGAACTGCGAGCTCACATCAACGATGCTTTCGAACTTATTGATGGGGACATGCTGCGCCGATTGTGGGAGGAACTTGATTATCGGCTTGATGTCTGCCGAATCACTAAAGGGGCACGTATCGAACATTTGTGAATGCCTAAAAAACTTTTTGAGTTTTTGTATTTGTGTACAAAGCATTGTGAAAATATCTCAGATAATAAAGTTATTGTAGAGCTGTGAAATCGCTTCAATCATTTGTAATAACCCTGTACTTGGGCCAGTAGATCGATAATTGATTCCGTTTTAGTAAATGATAAGCTAGCGGGTGAAGTAAGATGTACAAGAGTTGATAAAGAACAAGATATAGTATCAGATCATTTTCTAATTATCTTCAGAACAGATCTTATTGCGAAATGGAAGAAAATGTCAAAAGAAATAAGAAACCAGTAAGATCAAAGCGTTTATAAAGTAAACTTGCTTGAAGAGGACAGCATCTTCCCCAAAGTAGATTAAATAAATAGCAAAATCTAAAAATGTGATGTATATAGTAGCAGGAGAAGCTCCTGGTGAAAATAAAAAAATAAGAAAGAGAAAGGACTTTAAAATCTGGATGAGGGTACAGGTAAAGCTGTTAAAGGGAAACAGGATTCATATATAAAATACTCAAACAACTCCGTAGCTGTAAATAAGCGATCCTATAAGGAGAGAAGAAATATTGCTAGGTATGTAGAAGAAAAGCATACCAAAAACATAGGGACAGATTTATTGCTAATATCGAGAATGATGTCCACGGGAGACGAAAAATGGCCTATAATGTCTTACAAACTTTAAACACAACAGAAAGAAAGAAGAGAAAGTAAACAACACAGGAGAAGAACAATAGGTAAATTATTATAAAAGGTTATGGTATAATGATACAGTACACGAAAGTAACATTGAAACAATAGATGAGAAAGGATTAGATAAAATATAATCTGACGAAGTAACATCTGCCTTAACATCACTTAAGAACAACAAACCGACAGGAAGAGATGGTATTAATGCTGAACTGCTACAATATGGAGGAATGATGTTCCATCTGTTACTACTAAAACTTTTAAATGACTGTCGGAAGAGTAAGAATATCCCCAAAGACTGGAAGATTGCTAGTGTGACAAAACTTTGGAAGACAATATAGAATCGCGGAAATTCGAAACTTCTAATGAAGGCGATAAAAAGTTTATATCAAAAGACTATCACACTTGAATTCAAAGCAGGAAGACCTAATGACATATCAACTAACAAAAGAATATTACAAGGGTGCTGTATCTCCGCAATTTTGTTTAACATTTACAGAAATGAAGTAATTCATGTGTGGAAGTCTTTTAAATAACTTGCTATATGCTGATAATGCAGTAATCCTAGCAGGAGATTACCTTCAAAAAGGAATTTACTTATTGACACAAATAATTGCGACATTTGACGTGGAGACCTCAACAGAAAAATCCAAGACATTGGTCTTCATGGCAAAAGAACATATTAGAATCAAAATACTCGTACATAAGAAGATTTTAGAGAAGGTAAACCACTTCAGTTATGTAGAATGTGAGGTGACGTATGGACAGCAGAGTCATAGAAATTAAGCTAGGTAGATTCAGCTGGATATGCGGAACAACTAACAGAAAATTTAAAAACAAAACTAGCATAGAGACTCAAAGTCTGCCAAGCAGTTACAGACCTTGCATTGCTTTATGGAAGCAAAACCTAGTTGATTATCAAAAACCAAGCAAGACGTATTTAGGGACAATAAATGAAATTCCTGCATTGCGTTGAAAAATGAAATGAAATGTCGTGTGGCTAGGGCCTCCCGTCGGGTAAACCGTTCGCCTGGTGCAGGTCTTTCGAGTTGACGCCATGTCGGCGACCTACGCGTCGATGGGGATGAAATGATGATTATTAAGACAACACCTAGTCCCTGAGCGGAGAAAATCTCATACCCAGCCGGGAATCGAACCCGGGACCTTAGGATTGACATTCCGTCACGCTGACCACTCAGCTACCGGGGACGGACTGCATTGCGTTAAAGGTCACACATAGAAGAAAGACTAAGAAATCAATATATTAGAGGAGAAGTAAGAAATTTTAGTTTAAATAAAAAACTTTAGATTACAGAAGAAAATGGAATGAAGACCTAGAACGAATGTAGAATAACAGAATCCCTTTAAAGGCTATAAATTTTAGCTGCCAAGGAAGAAGAGGTAGAGGAAGATCCTGGTAACGACGGGTACTGTAAGAGGTAATTTCGCCTAATACTTGAAGAGAAGAAGCAGAAGATAAATCATGAAGATGGAGCAACACCTAACCTGGCCTAATACTTGAAGAGAAGAAGCAGAAGATAAATCATGAAGATGGAGCAACACCTAACCTGGCCTACCCTAAATGTGGATGCCCAGAAGTTAGTAGGACAGTGTCAAGAATGTCAGATCACGCGTAAAGGGTAACAGGTTTCAACTTGGGTAAAAACCATACAGATAAACTTTTTGTCAGTTATCTAAGGCCCCTACCACGCACCAGGCATTGGAATATGTATCTTTTCGTGGTGGTTGACACAGTTTTTACGTTTGTCTGGCTAATGTGGAGCAAATTGGGAACCTCAGGAACTACGACTGAGCATCCGACTAGTATATTTGCTATGTTTGGGCCACCCAGGACATTAGTGAGTGACGATCCACAGGTGTTTGTATCACGAATTCAAGAGATTCTGTTTTAGTAGTGGGATATCTCATGTCACCGCACCCCCTGCTACCATCAGCTATCCTTTGCAGAGAAGATGAACTGAAATTTGAAGCTGGTTCTTATCAGCTTTCACTCTCAGTCACAAACCATGTGGGATCAGTCAACTGGTTAGTTAAATTTTGCACAACACACTGTTGTTCATAAGGCACATGAGACGACTCCTGCCAGGTTGACTTTTATTTACACAGTAAATTCACCTCACAGTAACTTACATGCATGGGGAGCAATGATTTGCTCCCAGAGGATAGTAACCCTGAAGTAACAAAGAAAAATTGGGAGTCCACTAAGAAAAACATCCAAGTGGCACATAGGAGGCAGGCCGTTCGCTATAATCACGAGAAGCGTCCTGTCTCGTGGGCAGTGGGTAGCACAGTGTATTTAAAGAATTTCTTAGAACAAAGTAAGGTGCTCAAAAGGTCAGTGCAAAAATACTCCAGAGGTTAGTAGGCCCTGTCTGTGTTTAACACAGATTTTCCTTGCAAGTGGAATGCCATAATTTACAGGAATTGTTGTATATGGATCTGTTATTTCTAATAATATACATTAGCAATTAGTTGTTACAGGAACTGCTGTGACCTCCTCCACCAGACATCATGGCGCCTAGAGTATCAGCAACCGAACTGACAGCCTGCAGCCGCGGTTTGCCCGCCACGCAGGCACACCAAAGCACTACACAACCGTCAGGCAATATTGATGAACGGCCACAGCAACAACCACAACAACAACACCACAGCAAAGACACCAGCGGCCACCAGGGGCCACTACCAGCCCACATAAACATAAGGAAGAAGTCGCTGCAGATCCCGGAACAATTTTCACACGTCAAACCACGTAATGGAAAATAGTTCCGAGGTACTCATCCGCCGAAGCGCTATAAAGGCCGGCGCTCGGCCACACATCAGAGTTCATCGACCGCCAGCAGACGTGGATAGCTGCTGCCCCGGCAGCTTCTCGCTGATCTCTGGATTACGCTTGGTATATCGGAGAAGTCTCTGGAGAAGGCTACTAGGAAATTACTTCAGTAGTTTTCTATATTATTCTTGTATGTACTTGTGATTCGAAGACGGATCACTGTTTTGTGTTGGTGTTATACTTGGAGAATTGTTTTGGTTAGTTGAACAGTCCAATAAATTGTTTTCGGACTTTGATCGTTAGTTTCTTCTGCTTACGCAGACATATCAGGAACATCCCTAATTTTCTCAATAAGGTCACAAGTAGTTTTCACTGAGAACTATTGATAGAACATATAGTTTTTGCCTAATATCTCATTCAATTTATCACAGTGTCTGTAAGCAGGATTTCCTATGTAGTTAATAACGTGTCTCATTGGGACAATGAGTTCATTATTTGTAGGTTGGGCCCATAAACGAAGGGGACATGGATTCATTACTACAAGACTTAAAGACATTGTACTAAATAAGAAAGAAGTCACCCATAGCGTTTTCAAATTGTTAACTATGGCCATAGACACATTTTGAAATACCTTTACTCACAAAAAATTCCTTAACTTTTACAGTACACACATCTACATTTCAAATTACCAAGTTATTCTCTTTGTCAGCTTTCAAAATCAGCACCTCTCGCTCTATCAATTTTAAATTAATGTTACACACAAATTCTTCATTGTTATTTGTCTTACAATTTTTATTTTCTTAACATTAGATGATTGGTTATGCTAATTTGCTGGTAAGGATGTCTTGTTACGTGTTGGTAACTTTACAGAAATTGAAGACTTTTTCAGTATCTACTAACATCAGTTTCATGTCTTTAAATCACAACTTTCTATCAGCAACATACTTATTACTGTTTTGCAGTAACCCTAACTCTTCATTACTGAAGACAATGATTGTTTTATTAACTATTCTGTCATAAAATAAATGGCCACTGTGGGTATATTCCATCTTACGTAGCTTATGCTGTCTTAAGTTTGATTATCACATTTTCTTTTCATGCATATTAAGTACAGTGTGCACCTTCATGTCTACCATATTATTAACATAATGCACTATTGTATAAAACTGCTGGGGAGTGTAGTGGGACGCGAAATTGAAGCGTCACCCATCCACTAGTGTCAGCCCAGTTTGCAGGTGAATATAAGTTTAATTTAGTGGTTTGTTTATGTATTTTTGTAATCTTTGTAATTGTTGTGAATTATCTAAAGTTTTGTATTTATTTATTATGTTTCATGTACGGAGAGGGCGGCGCAACGAACGGAGACAGAATCTTCACTGCCGGGGCCAGAGAGAAAATTGCTGACCACTATACGTCGCGGGTCGACAGCCAGAGAGCAACAGAAGATCCTGAAACCGAGCTGTTGTGTCGTGCTTCTAAAAACTGAAAAAATAAGAATTTGTAATGTTTGTACAACAATGACGTCATAGAAAGTTAATCATGTTGTAAATGTTCAGTCCTATCTAGTCAAGGCTCAGGTTCACGTCTATATGTAGGAAGATAATAAACTAGTGGATGCTACTAAAGTTTAAATACGTGTTCCGAGAATTTATTTATGAAGAATTATCATAATGAATTACGAATTTATTGACAAGATTATTAATTTTGACAAAGGTCGTCGCGAGTTTGAGTCTTTAAAGTTTATTCAATGAGGTTATAATATTTATTAAAGCAGATAACTTGCATTAATATAATTTCCTAGAAGAAACAAACGACATCTAAATTGAAAAAGTTTGCGCAAATCTATTGGACTCAGTGTTGTAATTCTGCGCATACGACTCGAATGATGATGTTTTAACTACAGTTTCGTTCAAGAACCGTTCAAAGACAATTTTAAAAGAATTTAAATAATTTTGAAGTGTGTTGTAACTGACGTAGGTGACGAAGTCTGCACATGGTCATGTGTCAAAATAAAATCATTTATACAAAACTTACGTCGTTACACTACACCGTGGCGACGTTAAAAACAGGACTTGTGTGCAACTAAGGCACACAGGTACGAAACAATTAAAACATCAAGAGTCCTTCGGAAGTCAACGAGAGTCTTCGTGGAGCCTTCACCAGCCAGCGGCGACTTCGCGGGTGTGGGCATCTGACGGAGCGCAGCCAAGCAGTACGGTCACGCAGTTATTCCACGAGAAGGCGCATCTATTGGGCAACAGCTGATCGCTGCAAACCACGACAACCTTTTTCTCCCTAAACTAACAGGCCCAGTACGTCAGCTGGGGGGCGTTCCTCCAGCTGGTATTAGAGGGGTTGCTGAGGGCTTCGCCTGTCTATGGTGGGGCAGGGCGTGGCTACAGCCAGTGACGTCTCCGGTGTTCGACTCAGCGTCCTGCCGGTTGCGGAAGCGGAATCGCAGCATCTCAGCGGCTGCATCGACGGCTGTTACTTCTGCAGCCCATAGCAGCACACTGATCGCCGAGAACTACAAACTACAATATTAGTGTCCGGTGAGTCTGTTTTAAGTTGGAAGTGGAGTGTTGTGCATAGGGAGTGTGCTTTTAATAGGATTGTTGATTACAAGTCTGCGAGGGCAATTAGTTAATATCTTACAATAATGTCGGGAAGTGAAATGACGGACGAAGAGCAATCTGTGTCCGATAGGAGCATGAGATCCCTTTTTAGGGCGATAGCTAGATTAAAACAATCTAACGAAGAATCTACTGCTAGATTAAAAGAGGAACTAAAACAGGAATTAAAACAGTCTAACGAAGAATCTACTGCTAGATTAAAACAGGAATTAAAACAGTCTAACGAAGAATCTACAGCTAGATTAAAAGAGGAACTTAAAGGGGAGCTAACAAAATCGACAGACAGGTTACAGGAACATCTTAATGAAACCAGTCGAGAATTAAGTGATAAAATAGAGGCTTCTAAAGTTGAAATGCAGGAGAAACTAGTAGGACTTAATAATAAGATTGCTGATAATTGTAAAAGTTTAGAAGAACATATCCAGGACTCGCGCGAGGAAAAAGCTCGCATGCGAAATGATATTACTGACTTAACCAAGAGACTAGATAATGTCAATGTCTTAGTTTACTTCAGGAAGACAATCAGATAAGTGAGAATATAACTTATAAACCCGTTATTAAAGGTTTTATTAAAGATACCGAAGTAAATATTATAATCGATTCGGGTAGCGAAGTAAGTATTTTATCTAAAGAATTATTTCAACTTAAAAGAAAATATTGGAATTTCCCAACCTTACCTGTAACTGGGGTGAAAATTATAGGAGTTACTGGTGAAAGAAGTCAAAATATTACTGAGGAAGTTTATTTAACTTTTGAAATTTCTAAACAATTAATTGCTCAGTCTGTACTTGTCGTAGCCAACTTAAATGTGGCCATAATTTTAGGTATAGATTGGCTGTGTAAATATAAAGCTATATTAGATTTTAAAGACTCTTCCTTAACCACCCATAAGGAGGCATGTGCTTTTAAAGTGAGGTTTTCTAATAATCAAGTACCTGAAAATTGCTACGAATCCTTACAGATTAAGTACACACGGACCATGAACTATTAACAGATTCTAGTGATCTTGAATATGAAGTATACCAATGTGAGGCTAGTAATAGTATCGAAACCGAAGTGAAAGAAAAATGTTATTCTACGAATTGTCTATCCGAACAAGAAAAGGAAGAGTTGGAATCTTTATTGTTAGAATTTAGAGCTGTCTTCTCAGATGACCCGGGGAGAATCAAAGATTACGTTTGTAAACTTAAGATTAAAGATCAAAAACAATTGTACTGGAATAGGATCAGGTTTCTTAAATTCAAAGAACCGGCTAGTAGCGATATAAGTAAGATGCTAGAACAAAATATTATCGAACGATTATGTAGTGCTTTTAACAGTTCTTTGCGTGTAGTTAAGAAAGCTACTGGTGGGGTACGACTGGTTCTGGATGCTCGTGAATTAAACAAAATTATAGAGATGGAAAGAGACAGACCTATTCCTATGGAGGACGTACTTCTTAAGGTTGCTGGTTCTCGTTATACGAGTACAATGGATTTAGCTGCTGGCTACCATCAAGTAATATTACACCCGGATTCACGGCAATATACGGCTTTTATTTTTGAAGGCAGATCATATCAGTTCCAAGTTTGACCTTTTGGACTTAATATATCAGTGTCAACTTTCATTAGGGCATTAGATTCTGCTTTGGGTCAGCAATTATTACAAAAGATTATTTTATATGTAGATGATATTTTGGTAGCCACTAAAACGTGGGAAGAACACATAACGATATTACGGGAATTGTTTGACCGTTTAATTGACAGAGGAATTACTTTAAAATTATCTAAGTCTTACTTCGGAAAGGAGGAAGTGAGATTTTTGGGGCATATAGCGGACAGTAAAGGTATTAGGCCAGACCCAGCACGTATTGAAGCTATTGCTCGATGCACGAGTCCTAGAAATCGGAAACAACTGAAATCATTCTTAGGAATGGTAGGATTTCTGAGAAGATTTCTTCCAGGGCAGTATATTATTAACCCGAAATTACTGGATTTATTAAAAGAGAAATCAGTATGGCTCTGGGGAAAAGAGGATGAGGAAGTTTTTAATAAGATAATAGGAGCGTTAACAGAAGCCAAAATGTTATACCATCCAGATTTCAATCAGGACTTTTGTATGTGTACGGATGCCTCTGATTATGGTGTGTCTTGCGTAATATTCCAAGGTGATCTGACCAACGAAAAATTATATCAGTCTATTGGATTCGCTAGTAGAACTTTAAATAAACATGAAAGAAATTATTTTGTAACCGAGAAGGAAGCTCTCGCAGTGGTATGGGGTTTTCAAAGATTTAGAGGATTATTAATTGGAAGAAAAACAATTGTGTCTACTGCTTATCAGGCTTTAACCTTTTTGAACAATTGTCGGTTACTTCACCGTAGATTATTACGTTGGGTATTATGCTTGCAAGAATTTCAGTACGAAATTAGGTATATAAAAGGATCTCAAAATGTAGTTTCGGGCACTTTGTCGAGACTTCCAGTAGGAGTGGAGAATATTAACATTGCAGAAGAACCAGGAACAAATTACTATGTTTATTTCCTTTTAACTCAGGAGAACGAACGTAAGGTTAAACGGATAGTAATTGCTATTAGATGCAATCAAAGAAATGACGATCAATATAGGGAACTTATACAAAACCTTAATAATGGGGACGAGACAATGAACACCCGGGGTGTGTGGTTATATTTCAACGACTTGTATTGGAAAGCAGAGAGGGAACACCAGAGATGGAAAATCTGCATTCCGAAAACTGTTGTGTACGAATTAATTTCTTATATTCATGAAGGTTACGGGCATTTTGGAATTCATAAATGTATTAAACATCTAATGAAGTACTATTATTTCAAAAATATGTCCCGTATTGTGAGAAGTATTACTAGGACTTGTGAAACCTGTCAAAAGGTTAAAGTTAATAACAAATCCAAGCGTTATAAATTATATGCTGTAATTCCTCGAGGTCTGTGGGATCTACTGTCATTAGATTTCTTCGGCCCTCTGCCTCGTAATTCAGGAGGATTTACTTATGTGTTTGTTGTAATGGAATGTTGGTCCAAACATGTGAAGCTATTTACTTTGAAACGAACGAATACAGCAAGCGTTATACGCTGTCTTACTCGAAATTACTTTGTTAACTGGGGCATTCCTAAACGACTTATGTCTGACAATGGTAATGCCTTTATTAGTCAAAAGTTTCAAGATATGATAAAACAATATGAAATCAAACATATCTTAATTTCGAAATATCACCCTCAAAGTAATTTAGTAGAAAGAGTCATGAAAGAATTAGAACGATTATGTAGAACTCATTGTGCATATAAACATACTCGGTGGGCCAAACTAATGCCTGAATTCGAAAAGATATTAAATGAATTGCCTCATCTAACGATGGGATTATCACCTATAAAAATTTTAGGCAAACGAATTATAGGTGATCCTTTACTAGCTGCTCTACCTTGGCCACCAGTAAATGAAATCTAACAATGCATTCCAAACGAAAAAATTTGAGAACAGATTGTTAAAAATTCTGAACGGAGAATTAAAGGTTATAATCAACATGCTATAGAACCCTCATTTCAGGTAGGAGATCTTGTATTAGTACGATCTCATCCTAAAAGTTCGAAGATCAATAAGGAATGTAGAAAATTCTTCTTTATCTTTGAAGGTCCATATGTTGTACATAAGATTGTACATCCCAAAGCGTTACTTCTTATGGAACCTTCATCAGATGTTATTAAAGGATTATATAGTGTCGATCAAATTAAACCCTTCATTCCTAAATAAGTTAATATTTAGCATATGTTACATATGGACGAACGTTCATAGTTTATTCATGTGAAGTTTTCGTGATAGTTACGTGTTATTTTAAAGAAATGACAGGAAGTTTAAACAAGTGTTCAACAATAATCTACCGGTACTTCAAAAAAGGGAAAGATAACTAAAAGAGGATTTACATGGAAGAAAGTTTTGTTATTAGGTCAGAAGGAATTTTGTGTATTTTATATTTACTCGGATAGTAGGAACCAAAGGGGATGGTTAATAATTTTAGGGACCATGGGCGTTCAGAGCTATATGGCTCACGAGAACATAGCAGAGTGCCTTTAATAGAGATTTGTAATAGTGTTAATATAGAACACACCAAATGGGGCTTTCTCGCTTGTTTCTCCTAAATAAATTGCCATTACCCAACGAAGTGTCCAAAGGTAAAGAAAGCCATGCCGAGATTCTAAAGAAAGTTTTGCTTGAGTTCTTCCTGACCTCAGGCATAAATAAAGCGTTAGGGAAAAGTACGACGCAAAGTAAATACTACTATTAGCTATTGTGAGAAACTTATTAGTAATATACATTTTGGAAAGAATAACTCTAGTAAATAAATAAAACTGAAACTAAACGATCACAATTTGAACGCTCTGTCCTAATGTAACAACGTTAACGAATGTACTAAATTATTATTTACTAGCAACTATTAAATGAAAAGGAGTAATCTCCATATATTCGGTTGTGAATTACAATAATAGCACAATTAAAAGTAAATGACAAATAGTCACAACAATATTGTCATAAAAGGATTGAATCTATCTAAGAGCAATGACTTTAGATTACGGAAAATGTGAGAAAAATGTACAATATTAACAGTTAAATATTATATATAGAAGAAGTTTTATTTTCGGTTAAAACCTGACAAACTGAGCTTGTGGGTGGGGTATATAGTGGGACGCGAAATTGAAGCGTCACCCATCCACTAGTGTCAGCCCAGTTTGCAGGTGAATATAAGTTTAATTTAGTGGTTTGTTTATGTATTTTTGTAATCTTTGTAATTGTTGTGAATTATCTAAAGTTTTGTATTTATTTATTATGTTTCATGTACGGAGAGGGCGGCGCAACGAACGGAGACAGAATCTTCACTGCCGGGGCCAGAGAGAAAATTGCTGACCACTATACGTCGCTGGTCGACAGCCAGAGAGCAACAGAAAATCCTGAAACCGAGCTGTTGTGTCGTGCTTCTAAAAACTGAAAAAATAAGAATTTGTAATGTTTGTACAACAATGACGTCATAGAAAGTTAATCATGTTGTAAATGTTCAGTCCTATCTAGTCAAGGCTCAGGTTCACGTCTATATGTAGGAAGATAATAAACTAATGGATGCTACTAAAGTTTAAATACGTGTTCCGAGAATTTATTTATGAAGAATTATCTTAATGAATTACGAATTTATTGACAAGATTATTAATTTTGACAAAGGTCGTCACGAGTTTGAGTCTTTAAAGTTTATTCAATGAGGTTATAATATTTATTAAAGCAGATAACTTGCATTAATATAATTTCCTAGAAGAAACAAACGACAACTAAATTGAAAAACTTTGAGCAAACTAATTGGACTGAGTGACGTAATTCTGCGCATACGACTCGAATAATGATGTTTTAACTACAGTTTCGTTCAAGAACCATTCAGAGACAATTTAAAAAGAATTTAAATAATTTTGAAGTGTGTTGTAACTGACGTAGGTGACGAAGTCTGCACATGGTCATATGTAAAAAGAAAATCATTTATACAAAACTTACGTCGTTACACTACAGGAGCCAGTAATTTATTAAGTTGTAGGTGATTCAAATAGACCTGTTTTAAAGGAAATCATCTGTCTGGTATAAATACCTAAGCTCTAGTTTCATTTACAGTCTTTCTCAATGCAACTTTTGTTGAAGTTGACAGCTATTGTTATTTTCGTTAGATTGATCTTATTAGCAATATATCTACAGTACTGCCCCATTACCTGGTGGGGTATGTCAAATTTGTGTATGTCCATCCCTGTAATAGACAAAACATACCATCCGAATTCTTGACACATTCCGTGGAACAGTCGACCCACTGCAGAAATAAAGTATGTGTGAAACACTGTGATGGCTGTAGCTACGCAATATGACAAGAAAATCAGGAACATACCGAGCACAGACATTCATTTGTATCTTCAAACACTTGATATTCAAAAAACATTTGAAAGCTAAGAAAATGCTGTAATAGGTGTCGACCAGAATCCTAATGTTTTACACTTCATGGACAAAGGAGGTACAATGTACGTCTTACAAGATTTGTAAATTTATATCCACTCACATAATGAACCTCTGAACCTGCTGAACGAACACTGAGTCCAAGAACAAATTGTTCTTTGACTGTTTTTGTAATTATTTATGCACTTCGATTTTGACTGTTTACCTTTGATAGTTTTGCACTTCTGTGACATGTATACTTTACATACTGTAATCCTGATGTTTTAGCCTACCATTCTGAATTTTCACAATTCACCTTTTCTTGCTTATTTTTCCCCAGCTCCCTTTTGATGCTTCATCCCACGCAACATGTAAGATTTCTTGTTTATCCTTTCTAGATTGTTCCTTTTCCACATCAATAATCACACAGCATGATACGTTATTACCAAATCAGACAACATGATTCGTCATTGCCAATACATCGTGTATGCTCCTCTATTTTCCTCCCTAAAATTGTTATTTACGAAACTCTTTAAGTAATACAATTGTGGCAACACTCCTACCTGTTTCACTTTAGTTATAAGTGTCCTTCTAACAGTATACTTAGATGCAGTAGTCATGCATATTGAGCTTAAGAATTAATCCTTGAATGTTTATTACACTCAAGTTGGTTCTGACATCTTTATATCTTGCTAAGACTTCTGCTGACTACATGTGGACATGTATCTCTACATACATGAATATTTATTTTACATACAATAGTTGATACTTGACTGTTAACATAATCTTTTTGTGCCACATTCCGGCTTTGAGCTTTAATTTCATGTACTTCCTGTAGAGTTGACATAGGTATTTGCTTCTAATACCTTCCTGATTTTGCCATATTATATCATGTATGGTTAACATTCTTCGACATGCCCCTCTCTCCCCCCCTCCCCACTTCTGAGTTTGATTCCTTGCTGTGTTGCCTTAGTGTTTGCTACACCCCATTGTTGGTATTTTGTGTCTGAGACTCGTTACAGGGGTCTGATATGTAATAAAGGTGTAAAATTTTACACCACTGCACCATTACTTGATGGCATTAGTTGTATTAGTCTGTTTCCTTACCTCTACTCTCTATATTTTCGATGTTCTGCGACATAGATACGTGCCTTTAATATATTCCCTGATGGTGTCATACCATAATTTTATTTCATGATATATGACTTTCATTTGGTCCACCTTGACTGGAATTACCCAGTGTTGTATTGTATACATTTCTTTGTATATCATGACATACTTATAAGTCTGTATCAGATACTTCCACTCATTTTTGGGTACATACGACATTTAGTCTGCCTTTTTTGATGTTTCCTACCTTAATGTTTTGTGTTTACTGCGTGACATGTAGGGATATATTCATGTGTATTACAGATATTATACGAAATAGGCAATTGTTTGTAGTATATTTTCTGCATATGATCCACCATAATGGTTTTATGTTCATTAGTTGGATATGGATACATTCATGTTTTCAGTATGTACAGCTCATCTTGTGATTATTATTTGATGTGTTTGTTAAATAGTTCTAGGGATGTTGGGACAGAATTTTTTTGTCTGTCTAGTTATTTGACACATTTTTTAATACATATGACATAATTGTTTGCTCTCATTACCGTGTTATGTTTCCTAGCTCAACATATTGTATTTACTACTCAACATGTAGATATGCATTTACATTTTAGTTTTGATCACTTCGCCTATATCAGATTTTCTGATAACAGTTGACACTATTCTCTATTTTGTTCTTTGCAAGGACTACTTGTCATGTAGATGCGCTTTTCATTGCTTTCTGATTTCATTGAATATACCCTTTCTTATATCTACCACTCTCTACAGATAGTCTGTACACTTTTGTAGGCTTCAATCAGGAATAGCAGTCTATTATATCATCTAACTACCCATGCATTATATGACACACAACGTTTTATATGGCATGAATGTAGGCATTCCCAACCACATAATAATTATGAATTTCAACTGGGTAATGTAACATATATGTATTAGTATCTCAGTTAATATTCAAAATTATATGGTTAGGAGTTCCTATATTAATGCCACATAAAACGTTGCCCATCATTCTTAGCAATAAAGAATGCAGTTATAATATTTACATCCATCAGCCAAATAAGCATTTTATCCACAACATTCCTATATTAGGGAATCCTAACGAACTTCTTCTTCGTCCCTACATCCTGCTCCAACTAAATGTTGCCTATAAACCCATTATTCCTATTCTTATTGTTTTTTCTCTATCAGTATCTGTCATGGTTGATTTTAAGGTAAATTTTACAGGTAATACCGTATCATGCAAAGTAAGCAACATATCCTGAGAGGGCAAGGCAACAACCACTGGGAACTCAATAGCAAAAATAATATTAGGTATTTGATTATTCAAAGATGGTCCTAGTTTCCATCATAAATGAAAATAACATAATTGATTTATCTCCTACGTAGCAGTATCTTTTCCTTAATTTGGGACCATTTACCAAAGAACCTTTCCTATAAGAGCGAGAATTTGTGTTCGCTAATGAAGTGGCTAATGAAGAGCCTGTAACTAAACTTGTATACTGTTGCCGCTGTTTGAAGCTTTCCGCCTCCCATATTGCATCTAATCTGACTTTATGTGGTTTATTTAGACTCTGTTCTCTCTCGCCGACACTTTCAGGTCAAGGGTGACTTGGGTCAATTGCAGTTGAAAGGTGCGTGTTCTGGGGTCGTATTCACTTTTGCAATTTAGCTTTGACTTTGCCGCTTCGACCTATTTATGGGTGTACTCAGTAGAACGGATTTATCAGTTTTTTCTATTACTGTTAGCTTGTTTATGGTCCTGCAGTTTAGAGATAATGTTTTATTTTAAATTACATATACATCTGAAGATGGGGCTGGTCCCTGAAACCTGATGGTGTGAAGACTCCAGTCAATAAATAATTGTGCAACTATAGAGGATGTTTTAATCATCAGTCGTGGTGGTTACCTATGTCACAATTCTGTACGTGGTATAACGTTTAGTAAACAAGGATTTCTCTTGCACACTGTAGTAAAGTAAAGACCATACGGTTGGCCACAACCAGCAGCCCTTAGTGTGCTCTCCCTGTCTTTCTCTCCAACACGTTAGCTGTCTCTGATTTGATTCCTCCCGGATATAATACTATTATTTAGTGCTGGGTTACATGTATGTTTGTAGATGTTCACGACTGTAACCACGTTTCGCGAAATTTTTCGGTTTTATACTGTACGTCATATTTTGGAAATAGTGAACTAATCTTTCGGCCTACATAGCAGAGGAAATCGTCTTTGTTGCTTATTTATTTTCAACACACTCTATGACAATTGTTTAATAATGTATATATATATATATATATATATATATATATATATATATATATATATATACAATGTCTGTGTGTGTCCAGTGCGTGTGGTGTAGTGTAATGTAACGTTTGTGTTGTATAACGAAGATGAGAGAAGGGAGAGGGTGAAACCCAGTGCCGGCTCGTGGCCTACTCATTGCAAATAGCATCAAGGGGGCCGCCAAGCTTAGTGCATCCAACGGACGGACCACCATCAACAGAGTCACATGTGCTCACTTCATGAGACACTGTGGTGAGGATTGGTATTTAAATCAGGGCACTGGCGCCAAGTCTGATGATCAGTAACTTTACATTACTATCTCTCCTCCACTTGCTGGGCAAATTCTGGCAGTGAAACTTTTTTCCATTTGCAGGATTCCTCCAGGTTGTTGCTGTTGTGGTCTTCAGTCCTGAGACTGGTTTGATGCAGCTCTCCATGCTGCTGTATCCTGTGCAAGCTTCTTCATCTCCCAGTACCTACTGCAGCCTACATCCTTCTGAATCTGCTTAGTGTATTCATCTCTCTGTCTCCCTCTACGATTTTTACCCTCCAAGCTGCCCTCCAATACTGAATTGGTGATCCCTCGATGTCTCAGAACATGTCCTACCAACCGCTCCTTCTTCTTGTCAAAGCTCCTCTTCTCCCCAATTCTATTCAATACCTCCTCATTAGTTATGTGATCTACCCATCTAATCTTCAGCATTCTTCTGTAGCACCACATTTCGAAAGCTTCTATTCTCTTCTTGTCTATACTATTTATCGTCCACGTTTCACTTCCCTACATGGCTCCACTCCATACAAATACTTGCAGAAACGACTTCCTGACGTTTAAATCTATACTCGTTGTTAACAAATTTTTCTTCTTCAGAAACGCTTTCCTTGCCATTGCCAGTCTACATTTTATATTGCTTGGAAAATATCTGTAATACTGTTTTTCATTCTCGAAAAGGATTGGAAAATGAACCTGCCTTTATAATCTGTAGGTAAACAGCAGAGAAGATTCACGTGTCGTGTACCCTGCTTCAGTCTTTTTCTTTTTAATGGTTTTGATTCCCTAGATAGAGCAAGCTGGTCGAAAATAATGGCCAACTGCAGAATTAATACCGGGCGAGCCGATAGTGGAGCATAGGAAATGGTAACTAGGAATATTTGGGAAGGGACTGATGATCCGAACGGCAACTCACAAGAAAATTTTGGTAATTGTAATAATCAATCGCCGAGTAATCTACAGTAATAACAGTCGTTACGGGAGCGGGAGAAACCCAGAACAGGGTCATGCCGCCCCCGGTTAAAAACAAGGCCGTACGTAATACATTTCTGAACCTACGATACACGCAGTTGATGTGACGGATAGGAGGATTAACCCTCCATCTCCGCCGCAGGGAAACAGCGATCGATCGGGCCGAGCCACCTGCCAACGACCGTGAATGTATGCGGGGGCATAAGGCTTTTGAATGACGTGAGAGATGATCTTTATACAGATGAAAACCTGAGTAATATAAAAGGATTGGAGGACGAAGCTATTATAAAGGCCAAAATTGGCAATACAAACGTACAGGTTGCGCTACACACTGGCGCAGAAATGAATTTATTTTCGAAAAAGTCTATTTGACAAACTACAGTACAAACTCAATTTGCCTACTATACCAGTACAGAATTGTCACATTATAACTGCACTGGGTTATAAATCAAAAGTTTTAATGCTGCAAACTTGTTTACCTGTTAACATAAATGTAAACTTATTTACACATTTACAAATTTTTAGTAGTCGAAAAATTAATGGAATTTTTCAGGAAGAATCAGGTAAAGATTGATCGAGGCCAAGCTAAGTGCCATTTGTAAACTGACGAAAAACCTATTTCAGTTGATTTGTTGAAAACAAAGGCGAATGTCCACAGTCAATTGACAAACATGGTTAATATTCAGTTGATATATCCCGAAATTTTATGTATACACGAAATATTTAACGACGTAACGGAAACCGAACCCACATTGGTAAGGAGTGTATGTCGGACCTTACGTCATACATAAACTATCACACCGGAGGATGTTACTTACTAAGTAATCCAAAAACCGGAAAAATGCGTGGAGTGTACCTGCATAAAGATTTTAAGGAATTCAGACGATATGACGGAGGTCATGGACGTCAAACATTACGTAGAATACGATTAGGAGAGAGAGTCATTGTCACATCACATTTGAAGGCGAAACATGGAATTGAATATAAAAAGCACGAATTACTGTTAGGATAACATTTATTACACACCTTAGCAAATTTTGTATAAGAAAAGATGGGAAAGGAATCGAGTGCGATCACACACTTGTATGTACACCATGTGATCAAAGGTATCCGGACACCTGGATGAAAATCACTTACAAGTTTGTGGCGCCCTCTATTGGTAATGCAGAAATTCAGTATGATGTTGGCCCACCCTTACCCTTGATGACAGCTTCCACTCTCGCAGGCACGGTTGGAACCAGGTGTTGGAAGGTTTCTTGGGGAATGGCAGCCCATTCTTCAGGGAGTGCTGCACTGAGAAGAGGTATCAATGTCACTCGGTGAAGCCTGGCAAAGAAGTCGGCGTTCCAAATCATCCCAAAGGTGTTTTATAGGATTTAGGTCAGGATTCTGTGCAGGCCAGTCCATTACAGGGATGTTATTGTCGTATAATCACTCCGCCACAGGTCGTGCATTATGAACAGGTGCTCGAACGTATTGAAAGATGCAATCCCCATCCCCGAATTGCTCTTCAACAGTTGGAAACAAGAAGGTGCTTAAAACAGCAATGTAAGCCTGTGCTGTGATAGTGTCACGCAAAACAACAAGGGGTGCAAGCCCCCTCCATGAAATACACGACCACACCAAAACACCACGGCCTCCAAATTTCATTGTTAGCACTACACATGCTGGCGGATGACGTTCACCTGGCATTCGTCATACCCACACCCTGCCATCGGGTCGCTACATTGTGTACCGTGATTCGTCACTCAACACAACGTTTTTACACTGTTCAGTTGCCCAATGTGTACTCTCCTTACACCAAGCGAGGCGTCGTTTGGCATTTACCGGTGTGATGTGTGGCTTATGAGCAGCCGCTCGACCATGAAATCATTTTCTCACCTCCCGCCTAACTGTCATAGTACTCTCTTCACGTTTCCAGTTCACTATCACATCGGAAACAGTGGACCAAGAGATGTTTAGGAGTGTGGAAATATCGTGTACCGATGCATGAAACAACTGACCACCAATCACCTGATCGCGTTCGAAATCCGTGAGTTTCGCGGAGCGCCACATTCTGCTCTCTTACGATGTCTAATGACTACTGAGGTCGCTAATATGGAGTACTTTGCAGTAGGTGGAAGTGCAGTCCACCTAATATAAAAAACGCATGTTTTTGGGTGTGTCCGCATACTTTTGATCACATAGTGTAGATTGAGGTGTAAACATAACATAAAGTAAGTAAGTTGACTTGAAAGGAAGTAGTTTATAAAAGAATTTAAATTGGTAATACTATTTAAATAGGTAAATATTCCCAGTGCGCTGTGCACTGAAAGTATAATCAGTAATACGTATATATATATATATATATATATATATATATATATATATATATATATATACAACAATACTATCTGCGCCGTGTACGGACGACGCGGGAGCAAAGGGGACAGTTTGGAAGGTCATTCATCCCCCTCTCAGACACCTCGTCCTCAATTACATGAGAACACAGCGATCATCTCACTCATGCGAAGGACTGCAAAATATTTGCAATACGCTGTTCAGCTTCCTACGGAACAGCAAGAGCTACCATGCGCAACTATAAGAGCAGTTAATCTGACCAGTTAGATAAAGATTTCTCAATTCATTTGAGAGTAAATGTTGTAAAAATAACTTTGTTGGCTAACGCTAACACATTCACCTGGCGTGTTAAGTAGCGATAAGTAATGTAAATAGTAAGGACCAAATTACGTACATATTTATCGTAAGGAATAGGACACACTTAACAGCTGAGTATTTGAATAAAAAAATGTAGCGCCAGTGTTGCTGCTCTTTATGAACTTGTGGGCAGAATAGCAAATAGATTAAGATAGTGGGAAGAAGACTGAGAACATTTACAGAAAGCAAACTAAATATTAAAAGAAGTGGATATAAACAAGAGGAAAGAAATACACAACGCACACGCACACGCACACACTCATACGAACTATTTGCAAACACAGTAACACACTGAGGAAGGTAAATCAATGAACAACGAGATAATTAAGCGAACGAAAGAGTGAGCTATACTAAAAATAAATACGCTTTATTTTCCATTAGCTTCACCTACTTAATCAAAGAACACCGTACGCTAAGTTTCCTACGAACTACAACAGATTAGGCTACTCAACTGCAAAGCACACGAAACTACGGCTAGGGAAACTTATATCGAATTGAATTACAGCTATGCTAAAACGCCGAAAGGAATGAAAGCTATACACGCGAAAGGATTCTATGCACCACAGTGAGTAGGAGCAAGCTACAAAGTAAGTTAAAACGTCATGACAGGAATCCTGATCCTGGAAACACATCACTGCAGGTGAATTCAATGTGAGATATTAAAGCAAGAAGGTAATAGGAAGATTTGTTCTCAGGAAAGTAAATAAACAACTGTCTAGCAATCTGCAGATGTATGTTGTTGTTGTGGTCTTCAGTCGAGAGACTGGTTTGATGCAGCTCTCCATACTTCTCTGTTCTGTGCAGGATGTATGTAGCAGCAAAATTTATATGTATTTTTATGCATAATTGAGAAAGTGAATAATTTATATAGTAATAAATGTTGCGTAGGGTATGTTGCAAATGTATAACCCAATTGAAGTAAATATTAAGTGTAGGCGTCCCTTACCCAAGAGGGTCCCACCCACCAGCCCCATTGCCTATTCTACTAGTTTACAAGTATGTATGTTTGTGATTGTCTACAAGTCGTAATGGGAATTCCCCAAAAACAGTACACTTGTTCTTTTACAGTGCAGCGGTAGGCTTCAACTCTGTTGCACTGCTTCCAAAGAGAAAGAACGGATAAAAACCGCACTAATGACAGTCTGCGTCATGGAATACAGAGGCAAATCTTCAGCACAAAGGCTACTGTGCAAATCACTTGAAACAAAGTCTCAAAAGATCCTTGTTCATTCTTGACATTAAATTATACATAATATATAAAAGTCTAAATGACTATTCTGTTACTCTAAGGCACGAAATTACAATTTCTTAGGAACTTGCATATACCCTAATGTTTGCTCAAAGTTGTATAACTTTGAAGATGAAGGTAGCTAGGAATAGTCACAGTTTGACCAATAAGTTGTTTAATGCACTCATTGTGTATGGTGGAAATGTTCTTAGATATTTGATGACAGCAATATTCATGATTTTCTGACTCAGTTCGCGGATGTTTTCTCCCATGTAATGCCATTTTATCTGTGTTTGAAAGAGAACACTTTTGTAATTACCTTTAAGTGTAAACTATTTGTATATCTTTGTAAATGTTGTATGTGGAAGTGTTAACATGCCTGATCAAAATGTGTGGATAAGAAGAAAATCATGGCCCAGTGAATTAAGCGTTCCCAAGGTGTTACGATAAAGTGGTAACGTCCAATGCAATTGAAGTGTTACATACCTCAGGTCAGTGAGGTACCCAGCCAGCGAAAAATTAATGTAATTTGCATCGTTAAAAGTTCGCTCTCCGAGTGCACAAATTTTATCAGCAAACCAGGAGAAGGCGCCAAGCTTTACGAGTGGAACAATGACGCGCTGTTTAACAAAGGCATGCGGTACTTACGTCATGTACCGAGATAATTTCGTCGGGCGTGGATGTTCCGACGGATTCTTAAGGCGATGCGCATCCATCCTGTCGTCGGAGTCTGCTTATACCGTAGGCAAAATTAAGAAGAAGCGGTTACGGACTCCGCACGGTACCACATACGAGTAAAGACAATGCCACGACTACTCAAGCAATGAACGATAACTGACCGTGGCTAGTTGCACTGTAAGTGGCTGTCAAATCCAACGAAGGGCGCAAAAAGAAAAATCACAATTTTCCATTCTCCTGCAACAATAAGGATCTTGCGTGATCTCACAATATTAATCGCAAAGTTTTCAAAACTTGTAAGAAAAAAATTAAAACCAAAAATGACATTTACCTCTTTTACTTATGTATTGGACAGAGAAAGGGGAAGTGAAAATTTTGCTTGTGTACGTATGTCTATGTGCTGTAATATTACGATATTCTTTCCATATTTGTATGAGGTGGAGTGTAAAACTGTAAAGAAATATTTCACTTCCACAAGAATTGAGTAAACTATTTACGAAATTAATATGTTTCTCTTTTATTTATTTTGGTCATAATGGTAGAAAGCAATATTTAGAAGTAATTTTAGATCGAAAAGGTTCCCATCATAATTAATTAAACATATCACCATATTTTCCCGGAGAATAGATTAAGATAATGAAAGGTCGAAAAATAAAGGCTCTACGCAGCAATGAACGATAACTGACCGTGGCCAGTTACACTGTAAGTGGCTGTCAAATCCAACGAAGGGCGCAAAAAGAAAAATCACAATTTTCCATTCTCCTGCAACAATAAGGACCTTGCGTGATCTCACAATAACGACACACTGCCTCCCCTTTTATAATTGTATATGTAAATTTTTATGATAACCAAAATCTTTAAGTAAAGATAATGATCAATTATCTGTAAGTACTGTGTGGTGTATATCTTTGTAAACGTCACGCAGTAGGCGGCAATGTTTAAACTGATTGAAAAACGCCCTCTCTGGCCGCTAGACAGCGATGACATCTGTGACAACGATAAAAGATAGCGAGGCCAGAGATGATTATTAATGACCAATCCAGCGCGCACTATTTAATTAGTAGCTGCGTGTCTGCGTTGGGAACTGAAAGAGAACATACGCATATAACTTGTGTAAAAAATGTTCGGACACCAAGTATATTAATCTTGTGAATGTATTACGTAAATGTTGTGTTTGAAAACATATTCGGGACAGTTTTAAAAATTTGTTTGAATATTTATTTGCCCATGAAGGTACATCGTAGTAAATGTTGCGACGATCTTGAGGATCTGCAAGGACACCAGTAATAATGGAGGGAAATATCAACGTGTCGCCGCAGTTTTAAGAGGTATAAGAAATCATTTAAAGAAGCGACATAAGAACATTTTTAATTTTTATATTTACGTATTCATAACGAGATCTTATTGCTCAATTATTTTCTTCGATAGCTACGGTGACGGCTCGGATAGCTGAAACCCCTTCTTCAAGCGATCCTAAAAAAATCATTTAAGCCTTTAAATAACATTTCCCTATCATTTCCAAATTCTTTTTCGCGATAATTAACAAGGTACATTGCAGTCATGGCTCAATGAAGCATAGTTAAACTTGGCGTCTTGTTTCCATTGATCAGTCGCTGAGATTAGTTCCTCTTTTTTCAGTCTTTACTTTCATGACTGTGTTTGCGTACTCGCATTGCACATCGCATGTAGCGTACTGAGAAGAATTTTGTGACAACATACCGTCTTGCATTGTTCATCACAAGTACGGCAAATGAAGTTAGGTTTTAGACAATCACATCAATATTCCTAAAAGGAATAGGTTGCAGAGGAGACGAACGTTCCGTGTGGATAGGTATGCTACTAAATTACTATCAAAACTCTTGTCCATTGTGGGGTACGCTGATTGGCTGAGGATATTTGTGAAAACAATATCAATGTCAGTTCAGACGCTTAATACCAGTAAAAGATTTCAGTAAAGTTCTGTCTTGTGAATTTTCAAACAGCTTTATCAGAAAGTCAGATGCGTTAATTTTTATGTTCATTTGCTGTGTAATTACATTGACAGGTCTGGTACAGTGATTGTTTGCAAGACTAAGTTAAAGACTAGCAATATTCAGGGCCAACATTTTTATAGGAATCATTTTGTTTTGTAGTCATATGACATGTATATATTTTATTGAAAACAGATCGCTTTCTCGCAGACGAATTTTTTGATACACTGGCAAGTCTGAATTTCGCATTGTGCAGTGTGAGCGCCACACATTAACATTCAAAATTCAGTTTTCACATATTCTCTTACCCTGCACCGAGTTTTTTTTACACATTCTTGGATACCAACTTGACACATATAAACATGACATATTCTCTTACCCTGCACCGAGTTTTTTTTACACATTCTTGGATACCAACTTGACACATATAAACATGAGTAGAAAGTATTACACGAACATTCAACTATTTTGTTTCCATTCTGGGACAATATGTCCGAAACACAAAACGAGAGCCTTGCGTGTCTCTGTAAGAGCATTTGTTTAAGTGTAGAAGGTCAACGACATGCTCAACATCTGCAGTCTACGTGACTTTGCCGTTCCAGCTTCTTGTGCCTGATTCTGTAACTGCGTGATGACCGGGTGTACCCCTACCTCAGAGCCAGGAATTTCCTTCCACAGCTGCCTTCTGCCTTCGTCACAGCACTCGGCCCCACATTCAATTTGTCGCAAGCTACCGTCCCTAGAGGTGGGGATCTCGGTATTCTGGCGTCTCGGGGATTGGACTCCCGCACCAGTCTTCTACATACCACGTCGCACGCTACTCTCAGTCCCCTTCAGAGAGTATATTCCGATTTGGGCCCCCTGGCGCTCCTTACGCCCTCGCGTGCTATGAGCTGCTCCTGCCGTTTCGGCTGTGGCTCGCCATATTGTTTCATGCAGCTGTCGCACTTCGTGGTCCACGGAATCTCGTGTCACATCTCTTCTCGTGATACGCTGTAGGATTTCAGCATCTTCTGGGGGTGTTTGTCAGTAATAAGTCGCGACGTGTCACACGTGTCTCTGTAAAGTAATACATCCTATGTGTTAAAGACACTGAAGATCAACAAACGAAAGACTACTATGAATAACAGTTGCCTGAAAGCTTTCATAATGTTAAAACTTTTTCAGTGTTTCATTTCGAATTTAAGGATTTTCGCAAGTGGCAGAAAACACAAGGGAGTTTTAAGTAAGAGTACGTACTTTAGAAAAATTGTAGTTATCTAGTCAGTCTTTTATGGTAATCTAGCTAATGCTTCCAGAATGAGATTTTCATTCTGCAGCGGAGTGTACGCTGATATGAAACTTCCTGGCAGATTAAAACTGTGTGTCCGACCGAGACTCGAACTCGGGACCTCTGCCTTTCGCGGGCAAGTGCTCTACCATCTGAGCAACCGAAGCACGACTCACGCCCGGTACTCACAGCTTTACTTCTGCCAGTATCTTGTCTCCTACCTTCCAAACTTTACAGAATCTCCCCTGCGAACCTTGGTAGAGCACTTGCCCGCGAAAGGCAAAGGTCCCGAGTTCGAGTCTCGGTCGGACATACAGTTTTAATCTGCCAGGAAGTTTCAATCTAGCTAATTATACACCTTTCTGTTATTCAAGCTCCTACATATTAATCACTGTTCAAATAAGTTATTTTTTACTTTCAGCACAGACAAAATAAAAGGGAGGTCCAAAAAGTTTTCTTTTCTTCCGCTCTGGCTTGAAGTGGCCCGTCACAACTTCTTTACCTGTGGCAACCTCTCCATACACTTATACTTTCGAGTAAAACACACAAAACTGTCGACAAATTGGGAAAAATTCTGATCAGGACAACGTAATATCTTATTACAAGGGCAAACACAGATTTCTTATGAAATTTATTGAATTTTAGAAATCTGGTCTTGTCTCGCTGTAGCAACAAACAGCTTTGTTTTTAGATACGATATGAAATAAATAACCAAAGAAACAACAGCTCGTAGTACTTGACAAATTACTGAATATTTTGAGGAGTTGCACAATTAACTAAATAAGAAAGGAACAGATAACCTAACTCACACGTGAGGAAGGATAATAAGAGGTCCATTGCGTCTCGCCTTCTGATGAACTAAGAACAGCGTAACAGTTCTGCAACAGACAACATTTTATAAAATTACATGTCTGCGGATGGCACACACCTGACGGCAAGATTCATGACTGTATTTCTCACGTTTAACTCACAGAGGCACTTTGTAAAGCTATTCCTCAGAAAAGACAGCGTAACTGAGGTTTCCTGAATTACGAAGTCGTGATAGATAAGTTGTGATAATCATGCACTGTTGTGGACTACATTCTTCTGCTAATGATGCACTAGAGCGAACTCTGTGCTTGTGTGCAATGGCTTAGTACCTGTACTTTGAAAAAGTAAACTTTTCATTATCAGCATCGTTAATGTTAGACTGAAGTAACTTATTTAGGTGGGACGAGAGACTGTAAAATAGATCTCGCATAACATCAACCACAGTGAACTTCTTGGATGTGTTTCACTTGCCACAAACTGATTACTATTTGGTCCAACGGCTAGGAAAGACTGATTGGTGCCCCAAACGCCCTACGTCGACTAGTCCATTTCCCATGTATTCTGTATTGGTCCCGTCGATAGGTCTCATACTTGCAGCATAGAATCAAGCGTTTTTCAAATTATGCGACGGTAGTAAAATCTTATTTTTGGCGGAATCTGGGTATATCTGGTTATAGCATCAATGTCTTCAAATATTTGTTGGGTATATTGCCATCTCTGTCTTCTCCTACAGTTTTTAACCACAACAGCTCTCTACTGTAACAAGCAAGCTACTTTTAGAAGTCTTAATACATATCCTCTCATTCTGTCCCTTCTTCTTGTCAGTGTTTTCCACGTATTTCTTTCGTCACCGATTCTGTGGAGAACCTGCTTATTTCTTACAGGCAATGACGTGGCGCAGACGAGTAGCGAAATTCTGCGTGATCTGCTGAAGTGTCGAAACATGGATGCTGCTGATGACCCTCCTGAATGGCTCTTTTCAGCTCAGCAATGGCTATGGGGTTATTGCTGTACACCTTGTATTTAATATACCTAAAAAAAAGGAGTCGCATGTTTACAGAACGGAGAATATGGCGGCCAATGGAGGCCAATAACAGTGGTCTCTTGGTAGTCTAGAGCCAGAATACTGTCCCCAAAGTATTCCTCCAGGATATCAAACACTCTCCCCATTCGATGGGGTCGAGCTTCGTCTTGCATGAACCACATCTTGTCGAAATCAGCGTCACTTTGGATAATGAGTATGAAATCATCTTCAAAAATCTTGAGGTACCGTTCGCGTTCGATATCGCACCGATTATTCCCTGCCTGGAAATTGCACGCTTCGTAGTCTCCCGTTAAGGGGTTCTCAGTCCCCCAAATGCGCCAATTTTGCTTACTGACGAACCCATCCAAGTGAAAGTGCGCTTCATCGCCAGACCAAACCACGCATGCGCATACTAATTCCCATCATGCCCCGCGGCCAACCGTACAGTTTTAACGTCCTAACGCAAACCGTTCAGAAGATATGACGATTTTATTTTGTATAGTTCAATAATTGTCATCCTGTATCCCATCATCCCACCTAACTCTCAATAACCTTTTATAGCACCACATATCAAACGCTCCGATTCCCGTCTTTTCCGATTTTCCTGCAGTCCATAGGAAAGATAATACATCAAAATTATCCACGTTGTTACGTGCACACAGAACTTATTAAATTGCACAACTAAACTTCTTTCTTAGCTACAATGTTCTTCACTAATAAAGTTATCGGTGTAACCTTTCATCTTCAGGTATACTAACAGAGAACTTTACTGTCATATACAAACGAAGAAGCTGTTGTCCACCAATATCAGCTATAAAACGCCAACAAGAAGCTTAAAATCAAGAGGCACAACACCCATCATATAAAACAACACGCCGCGTCGCCTTCTCCTATGAACAACTTAGCTGAAAATAGATTAACAAACCTCCGAAAGTGGTATCGTTATTTATAAAGAGCATTGTGCCTGAGGTGGAATTTTATTTATTACTATTGACTAAAAAATGTGGTCGAAACAAAACTTCTAAGGAACTTACGTAATTCGGGATTAACTAAGGGTAATTTTAGTGAGAAACTAAAATCCGCACGTTGTGAATGCTTCCATGAAGGGCGTTTAAACGAAAGAACTACCGGCTAGTTCCTCTGTTTACGTAATGTGCTAAAATGTATGCACTGACAGTCAATACCCTGTCGTGAAGCTGAATGAAATCTGACTGTTGGATTGATAATCACAACTGAATAAGTCACTCAAAGTTTGAGTATTTCATTCCAGAGAACCACGATATGCTTGATGTAAGTAACTGTTCCTAATTATTCGACTGATATACGTCGTTCTCATTGAAGTTGTTTGTCCGTAGTTGATTCACTCATGTGCTTGTCGTATAACTTTCAGCAACTGTATGATGTTTCAACTTTTGCTAAGGGTAAGTAGGTTCTTTCGCATAAATAAGTGCAAAAACATTAGTACATTGATATTTGAGGGAGATAAGTGCCCCAAAACGCGTTATATGGAAGTATGTTATCTAGCAAAAACTACTTGTCACAAAACAACGCTTTTTTATGAAATCAAACGTTAACAGGACGTATTACCACACAACGTGGCGTTACAGAGACTAAATCCCTTCATACGAACGTCAGTCTAGATTAATGCCTGCTTTTCTTACCTTAAATAAAGTTTAGGTGGAAATTTTGAATTTGACACTATTCATCTCCAATCCACTGCCGTAGTAACTTCCCGCGTCAACAGATGCCAATTCTGCAGATCACTTGCAAAAGGCCGACATTGATGTTTGTACTACAGACAGTGCTGTGATAGAATTCTTTAATGCAGAAGTTGAAACGCCCATTACCATTCATGAAAGACTGAAAAATGTGAATGGTGATGCAACAGTGAATATTAGCACTGTTGGACGATGGTTTTGTAGCTGTAACGAAGCTGAAGTGCAAACACTCCTGGTTGACGAAACGTCGAGCTGCAAGCAGCTGACTGCAGTGACTCCACACAACATTCAGCAAGTCGATGACATCATTCTTTGTCAGCACGGGTGAGGGCGGATGATTTGTGTAGCATTACCTCCCTTGGTAAAGGTAATGGAATGATGATTATTCAACTAGGATACTCGAAGGTTTGTGTAACTTGCCTACCGAGAATGCTAAAGAACAGAATAAAGAGACAAGAAAAATAATTGCCTCCCAAAACTTACAGCACTGCCGTTTCGAGGGAGAGAAGTTTATTGAAAAAAAGTTTGACCGGAAACGAAATATAGGCCAATTTTTTTTATTTTTTTTTTGGAACGGAATCAAAAAGGCAGTCAACGGAAAGTCATCACAGAAATTCACTGCAGATAACTGTGCAATCATGAGGGGAAGTTATAACTAAGGTGTTCTGAAACGCAGAGGGTGTGATTATGGGCAGCACAATACATTCTGCCTAGTACGTCACCGCGCGACCGCTACGGTCGCAGGTTCGAATCCTGCCTCGGGCATGGATGTGTGTGATGTCCTTAGGTTACTTAGGTTTAAGTAGTTCTAAGATCTGGGGTACTGATGACCTCAGATGTTAAGTCCTATAGTGCTCAGAGCCTTTTGGACCATTTTTGAACCAGTACATCAGAATTCGAAGCTTAAAGCACGTCTTCAGCTAGTTTGTCTCACGAAATTTATGGCAGATGTTCTTTTGCTTGACGATGTAAGACCGCAAACTAGTCGTCACACTACTGCAGAGATTGCGATAACTAGATGGGAAGTCTTGCTTCATCCCCAACACAACACTGAGTTGTCACCATCAGACCTCCATCTGTTTGGGCTGCTAAAAGAGGCTGATGGGACTCACTTTGAGGATGAGGAGGCCATGAAAATGTCCATGCATTAATGGCTTTGGAAGCAGGACTGTGCACCTTACCACACTGGAATACATGCTGTTACTGAAAGATGGACCAAAACTGTGGAAAGGAACACAGTTTATACTGAAAAGTCATAAACTAATTCAACCTATGTAGTTTCATTTGAAATATCTGACAAATAAAAAAAGGGGGGCATTACTGGCCCTCGTAGGTTATACGTGGGTACACACTCTCAGATATGGTAAAAATTTGTCACCTTGCACTTAAGAACATGTCAAGAAAAATTATGCAAAAGCAGTGAAGAATTATCGCCTTCATAATGAGAGCTAATGAGCTCAATTAACGTAGAAAGCACTATTTTCAGAGGAAGAGTGAACAGATCATTTCATGGACGTAAGGCAGCCTACATCTCTACCGTGAATATATTGGTGCCTATAATTGCTGTAAGCTGCCTTAGCGAACTCAACGCATTTCTCACTAGACATTTTCAAATATTATAAAAAATTAAAAATTAAATCAGTTTTGATAGCATAAAAACATTTATTAAAACGGTGACCGGTTTCAGTCTACTTTTAATATCCTCAGATCATTCTCTGAAATACAAGTACGTTTGCAGATTTAGATGAACAACGAAAAACAAGAGGTACATATTTAAACATATCAACCTAAGAATAATTAAAAGGAAATATACGCAATTTATAATAACACAAAATTATGAGTACAAAGGAAGAGACCGAATTTACTGCACTGCATGAAAGAGCTTTAGCTTTTAATTTTTTTTTACTGAAAAAATATGATCACAAAAAACTGGTTTGAAAATGGGAAACTGCCTAGCTGGCAAGTTAGCTAACTTTTTGTTTCTTATATCAAACTACAATCTTTCAATGACAATCCTGAAATCACAAGTAGAATGTTCTGTTACAAAAAATATGTTTATGAAACTCTTTTGCTTTGCAATAGCTCCAGAGGTGAAACAGATTCACTTACTGATATTTTCAATGATGTTCACCACAAACTGTTCTCGAGAGTTGAACACGAAAACTGCAGAGGTACAAATGTGTTAGATCTCATCATTTCTGACTGTGACAGCAAACATTGCTTTGCCATATATAAAAAGTAAACTGCGACCGTTGTCGTCATTAATGCTGCTTTCTACCATTATTTTAAATACAAAGAGAATATTTTTCTCTATCAGCTATCCATAAAATATTAAAATTATCCCTTAAGCCAGGTGAACTTCAAAAATAAATAACAATTCTCAATCGGGTTGCCAAGGCCAATGATTATAATACAAATGGCGTTGATTTGTTGTTCAATAAGTTACAACAATCACTTTAGTCTTTAGAAACCTTCTGTCCCAAATTCACTAAAATGATCTATATGGAGAATTTTTTCAATAAAATAAATATATTATTTAAAGTATCTGAAATGACCATAGCTTACACTAGCGGTAAGCTCTTACAGAATAAGCTCTAACACACTATGCAAATCCGACAGTAAATATTTAAATTTTTGTGTTTTCAATATTCCGTGTGATGGCTGTGATAAACAATATGTGGGACAGACCTAATTCCTCATTCGCGTCAGAGAGCATACAACAGGCACCAAATGTGGTAAATCATTATTTGGCCAGCAATTAACCCAAAGTAACAATTTCGAAGTCTCTATTCATAATCATTTCAAAATTCTCCATAATAACTCCAAATAATTCTCATTAAATACTCTAGAAGAGATATAAATTTATGCAAATCACAAAAATAAATTTTTGTCTTTACCCGAGGACTTTGACTAGCAATCAAAGGTCACAGGTTCGAACCACGCCAATAAAAATAATCAGCGGAGGTGACCGAAGACTTTCGGCATAAGAAGTCACCCTCATTGTGACAAGGGCGTTGTAAAAAGGGTCTGAAGGGTGGACAGTGGTTCAGGGCACTCTCTTGCCGTTCGCATGGGAAACTGCCCCTAAAAGGCGGAAGAACCAGCTGTGGTTAACGACATCAGGATACACAAGGCAGTAGAAACCACTGCATTAAACACATGGAATGTGTATACACAGGATACATCACTTGTAATTCTAAAAGTGTCATGATAATCTCTTCACTGGCAACAGAATTCGGAATAGTCCATATGCTGATCTAATTGAGGGGACTGCCAAAGGGGAGGAATCACGAGAAAAAGATTGAATAACGAACAAATAGTTAACGTTCAACGAGTTGGGGCGTGAAATGTCAGAAGTTTGAACGCGGCACGGAAGCTACAAAACCTGAAAAGCTAAATGCAAATATTCAGTCTAGATATAATGGGGGTGTGTAAAGCGAAAGGCAAAGAAGGCAAGGATTTCTGGTCATATGAGTACAGGGTAATATCAAAAGCACACAGGAAGTGGTACAACAGGTATGGGATTCGTTATGAATAGGAATTAATGGTGGAGACTGAGTTACTGAAAACAGTTTAGTGATAGGATTGTTCTCATCAGAATCGATAAGCAAACCAACAGCGACAACAATAGTGAATGTAATACCTCCGACGTCAAAAGAAGAAGACAGAGAGATAGAGAAACTAAATGAAGAAACTGAACGATTAATTCGGTATCTAAAGGAAGATGAAAATCTAGTACTATGGGGGATTGGAATACAGTTGTAGATGAAGGAGTAGAAGAAAATGTTACAGGAGAATATGGACTCGGTAGTAGGAATTAGAGAGCAGAAAGAGTAACTGAATTCTGCAAATTTCAGCACGTAATAGCGAATATTCTGACCAAGAATCATGAGAGCAGGAGGTATACTTGGAAAAGGCCAGCAGATACGGCAAGATTACAGTTAGATTACATCATGGTCAGGCAAAGATTCCGAAATCACATATTGAATTGTAAGGCATAAACAGGAGACTCAGTCACAATTTATAAATAATGGAGAGTATGCTGAAGAGTAACAGACTAGTCAGGAAGAAACAATGCGCAAAGAAGTGGGATACGGAAGTAGTAAGAAGTGAAGATATACGCTTGAAGTTCTCTGAGGCAATAGATATTGCGATAATTAAGAGCTCCGTAGGCAGTTCAGTTGAAGAGGAATGGACTTCTCTAAAAAGGCAATCACAGAAGTTGGAAAGGAAAACATAGGTACAACGGAGGTAATTGCAAAGAAACCATGGGTAACGGAAGAAATACTTGAGTTGATTGGTGCAAGAAGAAAGTATAAAATGTTCAGGGAACTTCATGAATGCAGAAATATAAGTACTCAGGAATGAAATAATAAAGAAGTTCATGGAAGCTTAAGTACAATGGCAGCATGAAAAATGTGAAGATACTGAAAAAGAAATGATTGTCGGAAGGACTGCCTCAGCATATGGGAAACTCAAAACAACCTTCGGGGAAATTACAAGAAAGCGTTGTAACGTTAGAAGTGCTATGTGAATTTCACTGTTCGATGCAGAGGTGAAAGCGGATAGGTAGAAAGAATACACTGAAGCCCTTTATAAGGGGAAGACTTGTCTGATCAAGTGAGAAAGGACTCGATAGAGAAGAGATTGGGGATCCAGCATTAGAGTCAGAATTTAAAAGAGCTTCGGACGACTAAAGATCAAATAAGGCTGAAGCGATAGATAACATTTCGTCGGATTTTTGAAGTCATTGGGGGAATCGCAACAAAACGATTATCATACCGACTTTCGGAAACACATCATCCTCAACATTCCGAAGATAGCTAGAGCCGACAAGTGGGAGAACTATCGCACAATAAACACGACACCTCCTAATCCAAGCTGCTGACAAGAATAATATAAAGAACAATGGAAAAGAATACTGAGGATCTGTTAGGTGACGATCAGTTTGGCTTTAGAAAAGATAACGGCACCAGACAGGCGGTTCTGAGGTTGTGATCGATAATGATAGCAATACTGAAGAAAAATCGAGACACGTTCATTGGATATTTCCTCTCTAGAAAAGTCTTCAGTTTAAAATGGCGCAAGATGTTTGAAATTCTGAGAAAAGTAGGAGTTATCTACAGGGAAAGACGAGTAAAATATAAAATGTACAAGAGAGAACAATAAGAATGGCGCACCAAGAACGAAGAGAGCGGATTGAAAGAGAGGGGTGCAATCTTTCGCCCCTACTGTTCAATCTACACATCGAAGAAAGGAATATGTAAACAAAATAAACACTCAATCACAGGATATCAGTGATAAGATTCGCTGATGACATCGCTGTCCTCACTGAAAGTAAAGACGAATTACAGGATATGTTGAATGGAATGCACAGTCTAACGAGTATAGTATATGGATTGAGGGTGAATCGAAGAAGGACGAGAGTAATGAGACGTTGCAGAAATGAGAACTTCGGGAAACTTAGCAGCAGTATTGAGGATCACGAAGTAGATGAAGTCAAGGAATTGTGCTATCTAGGCATCAAAATAAGCCATGAGAGACGGGGCAAGCAGGACATAAAAAGCCGACTGGCACTGGCAAAAAGGACAGTTCTGGCCGAGAAAAGACTACTAGTATCAAACATAAGCCTTTTACTGAGGAGGAAATTTTTGAGAATGGGCTGTTGGAACACAGCATTGCATGTTAGTCAAATATGGGCTTTAGGACACCGCAAAAGAAGACAATCGTAGCATTTGCGATGTGGTGTTACAGAAGAATGTACAAATTGAGTGGACTGATGAGGTAAGGAATGAGGAGGTTCTCTGCAGAATCGGCGAAGAAAGAGATATATGAATGACGCTGACAAGAAGAATGAACAGGTTGACAGGACATCTGTTAAGACGTCAAGGAATAACTTCCATGGCACTAGAGGAAGCTACAGAGGGTATAAACAGTAGGGCAAGACAAAGATTGGAATATGTCAGCAAATAATTGAGAACGTAGGTTGCAAGTGCTACTCTGAGACGAAAAGTTAGGCACAGGAGAGGGATTCGTGGCGGACCGCTTCAAACCAGTCAGATGAGCGATGACTCAAAAGAAAGTCCTTAGTGAATAAGGAGTTAGATTTCTGGGAAAAGTTCTTTTTTACCTTTTTGATGACTTGCCCTTTTGTTTCCTACTTTCGTTTGTTGATGCCTTTTGTTAAGTTTTTAAAGTTATGTACTTGGATTATCTGATTTCCAGGTCATCTTTTATATAATTTATCTTACATCTCTATTTATTTCATTCAGTGGTGGTAATTTGAGCGGTTTTACTATTACGATTTTGATGGTGAGTTTGGTCTGTGTTTATGCCAACTTTTATATCTACATCTACATCTACATCTATACTCCGCGAGCCACCTTACGGTGTGTGGCGGAGGGTACTTATTGTACCACTATCTGATCCCCCCTTCCCTGTTCCATTCACGAATTGTGCGTGGGAAGAACGACTGCTTGTAAGTCTCCGTATTTGCTCTAATTTCTCGGATCTTTTCGTTGTGATCATTACGCGAGATATATGTGGGCGGTAGTAATATGTTGCCCATCTCTTCCCGGAATGTGCTCTCTCGTAATTTCGATAATAAACCTCTCCGTATTGCGTAACGCCTTTCTTGAAGTGTCCGCCACTGGAGCTTGTTCAGCATCTCCGTAACGCTCTCGCGCTGACTAAATGTCCCCATGACGAATCGCGCTGCTTTTCGCTGGATCATGTCTATCTCTTCTATTAATCCAACCTGGTAAGGGTCCCATACTGATGAGCAATACTCAAGAATCGGACGAACAAGCGTTTTGTAAGCTACTTCTTTCGTCGATGAGTCACATTTTCTTAGAATTCTTCCTATGAATCTCAACCTGGCGCCTGCTTTTCCCACTATTTGTTTTATGTGATCATTCCACTTCAGATCGCTCCGGATAGTAACTCCTAAGTATTTTACGGTCGTTACCACTTCCAATGATTTACCACCTATGGCATAATCGTACTGGAATGGATTTCTGCCCCTATGTATGCGCATTATATTACATTTATCTACGTTTAGGGAAAGCTGCCAGCTGTCGCACCATGCATTAATCCTCTGCAGGTCCTCCTGGAGTACGTACGAGTCTTCTGATGTTGCTACTTTCTTGTAGACAACCGTGTCATCTGCAAATAGCCTCACGGAGCTACCGATGTTGTCAACTAAGTCATTTATGTATATTGTAAACAATAAAGGTCCTATCACGCTTCCCTGCGGTACTCCCGAAATTACCTCTACATCTGCAGATTTTGAACCGTTAAGAATGACATGTTGTGTTCTTTCTTCTAGGAAATCCTGAATCCAATCACAAACCTGGTCCGATATTCCGTAAGCTCGTATTTTTTTCACTAAACGTAAGTGCGGAACCGTATCAAATGCCTTCCTGAAGTCCAGGAATACGGCATCAATCTGCTCGCCAGTGTCTACGGCACTGTGAATTTCTTGGGCAAATAGGGCGAGCTGAGTTTCACATGATCTCTGTTTGCGGAATCCATGTTGGTTATGATGAAGGAGATTTGTATTATCTAAGAACGTCATAATACGAGAACACAAAACATGTTCCATTATTCTACAACAGATTGACGTAAGCGAAATAGGCCTATAATTATTCGCATCTGATTTATGACCCTTCTTGAAAATGGGAACGACCTGCGCTTTCTTCCAGTCGCTAGGTACTTTACGTTCTTCCAGCGATCTACGATAAATTGCTGATAGAAAGGGGGCAAGTTCTTTAGCATAATCACTGTAGAATCTTAAGGGTATCTCGTCTGGTCCGGATGCTTTTCCGCTACTAAGTGATAGCAGATGTTTTTCAATTCCGATATCGTTTATTTCAATATTTTCCATTTTGGCGTCCGTGCGACGGCTGAAGTCAGGGACCGTGTTACGATTTTCCGCAGTGAAACAGTTTCGGAACACTGAATTCAGTATTTCTGCCTTTCTTCGGTCGTCCTCTGTTTCGGTGCCATCGTGGTCAACGAGTGACTGAATAGGGGATTTAGATCCGCTTACCGATTTTACATATGACCAAAACTTTTTAGGGTTCTTGTTTAGATTGTTTGCCAATGTTTTATGTTCGAATTCGTTGAATGCTTCTCTCATTGCTCTCTTTACGCTCTTTTTCGCTTCGTTCAGCTTTTCCTTATCAGCTATGATTCGACTACTCTTAAACCTATGATGAAGCTTTCTTTGTTTCCGTAGTACCTTTCGTACATGATTGTTATACCACGGTGGATCTTTCCCCTCGCTTTGGACCTTAGTCGGTACGAACTTATCTAAGGCGTACTGGACGATGTTTCTGAATTTTTTCCATTTTTGTTCCACATCCTCTTCCTCAGAAATGAACGTTTGATGGTGGTCACTCAGATATTCTGCGATTTGTGCCCTATCACTCTTGTTAAGCAAATATATTTTCCTTCCTTTCTTTGCATTTCTTATTACACTTGTAGTCATTGATGCAACCACTGACTTATGATCACTGATACCCTCTTCTACATTCACGGAGTCGAAAAGTTCCGGTCTATTTGTTGTTATGAGGTCTAAAACGTTAGCTTCACGAGTTGGTTCTCTAACTATCTGCTCGAAGTAATTCTCGGACAAGGCAGTCAGGATAATGTCACAAGAGTCTCTGTCCCTGGCTCCAGTTCTGATTGTGTGACTATCCCATTCTATACCTGGTAGATTGAAGTCTCCCCCTATTACAATAGTATGATCACGAAACTTCTTCACGACGTTCTGCAGGTTCTCTCTGAGGCGCTCAACTACTACGGTTGCTGATGCAGGTGGTCTATAGAAGCATCCGACTATCATATCTGACCCACCTTTGATACTTAACTTAACCCAGATTATTTCACATTCGCATTCGCTAATAACTTCACTGGATATTATTGAATTCTTTACTGCTATAAATACTCCTCCACCATTGGCGTTTATCCTATCCTTGCGGTATATATTCCATTCTGTGTCTAGGATTTCGTTACTGTTCACTTCCGGTTTTAACCAACTTTCCGTTCCTAATACTATATGCGCACTATTTCCTTCAATAAGAGATACTAATTCAGGAACCTTGCCCTGGATACTCCTGCAGTTTACCAATATTACGTTAACTTTTCCTGTTTTTGGTCTCTGAGGACGGACGTTCTTTATCAACGATGATAATGTCCTCTCTGGTAAGCCGTCAGGTATTTTATCGTTTCGCCCAAGGGGGGGTCCCTCTAACCTAAAAAACCCCCGTGTGCACGCCACACGCACTCTGCTACCCTAGTAGCTGCTTCCGGTGTGTAGTGCACGCCTGACCTGTCTAGGGGGGCCCTACAGTTCTCCACCCAATAACGGAGGTCGATGAATTTGCAACCATTATAGTCGCAGAGTCGTCTGAGCCTCTGGTTTAGACCTTCCACACGGCTCCAAACCAGAGGACCGCGATCGACTCTGGGCACTATGCTGCAGATATTAAGCTCAGCTGGCACTCCGCGTGCGATGCTGGTTGTCTTCACCAAATCAGCCAGCCGCCGGAAGGAACCAAGGATGGCCTCAGAACCCAAGCGGCAGGCGTCATTCGTTCCGACATGTGCTACTATCTGCAGCCGGTCACACCCAGTGCGTTCAATAGCTGCCGGAAGGGCCTCCTCCACATTACGGACGAGACCCCCCGGCAAGCACACCGAGTGCACACTGGCATTCTTCCCCGACCTACCCGCTATTTTCCTGAGGGGCTCCATAACCCGCCTAACGTTGGAGCTCCCTATAACTAATGTTTCATTTTATGACCACCATCGGACAACATTCTTTAACTTTCATGTGTCAATGGTGCCCAACTAGTTTTTCTCTGGTCTTCGCTGAAAAACTCGACTCAGCGTTCTGGTTGCTGTAGCCATATCTAAAGTTACATTTGCCTTGTCGGCGATTCATCATGATCTACCTCCATACATCGCCGTGATTACGAGTGGCGTCTACGTGTAAGAGATACAGTAATGAATCTTCGTGTCTGACGTCCCATGTCAACACGTAGCAGCGGCCAGTGGCTGTCCTCATCTCTGATGCTCTTGTTTGGTTGCCTCAGACGGATCACGTCGATTCTTTGCGCTGTTTCCATCACAACCAACAGTGTTTCCTTAGTTTATCTTTTTTGTACTTACGCTCTATCTATGAACGCTAAGTCTAAAAACTGCCCATAGATGCCAATCTTTATTCTGAGAACCGAATGTTATTGGTTTACTACCTGTAATGGCGCTTAATGTATTCTGATAAACTGCTCCCTCTGGCACTTAGATTTTTCAAGTATTCTGTTTAGATTTCGCCTATTATATTTTATTTTATGCTACTGCTCTACATGCACATTATTTTTGTAACGTTTTTACTTACTGTGCATCTTATTGACTGCTAACCACATCATGTGGAAGGCAATGGGTGGAGTCTCCCCACGTTATCCCAAAGTTGACGTTCGTACCTCAACACAAGCTGCCTGCTCCGTTCATCACCTCCGCCAGCAACCACCGGCTATAGTTTTCTTCAAATTACTCTTACGTTTATGTATGTAATTTTGCATCTCTTTTTGTTAAAGTCTCCCTAAGTCTGTGAATGTACTTGTATTTAAGAGAATGGTCTGAAGGTGGTCTTAAAAATAGACTGAAACCGGTCTCAGTTTTAATAAACTTTTTTATACGAGCAAGATTGTTTCAATTTTTAAAAAAGTATTTCACTTATATTTCTGTTCTTCCAGTGATGTTTACAAAAATTATGTTTTCCAATGTTACATTATTTGCAAGTCATACAGCTGAGATGTTTGCTTTCACAAAGAATGTGGTCATATGGCAAGTGTTGCTTCAAAACTATGAAGATGTATTAAAGCCACGGAAAATTATTTCTATATTATAGTACAGCAATGTGAAGTCAATTAATCTTGAACGAAAGGTATTTAGAAAAATCCTCCCATAAAAAAAGATTCTGCTTTGCTAAAGAGATGAGAATGGCACATTCCTTTACTTTAATGGACACAACGAAGATAGCATCCAGCCTAAGCTTCAGATATTAAACAATATGTATAAGAACACACAATTTACCTGTTAATGGGAAAAGGACAACATCAGTTTTCTAGATCTAGATGTCTATGTACAAAACGATGAACCAACCTTGCAAATTTATGGAAATCGAACCACATGTGTCATACAGAACTCCTCATCCAGTCCCAATTTGCATCAGGTGGTAGTACTCTATCTAGTCACTGGTACTTAATGGGTGTCAGTCTTCACTTATCGGCACTATTGAAAGATAAATCAATAAATAAAAGTGGAAGTAGAAAGATAAAGTAACGATAAGCAAAATGATATCTCACATTTAGGATACATATCTCAAAAAATTGGTAACACCCTGAAGTCATATAATATTAGAACAACATTTTGAAATAAGCTAGGTTCTAGGTCACCCCACAACATCGAAAGCAACTTAACATTTACTCAAACGCTGGTATATACAAAAGTATTTATTCTGATTGACCTGTTCAACATACAGGCCAAATTGAACGTAATTTGAATGTCTGATTTAAAGGACAGATCAAACCTTTCCGATCCAATACGCCCCATGTATCAGCAATAGTAACACGTACCAGAACACTGGACTTAGTTCAATAGCATAAAAAATAATTTGAAAGTACCACATAAATTACAGAAAGCCCATAAGGGAAACATGTATTCAGATTTTCAAGCAGTTGTGGCAGCAAATATTAAACTAGGAAAAACGGACCCAACTCAAATTCTTTTAGAAAATCTCAAATATAAAGTTCGATTTTCAGTATTTTTCATCCTTTTAAATTAATTTAACCTCACATTACAGTGTTGTTATGTAGTACCAAATTTTCAGAACAGTAATATATTTTCATGTCTTTAAGTAACTACTGACATATGGCCAGCCTCCTTGTAAAAGCAACCATCTTTCATCTGTAAGACACTTTAAAATCGTAATGTTAGAAAGTATGTAATGACATACGCATAAGGCTTGCTGTGACTGTGTACAAGATAACACTCACCCAGGTATTCAGCAAGTGCAGTTTCGAATACGTGTATAAGTGTATATAAATCGATTCAGTGTTTTAAATAATGTCAGTGTTTCTCCACCAGTGCAAGACTTCACATAACCTGGCTCCCACAGAGTTTTCTGAGAAACAGACAACACAGGTCTATAACACAAACAAGTTCAACCACGAAAAAACTCCGTTACCCTATTGAAGATGATGACATGGCTATGGAACACATAGTGGTCTTTTAAACAAAAATAAGTGACAGAAGTAGTATACCAAATAAACCACATAACTTGGCTGCCATAGAGCTTTGTGCCACACAGATAACATTTGTGTATAACACACACACAAAAAGTTCAACCGCGTAAAAATACAGTATGGTCTTGAAGATTATGGCACAAACCATCAAACATATGGTGGTTTTGAAAATAAAAATAAGTGACTGAAGTAGTATGCCAATACTTGTTTGTATTTAAACAGTAACACCCCTTAACTACCAGTCCATAATGGACGACATAGCTGTTAGCGCATTTAGGTATGATGTTTCGAGTGTCCTTGGCATTATGGCCCTATATAATAACTTTGTCCTGGACGGTTATAGGGTAACTGAAGGTAATAACGCCGTGCAGGTTTTAACGCCATGTACAGTTTAAAAGAAAAACTGCTAACAGGAGGTCACTTAATGTTAAAGTAACAGTCCTCAACAGAGACTTGTTTAAAACTGATTTATCAGCAATATCAAAATTTGGTCTTGCAGTGCAGACGAGGAAACCTCAGTCAAAGCATACCCTAAGTCCCGTGGCTACTTCTTCAACAAAAAGTGCAAGAAGGATTGTAGTCAGTGCACACAATGTAAAACGTGGTATCAAGAAACATGTGATAACAGATCTACAAAAATATCAGAGCTGTGCATTATGTGAAGATAGCTGTGCTGAACTTGAAAGTGGTTGAATTAGACTTCATTTTGTGCTTAAATTTTGCATTTTTCCAATAATTGTTGAATTATCACTTCCATTATTGATTACCATCATATGCTTTTTTTTTTGTTTTTTGACTAATGTTTGCTACGTTGGGCATCACAAATATGAGAAAACTTCAAGGTGGCGTTATTACCTTCACTACTCCTTGCAAACATTAGTTTGCCCTTCCTATATAAAAATTATATCTAAGAAATACTAAATTAATGTCAATTACTTTTCAAGGAATCATAAGAGAGGTATTATGGCATAGCCAATTAAAAATTATTATTATTAACTTTGCGTATATCTACACAACATTAGAGACAATTAACTGAAAGTATGACATTATTACCATCAGTTACCCTTTTTGTCTCGGTATACACACTCACTCCACACCTGCATAAGTCAACATATCCATAAGTCTGACTTCACTGCTACTCGTAACTGTTTCTTGTAACAACTCAACGACCGCTAAGGTACTGCATTAACAAGATGCATTTGGCAATGGGCAGACCTATAAAAGCGCGCAATGCATGTGAGAAGGTTGTAAAGGAATGACTCTTCAGTGAGTAAGAACCTGCTTAGCAAAGTTAAATTCTATTATACATAGTGCAAAAAGATGTCTACTCTACAGTTTACAGTTGCGACAGGATTCCAACACAACTGAAAAGTGGAGGTATTAAACCCACGTTTTCAAATATGAGTTAGTAGACCTCCTTGGGAATAGACTCATTTTATTTTATAAAGAAGTTCCTCTAAGTGGTTCAGAGCTGTAGCCTAAATTGTCAGTAGCTGTGTATAGTGTCAATCAGAAACGAAGAAAAGAAAGCATCACGAAGTAATTATCCAAATGGGACGGACATCTGAAGATGCGATGAATGTACAGACAAACGAAGAAAAATTGGACGATTTATTCAAGAGAAAGATCTTCACAAAATGAGCAAGTAAATAACAGTTTCGTGACCTCTAGCTCTTAAGCAAACAGTTATTCGACTTATCACTGACTGACAAAGTTGATGGATGTTCTCCTGATGGATATCGTACCAAATTCTGTCCAATTGGTGTTCTTAATTGGGAAGAGATCTGGAGACCTTGTTGACCATGGCAGTGTTTGGCAAGAACAAAGACAAGCAGCAGAATCTCTCTCCGTGTGCTGGCGGGCACGGTCTCGCTGAAATGTAACACCAGCATGGCTTGCCATGAAAAGCAACAAAGCTGAGCGTACCGCTATGCTATAATGGTGCCGCGGATGACAACCAAAGCGTCCTGCTGCGAAATGAAATGGCATCCCAGACCATCGCTCCTAGTCGTCGGGCCATATGTTGAGTGAAAGTCATGTTGGAATCCCACCGGTGTTATGGGCGTCTCCAGACATGTCTTCGCTGGTCATCGCTGCTTAGTTCGCTCACTGGAGACACGTCTCCTCCAGTCATGAGATTTCGGGTCAGATGAGCAGCATATAAGCATCTGGGGACGCCCCTCCAATAATACTGTACTATTCACAGGCACTAACACTGCAAATGGAAGTCGTTCCAACTTGCGGCAGGCCAAAGAAAACCGCCCATTGGAAGGTACAGCCTTCTTCGTGTTGATGTTCGCCTTCCCAGCCTTGGCCAATGTACAGCCTTCTTTGTGATGATGTTCGCCTTCCGAGCCTTGGCCAAAGGAAGGCGGCGGTGTGTCGCTTTTTCAGAATGATAGACAAATTCAGTGATGTGAAGTACCCTGCAGTAGGGAGTACCATTCATTAGTATCTGTAACCAGTCTTTCCAATATGCTCTACGTACATAACATACTCTACTATCAATAAACCTTGTCTAAATTGCAATATTACTGCCGGGAGGATATAATCCCGAAAGTAGCTTAGTTCTGTCAGGACAACCGTTTAGCGTTTACACTGCTTGATTTTAGCAAAGACTCACCAGTATCCAATGTTTCCAGTCACTTCGGTTACTTAGGTTCCGAACAGATTGTACTAATTTTGTTAGTGTAGAGTAAATCATACAGATTTTTATCGAAGAGTCGTAAGTTGGATGAAGCACTACACATGGCAGCGGCTGTTCTAATGGCTTCGATGCAGTAACCTTGTACAACTTGCTGACAGAGGAAGTGTTGGAGCCAGGTCATTTGTAGACAAAAGCTCGTACCTCAAGTGGAGGGATCTCTCTTATTAAACCGATATTAATGCAACACAATGGAAACGGCCACCAATGGGAACTAATGGGAAAACCTCTGGATGGTCTGAGCTAGATTTTGTTAATGATGTTAAGAACTATTGCATCAAGATGCAAGTTCAAATTAGTGTGAAGATAGCTGTGTGGAATTGTGGATCCACAAATATATTATAGCATGGATTTGACGCGTTGAGGCAACTCGGTTTGGATTATAATGTCAGTGCATTGTACAAAATTTTGTTTAGGTTATGGGCGATACTGCCTGGAGCTGATACTACTAGAGACGCAGATAACATCAAAACTGTGCACTGAGCGCTACTATTTTTTAATTTCTGTGTAACTGCCGTTCATAAAAGACGGAGATGACACCCTGGTTTCAAAGTTATTTTCTTAAAGTTCTGCCGGAGTGAGTTTTTCTCTGAGGGAAAAAGAAAGTAATTCTGCTCATAGGGCCACTTCAGCTATAAGTATGATGTATGAACCCCAAGCGCAGCTTCCTGTAATACGTTACTTACATCGCAAATATACAGAATATCTGATGAAAAGTGTCCCGACATCTATTAGTAGAGCTTAGTAAGGGGTGTGTTGATCCTTCGCTCGTATGACGCACTGAACTCGTTCGCAGACACTAACAGTGAGGTTTCTGGACGTCTATCCATTCTTCGTCAACAGCCGAGACTGGAGAAGAACGTTACGGTCTGGTCCCAAGTTGGCCTTCTAAGCCAACAAAAATGTTTCGGCACTCTGGGCACGCCAGTCCATGTTCGCCCACTGTACCCATTATTTTTAACTCTTTACGTACTGTCATTGTTACTTCTGAACAGGTGGGAGCACAAGATGAGGTCTGCCTGGTTTTGGTTTAACTGTGGTTGTTGCTTCGCTTTTCCACTTCACAGTCGCAAAACCAACAGACGAGTTGTGAGCCTTAGATGGACTGCAGTATCCTTAACGGTCTGTCACTCAGGTGACATCCAATGACTAGTCCTCGTCCGAAGTCGCCCAGGTCTCCTGCCGACTCATTCTGCTCTCACACCATCTCTGCCGACAACACAGTACTCCCTGCTGTCTGTTATAGTACCATTCCCCTTCTCGTGACATCTAATGGTCAATTCCGCATAACATAGAGGTGTTCGCATACTTTTGATCAGAGTATCTATCAAATTCTCTTGCAACTTCAAGTGCAGTTTAACTCTTCATGATCGAGAGTAGAAGTCTGCTACGGCCATTGGCAGTATTTACAACTCAACCAAACTTTTTGACTGAAGCCAGTCTGGTATATCACGAAATGAATAACAGCGTTATGTAATTTAGAGGTAAGGTATTCGTTTGACTTCAGGTACTCACTTTACTCAGTCACATTCAAGTCGACTTGCATCGAAGTGGGGCACTGTGACTGGAACGTCCCTCTGGTCCCATACTGCGGCTAGTTCTATTCCTGATCATTACGTTCAAATGGGGCTTAACATCTGAGTTCACCAGTCCCCTAGAACTTAGAACTACTTAAACCTAACTAACCTAAGGACATCACACACTTCAATGCCCGAGACAGGTTTCTAACCTGCGACCGTAGCAGTCGCGCGGTTCCGGACTGAAGCGCCTAGAACCGATCGGCCACCACGGCCGGCTGATCATTAGGAACTAGCGATTAGCGTTAACAGCCACAAAAACAAAAATGTTTTGTTTGAGGGTTATACAAACAAAACTGTTAGCCAAGAAGGTGATACGTGACATTAATCACTGAACCTTGTTTGCCTTATATGCAACAAGAGGAAGATATCACAATGAAGAGGTAAAAAGGAACAGCCGATTCATTCGACGAAAACAAATCACAGGCAAAAAATCTTCTAAATTTGACGATACTCACATACAGTACCGTTCTTTTGGTACTCATCTACCATTATTCTCCTCGTCCAGATTGTATACCAATTAGGCTCCTTTCGGAGTATGCTGATGCATTAGCTCCATACTTAACAATCATATACAACCGTTCGCTCGACGAAAGATCCGTACACAAAGACTGGAAAGCTGCACAGGTCACACCAATATTCAAGAAAGGTAGTAGGAATAATCCAGTAAATTTCAGGTCCATATCGTTAACTTCGATATGCAGCAGGATTTTGGAACATATGTTGTGTTTGAACATTATGAATTACCTCGAAGAAACAGGTCTATTGACACACAGTCAACATTGGTTTAGAAAATATCGTTCCTGTGAAACACAACTAGCTCTTTATTCACATGAAGTGTTGAGTGCTATTGACAAGGGATTTCAGAACGATTCCGTATTTCTGGATTTCCGGAAGGCTTTTGACACTGTATCACACAAGCGGCTCGTAGTGAAATTGTGTGCTTGTGGAATATCGTCTCAGTTATGTGTTTGGATTCGTGATATCCTGTCAGAGGGGTCACAGTTCGTAGTAAATAACGGAAATTCATCGAGTAAATCAGAAGTGATTTCTGGCGGTCCCCAAGATAGTGTTATAGGCTCGTAATGGTTCAAATCACTCTGGGACTTAACATCTGAGGTCGTCAATCCCCTAGAACTTAGAACTACTTAAAACTAACTAACGTAAGGACATCATACACATCCACGCCAGAGGCAGGATTCGAACCTCCGACGGTAGTGGTAGCGCGGTTCCAGACTGAAGCGCCTAGAACCGCTCGGCCACTGCGGCCGGCGTGTTATAGGCCCTTTGCTGTTTCTTGTCTATATAAACGATTTCGGAGACAATCTAAGCAGCCGTCTTCGGTTGCTTGCAGATCACGCTGTCGTATATACACTAATAAAGTCATCAGAAGATCAAAACAAACTGCAAAACGATTTAGAAGAGATATCTGAATGGTGCGAAAAGTGGCGTTTGACCCTAAATAACGAAAAGTGTGAGGTCATCCACATGAGTATTTAAAGGAACTCATAAACTTCGGTTACACGATAAATCAGTCTGATCTAAAAGCCGTAAATTCAACTAAATACCTAGATATTACAGTAACGAACAACTTAAATTGGAAGGAAAGCATAGAAAATGTTGTGGGGAAGGCTAACCAAAGACTGCGTTTTATTGACAGAACACTTAGAAAATGTAACAGACCTACTAAGGAGACTGCCTACACTACGCTTGTCCGTCCTCTTTTAGAATACTGCTGCGCGGTGTGGGATCCTTACCAGATAGGACTAACAGAGTACATCGGAAAAGTTGAAAGAAAGGCAGCACGTTTTGTATTATGGCGAAATACGGGAGAGAGTGTCACAGAAATGATACAGGATTTGGGCTGGATATCATTGAAAGAAAGGCGTTTTTCGTTGCGACGGAATCTTCTCACGAAATTCCAATCACCAACTTTCTCCTCCGAATGCGAAAATATTTTGTTGACAGCGACTTACATAGGTAGGAACTATCACCACGATAAAATAAGGGAAATCAGATCTCGTACGGAAAGATATAGGTGTTCATTTTTTCCGCGCGCTGTGCAAGATCGGAATAATAGAGAATTGTGAAGGCGGTTCGATGAACCCTCTGCCGGGCACTTCAATGTGATTTGCAGAGCATCGATGTAGATGTATCCGCAGAAATGATTTACGGTAACTCCGCTTCATGAATTGACGCTGAAAACAAGGAATTCTTGATGAATTCCTCAGGTCCACTTGATTTGAAATGTAATTCTCAAATGAATCCAGAAGCTATAAAGCAGTATTCATTTAGAAAAAAATCAGGCTTGTGTACTGAGCATAGCGTACCTGTTCTGCATTTCCATGACTTTCACAGATCACTCCAGCAGCATGGAGGGATCGTTCTTACTGGTAGGCTGGACCCGACAACATCTTCATTCTCTGGCAATTATTAGTCTTCGTTAATTCAATAAAATCTTTAGAAGAATGTTTATTACTATCGACATTATTTTTATTCAGACAGCCATTGTTATTTGAATACTTTTATCTATACCAGTTACCAGTCTTTACGACCAGACCTCATTTGATGGCCACAGACCTAAAACAAAATAAAAACTATGAAAACTAAAATGAAACGTAACACAGTTTAAGTTACGTCCTACTATGAAATTTTCTGCGGTATTCTTTCCGAGGGTTTGCTCATGGCGAAAGAATATGAAGTGATTTCTTGCACTAGGTGTTTCGTATTACGACAGGAGTAATAAATCTGACGTGTTTATTGTTTCTATTCTGAAGTCATCAATTTTCTACTGGTTCGACGCTATTATTCACCTCTTCGTGTACTGTACTACTGGTTTTCACCTACAAACACCTTTTCGATTGTCTGTATTACACATTATATTCGTTGCCCAACCGTACGTAGTCGTATTTCTTTTACTACTTCTCCTTGCTTTTCCGATTATCTGTATTACGCTTTATAGTCGCTGCCCAGCCTTGTGTATTCGTATTTTTCATACTGCTGCTCCTTCTGTTTCCACATTACCAGTTCCTGGATGCCTTAACAAAAGTTACTCTAACCTCCCCATGTGACATAAATAGCACTTCCATTTACTGGGCCGGCCGGTGTGGCCTTGCTTCTAGGCGCTTCAGTCTGGAACGGCGTGACCGCTACGGTAGCAGGTTCGAATCCTGCCTCGGGCATGGATGTGTGTGATGTCCTTAGGTTAGTTAGGTTTAAGTAGTTCTAAGTTCTAGGGGACTGATGACCACAGATGTTAAGTCCCATAGTGCTCAGAGCCATTTGAACCATTTGAACCATTTGAACCATTTGAACCATTTGAACCATTTGAACCATTTACTGGTGTCAGATTTCTGACATTATTATTGATATGCTGCCGCCCTAAACTTTAATCCTACTGTTGAATGTTTCTTTTATTTCCGTCATTGCTTCTTCTATAAACAGACAGAGTGGTCTTATATCGTTTTTAATCACAGCACTTCGTTCTTGATCCTCCATTCAGCATCTTGTACAACTTGTTATCCGTCTTCCCCTATTGGTTGCTCGTATTTTTATTAGAATTTCGAACATCTTGCACCATTTGACATTGTCGAACGCTTTTTTCAGATCGACAAACCATATAAGAGTGTACTGATTTTTTTTTTTTTTATGTCTGACTCCTATCGAACCGTCAGAAGAGCCCCTCTGCCGTCCTTACTCTTCCGAGCGCCAAACTGATCGTCATCTAACTGATCTTCCATTTTCGTTTCCATTGTTCGGCTTATTATTATTGCTTGAAGCTAGTACTCATGACTTGTTAAGCAAATTGTGCGATAGTTCTCGTTCTTACCTGCCATTGCTACCTTAGGGATTGTGTGAATGATACTTCCCGCAAATACTCTCTTCACATACCTGCTGTCCTCTCTGCCCTTAACAATGCAATTCTTATTGCGGTCTTAACGTTGTCACCTTTGCTTTCAGCTTCATCGAAGTTTGTCCTCACTCTCCTACACGATGAATCTTTCCTTTTATTTTTCGATTTCTTCAAATTTTTCCCCGCAGCCATTGCGTCTTACCTTGGCTGCGTTTCCTGTTTAATTAATTCCAAAATGATATTTCTGTGTTTCCCTGAACATTTTTGTACTTCGTTCTGTCGTGGATCTACTGCGTTACTTCTGTTACCCAAGATTTCTTCACAGTTACTTTCGAGCATGTAACTGATTAACCATCCATACAGTATAACACAGGTGATTTTATACAGGTGTAAAAGCTTTTAAAATACAAAAATGAATGAAAAGTTCTCTCCTCAGGGGCACCGCCTTAACGAAGCACTTTCCGTGCAGGCGAGGAGGTTTGCATGCTCTGGCTCCAGAGGGCTATGACGGCAGTAGCTTAGCTACTAGAAGAGTCACCCAAGCTGGACGGGCCGAAGGGGAGGTGCCGGAAAAAGTGTGTCCTACAACGGCTTATCTGTCCCCATTTTCCTATCCTCATCCTGTCTCTGCCTTGTCCTTTTCGTACCATCCTTTGTCATAAGTAAAGGGTGAGGTGGACAGGGCTTCTTAGCCATAGTGGAGGCAACCTGTCTAGGGGTGACAACCGCGAGTAATAAGCCTCCCAAGCTAACAACTTCGGTAGTATCCTGGACAGTGGCTCGCCACTGTCCCACGAAGAATAATCTTCAATTGAAAATGGAGGGAAATTTCGCTGAATACACTACGCCAGGTGGTAAGCAATCCACTCTCACCCAAGGTGACGTTAGCGGACCTTCGTATACTGGAGAGTCCGCACCGACATGCTTTGAGGATGAGTCGGAGCATCCTGAAATCACCAGACGTAGACTCAGACCAAGATGGCAAAACTTCTTTCCAACATTTAATGCTAATTCACTGCTCAAAGTGGGTAAACTGAAACATCTGACCGATTCACTAGCACAACACAAGATAGTACTGACAGCGCTATGGAAAACCACATTCAAGAATGATCGTGCCTTCGAGTCCCAGGGATACAGAATCCTCAAAGGGAAATTGGGTCAGTGGGTAATGAAGAAAGTACTCCACTTACGTACAGGATTCATAATCAGTCACAAGATACTGGATTCAGTGATTTACTTCAACTCCCCAAGCAGTCGTGTATCTGTCCTCTCCCTCAAATGTGCTAACAAGGATTACAATGCAGTCAATATACATCCCCCAACCAACCAGAACAACAGATGCAATCCAGACAGAACTGAAAAGTTCTGGGAAGAGTTAGAAGGTATTCTGTCTAAAGTTCCAGAGACACACACCGTCAAATTGCGTGGTGACTTCAACGCCCAACTGGGAAGAGAGAAAAAATACAGAATTATAGTGGGCAAATATCCAGCATAAATGAGAGCCAACCGCAATGGGGAACTATTGGTGGATCTGTGTGGGACTTATGGTTTTGTCATGAAGTCTAAGCCTTCAAACACCTGCCAAGGAAGCAAAAGACTTGGATTTCACCTAACACCAACTTGGGTGAACTCCAGAAAGAACATGTGGCCATTTCAAGAAAATCTCAAAAGGAAATACAAATGTGAAGGTATTAAGAAGCGCCAAACTGGACTGAGATCATTACCTCTCAAAGATCAAAATGAGACTCCAGCCTAGAAATACTAGAGTACACAGAACCTCCAAGCTGGTAAGATTTGAGGTAGAGCGACATAAGAACAGACAAGTAGTAAGCCAGAGACTGAACAGTACAGATTTCAACAGTTGGGACCAACTGAAGGAGACTCTTGTGAGGACAGTCAATGAACTCGCCCCCCTCAAGAAAAGAAGGAAGCATCCGTAGAATGAAGACTGTGACACGCTGAAGGAAGTAGAATTGTAAGAAAACCAAGAAAAAATTGGGAGAACTTCTTGGAACAAAGAAAGTTTACAGCTAAGGTAATTCGAGGAAGCAAAGGGACCTTCACACAAAACCAAGCAATCCAAACAGAAGAGAGTTTCGCTAAGAATAGCTCCAGAGATTTCTACAGAACCTTCAATTAGACATTCAGAAAATACAATCTAGCAAACCTCCACTACAGAGGCAGTTTACCTGCATTGTTGTCATTTCAAGAGAATCAGCAGTCAGTGCCATGTCATCTGCAAAAGCCAGGCAATCTACAATCGGTCTTTCGTTCTTACGGCCCAGGTAGACACCACTTTGAAAACCGATATTCGTCAGTTCCTTGCGCGATTCTCTCTCAAACTTTTCAAGGACACGGTTGAAGAGAAGTGGGTCTTAAAGTGTCGCTGGAGAAAACAGAGTTCTCCACCAACATCAAAGAAGCTAACAGAGAGATGTTACTAGACCAGGGAAACATCAAAAGGACTGAGGAGCTTAAGTATCTTGGTTAAGGGATTGAACCCTACGTATCAGAATAAACGTCATTATCCATGCTAGTCAATAAGTTGGAACTAGCATATAGACTGACTATGAACACCTACAACAAAAAATGCCTGTCACGCAACCTGAAACGTAAGCACAGTAAACGTAAACGTAAACATCAGTCATACGACCAGAAACCCTGTATGCCATGGAATCTCTTTCCATGAAGCGGAGAGGTCTGACGGAGAAACTGTAAATCAGGAGAATCCTAGGGAAGATCCTAGGCCCGGTAGAAGAAGATGGGGAATTCAGATGGCGACATAACTCTGAGGTCTATGAACATATCGAGATGCTCTCTGACTGTGCAAAAAAATGAAGGGTAGTTTCCTACAGCCATGTTGCAAGATTGTCTCCAAACAGACTGACCAGTCGTCAGTTCACCGTATGGCAAAACAAGAAGGTCCGCACCACTTGGATGATAGAAACTGAAGAGGATATTAAAGAATTGGTAATAACAGATCTCCAGAACAAAGAACTGGGAATAACCGATCTGTGAGACATACCCTGAAGGAAGTCCGAGGACGTCAGGAAAAGTCTCGAAGGAAAAGTGCCCCTTGAACAGAAGAAAGGAAGAGGAAGCGACAGTACTGGGCAAAGATCAAAGTTCAACAGTTGAACAAGCATGGTCCAAAGTAGGCCCATTCGAAACAAGAAGAAGAAGAAGAAGAAGAATGAAAAGTTCAATCACCCAGAATAGCTCTACTTATTGAGGTCGATTGCAGACTAACACAACCAGTTTCGCAAATTTTATGTTGCATCATAAATACTTGATTATCCGAGATATTTTGAAAGTAATGTATGAACAGACTTAACCAAGTAAGAAAATACAGCGTGGATCAAATAAAAGTGGCCCGGAGAACTGGCTTCCGGGATACGAAGAAACACAGCAGAGGGAAGGAAATACAATAATAACTTGGCTATAGCAGATGTTGAAAGTGACCACCATTCATCTGACGCTCCTGAGCCTTGGTCAGCAAGCTGGCTGACGGCGGATCGAAGCTTACTGTTGGAATCGCTGTAGTCTCATCTGATGTTCTACTGCAGTTCTTGAAGACTACGACGATTATTGCGATACACATTAGAATTGAGGGCTCCCCACAGAAAGTAATTGCACACTTACAGCTCAGGTGACCTGGGCGGCCAGATAGGCCCGCAACCAGACTAACCTCTGTTAACAGCTGTGTCAGGGGTGAATGTGTCATTGTGCTGCATGAGCAGTTGCGCCATCCTGCTGGAAGTAACTACTGATTAACCCTTAAAAAAAAAAACCGCCACTATACAATTCCATACACAGCATAACTAAGAATCCGTTAAAACCAAATTTTTCTTTGGAAAACCAAAAAATTAAGTGTCACTGAAACAAAATTACTTTGTTTACTTACAAGACAATCTGAAATGGAATTCCCACATCACATTCTCAAATTCTAAGCTATCTAAAATGACCTATGCAATGATAATGATATGGAACAACACAAGTGCTGAAGGAGAGAGGTGTATTATGCACGCATACTTTCCCTTTCGAGTTACATCATATTCTTGGGAAATTCCCCTCACAGCATAACAACTTTCAAGAAACATAAAAAGATTGTGAGAATAATGAAAAATGCAAACAGCTGAAAATCATGCAAACTACGATTGGCTGGTAACTAGCCCCTACCACTCGACTCGCTGAAACGTCAATCACAATGTCATTTCAGTCGGAGTATAGGTCAGCAGTGGTACAAAACAAATACATAAATAAAGTTGAAGAAACATACCTTAATTTTTGATGGCAAATGTACTCCTCCTCATATCATTCCTGCATATGAACTCGTCACATATGGCATCAAGGTCGAGTTTCATCGATTCATCTTTATGGACGTTGAGAAGGGCGATGGCATTAAGACGATCCTGCCTCATTACAAAACGAAGATACGTTTTCACCCTCCGCAGACAAGAAAACGATCGCTCAGCGGTGCATGACGTAACCGGAATCGTCAGCACTACACGTATGAATTTCACTAGTTAAGGCAGTAGGTCAAACAGGTGGTTTTCCTGTTTTACGTATTTCACTATGTCATCCAACGAACTAATATTCGCAGAATCACTACTCTGGATAATCTCAAGAAACATGCTTCGGTGGAGAAGTAAACGTTCTCTGTCTATATCTGATTCGTAGAAAGATAGAATATCGAATGAATGTTTGTTATCACCAAGAAGAAATGGTTCAATTTGATTTACAAACATGAATGATTGAGTTTTGAACCGTGATTCCAAGAAGCTGATGGATTTATCCATTGTTTCATAATACAATCTTCTATATTTGTCACATACTTTAGCGAATGTTTCTCCAGATGAATTGATGGAGTCATCGTATTTCTCAGGGACTTTTCTTCTACGGTGTAATTTTGGGGAATCAACATCCATATCTTGACATTTTGAAGTTACTTCACCCAAGAATGATTCAAAATTGTTTCTCATAAATTTAATAGAAGTTACAAGAGTGGAAATCATCTTATTGGCCTCCTCTAACTGTAGGGATTTCCTCTGTAGTGCTATGTTTACGGTATCAATGTGACCAAACAGTTTTACCAAAAGTGATAACATGAAAAAGAAATCATATGTCTACATATTAATCAAAAAACCGTTTGCTTTGGCCCCAGTGTCTGAATTGTCATTTCTTGAAACATTCAGAAAAAATTCCTGAAGTCCTGTATGGTTGGACAAAACTGAAGACATTGCCAAGTATCTTACGGCCCACCTTGTAGGACAGAGTGGTTTCAAATTTGTAGAAGCATCTGCCTTCAAGTGAGCAAAAAGATCTAATCCTTTAGGTGAATCTCTCATAAATTGTATGAAGTCCTTCATAACATTCAATGCATTTCGACATTCTGGAACTGCTTTCACAGTGTCTTGTAGTGTTAGATTTAAACAGTGTGCAAGGCAGTGCACAAACATAGCTCTCTTCTCTATTTCCATAAACTTTACCTGGACACCATTATACTACTGTATAATCCGGCCTTGTTTGCTGAACCGTCAAAGCATTGGCCCCTACAATTAGATATAGGCAAATCAAATCGTCTTAAATTGTAGATAATAATATCAAACAGAGCCTTAGCTGTGGTACTTTGTATTGATTATAGCCCTAAAAAATATTCTTCTACCTCTAGCTAAGCATCAACAAATCTTATACAGATACTAAATGGCTCTTTGGTGGCTATGTCTGTTGTTTCGTCTGCTATTATTGCAAAATACTATGCACTCTTGATATCTTCCAATAATTTTCTAAGAAGTGTATGACTTAAAATGGCCAAAATTTCGTTTTGCACATGATGGAATGTCCATTTGTAAGTTTCGCGCTGTAGCCATATTAAAAGTAGCTGGTTATCTTCACATCTAAAGGCTGTGTTCACACTGCCGGCCTGGCCGAGCCGAGCCTGGCCGGGCCGCCGCCCGCTTCGATATCAAACACATGGTTTTGAATTGCGGTGTTCACACTGGCGGCCGGGCCGCGCCGACACGGCGTGAGCCTCCCGGAGCCGAGCCGACGACATTCCGAGTGTTTAATATTGCCGGCGCGAGCCGACCGCAGGCGCGAGCCTGTGGAGGAGCACTACAGCTTCTGCAGTACACGCATCACACGTCTCCCTTCTGCTTTCTTCACAAGTGTGACTGCACACGTCTTTTATTTTAAGATGTTACCTCACATTTCACAATCAGTGAGGAAAAATTACGTTTATTATGATGATACATGCGAAATTACTTTTATTTCATTTATTTAATCTACCGTATTTACATGCATTTACAACAATAGCTTGCCAGCGATCGCGGCATTGCCGCCACTGAATAGTTCGCAGTTACTTGTAAACAGAGACGGATATGAGTGTCACTGAGGGACGGAAATGTGTCCCTACCAGATGATAATGCATTGTAAAGTCATGCTGTGGCAGTTCCTTATCAGTGGAAATAGAACCACTGAGTCAAAGGGCATTATCTCAAAACTCTTCGCCTATCAATCTGTCTATCTTACAAGGTAATGAAAAGAATTCTGTGAGGTCATCAGTGGCTCCACATGATGAACCATCACCACTGCCAAGCGCTGCATCATGAAGAAAAAAGAAGAAACAAGTTGGAAAATTCTGAAGGAGTATTTCTGCGATTCTTCGTTGAAGGCACAGCAAGACATTACCCAAAATGACGAAGCTAATTACTTCCTAATGATTCTCAGGAGTCCCATAAACTCTCTTCCCCTCAGAGGTTAGCGTTTGTGAAATTTAAAATACAAAAGCATGACTACAATTAACTGGAGGTAGCGAATGCTGTACAAAGTTCTACTGCAAACCAAAAATTTTGTACTAACGAATCTTACCTTATCGTTATACACAATTTTTCTTCTGCTGTTATACTTCTGCGAAAATTTGTGTTCTGTTTAGAAATTTTGTCTTGAATGTTCTGCAGCACATACTGAAATGTATTATGATTCATTCTGTAATTAGAATAAAATTTTTCAGGATAGTTTTTAAGTTCTTCATATAAAGAAAAAAACTCTCCTTAATGTCTGTCGCTATTTATGGGATGAATCCATAACCTCCTAGTTCTTCTGTACTTCAAAACTCGACGAGTTACAGCAGATTCAAAACAATACGAATAAAAGAGTGAAGACATTGTTCTACACGACAGCACAGACTAGCTAAAGGCGAGCAGCTGTTGGCTGCAGCTGCGTTTTCTACTGACTTGCTTGTCAGCTGTCGAAGGGTGGGGATTTTTTAAAATTTATTTATTTGGCCTCCGGCAGCTGACATCCATTTAGCCAAAGAGTGGGGATTACCTTGACAGTGCAGCGCAGCCCGCCAAGGAAGAAAAAAAAAAACAATGAAGAACAATGAAACGCACATCTGTGTCGATGTACAGTAGTTTCATTAACTCTCCATTATTTTTTCTGTTAAAGTAGACAACGAGACTACAGAATTGCGCTTCAGTTTCTGCAGTAAACGTATCACAAATCTCCAGTTTGTTTTTGTGATTAGTTTTACACCACTGATCACTAGAAATTAATTTTTTTCAGTCCTGCATAATATGACTACATTAAACCAAGCTGTAACCGCTCGAACTCCGTGGCTTGCGGACGCGGCACTGACGCCACTGAATATCTCGTATTACTTGTCACCAGAGACAGATATCAGTGTCATTATCATTTCAAAAACTTTTTGGTACTTTTAGCTACATTTCATTCGCAACAATGTATGGTCTAAAACGGATCTAACAGTAAGCTACCCGCTACATAACTTTTTCACTACAAGATTTGTAAATCAAGTGCACAACGTTGACAAATAGCATCATTTCACAATGACTGTTAAGAAATATGAAAAGATAAATGATTCAATACAAAGCTAAGATGTTACACTAGCACGTGTACAAAAATAAGATTTTTAAGCCGCATACTTTCTTCAAAATCGGTTGGGAAGCGTTACGAAACTAAGAAATCACGCGAAACGAAAAGTAGACTTTTTCTTTTTTCACGACGTAAGTAACGCTTTTAAGGAAAAAATGAGTTCATAAAACGATGTGGCGCAGTCTTATATACCGCTAAGAATTTTTAGAACATGAAAATCGGAGAAGTGGATTTTCCCCCATTTCGCCGACCCGGCTCGGCGCGGCGCGCAGTGTGAATGCACTACACGTCGGCCTTAGCTGGCTAGGCACGAGCCGAGCCAGTACGCGTCAGCCCGGCCCGGCCCGGCCGGCAGTGTGAACGCAGCCTTAAAGGCGTAATAAATTGTCAAAGTTACTTGTTTCATCAGTATGCCCACGTATGGCAAGCCCCTGCAGTGCTAAATAACGGAGGGAAGATATGATTTTTAGTAAACAAGCTCTGTTTTCTTTCATTTGTGTCAGTTTTCCTTTGGAAATCTGGCTACATACATTGACATTCGCTATTAAGGATTTGAATTTCAGTACAGCTTCTCTGTAGCAGCCCGATGCTTCATGCGCTTTCAACTGTTCTACCCCTTTCTTCCAGTTCGAAAAACCAGTTACTATGAAAGTTTTTCCATTTTGTGAAGAAACTGAAAACGATTTTCTTCAAACACTTGTCTGCAAATTTTGCAAAAAATAACATCTTTTACTTATTGTAATCGATCCATGCAAATTGCTGTTTCCAAGAGGGCTGATAACAGCGTTGGTATTTTTTTCGGGAACAGTGTTTTTTGTCACCGTCACAGTTCCGTCACTATCTGTGGCTCTGTTGTCGCTAACACTGGGTCTAGCTTCACCATCGCTAACACTTGCCACATTGTCACATTTCTTCCTAATTATAAACTTGTCCATTTTAAATTGGACAGTAAGGGACGAAAGATTAACAACTGAACCGAGTCACAGTACGACTAACTGACCACAGGTGATGCGCAGCTCCGGAATATTTACGTTCGCTGCCAACATTAGCTGCGGCCTGCGTAACAGTACTGTGCGCCTAACAAGAAGTAGCCATGTAACAATAGTGTTGATTATTGTCAGAACCGGTTCTAGGGAGGTGGCAGGGGGGGGGGGGGAATCGTGCCATCGCCCAGGGCGGCAGATTTTTGGGGGCGGCAAATCCATCTTGCGTAAATGAAGGAATGTAAGAATAAATTGGAAATACAAATTATTCATAAAATCAAGGGTCTTATTGAAAATTATCTATGGTACGGAAACAGTGTGCTCCAATTTACGAAAGAAACGTTTCCTCCAACAAAAATGGCTTAAAATGTATTGCACTGTAAACGTATCACTGACTGCTGCTTTGATCTTAAAGACATATTCATAACAAAGGGACGAATGATTGTGATATGTGAAAATAAGGCATCATGTATGAAATATATTGTGGGAAAAGTTGGCTATATCGAAAAAGGGGGGGTAGGGGGGGGGGATCCTTGACATGTTCGCGTGGGGTGGCAAAATACCTGGAGCCGGTGCTGATTTGTGTGGTGTTGTACCTAGTGATTGTCAATAGAATTTACAAAAATGAATGAAGAGTCTTTAACGTTACCTAGTCCTTCTAGCGATCGCCATCAAATTCGGTGTCACTATTGCTCATAAGTTTCTTTTACAAGCTGCCAGCAGGCTGTTGTGGGAGGAAGTGGAGCTCGTTCTAGCAGCCAAAGCGCTGCGAGCTCATGGTGAGCTTTCGTTCCCCGCATAACTCCGCACAGTAAAAGTGTGCGAATAGTACAGATGCAGGGACAAACCCGGTCACGACAGTTCGTCATATGCAGAGGTTGGAGGAGTAGCAGAAAGGAATACGTAATAGCTGGTAAAATCGGTATTTTTTTCCTACATAATCATTACATACTATTATGCAAAAACATATGTGCAAGTTTTAACAAGTTTCCCGGTAAAGGACGAGGAAGGGGGAGAGAGCAGTGAGAAACGCATGTTTGAATATTGGGATATTGGAGGGGGGGGGGGGGCGGGGGGGGGGGCGGGAGGGGGCGGGCGAGGCCCCTACTCTTAACTAACCCTAAGTCGGCGCCACTGCCCATGGGTGACCACATGAATGTTCCCCAGAGCATAATGGATTGGATACACCGCCAGCTATTCTCCGTCCCCAGTACTGGTGTGAAGGAACTGTTCCCCTTGGAGGGGACGGATTCGCGCCCTCCCATCGGCATGATGAGGGAGGTACCGAGATTCATCAGACTCTGTAACTGCGCCAACGTCCAGTGACCATGGTTAAGTGCCCATTTCACTCGTAGTTGGCGATGTCGTGGTGCTAACATTGGCAAATGTCTGGGTCGTCGGATGCGGTGGCTCATCGTTAGAACTGTTCGGTGCACTGTGTCTTCGGACACACTTGTACTCTGCCCAGCTTTAAAGTCTGATGTTATTTCTGCCACAATTAGCCGCCTGTCCTATTTTACCAGTCTACCCAGCCTACGACGTCCGACATCTGTATCGAGGAGTGGCAGCCCAACCTCACTTTGTCTGGATGTGGTTTCGCCTTGGTTTCGTCACCTGTTAAGGACACTCACCACAGCACTTCAAGAAAACCCGACGAGTCGTGCAGTAGTCAAATTGCTCGTACCGAGCCCTTGACCCATCACAATCTGCCATCGGTCAAACTCAGACACGCGGACAGCACGCTCACTGATACTGCATGCACCATTCGTGTGTCTGTCTAGCAGTCATTCCTCGTCAGGTGACACTGCTATCGCCTGGATAAGTTTATATCGATAGTATGTCGGTGGTAATAACGTTCCGGCTGATCAGTGTGTATATCTCCTCAGGCACATTTAAAACGCCACCCTTTCTCCCGTTGTGTACTATCTCCAAGTTATTCCGAGGATCTGTAATAAAATATTGATTATCACGTAAGTGAGATGTCAGTGTGGAATTCGAACTGTTCATGTTGGGATGTTCTTTAAAGCCCATGGTCAAACTTGTACCAGTTTGCTTAACGTACTTCTGAGAACAGTATTGACAGGAAATTGAGTAAACCCCTGTGATCTTACATGGATTGCTGCCTATATTTGGCACCTATATTCTCCGGGATTTAAAACGCAAAATTTGTGTTACTCTTTTGAAATTTCTACCGATCCTTTCCGAAAATGCAAAGTGGAAAAACGTTGTTAGCGGAAGTAATTGTCTCCCGCTATAGTTCTTTGTTAATAGTATCCATAAAATTTATATCGTGACCATTAGCAAGTGCAATACATTGTATAGCCTGTTACTCACGTTCGAAAGCCTAGGGGGGTTAGCGATACGCGGTAGAGGTCGTAGAGAAACGAACGGAAGGCAGCATTTTTATACTTCATTGGATGATTCGAACTCCTATGAAGCGCGATGCCAATGGTTGATGGTTGAGGTAAAAATCAAAATCAAAAGTATTGTTTCTTAATGTGATTAAGAAGTCGAGGTAAGGGCATGTGCAATAACACTGTGTTCGATTGAAAACCCCTTACCTTGATATGTCAATCACGTTAAGAAATAGATATTTACCGCAAACCGCAACCAATGATACCGTCTCCATCCTTCTTTAAATCATCCAATGAATTACAGGAAGGCAACCTTCCGTTCGCTTCTCCACCGCCACTATCACGTCCCCCTAACCGCGCAGGCTTTTGACCGTGAGTAACAGGTTATACAAAGTATTGCACTTGCTAATGAAGACAATATAAACTTTGTGCACAACACTAATAACAAATTATTGGGGAAGACAATTTCTTCCACTAACCACTCCACACTTTCTTCCACTTTATCACTGGTTAGGCAGGACAATAACAACAAGAACTACCCACGCATCAGTTACTATGATTCCTTTTCAGAGAGAATCGGTAAACATTTAAAAAAGAATATAAATCCTGCGTTTTTATCCCGTGGAATGTAGGAGCTAAATACAGACAAAGTAAACAGTGACTCAGCAAATCACATAACAACAAACGGATTTATTCAATTTTCTGTAAAGACTGTTCTCAGAAGTACGTTGGGCAATTAGGTAGAGGTTTCTAAATCGCTTCAAAGGACATTTAAATATGAGCAGTTCGAAATCAGCACTTACATATTACTTATTGTGGTAGTTAAATCTCAGTTTCTGAGCTCCACAATAACTTGGAGCTCCTACATAAAGAGAGAAAGGGCGGTGCTTTAAATGTGCTCGAGGAAATACATAGAACGAAGTCCACAAGACACTCTCGTGACAAAACCAGACGGAATTAAGACACTGAGATTTACTGACCGATCTTGATTATTTAATTTGAGAAGGAAGGGCTCTCAGCATCCAACTAGTTAGCTAGCTTATTAATATTTTTTATGTTAAATACGAAGTTTACTCCAACCACCGATCCATATGTATGTCACCTGCTCCAGTTAGTGTTGCAGACTGTTTTACTTTTACAGAAATTAAGTAGCCATTTTTAAAAGATTCTCACCGTAGTAACACTATTATATTAGTATCACCCACGTTCAGCTCTTACTAATACGGACTGATGAGTCCAATAGTTCGCATGGCGACTGCAGTGCCTCAGCAGAGCACTAGCAGCGCGCTTCTCTCACGAGACACCCGTGTTAGTTTGATTAACTTGACCCTCCCTGTACCCGGACGGTACTCACCGCACACGCTCCAGTACCAAACTGACACTTGCGTTAACAGCCGCTACGATTATTCTTATGTTCACGACAAACACACATAAGCATGTCGGCTTCCTGCAAGTTTGGCCTTCGGGATAATCTTCTTCCTTTAGTTCACTGGTGGCCCCCCAAAACGTATTAAAATAATTTTATTCAGTGCATTTCTATACATAAATTTTATTCATCCTCCATTCCCCTCCCCTCCTTCCCTCCCCCCCCCCCCCAAGAACCATGGACCTTACTGTCGGTGGGGTGGCTTGTATGCCTCGGTGATACAGATAACCGTACCGTAGGTGCACCCACAACGAAGGGGAATCTGTTGAGAGGCCAGTCAAAGGTGTGGTTCCTGAAAATGGGCAGCAGCCTTTTCAGCACTTGAAGGGGCAACAGTCTGGATGACTGACTGATCTGTCCTTGTAACATCAACCAAAACGGCCTTCTGCTGGTACTGCGAGCCGTTCACTACAAGGAGAAACTACAGTCTTAATTTTTCCCGAGGGTATGCAGTTATGCTGTATGGTTAAATAATAATGGCATCCTCTTGGGTAAAATATCAAGGAGATAAAATAGTCCCCCATTCGGATTCCGGGCAGGGGCTACTCAGGAGGATGTCACGAGGGAAAGAAAGCTGGCGTTCTACATATCGGGGTGTGGAATGTTACATCCCTTAATGAGACAGGTCGGTTAGAAAATTTAAAAAGGGAAAACTATCGGTTGAAGTTATATAGTGGGAATTACCGAAGTTAGGTTGCAGGAAGATCTGGGCTTCTGATCAAATGAATACAAAGTTGTGCATACAAATAGGGGTAATTCAGGATAGAGTTTAATACTGAATAATAAAATAGGAGCGCAGGTAAGCTACTATGAACAGCATAGTGGACGTATTATTGTAGCCAATATAGACAAGAAGCCCACATCAACCACAGCAGTGCAAGCTTATATGCCAACTAGCTCCGCAGATGAGATGAAGAAGACTGAAAAATGTATAGTGAGATAAAAGAAATTGTCCAGATAGTGATGGTCGAGTGGAAGAGAAGGAAAAATAATAGTTGAATATGGACTGGGTATAGAAATGAAAGAGGAAGCCGCATGGTAGTGTTTTGCACAGAGCATAATTTAATCATCGATAACACTTGGTTTACGCATCGACGCTCTGTAGTGGAAGAGACCTGGAGGCACCGGAAAGTTTCAGACTGATTATGTAATGGTAAGACAGAGATCTAGGAACCACATTTTAAATTGTAAGACTTTCGGGGTCATACTGGAATTGTTACGAACAGTAAATTAAAACTGAAGAAAGTGGAAGAAGGTAGGAAATTAAGGAGATGGGACATGAATACGCTAAAAGAACCAGACGTTGCTGAGAGTTTCAGATTGAGCATTAGGCAACGGTTGACTGGAACAGACGAAAGGAATACAGTAGAGGCGAAATATTGAAGGCGTCAGACGATCAAATAGGTAACACAAGGCCTAGTAGAAATCCTTGAATAACCCAAGAGATATTGAATGCAAGAGATAAAAGAAGAAAATATAAAAATCCAAAAAATGAAGCGGGTGAAAAGGAATATAAAATATAAAAATGAGATGCAAAATGGCTAAGCAGGAATGGCTAGAGGACAAATGTAAGGGTTTAGAAGTATATTTCACTAGTGGAAAGATAGATGCCGCCTGCAGGGCAAAGAGAAGCTGCATGAATATCAACAGCTCAGAAGAGAAACAAGTCCTAAGCAAAGAAGGGAAAGGTGGAGCGAGTATACAAGGGGTCTGTACAAGGGAGATTAACTTGAAGGCAATATTACGGAAAGGAAAGTGGACGTAGATGAAGATGAGATGGGGAAACTGATCCTGCGAGAAGACTTTGACAGAGCTCTGAAAGATCTAAGTCGAAACGAGGCCCCGGGAGTAAACGATATTCCGTGAGAATTACTGATAGCCTTTTCAGAACCAGACATGCCAAAGCTCTTCCATCCGGTGTGCAAAATGTATAAGGCAGGCGAAATACCCTCAGATTTCAAGGAGAATGTAATAACCCTAATTCTGAAGAAAGCAGTTGCTGACAGCTGTGAAAATCACCGAACTATCAGTTAATAAGTCATGGTTGCAAAATACTAACACGACTTCTTTACAGAAGAATGGAAAAACTGGCATAAGCCGATCTCAAGGAAGATCAGGTTGGATTCACAAGAAATGCAGGAACACTTGAGACAATACTGACCCTCCTACATTTCTTATAAGGTAGGGCATGGGAATGCGAACTTGAGTTTATACCTTTTGTACACTTAGAGAAAGCTTCTGACATTGCTGACTGGAATATTTTCTTTGAAATTCTGAAGGTAACTGGGGTAAAACACAGGGAACGAAGGGCTATTTACAACTTGTACGGAAACCGGACGGCAGTTATAAGAGACGTGACGCATGAATGGGAAGCTGTGGTAGAGAAGGGTGTGAGACAGGGTTGTAGCCTATCCCCTATGTTATGCAATCTATGCATTGAACAAGCAGTAAAGGAAACCAAAGAAAAAAAGTTCAGGGAAAAGAAACAATTTGAAGTTTTCCGATGCTATTTTAATTCTGCCAAAGACAGCAAAGGACTTAGAAAATCTGCTGAACGGATTGGACTTGTGTTTAAAGGAGGATATAAGATGAACATAAAAAAAGATAATGGAAACTACTCGAATTAAATCAGGTGACGCTGCCGGAATTAAATTAGGAAACGAGACACTAAAAGTAGTAGATGAGTTTCGCTATTTGGGCAGCAAAATAACTGATGATGGCACAAGCAAAGATGATGTAAAATGTAGACTAGCTATGGCAAGAAAATCATTTCTGAAGAGGAGCAATTTATTAACACTGAATACAGGTTTTAGTGTTGCGAAGTCTTTCCTGAAAGTGTTTGTCTAGAGTATAGCCATGTATGGAAGTGAAACATGGATGATAAGCGGTTTAGACAACACCAGAATAGCTTTCGAAACGTTTTGCTACAAAAGAATGTTGAAGATCAGCTGGGTAGAGCACGTAATTAATGAGGAGGTATTGAATGGAATTGTGAAGGCAAGAAGCTTGTGGCACAACTTGACCAAAGATGGAATCGGTTGATAAGATCCATTTTGAGACATCAAGGGACCACAGTTTAGTACAGGAGGGAAATGTGAAGAGTAAGAGGTAAAAGTCGTAGATGGTGACCAAAGGTGATTACAGTAAGCAGATTCAAAAGTATATCGGTTGCAGTGATAATTCGGACATGATAAGGCTCGCACAGTATAGAGTAGCGTGGAGAGCTGCATCAAACCAATCTTCGGACCGAAGACAACACCATCCTTTATTTCTTGTTCACTTCTTGACCCAATATTTTCCTGTCTGGGTAAGATTTACGAAGTGCATCGTCCCTTGCTTGACGTAGATCCACAAAAACACATTTTAATCAGTCAGGTAAAAGACAGCTCATCGTCATTCTACCGTAGATCAGTCCTGCTTTTGTCAGTTGTTGCACGTTACATGGCTCTGTCTCCATAGCTCTTTTATTTTAGTTAAAACTTCATTGTGCTTTGGTCAAGCATAAGTTTATAATTCCTAATTCCATTCCTTTATTTTTATAGAGTGGACATTTATAGTTGATGATGGTTTCACCAATTGAAGAAAGGGTGAGAGCTTTGCCTAGCCGCGTCAACTGTTACCTGAGGCATTCTCTGATAGCTCCCTATACCATGTGATATAGCATTATCAGTAACCGTTATTTGGTATGAAATTACAAATCTTACCTAACATATACGAACGGGCCGGCTGTTTTTGCGATGTATGTGATCCACGCCTAATTTAATAACCAGATGCATAACATTTTCTTCCTTATTTATGTATGTTCACCCCAGTAATTTCAAAGTATCTCCAATAACTTCCCCATTATCAAACATTAATTTTTAGAACATCTCTTGGCATGCACAAAAAGATGCACCTTAACAATTGTGACTTCCCCATTATCAAATATTAATTTTTAGAACATCTCTTGGTATACACAAAAAGATGCACCTTAACAATTGTGAAACGGGTTCTGTGAGTCTCCAATCGACTTCGACGAATTCAGCTATTGCAGACTTCATTCAGTTCCTTTTTGTTATACTTTATTAATAGCCAGTTATTATATATAAAGCAATGTCCTGACTGATTCATCATTGACTAGCCCAAACCGCTAGGGATACAAACTTGAAATACGGAGAGGGTGTTGACCTTATACGGTAGGCCTCGTTTAAGAAGCGATTTTTGAAATTCCACCCCCAAAAAGAGTGAAATACCGAGGGTAAAGAACGTTTTGAAAAATATCGCTTTTAAGGCAGTTTTGAAGCCAGACATTCGAAAACTGGTGTTTGGTTTCTCGGTCACAAATAAAGAAGTATGTGTTTCAGCATTTTTGGAAATTTAACCCCTGGGTGTGTGAAACAGCCGGTGAAAGATTTTTAAATAAATTATAATTAAAGAACTACCAAAGTATTTTTAAAGCTATATCTACTAAAATTGGTATTTATTATCTTGGTTGGATATTAAAAGTACTGTTTTCAGTGGTTTTCGATATTCAACCTCCTAAGAGAGTAAAACAGGGGATGCAAAGTTTTATGAAATTATTTCATTACGAAAGAATTTTGTAAGCTAAACCTATGAAAATTGTATGTGTCTTCGCTTTTAAAAATAAATAACACATGTTCCACTGTTTTTGGAAATTAAACCACTGGGACTGGGGTGGGGGGGTGGGGGGGGGGGCAGTGGTGAAATAGATGAGAATTTTTGAGAAAATATTCCGTTACATTACAAAACTTTAAAGTTAACCTAAGAAAATTGGCATTTCTCTTGTCAGTTAGAAATAAAGAACTATGTGTTAGGATACATAAGTTTTTAAGTCAATATCATCTCAAGAACGCAAATTCTATTATTAACGAGAACCTTACAATCCAGCTACAAGAATAGCTTCTTGGTCAGAAGTACATCCGGAAAAGATCATGCTTCTATGGCCTTAATTAGTATGAAAGGTTTAGAAGGTGTTGCAGTTTGAGAAAAATATAAAATTGGATTAAGGAAAACCAAAGAAAATATATGTGCAGACCATACCATCTACGCAAGCAATGCAGCAGGCGCTAGGGTAGTTATGTATAACTATTTTAGCTTGGGCACTTTCCTAGTACCTGCGTTTTTCTTTCCAATTTCCATGATTGCCGTTCTAAAGGTACAAATTCTTCTTCAATTAAACTGCCCACTGAGCCACCCAGTATTAGCCTCAGAGAGCTTAGAGCACATTTCATCTTTCCGTAATACTCTAGTATAGCACTTTGCACGTTCCGTTGATTCCCACAGACTAGTCTCTTAAGCTTCTGTCTAGGAGGCTTCATGATTACTCAAGTGCGATCCTAGGCTGTATCTGCTCTTGAGTACGCTTTACTAACCAGTATCTGATTTCCGACTCTATGCTGATGATGAGGCCATCCAACTGAGATTTTGTCGTATCTCGATCCGTTGCTTATTCAGACTTTTCTCTTGATTAGTTCCCCTTGGTAGTCCTCTCCCGGAGATTCTAATGGAGACAAAACCATCATCTATGGGGCGGAGCGAGGTATTGGTAGCACAATGGTTAGCACACTGAACTCGCGACGATTCAAATCCCCATCTGGCCATCCTGATTTAGGTTTCAGTGATTTCGTTAAATAATTATAGACCATCTTCAATTAACACACCATTCGGATGACAGTGATGACGCTTAGAGCACATGTTATGACCCCAGTCGCGAAACTGAAGTTTTGTGTCTGGGGTCAGCACAAATGTTCTAAGAGTTATCATCGTCAGCCGGATGGTGCGTTATCTGAAGATGGCCTACTACTAGAGCCGAATCCAGTCAAAAAATATCTGTGCGGTCGAAACTGTGTTTTACTAATTTTTCTTAACTAATAGATCGCTTTTAAATCCCAATAATGTTCTCTAAAAATATGGATTTCAGGCAAATGCCGGGATGATTTGTTTCAAAGGGTACAGCTGATTTCCTCCTCTATTCTTCCTTAACCCGAGCTTGTGTTCCATGCAATAACCTCCGTATCGACGGGACTTTAAACACAAATTTGCAAATGAAGAGATAACGGTGATACTTTTTTCAATTACAGGCAACATGTTCTTCCAGTACATTTTGTGGGTCATTACTGCAGTGATTTCCACTGCCTTTCTCCGTCATGGTGTTTATCAGATGCTGATTCTTTCGCTTTTTACGGCAGCTGCCGATCCCAAGGGCAGGGGGTTGCTCTGAACCTCTTTGTCCTCTCTTCCACCCTCTTCAATAAGGGCACTGGCAGAACGCGGGTGACATCTTACACCAGGAGTCATACTCTGCCATTGCTTCTGCTTACTACTCAAGATTTAAACAGTGGCTGGGTTTAGACTCGGGTCTCAGGACGTATCGATTACCAGTCAAAGATACTGTCTCCAGGTTAAGATTCCCATTTTTCTATTCCCTGTCAAAATTTCAATACGAGAGGATAGCTTATTGCAAAAATTTGTCTCCACCCTGACCAGTCTGCTACTGAAGTCTTCCATAACTGTGTTACCTAGTGTAATCTTGAATGCTACACAGAGAATTATTGTGCACCAAGTACAGCGTCTACCACAGTTTCCATGTTCATCAAGTTATAACTTAACTAATATGGTGAATGAATACCAGATTAATGAAAATATTTCACGGTTGGATGTGGTCGGATGGGAGGAGATTTGGACCTAGGGTGGCGGCCGGGAATTCCATTGGACGGCCGAGTGACTAGCGACAAAGAAAGGATTAACGAAGATGCACAGTACGTTTTACCCTAGTAGCCACAGACGGGTTCCGGCAGCTCACTTGCTCTAAGTGAGTAACTCTGGATACTGGCAAAAATTTAAGACTTATAAAGCAAGGACAGTCTTAAATATAATTACGATCTGTTATTATTCAAGAAAAATGGTAGAGCAAATTCAAGCATTCCAAAACAGTCCCCATAATGCGATACGCCAAATAAAATGTCAACCGCAATTATACACTACTGGTCATTAAAATTGCTACACCACGAAGATGACGTGCTACAGACCGGCAGGAAGAAGATGCTGTGATATGGAGATGATTAGCTTTTCAGAACATTCACAGAAGGTTGGCGCTGGTGGCGACACCTACTACGTGTTGACATGAGGAAAGTTTCCAACCGATTTCTCATACACGAACAGCAGTTGACCGGCGTTGCCTGGTGAAAAGTTGTTGTGATGCCTCGTGTAAGGAGGAGAAATGCGTACCATCACGTTCCGACTTTGGTATAGGTCGGATTGTAGCCTATCGCGATTGCGGTTTATCGTATCGCGACATTGCTGCTCGCGTTGGTCGAGATCCAATGACTGTTAACAGAATATCGAATCAGTGGGTTCAGGAGGGTAATACGGAACGCCGTGCTGGATCCCAACGGCCTCGTATCACTAGCAGCCGAGATGACAGGCATCTTATCCGCATGGCTGTAACGGATCGTGCAGCCACGTCTCGATCCCAGAGTCAGCAGTTGGGGACGTTTGCAAGACAACAACCATCTGCACGAACAGTTCGACGACGTTTTCAGCAGCATGGACTATCAGCACGGAGACCATGGCTGCGGTTACCCTTGACGCTGCATCACAGACAGGAGCGCCTACGATGGTGTACTCAACGACGAAACTGGGAGCACGAGTGGCAAAACGTCATTTTTTCGGATGAACCCAGGCTCTGTTTACATCATCATGATGGTCGCATCCGTGTTTGGTGACATCGTGGTGAACGCACATTGGAAGCGTGTATTCGTCATCGCCATACTGGCGTATCACCCAGCGTGATGATATGGGGTGCCATTAGTTACACTGAAATGTCCCCTTAGAAAAATTAATGAGTTACTGTGCTGATAAATCTCTTACATTATTTGATTTTCAAACAGCTGAGCAAAACTGAACGTACTCAGACATTTCGCTCTTTACCTATTCTGATCAACACTAAACTGACACACAATATTTTTTAGCGCAACGCAATCTGACTTTCAAAAATCCCTACAAAAGAATGGCCCTGACTAACATTAACCTGCACGTTTCACAAATCACTTACCTCACAAAAATCTTCGTTACTCGAACTACTGCAATACGGCGAGCGCCACTACTGCCAGCTAAATAAAAGATTCAAACTACTGAAGGCACTAACTACTGATAGGCTTGTTAGCAAATGAAAGATTTTGATAGAGAGAAAACAATGTATTTACCTTAATAGTGTTCAAAAGTTATAATATATATAGCAGTTCACGACATCCGTTCTTACAAATGTACTGTTTCTGATGGACACACGTCCAGATCATCCGCCCTCAAAAATCCGCCATCTCACTTCCCCACTTCCACCACTGCTGGCGGCTCACCTCCAACTGCGCAACGCTACGCGCTGTTAACAGCCAACAGCCGAACACTACAATAGCGAATATTACAACAATGCCACCCAGCCACAGACTGCACACAGCACAGCCAGTGATTTTCATACCGAGTGCTACATGGCGTTACCAATATAAAAACCTAAACAGCCTACTTACATAGCCCCCATGCTCCCCACAAAAAATTTTACAAATTGTTTTTGGCAGTGGCCAATACAGATTTGAAAATTTTTTTTCATAATTACAATAACAAAGATATCAAATGCACACACTTATTGATACAATGTTGGTCAAAAGCTAAAATTTTCTCACAGTCCGTAAAGACAGTCCTGATTGTTCATCACAGTAAAATTGCAGTGTTTTTCTCAAAGTCTGAGCAATAAAATAAAATGCACATGGAAGTAGTGGATTTCCATGCAGTCTTGAAGAAGTAGTGTTGTCCTTCGAACGGAAAGACAGTGCTGACTCTTGACATGCAGACAGGTAATAAGCCACAGCAGAGAAACCCACAGCAGAGTCATTCGAAGTTTTGAAGAATATTGGTAGGTAGACCATCACAGAGCAGACCCACTATAGTCTTGGTAGAGAGTATGGTATTGGTGGGCCACCAGAGGTGCAGACCCACTGCAGTCCTTGTAGAAATAATGGTATTGGTGGATCATCAAAGGTGCAGATCCACTTCAGTCCTTGTAGAGACGGCCAGCAGCCATCTGTTGCGACTGTGCAGGTGCACAATCACCATCGAAGAGTCTTGTGGATAATGTAGCAAGTGCATGAACCACCACTTGTGCACTCACAAAAAAAATTTTTTTAATTGTCCTTAGAACCAGCAATGCTGTTAACCAGTCCCTTGCTGAATTATTAACACACGTGCAAGCACTACCAGTCCCTACTTCTCACATATTGTCCATATAATATGACTAACAGAAACGTGTGCAGTGAAATGTAACTTACAAGTTACTTAATTTGATGAACTGGTGAGAATTACAATTTTATAATATACGAATACAATTACAAAGGTACAAAATACATCGTTAAATAACATAATAGTACAGATAACATTTGTAGTAATACAGGCTTTACAAAAGAATAGAAATAGACATATACATCAGTGTTACAGGAATTATGACGTATGTAAATACATAAAAGATTAGAATAACTTTTGAAACATCAACTTCACACATGACCATTAAAACAAAACAGAATAAATAATATCTAAACATCTTTACAAAGTAAATAACATATTATTAATGCAAATTATATTTGAGGATAACAGTATTCCTCATCATAGCAAATGTAGCTTAGAATTAGAAGAGAAAAAAATTCTATGAAACAGTACACAGAAACAGGAAGAACACCAATACGCAAGGGTACACAAACACATAGTGGGATAACACAAAAGGAAAGGACAGGGTTTGTTTTCAGTGTAACATTTGGTACTGCAGTCCAACCCAAAACTTCATTCCATAGATCTTTCGTCTCATTTCAACATTTGTTTCCACCACAAAAATCCAACCCAAGCATGCATGCTTTCTGTATTTATATGTTCACATATTTCTTACCTCATTATTTATTTTCCATTATCTTACCTCATCATTTATTTCCAAGAAAATCCTACCTAAACCTGTTGTTCCTAAACCCTACTTTTTTGTTCATATCCTCTTTCAAAATCGTTTTTTGGCCAGACAATTTTCTTATAGCTTCTCAATGCATTTCTTCCAATTCATCACAACTCGTTCTCTTATATAGCCTACCCCATCTTAAGCTAACTTAAATCTACTGATTTCAGATGCATAAACTAAGGGACGAGGCAATGCAGCAGCACAAAACAATTAACACAAACAGCAATGACAAGAAATACAAATTGGCAAAGCTAGCAGCAGTATATCTAAATTAGCAGAGCAAATGCAACATTACAACTAATATGAGCCAATGTGCAGCAACAAGAAAAATAAATCAGTAGTAAAAGTGGCTTAACAGAGTAATAAAAAGTGAAATTCAGTAGCACTATGCCTGGCAAACAGCAGCAGCAAATACTATAACTTATACCTAAACATGCCAAAGCTCAAGCAGAAAAAATATTACAGTAAAGATGGCCATGTCTAATACCTATGTCACATCTTAGTGTCTATGTAATTAAAGTGGTGCACCACAACAACTTATTGTAAAAGTAATATTAACATGTACTTGAAAAGAAAATTATGTATGCAGTTACTGTTACTAGTCCCTTCTTACTGCTCTTTCCTTTCTAAGTGCTCCTTTTTTGAAGAATGTGGATCATAAAATTATTATTTAACAGATGTGTTGACAGAAAGTGTTCACATTAGCAAATGCATTTAATTATATTTTATAAAAGCAATGCTATAACATCTGGAAACCAGATATCAAATGAAATAAGCAACAATCTAAAGCGAAGCATAAAAATATCATTCAATACTCATGTGGCATTTCATAAGTTGGTAGGAATTCTCTCAACTCTCGTAGAAAGACGCTTGTCATAATCAGGTGTGCAGATGTAAGAATATTTCCCATCAGTTCATAAGCATTTCAGTAAGTAGCACAAAGTACGCGCTCCACAATACAATCACATGGTTCCAAGTAATGAGCGTGTCATATATGCGATGCTTTCTACAAAGGAATGTCAATAGTGAGGTTAATGGTCTCTCTTTTTTGTTTCACCTAATGGCTTTTTCTCCAGGCAGGTGGCACAGCTGGGCGTCCACCACGCATTATGTGAAGGTCACTTAACTTTCTTACCGAAATATTTACATCAGTTTCCGCTACAGTGACAGTCTCATATAAAATAAAAAAAATTCAAAGGTTAGAAATTTACATTAGAAGTGTGTAGAAACAAAATCTCATATATAACAGTGTCCAAAAAGTTTTGTCACCATTGTGGTAACTAACATTCACGTATGTACACACATTTCACATCTCTTAAAGTATGATTCTTGGTTTCCAACATCCTTTTCATAAATAAGAGTCCCTAACCACTTCTCCTTATTCCTTACCTTTTTACACATGCACATATTCATATTCATCAACACGTCTTCAATATTTCATGATAATAAATACATAGCATAATACGATTCCTCATATAACATAATCTCCTTCATCATAAGCATACCTCAAAAGCATAATACACATCGTCATCATAATAATAACATCATAAAACCTCAGTCAAATCTCAGAAACGTCGTAACTTTCTGCAACAGTCTCAAAATCTAAAAAAAATTCTCTGCTCATTTCAATAGTGTCATCTACCTCAAACGTACTTTAAAAATCATGATCCCATACCAAATATATCATTCAAAGCTCTCAATGTATCACAATGGTTCCGAAAAAATATGAGCTGTTCACAAAGTACAGATAAAATATAATTTCATAAGTGTGAAGTTATCCAACTGTCACTGATGTAGTAAAAATATGTTTGCTTCCCTGTTAAAATAATCAAATAGGTGTGTAATTCTGTGTCAGAGAAATACGGTACCTATGTGTAAAGTTGTATAAGGAAATACCATATTAGCTAGGGATCCTTGTGTTTGCCACACATTTGGTACACAAAGTAAACGTGTACCCCCCCCCCCCCCCCCCCGAGGATTAATGTAATTATACCCTCAGGTGTTACAGATTACGGCAATGGAATGAAATGTATCACCGAAAACTTTTTTGTAATTCAAAAATCTTTAAAAATAAATGTTTTAAGTACAAAATTAATCACTCAAATGTGTGTCCTGTAGCGCTAAATGTGCGTCTTGCTGTAAGATAATTCTGTGGAAGTGTCGTAGTTATCGTCCTCTGTAAGCAAAGTTCTGCTGAAGTCAATGTATTCACCTCATCATAAACAAAAGTGAAATGCTTTGCGTATAGATATCGTAGTTGTTATGGTTATTGCTGTGATGAAGAAAGTACTGTACTGTAATGTATTGTTGTACTATGGAAAAGGCTGTCTCATTGTAGCTATACCGCAAAAGTTACTACTAAAACATGTTTTACTTTCCAGAAGAATTCAGAAAAACTGTGCAGAGATAAAACAGATACACCGCAAAAGCAACAATGTAAATTGTGTTACACATTAGTAGCGTCGTGATATAACCGTGTAGCTGTCAAAGAAACCAAATACTAAGTCATCTTTAATCTCACAAAAAGTACTTCAAATAAAGAATGTCTTTTCAACTAAACCAAAATGTTGCATTAAAATCTCATTAGCAGTATATGTTCTAAGTATGTAAGCCTTATAGTCGTTATGTAATCGTGCAATTAACAAGCAAGAATGTACACACACAATAACACTGTGTCCTCTGTTCACTATAACAATGCATTCGTAATTTCTGTTTAAGTAAGTTCTCTTGGTTCTTGACTGGATATTTAACTTCAAACATTGTTGCATGTTAACAGATTCTAAGTCTGACAAAGCATACTAGTAATGTAAAGTGAAAAATTTTATAGCAAAGACTAAGTTAAAAAAACAGATTATCTCTCAATAAACGGTTTTACATGTGAAATGTGGTGCAATCCTTTACTCTTCCTAGTACGCAGAGTTTCAACTTCAACGCAATTATCATGTGGTATACGTCGGATTCTGTAAGGTCCATTGTAAATCAGAAAGAATTTGTGACTCAAGTGTTTCTTCTTATGTGACAATGAATGAGCTTTAATGAGAACTTTCTGACCAATATATAATTTATTTGCATTTGCTTTACCGTGTAGTTTTCTCCTTTTGTCTACTGCAGGTTTTATATTTTTAATAGCCAAATCAATTATGTCTTTGTGTCGAAGTTTACGTGTATTCAGAAAAGGTACAAGCTCTCTATTCTGTTCGGAGGTTCTCCATTCTTCAGTACAAGAATAGGTGGTAAAGCAGTGGAGTCATGAGGCATTTCATTCAGCACGTTTTGAAATAAGTGTAAATATCTGTCCCAATACTGATGCTCTCTGTGACAATAAAGTCTGCAAAGCTTATTGATTTCTTTCATAATCCGTTCAGACGGGTTACAATGTGGTGAGTACAATGAAATAAAAACAGGTTTGATTTTATAGTTCCGAAGCATGCATGACCAAACAGCAGACCTCAATTGTGGTCCAACTTCACGTAAGAAATTTTTAACAAAGGCGTTGGATACAGACCGTCCAGTGGCGTTACGTAACGGTGTGAAAGAAACAAATTTTGAAGTGAGTTCAACAGCGACTAGAACGTACGAAAATACATTCGATGTTCTAACAAGGGGTCCCAAGAGATCAACAGCAGCAAATTCTTTTAATTTATAAGGAATGATAGGAAACAACGGAGCACGATGTGAGATAGTAGATGGTTTCGCCTTTTGACAAAGTTTACAAGACTCTTCGAATTCTCTTTTCCGTATTGTTAAAATAACAAGTCGTTCGACGAGTATGATAACATTTTCGTGGACCAAAATGTGCGTAGCTGAAATGAATGTACCAAATGAGCTTATTAACAAAATCGTCTGGAATGCAAAGTACCCATAGCTTGTCATCAACAGTGCAGCGTTTGAAGAGTATGTTGTTTCTAACCAGATAATAATTCCGAATCTGAGTGTGTGGTCTTTTCATGCCATTTACTTTTGATGTCTTTCCAAATCGGATCTTTATTCATGAGCAATGTCCTTTAAAGATGTGGAGATGAAATTTTCAAAGGCGACGTTCTGAATGTAAAGAATACTGAAATTTTTCTCGAGCCGGTGCGCGTGACAGTGCGTCCGCAACAGTGTTATCCTTGCCGGGAATGTAGACTATTGTGAAGTGGAATTCTTGCAGAAACAATGCCCAACGTTTTAACCTGTCATGATTTAATTTTGAAGAGATAAGAAATTGTAATGCACGATGATCACTGTATACTTTTGCGTGCTTACCAGAAAGAAAGAAACGGAATTTGTTAAATGCACAAACGATAGCTAAAGCTTCTAATTCAGTAACGGAATAATTTTTTTCAGATTTTGTTAGTACTCGGCTAGCAAAAGCAATGGTTTTCTGAACAGTAGTATTATTTTCTGTGGCTAATTGAAATAAATGGGCACCAAGACCGACTTTAGAAGAATCCGTGCTAAGGCATAAATCTTGTGACAGATCTGGGTGAGCTAGTATTGGCGCGTTAAGTAGCGATTCTTTCAAAGAACTGAATTCCAACTGTGCTTGTTCATCCCTGTTCCAAGTAGTATTTTTCCCAGTGAGAGAACAATGTTTTGGTGCAACTAGAATTTGCATATTCAGAAAACGACGGTAAAAATTTACAAGACCTAGAAAACTGCGGACTTGTTTTTTTGTGGATGGAACTGGAATGGCTCTGATTGCTTCTAACTTTTCAGGATCCGGCTCAATGCTTTCAGAAGAAATAATATGTCCCAAAAACTTCACCTTTGCCCTACCGAATTCAGACTTTTCCAAGTTAACTGTAATTCCAGATTCTGCAAAAATATGTAACACGCTGTTGAGGATGCGATTATGTTGTTCCCATGAGGCTTCTGCTATCAGAATATCGTCCACATACAAGGTGATGTGACGTTTTAAGAACTCAGGTAATATGGAATTTAGCCCGCGAGTGAATACTGCCGAAGAAATGTTCAAACCAAAAGGAAGTTTCCGAAACTGATAACAAACGCCGAAACAATGGAAAGCAGTGTATTTTCTACATTCTGGACGAAGTTCGATCAGATAAAAGCTGGATCTGAGATCTATAGAAGGCAACACTTTTACACCATTAAAATTTTGAAGAAGTTCTTCCAACGTTTGCGGCCTGTCTGTTTCAGGAATGATGATAGTATTGATTTGTCTCGAATCTAAGACAAGCCTGATCGATCGAATTTTCTTCTCAACAACATGTAATGGATTGTTGTATGAACTTACTGCAGGCTCAAAATGCCCTCGTCAAGCATAGATTGTATTTCTGTTCTAACATGGTCCCTATAATGTGCCGGAATTATGTATGGTCTAACACAAAATTTAGTATGCTCACGAACATGAAATTGGTATTGAAATCCCTTGACTGTTCCTGTTTTGTGAGTAAAAACTGTGGAATGTGCTTGTAAAATCTCAAAAAGGTCCTGCTATCAGTGTCATTACAATTCTCGATTGTTTGAATTTTTTTCTGAATTAACTCATTAGTATCAAATACGCCGTCGATATCATCCCTGTCAGTACTTGCAGAGTGACTGCTAGTGTCAAGTTCCGTCGAAAATTCCGAACTGTTGTCTAACAGGAGGTAAAGCCGATTAATTTCCTCGTCATGGTTTGAGAGCCAATCTTCAAATTTCAAAGCTATTGACTTACCTTCTTTCTCTAAACTTATTTCAGCATAGTGAAAGTTTAAGATTGCTTTGTATTCATTCAAAAAATCTACTCCCAATATAATTTCCGTCGACAATAATGGAACAATAAGAAAGTTCATAGAGAATCTGTGGCTTTGACAAAAGAATTCTAAGTTGGTTTGTTGGCATACATCTACACTTTTTCCAACGATTGCACCTTGTAATTTAATCTTACGTAACGGAAGTGTGGGGCAATCGTTCGATTTGTTGCATTTGCTAAAGGCTGTTTCACTAATTACTGAAGTGGGACTGCCAGAGTCAAGTACTGCCGCAAATTTTACGTTATTTACTATAATGTGAATCACAGGATATGCAATGTTGTTATGTTTTACGTCGTGTTCCCGGAGTAAGATATCCCTAATGTCTTCCATTTTTACGTAATTACTACGGCTACGGCAACTGCGTCGTCAGTTTCAGAAGTACATTTTGTGGCTGCCAGCGGTATGAGTCATTGCCTATTGTCTCTTTGTTAGCGTGCGTTGTTATTGGGATTTGGAGACCTAACTTCTACAAATTCACCTTGTCGAGAGGGCCCTGCCCTGTTTGAATCTCGCCAGTTCTGATGCAATTCAGGTCTGTCGTTACGATAATATCGTCTGTCGTCATGTCGGTAGATTCCATAGTTCCTTTCTTGTCGGTCACGTGGTGGAGAATTTCTCCCTGAATCGTAACTGCGCGCTGGAGCATTGCGTCTGAAGTTATTCTGTCTCCCTTGATAATAATTATTTTGGTTCCTATATTGTCTGTTTCTCTGATTGTCTCTGTGATAGTCATTACCGCGGAGAGGTGATCTTTCCCTGTAATTATTACTACTCTGCCAACGGTTGTCATACGGGTGGTTTCTGTTTTGGTCATGATTTACGTTGTAAGAATAGCCTTGTCGTGTCCATTTATTATTTCTGTCATCGCGGAATTGTGACGGATGTGACCTGTAATTGTTGTGCGCCTGTTTTCGCATTCCGCGATTGTCAGTGTCAATTTCCAGTTCTTGTAACAGTCCCTGAAAAGCTTCAACGTCGTCTTTGCAACGTCCTGCCAAAATAATATGTCGTAAATGTTCAGGCAATTTGATTAAGCAAATGCGGATGAGTTCTGACGGGCTATAAGGGTTTGACAGGTACTGATTCTTGTGCAACATCTCTTCAAAATATTTCACAAGACTGTAAAATTCAGATTGTTCGAAATGTTTCATCATTATGATGCTATGTTTTACTCGGTATTGTGTGGCTTCAGGCCAATATGCTGAGAGGAAGGCATGATAAAATTCTCCTTCACTGTGACAATCGTGAATGACTGATCGCATTCTTACCGCTGGTTCATTCTCCAAATAGCCACACATAAATTCTAATCTATGCTCTAATGACCAGTTGGTAGGAAAACAATGAGAGAATTGAAGAAGCCACGCTTGTGGATGAATGTCGTTGCCGGAATTCTTAAATATTTTGAATTTACGTGTAGTAATGAACAGCTTATAGTCAAAATCATCGTGTCGGCGAGTCGCATATCGGTCATTGTTACGTCGTTTCGGCGGTTCCATCTCAAATTCGGTGTACCTTGCCAATTTCTTTCATAATTTCCGAAGTGCCCTGTGTTATAATTTTGTGGCTGTTCCGTATTTCTATGTCCCTCTTCCCGTATTGGAGCGCGAGTGTCCTCTGAAATATGTAATTCTTGTATTACCTGTGTCAAATGATCATGTACTTCCCGGATTTTTCTTTGGTGTTGCGTATTAATTTGATTCTGATTTTGTTTGAATTTCCTAATTTATTCGTACTCTTCTGTGGCAGTGAAGGCTACAGGTCTTGTGTCATTCAGATCATCATCCACCTTTGTAGATAAGTTAGTGAACTGATCCGCAAGTTCGGCTACTTTCTCTGATAGTGAACTTATTTCCTCAGTGTATTTTTCTGAACCAAGTTTCAGTGTCCATTTGTGTTGAAATCGTATCTACTGTGTCCTTTAAGTTTTCCTGAGTTTTTGCAAGTTGCGTAACCGAATCGGTAGATGCAACTGAGCAATCTCAGCTTGCAAGGTCTCATGATTTTCATGAACAATAGTTTGCAGTTCTTTTATGGCTGCTTCGTGATTCTGTAATGTATTTTCATGCCGCGAAAAAATAGGTTGGAAATGCTCACAAATTTTTGTTTTTACGTCATTACGGACTTTTTGACATTTCGATTCGATTTTATGTAGCTCAGTAGTTAAATCTTCACGTGTTTGTTCAAGCGTGGCGTCTAACCTTTGAAGATTTTGTTCCATTGTGTCTAACTTTTGAAGATTTTGTTCCATTGTGTCTAACTTTTGAAGATTTTGCTGTGTTTGTCCCATTTGTTGTATTAATTGTAATAACAATGCACTGGTGTCTGAAACATATTCCTCAGTGCTTTTCGGTCGTGAATTTGCACCGGAACATTCACATTTTGACAAGCAGAAAATGTGTCTTGACTTATTTGAGAAAACGGCGAGGACGCAAAACCTGAATCTACAGTATTTGCAAGATTGTGTCCTGTCATTTCGGATTCCTGAGGCGAGCTGTTGCTAACCGATCGATCGATAATACTTACCTGTTCACTAATTGTTTCACTGTCTACACCATTATTTGCAGCCTGCTCCATTTCCCTATGCACAACTGCCAAATTACTACTTTGAACATTAGTTAATTCATTACACGGTGGCGCTGACGCACTGCTTTCGTCTTCACTGTCATTTCTCAGTTTACTTTGGAGCCTAGTATTACGTTTTTCACACGCCATAATTATCACGTATTTCACATGATAACAAGAAAAGCACAATTTGAAGAGCAAAAATAAGAAAACTCATTAACATAGCACTGAAAATAATATCTAGGTAATTGCAAGCGCAGCTGCGAAATACTTGGTGCAAATCTACATGCATGCCACAACTGTTTTACTGCACAACAATGAAAAACTGCAACTAGAATGGAAATTCTCTCTGTGATTACGCGCTAGCAATAAACAATAGCTACACTAATTACACAATAATTACACAAACTACAAGGAAAAAATCAGAAGATTCCAGTGAGGTATCCTCAGCTAAGGGTCGACATATGAAACGTCCCCTTAGAAAAATTTATGAATTACTGTGCTGATAAATCTCTTACATTATTTGATTTTCAAACAGCTGAGCAAAACTGAACGTACTCAGACATTTCGCTCTTTACCTATTCTGATCAACACTAAACTGACACACAATATTTTTTAGCGCAACGCAATCTGACTTTCAAAAAACCCTACAAAAGAATGGCGCTGACTAACATTAACCTACACGTTTCACAAATCACTTACCTCACAAAAATCTTCGTTACTCGAACTACTGCAATACGGCGAGCGCCACTACTGCCAGCTAAACAAAAGATTCAAACTACTGAAGGCACTAACTACTGATAGGCATAGTTAGCAAATGAAAGATTTTGATAGAGAGAAAACAATGTATTTGCCTTAATAGTGTTCAAAAGTCATAATATATATAGCAGTTCACGACATCCATTCTTACAAATGTACTGTTTCTGATGGACACACGTCCAGATCATCCGCTCTCAAAAATCCGCCATCTCACTTCCCCACTTCCACCACTGCTGGCGGCTCACCTCCAACTGCGCAACGCTACGCGCTGTTAACAGCCAACAGCCGGACACTACAATAGCGAATATTACAACAATGCCACCCAGCCACAGACTGCACACAGCACAGCCAGTGATTTTCATACAGAGCGCTACATGGCGTTACCAATATAGAAACCTAAACAGCCTACTTACAACACGTCTCGCTCACCCCTTGTTCGCATTGACGGCACTTTGAACAGTTGACGCTACAGTAGGCTCTTCCCCGTCATTCGATCCCTGCGAAACCCTACATTTCAGCTGGATAATGCATGACCGCATGTCGCAGGTCCTGTACGGGCTTTTCTGGATACAGAAAATGTTAGACTGCTGCCCTGGCCAGCACATTCTCCAGATCCCTCACCAACTGAAAACGTCTGGTCAATGGTGTCCGAGCAACTGGCTCGTCACAATACGCCAGTCACTACTGTTGATGAACTGTGGTATCGTGTTGAAGCTGCATGGGCAGCTGTACCTGTACACGCCATCCAAGCTCTGTTTGACTCAATGCCCAGGCGTATCAAGGCCGTTATTACGGCCAGAGGTGGTTGTTTTCGGTACTGATTTCTCAGGATCTATGCACCCAAATTTTAATGGCTAGTAGTGTATCAATGAAACATATAAGTTAGAAATTACACAAAAACTAATATCATTTCTACAAACATTTCAGAAATTAAGTATCAGCCAGCTGTTGGAGAATAGCATAGCATCACAGGTATTATCGCTAGAAGCATAATCACAATACAGTCATCATTTCCTGAATGCTAAGTAGTTATAACTTTTTTATTATGTAAATGTGACGACCCAGAAGAGGCCTCCACATTCACCCAGCTAAATGCAGCAGTATGTCGTTTTTGTGCTGATTATTTCATTTGTACAAATGTAATTGTTATTGTTTTACTTTAAGCATGTGTCTGCTAGATTCATATCTATTTGTTTGAGTCGAGGTATTGATATGGAAAAATATTGTGTTTAGTCTTTAGTGCTGGAAACCTTAGCAAGTTACTTTATTTAAAATCTATGTCTAGCTCGTAGGACTTTTACATTTTAAGAAGGTCATGCTTCTGGTGGGCGTATCTCATGTCCCCATTGGTGCGGCGACAGGTCACTGGACAGTGCTGGGAGTGAAAGGGCTATTTGAAAAAAGCTAAAAACGAGAAAGGTTGTAATATAGGCGTTCACAGAAGACGGTAGCAACGTTTTACATTGATGTTGCGCAATAGCAGGACATATAATATTGTAATATACACTTACGCAGAAAAAAATCGCAACGCCAGGAAGAAGTTGTGCAACTCAAAAGAAAGTTTGTGGGCGTGTTTCTACATCTGGAAAATGATTCCAGTTTCGCTCCAGAAACATAAGAGTGACAGTATAGCACCACTATGAGGATGCAAATCACCTTTGCTTCAAATAAACCCGGTACCGTTCGTGAACGTTAGTTACCTTTGAGATTGGGCGTGGCTAGTTGATGTTAGACAAGAATGTCTTTAAGGCGACAAAGACGCCGTTATCAACACCTCCCTGAACGACATCGTGTGATAAGGCTACGAGGAGCTGTGTGTTCCTTCTCCGATACTGCAGAAAGACTTGGCAGAATTGTAGCCACTGTAAGTGATTGCTGGCAGCGGTGGTTACGGGAACGTACGGTCATAGACCAGGCTCCGGATGGACATTTGGCGTTACCGAGAGGGAAGACCACCGTATTCCCGAATGTCCCTGGCGCGTCGTATTGCATGTGTAGCAATCTGAACAGCAGTTTGCTCCCCAGTGACACAACGAAATGCCACAAATCAGTTACCTCAAGAACAGCTCTGAGCCGCACGCCTTGTAGCTTGCTTCCCACTGAACCCAAACTACGGCCATTTTCGACGTCAGTGGAGGGCAGGGTGAGGTCTGATGTGTTTTCCGATGAAAGCTGGTTCTGCCTCCGCGCCAGCAGTGGCCGTGCGTTGGCTAGAAAGAGGTCAGTGCAACCACCCTGCAAGACAAACTGGATCTACACCTATAGTTATCGTCTCGGCTGCGATTTCGTATGACAGCATGAGCTTTCTCCTGATTATCCCATGCACCCTGACCCTCAAATTTGTACGTTAGTCTCTTGATTCGACCTTTTGTGGTGCCATCTATGAACAGCATTCCAGGGGGTGTTTTCCCAACAGGATAATGCTCGACCATGTACCGCTGTTTTAACCCAACATGCTCTGCAGAATGCCGACATGTTGCCTCGGCCTGCTCGATCACAAGATCTCTCTCCAGTCGAGCAAATATGGGACATCATAGGACGACAATTTCAGCGTCGTCCACAACCAGCATTAACAGTCCCTATATTGATCGACGAAGTGCAACAGGCATGGAACTCCATCACACAAACTGACATCCGGTTCCTGGACAACACAATGCATGCACGTTTGCATTCTTACATTCAACATCCTCGCGGTTACACCTGTCGTTAACATTTGCAATGGCTTATCTTGCAATAGTAATCACTTAATAATATTTCCTAAACAAATGTATTCTCTAAATTTCATGGCTCTACATTAATAATTTTTTGGTGTTGGGATATTTTTCCCTTAGAGACTTTCATGGGATAGCAAACTCTTGTAAGACTTCTGTTCTGGGCCATCGGAGATGCTGTCTTACACATTGTAAAATTCAGCTACAAATGGGACGTGTGACTTTCGAACTTGCGATGAGTAGTTGCATTATTGAGGACTATACTACCAGTATCAACTGCTATTTAATATTTATAATTATCTCACCATATTTAAGTATATTTTGTAGGACGACCATTTCTGAATTTTACGTTATATTCAAATAAATTGTGAGACTTTTGTAACTTTAAACTCGTGGTTTTGCCTACAATAACTTCCAAATATTTCGCAGTTTTATTATTTGTGGCCGTTATGTATTGTACTGTGTGTTAAACCGGGGACCTAGAAACGACGGAGAGGCTTCGTCCCGCCGTAGCGCTTAGTGGTTCACAACCCCACAACAGGCCACAGCAGTCCACCCACGCCACTACCGCCTCACACCGAACCCAGGGTTGTTGTGCAGTTCGGTACCCAATGAATCCCCCCGTGAAAGCCTCACACCGGACGAGTGTAGCTCCAAATGTTTTCCTGGTAGAGTAATTACGGTGTAAGCATACGTGGGGACTCTGTTTGCTCAACAGTCGACGACGGGAACCAGCCCGCATTCGCCGAGGTAGATGGAAAACCGCCTTAAAAACCATCCACAGGCTGGCCGGCACACCAGACCTCGAAACTAATCCGCCGGGCAGATTCGTGCCAGGGACCGTACGCCTTCCCGCTCGGGAATCAGCGCGTTAGGCCGCGCGGCTAGCCGGGAGGGTTTTGTGAAGTTTATTATTATTAATTAATTCGCACAACTTAGCTATGCTTAATTTATTCGACCGTAAGACCGCAATTTACTACAGATTACTCGGCTATCTTAGCTCTTGGGTGGCAAGCAGAGGTGTACAGCTCGACCCCAGGACATCAGCTACCCACAATTTCAATTAGAGCCGTAAACAGCCAATACCGATTGGTACTGCTAACTCACACTACTGAATGGATAGGAAGAGTGAGAAATCCGGTAAATCGCAAAGTCGCCAGCCGCTTTTCTAGCAATCTCAATCGTTTTGATCTTAGTTTTATTAGCTTTTAGATCATCCCTCCTTTTCCCAACCAGATAGACTATGGCGACTGTAACGATAATTTTGACACTTTTTTCCTTCCACTTTCATTTTGGTTAATCAGGAACGCAGAAAGATTATGGTCTTTCTAAAGGAGACATAGAATCTGTTACAGTGTAGTAAGGTAGGACGCACTATTATGCATGACTTTTACTACAAAGGTAGACGGCACTCGAAACCTTGTTATAAATTATACTGCAGTCTGTTGGGTGCGCTCAAAATCTTATGTGTGTGCGTAATAGCCTGTGTCATCGTTGAGTTAAATGGTTCTGTTTTCCGATAACGACCGCTTTGTCTTTCTAATGTTGCCAAAAGAGAAGAAAGTACAAAGGTGGAGGCTTTTGAAGTTCATGTTTTAGGAGAGTACAGAAGCGTCTTTATCTGTCGATCTGTTTAAGACTACTTCAGTGCCGTCCTTTTCTGAGGAATAATTCCGCCACGACGACGCTTATACAGCATTAACTGCTTACCTTTTGTAATGCCGCAGCGCCGGAGACTGGCTCTGAAAACCCCTACTTCGTTGTTGATGGCTTTCATTTCTCTACAGCCTTTTGTGCTAGAAGCTTATTTCAGTCTCATTCTCTGGATCAAGAGACATGAGGCAATTACCTTTTGTGGTGTAGTCGACAGTGATGCGGGATATGCTGTCAGTCGAGAACCTATAACGAACTTAGATTATGCGATTCCTGTGTTAACTATGGTTCGCGATACTATCCTCATTTTAATGAAAATTGCGCGTTTACCTCTTCTTTCAACAATGCTCATTCTAATTGAAGTTATAAAACGTACGAGCCATGTCTATTGGACTAATATGTTGAACTAATGTATTTACCAAAATTCTATAGGTTTCAAACTTACGTCGAAACACATTGGGACATTACGGCACTTTTTAATATAAAAGTTTTTGATCACAAAATTATTTATCCTATAGATGATCTCACTTGATACTAGTTATAACAAATACCACATGGATCGAATATTTTTTCCACATATGATTTACGTAATGGAAATTTATGATGTACTAAAGAAAAAATTATTATGTTTTAACTTTCTCGTAAATTTTTTGTAATGTATTTTGTTTAAGCTAAGTATATAATGTCCATTACATGCGGCATATTTTAAAATAATTACTGAATTTATTTTCTTAGCCATATAGATATTTTCTGTTGCTATTTCTCAGAATTTTGCAGTCATTAAAAATATAATTTCATTTAAATTTGTCTCAATTCTTAAAAGCGTTGACTGTACTTGTTACAAATTTCTCGCTAGGAAGCTTCTAGAAGCTTCTGCAAGCAGTACTGTTTCATACATATATCGAGAATCGCCCATTGAGTTTAAAAGCTCGCCGTGAGCAATCAGTGCATGGCGATCGGACTGCCTGCACATGGCGCATATGGAATACCTTTTGTTTCCATGAGAAATTGTTCATAGAAATTTTCATCTTTACCACTAAAACTGAGTGTGCTTTGTTACATCAAGTACGCTGCTACTTAACCATCTCGTTATGATAAAATATCAAGAGGAAAAACGTTAAAATTAAATGTCAGCTTAGTGCTTCAGTTTTACACAGCCAAAAACACAGAACAAACGTATTTTAATAAAGATTTTTATTGGGCGCTGATGAAAAACTCGAGGTAAGTATACAACAACTTCCCTTGGAACATGGGACGGCACCTAATTGTTTTCTGCTGCTGAGCTTCTGTTCTAAACAGCATCTCATATGAGTGAATCAGTTACGTCGTTGCCTGTGATTACTTATACTTTAGGTAACTGGGCTGTGCACGGTTCTGTTTAAAAAAATAGCTTGATGTAGTCAGAGTTAATTCCCTGTAAGTAATAACCTGTCGCTACGATCCTGCAGTCAAATAGTGTATGCTCGGCCTAGAGGTGCGAGTTCAAAAACATCTGTTATTGATGTAGACGACAGAATTATGCTGGATAATGTTTATTCAAGTGGTCCGATAATATTCAGTTAAAATATAGACAGTAAGTACCCCTATCAAAATTCAGTAAAATTACGTTGAAAGTGTTACGCTAGTGACAGCAAAATCCGAAAACTAAACTGCAATCGAAGATACAAGTCCATTTCATAATCACAATATCCGAAATATTCACCAGATCAAAACAGTTCAGAGTTCAATATAGTGAGTTACAAACTATCACTCGTGATACAAAGAATAGTAACTTATACTCTGTCTATCCTTAGTCCCATAACACATAACACAAGTGAAAGAAGTTAGTCTTGCTCTGAAACACATTCAGGCCTCTGTCTCTTTAGAAGTTAAAGTAGCCGTTCTGTGCCCAGATTCAAACGCTTCCATGAATACCACTCGTTACCATGGCCAGACATGCCTCCTTTTAGGACTGCCAAAAAAGTTCCCAGAATCGCTCTCTTGGGCTCCTCAATCGAAAAAGTCCCTGTCCCCACATGACACCCTTAGTGTTCACTACTGCTTTTCCATTGGCTGATGTTGGTCTCCACCAAGAATTCATCATGCTTAAGTTCTAGAGGCATGATCTATACCACTTCCTGGCCTAAACTAATATATTACAACAATATTTAAATAAATAAATGTTGTAAATATTCAGTCACATCTAGATCATTGACAACACTTATAAATAAAAGTATGTTCATAAATAAATTAGTTTTCTTGCAAAATTGTGCTCACAGTAAATGAAAAAGATTTGTCATTAAATATTATTTAAACAATTTTTATGCCTTATTGAAAGAAGCCTCTTGTGGTTCTATTTCCTATGGTGGTGTCCTATTATAGACGCGATTGAACATTTTTAAATTAGCACAATTCTGTAACAGCACTTCAAATTAATATTTAAATAAAGTTGCTGGCAACATATCAAACTTTTCATTAAATTACTACAAAAGTATGTCAGGATATGAGGCACTAATGCAGCATTCATTTGCTGTGTAAGTGTGGAGAATACAATGCTCCGGCAAACATTTTCGTAATAAAAAAGGATATAAAACACACCATAAGTCAATAAATAAAACATACACAGATGAGTGGCTTTCAGGTATGGTAGTTATTGCTCAATGCTGTCATCTGAGATATCTGTTGTTAAAATCGCATGAAGTATTTAAAATTTTTTAATTCAAAGGTTCGTTGTGAACAAGTTTATTCTTTGTGAATTATTAAGGTTTTTAGTTTTAAAAATACTTAAAATATTATTGTGTCATTGGATGCGCCTCATTTTTCTGAGATCGCAAATATGTTCAGATTTGCTTTAATGCTCGACAGTAAATTATTATAGATTCTCAGGGAGCTGTAAGAAGCCATCATTCAGCCTGTCTGACACTCCACCATTTCTGATGATCTTCTGCACAAAGGCCACGCAAGCAACAACAATCCAAATTCCCAGCTCTGGTATCTACCCCCACTTTCGACGACGCTGCTCGTCTTTGCACCTGGAATCGCCCTTACCAGTCACCTCGCAAGACCTGCCGCAGCGCGCCCTGAGCCCTGGGCCCATCAGCGTTCGTTCAGCCATACAGCAAATTCGTCCCATCACGCGATAGGCCGCCCAGTACCGGTACTGAGAGGCCGATGAACTCGCCTTCATACGAGTAACGTTACAAACATTACCAAAACAATGCAATGACAGTGACGCCCACTAGAAGTGCATGTATGAAGTATTAGTAGCTTACAGAAGGGATTGTTATAAGCCTAAAATCGTTTTCCAGTCAACTAAATATGACCGGCAGTCATAAAATTTTGTGACGTAAGTCATGTAATTATTGTTTTGTTCGTTTGCAGGTACATGTCTGCAGTCGTGATGTTCACTGGAAGTCCCTCCACCTCCCCCCCCCCCCCCCCCCCCGTAGCACCGTAGCATGCTCCTAGAGGGAACAAAATGGTCCAGGCCACTGATAAAACGGACATGCGCAGATATTTCTTCTTCTGCATCTCAGATGGTGCAAATGATGCCAGTAGTTTGCCCACGATATGATACACTGATTAGCTGGTCCATACCCCTGCGGAATGGTCAAAGAAGTCCGAATGACGAAGAAGGAGCTACTAGAGAAACTAGCTGTAAATAACTGGGCACCGCTAAAAAGACGTATCACAGATGAGGCGACAGTCAAAAACGTGAAAGTCATCCGTGGATCGGTTTTCAACGCCTTCCTTTCTGAATATGACAGAGGTCGTCGTCTGCTGATATCCACAACTGCTGGCACCCATTAAAAATCTCACTGAACCGATGCAGCTACAGAAATGCAGCAGTTGTATCAGGCCAATCCCGATGGCTTCCTTAGCCACCATATCACCAAGGACAAGTGCGGGACGTATCACTACGGCCCCAAAGTAGAGTAAATGGGGATATGAAACTGTGTGGTCTCACAACAGCCGAAAAAGGTGAAGAAGCAACCATCATCGGGCAATGTGATACTGATTGTGACGGATTTTTGGAATTGCCATCGTGTGCTGCAAACAGATGATGTTCGTAATAGATAAACCGTGAAAAAAGCATATTGGCAGCCATTCGTCTGGAAGAGGTTACAAGATGCTGTCAAGAAGAGGGCCACTGGAAGCTGTCCAAGACTGTGTGTTTTCTCTCTGAAAACGTCTTAGATAAGAAAAATAAATGGTTGTAACTCTGTCATAAGTTGCACTAAAAAGTAAATTTTTCTAATTTCTTGATGGTGCCTGGTTTCGGACACCTTTGACCACTTTCAAACCATCCGTATTATAGGTGTCATAATGCAGGCGAAGGCCTACGTACAAAAATTGCCCCTGCAGTGATGATCAAAGCGGCACTATCGCCGACTCAGCCACAGTAATTAAACCACTAAGGACAGACGTTATGCAACTTAGTCACTGCAGGGGCAGCTTTTATAGGTAGATTTTCGTTTATATTGTTACAGTTATGATACGGATGGTTTCAAAATTGACATAGGTGTCCAAAACTAATCACCATCAAGAAATAAAGAAATATATTTCTTAAAGCAACTTGTGAAAGTAGCTCCATCAATTATAAAACAAGTTGTGGACCTAATTATCCCCTGCAACATGCTGTAAGTCCGTTCTAGTTAATTGTGAGAATGACACACACATGCCGCTTCTTTGGGCTATCAGATTATTTCTTCCTCCCCTCCCCCTCCACAATCATATTCACCTCACATGGCACCTTGCAATTTTTTCTCTTCATTCGCACGAAGATGCCGTTGCGTGGCAGGCATTTCGATAATGGCTACGATGTGATTTACTAGGCGGAATATTTCCCATTTCGTTAACACATACGTTTCTACAACCAAGGTCTCTGCCAAGTCATCCATCGCAGACAAGGGTGAAATTGCAGGGAGGCGTTAAACGAGCATCTTGCTTCATGATGGCATTATTAATTTATCGACGATGTAGTTAAAAATTTGTTGATAGCCCCACATACTTCTCACCAAGCGATACTGGAATTAATGTTTTCATAAAAATTTGTATGTATGAACATAGTGCTGTTTTTCTCTCTAATCTAAGACACAATGGAAGTTCACTTGGTAGGAAATGTTAACTACATTGTTGTTGTTATTGTTGTCGCCTTCAGTCTGAAGACTCGTGTGATGCACCTCTCCATGACAATCTGTCCTGTGAAAGTCTCATCTCTGCATCGACACTGTAATTACATCTATTTGAATCTATTTCTGCATTCAAGCCTTTGTTTGCCTCCCCTCCTCCACCAAATTAACAAATACTCGTTGCCTCAGCATGTAGCCTATCAACCTCATCCTTAAATTACTTATACTGTGCCTCTGATTTCCTCAATAGTTACTTTTTTGGTCATACGGTCTTCAGTTTTCTTCTGAAAAAATATTTTCAGGTGAAATTTCTTAACATCTAAATTCGTATTAAAAGTTAACATATCGCTCTTTTTCGGAAAAATTTTTCTTACTATAACAAGTCCACATTCAATATGAATTATTTTGCTGCCTGAAATAAATTACTTTTATTATTAGTAAATGATAAAGTCTCTTACAGTTTCCTATATGTCATATTTGTTTCACAGCACATAATCAAATTCACAGTTGTGTGTGTGTGTGTGTGTGTGTGTGTGTGTGTGTGTGTGTGTAGTGAGTGAACTGTTATGAAACAATGTGTGTGTAGTGTGTGCAGTGACTGATAGTGAGATCTGAGTGAACAGTGTGCCATTACATTATTTTAATAAGTTAACTGTAAAAAAACTATTGTATACCAGGAGTAAATCTAATTATAACATGTAAGCTTTCACAGCCGGCGTCTTCATTAATTAAAACTTCTGGGCTGAATTGCTGTGGTCTATATATATATATATATATATATATATATATATATATATATATATATATATATTAATGAATTAAAATTAATAAAATTAATCAATTAATTATTGCCGTGGTCTATATACGAGGGCAGTTCAATAAGTAATGCAACACATTTCCTTTCTCGGCCAATTTTGATTGAAAAAACCGGAAATTTCTTGTGGAATATTTTCAAACATTCCCGCTTCGTCTCGTATAGTTTCATTGACTTCCGACAGGTGGCAGCGCTGTACGGAGCTGTTAAAATGGCGTCTGTAACGGATGTGCGTTGCAAACAACGGGCAGTGATCGAGTTTCTTTTGGCGGAAAACCAGGGCATCTCAGATATTCACAGGCGCTTGCAGAATGTCTACGGTGATCTGGCAGTGGACAAAAGCACAGTGAGTCGTTGGGCAAAGCGTGTGTCATCATCGCCGCAAGGTCAAGCAAGACTGTCTGATCTCCCGCGTGCGGGCCGGCCGTGCACACCTGTGATTCCTGCAATGGCGGAGCGTGCTAACACACTCGTTCGAGATGATAGACGGATCACCATCAAACAACTCAGTGCTCAACTTGACATCTCTGTTGGTAGTGCTGTCACAATTGTTCACTAGTTGGGATATTCAAAGGTTTGTTCCCGCTGGGTCCCTCGTTGTCTAACCGAACACCATAAAGAGCAAAGGAGAACCATCTGTGCGGAATTGCTTGCTCGTCATGTGGCTGAGGGTGACAATTTCTTGTCAAAGATTGTTACAGGCGATGAAACATGGGTTCATCACTTCGAACCTGAAACAAAACGGCAATCAATGGAGTGGCGCCACACCCACTCCCCTACCAAGAAAAAGTTTAAAGCCATACCCTCAGCCAGTAAAGTCATGGTTACAGTCTTCTGGGACGCTGAAGGGGTTATTCTGTTCGATGTCCTTCCCCATGGTCAAACGATCAACTCTGAAGTGTATTGTGCTACTCTTCAGAAATTGAAGAAACGACTTCAGCGTGTTCGTAGGCACAAAAATCTGAACGAACTTCTCCTTCTTCATGACAACGCAAGACCTCACACAAGTCTTCGCACCCGAGAGGAGCTCACAAAACCTCAGTGGACTGTTCTTCCTCATGCACCCTACAGCCCCGATCTCGCACCGTCGGATTTCCATATGTTTGGCTCAATGAAGGACGCAATCCGTGGGAGGCACTACGCGGATGATGAAGAAGTTATTGATGCAGTACGACGTTGGCTCCGACATCGACCAGTGGAATGGTACCGTGCAGGCATACAGGCCCTCATTTCAAGGTGGCGTAAGGCCGTAGCATTGAATGGAGATTACGTTGAAAAATAGTGTTGTGTAGCTAAAAGATTGGGGAATAACCTGATGTATTTCAATGCTGAATAAAACAACCCCTGTTTCAGAAAAAAAATGTGTTGCATTACTTATTGAACTGCCCTTATATTTAATTAATGAGTGAATCTAATTATCATGTCTAACTAGAAGTTTGTAAATATATTTGTATACGAATTAGCTTACTTTAAATTGATCTAAACTTGTAAATACTTTGACATGTCCTACATCCTTGTAAAAAGAGATCTACGGACGAATAAAGCTACTACTACTACTACTACTACTACTACCCTACTACTACTACTACTACTACTACTACTACAGTTCGCAGCCTGTCAATGATTTCAAACAAACAATGGCAGCTCATGCAAATTTTTGCCTGTATGCTACAATGTGGTGGCCTCTAGCTCTTTGACTTACAAAGGCACTAATTGTACCTAAACTAAATGTACTAATTTTATATATATAAATTGGGCTGTTTAATATATTTACATTCTATAATTAATAGTTTCAGACCGCAAGGAATAAATTACAGTGAAAAATATGAATGACAGTGAAACCCCAAGTATATGAATTGTGAGCCAGTGTGCTTAAGCAATCGGTCCCTGTGTCATCACGTCAAGTGTTCCTGAAAAATCCTTTATTCTCTACGCTTCCACGATACGTTAGGCACACTTTCAAAGAAAAATTACTGGCCTGCTGCTGGCGAGCAACGCAGCACTCACAGTGCTTGACGGGATGACGTCACATTAGAGTAGGTCCGGCCACGGCGTGTCGGATCACGCGTGCAGGTTGTGCGGGCCATGTGCCGGTCAAGGCTGGGCTTGTCTCAGCTTTGCTCGGCCCTTCCCGGAAATACCAGAAACAGGTGACATTTCATTGAGGATTGCGGTGTGACATTTCTCGGCCAGCACAACTGTCTTCAGTCCAGCGGAATCATGGTGTCAGCGCTGTTTACCCTTCGCTGTCTCCATGTAGTATGAAGGACGTTCACAGGTCCAGTGGCTGTTCCCACAAAAAGAGGCAGTTTAGTGATCTTCGCCACAAACTATTAAAAATGGAATGAGATAAGAGGGATGAGAATCCTCAATATACACTCCTGGAAATTGAAATAAGAACACCGTGAATTCATTGTCCCAGGAAGGGGAAACTTTATTGACACATTCCTGGGGTCAGATACACCACATGATCACACTGACAAAACCACAGGCACATAGACACAGGCAACAGAGCATGCACAATGTCGGCACTAGTACAGTGTATATCCACCTTTCGCAGCAATGCAGGCTGCTATTCTGCCATGGAGACGATCGTAGAGATGCTGGATGTAGTCCTGTGGAACGGCTTGCCATGCCATTTCCACCTGGCGCCTCAGTTGGACCAGCGTTCGTGCTGGACGTGCAGACCGCGTGAGACGACGCTTCATCCAGTCCCAAACATGCTCAATGGGGGACAGATCCGGAGATCTTGCTGGCCAGGGTAGTTGACTTACACCTTCTAGAGCACGTTGGGTGGCACGGGATACATGCGGACGTGCATTGTCCTGTTGGAACAGCAAGTTCCCTTGCCGGTCTAGGAATGGTAGAACGATGGGTTCGATGACGGTTTGGATGTACCGTGCACTATTCAGCGTCCCCTCGACGATCACCAGTGGTGTACGGCCAGTGTAGGAGATCGCTCCCCACACCATGATGCCGGGTGTTGGCCCTGTGTGCCTCGGTCGTATGCAGTCCTGATTGTGGCGCTCACCTGCACAGCGCCAAACACGCATACGACCATCATTGGCACCAAGGCAGAAGCGACTCTCATCGCTGAAGACGAACGTCTCCATTCGTCCCTCCATTCACGCCTGTCGCGACACCACTGGAGGCGGGCTGCACGATGTTGGGGCGTGAGCGGAAGACGGCCTAACGGTGTGCGGGACCGTAGCCCAGCTTCATGGAGACGGTTGCGAATGGTCCTCGCCGATATCCCAGGAGCAACAGTGTCCCTAATTTGCTGGGAAGTGGCGGTGCGGTCCCCTACGGCACTGCGTAGGATCCTACGGTCTTGGCGTGCATCCGTGCGTCGCTGCGGTCCGGTCCCAGGTCGACGGGCACGTGCACCTTCCGCCGACCACTGGCGACAACATCGATGTACTGTGGAGACCTCACGCCCCACGTGTTGATCAATTCGGCGGTACGTCCACCCGGCCTCCCGCATGCCCACTATACGCCCTCGCTCAAAGTCCGTCAACTGCACATACGGTTCACGTCCACGCTGTCGCGGCATGCTACCAGTGTTAAAGACTGCGATGGAGCTCCGTATGCCACGGCAAACTGGCTGACACTGACGGCGGCGGTGCACAAATGCTGCGCAGCTAGCGCCATTCGACGGCCAACACCGCGGTTCCTGGTGTGTCCGCTGTGCCGTGCGTGTGATCATTGCTTGTACAGCCCTCTCGCAGTGTCCGGAGCAAGTATGGTGGGTCTGACACACCGGTGTCAATGTGTTCTTTTTTCCATTTCCAGGAGTGTATGTTACGCACTCGTATAAGCGACGGTTACTGCAAAATTTGAAAGAACAGCACAATTCCATGCAGAAAGAATCTAAATGTTTGGATGACAACAAAACAGCAAAAATTTACAACGATCAACAGACGGATATCAATGTTCTGTAAATTGGTAAGTACTTTGAGCAAATGTTGCAGGCGTGGAGCACATGAAGAAATTGCTGGTACGAATAGTAAAATTACTGAAGTCGCGCGCTTTATTGCACTGTCAGTTGCAATGGTTTTCGATGGAACTAAACGAAGAATATGGAGGCTTTATATATTACGTCGGTTAAATTAAGGGCATGTCTGGACAGATTTTTCGATTTAAAACTCGCTGTTGTTCAATTTATGAAGGAAAAATGAGTGCATGGATGAAAGTAGGACATCCGGAATGGATAGCAAACCTAGCATTTTAAGTGGACTTGAATGCAGCTTACCCACAGTAAGGCACTGAAAGGTGAGATAAAACTTTCTTCTGATTTGGCGGAGATACATTTAAAAAGAAAATCACATTGTAGAAGGGATACGTTCTGACAAAAACACCCTAAGCTCGCTCGTGTTGAAGAAAACGTGAGGTCTGAAGAATTAATTGTGGCCTTGAAAAAATTGCAACAGTTGTTTCCTAAACGTTTTGACTACACCGCCAACCACGCTTGAATCCGTTTTCGAGAACTTTTTCCGTTTCAGTTGAAAGCATCCCTGTGCATGTGCAGACGTAACTGATAGACATGCAAGGTAATTCCCATTTCAAAGAAAAATCCCTTTAAAGCTAAAATTGTCCAGGACGTCTACATTGCTTTCCTGAGGTTGCAAAAGTGCTGCAACATTATGACCAACATACGCACTGAAGAAGTCACGATTACATGCCAACTTTCACGCAAAGACTGTGTGCATGGTCGAGCTGTTCTAGGCACTACAGTCTGAAACCGCGCTACCGCTATGGTCGCAGGTTCGAATCCTGCCTCGGGCATGGATCTGTGTGATGTCCTTAGGTTAGTTAGGTTTAAGTAGTTCTAAGTTCTAGGGGACTGATGACCTCAGAAGTTAAGCCCTATAGTGCTCTGAGCCATTTCAACCATTTTTTTGACTGTCTGCATCTGTCCGTATGTAGGCATTTTGTACCACATAAAAATTGTATAGTGTCCAGAGTTCGCCAAAAACAATTAAATGATATTGAAAATTTGTCTTCCTTTTTATCTTTGTTGTTGAGAAATGTGAAATACAAAACTAACTCGTATGCAATGCGACTTCATTGCTTTTTAAACGCGGCACATCCGTCGTTCTCCCCTCTTCCCCTCCACGCGCTCAGTATGGCATAGTAGTGCAGGAAATGTCAGCCAGGCCTAGCGCTATGGCACTTGTGCCAGGACAGCTCGCGAGCCGAATTCTTGGCCGCCTCTACGTTAGAGCACGCACAGTGGAAAACGGACAGCTGTGTCCCTTCTCTGAAGCTTGCTGAGTAACATTTCAGAACTCGACACTGATTTCTAGTTATCGTGGAGAGAGCGCGACATAATATGTTTTCATCCATTTTACTTACATACCAGCATGCACTCAAAGAGAAATGGCGTAATTTAATGCAATCTATGGGTCGCATTCGAAGTGAAATGGTGCAACTGTAGTGCTATTTCTGGCTAGTATTTGAAGAGAAATGGCATACTTTCTGTGTGATATTTACAGTGGGCTGTAGCACACTGGCACAAGATAACTAGCCACAACTGCAGGCAATACTGTGTATATTTCAGTATAAAAGGCAGTTTGCCACATTGGCTAAAACTTGTATGAAATATGTGTTCTTGTAAGTCTTCTCCGGTAATAAGAACACTATGAAGGCAGGGAGGTGGAAGTTTAATTTCATTACATCTCGCAAAAAAGCATTTGTAAAGTTCATACTGATTTATGCAAAAGATGGTGTGTTCCTGCCATGCACAAGCACATAGGGTGGAGACGGCGCCATCTGTAGAGTACACGTTACATGTAAAATTTTCAGAATTATTAGTGTTCTCTACTTCAAACGAAATCTAAAAATATTTGAAAATTGCTCTTTCATCATTATTGAAAAGTCGGACGAATTAATTTTGGCAGTAATATTTGCTAGTCGGTCTGATATTAAATATTTTGTTGACATTTAACGCTATTTATCAATATTTTCCCAGAATGAGATTTCACTCTGCAATGAAGGGAGAGCTAATCTGAAACATCGCGGCAGATTAAAATTACATTCTGGTCCCGGACTCGAAACTGGGATTTTTGCCTTTTATGTGGAGGTGTTCTACAAACTGAGCTATCGAAGCAAGACTTATGATCCTCCTTCTGCCTCAGCTTTATTTCCGCCAGTACCTAATCTACTACCGTCAAAACTACTCGGAAGCTCTCCTACATAAATGTGGTAGAGTGCGCAAAAAATAACTTTTGCCTGCGCAGAAGGATGGACGTGATGTAAGCTACAGCTAGCTGTCTGCAAACGATCGCATCAACAGGTTATCTCAGTAGGATAATAATTCAACAAAAGTTAAAAGTAGCGTTATGAAGCACAACAACTGAACTGTTCGGAATTTTCGGATATGATTTCTTTGCAGTCAGCAGATTTTTTTTCTTTTAAGCAGTAATTCAGTCGAGCCGCATGAGTGCATTTGAAGTGAATAGTTATAGCTCACATAATTAATCTGAAAAATTTACAGTACACACCTTTTCAAGCTATTATGTTGTTACCCCCCGCCCCCTGCCCCCCCCCCCCCCCCCCGGACCTTAACTACTAAAAGCGTATTTTGAACAAAAGTAAGATTCCCCCTGTAGAGGGAATCATTTACCTGTTTTAAATATGAATTAATTTATTGTATTCCATACAACTAGGTATGCACATGATGGTATTTTTCCTGTGTATTTTACAGCGATGAGCTTTTCACCCTTTCCTTCATACATCTGAAAACTCGTTGCGTGTCATGTGGGAATCATAAATACATCTTTCACCGACGTATGTGATAGGTCTCCCGTCTTTACGGTAATTTCTAACGTTACTAAATTATTCGGTAAGATTACATCATGTATCTGAACGTTCAATAAGCACCTCCATTTTATCTGATGACCTTCTCCACAAGGCAAATGTTATGCCATGTGAATTAAACGAACATTTAAACATACACCGACAGCAAGAAATTCGCGACTACACGCAGGAGTTGAGCGACATAAACGACAGTTGACTGGTGTGCTTCTACACCTGAAAGATGCCTATTCACCTTTCCTTCCAGTCGGAGGATGCAGATCAGGTTTGCTTCAAATACACGCTCTACCGGTCGTGAGAGTTAGTCACCTTTGAGATTGGGCGTGGTGAGCTGGTGTTGGTCAAGACTACCATTAACGCGACAAAGACGCTATTATCAACACTTCACTGAGTTTAAATGAGGTAGCATTGGGCTGCGATAAGCTGTATGTTCGTTCTCCGATACTGCATAAAGACTTGGTGGGCTTGTAGCCACTGTACATGACTGCTGACAACGGCGGTCACGAGAACGTACAGTCGTAAGAGGACCAGGCTTCGGACGGGCACGTGGCACTAAGGAATGGGAAGATCAGTGTGCTCGCGACTGGCTCTGGCGCATCGTACTGCATCTGCACTAACAATCTGAACAGCAGGTCTCACCACAGTGACACAACGAACTGTTAAAAATCGATTACTTCATGGGCAGCTCCGAGTCACACACACTGTAGGTGTATTCCACTGTCCCCAGATCGCCACCAGCAACTTCAGTGTTGTAGATCGAGAGCTCATCGGTGGGCATGGTGGAGGTCTGTTCTGTTTTCTGATGAAAGGTGGTTCTGTCTCGGCACCAGCGATGGCCGTGTGTTGGTTAGAAGACCCCCGGTGACCTTTGCCTGCTTGCTAGACACTCTGAACCTACACCTCGAGTTATGGTCTGGGGTGCAATATCGTATATTGTTGACTGTGTTTACGTAAACCTGTAGCTTGTCTCTGTTTTGGGCCCTTAAACATTTTATTTTATCTGTTACCACTTTTTTGCTGTAATTTCATACAGTGACACATTTCATAATCCTGGAGATTTGCTCCTCAATTTGGTGCTAGGGAACTAGACGTGTAAAATAAAAAAAAAAGCAAGAGCACTCTCGTGCTTATCCCACGCACCCTGACAGCAAACCTGTGCGTCAGTCTGGTGATTCGACTTGTTGTGCTGCCATTCATGAACAGTATCCCAGGGGGTGTTTTTCCAAGAGAATAACGCTCGCCCACATACTCTGTTGTAACCAGATTCTTTACAAGTTCTCGATCACCAGATCTATCTCCAGTCGAGTACATATAGGACATCACCTGACGGCAACTCCAGCGTCATCAACAAACAGCGTCCGTGTGTTGACCGACCAAGTGCAACAGGCATGGAGCTGAATTCCACTAACTTATATCCAACAATGCATGCACGTTTGCATGCTTGCAGTCAATATTAAGGTGGTTAAAACTTTTATTAGAGTTTCAGCATTTCACAATTGGGACGGTTTATATTGAACTTAACTTAAGCTGCGATCTTGCAATGTAAATCGCTTAAATAGGCTACCTACACAAATGTATTCCCGAAATTTCATTGCTCTACATTAATTATTTTTGTGTTGCGTTTTTTGCATCAGTGTAGATATACATAAGAACAGAATCTTAGAAACTGACGTACCTGAAGCCTAACTTTTGTATTAAGGACCGTAATGATGAAACGTCTCTTATAAATGATGTATTTTCTCCGACAAATAGCACTAGTGACTTTAATATCGGTCGATGTTTATGTGTCTTGGTGAAATTAATGATTAGTAATCATAACAACACGTTAATCAAAATTATCCAAAGTAAACGTTTCTTGTCCCTGCTCCACTTCTTTCTACATCTACATCTACATCCATACTCCGCAAGCCACCTGACGGTGTGTGGAGGAGGGTACCTTGAGTACCTCTGTCGGTTCTCCCTTCTATTCCAGTCTCGTATTGTTCGTGGGAAGAAGGATTGTCGATATGCCTCTGTGTGGGCTCCAATCTCTCTCATTTTATGCTCATAGTCTCTTCGCGAGATATACGTAGGAGGGAGCAATACACTGCTTGACTCCTCGGTGAAGGTATGTTCTCAAAACTTCAACAAAAGCCCGTACTGAGCTACTGAGCGTCTCTCCTGCAGAGTCTTCCACTGGAGTTTATCTATCATCTCCGTGACGCTTTCGCAATTACTAAATGATCCTGTAACGAAACGCGCTGCTCTCTGTTGGATCTGCTCTATCTCTTCTATCAACCCTATCTGGTACGGATCCCACACTGCTGAGCAGTATTCAAGCAGTGGACGAACAAGCGTACTGTAACCTACTTCCTTTGTTTTCGGAATGCATTTCCTTAGGATTCTTCCAATGAATCTCAGTCTGGTATCTGTTTTACGGACGATCAACTTTATATGATCTTTCCATTTTAAATCACTCCCAATGCGTACTCCCAGATAATTTACGGAATTAACAGCTTCCTGTTGCTGTCCTGTTATATTGTAGCTAAATGATAAGGGATCTTTCTTTCTGTGTATTCGCAGCACATTACACTTGTCTATATTGAGATTCAATTGCCATTCCCTGCACCATGCGTCAAATCGCCTCAGATCCTCCTGCAATTCAGTACAATTTTCCATTGTTACAACCTCTCGATATACTACAGCATCATCCGCAAAAAGCCTCAGTGAACTTCCGATGTCATCCACAAGGTCATTTATGTATACTGTGAATAGCAACGGTCCTACAACACTCCCCTGCGGCATACCTGAAATCACTCTTTCTTCGGAAGACTTCTCTCCATTGAGAATGGCATGCTGCATTCTGTTATCTAGGAACTCTTCAATCCAATCACACAATTGGTCTGATAGTCCATATGCTCTTACTTTGTTCATTAAACGGCTTTGGGGAACTGTATCGAACGCCTTGCGGAAGTCAAGAAACACGGCATCTACCTGGGAACCCGTGTCTATGGTCCTCTGAGTCTCGTGGACGAATAGCGCGAGCTGGGTTTCACACGATCGTCTTTTTCGAAACCCATGCTGATTCCTACAGAGTAGATTTCTAGTCTCCAGAAAAGTCATTATACTCGAACATAATACGTGTTCCAAAATTCTACAACTGATAGACGTTAGAGATATATGTCTATAGCTCTGCACATCTGTTCGACGTCCCTTCTTGAAAACGGGGATGACCTGTGCCCTTTTCCAATCCTTTGGAACTCTACGCTCTTCTAGAGACCTTCCTTGAGTAGAGGAGGCTTGTAGCTATGTTTTTGCCCTTATTCTTTAGTGTCTCTCGCATGTGTCGAGAAAAGCCAGTGGTTGTTGCAACCGTCTCTTGTAATGGGATTTTTATTTTCTCATCTACCTCTTGTGACGTAAATTTTATGACACTGCACACAGTACCCCGTTCATAACTAAGGAGTACCTTCCCTGCACCTATGAAATGTGGTGACTGCGCTGTCATGCTGAGTAGAACAGAGATTGCAACGAGAAGCTCGAAGCAGAAGTGTCGGCGTGTAACAGACAGCTGATAATTCAGGCGGCATCCGCTAAAGGACGAAGCGCCAAGCTCAGCGAGCGACACGATAATCAGGCAGCCGTCACTTCAGAACACACGGCTTTAATCTGCCAGGAAGTTTCAAATCAGCGCACACTCAGCTGTAGAGCGTGGCTAAGCCATGCGCTGCAATATCCTCTGTACCAAGAGCGCTAGCCACGCAAATTGCGCAGCTGGTCGTCTGTGAAGGCTGGAAGGTGGGAGATGAGATACTGGAACAAGCAAATTTGTGAGCGTGGGTCGTTAGTGGCGCTTTGATACCTCTGTCGGTGGCACACTTGCCTGCAAAAGGGTAAGGCTTCCAGGTTCGAGTCCCGGTCTGGCACACAGTCGTAATCTGCCAGGAAGTTTCAACTATTTCCCTACTTCTTGACGTTTCGTGGACTTCACTGTATACCCCATCAGTGCACGGCATGTACTCAGTATTTTTTTTTTTAAATTACAGAATTTGGCCAATTCTATACCGCTTAGAAACTAAAACATAGGTACAACCCCTTTCTTTTTATTTTTCCTGAACTTCTTGATGCGTTGGCTGAGGGCCTGCCTGTTCATTTGACATCACCCTTGTAGGTTGTGAATTTCGTTGTTGGACAGGAAATTTTGCAGTACTGATCGGTAGCTGAAACTTTCCCTGTCGTGTATGAGGTTTTCTACGACGTTAAGTTTTCTCAAGTCCTTTCTTGTCCCTTCCGGCATCCCGTGGTGTTTTTTAATTTGGAAATGAAGTTAAAAATTTCCTTCGCTAGCCTATTGTCATTCATTCTGTACACAGAACAACAAAAATTTCATCTCCTCTTTTCTTATTGTGTCTGTGATTGTTCCTATGTTTCTATACAGATCTTCATTTTTCCTCTTCGTCCAGTTCTTTGTTCTTTTGTGGTCCTAACATTTTTATGAATATATTCCATTCCTCCTTTTCCAGTTCTTCCTGCTCACCTCTTTTATTCACTGTTAGGCACTCGGATCCGTAAAGTGCTTCCGGTTTAATTACTATTGCTTAGTGTTTAATTTTTGCCTGGAATGATACTGATCTATTATTATATGGATTTTGGAAGAGTCTGTATGCTAATTTCATATTCTTCGATCTCTCCTTGCTTGTGGTGTTATCTAACCCATTCGATTGTCCCCATTCTCACAAACACTTAAACTTAACAACTATTTTAATGTTTCCGCGTTGCGTTTGTATAAATTTTTCTCTTTTGTGTTTACGTACAACGTAATCTGTTTCCTCATATGATGTTAGTAATCAGGTTTTAGCTGCAGTTTTCTGAAGTGTTTCTAGCACCTCTTTTGACCTCAAAGTATTGCGATATCGTCGGCAAAAGTATGTTTTAAAGCGACTGCCAAAACAATAGTAAGAATAAGGAAAAAGTGAAGAAAACAAATAGTGAGCAACATTCAGGTACGTCACAGGACGCAGCATCTACTTGCCTTTCATATTTGAGTACGGAGGTAGACTGATGATATATTCCTGTTGGACGGACTTATATAAAGGTGGACTAACAGAATCTTACTTTGTCAAACTAGACTGACCAGCTATGGTACAACTTCCTAATATCTCTTAGGGCCCCCGTGAACACCCAGAAGTGCCGCAACACGACGTGGCGTGGACTCGACTAATGTCTGAAGTACTGCTGGAGGGAATTGACACAATGAATCCTGCAGGTCTGTCCATAAATCCGTAAGAGTACGAGATGGTGGAGATCTCTTCTGAACAGCACGTTGCAAGGCATCGCAGATAATCTCAATAATGTTCATGTCTGGGGAGTTTGGTGGCCAGCGGAAGTGTTTAAACTCAGAAGAATGTTACTGGAACCACAATGTAGCAATTCTGGACATGTGGCGTGTTCCATTGTCCTGCTGGAATTGCCCAAGTCAGACAGAATGCACAATGTACACGAATGGATGCAGCTGAGCAGAGAGGATGCTTACGTATACGTTATCTATCAGAGTGGCGTCGAGAAGTATTAGGGGCCCCATATAACCTCAACTGCACACGCCCCACACCATTACAGAGACTCCACCACCTTGAATAGTCCCCTGCTGACACGGAGGGTCCATGGATTCATGAGGTTGTCTCCACCGAACACGTCCCTCCGCTAGATAAAATTTGAAACGGGGACCGTCCGACCAGGCAACATGTTTCCATTCAACAACAATCCAATGCCAGTCTTGACGGGGCCAGACGAGGCGTAAAGCTATGTGTCGTGCAGTCATCAAAGGTACACGAGTGGGCCTTTGGCTCCGAAAGCCTATATCAATGATATTTCATTGAATGGTTCGCACGCTGACACTTGTTGGTGGCCCAGCATTGAACTCTGTAGCAATTTATGGAATTCTCTTCAGTCGTCGTTGGTTCAGATCTTGCAGGATCTTTTTCTGGGCGTAGCGATGTCGGAGGTTTGACGTTTTACCGGATTCCTGATATCCACGGTACGCCCGTGAAATGGTCGTACGGTAAAATCCCCACTTCATCGCTAGCTCGGACATGCTGTGTCCCATCGCTGGTGAGCTGACTATAACACCATATTGAAAGTAACTTAAATCTTGATATCCTACAATTGTAACCGATCTAAAAACTGCGTTAGACGCTTGTTGGCTTATATAGGCGTTGCCGATCGCATCGCCGTATTCTGCCTGTTTACATATCCCTGTATTTCAATACGCATGCGTATCCCAGTTTCTTTGGCGCTTCAATATACATTATTTCTATTGCTGTAGTAGAGGTAAAAAGCGGACGATTCTGCATAAAATGGACTTGCTTGCAAAGGTTGGCAGTGCCGTAGACGAGCCAGCACAGGTTCCAACTCTGCCGCTATCTTACGCGAATGTCAAAATATCCCTCTCCCCTGCCCACCTAAAGCTCCAAAGTTTCCGCACTATACGCTGAGCTCCAACGGTATGCGGATAATGGATTTCTCATGTAAATAGCAGGCAGGCTTGGAAGGAAGTCCATTGTTTAGCTCAATATAGAATAATGTCTGAGAGTGGCTGTGGACGTAGTGGTTGCAACCGGCTGCGATTGTAGCCCATGTGTCTTGTAGGTTCTGTAGCTATCATTGGTTCCTTTAGCCAGCTGCCTGAATTCGTGAAGACATACTGAATGAAAGCACGTTTTGCAGCATCGTACAAAGATCCGATCATGATCCTTTGATTTGGAACCAAGAAAAAAACTTAACGAATGCTCTGACGATTGAGTCTTGGATGCTGACTCCGTGAACTTAGGTATCGGATGGTAAACTGAAGTTTAGGCTTGCACTATGCACGGTGTGTTCACACACATTTTTATTCTTAATTTTTTAGGTTAAAGAAACTGCGACACAGACCCGGTAATGTGCTTATGTAATCAGAAAAAGATGAGCCGCATTAATCACAGAGGAGAAGATTCTTCCTCGCAGATCGGTAATATCAAGTTTTAATGCGGTATTAAACATAGTGGCATCTGTTGTGACGTTTTAAAATTAGTCTCTCTAGTGGTAGATTATAAAGCTCTTGCTGAGACCAGAAGTGAATGGCAGCTAAATGTTAAATTTAGTTTGGAATACACATAACAAAAATAGGCTAGGTGACAATGGCTGAGGTGCATTTATTGCCGTAAGAACTATAAAGTATCTAGTAAGGTTTTTGCAGATCCCGAATGCGAAACAGTCTCGCATACTATAAGCATTAAAATCAATGGAAAGTTCATTTGAGGCAGAGAAGTTGCATCTTGTCTCATTAATATTTGTGTTTTGCAAACAGGTTTTCGACTTCTTAGGCCCACATCAGTTACAAAAAACGTACTTTTCATGTATTTAAACTCAGTATACGTTGTTCTATTAATTGCATTAATGTGGGTCAGACGTGCTTTAATACACTACCTCAATATAGTGCTACATTGATAGAACTTTTCTGCGTAACCTAGATGAATACCGCTGGCAGATTTCCTGATTGTAATGGGGCGAAAAGCTACAAGTTTGGAGATTAAAACAGGTGCTACGAACAGCGATTTGGGGAACGATTGTTTTGAACGCCTTTTCTGAAAATACTTGGAATAGTTAGAGAACTTCGAAGAACAACGTCTTAACTGTCGTGGTAGCTGATAAAACCCAGTTTTTCATGCAGTTGAAAGAGAGAAGTGAATCAGTAAGTGTATTATTGCAACAGAAGATTAAAAGGATTATTAAGAAAGGCAGGAAAAATCTTTTTATTGGAAAATGTAAGAGTAAACAAATTCCACATTATCTGAGCAGTGTATACCAAACAGTTGTCTACGAGGAAAACAATGTGGAACATCAGTGGGTAACGTTCCAAATTTTTTTAATACAATTTTTCTTCAAAAAGTGTGAGGAGCTATGTGGTTTATTATAAACATTGCATGGTTCATTTCCCTGGTACTTGCAGTTAGATGTAACAATTTAACAATGCAGTAATATCACCATTCGTGACAGAGCTTTGCACGTCATGCAGCTTACAGTTTATAAGATGACCGTTAACGATCGTGCTGCGCACAACAAATATGTTTGCTTCACAATTTTTTGAGGAACTGCCAGCGATGTGTTCACATCGATTGCTGCAGATAGCCACACTGAGGCGACAAAAGGTCGTGGGATACATCCTAATACTGCGTTGGACTCCTTTTTCCCGCCGTAATGCAGCAATCCGACGTGAAGCCCCTGCCGATACTGAGCCACGCTGCCTCTATTGCGGAGCACAATTTTGTGAATGGCGATCTGGGTGGCCAAATGATTCGCTGGAATTGTCCAAAATGTTCTTCAATTCAAAAGCCAGCAATTCTAGCTCAGTGAAATGGCGTATTTTCATCCATAAAAAAGGCCATTGTTGGTTGGAAACATAAATAGCTGCAATGGTCTTAAATTATCAAGCACAACCGTTTCCAAATCAATGATCTGTCCAGCTGGACCAGAGGATCAAATCCGTTCCATGTAAACACAGCCGACACCATTGTGGAGCCACCACCAGCTCTCACAGTGCCTTGTTGATGTCTTGGCTCCATGGCTTCGTGGGGCCTGCGCCACGCTCGAACTCTACCATCACCCATCATCTCTTACCAAATAAAATCGGTACTCGTGTGACAAAGCCACTGTTTTTCCGGTTATTTAGGGTCCAACCAATATGGTCACGATCCCAGAAGAAGCGCTGCAGGTGATTTACTGTGAGCAAATGCATTCGCGTCGGCTGTCTGCTGCCATAACCCATTACCGACAGATTTCGCAGCACTGTCCTAACGCATACAATCGTCGTACGTCTCACATTGATTTATGAGTTTATCTCACGAGGTGTTGTTTGTCTGTTAACACTGACAACTCTACGCAAACGCCACAGCTCTTAGTCGCTAATTGAAGGCCGTCGGCCACTGTGCCGTCCGTGGTGAGAAGTAATGCCTGAAATTTGGTATTACCTGCATACTTTTGACACTGTGGATCTCGGAATATTGAATTCCCTAACAATATCCGAGATGGAATGTCCCATGTGACTAGATCCAACTACCATTCAAAGTCTGTTAACTCCTGTAGTTCGGCCATAACCACGAAACCTTTATACACGAAAGCAAATGAAATCATTTAAAACACAATCTGGTGGAATAATATCATTTTTCAAAAATGATCAAATTCCCTTACCATAAAAATATTTACAACAGCCCACAAGGCAACGTTTCCACTGTGGTGTAAAACGAAAAAAATCCTGCGTTTCTGCCTTAATGGCAAAAATATGTGGTCGCACCTGCTTCCTCTGAGCTGCATATGGACAGCTTGGAGCTTTGCCACTGCCAGCTCACGCCCGCCTGCTGTTCACGGTGTACCTCCCCCGCTCTGCCTGGCTCACCCGGCCTCGGCGCTTGCCCTCCTGTAAACACAGCGAATCCGCTGTGGAGGGGCGCCGCTGGCAATCCTCTCCAGAAGCGTCGCCGCTCATTACGGCGCTCTGCAGCTGAGATTACGATCTGCGCCGCCGCGCCGCTCATTCAGAATACGGCAGCGGCCGGGCGCCCTTTATTGTGGTGGTGGAACTGTTTGTCTGCCTAAACAATGCTCGTTGCAGTCGCTTCTCGTTCATCTGTGCGTAGAAGGGAATGCACAATGAAGGCTACGTTTACCAGATTTCCCTATTCTGGTTATCCTAAATAATCTTGGCTAATTCCGTGGGTTTGGTTACTATTCTGAATGTCATTGCCGATAATGACCGCAGTAGCTTCTGCAATGACTTCAAGAACAACTCTTCTTCCTAGAACTTGTGGAATACACTAGCAAGTGAGGAGCTGGGACTGGTAAGGTGACAGGCCATAAAAAGCGTAGCACCTCATCCCGACATAGACAATGAGATGCCCTGCTAAACCCGCAGGACAGGACAGGTAGTTACACTCGAAGATACAAATTTATTTGTTTGACCAAACATTACAAGAGCGAAGAAAATTTAAAAAAAAACAACACAGCATTCGTTTTTGGAACTTAATTATAGGCTGAATGCGCCATACAATGTCATGCCTTAAGGGCGAGATCACTTTAATTTAAAATAGGCTGAAATCCAGTAACTTAAGACTCAAATCAAAATCAGAAATTTAAAAGGCAGAAGGCCTTATCATAAATCAGTTCTTTCAATTAGGCTGAAGTCCCAAACAATCTGACACCTTAAGAGCAAAACAACTTTAATTTAAAAATCGGCTGGAAGCCCATCACTTAAGACTCAAACCCAAATAAATTTTTAAAAGGCCAAAAGGCCTTACCTTAAAACAGTTCTTTAAATTAGGCTGAAGGCCCAAACAGTTTTAAGTCTTAAGAGCAAAACAACCTTAATTCAAAAATCGGCTGAAAGCCATAAAAATAGAAACAACAAGAACAAACAAGAAAAGGCAGCACACCCAACGGGGCTCAGAAGCTTCCGAGGGTCGGCCTGGAATTCTAACACTTAACGCTCGCTTAGGTGAGACAGGCAGTCGGCCCAACCATTCTCGATCCTATGGCAACCCAACCACAGACGGTCAACAGACCCACCGACAAGATAACTTCCGCTCCATCCGATCAGCACACAACGGGAGTTCAATGGACTAACGTAGAAGGTATTGGGGTCCACAACCAATTTACAGTGATCTGTCAAACTACACACCGTGCTGGACAGCGACAACGCGATGAGGAAAATACACTGCCTGAATTTACGTCAAAGGCCAGGGCAGGTAACCGGAACGTTAACGGCCACAAGGCAGAAGATTCCGCTGGAGCAATTCAATTCAAAATAACCAAGTACAGTTAAACTCCACCGGAGGGTAGCTAAAATTTGCCAACTTGAAAACACACGTTGTTGCTCGCGGTAATGTCCCAACAGCCGACAACGACATCCAAAAGACACAATGTGAACAGTCGTGACTTGCTGGTAGATTAAGTCAAAACTCAACTTTCGTGTCCAGGATCGGTGAGGCACGGACCTCGTAGCAATGGGAACAGCAGCACACAATCTGACTGCGCGTGGACCCCGCCAGTGGCCTCGGCCAAACTACGCGCCGCGGATAATTCCTCGCTGCTCCGCGCCAACCGACCAACTGCTCAGGCCCGGAAACGGTGAAAGGACCAAACATACGTCGGCCGATCAGACGACCAACCGAAAGACCAACCAACGGTTGTCCCGTTCCAATCTCCCTCCGTCGGACAGTTCAGGTGTGTCGCCAGCCGACGGCGAGCACTGGCTGTCGGGGCCTCACCGGCGCTCCGTCACCGACTTCGTTGCTGCTGCGTCCCAACTGCACTGCTGGTCCGTCTCCAACTGACTGCCAGACACCTACGACCCAGAAACATTATCGGTCGCTCCAGAGATGGTACGACAGCGCACTTATCGATACGCGCTGCTGCTGCCACTCACGGGCAAGTAAGGCAGGAAGTTAGTGACGCCAGTAAATGTAATAATAAAACGAGGCTGCAGTACGGTAATAGAAGATGACAAACAATAAATGACATGAACACGAGCCGCGCACGGCCCAGACAAATTTATTTTAAAGATTATTATTATTTTAAAGATTATTATTATTTTAAAGATTATTACGAATTTCTTTCAACAGGTGAAATTTCACAAATACAAGTAAATGCAACAGGAGCACCAATAAGTCACTTATATTTGAAATTTAAGCAATTTCCAATTGAACTTTGTAAAGGTCACATTACGTATATCTTCTGTCTCAAATAAATTCAATAAAGCAACGAATTCAGACCGTACTAGAACAGACAAACATTTCAGTTAGGACATGCTTTAAAGGGAAGAAAAATCATAATTGTAAGCTGATCAGCCTATGACTACCAATGGATAACTGTTAGGTTGGTGCGTTAGTTCCTGGAGTTTTTATTTTGCATGTTGTTGTTCTGGTTGCTGTGGGTTTATTTATCGTGACATTTTTATTTGTAGTTCACTGATGCTATTTGAGTTTATACATTGTAATATAAAGATAGTGAGTGGAACTGAGGACGACCGAAAATGGAGTGCCATGTGCAGAAATCGGAACATTTCCGACATATTCTTGTGTTTGAGTTCAGCAGAGGAGTGACAGTAGCGGAGGCACCCAGAAACATTTGCGACGTCTACGGGAATAACGCCACTGGACAGAGCACGACAAAGAAAAATGGTTCTCTCGTTTTAAGAAGGAACGCTTTGACATTAGTAACTCTCAATGTTCAGGGTTTGATGAAGATCATTTAGAAACATTAATCCACAATGATCCACGTCAAACTGCCAGATTTGATGAACTCTGATCATTGCTCTGTGGTGCGACATTTTCAAGCAATGGGGGAAGGTTGAGAAATCGGGTGTTCGGTTGCATACTCTAAGCCAAAATAGCAAAAATCAGTGGATGGTCATACGTGCATCTCTACTTGCCGGTAATCAGTTGACTCGTGAACAACATAGACCATTTCCCATATCATTAATGGTAACAAGAAATGGTCATAAGGAAAAGAAAGTAATGTTTGAGCCCAAACAAAGCAGCAACTCCCCATACAAAGGCCTCCGCGCATCCATAAAACATAATGTTATGCATCTGGTGGCAAAGCAGTGGTGTGATGTACTGCGAACTGCTACCACGAGATGTAACGAATACTATTGACATTTGTTGTGAGCAACTGAGATATCTTGAAGACGCAATCCGAGAACAACAAACAGGGTGACTGCATGAAATGATGTTCATCCACGAAAAGCTCGCCTGAATTGTACTTGACTGACAAAACACACTGTACAGGAGTTGAGTCGGGAAGCCATTTCGCAGCTTATCCATGTTATCTTGCGCCCTCAGATTTCCACCCTTTCCACTCCATATCGAGCAACCTTTAAGGAACTTCGTTTTCGGATGAAAATGCACTCCGAACATGCCAGCGATGAGTTCTTCGCCACAAAACCACGTGATTTCTACAGCCGCGGAATAGAAAAGCTATCCAAGCGTTGCCAAATTGTTATAAATAGAGAACGAGAATATGTTATTGATGACTAAAGCCTCTGTTATGTGTATCTACTGTGGTTATTAAACTTATGGAAATATACTGCCAACTTGTGCACCAACCTAAAATAAAATAATGGGAAGAGAAACTACAGATAAAACAAAGAAGAACTTTTTGAATTACCATAAGTAGGTGACAGTTGCTTAATTACTAAAAAGAAAGAAAAAAAACATAAAAGTTAAGGACACTGGAATTCTCTTGGGCTATTTCCATAAAACAATATGTAAACAAAATTTAAATAATAGCTTCAAATAAAAGAGCAAGTAATGGAAACGAAGTAACATTGACCCTGAGCACAAAATAAATTACACAAAACCAGCAAAAATGTCGTTCATAAATCACCACCCACGCTCAAACCCAGCACACAGGAACAGCTGTTGTATAAACAGCCAGAAAACTTTACTAATGCATATTAGCCAAGCTGGAACGTATAAACTCTTTAAATAAAATCTAGGTTAGCTAAATCTAAGACGCATAGTACAAAGAGCCCTACGGCACTATGGATATCTCCAAGTAACTGTACGTATAGTCTATACACTAACATGCAAACCAAACAAGTCCAATATACGTCAGTGACTAAGGCTCCGGAGTCCCTCTTTGCCTGTTAATTATGTTAACACCATGTAGCTGACCAAGTTCCGGAACCGTCTCTCACTAAATCCAAGGCACCTGCTTCTCGGGCATGTAAACCGACAGAAAAATGACACAAACACGATCAGAATTCTGTTTAAACAGCTGCTCATACCGTCCATGTCCTATATGACTGCCACCACTTGTCGCTGGATGGCCATCTTGCAGTGATCGATCGTGAACGACTGAGAGCGAGCTCATGAGTTTCGTCATAATGTCGGTGCGGTAGAGAGTAGGCATGCCGCCTGGAAGGAAGAGAAAGTCGATCCATTAGCTACGAAGGCAGAGAGATTATATAGCGCTTTCGATTTCATATCGAAGCAGAGCAAACATCAAATTGCAGGAAACATTATTGTGAAGCAAACAGACGCTGATAATGACAGCCAGAAGCGATAGATAATATTTGCATGACTATGTAAAGAAGTATATCTGGGAAGTAGTAGTATACAAGACCTATACAAATTTCTTAAATGAACCTTTTCTTTCGACAGCTGAAGAACTGGTTCCCTTCAACGCAAGCTTCTCTGCTCTACAGAATGATCGAAGCACCTTTTTTATAAAAATTTTCTTTATATTCCTGCGAAGTCTAAGGTCGTTCTTTGCCTTCGTCTACGTCCGATACAGCTGTACCACGTAACACTTTCATAGTCGATAAAAAGTCGTTTCCTAGATACACTCTTTATTTCTTTACCTCTGATATTGATTTCTCAAGGGTAGACTGCCTTGCTTTGAGCCGGGAGACAGGGTTAATTCGCTGCAATCTTGATCGTTGTTGCTAATTGCGCTGTGGAAAACCCTACGCCGTTTATTGAACCATATCGCGTAGAGACTTCAAATAACCACTTCCTGAGATCTTACCGTGGCTCAGACATCTGGAGGAAAATATTTCGAATGGCACCAGAGTCAAACGGTGCCTTAAGTGTAAACACTTTCGCTTTCACTGAAAACTATACAAATTCCTTCTTTCATCCAAGGCCTTCTTCAGCTCTGTACTAAATTTACACCATACCGCAATTGACACATATCATTAAGGCACATTAATTCACGATTCCCCCCTTCAGTGACTTCTTTGCAGTTGTCATCAGTCATGAAAGAATCCTAGCTTCCTGTACAATCTCCACTCAAAGACCACAAACATCGCCACTCAAAGACCACAAACATCGCCTTTTAAAAGCGTAACTCCTGTACCTCTAACCCACTTCCCCCATACCTTACACGTACGACCATTAAAACAAGTTCTCTTGCCTCAAAACCCTGCGCCCTTCACAATTTCTCGTAGTTACGGTAGCTGCATGAACTCTTAAACCTTCAGACTTTCAGCCAAACACAGCAGTAGTTAGGACAAGCCTCCTCGTATCAGTTTCCTTCTTCAGTTGTTCGCACTTTTATGCTTAACGGTACCACCTGATAATACTTCCTCCCAGTAATACACTCGCCTTTTCTTTTTCCAGAAGTGAGAGTGTCATCGGCCTTCGGACTGGTTTGATGTCATCCGATACTGCTTCCTCTCCTGCTCTCCTGTACCTAACTCTTCAACTCACTGTAACACTTACACTTGTAACACCTACACCCCACATAATCGAGTATTTGTTGGATATATTCCAATAACTGTATCTCCCACCAGCTTCTGTTTTGATCTCTGCAACTCCTTCTCTTACCACCGAAGTTATTGCCTTATGCCTTATCCCAAGTCGTATCATCCTGTCCCTTCGTTCCGTCAATGTTTTTCTCGTAGTCTTTCCTATGTCGTTTCTGCTGAGCACTTCACTATTTCCTATCTCAAACACTCTGATTATTTATTTGCCAGTTTGCCCATAGTCCATGGTTTATTTCCATAAATGCTATGTTGAAAATGTCCATTTCCATAAATTTATTCCTCGAATTAAGGCCCATATTTGATACTAGCAGACTTCTTTCAACGAACAACACCCACTATGCCGGTGTCAGGCTGCTTCTTATATCCTTATCGCATCGCCCGTCACGTGTTACTTTGTTTTCAAATTAGGGGAATTCCTTCGTGTACTACGTGGTCTATAATTATGGTGTTCAATTTATTGCTGATCTCATTTATGGTACTCCTCATTATTAATACCATTAATCAGTTTATTCTCTATCCATATTCTGCACTCGTTAGCACTGTTCATTCCCTTCTATAGCCAATTCTTCCTCACTTTCACTGAATGTAGTAATGCCAGACAGTCCTATGAGTGACATTCTTCTACAATGAATTTCAATCGTCCCCATGAATCTCTCTTTTCTTCCATCATTGCTCGTTCGATTCATAGGTTCAGCAGTGGAGGAGAGAGCTGAATTCTAGACTAAGGCCATTTTTTAATTCGAGCACTTCTTTCTTGATCTTTCATTGCTTGTGTTCCCTCTTGATTCTTTGGCACGTGTATTACGTCTTTTCTCATATTTTATACCTCTTTCTTCTGGGAATTTTGTCTTGCACCATTTATGCGTCTAAAAATCCAGTGAATAGGTCTCGATTTTTCGTAAATCTGTTCTCCGTCATCAACTGCAACGGTGGTACCGACAATCTGGTACCTCTACATTTCCAAACGATCCTCTTTCCTTTATTTCCATTATTCTGTGTATTATCTATCTAGATGACGCGTCAAAGCGTCTGCTTTCTCTTGATCGATATGTTCGTAATAATAATAGAATACCGATCAACAATTCATTATATTCTTCATACTTTCCGAACAAAACTGAAAATAAAAAAAAAAATTTGGCTGGTGGAATTTCGCAAAGTGATCCCCTTCTAACGTATGAGAATCTCAGCTTCTGTACGATTTCGAGTATGATTCAAATGATCTGTTTCATTTATTTCTTTTAGACAAATCATTTCATAAAACTTTGACCCTTTTTCAATTTTTGTTTCCTAGGACACGTTATCTATCCTTTCTGCTTTGTTTGTTTGAACGTCTTCCAAAGCTCTCTCAGAGTATGCATTTCCTTTTTCTTCCACGTCAACATCAATTTCTTCTTCTTTTTCGACTTTGACCAAAGAAAATCTCCGTTCTACAGCAAAATCTCAGCATATTAGCTTATGTGACTCTCTTCGATTTGTTCATGTTCTATAAAGCACATGGGCGTTGTTATCTGCGGCCAACTGTGTGTGTAGCGCTGTGTAACTGACGTTTCTGGAAAACATAAATTATATTTTGCAAAGTGGCTTATGCACCAGGATTAATCCCATGGATTCACGTAACTGTAACACCACAAGGTCGACCTTATGATGTGGAAACATTCCAGACCGCTAGCCACATTTAGCGCTTACTTGTTAGATTTTTACGGGTTGTTACAGCTACAAAGACTGCCATCTGTTGATCTGGAGTTGGCAAGTTGATACCAGTAATGGTAAAATAAAAATTCTTCCATCGCAAAAGATGACTGGTTGAAGTTATTAGTGAAAACATGATTCATCACAGTCCTAGTGTTTTATGTGTTGATGTATTTCTATTTTTTTACAGTTTTCTTGCAGTCATTTGACTTTAATTTCTCTATAACCATACTGAGTGATTTATAATGCTGTAATCCATTTCTTCCAGAATATTTTTTTATCTCCTTCTTTCGTTTTGAACTTTCCTATCGCACAAGTTTTCTTTGTAGCTACTTTTCTTCTACGTCTACCTACCTAGTTAACCTTTGTGACTGGAATTTTGTGATGTCCGTTCCTCTTCAGAAGAAATACCTACTGCAGCATTCGTAAAGTCAGTATCTACAGCGTCAGACACCTGCAGACAGACAGTATATTCATGCTAGCTTCCTTAAAAGTTTCCCATGATGCCACAGAACAGCTTCTAACGTTTTGGATGGGTCAAAAACCTCTTGTAGGAGTCTTCTGCCGTCACTTGTATCCTCCCCGTTGCAAATTAGGCTTGGGAAATTTTTCCTGTAGTGATGATCGATGACAAGGAAAATGTCCTCCCAACAAGTTGCGAATTAACAGCAGTGCCCTCAATAACTGAAACTTACGTCCCTGCGTCAGATGTCTCAGGCATCATGCGTAATGTATGTAAAATCAGCGCGCAGATAAAAATCTTAAATGATACCTATGTTATTTAACAGCTGAACAGCCACCCAGTCACCAAGTCCTAGTTCCCGGTGGCCTATCTATGCACATCCTGCATGTTACTGACCATTTTGGTTGATAAGGTCCACTGCATGGTGCATGTCGTTCCTCAATGATGATGTTGTGTACCAAGACGACATGGCCCCTATTCAAACAGCTCGCATCGTTCAGGACTGATTTGGTGACCACGGGGATGAATGATCGCATCACAGGTCCCCAAATCAGTCACCATACCGCATTGTTATTGAACTTTTGGGAGAAGGGTGCTTTATCGCAATCAACCCTGGAATATTATTTCTTGATTGATTATTTGCTTATTTGGGACTGAGGCTCAGGAATGGTTACAACTCTTGCTGAGCAGTTTTGCTCATAATTTCTGATGATTGCTAACTTCTATTATTTACGGTATCGTCTTACTTCTTGGTGCGGCTCTTGATATCAGGATATTTTATTAAAATTAGCCCGATTTGAACTAAATACTTACTGGAACAAAGTTACTTTCATAATCTCAGTAAATTAAATAGGGAACGTAAAACGCTTCCTGAAGTTATCACGAACCAGCGCTATTAGTACAGACGGAGTAGGGGTTTGTTCATGTCCAAAAACTAACTACTAACAATCATGTCCCACTAATAGTCTGAATTATGTTTCTTTAACCTGTTAATTTATTCACTTCTCCAAGCTATTGCTGACTACTGAAAATTTATGCATCTGACTGGGGAGGGGGTTATATTTTTCTACAATTTCAATAGCAAAACTTGATTCCTTAGCCGTTCAGAATTTGCTGTGACGCTCTGGAAAATTAACTAGCTCAAAATCGTGTTTCAATACAATTAGGACAAATGCCACCACATCATTAATGTTTTACTGGACTCCAAAGCATTTAAAATGAAGGAAAATTCCTCAAACAAAAATGATTTGACAGCCACTTACAGGAGTTCTAAAATTCATTGAGTCAATTTATCACACTCTAAAGTCACCCAAGGATATAGAAAGAAATCATATGTATTCGAAGTACGCCACATGGTTCCACCGTCAGTCACAAGGAAATCAGGTAAGGTATTCGTTACAAATCAATAAAGCCCCTCTCGCTGAGCTTGTGTTAAGAACACAGAGACTAAAGCTTGATTACACCAAACCTTGATTGCGGTTGTGAAAATGATGTAGATGTTATATCACGAATTTCTGAAGGTTAAACTTCACTTAAACAATCGTCGTGAACTTGGTTTCATCGCCATATCGCAAAGGAACACCAAAAATTCCATAAATGATCCCAAAAAAAATTCTAACTAACTTTCTGTTATTTATAGCAATAACTAAACATCGATAAACACTTGCCGCGCGGGATTAGCCGAGTGGACTGTGCGGCTGGTTCCGGCGGAGGTTCGAGTCCTCCCTCGGGCATCGGTGTGTGTGTTTGTCCTTAGGATAATTTAGGTTAAGTATTGTGTAAGCTTAGGGACTGATGACCTTAGCAGTTAAGTCCCATAAGATTTCACACACATTTGAACATTTTTTGAACTTATACCTCCCGAGGAGATCACGAACGTCAAATTAGAGAGATTCGAGCGCGCACGGAGGCTTTCCGGCAGTCGTTCTTCCCGCGAACCATACGCGACTGGAACAGGAAAGGGAGGTAATGACAGTGGCACTTAAAGTGCCCTCCGCCATACACCGTTGGGTGGCTTGCGGAATACAAATGTAGATGTAGATGTAGAAACTTTGAATTTCGGTTTCTTAAGGATCAGTTACACGTTTGGCACGAACATGTGCTCGTCACCAAGAAACAAAGAAATAACCATAAAAAGTAAATAAAATTCACAATAACCATACACAGAAATTCATTATATCTCAATTGAGCAGATATCAGCTACTAATAATTACAAGTAGATATGTCACGCAGATGGCCAACACGAAGTTCGAATGGTTATGATTACATTTACCATACTCATTTATTCACGAAATTTCCGAGAATTACCAATTCTTTTAACGTTTCCTTATGAATATTCATTCTAAAGAATACATTTCGAGCAGAATCGAGGACAATATAACTCATTTAATACCGGTTTCTCTTACCGTACCAGCACACCTGCTAGAAGACGCCCTCACTCCGGGTCCTCCTGCCGCACAGTGCCTAAATACGGCGCCCTAAGGACCAGTGTCGCCCCGTTCAAACTACTTGGGTTTGAGGGGGGGGGGGGAGGAGGAAGAAGTCTCCTATTGGCTGAACCACCTGACGCCTTTTAAATTATCGAAACCTTGTAAAAATCTCTACCTATCTATTTCCTTAGCTTTGCCCACAGATTTCTTTTAGCAAAACCACCACCTTCTACCAATTTGTAGCTAGTACTGTTTTTCCGTTACCAGTGATTCATACTTTAATCACTCATATTCTCATGGAGCGGTAAAGTGGGGATGTAGGAAGTGTGACAAAAATAAAACACAATTGTAAGCATGGTATGTGAAAACTAAGTCGACTAGCTTCTTCTTACGCTACACAAAACTCCGATGATCAACACAGTGATCCTTTCATGATGTAAGTCAGCAAGGCTAAAGGAGAGCGTACTAACATTACCTCCTCAACCTGTATCATCTTTATCTGAACTTACCACCATTTTGCAGAAATAATGGTATAAGATACCCTTCTAAACCATACAGGACCTGTATTTATCTGTTCCGAGATGACTGGAAACTTTCCGAATGCCAACGGGTTTCCCACACCATATTAGAAATGGTAAAACCTTCTGTTTACTTTGTTTCCATATTTTTGTCCAACTCCTATATGCACTAATTACTAATAGAAGCAGAACTGTATATGTGTGACCCAGGTGTTTCATCTTTAAAGGTGTAGGAATAAGAACCTGACTCTTGGTCCCACCCATATCTTCCTTCTGCCGATTAAGTTCTTGTCAGTGCACACTGAATTAATAAGCGACAATTTTTATTACACTACTTGTGTGTTCGCTTGAGGTTTTCTCGCTCTCATAGTCGAGAACAATCAACATTGTAGCAGTGACATACTTACATTGCCCGTAGTTTGTGACATATCTGTTTTCAACAATATAATGTAGAGTAAGGAAATGAACTGGAAGGAAATACAATAAGAAGAAAAGAGGACGAAAATGAAGCCGAGGAGGAATATATGTTGCGAGAAAACTTTGAAAGAGCACTGAAAGACCTAAGTCGAAACAAGGTCCCTGAAGTAGGCGATATTCCGTGAGAACTACTAATATCTATGGGAGTGTCAGCCATTACTGCACTGTTGTGCAAAATGTAGACTTCAAGAAGACAGTAATAATTACAATTCCAAAGAAATTATGAGCTGAGATGTGTGAATATTACGGAACTACAAGTTCAATAATTCACGATTCCAAAATACTGACAGGAGTTATATACAGAAGAAAAGAAAAGCTAGTAGAAGTTGACCTCGGGAAAGATCAGTTTGAATTCCGCAGAAATGTACGAACACGTGAGGTAGTTAAGGCCCTAACAAACTTAGAAGATAGGTTAAGGAAAGGCAAACCCAAGTTTATGACATTTATAGATATAGGGAAAGCTTTGAACAACGTTTACTGGAATACACTCTTTTAAATTATGAAGGTGGAGGAGTAAAATACAGGAACCGAAAGGTTATTCACAACTAGAACAGATACCAGATGGCAGTACTAACTGTCGATGGCATTAAAGGGGATGCTCTGGTTGAGAAGGGAGTGAGAGAGGGTTGTAACCATTTATTCAATTTGTACACTGGGCAAGCAGTAAAGGAAACCAAAGAATAATTTGGAGAAGAAATTACAATTAAGGAAGAAGAGATAAAATCATTGAAGTTTGCCGATGACTCTGTAATTCCGTCTGAGACAGCAAAGAACTTGGAAGAGCAGCTGAACGGAATGGACAGTGTCTTGAAAGGAGGATATAAGATTAACACCAACAAAAGCAAAACTAGATTAATGGAATGTAATACAATTAAATCAGGCGATTGTGTGGGAATCAGTTTATGAAGTGAGACACTAAAAGTAGCAGATGAGATTTCCTATTTGGGCTGATGTTGGCCGAAGTAAAGAGGTCACAGAATGTAGACTGGCAATAGGAAGGAAAGCGTTTCTAAACAACAGAAATTTGATAAAATGAATGTAGATTGAAGAGTTAGGAATTTTCTGAAGGCATTTGTCTGGAGTGCAGCGTTATATGGAAGTGAAAAGTGGATGATAAACAGTACTGATAAGAAGAGAACAGAAATTTTTGAAACGTTGTGCTACAGAAGGATGCTGAAGATTAAATTGTTAAACCATGTAACTAATGAAGAGATATTGAGAGAGAAAACAAATTTGTGGCATAACTCGACTAAAATGATAGATGGTTGATAGGAAACATTCTGAGACATCAGGGGTCACCAATTTAGTATTGGGGAGATGTGCAAACTAGTCTTCAAACTAAAGACTCCAACGACAACAACATCTGGATTAGGACACCTCCATTTTTTCTGTTAGCTCACTTCCTCGATTTCAGACTTCTTCAGCTTCTACCACATAACTCTTCTTCCTACTATGTTAACAGTCTAGTTAAAGACTAGCTCAGCACAAACGCTAACTATTTGATGAACCAAAACATTATGACGACCTGCTTAAAAAATTCGCTGGGTCATCTTTCTAACGCAATAAAACAGCGATTCTGCGTTGTTACGAATTTGATATGGCCTTGGTAAGTGTTCGAAGGTTGGTAGTTCCAGATTTTTACGCACAGATCATGTAATTCGTATATCACGAGACGGTAGTTTGTGGACACGGAGATGACACTTGGAGCATCATCAAGCGTGATGAGATGCAGATAGTTCGCAACAATGTTTATGTAGTCGCGGTCGTGGTGCCTTGGATTAGTACCATAGGCGCCATGGAAGCCCAGATAAACGTCGTTCATGGCATAGTACAATCACCACCGACCTGCTTGAGTGGCATTGTGCACGTTTCAAGCAACCTTTCGCCTAGACTTCTTATTAAAAGTTTCATAAAATTTTGACATAAAATATTTTGTAAGTAATTTTTATGTCTTTTAACTTGCTGTAACTATGCTTCATAAATTTTATAAAAGTAAAGTTAATTCCTTAGTTTATAAGTAACAGTTTCTGTGCAACAATTACTGCGGGACCGGCGGACGGCTAGAAAATTTTACTACCAACACAGATACAAAAGTGGGCGGTAGGTAAAAAAGGTTGAATACCCCTAGCCTAGATGATGGCGTATTCGGACGCCACCATCGAATTCGTGTAACAAGAAATCTGATTCATTCCACCAGATGACATGTTGAAAGGTGTGTTTCTAAAGGATCATAGATTACTCTCATAGATATAAATAAGTCCATATACTTTGAGGGTATGCGGAATATAAATTACTAATGCCCTAGGGAACAAATTCGGTAGCGCAATCTGACTCGAGAGTAAGTATAAAATGTTCACACAGCACACAATGTCATAAAGTCACCGCAATGAGAACAAATGAGGGCCTGCATATCTGTGTGAGAGGCACATAAATGAGCAGGTTCGTGAGCGCAATAGAATTACTTCGAACTTGTATCTAGTCCTTGTTTATGGAGTCCACCTGTGTAATGGGGAAGTCTCCTGTTTTGTGTGCACTAAAACTCAGAATGCCGAAAACGATTAGTTATCAGAGCGATTAACAGCAATCTTAAATTCGCTTCGTACGTAACAATGAGTTACTTAAGTAAGGCGAGACAACGCGATGTCCCCATAGCAGTTCTCAGCCCAGCATCTGATGGCTTGCATTTTACAACAGCCTGGAAACTAATTAGCATACAGAGAGATTTTACTTATGATTATTATTACTATTACTATTATTGTGCAGCACCCAGTTATTTATAATTCTCGGTGCAACTCTGTATGTGAATGGTGATTAGTCAGAATGACTGTGACTCGCTCAGTTAACTTTCGTAAAGACAACAGTATGGCGGCCCACCAGCTTGGCACATTCTAATAGATCGAGATATGGTTCTGGTAAGTGAATCCACAAGGCGTGAATGTAACAAGCAAACTGTAATGACTTTAAAGTAACAAGAAAAACTTAACAGCCGTGTAGGGTTTTCCAAGCTACATTCAACTTTACGCACCAAAGCAACATCGTCTGAAATCCGTGGTTTTGTTGTCTTTAATTACTCTCACACTTCAGAAAAAATTTACATCTTTGAATTTAGAATAGCACGTATTAAAAAATCATTAGCAAATCAATAACCAGCTTCCATGCAGTTCATGACAGCAACCACTGAGTGCCCACTACACTGTGCGGAAACACACGATCCGGTAGCTGCGCGAGAAGTGATGCATGTCAACTAACCACGCCGAACAAAAGCAAGCATTACAGTGAACTGAGTTGCTCTCGCCCATTTCTTCATGCGTAGCAACGCATGCGCATCAATGTGGACCTCATCCAAACAAACCGTTTTCTTGTCATCAGGAACGCAGCACAAAGGTGTCTTCGGTTATACTATACCAGGTACACGCAAGAAGTGACCAAGTGTAATGGCGAAGTATTTTCAAACGTGAACGACCACATGTTCTTAGACCACAAAAGACTACTATTGGTCGAGATCAAAGCCGACTATCTGAAGACTTAAGTTTGTCACAGTGAGTAAGCAAAGAGATTTCTAAAGAACTTGTATCAACATCAAAACTGGTTAGACCACGAGTGTAGCAAATATTAAGTTGATGCATAAGTTCAAAGAGTTTTTGTTTCGTATGTTGGTATTCCAGTTGCTATGGATTTATTTATCGGGTGCCATTTTCTGTTTGTAGTTAATTGCTCCTATTTGAGTTTACATATGGTCATTTTTTTTAGTTTGGACACTAGAAAATGATGCGGCAAGTGGGGAAATCGGAAAAATGACACATTCTTATGTTTAAGTTCAATAGAGGGGTGACAGCAGCGTAGGAAGTCAAAAACATTTGTCCGTGTATGGGGTAATGCTGTTGGACAGAGTACCGCAAGAAAATAGCTTTCCTCTTTTTAAGGAAGGTCGTTTTGACATTAGTGACTCTCCACGTTCAAGGAAACTTTCAGGATTTAATGAAGATCGTTTAAACGCATTAGTCCACAATGACCCATGTCATTGTACTCGAGAACTTTCAAATGTGATGAATTGTGATCATTTCATCATCGTCTGACATTTGCTTGCAATGGGAAAGGTTCAAAAATCGGATGTATGAGTACCGCATGTGCTAAGTCAAAATCACAAATATCCGCGGGTGACGACTTGCGCATCTCTACTTGCTCGTCATCAGTTGGGTCGGGAACAACATTGACAATTCCTATCCTGTATTGCTACTGGCGACGAGAAATGGTGTCTCCATGCTAACATAGGAAAAGAGACGAATGAATGACCCCAAACAAAACAGGAACTCTCCGAACAAAGACCTGCATGCATCAACAAAAATTAATATCTTGAATCTGGTGTAACAGTGACCGTGTGGTGTACTACGTATTGCTTACCGGAGTGTAACCATTACTGAGACGCCTTGCAGATGCAGTCCAAGAAAAACTACAAGGAAGACTGTGGAAGTGATGCTACACTACGATGACGTCTGCCCTCTTTCTGCTAGACTGAGAAAAAACACTGTACAGGAATTTGGTTGGTAAGTCATTCCGTACCCGCTTTATTCACCCGATCTTGAGTCCTGAATTTTCATCTTTTCCGCTCTCTATGAAGCAAACTTTAAGCAGTTTCCTTTCCGGATGAAAATGCGTTCCTCGAAACCAAAGGGTTTTTTTAAAGTCGCGGAATCGAAATGTTGCCCCAGCGTTGGAAGACTGCTGTAACGAGTGAAGTAGAATATATTATTGATGACTGAAGTCTCTGTTATGTGTATCTGTTGTGTTTATTAAACTTACGGTAATTCGCTACACCTCCCTTGGGCATGGGTGTGTATGCTGTCCTTAGCGTAAGTTGGTTTAAGTTAGATTAAGTAGTGTGTAAGCGTAGGGATTGATGACCTCAGCAGTTTGTTCCCATAGAACTTACCAAAACTTTCCAATTTTTTTAATTCGCTATGAACTTATAGGTCGCAGTAGACTAGAACTTACCACAAATTTCCATTTTTTTTAATACGCTTCGAACTTATAGGTCGCAGTAGACTAAAAACCAAAAGTATACTTTGAGGAAAAGAAAATGCTAACAGACACCTTTAGACTGATCCATGGGCCATTCTCGATAATCGTGACCCTACAACAATCCTTGCTGACAATGTCTTTGGATCAACATAAGAAAACTCAAAACTCGTGTTCTGGGATGCCCTTTCTTGCACACTGCCTACTGAATAGTGCACACTGAGACGTTTGCGCCAGCACTGTTGTTGAATCTACAGATCGGAGGAACTTCTGACCTCCATGTTCCGTGATGAGGGTGGTCGTCCAACGTGCAACAGCCTGTCGCTTACTCGCTGTTTCGCCGTCCTGCAAACCTTTTCCGTACATGCTTGCTACAGCAGTGCGCTAACAGCCAACTAGTTCCCTTTTCCCGAAATGCTACCTTCCAGACGCCGCGCAATAACGATCTGCCTTTTCTCAAAGTCCCTTTTGTGAATTTCCTTCTTGCTGCCGTTATCGTCACTAAAATGATGCCCTCTTCGTGTCTGCTCCAGTTGAACACTGAGGTGACAGAAGTCATGGAATAGCGACATGGACATGTACAAGTGGCTGTAGTATTGTGTACACAAGGTATAAAAGAGCAGTGCATTGGAGGAACTGTGATTTGTACTCACATGATACATGTGGAAAGATTTACGACGTCATTACGGCCAAACGATGTTAATAGTCTTTGAACGCGGAATGGTAGTTTGAGTTAGACACACAGAACATTCGATTTCGGAAATCGTTACAGAATTCAATATTCCGAGATCCACAGTGCCATGAGTATGTTGAGAATACCAAACCTCAGGTATTACATCTCAAAACGGACAGCGCAGTGGGCGACGGTCTTTACTTAACGGCCGATAACAGCACCGTTTGCGTAGAGTTGTCAGTGCTAACAGACAAGAAACACTGCGTGAAATAGGCACAGAAAACAATGTGAGGAATACGGAGAAAGTATTCTTTAGGACAGTGCGGCGAAATTTGGCGTTAATGGGCTATGACAGCAAACGACCGAAGCGAGTGTCTTTTCTAATAGCACGAAATCGCCTGCAGCGCCCCTCCTGCGCTCGTGACCATGTCGGCTGGACACTAGACGACTGCAAAATTGCGACGTGGTCGGATGAATCCCGGTTTCGGTTGGTGATAGTGGATGGTAAGGTTCGAATGTGGCGCATACCCCACTAGGCCATGGATGCAAGTTTTAACAAGACGCTGTGCATTTATAGTCATTCAAGGACTTCATGTTCCTCAACAAAGACGGAATTTTTATGAACGACAATGCGCCACGTCGCAGGGACACAGGTGTTCGTGACTGGTTTGAAGAACATTCTGGACAGTTCTAACGAATGATTTGGTCGCCCTGATCGCCCGATATGAATCCTATCGAACATTCGCGGGCATAAATGAGAGGTCAGCACTTCGGCAATTATGGACGGCTATAGAGACGTCATGGTTTCATATTTTTGCGTGGGACTTCCAGCGCCTTGCTGCGTCCATGCGACGTCGCGCTGCTGCACTACGTCAGGTAAGAGGAGGATGTTAGGATGTACCCCATAACTTTCGTCATCTCAATATATACTTGCTTTAGTGCGTCTCATTCTCTCTAGGACAACAGGATGATGATGGTGATATTTGGTTTGTGGGGCGCTCAACTGCTCGGTTAATAAAAATGGTTCAAATGGCTCTGAGCACTATGGGACTTAACATCTGAGGTCACCAGTCCCCTAGAACTTAGAACTACTTAAACCTAACTAACCTAAGGACAGCACACACATCCATGCCCGAGGCAGGATTCGAACCTGCGACCGTAGCGGTCGCGCGGTTCCAGACTGTAGCGCCTCAAACCGCTTGGCCACTCCGGTCGGCTACTCGGTTATCAGCGCCCGTACAAATTCCCAACATTTGCTCAGTCCAACTCGCCACATTCAGGACTGATGATGAGGATAACACATACACCCAGTCATTTTGAGGCAAGTGAAAATCCCTGACCCCGCCGGGAATCGAACCCAGGACCCCGTGCTCGGGAAGCGAGAACGCGACCGCGAGACCACGAGCTGCGGACAGGACAACAGGAGGCATTCAGTGTAGTAGTGTGCAGTCGTCATAATGTGTTGCGTCATGTGCGTATCAATTACTTTGATCAGTTTACTGGGCCCATTAACAAATAAGGCAACTCTTCATACTGTTAATTGACGCATTTGCCAATGTAGTAAGAACTTTCATTTCAAACATTGTTTCGGGGACACTTATTTCCAATTCAACAAGGGTTGTTCTTCCTTCATGATGCCTAGATCAAAGAGATTATTACCGTCTCTTTCTCTTACTAATAGTATGCTAGGTGGAGATGATGGCACCACGAAATATGTAAGTAAATAATTCATTCATATTTACTTCGGTAACAGCGCCAGCAAGGTTCCGGCTGTTTGTTTCCTCCAGACATCTATATTCATTAAACCATAATATATTGTTTCATGCCACTGATCGAATTTCAGAATACTGCAGTGAAAATTAAAAGAGAGAGAGATTTTTCTCGCAAATGAAACCACTCATAAAATTATCAAGTAAAAACTAAACCTATTATTCTCAAATTTCCATCATTGCCGTATAATAAACATATGATATTCATCTACGTCATGCATAATTTATAAATCTCGCGATTGGCGCAAATTTGATGAACCACCAGAGTCCCCGCGAATTAATCGTACCGTGGCGCAAAATGCACAGATTAGTTACCACTACCCCGCCAGGACTAATGTTTGCTACGTGCTGTGACTACCGCACTAGGGTTTGTGAAACAGAAATTCTGGAAATAGTTAAAGATAAATACGTGAGTATCACTTGTCTCTCAGTGTAAAAGTAAATTTTTTCCATAACCGTAAAAGTACAGCTGTATTCGCTAAAGTGAAGAACTGGTCAGAGATGTATCTGCTAAATGCAATATGTAGATAAATTATGTGGAACAATATTACCAATGTTGCAGTAGGAATAGTCGAAGCGAGTGCCAGACTTACGTTAATTTGTAAAATTCTGGACGTGAGAATGCTGTCTGCTGAAGAAAATCACAGGCTCTGCTTTCTATTATCACACAGTAACATACATTTCAGGTCGGATTCATATGGTTTACGGAATACAGATGGAACAGTTACCTCTACCTAATCTGTATGTCGAACTGCTTCTGTCTGAGAGTGCCGACCTAATATCCCCATAATTCGTTTTTCCCCGTGAAGTTTCACTAGAAATGTTTCGGTATCCACCTGAATCCATCGGATATCTCAGATACCTGAAGAAGGGATACACACGGTAAGCGAGTACTAGGGCAACAGAGTAAATGTAGCGTGCACGTGTAGGCTTTATATGATACACGATTCCCGAGGGTGGAGTAGGCCGCATATTTGTTCTGATTTCTGAAAGAGAAAGATACCAATCCCAAAGCTGCAAAGAGTACTTTTCGTCATGGTAGAGCGAATAAAGAGTATAAAGAATTTAACAAGGCAATGGCCTTGCCGCAGTGGATAGACCGGTTCCCGTGAGATCACCGAAGTTAAGCGATGTCGGGCGTGCTCGGCACTTGGATGGGTAACCATCCAGGCCGCCATATGCTGTTGCCATTTTTCGCGGTGCACTCAGCCTCATGATGCCAATTGAGGAGCTACTCGACCGAAAAGTGGCGGCTTCGGTGAAGAATACCATCATAATGACCGGGAGAGAGGTGTGCTGACCCCACGCCCCTTCTATTCACATCCTCCACTGAGGATGACACGGCGTTCGGGTGGTTCCGGTAGGCCACTCGTGGCCTGCGGAGGAAGTGCTTTATAAGGGTAGCTGAAGTCGGATGTTACTAGCAATGAAATTTCAGATTCAGATTGTAGTATATATATATATCTCGAAAAGACAGACTGGACGCCGGTGGCGGAGAAATCTTCATCATCGTTAGTAATACGGTAGCATGTAGTCACACTAGTATAGATTCCGAGTCGAAATACAAGTGATAAAGTTGAGTCAAACATAGTAGAACTTCGTAATGTGCACAACCACAGCCGCTAAACTCCATGAAGAATGAACGTAAAATGAACCACAACATAGCTGTAATTGGTGATTTCTTTATTGTCACAATCGGTTTCGCTGCGTGAAAACAGCATCTCCAGGTGAAAACATTGCCACATTAGGGCACCAAGACGTTCGTAGGAAAAAAAAAATCCCTGAGGAGGGGAAGTCGTCAAAATAAGTATAATAGGACATCGGGGCGAATAGTGTAGTGGCGCACCTGTGATGGTTGCAAGCGTACAGCACTGAAGGCGCTGGGGTGTACACAGATGCCAAAAATAGTTACGATACAAACGTGAGTAGCATTTGACCCTCAGTGTTAAAGTAATTCGCTTCCATAATCAGAAAAGTACGATAGTATTCGCTTAAGTCAAGATCTCGTCAGAGATGAATCTAGTTGCTCTATAAGAAAGACAATACGTAGATAAATTGTGTGGAGCAATATTTTCAGTTATTGCAGAAGGAATAGCCGAAGCCAGTGCGTGACTTCAGTTAAATGGTACTATTCTGGAACTGAGAATGCTGTCTGCTGAAGAAAATCACGTAATCTGCTTTTCAGTATCACTCAACAGCATCCATTGCAAATCGGATTCATATGCTTTGCAGAATAATTTGGGCGAATGTAAGCGGTAGAGGTGAATCAAACACGGTATAACTTCATAATGTGGACAGCCACCGCCGTTAAACTTCCTAATGAATGGAAGCAAGATGCTAACTGCAAGAGAGCTGTAATTGGTGGTTTCTTTATCGTCACAAACCAGCTACACTGCATTAACACTGCATCCTCAGGCAAAAACATCTCACAGCCTTCCGTGCTGTACCCCTGCAACATTCACAGAGGTGCGCCAGCACACTGTTCGCCCCGATATCCTGTTTTATTTATTCTGACGACTTCTCCTCTTTAGGAACTAGAGTTTTTACTTCCAACGTTGGGGGCGTCTTGGTGCACTAATGTGACATTATAGTCACCTGAGAATGCTTTTTAACGCAGCGAAAGCGGTTGCGATAACAAAGAAATCACCAATTACAGCTCTCTTGTGGTTCATTTTATTTCAGTTTTATACTGTACCCCGCCTATGGAGCAGTGGAGGCGTAAAACTTCACGGAAAACGTGGCTGAGGAGACCTGGACGTCATCACCTGTAGCTTTTACTAGTATTTTGTAGTTTTGTAATGCAAAAACTCTAATACATATTGGAAAGAAATTTCAAACAAATAATTGGTATATTATGACCTCTATGTGGTTTGGTTTGATTGTTTTGTTTTAGGGTACAAAAACAACTAGGGTCATACGCACCCTCGTCAGAACTGTACACGAAGACAAAGAGAGGAGTGAAAACCACTACAAAACCAATACGCGTTAACCTTAATCGACGGAAGAGAAGATGGCTAAAAGCAGTAACGTGGGGAAAGGTCTATAAAATATGCCATAGACAATCAGAGATCATGAACTAAAAATTAAATGGCCTTCGCCATATATATGCGACAGGTAAAAAGTAAAACGCGGTCGACAGCATTCGTGTCGTTTGCTAAAATGGCAAACTCAGACGGCAAACACAAACGAGAACGTAAGACATTAGAAAAATGGCATTCCGTCAGGAAATGGCAGACCATCAGAGGTTGAGCGTAAGTGCTGGGGGAGCACCACTTAACAAACGGCGATGGCTGAAAAGACAGTGCCTGATACGCAACCCAGCTATAATGATTTCCTTACAGCGAGAGGGCGAAGAGGTGGTCGTCCAAGCCGCTGGGAAAGGCTTGAAAACTCTGAGCTTGTTCCCATGAATGGAGGACCAGTGGTGAGACCAAAGTGACACCACTTGCCGACAGACGGCAACACAGAGATGATCGGATGAAATGTAAGAACTAGTGGGCTGACGTACGAGGACTGCAGCCTTGGCAGCAGCGTCAGTGGCCTCGTTTCCTGTCAGACCGACGTGACCATGAACCCCAATAAACACCACAGTGGCTCTAAGTGACAGCTTTCCTGGATCCGGTACACTAAGGGATAGACGGTGTACGGCACACAGAGGCTTTGAAGGGCGCTGAGACAGTCGGAGCAGCTGAGGCATTTGAAAAGCTTGTGTCGCTGGATGTACTGCGTGGCCTGTTACAGGGTGTAGATCTCTGCTGTAAATACTGAGCAGTGTTCCGGAAGCCGATATCGCTAACGTCGGTCCCTCTATTTGAAAAAAAATTATAATCTGGAGTACATAGTGGAGTGAATATTGATTTTTATCTTATGTACTAAATTATACACAATTTTAATTGAAGGTACACTATACTTTAACACTATTCAAATTAAAAAGTCAAAACAAATTTTCTTCTTGTCGTTATAAACTTGTTGAATTTGAAAACCAGGAATATTTACGAATTTGTTGTTCTGTACATATATATATTAAATTTTCCTTAGAAGTAAATTTTTTCTCGTAATACCTTAAAAACATATGACATGCTCCAGCGTCAAATATTCAATACATAGTTAAATAATGTGGGTTCACTGTGTGAAGGCAAAAACTATAATTCATAAAAATTTTGCTGTTGTAGCTATAATACTGGATGAGATAATATCTAAGTAAAACCGAAACTAAACGTAAGCATGTCATTTTCTTCTTAATGATAACATGTCAAAACATTCCAGACAGATTGTTGACTGTGTGACATACATTCAGCAGCTATTTCAGCTTCAGCAACATGGTGCCCGCCTACTCGTAGCAGCTCAATTCTCGTGCTGTCCCCCCAATTGTGATGCCTAGTCTGCTAATGGTTTTTAATCTGCTTATTACTCTACCATTAAAACATGACACTTCTTCAATTACAGGCCACATGTCTTGTGGCTACACGTTACGTGTCTTTAATTCAGTGGTTTCCATTACCTTCTGCATCCTCATGTCGTTGATCATTGCTGATTCTTCCGCCTTTAGGGGCAATTTCCCACCCCTAGGACAAGAGAGTGCCCTGAACCTCTATCCACTCCTCCGCCCTCTTTGACAAAGCCGTTGGCAGAATAAGGCTTACTTCTTATGCCGGAAGTCTTCGGCCGCCAATGCTGATTATTTATCAAAATTTAGGCAGTGGCGGGGATCGAACCCGGGACCGAAGACGTTTTGATTATGAATCAAAGACGCTACCCCTAGATCATGGGTAGGCAAAAGATACCGGAATAGTCCCCCATTCGGATCTCCGGGAGGGGACTGCTAAGGGGGAGGTTACCATGAGAAAAAGATTGAACAACCAACGAAAGTATAACGTTCTAAGAGTCGGGGTGTTGAATGTCAGAAGCTTGAACGTGGTAGGGAAACCAGAAAATCTGAAAAGGGAAATGCAAAGGCTCAATCTAGATATAGTAGGGGTCAGTGAAGTGAAGTGGAAGGAAGACAAGGATTTCTGGTCAGATGAGTATCGGGCAATATCAACAGCAGCAGAAAATGGTATAACAGGTGTAGGATTCGTTATGAATAGGAAGGTAGGGCAGAGGGTGTGTTACTGTGAACAGTTCAGTGACCGGGTTGTTCTAATCAGAATCGACAGCAGACCAACACCGACAACGATAGTTCAGGTATACATGCCGACGTCGCAAGCTGAAGCTGAACAGATAGAGAAAGTATATGAGGATATTGAAAGGGTAATGCAGTATGTAAAGGGGACAAAAATCTAATAGTCATGGGCGACTGGAATGCAGTTGTAGGGGAAGGAGTAGAAGAAAAGGTTACAGGAGAATATGGGCTTGCGACAAGGAATGAAAGAGGAGAAAGACTAATTGAGTTCTGTAACAAGTTTCAGCTAGTAATAGCGAATACCCTGTTCAAGAATCACAAGAGGAGGAGGTATACTTGGAAAAGGCCGGGAGATACGGGAAGATTCCAATTAGATTACATCATGGTCAGACAGAGATTCCGAAATCAGATACTGGATTGTAAGGCGTACCCAGGAGCAGATATAGATTCAGATCACAATATAGTAGTGATGAAGAGTAGGCTGAAGTTCAAGACGTTAGTCAGGAAGAATCAATACACAAAGAAGTGGGATACGGGGGTACTACGGAATGACGTGATACGTTTGAAGTTCTCTAACGCTATAGATACAGCAATAAGGAATAGCGCAGTAGGCAGTACAGTTGAAGAGGAATGGACATCTCTAAAAAGGGCCATCACAGAACTTGGGAAGGAAAACATAGGTACAAAGAAGGCAGCTGCGAAGAAACCATGGGTAACAGATGAAATACTTCAGTTGATTGAAGAAAAAAGGAAGTACAAACATGTTCCGGGAAAATCAGGAATACAGAAATACAAGTCGCTGAGGAATGAAATAAATAGGAAGTGCAGGGAATCTAAGACGAAATGGCTGCAGGAAAAATGTGAAGACATCGAAAAAGATATGATTGTCGGAAGGACGGACTCAGCATACAGGAAAGTCACAACAACCTTTGGTGACATTAAAAGCAGCGGTGGTAACATTAAGAGTGCAACGGGAATTCCACTGTTAAATGCAGAGGAGAGAGCAGATAGGTGGAAAGAATACATTGAAAGCCTCTATGAGGGGGAATATTTGTCTGATGTGATAGAAGAAGAAACAGGAGTCGATTTAGAAGAGATAGGGGATACAGTATTAGAATCGGAATTTAAAAGAGCTTTGGAGGACTTACGGTCAAAAAAGGCAGAAGGGATAAATAAAGTTCCATCAGAATTTCTAAAATCATTGGGGGAAGTGGCAGCAAAACGACTATTCACGTTGGTGTGTAGAATATATGAGTCTGGCGATATACCATCTGACATTCGGAAAAGCATCATCCACACAATTCCGAAGACGGCAAGAGCTGACAAGTGCGAGAATTAGAACACAATCAGCTTAACAGCTCATGCATCGAATCTGCTTACAAGAATAATATACAGAAGAATGGAAAAGAAAATTGAGAATGCGCTAGGTGACGATCAGTTTGGCTTTAGGAAAAGTAAAGGGACGAGAGAGGCAATTCTGACGTTACGGCTAATAATGGAAGCAAGGCTAAAGAAAAATCAAGACACTTTCATAGGATTTGTCGACCTGGAAAAAGCGTTCGACAATATAAAATGTTGCGAACTGTTCGAGATTCTGAAAAAAATAGGGGTAAGCTATAGGGAGAGACGGGTCATATACAATATGTACAACAACCAAGAGGGAATAATAAGAGTGGACGATCAAGAACGAAGTGCTCGTATTAAGACGGGTGTAAGACAAGGCTGTAGCCTTTCGCCCCTACTCTTCAATCTGTACATCGAGGAAGCAATGATGGAAATAAAAGAAAGGTTCAGGAGTGGAATTAAAATACAAGGTGAAAGGATATCAATGATACGATTCGCTGATGACATTGCTATCCTGAGTGAAAGTGAAGAAGAATTAAATGATCTGCTGAACGGAATGAACAGTCTAATGAGTACACAGTATGATTTGAGAGTAAATCGGAGAAAGACGAAGGTAATGAGAAGTAGTAGAAATGAGAACAGCGAGAAACTTAACATCAGGATTGATGGTCACGAAGTCAATGAAGTTAAGGAATTCGGCTACCTAGGCAGTAAAATAACCAATGACGGACGGAGCAAGGAGGACATCAAAAGCAGATTCGCTATGGCAAAAATGGCATTTCTGGCCAAGAGAAGTCTAGTAATATCAAACACCGGCCTTAATTTGAGGAAGAAATTTCTGAGGATGTACGTCTGGAGTACAGCATTGTATGGTAGTGAAACATGGACTGTGGGAAAACCGGAACAGAATAGAATCGAAGCATTTGAGATGTGGTGCTACAGACGAATGTTGAAAATTAGGTGGACTGATAGGGTAAGGAATGAGGAGGTTCTACGCAGAATCGGAGAGGAAAGGAATATGTGGAAAACACTGATAAGGAGACGGGACAGGATGATAGGACATCTGCTAAGACATGAGGGAATGACTTCCATGGTGCTAGAAGGAGCGGTAGAGGGCAAAAACTGTAGAGGAAGACAGAGATTGGAATACGTCAAGCAAATAATTGAGGACGTAGGTTGCAAGTGCTACTCTGAGATGAAGAGGTTAGCACAGGAAAGGAATTCGTGGCGGGCCGCATCAAACCAGTCAGTAAACTGATGACCAAAAAAAAAAAATTAAAACATAAATGGCGTCCATCATACCAGTCTGAAAAACTGACTTGCCAATAAAAACAGTTTTCGGAAAGCGATCCCAAATGCAATTACTGAAACTTTCATTCGGATTGTATGTTTTCCATGTAAACATTTCTCCAAGTGTTTAGAAGGTGAAAGATCTCTATATACTGAGTTTAGTTCTACCATAACAGTTTTTGACATAGGATGTTCATGTGCATGTTTGTGTCCATTTGCTTCACACCTATTATGCTTGCACCTTGAAGTGTTCATCAGTGGATATTCTGCGAAACAGCGTTGCCCAAATTGCCTTTCTCATTCCAATTGACACTTTCGCTGTTGCTCCTGATGGTTAGACCATAATATTCCGTGAGATTTTCTGTTTCTGATTTGGTGAGTGTCTTGACCACCAATTGCTTTTCCATTAAAGAGTGGTTTCTTTCCCCGTAGTGTCTTTGCATAATTTCCTAAGCCTTGGCCCGATTCTCTTCTGCACTTGCCTATAAAACACTTTTCTTTTGTACTTTTAACAAACTTCGGAGACACATTTCGCTGTTTACATTGTTCACGTGAGTTCCCGATGCCCTCCGCACGGCGTACATGGAGACGAGGCGCACCAAAGCTTAAGTTAAGTCTCGGTGTTGACTTAGTACTTATGTGCCGCATTTTTAAAATGTGACTACACCAATTCAGGCTGCTTTAATTTTATTTCTAGACCATGCCCTCTTAGACAAATTATGGATTCAGTTATATCTCCTGAAGAAGGCTCAATTATTTGGGCTGAAACCAAGGTAAAGGTTGGTTTCACTACCGCAATCGAGGCTGATAGTTTCTTATACACTTTTTTTTTTAAATTTCAGTTTCACCAAATGGTTTAAGAGCCACAACATTATTGAAGATTATAGTCACCATCACCAGGGTAGTGCGTGTATCGCACTCCTCGTCTAGCAGTTGACCTCCTAGAAATAGATTGCCCTCTCGCTTTCAGTGCCACCACTGAAACATTCGAAGTTTTTGTTACATTTGTGTTCATTTACGTTAGGGCACAACCTTGGCAGAGTTTTGTCAGACATTCATAATCCAGGACCTTGCCTGCATTTGCAGAGGTAACTGTGACAACTCCATTCACCGATGTATGACCTCTCTTCCGCCAGGAACCATCCAATGAAGCAACAATATGAGTAGATCGACAAATATCTACAGTTTCTCTCATTGCCCTCTGCAAAGATGCTTCACTGACTTCTGTTATGGCATGTTAAGGAGACGTTCATAATGCCTCTCAGATTTGACAGATGGTGGTGGGAGATCCACCACAACACAGAATATCTGGGCTGCTTTTCTTCCTTTCCAAATACTCTTCATGGCATAAGCTAGGCGGATATTCACTTGACTATGTTTCGTACATCCTGCAGGAGAGGTCAGTGTATATTTTGTTACTTTATACACTTGACATTCTACTATAGTTTTGCTGGATAGGCCTATTCTCTTACTTATGCCCTCAATAAACGAATCTGATTTCTCACTGTTACAGTATTTATATTTAGCAGCACACCAAAGCAATTCTGAAAGCATGCACTTACTAATTAAAACGTAGCCGTTATTTTCGCTGTTTACAACACCAACATCCTGTACTTTTTCCGTAAGATGTTTCAGCTTGCGTTTGGGAGCTCTGCCTGGTGAACGTTTAGGCATAACCTCGCTTCACTGCAGCGTACAATTTCATTTTTTATGATTTCCAACATCGACCTTGTGTTGATTACTGTAAAATTTACGGCTGCAATTAAACTTCTTCGGTTCTGGCATTTCATGATTTAAAATGGTTGGAATACGCAGTCACAGCAACAAGTTAACTACCCGAAAACACGCTACCAACATCGGTAAATTCAAGTAATCTACGTGTGTCGACAAAAAGGTCGACTTTGATAAATCCCTGCTCTGCTCATAGTACAGTCGATATGTTCTTCAACGGTATTGCGCGAACGAGTTTCTAAGGAAGTCATGGCGTCAAATTTAAATAAGGAGTCTTTGTAGACAAGATTTTGTGTTTATCAATAGATTGACGACTACGCATTCACGCGCCACATTTACTTTAGAAAGGCATTTAAACCTGAACATGTTGCGGTACTATAAATCAAGTCTGTTTTTAAATTCAGAAAGAATCACTGAATTTTATTAACCAAAAAAATCCATTTCCTGGATCTCATGAAGTCCAGGTCCCCTCAAGGCTGTACGTAAATTTCCTTGTCATGTTACAGTATTTCAGTTTAACAGGTATAGGCAGGGAGATACAAGCAATTATGACGGGTAGTAGGAACAAGGAATCACGCGAAATTGTTCTAAAAAACTCAGCAAAGAACGAACTCTTGAGGGTAACATCTGAGATCTTGTAATGTTATGTGTGCCTCACTGCTTTTTTTTCTTTAACTAATTTGTAGCCTGATTTTATTCTGAGAAGCTCAGTAATGTAAGTAAATACCGTAAATGTAAATGTGATTCAAAAAGTACTTGAAGTGAAGTGAAGCGCAGCTGGACAGCAAGAAACTCTTTAGCGCGAAATCCCCACAACGATAGTGTTAGAGAATCTTTGAGCATGGACTCAAAAAAAAAAGACAATTGATTTTATTAAAAAAAGACTGTTAATCTGTACCTTGTTGAAAGAGGTCGTGTTGCTAGGCCGTCGCTCAAAACGTATTTGTTACATTTAATGAAAACTGATATTTTAGTGATAAAACCGAGTGAAGTATGTGTAAGAGTTGCCAATCATTTATGTATACAAATTTTCTGGAAGTGAAGAATAGAAATATCTTGTTTTTGGAAAAGGAGATGAACTTCAGTGTCGTTGCCGTCTATCAATCGACAGAATTGTAAGTGTACAAAGTTCACTAAAATACTGGAAAAGAAATGCATTCTCTATAGTTTTCATTCAATAAGTAACAACCTCTCAAAATTTCTTAATTACAGTAATTGGATTATGTTCTTGTACAATAGTATGGTGCTGAACTCCACTGACCAATTTTGATGTAGCAGGACGTGTAGTTTGAAGGAAGTTTGTGTGCCAAGCAATCTCCTTTTCTCACGAACAGCAGATTGCTGTTTGATCTCACTTACTTACAACAGTGGTCCCTTAGGTATGAAAAGCTACGAAAACTTGGGCTCAAAGCTATCCGCAATACGGCCAAGTAACTAACAGAGTCGCATTTTAAACCTTAAAGAACAATAACTTCCTCCAAATTACAATACATCAACAACTGGTGTAGAAGCTGATCATTCAAGGGGGCAGCAACCAAAATTCAGGTACCAGTTACGGCTTAAAGTAAAAATCACAATCAAAACTCAATATCTCTCTCTCTCTCTCTCTCTCTCTCTCTCTCTCTCTCTCTCTCTCTCTCCAAACACATATATAAATATTGATAGTATTAAAAAAAAAGTCATTTTTATAATCTCCTGGTTGCAAACAGGGCCGAATACTTCGACTCAGTTTCGATAGAGCAGGGAATCATTGATCATAAGAGCGTCATAGCATCGCTAACTGCTGACCACACGAATGTAAAGGAAGATAAGGATATATTTCTGCACTGTAAACAATACGACGAAAGGGACAGACTCCTTGAACACGAATTTATTATTAGGCCAGGAATACGAGTAACTCTCAGAAGCTTCAGTTCAACTGATAATTACATTCACTCAGAACATAACCATTGATACAGGTGAGAGTACAATTATTTGTACATTAAACACACGGCATACTGGGTCACCACAAAGGAAGGAACTGAACAACAACATATTCTACATGCACTAAAAATTCTGGAAATATTTAGCTAAACTGGTATTTGATGAATTCATCAGTCCCACTATTCGGATGGATCAATGTGAAACAGATTCTGTACCATGTACCTCCAAACTAACAGCCTTACCGAACAATCAATATTAAGTTCGAAAGCTGGAACATAATTCAATGAAGTTCAAAGATCTGGAAACAATATTACGCCGCAATTTCACCATACCTTGGAAATTCGGTGCATGAGAACGACCATCAGATGAAGTTAGTACATCACTCATCCATAGCTGAGCTACGGCAGATGACTACCCGGAATTGATGACAAGAAACGATCAGGCCATGCGCGACTAGACTGCGTTGTGTGATTCAAACAGACATGCTCACAGCACGCGACCGAGTTTGCTTTCCATTGGCTACCACTTGACTCTCCATAGTATCATTTCAGACTTCACTTCATAACGGAGAAGTATTACTGTCCATGTACGTGGTGTGTTGTAGAGATCTGACGAGTTTATTTATTAAAATTTTGCGTAGCTTTAATTAAACATAAATACACGATTAAATTATTTTTCTAGAGTTAAAAAGGCAAAACAAATCATTTGTGTATGGTCTGAGTTCATAATTGTATAAGAAGGAAGAACGCTATTAGGCTAGGAGGAGGCCCAGCTTTGGTCCCTGTTGTATTCTTTGGAATAATGCAACAAAGAAAAATCACTCAGATAGTGCCAGTCCATCGCAAATGAGTAGATGAAAAGGATGAAACTGCCTTTAAAAATTTGTTTCCTGACGCTGATACGTGAACTACATCCAGCTGTGGAGAAATAATATGACAAATTATCATCGCTTTTCCATTGCTATTACCTAATTGCGTGAGCCGTAGCAAGAGCGGCAGATCTTACAAAGCAAAGTGACTGAAAAGGTAAGAGCCCGCGAAACACGTTACGTGGTAATGAAGGGCAGGGGAGGCAGTTGTTTAGCTTGCCGCTCGCCCTGGAGAGGCAAGCAGCTCGGCTGCCCTTAAGCATGGCGGAGCAGCTCTCAGCGCGCCGACTTTAACGACGCTGGGGGCGCACTAGGAGATTTCCCAGAAGGCCGCGCGCTGCCCACAGCGCCTCGAGCGGCAGGTGCGCACCAGTGAAAAATGCAAACGCAGCAACTCGCGAGAGCGGCGGGCGTCCTCGAATTCCCTGTGGCCTCTGCATCATATTTCCGCTTCGAGCTCCTATAATCTCCACGGCCGCCTACATTTAAAAATACACTGCTCAACAAAAATTAAGAATACTATCGTAAAAGGTAGTCTACCATACCAGAGGTCTCATTGACCTAGGCACTTCATACATTATCCAGTTAGGGCCCACATACTGGAGGGTTTTTACTACTGGCATGCTGTGTGGCCGTTTCCTAGGCATGTAAAAGTACCGCTGCCACAGCGGCACACCACGAGCGGTCCAGTATTAGCGACAGCTTCATTCAGTTTGTGTTCATCACTGCAGTAACGTGCCACCTAAGAGCGTACGACATTTTCATAGCGTCAGGATAATGGCTTTACTTTCCACAGGTCATACACAGCAAGACGTTGCCATCGGTTACATGTCACTCAAAGTGGTGTGTCTAAGACGGTAAATGTGAACGGGAGACCTCGCAGTCGTCGTACTCGTATGGTAACACCAATGCAGGATCGTTTCCTCCAACTGTCGGCTCGCAGGTGCCCAACATCAGCTGCCAGAAATACTGAAAATGACTTGTCCTAGGCAACAAGGATTCGTATCTCAGACCAAACATTGCGTAAAAGATTGCATCACTTGTCTTCGTTTCAGAAGGCCAATGAGAAGTTTTGCACTGAAACAACGGCAATTGACCCTGAATATAGAAAAGTGTGAAGTTATTCGCATGAGTACTAAAAGAAATCAGCTAAATTTCGATTACTTGATAAGTCACACAAATATGAGGGCTGTTAATTAAACTAAATACTTAGGGATTACAGTTAAAAAAAACCTAAATTGGAACGATCACATAGATAATATTGTGGGTAGAGCAAACCAAAGACTGCGATTCACTGGCAGAACACTTAGAAGGTGCAACAGGTCTACCAAAGAGACTGGTTACACCACGCTTGTCCGCCCTATTCTGAAGTATTTCTGTGCGGTGTGGGATCCGCACCAAGTGGGAATGACGGATGACCTCGAAAAAGTACAAAGAAGGGTAGCTCGTTTTGTATTATCGCGAAATATGGGAGATAGTGTCACAGATATGATACATGAATTAGAGTGGCAATCATTAAAACAAAGGCGTTTTTCGTTGCGACGGGATCTTCTCATGAAATTTCAATCACCAGTTTTCTCCTCCGATTGCGAAAACATTCTGTTGGCACCCACCTACATAGGGAGAAATGACCATCACGATAAAATGAGAGAAATCGGTGCTCACACAGAAACACTTAAATGCCCGTTTTTCCCGCGTGCCGTTCGAGAGTGGAACAGTAGAGAGACGCCATGAAGGTGGTTCATTAAACCCTCTGCCAGGCACTTTATTGTGAATAGCAGAGTAATCACGTATATGTAGATGTAGATGTAGAGCCGACGCAATCGATGGTCCTGCGCTCTTACACATCAACATTGGACCATTGGAATAATGTCGTGTTTGCTAATGAGACCAAGACTGGTTTGCGACCGGATACTAGATGTGTTAGCGTTTCGAGAAGCCCTAGACGACACCGGGACTGCCGATACTTTCAGCAAGTCCGTCCGTTTGCAAATGGCACTGCGCACTATGGGATTTAACTTCTGAGGTTATCAGTCCCCTAGAACTTAGAACTACTTAAACATAACCTAAGGACATCACACACATCCGTGCCTGAGGCATGATTCGAACCTGCGACCTTAGCAATCGCGCGGTTTCAGACTGTAACTCCTAGAATCGCTCGGCCACCTCGGCCGGCGTCGTCCGTTTGCAGGTGGAAGGGTTATGTTCTGGGTGTGAATAATGATGGAGTGGCATATCCCTCTAATTCCCATCTACGGCAATCTAACTGGTTGCTGATACAGCCCAGAGGTTCTAAAAACGATTGTAAGGCCCAATGGACGTGAAATCGGTGACAGCTTCACCCTAGTCGATGACAATACTAGACCGCACCGTAGTCTAGCAGTGTCTCGGTATCTCCAAAGATGCAACATCAATCGAATGCATTGGCCGGCACAGTCCCAAAACATGAATGGAACTGAGCATGTATGGGACCTGTTGAAGGTGGCCATTGCACAGCGTCCGAATCTACCTGAGAATCTTCATGGCTACACTGAAGCTGCCGTTGAATCGAGTGACCTCATACCACAAGAAAGAGGCATTATTGTTAGAGGAATGTTGTACACAGAGTAAGCTGCGCTTTACACCGACGTGTCTTGAAATGATCAGGGTTCATGATATGCGCTAGATACAGTAGACATTCTGCAACCTCCATTTTCCTTTAATGTGTAATGCATCATTTCTGATATAATTTGTTATTTGGTATGAACAAACAAAGAGCAACAAAATTCAGAAATGGGAATACATATCGATCTGATTTAATGGACTTCCCTCGTGTGAAAACACACATATTTTAGTATTTTAACTAATTTCACTGACTATAAAAGGAGGATGTTTTCAAAAGAATACACATATTACACAGTATTATGTTATCAAAACTATCGATCGCTGTGCCACGGCTCGGTTGCTTTAAGAGGGAACACGTTTTCTGTTAACATTCATTGACACAGACGTTGGTTGTTTTCTGTTTGCTTGGTTACCGTCACATGTTGCAAAATGGCTACTCTGGAGCAGAAATCATTTTGTGTTGTCGAGCTTGCATCGTATAATTCTGTGATTTCAGTGTAAAGACGTTTCAGGTTGAGGTACCAAACTGATCCCCAGGATGGATCTAACATTTGCAGATGGTATCGACAGTCTGCAGACACTGGAAATGTATGTGAAGGATAGAGTCCTGGCCTTCCTCGTCTTTCTGACGAAAATTTCTCTCGAATTCAAACCGCTTTCCAAAGTAGTCCTACAAAATCAGCTCTTCGTGCGAGTCGGTAGTTACAGTTGCCTACAACTACAGTTTGGGGTGTTTTGAGACTTCGGTTGGTTATGAAACTGTACATATTACAGCTGTTGCAGGCTCGACGTCTTGACGACAAACGCAAACATGTGCATTTTCTGACGAGCTTCAGAATGCTGTTGACAATGATAACACTTTCGCACAACGAATCGCGTTCAGTGATGAAGCGACTTTCCACGTCGTGGGAAAGTGAAAAACACAGAATGTTCGAATTTGGGGCCTACAATTTCCTGACGAGTAAAGTACTCATTAGTAAAGCCGCTTCATAAAAAGGGAGAAAGGGGTAATGTAGACAATTTTAAACCCGTTTCTATGCAAGCAGTGTTTACTAAAGTTATTGAAAAGGCTGTGTACGGAAGGATAATTGATAATTTTATATCACATGATTTGCTATCAAATGTACAGTTCGGCCTTAGAAGTCGTTTAACAACTGAATATGCTATATTCTCTTTTCTCTGTGAGAACCTGGATGGATTAAACAAATGGTTTCGAACGCTAGGCATATTTTTTGATTTAACTGAGGCGTTTGATTGTGTTGATCGTAAAATATTGCTCCAGAAGTTGGACCATTACGGAATACAGGGAGTAGCTCATCCTTTCTTCTGCATTGATCTTTAGGAAACTTGGTTTCCAGCAATGCGAACCCCCGCCCTCCGTGGCTATCGGGGTTATTATAAGAACCAGGCAGCTTGTGAAAGGGTGTCTGGTGGCGTCTGCATCTATGTCCTTCACTCTCTTCACAGCGAGTCTGTCCCTCTACAAACACCTTTAGAGGCTGTCGCTGTTCGGGTGTGGACGCCACAGGCTGTTACCATCTGCAGTCTTTACCTTCCACCGGATGGTGATGTCTCGCAGCATGTCCTGGCTGCGCTGATAGCCCAATTGCCGCCACCTTTCTTGTTACTGGGCGACTTCAGTGCCCATAACCCTCTGTGGGGTAGGTCAGTGGCGACAGGTCGAGGCGGCACCATTGAGCATTTATTGGCACAGCTCAATCTTTCGATTTTAAATGATGGTGCCTTACACACTTCAGTGTGGCGCACGGCACGTACTCCGCCATCGACCTTTCGATCTGCAGCCCTAGCCTCTTACCATCTGTCCAATGGAGAGTGCATGACGACCTGTGTAGTAGTGACCACTTTCCGAACTTTCTGTCACTGCCACAGTGTCAGTCTTCTGGGCGCTCTTGGAGGTGGGCTATGAATACGGCTGACTGGGACTTGTTCTCCTCCACTGCCGCTATTGAGCCTCTCTCTAATAATCACATTGATGTGGTGGTTCACTCGGTCACCATCGGCATCGTTACTGCCGCAGAATCTGCCATTCCCCGTTCTTCTGGGTCCCCTCGGCGGCGGACTGTGCCTTGGTGGTCGCCTGAGATCGCTGAAGCGATGAAAGATCGCCGGCGGGCGCTCCAGCGTCACAAGCGACATCCCTCCATAGAACACCTTATCGCCTTCAAACGGCTGCGTGCGCGAGCCCGCCGCCTTATTAGCCAACGAAAGCAGGAGTGCTGGGAGCGGTATGTGTCCACCATTGGCCTCCATGTCACTCCATCGCAGGTGTGGGCCAAGATTCGACGCCTCTATGGCTGTCGGACCCCTGTCAGCGTCCCTGCGCTCTCACTGAATGGAGCAATTTGTACTGACTCCAACGTAATTGCCAACCGCTTGGCAGAGCATTTTGCTCTGAGTTCCGCTTCTGCCAATTACCCACTGGCCTTCCACTCCATTAAAGAGCGGATGGAACATCGGAGCCTTTCATTTCGCACCCACCATCCTGAATCCTACAATGTTCCATTCAGTGAGTGGGAATTTCACAGTGCCCTAGCCGCTTGCCCTGATACAGCTCCTGGGCCAGATCGCATCCACTGTCAGATGCTGAAACACCTTTCAGTGGACAGCCAGCGGCGGCTACTCGGCCTTTACAACCGTATTTGGGTCGAGGGTGAGTTTCCGTCGCAATGGCGGGAAAGCATTGTTATCCCCGTTTTGAAACCTGGCAAGAACCCTTTGGAGGTGGGCAGCTGCCGCCCCATTAGCCTCACCAACGTTCTTTCCAAGTTGCTAGAATGGATGGTGAGCTGACGGTTGGGTACTCGAGTCGCGGGGCCTTCTGGCTCCAGCTCAGGGGGGGTTCCATAAAGGCCGCTCTGCCGCCGACAATCTGGTGAGCCTGGAGTCAGCCATCCGTACAGCCTTTGCCCACCGTCAGCACCTCGTCGCTGTGTTTTTCGACATGCGGAAGGCATACGATACGACATGGCGTCGTCTCATCCTATCTACACTTCATGGCTGGGGTCTTCAGGGTCCACTGCCGTTCTTCATCCGAAATTTTCTGTCGCATCGTACCTTCCATGTGCAAGTCGCGGCCTCTCTTAGTTCCTCCCGAGTTCAGGAGAACGGGGTGCCACAGGGATCTGTTTTAAGTGTCTGCCTGTTTTTAATAGCAATTAACGGGCTCGCTGCGGCAGTGGGAACGTCTGTCTCAGCGTCCTTGTATGCTGACGACTTCTGCCTTTACTATAGCTCTATTGGCATTGCCGTTGCTGAACGTCAGCTGCAGGGCGCCATCCGCAAGGCGCAGTCTTGGGCTGTAGCGTGTGGCTTCCAGTTTTCGGCTGCCAAGACCTGCGTTATGCATTTCTGCCGGCAACGAATAGTCCACCACGAGCCGCGGCTTTATCTTGCCGGCGAACTTCTTGCTGTGGTGGAGACACATAGGTTTTTGGGAGTTGTTTTTGATGCCCGGTTGACTTGGCTGCCTCATATTCGGCAGCTTAAACAGATGTGTTGGCGGCGTCTAAATGCTCTGCGATTCTTGAGCCACACCAGCTGGGGCGCCGACTGATCTACCCTCTTCCGGCTTTACCAGGCATTAATCCAGTCCCGTCTGGATTATGGGAGTCTGGCTTATGGCTCAGCATCCCCATCTGCGTTGCGGGTGCTGGACCCAATACAGCGGGATACGACTTGCCACTGGTGCCTTCCGGACCAGCCCTGTGGACAGCATACTTGTGGAGGCAGGTGTCCCTCCACTGGGGTTACGGCGCCAACATTTAATGGCTGCTTATGCTGCCCATGTTTTTAGCTTGCCCGGGCATCCAAATTATCGTCTCCTGTTCCCACAGTCAGTCGTCCATTTCCCAGAACGTCGACCCCAGTCGGGTTGTACGATCACGGTCCGCGTCCGAGAGCTTCTCTCCAGGCTTGGGGTTTTCCCTGTTCCACCTCCTTTCCGGGCCCCTCTCCATACACCCCCGTGGTGTGTGCCCCGCCCTTGCCTTCGCCTCGGATTGACACAGGGCCCGAAGGACTCAGTCCCTCCGGAGGCCTTCCGACGCCGCTTTCATTCCATCCTAGCCACGTATCAGGGCTCTGGCGTGTTTTACACTGACTGTTAGATGGTTCCTGGTCGTGTTGGTTATGCGCTAACTCTAGGGGACCATTTCGAACAACGTTCATTGCCGGCTGGCTGCAGCATTTAAACTGCTGAGTTGGTCGCCATCTTTCGTTCCCTAGAGTATATCCGCTCCTGCTCAGGTGAGTCCTTCGTGATCTGTAGCGATTCCCTGAGCAGTTTACGAGCTCTCGACAAGTGTTTACCTCGTTCTCGTCTGGTGATGGCTATCCAGGAGTCCCTGCATACTCTTGCCCGTTGCGGCCGCTCTGTGGTCTTTGTGTGGACCCCTGGCCATGTTGGGATACCTGGCAATGAAAATGTTGACCACCTGGCGAAAGAGGCCACAAGTAAACCATCTCTGGAGATTGGCTTCCTGGAGCCTGATTTGCGAGCAGTCATCCGCCGCAAGGTATTTGCGCTTTGGGACGCTGAATGGCGCGCTCTGACCATACGCAATAAACTCCGCGTTATAAAGGAGACGACGACTGTGTGGCGGTCATCCATGAGAGACAATCGCAGAGACTCAGTCGTCCTTTGTCGGCTCCGCATTGGCCACTCCCGGCTGACACACAGTTATTTACTGCGCGGGGAGGAGCCTCCTCTATGTCGCTGCGGGGCGGCTTTGACAGTGGCCCACATTTTGTTGGCCTGCCCCCTTTTAGCTGTGGTCAGGCAGACATTTGAGCAGCCTGATTTGCTCCCTGCCCTTTTACAAGATGACACAGCCATGACAGGCTTAGTTTTGCGTTTTATTCGGGCAGGGGGCTTTTATCATTTGCTCTAAGTGTCTATTTTTATTAAGTATTGAGTCTGGATTTTGGCCTATAGTTTTAGCCTGAGTTTTTAATATGTTTCTCGGTGGTTGGCTTTTCCTTTTTTTCTCTATGGTCGGCCAACCACCGTCACACTCTGTGTGATTTTAATTCGTTTTGTCTGGTCTTTGTCTAAGTTTCTCTTGTCCTGTGTCGTCTGTCATATTTTCCATTTATCGTTTTTACTCTCTGTTGGCGTTTTCAAGTGTTGGAACAAGGGACCGATGACCATAGCAGTCTGGTCCCTTTAATCCTCCAAACCAACCAACCAACGGATTTTTCATTAGTGTCAGTTCGCTTAAATTAAGAGAATGCTCCGAATTCGATTGACTTCAATGCGAACCACACGTATTTGATTGTTCCTGCGAAAGAAGGAGCACTAAACTGGTGTACAGTTAAATAATTTATTTTTATGGTATCTTCCGTAGAAGCGATTTCTTTATTAGTCTATAGAAAGTCGGGAGCATGTTTATTTTTTTCGCAAAAATTTTAACCTGCCTCTAAATATAACAAGCACAGGTCTGGCAAAGTGTAGTACATTTAGGGGGATAATTTTGACATTGCAGGTGCATGTTTTGTCTACAAAGCTGTCTGATCAGCCTCCCTGGGAATCAATAACGTACACCAGTTTTCCTGTCCCACGTACAGACGACTGACAGGTTTTAGAAACTCCTCACGCAACCCTTCCGTGAACTTCCTTGGTTTCGTGTAGGTCACAGTTACATTTTTTTTTTTTTATTTACGCGTCAACTCGTCAGCTCATTGTTGAACATTCTAATAAAATTTCATACATAGTTCGTGCAGGCATAGGAAAACGCGAGAGAATAGCTATCCTGAAGCATTATGGAATAGTGTGCTGTGGAACGATGATGAATCTTGTTCAGATCGATTTCCACTCCCCGTTCCTCAAGGTATGTATTGTCTATCGATTGAAACTGGCAGCCGATTTGATCGCTATTAATTACATAATCGAGGTCAAAATCAGGAAGGAGTATAATACATTCGTGGGTACCTGGAATACTTCCGTAGGTGCTAATACTTTTTCCATCTTTGAGAACATTTTAGAGGTATTCAGATGTCTGGAATTTTGAGTAAGAACCACAAACGGAGCAGCCATCTGAAGAAAGTTCTTTGTAATGATTGATTTATTAATGAAATCACTACGGCGAAAATGACTATTTTTGAATAATTTTTCATGACATGTACTGTTTAATGATATTCCGTACGATGAAATTCAGAAGAAAATGTACCAAGGAAAGATGTGAGCCCGCACTGCCAGCACTGTAGCTACCAACACTAGCATCTGCGCTTTGCTCGCTGGGTTCCAAGGTAATGAGCTTTACGGCGATAGAGGGTACGCATAAAACTTCAGCATCAAATTTCTCGAAAACTAGGAGCCGTCAGATGAAAAGTAGCTAGCTAGGTACTTAGGACAGGTCCCGCTGCAACATAGCTGATACTCATTTAAGTTCGTGATTAATAGGTCTGATAGTCACCTTGTAAATATGTACGATCACTACACATGTGTGCCTGAAAACAAACAAACAACCAAAAAAATAGTTACTTAACGTTATTTTTCTAAGGAGGTTACTAAAACCTGTTTCCATTATCAACCGCAATGTCAGAATTGCCTCTCTGGTACCTTTACCTTTTCTACAGTCTGCCTCATCGTCATCTAGCACATGCTCAATTTTCTTTTCCATTCTTCTGTGTATTATTCTTGTATGCAACTTGGATGCATGAGCTGTTAAGCTGATTGTGCGATAATTCTCGCACTTGGTAGCTCTTGCAGTCTTCGGAATTGTGTGGATGATATTTCTCCGAAAGTCAGATGGTATGTCGCCAGACTCATATGTTCTACACGCCAACGTAAACAGTCGTTTTGTTGCCACTTCCCCTATTGATTTTAGAAATTCTGATGGTATGCTATCCATCCCTACTGCCTTATTTGATCTTATGTCCTCCAAAGCTCTTTTAAATTCTGATGCCAATACTGGATCTTATAAAACCACTCCTGTTTCTGCTTCTACCACATTAGACAAATTTTGCCCCTTATCGAGACCTTCAATGTATTCTTTCCACCTATCCGCTCTCTCCTCTGCAGTTAACAGTGGAATTCCCGATGCACTCTTAATGTTACACCCTTGATTTTATTGTCACCGAAGGTTGTTTTCACTTTCCTGTGAGCTGAGTCAGTCCTTCAGACTATCATTTCTTTTTTATTTCTTCACATTTTTCATGCAGCCATTTCGTCTTAGCTTCTCTCCACTTCCTATTTTATTTCATTCCTCAGCGACTTGTATTTCTCATTTCCTGAATTTCGCTGAAATTTTTGTACTTCCTCCTTTCATCGATAAACTGAAGTATTTGTTCTCTTACTCATTGCAAAATCGTGATTTACTACTGTACAGCAATGTATTTATGTGAAACTCAGACAACGGTGGCACCGCATTAGCCTTCTGCGTACAGCTACACCGACCACTTCTTTTTCCACAGAGTCTCCATCGACGTTTTATAGCGGTCATTTACGGACCTAGTGGCAGGTAACTGCAGTCTACAATTTCTGCGGTACCCGAGCCGTTAGAAGGGCGAGGCGCAGGCTGCGTCCTGCATCTGTCAAACACACTTGCTGCCCTGTCGTTCCTAGCAATGTCCGACGCACTGCCAAATCATATTGTACCCTATTCGTAGCGAGTGCAGTCTGCCGCAGGCCACTCTACCTGTCCATTCCAATTTACAGCTCGCAGTACTGAATATATTCGCTATACGAGCGAAATGGCAGGCATGATATGTATCTCCGTGTTCCCTGGCGGAAATTTTCAGGCGGACGGTAACGGCATGTCCTCTCCTGGAAGAGATATCGCCATAAGATCAATTTCTGTGCCTGTTGTATACTATCTCCAAAATTAGCGGTTTGCTTTGTGACTGTTAATGTTAATAATTTGTTGTTAAAATTTTATATGCCTTTCTTCCTCCAGCAGTTTACCACTCACCCCATCCGCTCCAGACCGGACGATAAAAGCTGAGTTCACTTCTCTTTTGTTAACTAGTGGCTTTGACGCATCACCGTCTTATGGCGGAGTTTTCCTCCTCTGTAGTTCATATAACTGTATACTGCTAACATTTTTTACCTTACTTATTGTCTATGGTTTTAATATTGAGTTAATTTCTAGTTTTGCCATATCTCTTTGCATAAATTCTAAAACTGAATACACAATTTTCTTTTTGTTTGTAAGCAATCTTATCCGTAAATGTGCAGCATTTGTTGTGTTTTTGTTCAAAAAATGGCTCTGAGCACTATGGGACTCAACTTCTAAGGTCATCAGTCCCCTAGAACTTAGAACTACTTAAACCTAACCAACCTAAGGACAGCACACACATCCATACCCGAGGCAGGAATCGAACCTGCGACCGTAGCGGTCGCGCGGTTCTAGAGTGTAGCGCCTAGAACCGCTCGGCCACCCCCGCCGGCTGTGTTTTTGTATAATATTAATGGAGTACTATGTCCGGCAGGCTTTAATTATCATCTGTGTTTATATCTATCTCGTTCAAGAATGAATAAAAGAAATGTGTGGAAAGATTGTGAGAGTCACGGAAGTACGTTGAGGCAGAAACAGTTTGTCTGTTGCGGAAAGAAGAACTATTTTGACAAAGGTTTAGAATATTATTCTTTATAAGACGGAGAAAGAAGTGCCGTAATAAGGAGGAGTTAAAGCGACTGAGTAAAGGCGTCTTGGCAGAACGTACTGGCGAGTTTGTAATTGAACATCTAGTTTATGAATTATTCAAACGTGAAATCAGATCAAGAAACAAGGGAAGCGGGTCTATCGATCGTACAAGAAGCGTAATTAACGTTCCGGTGAAATTTTCAAGACAAGGAGAAAAGACAGGAAGAATCAATAATCGTTTAATGGCGGAGGGGAGACGCGGCCCGTTTTGAAGAATGGAATATTTAAGTGGACATTAATTTGAACGGACAATGTGTTACAGACAGTGGATTAACGTCAAGTGTATTGTTTAGTGCAGTGGGAGACTTATTTGCACTGTGGAATGAAAACGAGTTGCGGCAAAAATACGGACTGTATTTCGATGAATGACGAATGCCACTTGGACTTGAACTTGTGAGATAATCTGGATCAGTTTAATTTCTTGTATGTACATGACGTGTTTGCGCAGACTGTAAGTAAATGTGCACTTTTCTTATCAAATATAGCTACTGCGTGACTGTATAGTTGCTGTGAAAAGTTTGCGTTCTATCCGTATACCACAATTCAATCCCTTCCAGCAGCTTTCTACGGACATTACTGGTCGCTGACTGGAGTTGTAAGCTAGAGAAAAGTATTTATTTGCGAATTTACAAAATCTGAAGCAGAAGCATCTTGGTGCAGCGGTATCGACCAGATCTGATATCACGGCACCCACCATCCACCTCCGGCAGCAACGACGATCTCAGGAAGGATGTGTGCAGAAATACATCCTTGGAAATGTCGCTATTGTCACAACAACGTAATACGAAGCAATCTTCGTCAGTTAAGTGCCATTAGTGATTTAATTTGTAAGTAGGCTGTTTAGGTTTTTTAATTGGTAACGCCACCTCTGTATAAAAATCATTGGCTGTGCTGTGTACAGTTTGTGTCTAGTTTGCATTGTTGTCTGCCATTGTAGTGTTGGGCAGCGGCAGCTGGATGTGAACAGCGCGTAGCGTTGCGCAGTTGGAGGTGAGCCGCCAGCAGTGGTGGATGTGGGGAGAGAGATGGCGGAGTTTTGTAATTTGTCATGAACTGATATATATATACTATGACTATTAAGGTAAATACATTGTTTGTTCTCTATTAATATCTTTCATTTGCTAACTATCCCTATCAGTATTTAGTGCCTTCCATAGTTTGAATCTTTTATTTAGCTGGGAGTGGCACTCGCTGTATTGCAGTAGTTCGAGTAACCAAGATTTTTGTGAGGTAAGTGATTTGTGAAACGTATAGGTTAATGTTAGTCAGGGCCATTCTTTTGTAGGGATTTTTGAAAGTCAGATTGCGTTGCGCTAAAAATATTGTGTGTCAGTTTAAGCACAGTCTTGTATAATTCTTCGAAAGGGGACTTTCATATGTCGACCCTTAGCCGAGGATACCTCACTGGAATCTTCTGATTTTTTTCTTGTAGTTTGTGTAATTAGTGTAGCTATTGTTTATTGCTAGCGCGTAATTGTAGAGAGAATCTCCTTTGTAGTTGCAGTCTTTCATTATTGTACAGTAAAACATTTGTGGCATGCATGTAGATTTGCACCAAGTATTTCGCAGCTGCGCTTGCAATTAAGTAGACATTATTTCCATTGCTCTGTTATTTTATTTTGCTCTTGAAATTGTGCTTTTCTGTGTTATCGTGTGAAATATTGTGACAATAATGGCGTGTGAAAAACGTAATACTAGGCTCCAAAGTAAACTGAGAAATGACAGTGAAGACGAAAGCAGTGTGTTAGCGCCACCGAGTAATGAATTAACTAATGTTCAAAGTAGTAATTTGGTAATTGTTCATAGAGAAATGGAGCGGGCGTCAAATAATGGTGTAGACAGTGAAACAGGTAGTGAACAGGGAAGCATTATCGATCGATCGGTCGGCAACAGCTCGCCTCAGGAATTGGGAATGACAGAACACAATATTGCAAATACTGTAGACTCAGGTTTTGGGTTCTCACCGTTTTCTCAAATGAGTCAAGAAACATTTTCTGCTTGTCAAAATGTGAATGTTGCCGGTGCAACTTCACTGACGAAAAGCACTGAGGAACATGTTTCAGACACCAGTGCATTGTTATTACAGTTAATGCAATAAATGGGACAAAGGCTACAAAAATTAGACACAATGGAACAAAATCTTCAAAAGTTAGACACAATGGAACAAAATCAGAGACAAACACAGCAAAAGTTAGACACAATGGAACAAAATCTTCAAAAGTTAGACACAGTGGAACAAAATCTTAAAAAGTTAGACACAGTGAAACAAAATCTTAAAAAATTAGACGCAATGGAACAAAATCTTCACACCACGCTTGAACAAACACGTGAAGATTTGACTACTGAGTTACATAAAATCGAATCGAAATGTCAAAAAGTCTGTAACGACGTAAAAACACAAATTTGTGAGCATTTTCAACCTATTTTTTCGCGGCATGAAAATGCATTACAGAATCACGAAGCAGCCATAAAAGGACTGCAAATTATTGTTCATGAAAATCATGAGACCTTGCAAGCTAAAACTGACTCAGTTGCATCTACCGATTCGGTTACGCAACTTGCAAAAACTCAGGAAAACTTAAAGGACACAGTAGAAAGACACATGGAGGAAATTAGTACATTATCAGAGAAAGTAGTTGAAATTTCGGATCAGGTCACTAACTTATCTACAAAGGTAGATGATGATCTGAATGACACTAGACCTGTAGCCTTCACTGACACAGAAGAGTATGAACAAATTAGAAAATTCAAACAAAATCAGAATCAAATTAATACGCAACACCAAAGAGAAATCCGGGAAGTACAAGATCAGCTGACACAGGTAATACAAGAATTACGTATTTCAGAGGACATTCGCGCCCCAATACGGGAAGAGGGACATAGAAATACGGAACAGCCACAAAATAATAACACAGCGCATTTCGGAAGTTATGAAAGAAATTGGCAAGGTGCACCGAATTTTGAAATGGAACCGCCGAAACGACGTAACAATGACCGATATGCGACTCGCCGACATGATGACTTTGACTATAAGCTGTTCATTACTACACGTAAATTCAAAACATTTAAGAATTCTGGCAACGACATTAATCCACAAGCATGGCTCCATCAATTCTCTCATTGTTTTCCTCCCAACTGGTCGTTAGAACACAGATTAGAATTTATATGTGGCTACTTAGAGAATGAACCAGCTGTAAGAATGCGATCGGTCATTCACGATTGCCACAGTGAAGGAGAATTTTACCATGCCTTCCTCTCAGCATATTGGTCTCAAGCCACACAAGACCGAGTAAAACATGGCATCATAATGATGAAACGTTTCGAACAATCTGAATTTTCCAGTCTTGTGAAATATTTTGAAGACATGTTGCACAAGAATCAGTACCTGTCAAACCCATACAGGCCCTCAGAACTCATCCGCATTTGCTTAATCAAATTACCTGAACATTTACGACATATTATTTTAGCAGGACGTTGCAAAGACGACATTGAAGCTTTTCAGGGACTGTTACAAGAATTAGAAATTGACACAGACAGTCGCGGGATGCGAAAACAGGAAAACAATAACTACAGGTCACATCCGTCACAATCCCGTGACGACAGAAATAATAACTGGACACGACAAGGCTATTCTCACAACACATATCGTGATCAAAACAGACACCACCCGTATGACAACCGTTGGCAGAGTAGTAATAATTACAGGGAAAGATCACCTCTCCGCGGTAGTGACTATCACAGAGACAATCAGAGAAACAGACAATTTGGGAACCAAAATAATTATTATCGAGGGAGACAGAATAACTTCAGACGCAACGGTCCAGCGCGCAGTTACGATTCAGGGAGAAATTCTCCACCACTTAACCGACAAGAAAGAAACTACAGGAACTACCGACATGACGACAGACGATGTAATCATAACGACAGACCTGAATTTCATCAGAACTGGCAGGATTCAAACAGAGCAGGGCACTTTCGACAACGTGAATTTGTAGAAGTTCGGTCTCCTAATCCCAATAACGGCGCGCGCCAACAAAGAAACAGACAATGATTCGCACCGCAGGCAGCCACCTGCGCCGGCTGGCTCAGGAAAAAAATAGCATACACACTAACCTTGAGAAAAATTTTAACATTCCTTACCGACGTATACAACATGATAATTGCATTCAAATCAAACTGTGAGTACTAGGATGAGTAAAGGTTTACACCACATTTCACATGTAAAACCATTTATTGAATGATAATCTGCTTTTTAACTTTGTCTTTGCCATAAAACGTTTCACTTCACGTTACTAGTATGCTTTAGAAACTGTTACCATGCAACAATCTTGGAAGTTAAATATCCAGTCAAGAACCAAGAGAACTTATTTAAACAGAAATTACGAATGCATTGTTATTGCGAACAGACGACACAGTGTTATTGTGTGTGTACATTCTTGCTTGTTAGTTGCACGATTACGTAATGACTATAAGGCTCACGTACTTAGAACATTTACCAGTACTGCTAATGAGATTTTAATGCACCATTTTGGTTTACTTGAAAATACATTCTGGATTTAAAGTACTTTCTGTGAGATACCAGATGACACAGTGGTTAGTTTATGTGACAGCTACAAGATTTTATCATGACGCTACTAATGAGTGACAATTTACAATGTTGCTTTTGCGGTGTATCTGTTTTATATCTGCACAGTTTTCTGAATTCTTCTAGAAAGTAAAACATGTTTTAGTAGTAACTTTTGTGGTATAGCTGCAATGAGACAGCCTGTCTCGTAGCAAAACAATATCTTACATTATAGTACTTTCTTGATCACAGTAAGGTATGTAATAACTACGGTATCCATACACAAAGCATTTCACTTTCGTTTGTGATGAGGTAAGTACATTGACTTCTGCAGAACTTAGCTTTCGGAGGACGATAACTACGACACTTCCACAGAGATTATCTTACAACAAGACGCACAGTTAAGCGCTACAGTACACATATTTGAGTGATTAATTTTATACTTAAAACATTTATTTTTAAAGATTTTTGAATTACAAAGAAAGTTTTCCGTGATACATTTCATTCCATTGTTGTAATCTGTAACACCTGAGGGTATAATTACATTAATCCTCAGGGGGGTACACGCTTACTTTGTGTATCATGTGTTTGGCAAGCACAAGGAGCCCTAGCTAATATGGTATTTGCTTATACAACTTTACACATCGGTACCATATTTCTCTAACACAGAATTACACAGCTATCTGATCATTTAACTGAGAGATAAACATTTTTTTTACTACATCAGTGACAGATGTTTACGTAATTACACAGTTGGATAACTTCACACTTATGAAACTGTATTTTGTCTGTACTTTGTAAACTGTTCATATTTTCTCGGAATCATTGTGATACTATGAGAGCTTTGCATGATGTATTTGCTATGAGATCATGATTTTTAAAGTATGTTTGAGGTAGATGACATTATTGAAATGAGCAGAGAATATTTTTTAGGGTTTGAAATTATTGCAGAAAGCTACGACGTTTTTGAGATTTGACTGAGATGTTATGATGTTATTATTACGACGACGATGTGTATTATGTTGCTGAGGAATGTTTATTATGCTACATTTTTCTCATGATGAAATATTAAAGAAGTGTCGATGAATATGTATATGTATAATGAGGTAAGGAATAATGAGTAGTGGTTAGGGACTCTGATTTGTGGATGTTGGAAACCAAGAATCGTACTTTAAGAGTTATGAAATGTGTGTAAATACTTGAATGTACCACAATGCCGACGAAAATTTTTTGGACACTGTTATATTTACAGGATTTTGTTTCTACACATTTGTAATGTAAATTTTCGACCTGTTAAATTTTCATATGAGACTGTCACTGTAGTGGAAACTGGTGTCGTAAATATTTTGGTAAGAAAGTTAAGTGACCACCTGCACCTAATGCGTCGTGGGCACCCAGCTGGGCGATAGTCGCCTTGAAAAAAAGCCATTAGCGAGTGCCTTCCAAAGGCACAGGTGGAAAAAAAAGGGGGGCCATTATCCTCGCTATTGACGTTCCTTTGTAGAAAGCATCGTAAATACAACACCCTCAAACTTGAAAACATGATTACACTGTAGAGTTCTTAACTTATGATATTTACTGAAATGAAATGATGAGAAACATTTTATGTCTATTGTCTTGCTAGTTGAAAGATTGTTTACTGCATTATGAAATGCCATATGGCTAGTGAATGACGTTTGACGCCTTGCTTGGCCTATTTTGTTTAACATTTAGTTCATAGCTGCACTGCAGCATTGGTTATTATAAAATTTAATATATGTACTAATATCACTATTTTCTGTCTACAGACCCATAAAGAATACGGTTATGATATACTTTCTTAGAAAAGAGAGCACAAATAGACATTTCCTTTCACAGGAATTGCATAAATAATTTTTGTATTGACTTGGTAACTTTCTTGCAGAGTAAGTTTTTGTGATGCATCACTCTAGTGTTAAGATGTGACATAGGTATTAGGCATGGCCATTTTTAGTGTAATATTTTTCTGCTTGAGCTATGTCATGTTTAGATATAAGTTATTTCATTTTCGTGCTACTGAATTTGACTTTGTATTACGCTGTTAAGCCAGTTTTACTACTGATTTATTTTTCTTGTTTGTTGCTCATTGCGTAATATTAGTTGTAATATTGCTGCTTGCTTGGCCAATTTGAATATTTTGTCATTGCTGTTTGTATTAATTGTTTTGTGCTGCTGCATTGCCTCGTCCCTTAGTTTAGCATCCGAGCTCAGTAGATTTAAGTTAGCTTAAGAGGGGTAGACTATAAGACACTGACTATGGAGAATAGGTAAAGAATGCGTTGCGAAGTTATATGAAAAAGATTTGGGCCAAAATGAGTATTGTACACTGAGAAATAATTATATTGAAAGAAATATGAATAGAATACAGAAAGCAGGTATAGATAGGACTTTTTGGGAATAATGATGAATGAAGGGAGATCTCCAAGAAGTAAAGAAAGTTTTGTTTGCAAAATATTGCAGTACAACAAACCCTGTCCTTTCCTTTTGTGTTATCCCACTATATGCTTGTGTACCCTTGAGTATTTGTTTTCTTCCTGTCTCTGTGTAGTTTCATAGAATTTTTTCTTCTTCTAATACTAAGCTACATTCACTGTGATGAGGAATACTGTTATCCTCAAATATAATTGGCATTAATAATATGTTATTTACTTTGTAAAGATGTTTAGACATTATTTATCTGTTCTGTTTTGTTGCTCATATGTGAAGGTGATGTTTCAAAAGTTATTCTGATCTTTATGTATGTACTTATGTCATTATTTTTGTAACACTGATGTATATGTTTATTTCTATTCTTTTGTAAGGCCTGTATTACTACAAATGTTATTTGTATTATTATGTTTTTAATGATGTTTTCTGTATCTTTGTAATTGTATTCTTGTGTTATAAAATTGTAATTGTCACCATTCATCATATTATTAACTTGTAAGTTACATTTCACTGCACACATTTCTGTTGGTCATAGTATATGGACAATATGTGAGAAGTAGGGACTGATAGTGTTTGCACGTGTGTTAATAATTCAGCAAGGGACTGGATAACAGCATTGCTGGTTCTAAGGACATTTCAAAAAAAAAATTTCTGCGCATGCACAAGTGGTGGTTTATGGACTTGCTATATTCTCTGCAAGAATCTTCGATGGTGATTGTGCACCTGCACAGTCGCAACGGATGGCTGCTAGCCATCTCTACAAGGACTACAGTGGGTCTGTATCTTTGATGGCCCACCAATACCATTATTTCTACAAGGACTACAGTGGGTCTGCACCTCTGGTGGCCCACCAATACCATACTCTCTACCAGGACTACAGTGGGTCTACTCTGTGATGACCTACCTACCAATATTCTTCAAAACGTCGAATGACTCTGCTGTGGGTTTGCTCTGTTGTGGCCCATTATCTGTCAGCATGTCAAGAGTCAGCACTGTCTTTCCGTTGGAAGGACAACGCTACTTCTTCAAGACTGCATGGAAATCCACTACTTCCGTGTGCATCTTGTTTTACTGCTCAGACTTTGAGAAAAACACTGCTATTCTACTGTTATGTACGATTAGGACTGTCTTTATGGACTGTGAGAAAATTTTAGCTTTTGACCAACATTGTATCAATAAGTGTGTGCATTTGATATCTTTGTTATTGTAATTATGAAAAATTTTATCAAATCATTATTGGCCACTGCCCAAAACAATTTGTAAAATTTTTTGTGGGGAGCATGGGGGCTATGTAAGTAGGCTGTTTAGGTTTTTTAATTGGTAACGCCACCTCTGTACAAAAATCATTGGCTGTGCTGTGTGCAGTCTGTGTCTAGTTTGCATTGTTGTCTGCCATTGTAGTGTTGGGCAGCGGCAGCTGGATGTGAACAGCGCGTAGCGTCTCGCAGGTGGAGGTGAGCCGCCAGCAGTGGTGGATGTGGGGAGAGAGATGGCGGAGTTTTGTAATTTGTCATGAACTGATATATATACTATGACTATTAAGGTAAATTACATTGTTTGTTCTCTATTAATATCTTTCATTTGCTAACTATCCCTATCAGTATTTAGTGCCATCCATAGTTTGAATCTTTTATTTAGCTGGCAGTAGTGGCGCTCGCTGTATTGCAGTAGTTCGAGTAACCAAGATTTTTGTGAGGTAAGTGATTTGTGAAACGTATAGGTTAATGTTAGTCAGGGCCATTCTTTGGTAGGGATTTTTGAAAGTCAGATTGCGTTGCGCTAAAAATATTGTGTGTCAGTTTAAGCACAGTCTTGTATAATTCTTCAAAAAGGGGACTTTCAAATTAAGATAGGACAATCTTGAAAATTAAGAAATATGAAATTCGTTTACATTCGAAGAACTGCAAGGAATAAATTCAAACATCAGTATTCGGCATATCTATCATTGTGTATACAGCAATACTAACTTCTCTCATAGATATTTGACATACTGCTTTTTCGTGTTTACAGTCATTTACGCTTAGGTTATTTACGAAAATTTTAGAAGATCAGTAAGCGAGTAAGTGTTGAAACTACATGTTAGGGAATTCGCATGTTGTCACCCATGTTTCGTAGTTTCGCTAAACACAGACACCGTCCGCTAATTAACACACACTATTTAATTTACTGAAGTAAATATTATTATTGTAATTTGTTCTTCTGTATTCATATTTTTGTTGTTACGTTTGAGTACTGGTATAGGTGTGAGTACGTACTGTCTACTGACTGTATTAGCAAGTGAAGCCATGGCACTAAACAGAAATGATTTGTTTATATGTGCATGTGCTCATCTACTGACCAGACCTAATGTGAGTAAGAGCAGCTTTTTGTGTATCACATCAGTATTACAGAGCACCCGCCACCGATCTAGTGAGATATTGATTAGACATAGAACAGACTGGACAGTTGTGGTAAATGATTACTTACAAGGGAACCTCCCCATCGCACCCCCCTCAGATTTAGTTATAAGTTGGTACAGTGGATAGGCCTTGAAAAACTGAACACAGATCGATCGAGAAAACAGGAAGAAGTTAAGTGGAACTATGAAAAAATAAGCAAAATATACAAACTGGGTCGTCCATGTGCAATACAGGCAATATTAAGGGCAGCATGAGACGAGGAGAGCCGTGGTCCCGTGGTTAGCGTGAACAGCTGCGGAACTGGAGGTCTTTATTTCAAATCTTCTCTCGACCGAAAATTTTAACTTTTTATTTTCAGTTTATGTGACATACCCTTATGTTTTCATCACTTTTTTTGGAGTGATTATTACATCCACAAGAAAACCTAAATCGGGCAAGGTAGAAGAATCTTTTCACCCATTCGCCAAGTGTATTAGTTAGGTGGGTCGACAACATATTCCTGTCATGTGACGCACATGCTGTCACCAGTGTCGTATAGAATATATCAGACGTGTTTTCCTGTGGAGGAATCGGTTGACCTATGACCTTGCGATCAAATGTTTTCGGTTCCCATTGGAGAGACACGTCCTTTCGTCAACTAATCGCACGGTTTTGCGGTGCTGTCGCAAAACACAGACACTAAACTTATTACAGTGAACAGAGACGTCAATGAACGAACGGACAGATCATAACTTTGCGAAAATAAAGAAAGCAAAATTTTCAGCCGAGGGCAGATTCGAACTAAAGACCTCTCGTTCCGCAGCTGTTCACGCTAACCACGGGACCACGGCGCTCCTCGGCTTACATCGCCCTTAATATTGCCTATGTTAGGCATGGACGACCCAGTTTGCATATTTTGCTTATTTTTTCATAGTTCCACACAACTTCTTCCTGTTTTCTCGATTGTTCAGTTTTTCAAGGCCTATCCACTGTGCCAACTTATAACTAAATCTGAGGGGGGTGCGATGGGGATGTTCCCTTGTTAGTAAGGAAACATTCATGTTATATTGATAGAAATCTTTAGCACTGTTTTAGTCACACTCTGGCCGTACATTACTTCTATAATTTAATGTTGAAGGAAACCTGAAGGCTAAACAAAGAGAAGTAAGTAAACTGGTTTTTGTCAGAAATGTAAGAAATGACTTCAATCCCGCATTCCATCAATGAAAGCCAACAGGCCGTTCACGTCATAGCGTTAAGGCCCTACCCACGAAATCTCAGAGCTGTTAACATTTACTCTCTCCGAATTTGACGTTTAAACAGTATATTGCATTTCATCCACTAAGTACATATTTTGTGGAACGCACCAAATCAGGAGTGTCTCTTTGTAGCAGCCGTAACAGCAGCCGATATTTCATTTGGTCTACTGAATTTTCACGAAAACTAATTAAAAACTTTTGTGTGCGGCATATCTGTCCGTTGTGATGAGATTCTTTGCTTCCTCGCTATGCTTTCTGTGCATTTAATGTTTCCCATGAGGAAAGGTTTAATATTAAAGGAGCGGTCATCCGAAAGAATGTACAGACATATACTCTGTTCTGAAAAGTTTCTGTGATATATTTTATGCAACCCCATTTTTATTTTCTTTTTACTGACTAACTGTTTCTGTCCAGCACATTTTTCCTCTTTGCTCTTCACACTTACGTTGCGGAATCCTTTCCTTCCATAAACTTGCGTCGACTCTCTGACTTTCGGTGCTACGCCGAGTGTGAGCGGTTGCCAGTGCATCACATTTACGCAACAGTTAACGTTGGTTTTGCAAGTGTTCCTGAATATATCACGTAGTTTCAGTAGTGCAGAAGTACAGACATTGCGTATGTTTTCGGATTATATGACGGCAGTGTTCCTGCAACAGTTGCAAGAATAAAATACGCATTTAGGCTCGTCGAATTGCGGGTATTCGGTTTTCTCCACTTGTTAACACATCGTGTGTAGACGGTAGACAATCCAGCTTGTATGCACCATCGTAATTTGAATTTCATAAACGTGCAGAAATACCCAGTACTAACCCGCCATCACTCGCGTTGTTAGAAAAAAATCTAACATCTACGACTGTAGTTAAATATTCCAGCACTTTTAAGGCTAATGAAATGATGATCTAGAAATGCTTTCTTTCATATCCCGTGCTTCAATTAACCTGTGACTCGACAGTCAAATTTCAACAATAGCTTGCTAGTTGTGCCATTATTTTCAGTGGTGCGCACTGCTAGAGTTTTTCTGACACGGAAGCCTTTTACGTACCAATTACTTCTCCTTTCATGGAATACCGCCTTCCTTCATTTTTTGTCTGTTTCTTGTACTTGTAACATACGGTTGTACCTCTTTGTTTTCTCCTGAAAGTGTTCAGCGTGTGTTACGTCTTTTATAAGAAAAGTAAGTATTCTTATTGGATTTTACGAATTGAATAAAGCAATTGTTTGTACAGAGTACATGACATTCTCTGTCGGATATGAAAATACATAAAACTTTTAAGGGAAGAAGTCACGTCAGAGGAACAGATATTGATGCGGCCAGATGAAAAACTAGACGAAGATATCTACATAGAGGGGCAGGCCTGTCATCAGATATTGATGCACCATCTGAATATCAAGAGATGAATACCCAAGAGATCAGTCAGACAGCGAATCAGATACTACAGCTGTTTCTCAATATACTGAGGCCACGCGGAGTGGCCGCGCGGCTTGAGGCACCTTGTCACAGACTGCGCGGCATCGCCCGCCTGAGGTTCGAGTCCTCCCTCGGGCCTGAGTGTGTATGTTGTTCTTAGCATAAGTTAGTTCAAGTTATTTTAAGTAGTGTATAATTCTAGGGACCGATGACCTTGGCAGTTTGGTCCCTTAGGAATTCCCAAACATTTGAACATTTGAACTTTCAATATACAGATCATGAAACCTTCCCTGGTAAGGATGGAATAAGAGAATGGTTGAAGCAACACGCTCCTCCAGCAAAAACTGCCCGTCAGAATATTGTAACACAGCTTCCAGGTGTGAGGGTGTTGCAAAAAATTCTAAAACAATTTTGGAATGCTGAAATTATTTTTTACAGGTAGTATAATTGGTCGCATTGTGGAATACACAAACCAAGAACTTGACAGAATGGCAGCATCTAAGACAAAATAATTAACTCGGGTCCTGTCGGATCCTCGAATGATCTGGCATGAAGCTTCCCTTTTGAATAAAGTAATTTTGGGTATGAGGGCGTGTCTTTATGAAACACTAAATGATGAAAATTGCCGACGTTTCGGCCGACTTACTGTTATTCATTTCAGGACAGTTAACATCTTTATGTTGGGGAGATTCACTAGTATCCAGCAGTTAACTGCCCTGACGAGGACCTCAGCGAGTCGGTCGAAACGTCGGCAATTTAAATGCTTTGGTGTTTCGTAATGATGCATCCTCATACCCAAAATTATTTTATTCAAAATGACACTTTTTCGAAATGGGTGGCCTGCCTTCGTGTGTGAGGCCTGCTGTCAGTAACGTAGGCTTAAATCTGTCCCTATGAATCCTCTGACGTAGCAGCTCTACTATCATTGCCTGACTATGTTCCTTCATCAATACCTGCAGACTAGAAGAACCGTTGCCCAAGCCTCCAACATTCTTGTTCAGTTTTTTTGTTGTGATCATCAACACGAAAACAGGTTTGATGCAGCGATGTCCGCTAGTGTACGCTGTGCAAGTCTCATCTTCTCTAGATAACTACTATTTGAATTCACTTACCGAAACCTTAGTCTCCCTCTACCATACTTACTCCGAACACTTATCGCCATTAAGAAAGTTAGGATTCCGCGATGCTTCAAGATGTGTTTTTTCAACTGATTTCTTAGTCAAGTTGCGACATTTTCTTCCCATCTGTGCATCTGATATTCAACACACTTATACAGCACCATATCTCAAAATCTATTTCCTTCGTGTCTAAACCGTATATCGTTGATGTTTCATTTACGTAGATGGGTAAACCTGAAATACCTATCATTTAAATGTATATTCCATTCCAAAACATTACTCGTTTTTAAGGATGCTTTCGTGCCACTGACAGGATGCATTTTATGTTCTCTCAGCTTCAGCCATCGTCAGTTATTCTGCTGGCCAAATATCAATACTCATCTACTACTTTTAGGGTCTCATTTACTATCTAAAGCCCTCACCTTTACTTGATTTAAGCCAGCAGTATTCCACTGCCCTTGCTTCGGAATGTAGTAGTACTTACTCAGACGATGTAGAGGGAATTGTATTGGGAAATAAAAAAGTAACAGCAAAAGATACTTTTAGAACTAGTGGGACATCGTTGCTGTGTATCATTAGAAAACTTAGCCGACACACTCATGTGCCAAAACTTGGTCACCTATTTTGTAGCGTGTTGGTACCAGATGCCTACGCACAGGTCACGCGTCTGCCTTGAAGATATCGACCATGAAGGTGGTGGTGGTGGTTAGTGTTTAACGACCCGTTGACAACGAGGTCATAAGAGACGGAGCGCAAGCTCGGGTTAGGGAAGGATTGGGAAGGAAATCGGCCGTGCCCTTTCAAAGGAACCATCCCGGCATTTGCCTGAAACGATTTAGGGAAATCACGGAAAACCTAAATCAGGATGGCCGGAGACGGGCTTGAACCGTCGTCCTCCCGAATGCGAGTCCAGTGTGGCCATGAAGGGATGCAGGTGGTCAGCCAAAACACTTAAGTGGAGCACAGGTGTCATTGTGCCTGCGATTACTACCGCAGGTGCCCTGGAACCACAGGTAAATGATCCCCATAGCATAATACTGCGCCCACCACCATATGTCAGCGGTACTGTACATTTTTTTGAGCAGCCGTTCGCCGTGGCGGCCATAGACTTGGAAAAACAAGGAACTTGATTTACACTACTGGCCATTAAAACTGCTACACCACGAAGATGACGTGCTACAGACGCGAAATTTAACCGACAGGAAGAAGGTGCTGTGATATGCAAATGATTAGCTTTTCAGAGCATTCACACAAGGTGGCGACACCTACAACGTGCTCACATGAGGAAAGTTTCCAACCGATTTCTCACAGACATACAACAGTAGAGCGGCGTTGCCTGGTGAAACGTTGTTGTGATGCCTCTTGGAAGGAGGAGAAATGCGTACCATCACGTTTCCGACTTTGATAAAGGTCGGATTGTAGCCTATCGCGATTCCGGTTTATCGTACCGCGAGATTGCTGCTAGCGTTGGTCGAGATCCAGTGACTGTTAGTAGAATATGGAATCGGTGGGTTCAGGAGGGTAATACGGAGCGCCGTGCTGGATCCCAACGGCCTCGTGTCACTAGCAGTCGAGATGACGGGCATCGTGCAGCCACGTCTCGATACCTGAGTCCCAGCAGGTGGGGTCGTTTGCAAGACAACAACCATCTGCACGAACAGTTCGACGACGTTTGTAGCAGCATGGACTATCAGCTCGGAGACCGTGGCTGCGGTTACCCTAGACGGTGCATCAGACAGGAGCGCCTGGCGCCTGCGATGGTGTACTCAACGACAAACCTGTGTGCACGAATGGCAAAACGTCATTTTTTCGGATGAATCCAGGTTCTGTTTACAGAATCATCATGGTCGCATCCGTATTTGGCGACATCGCGGTGAGCGCACATTGGAAGCGTGTATTCGTCATCGCCATACTGGCGTATCACCCGGCGTGATGGTATGGGGTGCCATTGGTTAAACGTTCGGTCACCTCTTCTTCGCATTGACGGCACTTTGAACGGTGGATATTACATTTCAGGTGTGTTACGACCCGTGGCTCTACCCTTCATTCGATCCCTGCGAAACCCTACGTTTCAGCACGATAATGTTGCAGGTCCTGCACGGGCCTTTCCGGATACAGAAAATGTTCGACTGCTGCCTTGGCCCAGCATATTGTCCAGATCCCTCACCAACAATACGCCACTCTTGATGAACTGTGGTATCGTGTTGAAGCTGCATGGGAAGCCGTACCTGTACACACCATCCAAGCTCTGTTTCACTTAATGCCCAGGCGTATCAAGGCCGTTATTATGGCCAGACATGGTTGTTCTGGGTACTGATTTCTCAGGATCTATGCACCCAAATTGCGTGAAAATGTAATCACATGTCAGGTCTACTATAATATATTTGTCCAACGAATAACCGTTTATCATCTGCATTTCTTCTTGATGTAGCAGTTTTAATGGCCAGTAGTGTATCTGTTCAGCCGGCACTTTTCCATTGATCCACGTCCTATTTTGGAGCATCCACCTAAACGTAGCTGACGATGTCGTTGGGTCACAAGGCAGTACGTAGAGGTTGTCAGCTGCGGAGCTGAACAATGTGTTCTGAAACACTTTTACACGCCAGAGTCGTATACCGCCGTCAGATGTGACACATACCGCGGCCTACGTTAGTTTACAAAGTGGGAAAGCCACTTTCTGTGACAAGACGTAGTCGTCCAACATCTTGTTGCCTACTTGCGGTTTCACAGTCCTCCAACCACTTGCCGTAAATACTCATGACAGTAGCACGCTGACTGGCGACAAGCTTCACTGTTTCCGAGATGCTCGTTCCCAGGCTATGAGCTTCAACAATCTGCCATTCGTCAGAGTCGCTCATTTCAGTGAATTTCCCTGTTTGCGACCCGTATCGGCGGTACAGTGATTCCTCATTCGTCTCAGGAGGAACCTAGTGAACTGCGGGAAAGTAGAATGAGTGTAAGTAAATAATAGCTGGTAACAACTGCCATTATTGCCGGAATTTTGTTTTGTTATTGATAACACGGAATCCATAGTTTCGTATTCACCATGGCCCAGCCGTAGAGTCTCTGATTACTCCTCGAAACGTCTGGGTCTCGCATTCTAACGCAGTCATTGTTATATTTTAAAAAAAAATTATCAGCAATGGCTGCTGAAGACTTCCGACATCGGAAGAGGGCGGAAGACAGGTCATAGATTCAGGGCACTCTCTGGACGTCAGGGTGGGAAACCGCTCGTAGAAATCTCCAAATATTCCATGGGATGCAGCCTTTCTCCTCTACCGTTTAGTTTGCACATCGAGGAACCAGTCACGGAAATAAAAGTTTCAGAAGTGGAAATAAAATTAAGGAAAGAAACAACCAACAATAAGATTCGCTGTTGACACTGCTGTCCTCAGTGACAGCGAAAAAGAACTACAGGACATACTGAATGGAATGATAAAGTAGAGTAAATCTAAAACAGACGAAAGTAATGAGAAGTAGCAGAAATGAAATTAGTAGTAAACCTAACATATCAAAATTGGGGACCACGAAGTAGACGATGTTAAGGAATTCTACTACCTTAGGAGCAAAATAACATGTTGCGAACGAAGCAAGGAGAACATAAAAAAGCAGATTATTCTAAGCAAAGAAGGAATTTCGGTCTGAATGAAGTCTGTTAGTGTCAAAAATTGGTCACAACTTAAAGTACAAATTCCTGAGATAGTACGTCTGCAGGGCAGCACTGTATGGAAATGAATCATGTAAGAAAATCGAAAAAGTAGAGAATCGTAACGTTTGAGATTTTGCGTTATAGAAGCATGTTTTAAAGTGGATTGGTAAGATAAGAAATGAGATTCTCTGTAGAATAGCCGAAGAAGGAAATGTGTGAAAACCACTCACAAGAAGAAGGACTAAGGTGGTAACATTTATGTTATTAAATATGTTAAGACACCAGGAAATAACTTCGATGGGGCTAGGAGACCTGAAAAGGATAAAAAGTGTAGGGAAAGCCAGAGATTGAATACACTCAAGAAATAAGGACGTTGGGTGTAAGTGCTATTCTGGGTTGAAGAAGTTGGCACTGGAGAGGAAGTTGTGTGGCGGGCCGCATAGAACCAGTCAGAGGAGAGACTAAAAAAAAAAAAAAAAAAAAAAACCGAAGGTAGAAAGAAAAAACACGGAATGATAAGAAATTATGCCAGAAGGCACAGGAGAAACTAGGATACAATTATGATAGCTGCACTCAGATATGAAAGGCTGTGTTCTGTGCGATGTTCATCGCTGGTCTTCTGAGTTTTCCATTGCTTCAATAGCCGCTAGATTTGCGGTATGACTGGCGAGCTTGATCCGTATCGAGGCACTGAGTGGCGAGACAGCGTGGAACTCGTTTTTTGCACTGAAGCGATCAGATTCAGTGACCCACAATGAACAATTACTGTACAATTTATTTTCGACAAAAGCCAAATACTTGGTTGCGTACTGGACTGTTATTTAATTTCCTTATTTACTTGAAAACACAAATTAGTAACGCATTTATTTATTTTAATACAAATGGTACTCTATTCCGTTTCATGTAATTAATTTCTGTTTGATCGCTTCGCTTTAATTTCAGTGGAGTGGTGACAGCGGTTTGACAATTAGTTCAGTTCGGAGGAGCTTAACACAAGAACAACTGAAGCGGATAGAAACATCTTTGTTTGGACTTCGGATGTTGTTAGAAATAACAACAAAAGAACAAAAAATGGTAAACAATTTTGTTACTTCTATTCCTAAAGTCGTTTATTGTGGCGGAACTCACCAAATCAAGCTAAGCTTTTCCAATCCAAAAAGCGTTTCATACGTGTTATTTGCGGAGTGAATTAAAGAGATTTGTTCCAGCAACTGGACATATTGACCACTTCTCCGTTCGATATTAATTGCTGAATGAATTTTGTGATATATAATACATATCATTTTCAGACCAATAGTTTCCTTTAATGGGATCAACATAGATAATTTACACAATTCTTTAAGTCACTTACTTCGACCCAGAATGGTGTCCTTTATTCAATAACTTGTCAGATGCTATAAAACGTTTAGCTGCTAATCAAGTACAGTTTAAGAGAAGTCTAAATGTTCTACCGGTGGCCAGCTCCTACCACTGTCTTGATGAATTTCTTAGTAGTACTATTCGATATATATGTTATGCCCATCGTTGGGCCTGTGGAAGTCACCACTACAGCATCCACTCCTGAGAGGTTCGAAGATAGTACCGTTCCCAGCATCTTGCTCAGCGCTTTCAACAATCTTACATGACAATACATTGCACACTGAACATTTTTCAGCTGTAACTAGATGAGGTACCACGGGAGATCTGTCGCAAAAGGGCATGCGTTCCTCCTTTACGAATACCTTGCTTCCTTATGGCAAGATACCTTCTCCATACGAAGTATGACAATAACACGCAAATAACTGTAATCTGCCAATTCATTTCGCTGTTGTCGAAGTTACGTATTAGCAAACAACTGCAAACTCGTGTAGATCCATTCTGTAATGCAGACTTAAGTTCTGAGTAGACAGGAATTAGTTCGCCTTTAAATGCTTGTGAAATCTGATTTCGCAGGACAGAGCGGATCGGGTTATTGTTGTAGAAAGGGGGAACAATCAATTACTGTCAGTTGCACAAAACATGCAAACTATATTTTTCTAAAACGCTTACTCACACATGCCCTTAAAAGCATTCAAAAACAATACGCCTGAAGGCGCGAACACAAGTTATTAAAATTACCTTAAGCAATACACATGCCTGAAGGCCTTAGTTACAAAATTTTACATAAAATCTCGGCTGAAGGTCACACACGGAGATAGAAGAACTGAGAGCTTAAGAGAAGAAAATTTTAAAAGGATTTAAACAAGTGACTTTTCAAACTTTAATTTAAGACGGCTGAAGGCGTTATCTTAAAATATTTCATGTAAAGCTCTGCTGAAGGCCACATAGTGAACATAGAACAACTCAAGGCTAAAGGCCTGGATAATAATGAAGATTTCCAATGGGCAAAATGCCCTTTTTTTTAAAAAAATTGTTTAAGTAAGAATCTTCAAAGTTTTAATTTAAGATGTCTGAAGGCCTTATCTTAACATTAAAACTAAATAAATTAATAGACGGCTGAAGGCCTCGCACAGTACTTGAGACTAAAGGAAAATCACAATCTAAAACACCAGAACAGTGGTGCTCAGAAGTGATCCAACGGTCGGCCTGAGGAGGTAACTAACATAAGTTTAGGTGAGACAGGCAGCCAAGCATAATACTAATCCTCGGCTGAAGGACCGACCAACAACCTAATCAATTCCCTTCCGCGCGACCAACAGCACGACAACAGAAAAATTAGTGAGGAGGAAGATACCAGCAGCACTACGTATTGAAAATTGTCGTCTAAATACAGTCAAGACACAATAACCACTCAAAAATGTTAACAACACCAAAGGCTGTCGAACTACACGCCCTGCCAGACAGCATCAACACGGTGAAGAAAAACACACTGCCAGAAAACTACCAGGGCAGGTAACTGGAACGTTATCGGCCAGAAGGGTGGTGCACATCACTAATAAGAATCAACCAATTCAATAGTTATACACCATACAGGAAGACGGCTGCAAAGTTTCGCCGACTCCAACACACCATTGCTGCTTTCGGAAACGGCCACGAAAGCACCAACCGGCAGTGAATGAAGAGATGTCACAGCAGTAGAGGTTTCATAACAGGTTAACTGACCACTCAACTTCAGTGTCCAGGTTCGGTGGGCGACGAACTCTGTAGCTCTTGCAGCTAGTGCCCCACAAATCCGACTGCACGTCACGCCACCCCGCCAGCGGCCCCGGCCTGACTTAGCGCCACGGATATTTCCTCACTGCTCTCTCTCTCAACAGACCGACTGCTACACACACCACACACGGAAATGTAGCGGTCACAACAAAGATGGTACAGCAGTACTGGTATCGATAAGCGCTGCTGCTGCCACTGACAGAGGCAAGTCAGCAACTCGTTATGGCAGGAACTCAGGGAGAACTAAGACGCCACTCGATTGTGACAAATGCCAAAGAACAAGGCATCAACGCGAACGAGCCACGGCTCAGCTTATTTCATTAGTTTCTAGTAATTATGGACAAAAAGCAGTAAGGCAGGTTACAGGTGTACCTTCTAGTCATCATTGCAGTATACTCTGCACGTTGTGTGACAAGTTATACGGTATTTAACGTTGCCTTTGAGGTTAATAGGCATTAGTGTTCGTGATTTTAGAATATGTCATCTCTTTTTCGTAATAAGGGGTGCAAATAAGTTCTAACAGAAAACATCTACTGTTTTACTTACCAGCAGGAGAACACGTACCACCACGAAGTATGTCAGTCGGCCTTTGGCAGTAGTGAGGCACACACGCCTTGTCTGCATCTCGGCTGTTGTGTTACTCGCTAGCGAGCGCGTGTTTGTTTACTTCCGCATAGCGGCTTGTCTCAGAGTCCGACTTCATTGACCATCATGGCGTTTTATTACCGCCACAACACTATTAAATTAACTTTTCCGTTAGATAACAAACGAACGAAGGCGTATAAAGTTGAACGTTTTGTACGGGATGAAATGGGTCTCGGAATACATTTTTCAATCCTTTATACTACTGAATACATAAAGCTTGCGAATGACGAGCCGTGTTCCGACATTTTGCGGCGCCACGCTAACAATCTCAAGTTTCGATACTCTGACGGACATGTAGGGACGGTAATGGTTGATCACGCTTGTTTTGGTCTCAGAAGATTGCAGGGTTTCGAACGCTCTTTTAAAGTACCGTCGGCTGCTGTGCTGGCCGCTTTAAAACCTTACGGCAATGTCGTCAGGCATGTGGAAGACGTTTGAACCATACTGTGTCCTCAGTGGTGTCCGGCAGATGAAAATTGAACTACGGAAACACGTACCTTCCTACTTGGTTTTTGCCGGCTGCAGGGCTGTCGTCATATGCGATGGCCAGCCAAGCGCCTGTTCAGGTTGTGGCCAGGAAGGCCATGTTCGTTGTGAGGGTCTCCGACGTAGACTGGTTCAGACGCCAATCGGATACATCGCTCCTCCTGAGGCGCCACTGTGTTCCTTCTGCCTTACGCGTCTGTTGCGGTGCTGAATGCCTCCTCTCAATCAGACGGTACCCGTGTCGGCTCCTCTCGATGACGCGATGGACGTTTCGGCTGTCTCTCCTACACCCCTGCCAGAAGCGGTACAAATGAACGACGACCGTCAGCAAGCTCAAACGGTATGTCCTGACGGCATAGTTGTTGACCATGGAGCTGTACCTACCTTGCCTTTCTACCAACTTACCACAAATCGGATGATAGCCGTGCGCCATCCTACACGGAACAGCATGTTAGGAAGCAACAGTCGCCGATGAGATGGAAGAGACAACGCCGTACCCCTTCCGATGACTGAGTCCATCGGATGTGTGCACAGGATGACGACCCTGCTACTGATGGTGCACTGTCCTCTGACATCCTGACACCTGACGACGCGACGTCCTTCCCTGCCTCCATCTCAAGTGAGCGTCCACCTCCGGACACCGACTTTCCCCGCCTGCCTCTGATGCGGTTGCCCCCTTTCTGTGTTTGACGCTACCTGTGGGCGCGCTTATGATAATGTTCCATTGAAGCATCCTGGGCGGATGACGTCGATGCTGACATTCTGGAGTTGTACAGGACGATGGACTTTCCTCGGTGGGGTCGGCTCCCTGCCTGTCACAGTTATGTGCCCTTCCGTGGAGGCCTAACAGGGGGGGTTTCCTGTGCTTCCACCGCGGTTCAATACCTGTCCTCACAGCGATGGCAGCTTTCCACACTTATCGCATAGCCACACTCAATGTCAACAATATTCGCGTACGTCACAAACTGGCTTTACTCCTGTCAGTCTGCTCTGTCACAGTGGGTGCTCTGTGCAAAGACAGCTCTCTGCAAGGCTTTGATTGGTTACGGAAGGGAGGTTGCGGTGTGTCAGCGATAGACTCAGGAATCTATTTCACCATTCTCCGGAAATGTGCTATGACGCCGTATTCGCCAGAGAGCCAGGAGATAGCGAATCGTGCCAAGGTACAGTTCACGTCTCCCTCTCGCCGCCCCCTTGTAGGAGCTATGGTCAGCGCACGCACACACGGTGGGTTATGCATCCATCTATGTATCATGTCATAGCGGAACGACGCCACAGTCGGAGGAATTTGATTAATGTTCTTACGACTGATGATGGGCAGCGTTTTCATACACAACGGGATGTCGGGTCTGAACTCCATGCACATTATGTTATGCTGTACTCTGAGCAACGTCGCCGCCCTGTCAACATTAGGGCGGTCTCCAGACTCTACTTTGGATTGGTTCCCGTGGATGCGACGATGGATCTGATGGCTAACGTCACGGAGGACGAAGTCCATGACGCTCTCCAGGTGGGTTCTACGAAAAGGTCGCCTCGCCCTGACGGCCTACCACTACAGTTTTATCGGACATTGACGAAGTGTCAGTGTGGATGGAAATTTTGTCAGGTCTTTGTGTCACCTTTCGAGCCGATTCCAATCGGTTTCCTCGATGGTTTCCTCATTCACATCCACAAGCCTCGGGGTACCTTACGGCTATGCGATTACGCCCCTTGACGTTATTCAACAGCGAGACAAAGATCTTTACCCGGCTGTTGGCTGTGCGGTACAGTTCGGTACTTGGTTTCCCCCTACTAGACTTCTTTGGGAGAAACCAATAACATCCGCACTGCCCTCTGCCGCTATCTGGACATAATCGCTCACGCACGTCGTATTCCTGGGCTTTCGGCAGCTCTTGACTTCAGCCGGGCGTTCACGACTTCCTGGAAGGGGTGCTCCGCCATATGTGCTACCCTGATACTAGCGTCGACGTCGTAATGCGCCTCCCTCGTGGAGCTATGACTCATGTACTGGCCGTCATACTCCTCCCATCTCTATACGTCTATCAGTGCGTCAATGCTGCCTGCTCTCTGCACTGTTGTATGCATTCGCCATGGAACCGTTGCTATGCCTCTCTGGGATGTCTCTCAGTATTCAGCTGCACTGCATATGCAGACTATCATTCTTCGTAGCGGTGCACACACACTTTTTCCTATTCCGCCAACCATGGCCCGCTGCATGCTACTGACATTCGGTTCGCTTGTTTGCCACGACTGGCTATTAAAGATAAGGTACGAAACCTTCACCCCCCCCCCCCCGCGATGCAGGAGCGGTTTAGGTCTCTATCATGTGCGTGATAGGTCGGTGGCCCTTTTCATTGGCTCTCCCATGACGTTGTGGCGCCGTAGACCTACGTGCCTTACCAGCCTATTGATGGAGGCTCTTGCACCACACTCTCTCGCAGCACCTATTCAACTTTCGGAAGTCCCGCCGCCCTTCATTTGCTTCCGCCACTTTTTCCTTGAACTGAGCTACGTCCGTACTGTGATACTGCCGGCGCAATTGACATCCACGAAGGCGATCTATGGTTTCCTTCAGCAGCACAGGTCACCGAATGTGATCGAGGGGAAGCTTCCCCACGCCGACTGGCGTGCCGTTTGGCGATCGGTGTCCGCTTCCTATCTTAACACTGACGTCCAGACTGTGTGATACCTTACTGTCAATGGGAAGCAAGTGTGCCGGTCATGCCTTCACAGGATTCACCTCGCAGACACCCCGTTGTGTTTCGACTGATGTACACAGGCGGGCACTGCCTTGTGTGCAGATCAGTGAGAGGCGTCTGATTCTTGGTGCGGTAGACGTTGTCCCTAATTACCCGTGCGACTCCTCATCAGATACCTCGTCAACTGCTCCTGTTTTCGGACGCGGGATAGTTCCCGCACGCGAAGACGAACTCTGTAAGGTGGATTTGTGGACAGGCAGCACACTATTTGTTTGCTGATGGCACGAAATTTATCCCTGACTTTTGGCAATTCCTTAATGAATGCCATTGTGCAGTTTTCCGCCATCTAAAACTAGTATCAAAATGTGGCTTAATTTGAGGAGGAAATTTCTGAGAATGTACGTCTGGAGCACAGCATTGTATGTTGGTGAATCGTGGACTGTGGGAAAACCGGAACAGAAGAGAAACGAAGCATTAGAGATGTGGTGCTACAGGTGACTGTTGAAAATTACGTGGACTAATAAGGTAAGGAATATGAGGTTCTACGCATAATCTGAGACGGAAGGAATATGTGGAAAACACTGACAAGGAGAAGGGATGTTATTTATTTATTTACACTTCAAGTTCCTTAGGACCAAATTGAGGATCAAATCTCCAAGGTCATGGAACGTGTCACTACATGAAATTGCAACATAAAAGTAATGACAGATAAAAATAAAATGTTTATGAACCCGAAAAAGTCAATCCATAAGTTTAAGCACGAAACTGGAAGGATCGCTCTTTCGGCTGTTCACTTTCCCGCCTTCTGCTTTTTAGTGAAACACGTAACAGACGAAATCCGGATAGCGGACGCTTTGAGCCGGATATTTGAGGGCGATAATAGCGGTCCAGAGGTTTTAAAGGCTACCTAGTGTGGGGTCTGGTCTCGGTAGTACTGGTCGAGATACTTTCGTTACTGGGTAGCTTAAGGAAAACACTGGGTCAGGAGCTGATCACACACGGTGTTAAACAGAGCCTTCTCGCTGGGGAGCAAGTTCCGGTTTGCCAACTAAATGAAGGTCTCCTTTGTCATCTCACACGTTGTGATAACAAGCAAAAGATTTGTCTCCCGAAAGGATTTATCACAGCTGTTTCTTTTTTTGTTTTTTTTTTTTTGTTGTTTTTTCGTGATGTCTTGCTTGCGGGACATTTTTGGATTTATAAACTGATAATGAAAATCTAAGAGGATGTCACCTGAGCTAACTGAAATAGCGACGTCAGAAAGCTGCATAGTGAGTGCGAGGCCTGTAAGGTCGCTGAGCCCAATCCAAATGCTCGCCATGTTCTTCATCAATCTACCCGTAAAGAGAGTTCCATGGATAAGGGTTTTTTTAGATTATTTCGAGCCCCTTCCTGGTACCCAAAGTGGCAACAAACAAATATTTGTGACTGTTGATGCATACTCTGGTTTGCTGTGGCTGATAATGTAGCATAGGGGTGATAGCCAGGTTAACCGTTAAGCATTTGGGTAAAGATTTTTTCTGTTTTTGTCTAGTTAGGACCTTAGGTAGCGATAATGCCCCGCCTCTGGCTGTCTGCTTTGGGAATGCAATATATCTGACACCACCGCCATTCCTTTGCTGAACTGATGAATTAATTTTCGTTCTCACACTGAAAGAGGGAGAAATATATACCTTGTTTCAATCTGACCTTTGATACTGCTTACCCTGAGACCCACAAAGCAACCTTGGCTGCTCTGATAATCACTTACTTTCGTAACCTATTGTCTGTTAATGATCATCTCCGGGAACAAGTTAGCCCAAAGATTACCTAGAACAACTGGAAGCACTCCAAAAACATTATTGCCTCGCACGCCAGTGGGGCAGGGATAGGTGCCCTGTTGAGTTTACCATGGTACATCTGACCCGAATTAGCCTCCTGGCTATAACTGTCCACTAAGAGAACCTGTTACGTTCATCTAAAGCCAACCATCGTATACAGTTTTTTGGGTTCCCCTCCCCCACAATGTTTTAGTTAAGTGGGTGGACGGGGGGAGGGGTGATTGAGCCGTGCCGACTTGTAACGATAGTGGTTGTGATAGTTATGCAGCAATGGGTTCGGCTGCATCCTGTGACGGGGCCCAAGCTGTCCACCGTAAGGCTTTTACAGGACTCGCCACATAAGTTGGAGATCATTCCGTTTTGGCGGTGGAGCGCGCGGGGTGAACAAGGTGTCACCTGCTTAAGGCCACGCCTTGGGGCTGAGCAGATTTGCAAGAGCAAATGAACATTCTGACAGGACTCTATTCTGCGAAAATATGTGGAACTCTGAGAGCACCAGCTGCTAACAGGCAGAGGCAGGATGGTCGAGGAACTTGCTGCTGCTGACTCCAACTCATGCATCAGCAGCCATCACCAAAGAAATTAAAATTGGTGACCACATTTCTGAACATTTGCTTCCGACGTTTTTACATTCTGCAAACTGGGCCTGTTCAAACTCATCCAGGCTAGTTTTGTATGGGCTGTCAGCCTTCACCAGTTGCTGTAAAGACTGGTTCTGGTATTGTTCTGTTTGCAGTAGAGGCCTGTGAGCCTGGCTTCATTAATGCCTATCTATATTTTGGAGCTTTAACTTTAACTTTAGTTTTTCCTAAAGTTCAAAATTATTATTTCATTAATATTTCTGAATGCTTGGAGTTTAAAAAACTGATTAACTTCATCTTTTGTTTTCTCTAAGGCTTACAACTTTAATTAATTTTCTGGGTTTGTCTCAGGTGTTAATCTCCCTAATGATTGTATTAGCCAAGGTAACACAGTTTTACTTACGTTCACCCACTTAACTAAAACGTTGTATGGGAGGGGAACCCAAAATAATTGTATACGATGGTTGGCTTTAATGAACGTAGCAGGTTCTCTTAGTAGACAGTTATAACCAGGACGCAAACTCGGGTCAACTGATGTTTATTAATTTACTGCCCTTGCAGCGTTCCATGAAACATGGTAATAACTTACTAAAAGTGTTATTACCACCAGATCTTGGGCTCCAAAATTTCTGATGAAGGTGGTGATTACCATGGTGAACTCGGCAGGGCACCTATCCATGCCCCACTGGCGTGCGAGGTAGTAATATTTTTGGAGTGCTTCCAGTTGCTCTAGAACGTTACTTCTGGGGCTTAATAGTTCATGAAGGTGTTTGCTCCGTTTACTTTGTGTGCTACTTCATAATGAAAGGTTTTTTTGGGTTTTATAGTATGGCCAGTTAATGTGGGAAGTTAGCCAGAAACTTCGGCACTGTGTACATCCAGGAACGGTGACTTGGGCTGGTTCCTGGTTGTATGGGTTATTCGTCCTTTGCTAAAGATATTTGGTATCTCTTTGTCAAGATGTGTTTTTATTCTGGCGTGAGTAGATAAAATTTTAGTTTCTTCTGGAAATTATGATCTTTTTGCCCTTACTTTTCGGCGACGTTTATGAAGAATGTTGTGCCACAAATTCGGTAGGCAGGGAAACAGTACTGTTGTCTACGTGAGCTGTTATCAATGCGGATTCTACATTTTATGAAGATTGATATTATCATCACGTTTAATTAAGTGACTTGTCAAGCGTATTTCAGTGGCTCCGTACATCAGAAGATGCCAAAATCTGAAATTTTCTTAGCCTGAAATAATATGCTGTGCAGACAATCTTGCGGGTAGGCAACCACAGCTATGGGTAGTCATCAACCGTTTCAGCTGTATTTAGTCTTTTATTATTAGATCACTGTCGGTTTGTGGCACTGAAAGCACATTTTCAGGTGAACATAGAACATAAACATTAGAGCTAAGAAGCTCGGACCCTTGTATCCGCCATTCGCTGTTAGTCAGCGAAAACCACCTCTAGAAGGCGCGTATGTCATACAATAAAACAGCCGGATTCCAATATGGTTGATGGGTCCACTTCTCCAGTCTATACGCAGTCCGAGCAAGGGATGCGGCCGCGTGCTGTGTCGTACTGACGTTGTATTTGTCACCATTTCAATACGAACTATATTTCATGTGTCAGTTGTGATGCTACTCGTAAACCAAATGGTTTAATTAAACATTAAATTTGCTGCATATGAGGATCCTCTGAATTTTAATTTTCATAACTGCCACTGGTTAGATAATTATTTCAAGGCCAGTCACCTAATGAGACATCAGTGAAAGTATTATCTGCCACTTTCGTCTATTTTTGGTGTTAGCGTCATAGTAGGAAGAAAACTGAGTGAGGAAACTAGGTGTTCTACTTCAGTCTTGTGTATAGATTACGTTGGAAGAACGGATGGCTCCTTTGAGAAGGACCCTGGACTCGGTCTATTTGCTTCGCCAATCCGAGTTTATGGATCGTGTTAAATAACTCGCAGTTTTATTTCTTTCTTAATATCTTAAAAAGTTTACTATGAAGTCCAATAACAATTCTGTAGTTTTTTAACAACAACGGAGATACAGTTTTAGTTTGCGCAGAAAGTCTTTGAAATTGTAACTGCTTGATCAGTAAATTGCAATTAATGCTGCACAGCCCTTAAACATCCATTCACTACATTGTTTCGAAGCATGATTTCCTGAGAATAATGCTATTTTTAGAACAGATATCATTTCCTTCAGTTGGAGCAGGTGCCTCGGTACGAATTGAAATAGAGTGTAAGATTCCAGAGAAAGTCTCACATTTCACTTCGTAAATGATAGAAGCACACTATATCTGTGTTTAAATCTATTTCGAGTCCATTCGTTACGTTGCAATACAGGCAATCTTTTATTAAGCTGTAAGAAACCATTCTCCATGTTATTCCTTCTTGCACAAATGTTAGGGTCAAAGTACGGTAGAGAGACTTTCTGGGGATTAGTAGCCAGAAGTAACATCCTCACTAATTGAAGCGTTCGGTAGTGACGTATATCTGCTCCCGTGGCATAGATGATCAGCGTTCCTTGTGAGTTTATTCGCAGTACAACAAAGAACTTTACTTCTTAGTAAATATATTTTTACAGGTGTTGTAAAAATTTATCTTAATCTGAGAGCAGTCAAATCCTAAAATACTTCTTCAACTTGTGGCAGGTATAAGTAGCAGTCTGTTCTTAATTATCTAAATGCCAACTTGAAATCTCTCTCGTGCGACAACGTTCCACTTCTCCTGTGAGCTAAGCTCCGTGCAGTCGACAGCAAAGCGTCCCTTGCTGAACAACGCATGGCACTTGGCAGCCTCTCCGCTGACACGTGAAGCTACTTTAGGTTGACGGCCGACCGTGAAACGGCTTTTCGCTCTAGTTGTGCTTTCGGTTAAGCAAAACAGTGTCACTTAGAGAATGTCATAGAGAAAGACTGGAAAAGACCGCAAGGTGAGAACAAATGTACACGTCACATGATGTCCACCGTTTATCAAAGTGGCAATATACTAGACGACTGGTTACTAGCTAATGCCAGCCACTATATCCGTTCTGAAGAGGAACTTCAGAAGAGGTCTTAAGAGCAGAACTTGGCTACAGAATATCACGATTTTATATATTTTTGTTTCTACAAATACTAACAGTCATGAAGTGTTTTATTGATTATTGTAGCTCGTGAAAAAAAAAACATCATATTTTTTTCCATTTCACTGTCGCCTGCATTCGCTCTTTAATTCACTTGTTAAATAGATCAGCTGCACTTAAGTGCAAAATATTGCTGTGTGTGTATAAGAAGACCAGTTCAACTTGTTATCGAACCCAGGGTACAACATTTATATTTTAGGGAATGTTTATTCTCGAGATGGCTCATTGCCGAACAGAATACTGTGTGAGCAACACAGCGCAAGACCCGCTGCACTTGCTCTGAAGCACTGGTAGAGTCAAATCCATATCAAACGACATACTATTCTGCCTCTCAGTTCTGTCGAACCGAACCATTCTCTTGATTTGTATATTACTTTTCAGACGATATTGTTTAATGAGTCATAATCTACTCAGTTAATTGGAGAAATCATTCTGCCCCCTCACACTCCCTCTTCCTCACTCGCTCTCTTTCGCACACGCACACACACACACACACACACGTACACTTCACTCAACATTTAGATGAACAAAATTTTAAAGATATTGGTAACCATACTATAGGTGCAACAACTGAAAGTTAACTATGTAGAAGCCAGACTAACATATAGCCCGCCCGGGTTCCCGGGTTCGATTCCCGGCGGGGTCAGGGATTTTCTCTGCCTCGTGATGAGTGGGTGTTGTGTGATGTCCTTAGGTTAGTTAGGTTTAAGTAGTTCTAAGTTCTAGGGGACTGATGATCACAGATGTCAAGCCCCATAGTGCTCAGAGCCATTTTTGAATATATAGCTTCTAATGGGAAGCAACAGCCTGTTCAGTGATTGCAGAAGCAACAGTCTGCTGAATAATCAACTGATCTGGCCTTGTAATACTAGCCATCATGGCCTTGTGGTGTTGTTCCTCCTAACGGCTGAAATCCAGGGGAAACTGCAACCGTTATGTTTCCCGAGTACTTGCACTTCTACCGCCTGGTTTAATGGTGTTATCAGATTCCTGAGTAAAATATTCTGGAAGAAAAGAAGTAACCGATTCGGCTTTTATCGCGGGGCTACCCAACAGGATGTTGTCATCAGAAAAAATAAGTCTGCCATTCTACGGATCGGAGAGTGCGATATTAGACCCTTTAGTTAGGTAGGTAGGATGAAGAGGTAAGGAATGAGGAAGTTCTCCAAAGAAATGTATGGAAACGAGTGACAAAAAGAACGGACTGGATGGTAGTACATCTGTTTAGACATCAAGGAATAGTGGAACAAGAGGGAGCTGTAGAGGGTAAAAACTGTAGAGGAAGACAGATATAGGATTGCAACTAGCAAATAATTGAGGACGTAGGTTGCAATTGCTACTTTAATGAAGAGATTAGCACAGGAGAGGAATTCGTGGCGGTATGCATCAAACCAGTCTTACGACAAATGACTCAAAAAAAAAAAAAAGTAGAGAAATGGATAGACTGAAGTTAGATAAAACAGGAATTAATGAAGTGCGGCGAGAGGAAGACAGGATTTCTGACTAGATAATAGGGTTATCAACACAGTCAACTAGGGGTAACACAGAATTAGGACTCACAACGAACAAGGTAACCGGAATGAATCACTGTGAACAGCATAGTGGGCGTATTACCGTAGCCACGATACACACGATCCCAAGACAAAATGCAGCGGCTGATTATGAAGAGATTGAAAACAATGTATGCAGAGATGAAATAAATTATTTAGTTCCTTAAGTTAGACCAAAATTCAGTTGTGATTAGTGACTATAATTCGACAGTAGGAAATGGAAGGAAAGGAAAAACGGTAGAAGAAGATGGACTAGGGAAAAGGAATGAGAGAGGAGAACATCTTGTAGACTTCTGCGCAGAGCATAATTTAATCAGTGCAAACACTTTGTTTATCAATCTTGAAAACATGTTGTATGCGTGGAAGAGAGATGGAGACCATTCCCAGGTTGCAAATATAGATTCTGATCACAGTTTATTGCTTACGAACTGCAGATTAAAACTGTATAAATTGCAAGTAAGTGGAAAACTAAAGAGATAGGACCTGGGAACATTGAAGACACCAGAGGTTGTTGAGAGTTTAAAACGCAGTATTTGGCAACTATTAACTGAAGCGGGGAAAGGAATACGAGAGATGAAATACTGAGGGCAGCAGAGGATTGAATAGCGAAAAGGAAAAGGTTATGCAGAACTCCTTGGGTAGCACATATGATCAATTTGATGAAAGGAATAGATATAAAGTGTCAGCAAATGAAGCAGACAAAACGTAATACGTGCAAGTAAACCTTTAGCTTCGTATTAGTAGTCAGAATATGTCCTGAATTACATTGTTAACGTTTATTTTGTACTCAGTAACTGTTAATCTGGATGTAATGAGAAGTCAGGATGTGTATACTTAGATCATTTGTATGAGCGGTAGAGAACTGTTACTTTAAAGATGGCAATAGTTATTGTTTAAACGTGATCGCTGTTGTGCATGAAGGGTGGAGCGAATTGTCACATTTATCGTTCTGGAGAAGTCACCGCAAGGGATGATCAACACGTCACCGCAAATACATCGGCTGACGAAAAACGTGATTCATCGGGAATACATGGTCAGATGTCAATGTGATTTCGTATATGCACAAATATCCGCCGATATGTAAATGATTCTCTGAGACAGGTAGACCAGCCACTAGAGTACATCAGCGTTGCTTCTGTTTAATGTTGTGTGAACAGAACTGGTAGGGTGTATAAGGGCCGAGAATAGTATTAGATATGGTGTGGCCATTGTGAAGGACACGGAGAAGCCATAAACTCCTGAGTTTACGAACGGACTCATTGGCGTCTCCATTTAGCTGATTGCTCGAATTGCGCAGTATAAAGATGTGTGGGACATTCAGACGTGAAAGTGGCCCCATGTAGGATTGCATGGGAACACGAGGGCAGGCATACTCGTACTGAAGGTTTCAGTCGACCACTTCTGACCACCGCAAGGGATGATCAACACGTCTTAGCCCCTACACATCTGCCCCTGCCATCCGAGACAAGTAACAGACCCGAGACAAGTAATGGAATTTCTGCAAAATCTGTGTCATCCTGTACAACTGACTGGAGACTAGCAGTAGCAGAACTACGGAATAAACGTCCCATTCATAAGCTGCGGTTACCAACATAAACGGCTGCGTTTGAAGTGATTCTGTGACCGGGCAGCAAGTACTACTGATAAATGACGTCGCATTGCGTTCAGCAGTAAACTGCGTTTCTGCACCACTACGATTGACAATCGTCGACAAGTGTGGCAGCGACCTGGGGAATTGTCTCATTTTTCGAATGTTTTGGAGCGGAGTAGCGGTGTTGTTCCCGTCCCAATGGTGTGGGAAGTCCCTGCGTATGGCTTCAGTTCAAAGCTGCTGGTGATTGAGGGATCTCTGACAGCACAACGGTACTTCAGAAAATCCTGCATCCTCACGTGTTATTTCTTATGCGAGAGTATCATGGTGCCTGTTTTCAACTGGACAATGTTCACGCATGGCACGTGTGTCTATGAGCTGTCTGTGTTATATTGAGGTACTCCTGTGGCCAGCAAGATCCTCATATCTGTCCCCAGTGGGACAAATGTGAGATCAGTTCACATGTCTCAGGAAACGATACGCTAGTATTATGACACCCATCGCTGCTAAATTAGTGCGTGCATCCAGGACAGAGTGGGCGACATAATACTGACAAGTGGGCTCGTACTACTAACTTATATTTAAATTTGACTCGATGTCGCAATCACTGGAATAACAGCACATACCATCGTAACCAGTGATGATTCATTTCCTTTCCTCCTCCGTTCTGGATCCTCCAACCTTGTGTGTGTGTGTGTGTGTGTGTGTGTGTGTGTGTGTGTGTGTGTGTGTGTGTGTGTGTTTGTGTGCGTGACAAGACCATGTAGCTGATCGAATTTTCTCATTTTGGGAGTACTGAAAGGCGAGCTGTTTTGAAACTGAAATACTACTCACCAGCCTAGATCGCGTAAAATATTTCCTCATTTAAGACAACTGGTTTCAGCAGACTGCTGCCATCTACAGGTCTTAAAATATTTTTGTTGCGAAACATGTTCATTTTACGCTGAACCACGCGCAAAAAATGTCAAGTGAATAAATATCAGCACATTATGACAAACCTTTTATAATGTCATGATTTTTGTCCGCTGGAGATCTTGTGCGCGAGGTTCAGCGTAAAATGAACATGTTTTCCAACAAAAAGATTTTAAGACCTGAAGATGACAGCAAAGTCTACTGAAACAGGTTGTCCTAAATAAAGAAATATTTTAAGCGATCTTCGCTGGTGAATGATTCTTTACAAGGCATACAGGTGAGTTGGCTCCTCCAGAACATCCTGATTTTAAGTATGATAGCGATGTAAGAGGAATACAATCGGAATAACGTACTAATGATGGAATTACTGGTTAATGGGGAAAAGGACGAAGATGGCGAGACATCCAGATGAGGTAATGTCATGTGATACCTGCTGAGTTACTGACTGCTTCTTCGTAAGCAATAATTCAATCAAAATCAATTTATGTTTCGATATGTACTTTTTTGACACTTTCGGGACATGTATCTAATTTCCACCTGACAGCCATATCGATTTCCCAAGGATACGTCCAATTATTGTTGTTACTATTTCTTCAGAATTTAGGGATATTAATGAGTGAAAGCAATGAATCGTTGGTGAGTCAACGCATGAGGTCTTTTATGTCACGCTTTTTAAATCGTTGTCTAGTTATTTGTTTGCAAGCAATGAAGTCACGTGTAGCCAAAATCTATCAATGCCATCCATCCCGTAGTCGAAACGTAAATTCGAAGTTCATTACTGAAGTAATTTAAGGAATTTTAGTCGGTTTCATCATTCTTTTAGCTGCCGTTTTGTTTTTCTTATGAATACAGTAATGGACATGATAGTGAATGCACCTCGTTTGCAGCTAGTCCTCCGTTTAACATGTAATAAAAAGAATCTTATTGGTCCAAAATAATAACATGATAAATAGCTAATCATATCATTTTAGATGGGAAATTCGTTGTTTGGTTGTAGATGACACAGAGTGAAGCACGTTCATTGCGACACGGTCGCGAGTTTGGAATTTAATATTATCGTAAAAAAATCTACAATTACAACATACGTCTAGAAAATGAGACTGGCAAAATATGCAAATCATGTATGCCGGAAGGACAAATTCAAATCTGTTAGAAGTATCCATGGCTACAGGAAAGATAGATTATACCTATATGAAAATGACAGAGCCTTTCGGATAAAAGAGAAGCATCTCTATGAATATTAAGAGCTCATATGACAAGTAAGTACTAAGGAAAGAAGACAAGGCTGAAATTTTGAAAGAATTTGCAGAAGGGTATAAAAAACTTACAGTGTTATCGGGAAGGAAGAGGAAATAGATGGACATGAGATGGGAATGTCATATTGCGAGAAGAATTTTACAGAGCACTAAAAGACCCAAGTCGAAAGAAGAGAATAGGAGGAGATGACATTTTTCAGAATTATTTAAATAACAAAACTTTTCCACTTGCTTTGCAAGATTAATGATACAGGTGATATTCCCCCAGACTTTAAAAACAGTCAGATAATCCCATTTCCAAAGGAAGCAGATGCTGACACGTGTGAATATTACCGAAGCATCAGCGTAATACAATACGTAAATATTAAGACGAATAATTATTAGTATTTGTCGACTTCGGGGAATATCATTTTGCGTTCCGAAGAAATATAGGAATCCGTGAGGCAAAACTGAATCTTTGATTTATCTTCGAAGATAGATTGAAGACTGACATAATTACATTGATATATTTTGTAGATTCATAGAAACATTCCAGCAATTTTGAACGAAATACACTGAAATTCCGAAGGTACGAAGGATAAAATACGGCTTGTACAGAAATCTGATTGCACTTGTAAGAACCTAAGGACAAGAACCGGTGACAAGAGTTGAGAACGAAGTGAGAGAGAACTGTAGACTTCTCCTGAGGATACTCAGTTGTATATTGAGCAGATAGTAAGGGAAATAAAGAATAAATGTGTAAAATAGAATGAAAACTCAGCGAGGTGAAACAAAAACTTCAAAATTTAGCGATGACATTTTTCTCTTGTACGAGCCGCCAAAGGAAGTGGAAGTGTGTGTGTGTGTGTGTGTGTGTGTGTGTGTGTGTGTGTGTGTGTGTGTGTGCTTGAAGCTCACGGGCGCTCAATAACGAGGTTATTAGCGCCCTTACGTGGAAGATCAGTCAAACGAAATGGATAATGATTTTAAAAGAGATTATAAAAAGGACATGAACAAAAGGAAAACGAAAGTGATGAAGTGTAATCGAATTAAATGACCCATTGCTGATGCAATCAGGAATTGAGACATTACAAGTAATAGTTGAGTTTTTCTATTTGGGCAGCAAAGTAACTGACAATTGCCGACGGAGAGAGAGGATAAGAAATTCAGATAGGCTGTCGGTAAGGAAGAGTTATTGAAACGGAGAATTCAATATTTTATATAAATTTAAGTTTTATGAAATATTCCCTGATAGTACATCCGTCGAAAGTAGCGTTGTGGCAAGTGAGTGGTGGACATTGAAAAGTACACGTAAGAAGAGAATATGAGCATTTGAAATAAGACTTTATATGGGTGAAGAAACTGAATAGAATTGAGAAGGAAAGAATTTATGGTATAGTTTTAGCAAATGAAGTGATCGCTTGACAGAACACATCCTGGGTCACGATGGCTTAGTCTTTTTGACATGGGACGGAGTACATCTGTAGATTGGGACTGCCTTGACTGCAGTAAGCAGATGCAGGTGGATATAAGCTGCAGTAGCTACGCAGAAATGGAGGAGCTTGCACAGGATGAGCTTGCGCGGAAGGTTGTGTCAAGCCAGTGTTCCGACTGAAGGCAAAAACAACAACAACGTAATCAACATGCGTAAATTATCAAGCTCACGCAAAAATTTGTCCTCAGAAGCTTAGGGTCTTTGACACGCTTAAATAGAAAATCGACCTCAGCGGTATTACCTAGTTAAAGTGGCCCATTCTGCTGAGAGCAGTCACCAAATCCAATCAAGTCAGAGGCCACGTAGGGAACCGCCGCCCTCTTTTATTATTAACAGCCGGGGTGGCCTCGATTAAGTTTTCATTTGGGACCCCGGGCTTTACTGCTGTTTCACCCAACATCACGTTCACCGCGCAACGTGACTCTTCCACGTATAGTGAATTTCCTTCACCCAACTCAGCAGCCGTGAAATGGCAACGAACTGCTGATTCGGGAAGTCAGTGGTACGTAACAACCACGGGAAGACGTGGTTATTTAGCACACATACCGTTGCCGGCCGAAGTGGCCGTGCGGTTAAAGGCGCTGCAGTCTGGAACCGCAAGACCGCTACGGTCGCAGGTTCGAATCCTGCCTCGGGCATGGATGTTTGTGATGTCCTTAGGTTAGTTAGGTTTAACTAGTTCTAAGTTCTAGGGGACTAATGACCTCAGCAGTTGAGTCCCATAGTGCTCAGAGCCATTTGAACCATTTGAACCACACATACCGTTAGCGTCAGCTCCATGAAAACGAAAATAAAGCGGGAAGTAGCTGTTGTGCTGAAAAGTAAGTATTGTGGCATTGATCACACATCGTGGAAACTTTATAGAGATGACCTGAATCATCTACATGTAGAAATAATATTATCTTCAATAATTCTTTTGAAGAGGACAGAATAGTTTATGCAGACAATAAAAACTTATAATACTGCTTATCGATTTAACATCCCGTTACCAACAGTGTCAAAAGACTAAACAGAAAATGATCAATTCGATAAGCCTATCCTGGCAATGAAACAGTGAAGTATTTGAAAAGCAGAAGTATGAATTTTGCATACTTTTTTTGCTACTATTTAAGTTGCTTCTTCAAATAAATATTACTCCACGTAAACAGTGTTGGTGAGACAATGGAATTATTTGACTACTACACCCTTATACATTACATTTTTAAAAGAGAAAAAGCCCATTAGATAACTTCAAGGATGGTAAAAAAAATTTGGCCAGGGGCGATCTTTAGAGAAGCACTTTCCACAACCAGCACACTTAAATACCAAAATGCTTAGATACTAAAGCACACACCTTTTATACTTCACTTCAAGAAAACCTCTTTCTTACTAGAATTTACTTTCAAAGGCTATTACTCTTTGAACTAAGTCTGTATAGTTAACAAATTCTGGTAACTATGCTTCACTCTGCCTGAATTTCATGTAAGCCAAATATTACTATAACACTTTGCATTAGTTAAGAAAACTTTTAAAACAAGAATAGTTTGAGTCTATTTCTCTGTAATGTACAAAAGCATGAACGTGTTATTACTCTAACTAAATTTTTGATTAAGACAACGTTTCTTTAACTAGTGCGCAAGATGAAAATATTTATGAACTCTTTAACTTTGATGCAGAATTACATTTAAATTCATTCTATTCAATTTACATACTTCCACTACTGAGACGTAATTTCATTACTACAGAATTTATTCCTACACACATATATCTCATTATTTACACAAAACAATTTCAATAGTACATCTTTATATTAACTTGACCTTCATAAGTCTGTAAAACAAGGTACTGGGATTATTCAAACACGAGGAAGGAACCCTATATAGGTGTACGATTAGGATATAAGAACAGGGTGAACCAGGTTTTTTAATGTTCAAGAATGATTATTCACTAATTAAACACAGTTTAAATTAATGATTCACGCTGTACAAAAGTAAAATTCCAAAATAAATCTTATCTGGTGGCTGTAGGCTTGGGTGTGGCGAACAGCTATAGCGGCTACACTACCCACAGTACCGCTTCCAAGTATCTTGCTGTATGGGATCAATTTCTCTTCTTGGCGTCGTTCAATTTTACATACAGTAGCCCATCAACTCGCAAGTAAACAGTAGGCCGCTTGCAGTCTTCATCCGAGGCATTTTGTGCAATTTTGCAGGCAAAGCTTCTCCTGCTCCTCAACGGCGTTGCTGCAATCACTGCTGCCTACAGACTGTATGAATTACTTACCGCGCTTGCTCTAGGTAGCGCGCCGATTCGCCCTTGCCACCTTTTCTACTCCCCACAGCCCCTTTCGTTTCAAAATAAAGCACACTGGCTTTTACATAACACCTATTTCTTAAATTGTTCCCATGCGTGACCATTTCTTACAATTGTCAAATTTACTTCAACACGAACAGTTTATACGCACAAATATTTTTAAATACAAAGTATCAGCTGAAATTATTTATCGTAATAAACAATTTAGATAGTATTTTACATTCGGTACTCGCATACAGTGCAAAGAACTTCAGCCTCCAGTATAGCACACTTTACTTTACATATAAATAAAATATGGTACCAATATGCGAAAATTTTAAAGCAAAAAAATTATAAAAAATTTAGATGAACCATACACAAATAGTGTTATATCGCTAATTCACGGAATAATGTCGGAAAGGAGGAAAATTGGTGTACTTGCCTGAAGTGACATGGGATTTTATTGAAACCAAAAACGAGTACAAAAACCTGGCCAACAGATGGCGCTGAACAGCAACACGTCAGTGACGCTGTTTGAGAATCGTGTGTAAGAAGAGCTCTAGTGAGAGAGGAAGTCAGATCATCCCCAACCTGGCTAATAAACACCTGTTGGAAGGAACAACTTTTATATTACTTCTTGTATGACACGTTTGTTGCGCACATCGTTTGGTGAGGATCTCATGCTAACAAGGGAAGACTTGAACCAAGCACCTCTCGTTCCGCAGCTGCTCACGCTAACCACGGGACCACGGCGCTCCTGAGCTCACACTGTCCTTAATGTTGCCTATCTTGCGCATGGACTACTCAGTTTGTATATTTTGCTTATTTTTTTCATAGTTCAACACAACTTCTTCCTGTTTTCTCGATTGATCTGTGTTCAGTTTTTCAAGGCCTATCCACTGTGCCAATTTAAATCTGAGGGGGGTGTGATGGGGAGGATCCCTTGTAAGACGCCACGTCCATCGTGCTTGGCCTCCCGCGTCTCCAGATCTATACCCGTGCGATTATTGGTTGTGGGGTTGGGCTACTTGAAGTCAAAAGTCCATCACAAGCGTCCTGCCTCATTACGGACGCTAAAAGTCAACATCCAATGGTAATTTCTCATCATACCTACTGATTTGCTGTACACTACCGTTCGCAATACTGTCTTCCTTGTCCCTCGACTACAGGTACTGCTGATGAGTGGTGGCCGGCAAGTTGACCATTTGTTATGAGGAACGTCGTCTGTACTAAAATCAGTTATGCTAGTTATTGCTTTTTTATCATATGAAGCGCCATCTTTTCGTCATATTGTTACGTTTTTTGGTTTCAGTAAAACCTCATGCCCCTTCAAGCGAGTGCGTCAATTTTTACCACTCTACCTACATTTTTCCGTGAAGTATTAAATTTTCAAATGTTAACTGACTTTTGGGTCACCCTGTACATATTTCCATAAGTAGAATTACTCTGGGTGTATATTATATTGAAATTTTAAACATAGCGATGTTGCCCTCCTCGATACATTTCGGTACTTTCTACATTAATTTCACTGTCCCTTTAAAATTTCTTATTTTTCTGCTGTTAAACAGAGAAGGTTGTTCAATGTTGTGAGTGTATGGATTGCTGTGTCCTGTAGGAGGTGCGGGACACAGCCTGCATAGAGGAGCATCGCACTGCCTACAACTCAGGCGCAACATACTTAAAGTTTCTCTTCGTCTAGGCTTTGTGCATTAAGGACTATATTACGCATCGGCGTTAACGTCACACTAATAGTCCTTCTGCAGAACTTGTATATAACAGACACGTGGCCCAGTGAGTCAATTGGATAGTACCTACCATCTGCATGGTACCTCAAAACAGGACAGTCTACAGTCGCTAGCAAGGAGAGCCCAACTGGACACTGTACAATTGGCATTACTCATCTTTCAGTGGAACTAGGACTATAACACTGTTTAAGGACATATATCAATGTAAATGCACACTCTTCATACGCCAGTTAAGTGTTGTAGAACTTCTTTCAAAAATTATTGTATGTTGTTGCTGATCTGTGTTGCCATCCGTTTAAGCCACAGCTGTTGACAAACACTTTAGATTCTCTGACAATACTATATACGGTAGTTGCCGCATGGAAGCGTGCCACCAGAATACAGCAACTGCTCTGTGTTGTAGTCGCTACTCTCCCTGCCATGTTTACACATTTGTTGCCAAATGCATTTGTTGAACAGGCTATGTACGTTGATTATTAGCGTTACATACTATACCTATAAAACAAAAAAGGCCCACTACTACATAATTGCTCAAATGGGACGGAAATCGGTAAATTCGGTGGATGTACAGACAAGCAAATAATTAAAATTTCAGAAATTTGGATGATTTATTCAAGAGAAAGAGCTTCATAAATTGAGCAAGTCAATAACTCGTTGGTCCAGCTCTGACCCTTATGTAAGCAGTTATTTAGCTTCGCATTGACTGATAGATTTGTTGGATGTCCTACTGAGGAATAGCGTGCCAAATTCTGTCTAAGTGCTACGTTAGCTAGTCAAAACCTAGACATAGTTGGAGGGCTTTGCCCTTAATGCTCAACTGGGTTGAGACCCGACGAATTTGCTAGCGAATGTGTATGCCTTGGCAAGCACGAAGACAAGAAGTAGAAACTCTCGCCTTTTGCAGGCGGGCGTTATATTTGCTGAAATGTAAACCCAGGATCATTTGTCTTGAAGAGCAACAAAACGTGGCGTAGAATATTGTCGACGAAACGCAGTGTTGTAAGAGTGCTGCTGATGACAAACAAAGGGCTCCTGCTATAAAATTAAATGGCACCCCGAACCATCACTTTTGGTTGTCGGTCAGTATGACGGGCGATAACTTGGTTGGTATCCCAACACTGTCTGGGGCGTCTCCAGACACGTTTTTGGAATCTCATTGACTGGAGTAGAAATGTCTTCAGTGATGAGTCCCACTTCGAACTGAACCACTGAAGATGTGTCTGGAGACGCCCCAGACAGTGGTGGTATACCAGTCTGACTGTAACCTACCATACGGACCAACAAACTATGGTTTGGGTGCCATCTCATTTCATACCAGGACCCCTTTATTTATCATCTGCGGCACTCTTATAGCACAGAGGTTCGTCTACGATGTTCTACGCCCAGTTTTGTCGCTCTACATGGCAAGCCATTCTGGACATACGTTTCATCGAGATAAAGCATATCTAACACTGTGGCGGATTAAAGAAATTTTATGGGGGGGGGGGGGGAGGGCGGTTGCTTCGAAGAGAATGACAACCTGGGGGTGTTCCCCAGGAAACAAAGAAGAAAGGTTTTGAAAATATAGTATTTCAAGTTTTTTGAGACTCAAAAAACGTATCAAAGACATGGGAAAGACGTGCTTTATTTTGAGGATACAGACGTCTAAATTTTTTTCAAATTTCTGGCCTTCAAAGTCGTTGCATAGGTATTTGCATTTACATAACTGTTAACAGGAAAGCATCAAGCTACATAAGCGTTTTGTAAACACAAATACTTTATTTTGAAACAGTGTTAGTAAAGCGCTAAAAAAATCCATAGTTCTTTTTTCGTTTCCAATTTTTAAACAGTTTAGAATGATACTAGTCCTGAAAAAAATTAGTATGAGCAATAGTTATTACAAACTTACAGAAGAGATGTAATACAATAATTTTGAATATAATATGATATATTTCTGTGTACTGAGTGATTTAAATTTTGGTAGAAGTTACATTAACAATTTTTGTATTGGCTCTCTATATGTAAAGTACATAATTGATGCGTTTTATGCATATTAGCAGGTGACTTGTTGTTCTTACAGTTCTAATAAAACGCAATAACTAATATAGCTTCGTAATTATTAATTACTCTATCTGTTCTCATCAGCTGGCTTTACAACATCTAGACCTCATAAAGCATACATCTCCTCCTCTTTCCAGCCTTTGCAATAAATCTATCTATGATTTTTTCTTTGTTAATAACAATGTCCCTATGTACGTACAATAAAGCAAGCCCAGTTAAGCGGTTTTGCCCACAACGATTTCTTAACCAAGTCTTAATCAATTTCAGTGTAGAGAAAGATCTTCCGGCTGTTGCAGTTGAGACAGGAAGACAAGAAAGGATCAGCATTAAAGATGTAATCAAGGGGAAAACGTCTGTAGTACAAAACTGCAAACACTCAACTGCAGAACTTGGTAGAAGTGTTTTCTTTGCATCTTCCCTTTCCCATTTTGTCACCCACAACTTGACTACTGCCCTCAAATTAGAGATACAGTCACTTTCATCCTTTCCAAACAGTTTATAATACTTTTTAGCCACTGTTTCAGTATCACCAATCACTGACTCCATGGACCTCGTCGACGAAGAACAGACTTATGGTAGAAGCGGATTCAGGTTGAAGAGAATTAGAACGTTTTTAGAGGATCTGCTTTCAAGACCGTTGTTTTTTGTGTTAACAATGGGCATGACGACATTAACGCTAAAATAACTTTCTGGACTCGATAGGGCAGCATTAGATCTGTTAATTTGGCGAGATGCAATTCTGGGTGTTTGGATGGTGCTTCCAACAATATCTACAATTCTCTTGGCTTCATCATGAAGAAGACTGAACTCTGCAACTGCATTATCTCGCATTGTTCTTAAGACTGATAAAGTGTCGTTTACGGTATCAGTTGCTTCTGTAACATCAATAGTTTCTTTTTGGAAAAATCTAGTGAGACGCAGTGTTTGACAGAGCACATCAGCAAGGCACACTAGAGTTAAGATAAATTCTCCATTACTCACATCATATAAAAGCGTCGTAGGTGTTGCACTAGAGGTATCACTTGAAAAATGTGGTCATTGTGAAATTTCCTCAAGGCACAACACGATTTTCTCAATTTTTTTAAGAAACGGCACTATAGACAACTGCCTTTCTACCCATCTTGTTTCACACATGGAGACAAGCAGACTGCCTTTGTGCTTAATGAGTACAGCATTTCTTTTTGGAGAGGCTGTAAAAAATGAAACAACCTCCTTAACGATTCCAATTGAGTTTCTCATTTATTGCACACCAGAACCCTTAGAAATAGATAAATTCAAAGAATGGTTGAAACATGGGGCTCTTTTAGCATTAATACATTCTTTCTTTATTGTGGCAACTGCTCCAACAATCTCGGAACTCATGACAGAGCAGCCATCGGTTGCAATACCAATACGTTTACTAAGGTCGAGATTAAGATGTCTCAAAGTGTTTATCAAAGTTTTACCTAAAGGTATTCCAGTCATTCTTGGATCTTTATCCTCTTCGTCTGGTCTGTCTCTGTTACATTTATTAGAGTCACAGCCTTCTTCAAAAGACTCACGTCGATCATTTTCATCGTCAGATGTTGAAGAGAAATCTTCGGTTTTATTACTTTTGGATATAGCTTTGAAGTTCTGTCTGTGGCAGCCGTTGATTGGTGAAACCTATGAAATCTTCTCTGATCACATCTTTATAAACATCTCTTAAAAATACTGACATCTGAGTTTCGTGGCTGATGTCAGTCGTCTCATCAAACTCAGTACTGTAGAATTTGTTTTCTTCGATTCTGTTTACCATCTGAGAAATAATTTCTTGGCCACAGCATTCAATCAACTCATTTTGAACAGTTTTACTTAAAAATGTGCGTCTTTTATTACCAGATCTATACTGTGCTTCTAATTCAACTTCCCCACATTATTCTGCGCGAAATTTCATCAACTCTTCAAAGTTGCCTTTATTTGCTAGTCTGGGGTCGTTAGAAAAAACAGAGCCATCATCTCGATGTCCTCTAAACGGTATGTTCTGCCTTCCAAGAAACATGACGTTTTGCAAAGTAAATGACAACAGTTTTCGGTTTTCTTCATTCTCTTTATTTATTTGGTGGATGTCAACTTGATTTTCAACCGATTTATTTGGATTTTGGTAAGAAACCAAAAAGTCGTTGCCACGTCCTAAAGCTTGCTGATGATATACTGCTTTACTGTGATTTTCCAGGTCACCATCTTTACCTAATAACTTAGCAAATTTTGTCAGAGGTACAGTCAATAATGTGTTTAACTTCATTCCCACATGATACCCACCCTTAAGAGTAGGCGTAAAGAAAGGACACACTTTGCAAAATAGACCTTCTTTGGATAGAGAAAAAACTAAACATGCTTTATATTTATGTAAGTGCTCTTTTTTCAGAAAACTTCTTTCAGTCTTCCCACCCTTATTATGAGTAGAACGTGGGTAACTGTATTCAGCAGGAGGTTCCCAGCGGTTTTGTAGTATGGTGGGAAGCGCACTATCTGATGGTTTAGTCCCAGTATGTAGACCGATGTCATTTTCGTAATGTACCCCTGAAACGGAAGTGGTATCTGCAGGTAATGAAGTTGAAGCGCAGCTCATCCACATGGATCATTCGAAGTGGCAGGCATTGGCGGTGCTGAGTCCTCAATCTCATTATGCTCGTCTGATGTGGAACCTGAAAAGAATACATTGCACCAAAGTCGTAAATGATATGTGTTTAACCCTCCTGCCTCACAAACGTACGTGGCATACCACAGTTAGTACGCACAAGCAGCTGTTGGCATAAATGTCACTCTGCTAATAGACTTTTGGCCTAAATGCGCATCAAAGGCTTAATACTCTGTGAGTCACCGTCTGGTGTGAGGCAGAGGGTACTCTAGGGTACCATACGTGAAGGTTTCTTCCTATTCCATTCCCGGACGGAAAGAGTGACTGTTTAAACGCCTCTCTGCGAGCTCTTAGTCTCTTACATAGCTGATTTTGTCTTCGCGAGATAGATACGTAGCAGGAAGGAGAATATGCATCGCTGCTGCCAAGATTTTGCGTCTGGAATTTTTCAAGGTGGTTCTGGCGTGATATACGTCTTTCTTCGGGTGTTTGCCAATTCTGACTTCTCAACATGTCACTAACGCTCTCTCGCCAGTCAAACAAACCTGTTACCATCCGTGCTGGCCTTCTTTGTTTTTGCTATATGTCTCCCGTTAGTCGAGCCTTATAGGGGCCAGGCACATTTGCTCCATATTACTGGCCGAAATGTGTGTGGGTCCGTTCTACTTCCCTTTTTGTATATCGCTGTGACTTGTGCCCTTTTCCATTCACTGGGGATAACTCCTTGTTCGAGGGTCACGCGGTAAATTAGGGTCAAGAAAGGGGCTAATTCGGTCGCAAATTCCGTGACAGGAATTCCGTCGGGCCATGGATCTTTGTTGTGTTTTAGAGATTTAAGCTGTTTCTCGACATTTTTTTAATCTAGAGCATCCTGAGATCTTTAATACTGTACTGCGTAATTTTATATAGAACCTAAGGTTCACGCAGCGTACCGCAAAAGAGTTCACTGGCTGACTGGCGTCAAATTTTTGGCCGTCTACAATTAACTATATTCGACATTGCTTCTTTCGTTTGTTACCTAAAGTAGCAAAATAAATACTAAAACACAGCCATGGTATTTACCTATTAATTAAAAAGATTCCTATCAGTCGCATAAGTGGTTCCGAATTTGTGATAATTTTTTATAGATTGTAGTGATGGAATAAAGCTTCGTGTCAGACATCACATCTGACACAGAACTTTACGCCATAATTTAGTAGATGTGGAAGTCCTCAAACACCCTTCTGTTTGTGAATTTCTAGTTAGTTCACGGAAATAAGGGGGCCTACTTAGAAAATTGCAATGAAGCACATCTAAGTTGTAGTCATAGCTGCCGTCTTGTAGCGCAATCATGTGACAGATTCGAAGCTGTATTTACCATTTTAAAAATATATGCATGCTGCACATAAAAAGGTACACTTGCGTTTATTTCCATTTGACACTGATATTTCTGGTTCTACTGCATCAAAGTATCTTAAATGTTAGTAGTCAAACATTTCGGTTTTAGATCACGGTGCGTTGGAAATGACCATGTTTTCGAAAAAAATTAATTATCATATATAAGTGATATATTGAAACTAGGCCTTAAGGTCACACATTGGATGATTTAGCATGGAAGATGAGATTTAAACGTGTCCTGATAGGTAAATTGCCATGATACTGACAAAATAATGAAGGAAGAATCTAGTTCTGTGTGTGAAATCTTAAGGGACTTAACTGCTAAGATCATAAGTCCGTAAGCTTACACACTGCTTAACCTAAATTACCCTAGGGACAAACACACACACCCATGCCCGAGGGAGGACTCGAACCTCCGCCGGGACCAGCCGCACAGTCCATGACTGCAGCACCTTAGACCGCTCGGCTAAGAGAATCTAGTTCTGTTTCTTTGTAAATTTGCTACCGAGAGTTGTTTCTTTTCGTTTGTTAATTGTACAGTATTGTTTTATAGATTAATAGAGCAATTGTGGGGTATCGTATTTATATTCATCGGCAATAAAAAAGTTAGGCAGGAGTTCTTTGCAGGGTCTGCAACTTGGCACGCAAGCGCATTGCCAGTCGTTTGCTACATTAGGAACGACGCGAGGAAGCAACAATCTTTCGTAATAATACTTTGTTGAGACTTCATATTCAAATGTGACCATCCCATGTGTTGTCAAAAACGGTCAATCTGCCTGCAGATCTCAAACGAGACTGACCACTGGCAATTGTATCATCAGAATGCCCCCTCCCCCAGCTGAAAATAACTTCCGAGGCAAGGGTACTTCCCATAGACGTCACTGATACCATGTTTAACAGTTCGTAAAAATACAAGGAAACAGGAAAGATAAGGCTATTCTTTGCAATATCCTACAATTTCCACAAATAGACTCCTTAAAACAAGTACTTCCACCCATGAAAATATTACTTGCCGCTGTCTCGAACATAAAACTAATTTGGTTTGATTCATCGATCACAAAGATAATGGGTGGCTATAAAAAAAATTTATGTCCAATAAGTAAAGTAACATACATAGAAAACCTGCCTACTTTCCAATTTAAGTACACAGTCGCAGCATATGAAAACAAGTTAACAACTATGAAAGAAAATATACCAAACGCTTCTTCCTATAAAAATTGTAGTGTAATCTGAAATAGCTTGACTTTAAGAAATCAATTCCAAAATTAAGTAATACATATGCATGAACAAGCAACTTTTGTCCATATAACACCTCACGAACCTTAATCTTACGCTATGATAAATTCACCTGTTGTCTTCAGTTTTTTAGAGGAAAAAGATGTTATCTTTGAAGCTCGTTTCATGGTACGCAGATGACAGAAATGAAACAGTCGACACCAGTAAAGCTATTCAGCCCGAGATGAGATGTCTAAGAGCACAGCTCTAACACTGACGATAAGGGAGGCACGGCAGGTAGCACCGTACGGGCTTAGCGCAGCGCGCGCCGCTGGTCGGGGGTATGGAAGTCGGGAAACCCCAGAGGGGAATTCAAAGAGAAGCCGGACAGGATAACCGTGCTGCGGACGGCTGGGCGTTCTGGCTGGGGCTTAGAATCCCTCCACGGGCATGGATGTGGGTGTTGTCCTGTGATTCTAGTTTGATTAAAACAGTTATATAGGATAAGTCACCAGCAGTACGTGGACGCAAAATTTGACCTGAAATAGAACATAGAAATTAACAAAAATATAGAGGTTAGAGAAAAGCAGATAAGAACAACAAAGTGATACACTCTAGATCTGGCTAAAATGGGCTACCACTTCAGAGGCAAAATTTTAATTTTAAATAAAAAAATTCCCAGAGCGTACAGCAGACTGAAAACATAACATGATGAAATTCTAGCTACTCCAAGAAACTTTTTTCACTCAGGTAAAGCAAAGTAAAGGGGGGTGGGGGCGTCCCTTCCCCGCACCCCTCCCCGATTAGTTCGCCAGTGCTCTAACACGGCGAGAGTTGCTACTGGTTGTCTTCGCGCTTGCCAAAAGCTACCTACGCCAGCAAGGTCGCCAGATCCCTCCACAATTGTGAACGTTTGTAGCGTTACGGGCAGTGTCTTCCAACCGGCTCTGGATTTTGATCACAGAATTCTGGACAGAGTTTGGCACGATATCCCTCATGATAACCTCCAGCAACTCTGTTGATCAATGTCGTGCTGAATAACTGCTTGCATAAGGGACGGAGATGGACCGACGCGTTATTGACTCGCTCAATTTCTAAAGCCGTTTCTCTTGAATAAATGATCCAATTTTTCTGAAATTGTATCCATTTGTTTGTCTGCTCATGTGCCTCACACCTGCCGATATGCCTACCATTCGGGTAATTCATTCCTGTTTTAGCTCTTTTGTATATTTTATGGAAAACTGTATTGTTTCCGCCCGGATATGATTCAGTGCATATGGACTTTTTAATAGTGATATGTTTATCAGCATTTGCATTAAGTATTTGCCCCGGTGCCGACACGCTAAGAGTCGAAACTTAAAATTCTGCATATTTCACTAGAACCGAAAGTCGAGAAAACTTGCTACATACAGAGTAACAGAATATATATAAAGCAACACAATGTATAAGGAACGATACTGTCAGATGTAATTATATATAAGCCTGATATTTTGAAAATATGCAGAGAGTAAATTTCTTACGCCGAAGAGAACCAGCTTTATAACGTGAGCATACTCGAAAATAAGTGGAAACTAGTTACACAGCACACTCTTCCATAAATTCAGCGTAACGAACAGAAATGAGACCCTATATTTTTTATAAGTAGCGCTTAAATTAATAGATTCGTGAACACAGTTGATTACTTTGAACATGTGGCAGCTGTCCTCTGTCCGCCCTCAGTAGCTGAGAGGTCAACGCGACAGAATGTCTATCCTTAGGACCCGTGTTTGATACCCGGCTGGGTCGGAGATTTTCTCCCCTCAGGAACGGGGTGTTATGTTGTCCTAATCATCATCATTTCATCCCCATCGACGGGCCAGTCGCCGAAGTGGCTTCAAATCGAGAGACTTGCACCCGGTGAACGGTCTACCCGACGGGAGACTCTAGTCACACGACATTTATATTTACATTTAGCTGTCATCTTACAGTGTCCACCTTTGCCATGGTGCTGTCTCCAGTTTTGTGGTCAACTGCAGTCCCAAATCGCTTTGTACATAACATTGTGTTACATAAGTAACGTGGCACAACATGATATCTCATAGCAGCTGTCAAAAACCCAGCACACGATAACGCATCATTTGACAGCACCTGCAGAGAAATTCTACTTATTTACAGAGCTCAGTGTCAGCTTTTTACTCTAATGGCTAATAATCAACATGACTGTGACTCACGCAGTTAACTTTCATAAGAAAATATGGTGGTACGCCTGCATGGCTTTTGAAGTAGATCAAGTACAAAGCTGGGTCTGGCAAATGGATTCATAGTGTGAGAGTTTAACAAGTATTATATTATAACAAATAAGCCCTAGGTCACAAATATTAAGTCCAAATTGACCAGGTTTCGACGCTACTATGAGCGTCGTCTTCAGAATTAGACTAACTGTTCTAAAACATATTAGATATATAACACATTAATAAAATTTAAGTTTGTACTGACTGGAAAAAGATGCAGTACTTACAAGTCACATATTAAAAAAGATCTAAGCCGGAAAGGCGACGTCATGAATAGTTGTAAGTGAGATGGCGAGCCGCTAAGGGCTGCTCGTACTGTGAACAAGGGTTGCAACAAGAGAAACACTTCATAACCCCCTGAGTATATTCCAACTTATAATTCGAAGATACAGCCTTACAAACCAAACCAACATCGTCTAAAATATGTGATACTGATTCCTTAATAAGTTCATACACTTCTAGGGAGGTTAACATATTTGACTTTATACTAACATGGGGTGAAAATAAGCAATATGAGACGCCATAACCAGCACTCAAACAGTTCATGATAGCAAACTTTGAGTATTTGATCATGTATCTGCCCATAGAGCAATACAAGAAAATATTCCCAAACTAATCTCGCCACACAAAACTAACCTTTATCGCAACAAGTAGATAGTCTGTCTCACCTACTCCTTTTGTATTGAAACGTCTGCAACGCCTACCTCAGCCCGAAAGACTCCCTTCTCGAAATAATAAACATAACTCAAAATGTCATCCCAAATCCTGACAATAAGTGCACAAGAGTAACGGCGAACCACTTTCAAACTATAAGGGCTACATGTCCCACACCTGCAAACAAATAGCATTAGTCTAGAGCAAATAGACTCGCCAAGTTTGTCACAGTAATCAAGGAAAAAGGTTGGTAAAGAGCTTGTATCGATATATCGAAAATAGTTAGATCAAGATTTCTCAGATTATAGCAAATATAATCATTTTAATAATCCAAAAGACAAAATACAATGTGAGGGGAAGAATTACTAAATACCTAGTCTCTTTCACCACTATACCCTAAACAAACTATTTCGAACATGCTCTGGAGAATATCATCAGCGGTAATTCCAAATTGTTTCATGGCATTCTAACAGATAACTAAAAAACTAAATTATTAAATAATAAGATTAATTAGTAAAATGATTCATAATTGCTGACTGAACAGGTTAATTCATGGTAATTCCCCATTGTTACATCTACAAGTACATAATTCTGGGCAATGATTCCAGATTTGTTGATTGACAAGTTTAGTACATGTCATAATATCAGACATATAAGATATTTCAAGTTACCACCAAATACATCCTAGCAGAATGATATTAACAACATACTTTACTAATGTAAATAAATACATAAAATTTACATTGGTATCAATACGCTACAATGCTTAAAACTAATATTTAAAATATTAAAACTCAGTATTGAAAACAATGCAGTTATTGACTTCTTACAAATTAGAAAATGGTGGAAAGTAGTATGGTTGTTTACAGAAAAGTATTCTTAAAAAAACATTAACACAGGAAAAGGTTAAGAACAACATCACAGTTGTTTCATGTTCCTGCACAATATTATTACTTTTCAACAAAATATTTTAACACTAAATGTTGTGAACAACAATGTCATTAAACTGTTTTTCTGGAGAGAGAGCAGTGGAATAATGAGTCATCAGAAACGTCTGATCATCATACCTAATGGTAAAAGGCACATTATGTAGGGTGAGTATTCGTTTTCGAGTCATGACAATGATACGTTTATGCCACTTTGTGAGGTTGAGTTACAAAGATTGTTAGTGATGTGTCAGTCATCTGATGTTGTTCACTTAGTACAAAACCATATGAGCCATAATTAAGGCACGAAATACAGAGGTTTCTGTTATTAACACTAAAAGAATATATTTGGTATGAAGTAAATTTTTGTTTTGTTTTTAGCTGAAATTTTCTAGAGATTTTATTAGTCAAAATTGAATCTCTTACTATGTTTTGCTACTAAAGCTATTTGAAGTTGTAAAAGCGAAGCCAAAGGTGCTTGTGGTTAGTATTTTTTCAGTTCCAGCTCACTTTATCTTCCCAAAAATGATAATCGTTATACTGCACCTCTAGCAGTTGTTGTGGCTGTTTTGATTTCTTCCTTTTCTCTGGTGTTTAGGAAATATTTAATCCATACAATGAGTGCAGGGTGTAAATTTAAAATAGAAGAGCAACTCAAATAACATCAAACACAGTGCTAAGAAGTTCGATAGGAAATGTTCTGACAACAACAAATCCTGCCACACTCAGGTTTAAACTAATACATGTGAAAACACATCTGGCACAAAGCCGCAGCCATACTGAAAGTATACACAGTATTTAAGTCATGAATTCTATCATGACATAGGAATGACTGCAGAGTTCATTACATTCTTTTAACATCATTTAATCCATACAATGAGTGCAGGGTGTAAATTTAAAATAGAAGAGCAACTCAAATAACATCAAACACAGTGCTAAGAAGTTCGATAGGAAATGTTCTGACAACAACAAATCCTGCCACACTCAGGTTTAAACTAATACATGTGAAAACACATCTGGCACAAAGCCGCAGCCATACTGAAAGTATACACAGTATTTAAGTCATGAATTCTATCATGACATAGGAATGACTGCAGAGTTCATTACATTCTTTTAACATCACTGGTACAGCAATAGTAGCCTAGAAGTTTAGGCATACTAGTAAACAGTGATTGCAATCGAACTGAAACGAGTGTATTGCGTACATGGAACGACAAAGCAGCACAGTCTGTCAAGTTGCAGCACTGTAAGGTGCCACGTGTTTTTAAATTCACGCACACTGCATGTATAGTATATAGATGTAACATCACTAAACTGTTCAAGACATAAAAAGCACAATATTCTCCTGTACCATAAGCTGACATGACTTTTTTTATCAAATGAGAAGTTGAGGAAAGTATATTTTCTTTAAATCTAGCTCTGTACATTTCAATGTGATTATGTAAGTAGTGGTCGGTAATTAAATTCAGTGACTTATAACACAAAACTGAAGCTATACATATATATAGCCGGCCGAGGTGGCCGAGCGGTTTTAGGCGCTTCAGTCCGGAACAGCGTGACTACTACGGTTGCAGGTTCGAATCCTGCCTCGGGAATGGATGTGTGTGATGTCCTTAGGTTAGTTAGGTTTAAGTGATTTTAAGTTCTAGGGGACTGATGACCTCAGATGTTAAGTTCCATAGTGCTCAGAGCCATTTGGTTTTACATATACATACAGTTTCATGCTTGTTTCCAATAGGATACATTTTAACAGCAGTAGTCATCTTCAGATACCACAATATACACATTCCGACACATAAGTCTGAAACTTGATTCAAAGATGCCTACACCCTACGTCTGTAATGGTAAAAAGGGTGGAGCCCTGCAACGTCATCCTCACGATCAGCTATGGTTTAAACAGCAAGATGTTCAAACATGCAGAAAAAAAGGACGGAGGTCAGACGTTCATGTGTGGTATAAGGTAGGTTAATGAAGCCACTTTGGCACCAGATTCCAGGAAAATTTTGCTCAGCACCGTCATGGACGAGTCAAAAGATGGAAAGATCGTGACAACCCTTATTCCCTAGATAACATCCTTTCTTTTGACGCCTCTGTGATTGAGGTCAGAACAGCGACACCTAGCGTTGAAATCATGCGGTTTTCTCATTGGTGGCGTGAGAAAACGCTCCAGACACACCACCGTTCAGGATCTACAAGAAGAGGCCTCAGCAGCTGGCATAAAGGGCGTCAATCAAAGCTCCTCTCCCTTGGCGAGTTGATTCCCACACATTTTGAAGTCGAAATCTACAGTCCACAGTGAGATTAAGCAACAGGACGCCGATATTGACAGCGGTCGACATTTTTGACGCCTCAGACAATTCACCCCCTCTCTAAGGACATTGTGGCACTGCAACTCATAGAATATGATCTGGCCTCTTTAAAGTGTAGCGCGACCGCAGTTTTCGCTGTTGAGCGTTGATAAAACAACTAGTGACCGTTCAAAACCATTCTATGAAATTCGTGTGTGACTCAAAGCAGCAAATGGTGTTTAAGCTCCTGTTTTGGGCCACCCTGTAGCGTGATCATGGATGGTGAGGAGGCGGGGGACGGCGAGGGTGGAAGGAAGTGGTGCAGCTTTGACACATAGAAACATGGAAAGCTCTCTAACTTCGGCAAGACCCTCATGCCACTTGAAAAATTTTGTTGAGCTCTTTAAAATTGTACCTGTACACACATTTTGATACCAGTTGATGGGTGCTCCGCTGCTGCTCTAGCGCCTGAGAACAGGTAACCCCTTCGACACCCTTTAGCTTCCACAAGCCTAAAAGGAGTAGGTAGAGCAGCCACCCGTAAGAAAACCGCGTGATTTCAACGTTGAGAGCTGCGATTCTCACCTCCATTACAGAGACGTTGAAAGAAAGGTGAATTGAGGGTGAGAGGGACTTTGACAACCTTCCCATCGTGTTACACGTCCATGATAGCTTTGGGCAGAATTGTTGTGATATTTGGTGTCAATGTGTCTTCGTTAACCCAGCTTACACCTCACATGAATTTCTGAGCTGTGGCTTTTTTCTGGCAAGTGTCGATAAATTGCTATTTGAAGAGACGCCAAGTCCAAGGTTGAATTCTAAAGGAGCCATGATTTTTCACCATTGGAGGAGAATGTTGTACGCTCCTTTGAACCAAATTTTAAACTTTTGCCTACCAATGGCAGACAATTACCGGGTATGAAGAAAGTGGTCCTTTAATTGTCTTGCGCAGTGTAGCTTAAATGCTGCCTAACAGACAGGTGTAATGCGTTGCAAGTGCTGTGCTTCCTTTACTCTTTTTGTACGCTGCAATTACTGAATACTTTACTGACTGGTAACTAAACATCGGATGCCAAATTCATCACAGTCATTGAACGTGAAATGTCCAAGGAAGTTAGGCCATGTCATTTTCCTCTTCAGTTTCTTCTACTATGTCGATGTTTCGACTCCTATGCTGAGATCTTCTTCAAGGTCCTCTGGTGCTCCTGGAGAGGATCCCATCATAGAAGGTTTATTGCGACTGGCTTGTTTCGTTTAGTACCTTAAAATTGTTCAATTGTCTCTCTTGTTATTTTTCTATCATTAAATTCATTCCAGTAATCTCTGCGACGGTGTGGTTGAGTATAAAGCAGAGAAAAAAGTTTCTGACGCCCGTTCATCTTCCCCCAGCCCAACGCCGCTGTGCCTCTGCCTCGGCTCGTGAGATATGTTTTTTTGTTGTGCTTAATTCAGTTTAATTTTAGTTATTTTCTGCTGTGGACTGGCTGAATTGCGTATACAATTTTCAGGAACCTGACGACATAGCCCGCGAGAATTTCAGCGCAATATTCCTTCCATTTTCATTGTAATATTCTCACAAGAGGGTTCCACGGAGAAGTTGGTGGGTTTCTAACTGTTGCTTCGCGGCAGGGGCGGAAGGGTTAGGCATTCAGTGACACCGAGCCATCTTCGCGCTAAATAGTGCGACATGAAAGTTAAAAGTGCGATATACCTTTTCTTCTTAATTTCTTCATGTGTGGGTATACAGTCTCGACGTAAATTCTGATTGCGAAACTATTTAAAAACCACAATAGTGTGGCAGTTCCGTTACGCAAGATGCCTTTATTGCACTACGTATATAATGTTATTACTGGATCGTCAGGCCTGTTGCCATTTTCAGATCTATTGCGTCGGTAGTGCGCGTGTCATATTTATATCCTCTTTCTTGCTACAGGAGATCAGACACTCTTTTCAACACATAGGCATACACACACACCCACACTCTCTCTCTCTCTCTCTCTCTCTTTCACACACACACACACACACACACACACACATTTGGGCTTGTACATCAAAAACCACATATAATGAGAGTGCGTGTGTGGCGGTATGTGCCTGTTCCCACGTAGCACGATGCGGGTTTTAAATATGACACAAGCGTCACGGACGCAAAACGTCTAAGATAGCCATAGGCATAAGCTGTCCAGTACCGTTATACATATAGGTGATACAACAGGGGCATATTGTATAACAGAACTGACAGGATATAGTGCCTTTTCAGATGGTTTCATTATTCCGAACCTTTTTTTTAATTACATGTTCTGCAACTCATAAAACAGTTTCAACAAATCCTTAATAAAATCGTAAATTAAATAAAATTACATGTGCTGTCAGTCAACAGTCATGTCTTGCGAAGAAGTGTATTATCATGTGATATTGTACAGACGAAATAATGAATGACGAATTTAGATTTCACGTCGAATACGGATTTGCTGGTGGATTTAATAAACAATCCTGCAAGCCGCATATTCTGGGATGTGGTAGCCGCTTTCATATAATCTTACGAGGGTACCGTACGAATTTCCCGTCATCGTTTTGTTTCGCATTGGCGGTGTGTGCAGGTTACGATGACTTTGAAATTTCTAGGTGTCGTTATAACCTTTGTAGGGTTGTTAGTATTCAAACCCGCAGCCTATAGTTCCGCCCCGCACGTCGAGCGAGCACGTTGTTTCTACACTCCTGGAAATGGAAAAAAGAACACATTGACACCGGTGTGTCAGACCCACCATACTTGCTCCGGACACTGCGAGAGGGCTGTACAAGCAATGATCACACGCACAGCACAGCGGACACACCAGGAACCGCGGTGTTGGCCGTCGAATGGCGCTAGCTGCGCAGCATTTGTGCACCGCCGCCGTCAGTGTCAGCCAGTTTGCCGTGGCATACGGAGCTCCATCGCAGTCTTTAACACTGGTAGCATGCCGCGACAGCGTGGACGTGAACCGTATGTGCAGTTGACGGACTTTGAGCGAGGGCGTATAGTGGGCATGCGGGAGGCCGGGTGGACGTACCGCCGAATTGCTCAACACGTGGGGCGTGAGGTCTCCACAGTACATCGATGTTGTCGCCAGTGGTCGGCGGAAGGTGCACGTGCCCGTCGACCTGGGACCGGACCGCAGCGACGCACGGATGCACGCCAAGACCGTAGGATCCTACGCAGTGCCGTAGGGGACCGCACCGCCACTTCCCAGCAAATTAGGGACACTGTTGCTCCTGGGGTATCGGCGAGGACCATTCGCAACCGTCTCCATGAAGCTGGGCTACGGTCCCGCACACCGTTAGGCCGTCTTCCGCTCACGCCCCAACATCGTGCAGCCCGCCTCCAGTGGTGTCGCGACAGGCGTGAATGGAGGGACGAATGGAGACTTGTCGTCTTCAGCGATGAGAGTCGCTTCTGCCTTGGTGCCAATGATGGTCGTATGCGTGTTTGGCGCCGTGCAGGTGAGCGCCACAATCAGGACTGCATACGACCGAGGCACACAGGGCCAACTCCCGGCATCATGGTGTGGGGAGCGATCTCCTACACTGGCCGTACACCACTGGTGATCGTCGAGGGGACACTGAATAGTGCACGGTACATCCAAACCGTCATCGAACCCATCGTTCTACCATTCCTAGACCGGCAAGGGAACTTGCTGTTCCAACAGGACAATGCACGTCCGCATGTATCCCGTGCCACCCAACGTGCTCTAGAAGGTGGAAGTCAACTACCCTGGACAGCAAGATCTCCGGATCTGTCCCGCATTGAGCATGTTTGGGACTGGATGAAGCGTCGTCTCACGCGGTCTGCACGTCCAGCACGAACGCTGGTCCAACTGAGGCGCCAGGTGGAAATGGCATGGCAAGCCGTTCCACAGGACTACATCCAGCATCTCTACGATCGTCTCCATGGGAGAATAGCAGCCTGCATTGCTGCGAAAGGTGGATATACACTGTACTAGTGCCGACATTGTGCATGCTCTGTTGCCTGTGTCTATGTGCCTGTGGTTCTGTCAGTGTGATCATGTGATGTATCTGACCCCAGGAATGTGTCAATAAAGTTTCCCCTTCCTGGGACAATGAATTCACGGTGTTCTTATTTCAATTTCCAGGAGTGTATTTCCGCCTGCCTAGCAGCGCCGCATGTGTCGAATATTTGTGTACGCAGCCTTGTGTGTGTACCGGTTGGTGTCACATCGCTCTTGCCTAGAACAGTTCGTTGTTGTTTGTGATCTGGCGACAGCGTTCTCTGCCCACGCCATGGTGTCTGTCGATAATCCCACGATTATTCCTCGTCGGTGACCGTTCTTTCAGTTTTGACAAGAGTACGTGGCATAACCAGACGCTCGAGAAATTCACGGTTGGATGGCTGATACGATTGGGGCTACATCTGATCAGCTAGATACCGCGTATATTGATTCTGATTTAGTTGTTTGAAGTTTCACGATTCCTTCCAAGTGGACCGGCTTCTATCTCGTGTTGATTCTCAGGTGACGCTTACACATCGTGATCGTTCAGTTAGTCCAGTCCTTCTTGCACAAGCGGCGATCGAGTATATTACTCTTCCACACGAAGTGGGGGATTCATTTCTTAAGACAGCGTTGTTTCCTTATGGAGTCGTTCGACATATCCGGCGGGAACGCTGGTCCGCGCACAATTGCTTGCAATGTTACAGTGGTATGCGAACTGTAGAAATGTGTGTTCAAAACAATATTCCTTCACACCTGAATGTTTGTGGTTACGTGATTCACGTTATGTATGCGGGACAAGAAGGAACCTGCTTCCATTGTAATGAAAGTGACCATCATAGATCCAATTGTCCGTGCCGTGTGACGGTATTAAAGTCGTCCTACGAAAGTCGTCCGTGGACAATAGCTGAATTAGTGTACTTGCAATTTGCTTTCAGTCCTCCTCTAGAGAACGTTGGGGAGACATTGCCCTTCCACTCCGTGCGACTTTTTCTCGTTCCCGGCACGCTCAGATGCGCCCCCAGCTGCAGTTAAGGCGCCGGCACCGGTAGCACACTTTAAACACCGAATGTTAATTGCGGTTCTTGTTTCGCCAGGGATGACAAGATCAGTGCTGTTGATGTTGGAATGAGTGTGGCATCTGCGTTCTCTCCTCCACCTGCAGGGACGTCTGCACCGCGGGTTGCGATGACTTAAAGATTACATCGTCTTCTGTGCTGCATTTACACGGTTTTAGTGCAATGTCATCCGTTCCTCAGTCTTATACGAGGGAGCAACAGGTCACTGGGGATTCTCTTCCGGATAGTTCGATGGTACAGACAGCTTCAGACGCTGCATTGCTGTCTCTTCTTTATCTGATGATGATGATCATCGCTTCCGGTTGTGTTTCTCGTATTCCGTTGAGTAGAGTGTGGACGGCTGCCCCCTTCTCCACTCTTCCGCAGCGGACCTTGCTCAGCCCCCTACCCTTCCGCGTCAAGAAGTTATGTTGTCACGGAGTGGCGTGATACAACGTTTACAACCTGAGCGTGTAACATCGCGCCGAAGAAAACAAAGCTTGGAATCTGCACCTTTCGGTGGAGAGGACTCAAATCCTGTTCCTTCGTCTCCGCCGTTTGCCGATGCTGTGGAGAGCGAGACGTGATGCGTATATTTTTCTCTAGCTCTACTTTCTTGCATTACAAATGTTAACTTATGTAAGTGTATACCTTTCTTACCTTAAATGTTAATAGGATAATCTCTCCAATAACGTTTGCTGCGTTACGACAGCTTATTTATGATTCCAAAGCTGATCTTGTATGTTTGCAAGAAATGTTATTTTATGTGTTTTGTTTCCCTGGGTATTCTGTGATTTTTAATGCTGCGCCTGAAAGTTGTAGTGGCATGGCCGTGCTTTTTAGGGAAGGCCTTCCGTTAACAGATTTTGAAACGCAGGACGACGGTCGGGGTATAGGGTGTCATTTTTTTTTGATCTCGCCCTAATTTTTGTTTATGCTCCATCTCGATCTTGTCTTACATATGACCGCTCGCGCTTTTGTGAGAAAGACGCCATTTATTTACTTCCTCAAAACAGCGAAAAATTTTGATGGAGGGCGATTTCAACTGCGTCTTACGTCCAATGGAATACACTCCAAATTATAACTACGATTGTGAACCTAATCATATCATGGCGTCGTAGAGTCTACAGGATGCTTGGATTTTGCAGATATCCCACATTAGTGTATGTTACGTATTTTGCAGCTACTTCTAGAAGACCACTGGACCAATTTATCTATCTTCTTCCATCGGCAGCAGTTTTTGTGAACTGATGTAATTTCTGCCATCTCCACTGACCACTGTGCTGTTTCAATTACTCCTAAACACATTCCGCAACAGGCGCATCTTTCTCGCTTTGTTTGGAAGCTAAATATTTTACACCTGGCGGACGCCTCACTCGATATCATCGCAGCCGTGTGGGGGCAGGCAAGCCGTTCTTAAGAGCGTTATCCCTCATCTATGGAATGGTGGGTTGCCATTGCCAAACCTTAGCTTCGGGCTGCACTCATGCATTTTACGGCTGGTAAAGCGGCTGAAATGAGGAACACTCGGGAATTTTATTATGCTGTCCTTGGTAATCTTTATGGTACTGCTCGAGACGTCCCTTTAAGAATTATGAAAGATCACCGCGTGAAGGCGAAACTCCTGCAACTCAGACGACTAGAATTAGTTGGTCTTCGTTTACGATCCCAGTCAAAACGATTCTCCTGGATGAGTTGGCGTTTCTGTATCATCTAATTCGACTTTGATCGCGACCTCAAAGGATATGCCTCACTGCCATTCATTCAGTGGTGGTCGTGAATGGTCATCCCAATCCTATATAATACGTGAACTTTCCCGGTATTTTTCCGATTCTTACACTGCAGTGACATGATACTGCGTACCGTCTGTTGATTTTACTTATCTGCTTGATACTGTTGTTATGCCAGCTCTTCACGAGAGATTTTTGGCAGCTTTTTACCGTGATGAGGTATCTGAGATTGTAGTTCGCTGTCCCTCCCTCAAATCAGTGGGTTTGGATGGGCGTGTTTTTTTTTTTTTTTTTTTTTTTTTTTTTTTTTTTTTTTTTTTTTTGCCTCTTATAGGAGATACGATAATATCTGTAGTGAATGAAGTGGTGTAAGATGTACACATCCCGCTCTCCTTTAAGGTCGGATTTTTTTTTTATTTCCAAAAAGACGGAACGTCTGTCCTTGGATCAGGTTCGACCGATAACGTTACTCAATTTTCATTCTAAAATCGTAGCGCGGGCAATCAATAGCCGCTTGTCTGTTTTGCTTGTTGAGATGGTCGAGCGTTATCAGAGTTGTCTCCCGAGTCGTACTCTCCTGACTCCCGTTGCTGAATGTCGTGATGCTATCTCGATTTCTGCCACTGTTCCTGTTTCTGGAGCTTCACTTTTTATCGATTGTAATCATGCGTTTGACCGAGTTAGTCAGCATTTTCTGTTGCGAGTGTTGACCGCTGCTGCTATGAATGATGCTTCACGACAGATCTCCACCTTTGTACTTACTGGCATTCGGGCGCCTGTTGACGCGAATGGTCGTCTTACGCCCCACTTCAGAATTGTGTCGAGGTGTCCTGCAGGGGAGTCCCCTACCTACGTCCCTACGTCGTTGTTCCTGCTATTTCCGGAACCCTTACTGCTGTCCATAGCTACTCGATTGGGTATCTGGTCGTTATTGGCAGAAAGTTTCATTGTTCGCGATTATGCCGTTGACGTTAAGGTACTCATTCGTACTCATAACGACATACCGGTGCTCAAGCACGTTGTCGATGCATTTTGTCGTCTTACGTGAGCACAGATTAACGATCGCAAGTATCGATTACTCAGCTTGCGGGGGATATGACGCGGTTGAGAATCCATGGGCTGTAGCTGTAGCCCGCCATCCAGCATAGGGCGTTACGACTGATCGTTGTCCGGTGAAGACGGCCACGTTAGATGGGAAGTGCGTCACTGAGAGGATTAAAGGAGCGATCCTTGAACAGGAGTGACGCTCTCTGTCATTACATCATAAGGTTGGGACTTTGGAAACTTATCTGTTGAGCAAAGCCTGTTTTTTTGGTCAAATTTTTCCACTTACTGTGATGATATCTGGAAAGTTACAACGGTTATCGGGACATGGTATCTGGTGAACCTCTGTTTTCGGGTGGGCTATGAGGTTATGGTGAGACCCCGGATGACGACAGATTTGGACTCCCTGACTTTCGGGCCAAGGTTTCTGCTTTATTTCTTCGTCGCACTGTTTTTAACGTGTCTTCGCGTCCCCCGTGACTTACAGCTCGCCTTTTTGCCTGGCTCCGAACTTCGAGCTTAACCCATCCAATAGATGGTAGAGGGATTAATAACAAATTAAGACATATTCATGAATTTTTTTAATTGTTGTCAGTCATTTAGGGTGAACTCTTCTCGGGTTATCAGGCGAGTGGTGGCGTCGTCTAGTCGCAACGTTTAAATGAGTTTCGCACCCATCATCTTCGCCGGAAGACGTCACCACTCGGCTGATAACCCGAGCAGAATTCGTCAGTGGAATAGGCCGAGAAAGACTGCAATCGCAGTTATTTAGGGGCTGATATTCTTTCCCTGTGGCATCTCTCTGTCAAAATGCTGGACGTTTCCAAACCGCGCTTCCTCTCTGGGGTCCTATCGCCAAAGACAGATTGGAAGGTTGTTTAGTCCAATGTCTGTTTACCTGTTTCTCAGATGGAAGTGGTTCTCGTAGCATCAAGTCGTTCATAGCCTTGTCCCCACCAACGTTCAACTTTTTCTTACTGGCCTTAGTGAGACAGATCGAGGCAATCATTGCCATGAAACGGATACATTATATCATTAGTTGGTCGCCTGGGGACGCAGTCATTGGAGTGGCTCTGCCGACAATTGGCCTTTCTTGCCAGGACGGCGGAAGCGACAGTCTCCAGTGAGATTCTCCTACGTCGCGATTCACCCTCCTTTCACACGACGAAGAGCAAGACGGTTATGTGGCTTGTCGGGCACTACGTTCAACACGTGTTGGGGAGCGGGTATGACCGGGACCTTTGTGCCGTTTATCAGTATATGATTACGGCCCTTTGGACATGGCAGAGGATGGTACGCTATCGTGACCTTTTTGTGAATATGCTGTAACGCAGTAGCTGTTATTCAGTGGTCAAGGAGTTGATTGAAGTGTGGAGTTCCTTTTCTGTTCGTATGCTTCATTTCTGTTACCTTGTTTTCGGTAAATTTGACAAAAAAAAGTTAGCACTTAGTTTCATAAACGGAAGGTCGCTGAATCGAGTCTCTCCCTGTACTTTTATATTCATTCCAACGTAATTCTAACAACAGATTTGTTATGACTGTGCAACTTATCAACGTCCATTCGCTGGACTGACGACCCTCATTTTATAATCCTGCGGAACATAGTCGTTGTCTACTTTCGCCTGCTATTCCCCGGGCTCGTAATCGTCTGCTGAAGAAGCGACATCTTCGGTTTCTTGAACCAGAAGTCTTTCGTCGATTTACTGCTGGACAATTAGTACGTCTTGTACAACGAGTTGTTTCTTCGCTGGCACTTCATAAGCGTTGCAAAACATTTCTTCTCCAACATCATTGTGTTATTATATTATTAATGTAGAAGGACTGGAAGCGATGAGACTGTTTTAGAGGAAGAGCTGTTGGATATACACGACTGCCGTTTTTAATCGCACAGTTGAAACTTCACTCTAAACCTTCTCGGCTTCACAGTGTTCACTTTCTTGTATTGAAGAATTACCAGCCACAGTACTACATTAGTCGTAAAATCAGCATTGGGACCAACTATCCCAGGAATTAACATATAAATAAAGTATTATTTGGGTTTGTGAATACTGTTCTCTTTTCCTCTTCACCAATCGAAAGTCGTCTGCACACATGCAGGTGTTTCTGTTGGCTCAGAACTACCTTCAGGGTGTAATATATCCTAACTTATTAAAAATGTATGTGGTGAATAAAGAGGAACAAAACAAATATTGCACTTTAATTTCACTGAATTTGACGAAAAATACGAAGTTCTTTAAGTTTCATACGAGGTTCATATAAGTTTGATGTATACAACACAGTTAAGAGAATGCTGTCCATTTCATGTATTGGTACGCATAATTAAAGTCGAACGTCTCACGATAATTACTATTTGGTTAAAAATGTGGGCTAACTTCACAAGAGTGTGACTACGACTACCCTCTTAAACACAGATCAAATAGGGAAAGATGAGCTGCCTTATTTCCAACGTAAATGTGGTTTCTGCAAGTACTGATAACGTAGAAAACTTTTATAAGTAGCTAAAAATAGGAAAAGAAAATGAGCTGCGTCGGTGTTTAACATACGCGGCTGGTTGGGTATTGGTGTAACTAAAATAACTGAAAATTCTGACCATATGTGCTTATATTGCTTGCATGTTTTACTTCTCTTGATTAATGAAGCCAGTTTTTAGCGAATGTTTGGGCTCCGCGCCCAGATTTACGTGAATTTAGAGAATATCGCAGCAGTTGTGGCCAACAATTAACGTACATCTGCTACACTGAAAATGACAATAACCTGAGAGAAACGTGCTTTACACACATATCAACATCAAATAAAATGCATTATTTAACGTTAAGGAACAATAATTATATTCTGAATTAACAAAGAGAAATTATCACATCACAGGCCTTTACATCCATGTAATAAAATTAATAAAAAGTCAGAATACAAGATTGCGTCTTATTCTTCCAGGATTCGAAAAAAAATAAGTTTCGTTACTATCACAGTATTTACGGAATTAGTGTTAACAATGAACATAGTATTTGCTTTGATTCTGATGCATCGCAGATACAACTTTTATCTAAATTTATTGGAGTTTGTGCTTTAGTCACTTCGCGTCTTTCCTCACGCAAGAAAATATTTAGCACTTTTTCTATTTCCAGGCGACAATACAAGGGATACCGGAAAAATGGGTCCACAGCTATAATAAATATGTCGTTAGAAGTACATGGGAATGAAAACAAAATGTGCGGTACCGGCAGGAAGTTCCGATCTACAGCCCTCACCGATATGAGACCAAGCGCAGAGAGTTGCTTGTCCCTGTTTACATATATTGAAGCCCTTGTCTTATCCTACACATAGTTTCAATATGAACGAAGTCAGTGTGGGGAAGTTCATACGGTCGAAAAAAAAATTGTAAAATCTTCTAATTCAAATGGATTATTTTCGTAGCAGCAGAACGATTAATACTGTCTGACAATCTGACCCAGTTGCTAAACCAGTGATTACGCACTGTGCAAGAGTAGGATCCAAATTCTAAACTAGGCATTCAGATAACGTTTCCTACAGTTTCTCTAAAGCTTCAGAGGAATGCTACAATATTCATTGGTACCCATTACAATATCGGCACGTGACAGCGGCGTGCAAGAAATGCCGAAGTTACGTGAAGAGTGCTTCATGGTTTCATACAGTAAAATGATCAGCACTTCAGCGCAAGCGTGAAAAGTAGGTAGTGGGTTATGTGTTCTACGTACGAGAAAAAGTTTCAGAGCTAGTTTGTCATTCATAAATCGAACTTGAATGTTGGCAGCCGTGAGAAGACCGTGTCATGCCTCGTATGGAGAATCCTATCTGCAGCTGAGCTTCGTAATAGGCGTAATAGGCACGAAAATCACCGCTTCAGTGGTAAGGCTTTTATTTTAAAAAACTCACGACCGGTTTCGGGCTAACAAATCATTAGGTGCAATTATTCGCGTGCTGTGACCCCAAGTACCGCAAGTCAAGATCCCAAATCTCGTAGCAATTGAAGCGGTGATATTCATGTCTGTTACCTGATATCTCTTGTACGTCTCACAATTTGATAGGGCCAGGATGGTACGATTTATTGTTCTGCTAAATTAATTACTGCATTCGTCAGAATCCCACGCCTGTCATCGCAGTCTATGGGTTCAGGAGGGCTATATTCAAAGTCATACGAGATCTCAATGGTCCTTGTGACTGGCGCAGGTAGGAGAAATTTTGGTCACTCGGCCGTTCAGAATTTCACAGTTGTGCCACGAACCGTGAGTCATAAGGATTGCTTGTGTTTGCAGTAAGGTAAGTATCCACAGGGATGTGTGTGACGAGATCTGGAGCACGCCACCGAACTGTCAGAACGGCGAGCGCGTCAGCAAGCATAGAAGCGGTGATACTGGCTGTGCTCAGCATCCACACTGGACGCTAGAGCGTCAGCACGTCTTCTTTTATAACATGGAATGCTCCATGTTCTACCTAGGACAAATAGGCCGAAATTTCAGCGTCAGGTACACAGAGTATAATGAAGCCAACACACACAGACACATAATGAGCGATAGTTACGCACCCATATATAAAACAGGACACAAATTTGGAAAAGTACAGCAAAATGTCAAAGTACTCCACCGACTAAATAAAGGGCATCAAATGGATTTGTTAGAAGAACTGAAGATACATACACATCACAGAAAATATAAAGACAAAATCTTAAAATAAAAACTTTAAAGTAAATCGGCGAATTACTTCAGATGCTTCGACAATATACTTAAATAAAAGTAGTAACAAATAGAAATAAGTACCATTGTAAAACAGAAGTAAGCAAATTATAATCCATGTTGTTAAGATAAATACCTTGTGTTCAAAAGCATATATATGGAAGAGCTGTAACATTTTCTGTCAGCTACATACAAAAACATCTTTACAACTGTTTGTTTATGTAAGCTACTCTTGATAAATGCTGTGCACTGGAGGTTGTGTGTGATGTTTAACATGTGTGAGACTCTGCACAAATGAACCATAAGAAGTTTTAAGCACAAGTTCTTTCAAATTTCGCCACTAACTGCATATAAAAATTGATACGTAACTAAAAATTGGTCATTTTTTATATTTTACAGTCAAGTCAACAAAACAAATCAGAGCCTGACACACTGAAAACATTACGTGAAATGGAATAGTACAAAGAGAAAACACAGACACGAAATGGGAATCATTTCCCGAGACGCGTCATGTAAAATATGAATACAAAAAAATCGGCGACTGGTATCAGAAAAGGTTATTGTAAACACATCCATTGTTTCCACCGTCGCAGACTTAAAAAAAATTTATAATGAACAAAATCAAATCACGTACTATAGCATACACGCCCCTATTTTCCAGTCTATGAAAACATTTTTATTATTTTTTTAATATGTGGAATCGTGAGAGATAAGTGTGTTGTCAGAGAAACAATTTGGTTTTGCTAGTGCAGAGACGGTGTAATAGTTCCTTCGCAAACCACAGAAAATAGACTGAAAACAATTATGTCTTTTAATCACAAGAACAATTATTATTATCATCACAGATTTTTGTTGCATTCTTTCTTCTTGTTCGAGTAGCCATGATGCTGGCAAGATGCACTTAAAACAGCCGCCTATTATAAGGTCTGGTATTATTACTATTACGTAAACTACCTATTGTAAATTATTGGAGAAAAATAGAGAATAATATTATTCAAGTTTATATTTTCTGTAAGAATATTACTAATCTTGATCCTCTGTATTCCATCTTTGCTTCGCTGCAGACGAGCTACAATGTCACCATTAGCGGCAAGGTATTTCTAAGATTTTATTGGCAATAGTTATAGTTTTATTTCAGATTGAAAATGCTGACAACAATTATTTATTGCTGATTAATGTTTTTTTCCAAATCGAATTCAGTTAGTTATTTTCATGTAATCGGAACAGATCGATCCTGTGATATACCGATGTTCATTTATTTGCCACCGTTTCATGAAAGGTTTACGTGACGAGTTTAAATTGACAAATAATTCAGACATATATATTTTCTATTGTGAAAAGAATCCACGTAAAGGTAACTTGATTCTATATCAAAATCTATGTCATGAGAAACTATTTTAACTTCTCCCATTCTTTGCTGGTGGCACATGATAAAACTTTCTCAGCTAAAGCTCATAAATCTTTTAAGTAAAATTCGCCGATTCCATTGTTATGTGTCTCCGTGTTATAAAAGTGAAGTGATATTAAAGTGTGAACTAAGTTTGTATGAAAGTAGTCAACGAACCTAATTGAATAATTTGAAACAGACATACATCTTTACAGACAACATATGAAAACGGTTGTGTGTTTCAATTTAGTTCACATTCTTGCTCATGTCGTATTCTAGCTGGGTGATGCTGTACTTAAATGACAATTCAAAACTGTAGACATATTTAAATATTTATGTTGAACGCTGCTAAATTTACGCATTCACAAAACGGTATAAAAGACAGCACAGTACAGATATATTCAAATATTCTTTTTCTGCACAGTAAACTCACTATAAATGAACTTCACTTATTCGCTTCCCTTCCAGATATTGCAATATTCCTTTCATCAAGACAAGCGTTTGCATCTCTAACGAGATAGATAGGGTTAAATTTTTACATTCTTCCTTCTCCATGTCAAACAAGGGAGATATATTTGTACTTCAAACAAAGTTATATTTTTGTGTATATTATGATACTCAAATATCGACATTCCTTCGTTATTTATTGTAAACTTCGGTGCTTATCCAAAAATCTCCTTTCGATTTTTTAGTTTTATTGTTAGTGTTTAGACCCATATCAGTAACGTCGATTTGCAGTAGGAATTTGGAACATATACTGTTTTTGAACATTATTAGTCTCTTCGAAAGGAACTGTCTATTGACACACCGAACAGTTCCAGAGAACAGTGTTTTTGTTAAACACAACCAACTCTTTATTCGCAGGAAGTAATCAGTGCCGTCGACAGAGGATCTTAAAGTGATTCCACATTTCTGTATTTCCAGAAGGCTTTTGATACCGTCCCTCATCAGGGGCTTATAACCAAATTGTGTACATAGGGAGTATCGCTTCAGTTGTATGACTGTATTCGTGATTTCCTTTCATACAGGTCGAAGTACGTTCTAATCCACGGAAAATCATCGCTTAAAGAAGTGATATCCGGCGCTCCCCAAGGAAGTGTTATGGGCCCTCTGTTTTTTCTGATCAATATAAACGATTCATGAGATAATCTGAGCATCCCTCTTAGATTGTTTGGAAGTCATGATGTCATTTATCGCCTAGTAAAGTCATCAAAAGATCTGCCAGACACTTAATTGTTAATTTCAGGATAGTCATATAGATATAGATGTAGATGCAGTAGTCGCGTAAGGGCTTGCATAACTTATTTGTCTGGTCACAACACAACCAGTTTCGTTGTCTGTTAGCAAGGAGCATTTCCAGTGACGTAGACGAATTTATCTTCTACAGTTTACTTTATTCTGCTACTAGTGCAGTTTCTAACCATAATCCGATAATGAAATAGTAATGAGTCTTTCTATCCTGTAGCTACATAATACTCATTCTCCTGTGAAAGATTCTATTGGGCCCACAGTTGTTTTACAAAGTGAGGTGAGACCGTGCTCAAGACTCGAATGCTATAGAGATTGTCTTCCGTAGTTTCCCAGAATGACATTTATCGAATGCCTGCACACTTCAGTACAAAACAACGTAGCGTGTTTATCATTCTTGCGCGATCCCAGCTAATTCTCCAACTGCGGTAGTCGTATGAGGTACGATAAGTCAGCAGTTCGTCAACACCACCCGGCTGGGAAGGCCGTAAAACTGCGACAACTCGAAATCCTGGTTTCAGAAAGGAGTGGTGAAATATCTTATACGAAAGTCGTTAAGCTGTTTGATCATTAGGAGAAGACAGGAATGATATTATGTGTTGATATGTTGCGTTTGTGTGAGTTTAACGCAACAGAATATTCAGTTTCACCATCATTATTGTTATGAAGTGTTGCGTATCGCTAGGTAATGGAAATTACTTAAAGGGAAACAAGGTTCACGTATTCGAGTTTCCTAAAGACTACTCCATTTAATTCCAATGCAGTATTTCAAAGTTATTAATTATTCATTTCTGAGTTTAACACGTACCTTTATTCTGAATGTAATTTACTTCTGAATGTTTTAGATTATGGTGTGTTGTTGCTTGCCGGATCACTTATCTTGAATGTATTATGATTACTCATTTTTCAAGTATGTCACAGGCATTTTCAGAATAGCGTCATTGTCTAAATGCTATCTGCCACAGATGGAAAAACCTTACTGCTCCACTTTCAAACCCTCGACTTCATTCAGATGCCGTGCCAAACATTTTTCCGATCTGTCCAGCCCTCCTGTCTTCAGCTGTGGTGGAACCATCCAGAGAAGAACTACAATAATAAGCACATTGGAGGCAGCAGAATTGCTGGAAAGCATCAAGATTAGTGTCGCCTGCCATAATGCATATTTAGAAAAAAAAGTCATATAACAGCCTTTTGGAACTGAAAGACATAGTTAATCTAATTTATTTACAGAAGAAAAGGGTGAAAATAGTGAAAGAAGAGAGTTATTTTCGTGTTTACCGATTTATCGGCGCAGTTCCATTACTTATAATTAGAGTATATCGTGACTGATAATAATTTGAAAGTGGAGACTTATTCAAAAGGAGTTGTATTAAATAAAATTTCAGTCAATGGATTCGTTCTTGAAGTTGTACTGATAACAAAAAATTGTGTGAGTATAGCTGAATGTGACAGGCATGCCTCAGTGCTTTTGCATAACAATAGTATGTGTTTGGAAATGTGTGGCTGTTTTATTAAAAAATACTTTACATTTAAAAATACTTCAGATGCTCCTTACAGTTCATAGCCTTGAAAATAACGATTTTTTCATAGACGTGAGCAGCTTCGTTTGCAAATGTGCTAGACGCGTTGCATATGCTATGCGCCAAATTAATTGGAATTATGCGTTAATTGTTTTTATCTCAATTCCAATTAAACAACCATATACGTTTCCTCAGTAAACTAACCTCATTCAAGTATCGACACGGAAATCGCTAATTTTACGAGCGACAAAATTCTTTTGGTGTTGTCCGCTTTACGTTACGACCGCCACGTAACTACGTCGTCAGGATACGGTTGATTGGCCTTGTCTCCAGGTGGTGTTGATTCGACTTCCATACAAGTGAATCATTGTTTCCTTTCTCTTCTCTGTTGTCATACACACACACAGACACACACACACACACACACACACACACACACACACACACACACACACACAAACACACACTTCTTGGTATGTAAAAAACATCTATACATATATAGAAGAGGAATTATGAGGTACAATTACAATTTTTTTTATGTTTTTCAGCAGTTAACGGATACTGATATGGAGCTTTGACAGAAAATTCATTGAAGTGGCTAGAGAAAATACACTTGTTTTAGATGGGTTGGAAAGACTGAGAGATGAAGGATGAGAGTGCAAAAAAAAAAAAAACCATCTTATAGATTTCTACCAGGACTCTATGAGAACAAGTCGAAATCGCAGTGCAATGGCCGGAAACATAGAAGATAGACAGGGTAACCGTTTAAACACCCAATTTTTGACTGCAGTGTCTTTCATCATCTGAGCCGAAATCAGATTCTGGTTACCAGTATTTTCGCACGATGAATTTTACAAGCCCTGAACATCAGTTGTCGAGGTATAAAAGAAAAGTGGTTGGTAAGCTGTTGGAGAAATGTGCATACAGTATCCGAATTCTCTTCTGTAAGTCCAAAAAGATGTTTTTTGAGTACATGATACGACATAAAATTAATAATACGGTAACTCATAGCAAAGTTATTGAGTAGATCCAAACAATGACTACTGAAACTACCTGTTTGATTATTTTTTATTAAACAATGACCTACAGAATTTTCCTTGACAAAGACAACTCAAACTTAAACTATTCATTTATTACCCACAATATACAAGGCCAACGCAATCTGACTGCTATATATTGACTACATGACTTCCGATAATTCACACAAAAGAATGGCCCTGAATTGGAAGAAATCCTAACAATAACACAAATCCAAAAAATATGAAACTAAGAAACTACCTCCAACTCTGTTGCTTGCCTAAACTCATTTCAATCACGAATCCCAACAGTGCAAACTCCAATTTTTTCAGAAGTCACTTACCTCACAGGAAATCTTCATAACACGAACTACAGCAACTACAGCAAGTAACAACTAAGCCAGCTAAATAAAAAGATTCTAACTACTAGAGACTAACTACTAGGAGGCATATGGTAAGCAAAAGAAAGATTTTGTTGAAGAGCAAACAATGTGTTTAGAAAATTTTACCTTATTCATCTAACATCCAGTTCCTAAAATTAAATAGTTATCAATAATTCCACTGCCCAAAAATTATCAACCAAACATCCATCATCATACATTCCATTGCGTATTTTCTTATAAACACATCATTTCATCTCACTTTACAATGCATGTCCTACCAACATAGTCTCCACTAAAAATTTTCATGTCCGTACACTTCTCTATTCACTCGCTAACTACTAGTCTGTCCAATCACAGAATCTCTTGCCTATGGCAAAGAGTGCTGTCAACAATATTAACACAATCTATAACGCTGCCAACATACAAGCAGGCTACTAATACCACCACTCTCATTAGTTTGTAATTGTATAGGAAGTGAAAAGGATTTATAGCAGAATGGTCCGACAAATTTCATCTAGTGCGGCACATCCAAGTGGACTACATGCTGTCATCACACGTGAAAAATTTACATACTTTAGATGGGAAAGATTTATTCTCTTTATGTGCTTATGACTTTATCGCATGCATTACCACAGTCTCCCGCCTTACAGGAAGAAGTTTGTCGGCACAGGCGTTGTTAAAGCTACTATTCAGGTATTTCTCAGTGGAGGTCTCTCCTCCATCCATGAAGAAGATTGTACATAATCAGTTGATGACAGACATTATGCACAGACTTACGTAAGCTACATTTACTGTTGTCTGCACTCTTGTTACCCACGCTATGCACACGTAGAACTTGGGATGTGTTTCGTGTAGTTAAAGTGGAACGCCCCTGAGAGCTGTAGAAGAATATTCGTGAGAGTAATTTGTCATGCATGGTTCATGGTATATCGTGGTTATGGAAGGTTTGTGTCGGAAAAGGAGCTGGAATAGTTCAAATGCCGTATTCTTATTAGGCAGTTAGCAAGGCCGCTGGGATACATTCCAAAACGACATTATCATCTGAAAACTGGCTAACATTATTTTATTAATGAGATGGCCATTAAAAAACTAAAAAAATGATACAATTAAATACTACACCATATATAGAGTAAAACATGTTCTTGAACTGAATGATACATTTAATCATCTTAAGTGCTTTAACTAATAATACAGGGTGTCCATAAAGTCCCGCTGTTATTTAAAAAACATCATGATCTGGAAGCTATTAAAGATAGAGAGTCGTCGTTTGTTGTGAAACGTTTCGCAGCTCTGAGAGATCTCTCTTTCTTTCCTTTGTCCTTTGTTGCAGATTTGACTTGGAGTGCATCAGAATGGCGACAGACCACGAGAAGGCGCAGTTTGGGAGGGCACTACTGGCAAAAATAATCAATTTGCGGTATTTATGAAAGTCAAAGATCTGAAGAACATGTTGACAGAGTGAAAGCAGCATTTCAAAACAGTCGCCAGACGTCAATTCGGTGTGTAGCACGAGAATTCCAGGAAGCAAGATAAGCTGTCCACAAAGAGTTACATAAGCAGCTACTCCTTTGTGGTGCAAATGGCAAATGGTCCAATCACTGCAGTCCAACTATCGTCAACTGCAGTATAAATTCGCGTGTTTCATAGGTGTTAGCAACAACTACGCCAAAAAGTGCCTGTTTTCAGGTGAAACAACGTTCCACATTTCGAGACATGTGAACTGCTAAAACATTAGGATTTGGGGCTCCGAAAACATAAAAAGCACTCGTGGAAACATCCGCTATAGCTCGAAGCTTTATGCTTGGTGTTGCCTAATACCAAATAGAGAAATGTTTACTAGGAAATGATCGAATGCTTCCTGCTACTACAGATCGAAGAGCTGCAGCCGTCCATCATCTTCCGGTACGATGGTGTGGTCCCACATGGAGTTTCAACGTATGGGATGTGCTGAATGATGGATTTCCAGATGGCTGGACGGGTCGTGAAGGTCTCACCACACGACGTCACGCCGTTAGAGTTCTTTTCGTGGGGTTACGTAAGCTATTGCGTGTATACAACAATAATTAATGTCACTGCTCTCTTTCATCTACGTCTATACTCTGTAAACCACTGCAAGGCAGAGGATATGTCTCACTGTACCAGTTACTGGGTCTTTTCTCGTTCAATTCACGTATGGACAGTCGTAAAATATATCATGTAATTGCCTCCGTGCATGCTGAAATTACTCCAATCTTGTCCTCACGAGCCCTGTGAGAGCAGTGTGTAGGTGGTTTTATTCCTAGAGTCATCATTTAAAGCCGGTTCTTGAAACTTCATAAGCAAGCTTACTCAGGTTACAATGTCTATGTTCGTCTGCCAGTACAGCCACATCAGCACCTCTGTGACACTCTAAAATAGAAAAAACGAACTTGTGACCAGTTGCGCTTCCTATTTACCGTACGATTTCAGTATCCACTGTTAGTCCTATTTGGTAAGATTACAGGATGGTTCCGCGAGTGATTTTTAAGCCACCTCCTTTGTAGAGTGATTTCACTTCCACAGTATTCTATCAATTAACCAAAGACTACCACCTACTTTACCCACGACTGTGCCTATGTGATCATTCCATTCAGTATCCCCACGAGGTGCTAGACTCAAGTATTTGAGTTGACTGATTCCACTGATGCCATCGTCATAAGATATTATGTTTCATTTCCGTTTTGTGAAACGAACATTTCTACAGTTCTGAACATTTACAGCAAGCTGCCAATCTTTGCACCACTTTGAAATCTAATCAAGACCTGACTGAATATTTATTGCAGCTTCTTTCACAGAATACTTCGTTGTAGGTAACTGCATCATCTGCAAAAAGTCTGAAGTTACTATTAATATTGTCTACAAGATAGTTTATATACAGAATGAACAGCAAGAGTCCCGACATACTTCCTTGAGGCACCCCCGAAGTTACTTCTACATTTGTCGAAGATTCTTAAAGGTAACTTACTACGTCCTCCCTACGGAAAAATCATCTGGCCAGTCACCACTTTCGCTCGATATCACATGTGAACGTACGTTTGATAATTGGTGTGATACGGTACTGAGTCAAATGCTTTTTGGAAAATAAGATGTACTGCATTTACCTGAGCGCCTGGATCCAAAACTTTCAGTATATCTTGTGAGAAAAGTACCAGTGGAGTCTCACATGATCAATGTCGGAATCCATGTTGGCTGGCATGGAGGAGGTCGTCCGGTTCAAGATAGCTCATTATGTTTGACCTCTGACTTTGAGTTAAGATTCTGCAACAAATCGATGTCAAAGATATTGGACGATGGTTTTGTGGATCACTTCTTCTACCCTTCTTGTAGACGGGTGTGACATGCGCTTTCTTCCAACTACTGGGCATGGTTTCCAGTTCGAGGATCCAACGTGCGGAGTGCCCTGGCTTTTCCGTGATCTACCACACCACTTAGCATACAAAGAGTACTCTGGAAAGGTAAATATGAAACCTGTGAACCCAGGCCTTACCAGGTAGGGGGATCCCAGACATGTCGATCGTTAGACACCAGAAGAGCATCTGTTGTCGATGTACCTAAAATATGTCAATGAGGAAGGAGGAACTCTTTTGTTGGTACAGTCTATTACATGTATATAAAAAAATTTTATAATATTAATCACTATACATGTTCTGGTTCAGGATGCGAAAATCATAATTTTAGCCTAGGGATACATACAGTCTTCCGCTCCACGGAAATTTATGCAAGTTTTCGACTGGTTAAACTGAGTCTGAAGCCAGCACAGTTTTAATAGGTTTACAGGTACAGGACAGATAGCACGCAGCAGCCGGTCACCGCCGCCACGTCGCTTGACGTTTTTCAGAGATATTTATGAAATTGTATTCACATTCTGCAGTACGAGATTACTGTGTCTGTTTCCGCTTCCTCGGTTTTACATTTTTTTCCTAGTAGCACACGAGATCTTGTTAAGTTTTTAAAGGACGGCTAAAATTTAAGGAAGAACAATGTAGTTGTTTCCCTCTTATACACGTGGCCGTGGACAGCGAGAAATAAGGGAGTACAAAAGGCCGTTACGCTCACATAAAAACAGGCATTGTAAATCAGAGCTCCCCTGGGGCAGACTCCTAAATCACGAAACCCTTCCGCTGCGTAGCAAAGCACGGAGCTGTGGGTCGACTAGAGGGAGGGGACTGAGTTTCGCTTCGTCGAAAGAGTGCGGTGGCCTCCAGCAGACTTCCTTCATTACAGCTGTTCAGCATTACACGCTTCCGCAATCTCACTCCACAGCTTAAGGCCCAGAGATAATATCAAAAAACAATACCAGCCACTGTAGAACTGGAAAAACACGTTATTAGGGAAATTCAATCCTTTTATCATCCAAATAGCTTATCTTTCTACTATCCAAACATGTGTCGACGTATTTGTGCCATTATCAGTGAATAGTTATATGTATCTCTGAAAAATACAAATATGTCTTAAGTCATTATTATTGGAACGAAAATTAGGAATAAAAACATTTTATATCTATATAATCATTACCTTATTTTCTAGAATGTTGAGTTCTGTAAGACCTTTTTACAATATTAATTGATTGACGAGTTAGCATATCACTTTATCTTTGAACGTAGTGCAGCTGTGAAACATCTGTGTACAAGAGAAGTTATGTTTAAGATAAAGTGAGTCTCATAACTTAATCTGATTATGACTTTGAAGACAGACGACGATGACACGTAATCGTAGGTTGTCAATGCAAATCTCTATTCTTTTTGTATTGTTTTAAACTACACAGTCATTGAATTGTTGTGAACTCAGCGTTTACAGTGACGTTATTGAGTGTCTGGGTTCCCGTAGCTATGGAAAACAGTACATTATATTAGGACCATGTATCAGCACATACCAAACATTTTTGAAAGTCTTTTCGGGTTTGCTGCCGGATCCTAAAATCAACTTGACTCGATATTTCGGCGATCCAACTGTTCGCCATCTTCAGGAAATGCTGCTTCTGCTGATGAGTCCCGCTGAGAACTGACGCAAGATTGCAATTCGACGTCCTATATACGCCACCGTTCAGTACACGGCGCATGCGCCGCCCATCACGGTTTCTGACTTCCAAAACAGGGAGGTGGCGCCGCCCTTAGTGAAACCCTGCTGGCAACGATATATCGCAATCAAGGCCGCATCGAAGAACGTTCAGTTTTGATGCGAGATAATACAGGATTCCACGTTTTTCTAAGAGGAAACCCATTGTCCCTGTTGATTAAATTACCAGCCAACCTAATTTCGATCGCCTCTTTATACACACTATTCCAAAAACCGGAAATGTTGGCAATTACAACAGTTTCCTCAAATTTCATTTTGTGTCTCTCATTCAGGCAGTGTTCTGCTACGGCCGATTTTTCCGGCTGTTGTAGCCTCGTGTGACGGCGATGTTTCACACACCTGTCATTCACTGTGCGAATAGAACGGCCAACGTAAGCTTTCCCACATTGACACGGGATTTTGTACACCCCGGGTTTCTTAAGTCCCAAATCATCCTTCACAGAGCCGAGCAGAGCCCTAATCTTAGAGGGTGGACGAAACACACTCTTAATGTTAAAACTCCTTAAAATTCGTCCAATCTTAAACGATAAGCCTCCAGCATAAGGAAGAAAGGCCACAGATCTATATTCCTCTTCGGACACCTCCGGAGACGGTCCAAATTCCATAGCCCGACGAATCTGTTTCTCGGTGTATCCATTTTCCTTAAAAACAGTCATCAAATGCTCAAGTTCTTGGGTTAAGCTGTCTGCGTCGGAAATGGCATATGCTCTCCGTACCAAAGTCCTAAGGACGCCACTACGTAGGTGTGGTGGATGACAACTCTTAGGGTGCAGATACAAATCTGTGTGTGTCGGCTTTCGGTGAACGCTGTGTCCCAAAGTTCCATCTGGTTTTTTATAAACCATAACGTCTAAAAATGGAAGCATCCCATCATTTTCAACCTCCATAGTAAATTTGATACGGGGATGAAGACAGTTGATGTGGTCCAAAAACCTGTTAAGAGCATCACGTCCATGCGGCCATACGAAGAAGGTATCGTCCACGTATCTCCAGAAGCACGTTGGTTGCAAAGCTGAAGTCCTCAGTGCCATAGCCTCGAAGTCCTCCATAAATAAATTGGCGACTATGGGTGACAAAGGACTACCCATAGCCACTCCGTCATTCTGTTCAAAAATGTTACCGTTAAATAAAAAATACGTGGAGGTCAGCACATGACGACAAAGCTTCACCAGCTCTTCATCCAGTTTTTCACTGATCAAACTAAGGGACTCTTCCAGAGGAACTCGTGTAAATAGGGATACCACATCGAAACTCACTAACAGATCTGAAGGACTCAACTTCAAAGATCCCAATCGTCGAATAAAATCCACCGAACTGGATATATGGTGTTCACATTTGCCAACAAATGGACTGAGAGCAGATGATAAATACTTTGCCAGGTTATAGGTCGGTGCACCCAAATTACTAACAATAGGGCGTAGAGGAATCCCTTCCTTATGCAACTTAGGCAAACCATACAACCTAGGCGGAACGGCAGCACCAGGATGAAGTTTCTTACGTAAATCATCTGATAACGAACTCTTTTTCAGCAGTTGCATAAGGAAGGGATTCCTCTACGCCCTATTGTTAGTAATTTGGGTGCACCGACCTATAACCTGGCAAAGTATTTATCATCTGCTCTCAGTCCATTTGTTGGCAAATGTGAACACCATATATCCAGTTCGGTGGATTTTATTCGACGATTGGGATCTTTGAAGTTGAGTCCTTCAGATCTGTTAGTGAGTTTCGATGTGGTATCCCTATTTACACGAGTTCCTCTGGAAGAGTCCCTTAGTTTGATCAGTGAAAAACTGGATGAAGAGCTGGTGAAGCTTTGTCGTCATGTGCTGACCTCCACGTATTTTTTATTTAACGGTAACATTTTTGAACAGAATGACGGAGTGGCTATGGGTAGTCCTTTGTCACCCATAGTCGCCAATTTATTTATGGAGGACTTCGAGGCTATGGCACTGAGGACTTCAGCTTTGCAACCAACGTGCTTCTGGAGATACGTGGACGATACCTTCTTCGTATGGGCGCATGGATGTGATGCTCTTAACAGGTTTTTGGACCACATCAACTGTCTTCATCCCCGTATCAAATTTACTATGGAGGTTGAAAATGATGGGATGCTTCCATTTTTAGACGTTATGGTTTATAAAAAACCAGATGGAACTTTGGGACACAGCGTTCACCGAAAGCCGACACACACAGATTTGTATCTGCACCCTAAGAGTTGTCATCCACCACACCTACGTAGTGGCGTCCTTAGGACTTTGGTACGGAGAGCATATGCCATTTCCGACGCAGACAGCTTAACCCAAGAACTTGAGCATTTGATGACTGTTTTTAAGGAAAATGGATACACCGAGAAACAGATTCGTCGGGCTATGGAATTTGGACCGTCTCCGGAGGTGTCCGAAGAGGAATATAGATCTGTGGCCTTTCTTCCTTATGCTGGAGGCTTATCGTTTAAGATTGGACGAATTTTAAGGAGTTTTAACATTAAGAGTGTGTTTCGTCCACCCTCTAAGATTAGGGCTCTGCTCGGCTCTGTGAAGGATGATTTGGGACTTAAGAAACCCGGGGTGTACAAAATCCCGTGTCAATGTGGGAAAGCTTACGTTGGCCGTTCTATTCGCACAGTGAATGACAGGTGTGTGGAACATCGCCGTCATACGAGGCTACAACAGCCGCAAAAATCGGCCGTAGCAGAACACTGCCTGAATGACAGACACAAAATGAAATTTGAGGAAACTGTTGTAATTGCCAACATTTCCGGTTTTTGGAATAGTATGTATAAAGAGGCGATCGAAATTAGGTTGGCTGATAATTTAATCAACAGGGACAATGGGTTTCCTCTTAGCAAAACGTGGAATCCTGTATTATCTCGCATCAAAACTGAACGTTCTTCGATGCGGCCTTGATTGCGATATATCGTTGCCAGCAGGGTTTCACTAAGGGCGGCGCCACCTCCCTGTTTTGGAAGTCAGAAACCGTGATGGGCGGCGCATGCGCCGTGTACTGAACGGTGGCGTATATAGGACGTCGAATTGCAATCTTGCGTCAGTTCTCAGCGGGACTCATCAGCAGAAGCAGCATTTCCTGAAGATGGCGAACAGTTGGATCGCCGAAATATCGAGTCAAGTTGATTTTAGGATCCGGCAGCAAACCCGAAAAGACTTTCAAGACTTATTACGCCGGGAAAGCCTACGTAGTCACATACCAAACAGTTTGCAGCCCGGAAGTACTTGATTAAGAGGAATTAAATCTTGAAACACAGCGTACTCTGTGTAGTCATCAAGTTAATTATCATCTTGAGAAATTCAAACTGTAACCATAAAACTTGTTGCCTGTGGTAGTGCTTAGCAAAATCAGACACTCCTCTTGACCCGTCAGTGCTTGTTCCAACAACGACTGACTACGTTCGAATTTTGGCTTTAGAAGTTTGCATATTCCCTGCTAAAGAAGCGCTACCTCCAAAATCACTTACTCATAATTCTGGAAATGCCTGTCACGCAATGGTTTCTTCATGCTTTGAAAGAGGAGGAAATCACTAGGAGGTGTGTCCTGAGAAAACAGTGATAAGGAAAAATTTGACAGACAAAAGTATCAACATTTGTGGCTTCATGTGTAGAATGAGCGGGGACGTCGTCTTGTAGCACAAGACACTTTGTAAGACACTTTGCAAGGATTTCTGGGAGGTACCTGATGTTGAAAGTTGATACATTACTCATTCTCAGGCTTCCCACAATCATCTCGAAAGTGGTATATCGGTCTTCACACGCCAGAGCCATCATTCCTCTTTGCAATTCTAGGTACTTTACAAAATGGTGGCCGGCCACCTTGCATGTTGTGATGGGGAGAGGTAATGTGTTAATGGAAGACTCATAGATATGCATCTTTTTTTCTTAATTGTATTGCCTTATTTGGCGTTTACTATTTTATTGTAAGTCGTGTATCAGTAGCAACGAGATCCTTTTGTTGGTGATTTTATAATCTTTTTTCTTTATGGTCTCCTGTGTGAAAAACATTTCTCGAAGTTGCTATTCTCTTAGATTTACACTCAACTGTAGTGCTGTTTTTGTGCCCCTGTGGTGAATTTCCTTATTAGAACTGTATTAGCTCTTACAAATGTCTGTGATCATTAAGACACCGTTTAGACCTCTGATCTGCTCCTTCGATTTACTACTACTGTTTACGTTAGATATTCCAGCACATTCAGAGCTGCAACACCTACTCTTTATTCGTCTATTACTGAAGTACCATGCTGACGTTTTTTTCTTTCTGTTGTACTTTTTATTTGCTCTTTTCTGTTGTTTGTTACAAAAGGTGCTCTGAAGAGTCTCTATACCAGCTGGGCCCATTTTGAAAACTGGTGGTTTCATTTCTAGCAGTTACATATCTAGAATTTTGTAATTTTGAGTTTGTTACTATATAACCCTACTTTTTTTGTTTTTCACTTGTTTAACTTTACAGAAAAAAATTTGAAATGAGACTCATTAAAATATTGATTAAAATACATGAAATAATGTTTCCCACTATAAGTAGCTCTGTTTGTAGGTAAAGTGATTTGTCAAATAAAATGTTTCTTTACCCTGTGATCATTTTTATATTTTTTTCCTTAGATCTGTCAAGTTTCTTGTTAGTTGCTGCCATATAGATTTTAATATGCCCTTGAATGTTACAACAGTGATTGCAATTAATCAGACATTATGGCTTAAATTTACTAATTATTTCAACAACATTTTATTATTCTGTTTTTTTTTTCAGTTTGAACTTTTCCACTACATGATATGTGGACTTTTCAATGTGCTGTGTAGCAGCACTTTTTAAATTAATAATGGGTCTCATGGTCATTTGCTTATTATTTACTATGGGATGGCTTCTTAGTTTTGATATTTTGTTGTTACGTTGCACTTGACTTTGCTTCTGTCTTTTTATCTTTCAATTGTGTTTCCAGTTTAAATTGCGATTAATGTCTTGAATTAGAGTTTTAAAAACATATTGCATTACGCAATTTCGTCGAGTCAGCTCTCAAAATAGCCATAGCTTGTGCTCAACAAGGATTATTCACATAATTTCTCATTATCTTATTGATTGGTACATTTGTAAATAAATTAGTCAAATGAAATATATAAAGTCCTAATTTTTTAACATCATGTAGTCAGTTTCAGATGCAGTTTTGAGTTAATGTGTAATTTCAAACGAATAACAATTCTATAATAATTAATTACATTAACAGTTGCTTAGATGAATAAGAAAATATTCACATTACCCGTTTTTGGGAAATATTTACGGTCTCCATTTGAGCTTAAATGGTATAACAGGTATAGGATTCGTTATGAATAGGAAGGTAGGGCAGAGGCTGTGTTACTGTGAACAGTCCAGTGACCGGGTTGTTCTAATCAGAATCGACAGCAGACCAACACCGACAACGATAGTTCAGGTATACATGCCAACGTCGCAAGCTGAAGATGAACAGATAGAGAAAGTGTATGAGGATATTGAAAGGGTAATGCAGTATGTAAAGGGAGACGAAAATCTAATAGTCATGGGCGACTGGAATGCAGTTGTAAGGGAAGGAGTAGAAGAAAAGGTTACAGGAGAATATGGGCTTTGGACAAGGAATGAAAGAGGAGAAAGACTAATTGAGTTCTGTAACAAGTTCAGCTAGTAATAGCGAATACCCTGTTCATGAATCACAAGAGGAGGAGGTATACTTGGAAAAGGCCGGGAGATACGGGAAGATTTCAATTAGATTACATCATGGTCAGACAGAGATTCCGAAATCAGATACTGGATTGTAAGGCGCACCCAGGAGCAGATATATACTCAGACCACAATATAGTAGTGATGAAGAGTAGGCTGAAGTTCAAGACATTAGTCAGGAAGAATCAATACGCAAAGAAGTGGGATACGGAAGCACTAAGGAATGACGAGATACGTTTGAAGTTCTCTAACGCTATAGATACAGCAATAAGGAATAGCGCAGTAGGCAGTACAGTTGAAGAGGAATGGACATCTCTAAAAAGGGCCATCACAGAAGTTGGGAAGGAAAACATAGGTAGAAAGAAGGTAGCTGCGAAGAAACCATGGGTAACAGAAGAAATACTTCAGTTCAGAATGAGATTTTCACTCTGCAGCGGAGTGTGCGCTGATATGAAACTTCCTGGCAGATTGAAACTGTGTGCCCGACCAAGACTCGAACTCGGGACCTTTGCCAGGAAGTTTCAATACTTCAGTTGATTGATGAAAGGAGGAAGTACAAACATGTTCCGGGAAAATCAGAAATACAGAAATACAAGTCGCTGAGGAATGAAATAAATAGGAAGTGCAGGGAAGCTAAGACGAAGTGGCTGCAGGAAAAATGTGAAGACATCGAAAAAGATATGATTGTCGGAAGGACAGACTCAGCATACAGGAAAGTCAAAACAACCTTTGGTGACATTAAAAGCAACGGTGGTAACATTAAGAGTGCAACGGGAATTCCACTGTTAAATGCAGAGGAGAGAGCAGATAGGTGGAAAGAATACATTGAAAGCCTCTATGAGGGTGAATATTTGTCTGATGTGACAGAAGAAGAAAAAGGATTTAGAAGAGATAGGGGATCCAGTATTAGAATCGGAATTTAAAAGAGCTTTGGATGACTTACGGTCAAATAAGGCAGAAGGGATAGATAACATTCCATCAGAATTTCTCAAATCATTGGGGGAAGTGGCAACAAAACGACTATTCACTGTGCTGAAAACTGACGGAACCCTGCGGCCATTAGGATGGAAAGTCAAGAATGTACGCGAGAAAGCGTGTGAGCTCTTCTGGCCTGGCAGCAGTCGCTTTACCTACCTTAGAAAGCATTAATGTACCGACAATTCCAGCAAGCCAAAGACACTGACCGGAGCGTACACAAAGCGCGAAGAATTCGCACAGGGAGGAGTGTGAAAGAAGTCAGCCTTTTTAAAAAGATCTTTTATGGACATTATAGATTTTCTTATAAATCGCGGACGCCAGCAGGCCGTGAAGCGATCAGCCATTGGGCGGCACTGCAGATTGAGTCCGCCAATGACAACCCCGCGAGAGGATAAAATTGCGAAGAGTAGTTGAGCTGAGGAATGGGTGAAGAGTGAAGTGGACAGTCGGTGAGGCAGCGTGGAAGCGAGAGGACATCGGGGCGTTTCTATCCGTCGCAGACACCCGCCTTCGGACACCGTGATATCGCAGGTTTGGCCACGCAACCCGCAACTGACAGACAACGCGGTGATCGTACCTGGGCCTCGCCCCAAAGCCATACCGAGCGAGGTGGTGCAGTGGTTAGCACACTGGACTCGCATTCGGGAGGACGACGGTTGAATCCCGCGTCCAGCCATCCTGATTTAGGTTTTCCGTAATTTCCCTAAATCACTTTGGGCAAATGCTACGATGGTTCCTTTGACAGGGCACGGTCGACTTCCTTCCCTAATCCGATGAGACCGATGACCTCGCCGTTTGGTCTCTTCCCCCCCAAATCAACAACCCAAAGACACATGTGCCGATGACAGCATTCGACTCACGCAGCACAACTCCGAGGCGACGCGTCAACAACACTACACGACGAATGATGACGAATAAAGGTGAGACGATACGTCCTCCTTTCCCCTAAATAGATGAGTCGTGTCCACGTCCAGTCAAATCGGCGCTGAGATTTGTAATTTTACGTTAGTTTGTGTAAACAGTAATGAATTAAATACATTTCATTTGTGTTTTTATCATGTAATAAATCTTATCCATTTATACATCAACACCTCAATTTCTTACCCTTTGTGTTTCATTTAATTGCTTATGTCAATTATCGGCTCCTAGTTTGGGACGAACTCGTTGGTAATTTTCATATTATGTGATGTCACAAATAAGTTTTCGAGTTCACTATGCTTGGCCGCCCAGCGTAGGGCGGTTTCATTAGTAATTTACATTCTGTGTGATATCACAATGGACAGTTTACTACAGTGTTCACTACAGTTCAAATGGCTCTGAGCACTATGGGACTTAACATCTGTGGTCATCAGTCCCCTAGAAATTAGAACTACTTAAACCTAACTAACCTAAGGACATCACACACATCCATGCCCGAGGCAGGATTCGAACCTGCGATCGTAGCAGTCACGCGGTTCCGGACTGAGCGCCTAGAACCGCTAGACCACCGCGGGCGGCGTTCACTATAGTGTACAAATTTTTAATAAAGAGGAAATATTACCGCCCCATACGTGATTAGCTCTTTTTTTCTCATCAGTCTGTAATTTTTTACGTCCATATGGAATTTCAAGGCGAACGTAGGGGCTTTTCACATGTCGTTTAGGATAATTGTCGGAAACCTGTTGACAATACTGCCAGGTTGGCAGTTAGCGATTTGTAGTTGGCAAGCAGAGCTGTGTCACGTAAGCCGCGCGGTCGGGTTGAGAAGACGTATTGGCCGGCAGTGGTCGGATAAATTTGCTACTTCTTTTTGGTCTATAATTCCTCGGACCACGTGACTTCATTTGAAAGTTTCAGTGTCGTTTAGTGGCACGTAGAATATTAATTAGTTGTGACTGTATCAAAGTATTTGCTGTGTCCCGTCTGTTCAGTACTTCATAACATTAACTGTTCTTCATAGTACTTTTCATTAGTCGCTTCCTCAAAGGATCAATCATTGAATTATACCTATCTTTTAATGTATGGAGTTAAGAGATGCAGCAGTACCGACGTAATTACAGCACACCCCAGATGTTCATGTTATGTCCCAAACTTGCAAATTCTTTCTTGTTATTACGGGGATTGCCCAAAAAGTAATGCACCGCATATTTTTTTCCTCAGCCGAAAACAACGCTACGAATGCGAAACAGTACGTATGTATTATTTGAAGTCTCCTGAGTGAGCGCGCCGGCACCAAGTTCCCGCCTCATCCGACAGATAGTATAGCTGCAGGGCACTTTCTTAATGGCATATGTAGGTGATTTATTTTACAAGCAACGTGTCGTCATTGAATTTCTCACTGCAGAGAAAGAAACTGTGGGGAATATTCACAAACGCAAGTGCAAAGTCTGTGGAGCATCTGCTGTCGACAGGAATACAGTTAGTCGCTTGGCACAGAAGGTGAGATCAGCAGTAGGCGGTTCGGTGGAGCTCCACGATTTGCAGCGGTCGAGGAAACTATCCACGGCTGTCACACCCAACATGTTTCAGCGAGCTAATGTTGTTATTCACGAGGACAGATGCATTCGTGGAAGACATTTTGAGGACGATGAGGAGGTGATTGACACAGTGAAGCACGGGACCCGCCACCAGGACAAGGATTGGTACCGACAGGGCGTACACGCGCTTGTTTCGCGCTGGAGGAAGGCCATAGAACGGGATGGAGATTACGTGGAAAAATAGGGTGTCTAGATAAAACACCATTCCTTCGTGTGTGTGATTCTCATTATGTTCAATAAAGAAATACTGAAGAAAAAAATGAGGTGCATTACTTATAGGCATTCCTCGTATTTGTGTTGTGGCGTAATTGTATTTTAAGCGGTGTAATAAGACTTCCCTAATATGTGATTAAGGGTCTGGACAGTTCTAGTTATTGTTTTACTCCTAGCAACATCAGCATATACATTCCAATTAACCAGTGTTGTTGCATCGTAATCATTCCTAAAGATATGCAGAACAGATAATAATTCCACCATTATCACGATGTTGACTGTTATCAGGACTTCTAATCTGGAATACTCTTTGTCGTCTTATCTTCATGACTATCTCCAACTCAAGTAACTTATGATTCTCAAGTGATCCCATGAAAAACGATTAAATTTTGTGAGCATATCAAAACAATAGCGTGTTCATTTGGCTGGAAAAACTCAATACTCAACGCAGACGCCTGTTCCCTGCAGACACCACTGAACAGTCTTGTGAGGTGAGCAGTTGGAGACATGTAGTGCATCCAGACTGATATTCAATACCTATGGTTTTATTTTTGTCTCGCACAGATGAATAAGGGTGTACCAAAGAGAATCATGCAATATAAGAAAATCATAACTATTACGTTATTTGAAATTTGTGCGTGAACAACTCAACCAATTACACATGGACCTACATTTGAATGTTGATCCTGGGCCACGAAAAAAAACTTTTTGCATTTACTTATCGTTGCCAATGGCGAGAGAAGCGATAAATAGCAGAAAAAAATTGAGAACAAACAGCAGATTGAGTCCTCTACTTGACTTTTAAATCAGCACTTTCCCCCTGTGACGCAGGCCATAAATGTTTTCAATTTGGACTAATAAACACATAACAAACGATCACAGTGTTCACCATTGATAATATGTTTAATATGACAGGATACTAGTTCAGGTATGTCAGATAATGACAAACAAGCAGCTCAATTCGAATGAAGGGCTCTCCTATCCCCGAGTGAGGTGCTTCAATGGTTCACGTATTATGGTCGTATTGTCCTACTGCAACATTGATTTACTTTGTTTCCTTAAAGCACTTGTAATGTAGTAAAGGAACATAATCAAATACTTGGAATCTACTATTGTAGAGAAGCACTTTCTAACTTTTTCCACGCAGCTGCTACAGTTTTGCAGGTCACTACCAATCAATAAAAAGCAGAGGTGCAGCTGGAACATACCCGACTATCAAGTTAAGTGTTGTTTCTTTACCCATTCTTATCAAGTAAAGTTGATTCTTTGACGCTGATGACCGCATTGTCGATGATAATTGGATGTTAATAAATTACTGTATTAATTACTTATTTCTGACAATTTTATATATTCCCCCAGTCAACAGGCAAAAACTGCTGGATTCCTTGGGTGTCGGGTAGCAGGTCACTAGGGTTTCCCTTATAGCAACTAATTTCACCCATCACTGTTATTTTTTAAAGACCACATGCAACAACGCAATGTAGATTCTTGAGAAAATATTTAAAATATTTCACTCGGTAGTCGCCGACCTCAATTATCTTCTCTCCATCTACAGAGCATGTTTCCTAGCCTGTTTGGTAGCATAAATGCCTCGTGAAGTCTTCCTTGACCTTCCTGGATACTGTGGCAGCAGTATCGTCCTGTGTGTGCCAGATCGACCCGCATCTTAGTGATTCTTTGGGGTCCAATAGCCTTACTTAATACGCTACGTCCATTACCCGCTGCACTTTCGTAGAGCGTGAAGTCCCACAATATGTGTTCTGGTATGCCCACAGTGTCGCAGGCGCCGCTATCTTTCATCTGTCTTCTGGTTTTGTATAGATACATAGCTTAATGGCCATGGCCAGTCAGGTAATGTATCGATCCACTCCGCAAGTTAACAAATCTCACTTTTAATCTCTTCCTGGTGTTAGGGAGAAATTCGTATGTTCTCTTGTCTTTGCCTGAAGCGTCCCATTCACTCCGCCACAGTTGTGCGAATCATACGTGATCTTTTATTGCCTCTTTCGAATTGGCCTCAGTTAGTTCCAAGCACCCTTCGTACTTCCATTTGATTGCCTTTCTTTAACCAGTAAAAGCTCACCGTTTCCTAATTTCCAAGACCAGTGGGAATACTCCTAGAATTACTAACAAAGCATCATTTGGGGAAGTGCAGTAGGCCCCCATTAAACTTACTTAGTAGCACGCCTCATTGAACTTTTCTCACTATTGAGGCTGACTTCACTTGCTGCGATCTATGAGCCCATGCGCTTGTATCACATCCTACGACTGATGCCAATGTAGATTGGTGGCATACTCCGTCTTCAAGGGAAGCCAAAATTGCTTTTTGCAATGGTTATAGTTTTATTCACCACGTTTATACCTTTTCTGCTTGGTTCCATTACTTCATGAGCAAAGTTACGACATTCATACAGAACTACCTCTAGATATCTTGTTACTGCGCTTCTCGTAATCGTTACATCATTTTATTTTATTTTAGGATATCTTATTATGTTCCGTTGCAGCAGGAGATACAGTGTTTGTGAGCCCCTAGTGACAATTTAACACTTCGACACCAGCCCTCAAATTCGTGGAGGACTATATTACATTTGTCTTCTATAATTCTTCTGGAGTCACCACTTACAACGAACAACAGGTCATCTGCAAATGCCACCAGTCCACATATGTTACAGTTGTCATGTAACTTCTGTAGTGTCGGCTCCAGTGCTACATCCCAGAACTCCATACCACACACTGATCCCTGCCGACAGCCTTTTGTTATTGTCTTCGTTATTTTCTTTCTCGAGCATGTTAAAGAAGCATGTCGCCCGTAACAATAATCTCTCAGGCAATCACACAGCGCTTCTGGACACTACAAAACCGTAAGGCGACCAAAGAAAGACGGCCACCATAGGTCATCGAAAGCACGAGCAGTATCAGTTGTCATCGCTAGGGCATACATAGAACGAATGTCTTATTAACTGCAATGGATTTGCCTCTTCTAAACTCGTACTGGTGAGGGCTCAATGCTGTGGGGTAGTCAATGATCTCGTAAGCTTTTGCATAGTATTTTTTTAAATATCTTGCCAAGAAAGTTAAAAAGACAAATTGGTCTGCAGGATCTGTTTATCATTGGATCCATATCTCGCCCTTTACTAATTATTACCACCTCAGCGTCCTTCCGCGGTGGAGGAACCCTTCCTTGCAAGAGACACTCTTGTACAGATCGCATTAGCAGTGCAGTTGACTGTTCCCAACTTTCTGTTACCGTCCTATCATTCCTTTTGAGAGTGATCAAGACTGTTGGTGACCGTATCTTCTCGTAGACTATCTTATATGTTACACCCATGGGATCGGTTTCTAAGTTGTTTGTTGTTGTGGTCTTCAGTCCTGAGACTGGTTTGATGCAGCTCTCCATGCTACTCTATCCTGTGCAAGCTTCTTCATCTCCCAGTACCTACTGCAACCTACATCCTTCTGAATCTGCTTAGTGTATTCATCTCTTGGTCTCCCTCTACGATTTTTACCCTCCACGCTGCCCTCCAATGCTAAATTTGTGATCCCTTGATGCCTCAGAACATGTCCTACCAACCGATCCCTTCTTCTAGTCAAGTTGTGCCACAAACTTCTCTTCTCCCCAATCCTATTCAATACCTCCTCATTAGTTACATGATCTACCCACCTTATCCTCAGCATTCTTCTGTAGCACCACATTTCGAAAGCTTCTATTCTCTTCTTGTCCAAACTAGTTATCGTCCATGTTTCACTTCCATACATGGCTACACTCCATACAATACTTTCAGAAACGACTTCCTGACACTTAAATCTAAACTCGATGTTAACAAATTTCTCTTCTTCAGAAACGATTTCCTTGCCATTGCCAGTTTACATTTTATATCCTCTCTACTTCGACCATCATCAGTTATTTTACTCCCTAAATAGCAAAACACCTTTACTACTTTAAGTGTCTCATTTCTTAATCTAATTCCCTCAGCATCACCCGATTTAATTTGACTGCATTCCATTATCCTTGTTTTGCTTTTGTTGATGTTCATCTTATATCCTCCTTTCAAGACACTGTTCATTCCGTTCAACTGCTCTTCCAGGTCCTTTGCTGTCTCTGACAGAATTACAATGTCATCGGCGAACCTCAAAGTTTTTACTTCTTCTCCATGAATTTTAATACCTACTCCGAATTTTTCTTTTGTTTCCTTTACTGCTTGCTCAATATACAGATTGAATAACATCGGGGAGAGGCTACAACCCTGTCTCACTCCTTTCCCAACCACTGCTTCCCTTTCTAAGTTAGACTCCACGAATTTGTATGGATACAATCACTGTATTTTGATGCCCCCAAAATCAAAATATTACAAAGGCACCAATGAGTTACAGTAGCAAGAATTATGTAAAAGCGCCCCCAAAATAGGTTACACTGTCAAAAGTCTTAAGTCAACAGTAATGCAAAACAGTTTAAATTACAACGCATGATTTACTAACGACCAATGCCTAGGGTTCTGCCTGAAATCTTACTAGGTGGCTGGTATTTAAATTCGGCATCGGGATCCAGACACCGACCCACCAGTTTCACAAGAGCGGAATACAATTAATCGCAATAATAAGCATACCTTCCAGCTATATACGAAAAAAGCCCTACCACAGATGTTACCATACACTACAAGTCACACCACCCAAACCTAAACAAAATTGCCCTCTTAAGTCAGCTGTGAATCTATGCTCTGCATCACCATCAGTGAAATAGATGCATGTTATAAAAACAGAAGCCAAAATAGTGGGTATATTCTCTCTCTCATAAACACAGTATTTAACAAATCAGAAGTAAATTGAAACAATTATCATCACTCCTGCATGCTAAAAATAGAAAGTAAATGCAAAAAATTTGCACAATCCTCACTAATTTGCCGTACAAACTTGCAAATCTTTGCAATTCATAAATATCCTTCTATGCAGAGAGTAACCTAAAAACTAAAATAATACACAATAATAAATCCACTGGACAGTGAAATAAGAAATCCGAAATGTGTAGACTCTCCTTCTTGCTTTCGAATAGAACGAATATGAAGAAACCTTGAACCACACTCCAAAGAACATTTCGATGCCAGCAATTTAAAAACAAATATTACTTTGCGTCAGACATAGCTCATTACCAACATTCTGATCATGAAATCGGTGACAACTATTTAGTATTTCATTTTGCTGACAATGAGATACAGATGAAACTCCTTGAGCAGCTGGCGATTTACATTCACAAGGTAAAATGACAACATAGAACCCTTAATCAGCAAAATGAATTCTTCTAGAATTTTCAAGACATTCTGACTCCGAACAAATGAAAAAGGAAAATAATACGATATACGGATCGTCCTGCAAGCTTATTATTCCACCAATGCGCAACCAATAATTCAGCTCACTCACACAGCTACAGATTTCTATTTTCATTTGTGCCGGTCATGTGTGTTTATGACTTTTTCATTCTTTTATTAATGCAACAACTATTTCACTCTCTCAGTTTACCTGTAACTGTTTCGTTCTTTATTATTTTGTATTGTCACTGTTCAATAAACAGAAGTTCCTTTCATTTACACCACTATAGCTTTTCATTATGCCTACACATGTCACTCATTCACTCTTTAGCTATGTAAGAAATAATTCATTTTATTTATATATTTCTTGACATTTTTATTGATATTATATGCATATTGTCAACATGACGAAACACTCGAATTTCGTAATGCTCACTTGCATCCATTATCTAAAGCTGCAAATTATTATTCTGTGATTAGCTCAAAATTACCTTCTTTGTCTCGACTTTGTTTTCTTGAAGCTCACCAGATTATTCAGTAACATTTGAAATCATAGCAAAAATTACCATTCGAAAAAAATTATAGAAATGTTAATAGTTCACATTGAAAAGTACTCTTGAATGCACAAAATTACTCTTAACTACGTTCAAATCCACATTTCAACAATATTATAGTCAATATGAAGGGTCTTTCAAAAAGAATCATCCGATTTCGCACGTCTGTATTTCTGAAACTAAATAAACATATACAATTAATTTTCTTGTTTGATGAACAGGAAACTCATACCTTTTCATAGGCGTTCAATTTGCCCCCTTTGAGATGCACAGCATATGTTAATGCAGTATTCAAATTTTTAGGCTAAATTATTTGGTCCAGTGTGGTCAATCCATCATTCAGTAATCCATTGATTTAAAAATTCCCGCACTTCCAGCTGCCGGTGTGGCGGTGCCCTATCCTGTTGGTAAATGAAGTCGTTCGAATCAGTCTCTGTGAGAAAAGAAAGTTCACAAGCATATCGAGATATGTGCATCCTGTCACAGTGTTCTCGCAAAGAAAAGTGGAACATACACATTATCCCATGAAACTGCACAAAAAATATTAGATTTGGGAGCGCCCCTCTCATGTTATACAACTACATGTGGTTGTTTCGTACCCCATGTCCTCACATTATGACGGTTCACCTTTCCCTTTAAATTAAATGTTGCCTCACACTAAACACTAAATGGGAAGAAAACTGCCGTCCTCCATCTTGCTAAGAACGAAATTACAGAACTTCAAGCCCGCATCTCGTGGTCGTGCGGTAGCGTTCTCGCTTCCCACGCCCGGGTTCCCGGGTTCGATTCCCAGCGGGGTCAGGGATTTTCTCTGCCTCGTGATGGCTGGGTGTTGTGTGCTGTCCTTAGGTTAGTTAGCTTTAAGTAGTTCTAAGTTCTAGGGGACTGATGACCATAGATGTTAAGTCCCATAGTGCTCAGAGCCATTTTGAACAGAACTTCACACATTGTTTTTTGGCAGCTTTACGAAGAGCTTGCAGTAACTGAATTTTGTATGGGACATGTACAGCTGTAGAGCTTCATGGCGAATGGATTTCTGCTGACACTTTGTGAAACTATATCGGATGCATTCGACGTCTACATCAGACACTCGGGGAGCAGTGCTGCAGAGATTGGGACATTTATACGGGAAGACAGACCAAGACAGAGAAGATGAAGCCAAAGTAAACATTATGAAATCAGACGGCAGAGAATTGAAAGTTAAGAAAAAGAAGAAGAAGAAATGTAATCGCTGGTGATTTAATGGAGATGATTTAATAATTTACAATGAAAGATATCCAGGAATGACAGTATTATATAATATATTGCTTAAAATGAAACCTATTAAAGGAGTTACACAACATGAGGCTTATAAAGTTATTGTAAAATTCGCAAGCCTACAGTGTTCATAAACGGAAATCTCTCTCACACCGACAATAAAATTCCAACAAAGGCTATATATGTACCCACATCGTTAAGAGTATGCGAGCTGAAGACATTCATATGGACATGTGAGAGAATGCAATTTTAGACTGTAATTATGTCTGATGTTGGATTCAAAAAATCTCACCTTGTTTCCTTTCTTGAAATCTCGACAAAATACTCTTATCCACAACAAACTGTTGATGCTGTAAAAAGGCAAGCCAAACCTGAGGCTGTGCTGAAAAAATCATTCAAACCTCATTTCTCAGCTACAATAATAACTGGGACAGTTTTGTTGAAAGGAGAAGGAAACAGACCAAGAAGACATTAAAGCTCAAGAAAACAACGCATTTATGAAAGTGGAAGGTGCAGCTTCTGGAGAAGGAGGAGGAGGATCATGAAAACGATGATGATGATGATGATAATGATGATGATTGAATGAGGAATATGACGTTCCCAGTTGGAATACGATCCCCTTCAGATTGCCAGAAGATATACGCTATGTCCACAGTAATAAGCCAAATGAATTGATAGAATGATTAGTTTTATTGCTAGCTTAAAACTCAATGCACTTGATAATGAAAGGATATATACTGAATACTGAAGAGAAACTTTGAGGAGCATCGATATTGCTTGTAGTTTCCAGTGTCTGAGTCAAACACAGTGAAAGACTGGGATGGTACGTTGCATATGAGAGCATTACGTATTATTTGCAGAAATGAAGTACCTAGATACGTAGCGAACAGCCTACTCCACTGAGCCAGATCCTCGTTAAGTTGACGATTGAACAAAAGTGGTAAGTTAATGGTACAGGCCCAAGTGAAATATGTTTCATCAAGTCTACTTCCTCACAAGTTTTTATTGAACAGTCGCTGTTTGATGTATCACCAAAAAGCACTTTGGTATGCATGCTGCTTATATTGCTATACTAAGTGCATGACAAAACTGGGAAGATGTGTGGATAAATGGTGAACAAGGTGAAACTGGTTTGTGTGAATGGAAGATGTCGTCAGTATCTGGTATTTGTCATCGAAAGGTGTACCTTAATATGTTACATCAGTAGTAGTGCCCATATGTGTTTTTCAGTGTAATAGAAGCAATTTTTATGTATTTTGATGCATTTAACGCGTGGCACCGAGATCGAACTATGGTCAGTGACTAATCCATCATTTTCGTCATTTGTACCAATAAGCAAGATGTGTATTTTAATAAGTTACACGGTCCATTTGGACATGAAAATATTCAATTTGAATGTCCATTGTGCTTGCAAAGTTTGGTATGCACATCGAACCTTTGGTTCTAGATATTAGTTTTTGACATGAGAATAACCTTTTCTTTTTACTTTGGTAATCCTCCTCAACAAATGTACTTTCCGCTTTAAATTAGATGAGCAGTAGCACAGAAATCCGTTTTTCAGTGTTAAAGAACCAATTTTTATATATTTTGATGAATGTGTTGTGTGGTTCTGAGATCGAACTACAGTTGTTGCCTAATGCATAATTTATTTCATTAATATCAACATGCAAGCTGCATGAATTTTATATAAGCTATACAGATAATTTAATATGAAGACCCATTATGCTTGCAAACTATAGTATGTGCAACCAACTTTGGTCACTAAGACTGCTACTTAACTTAAAAGTCTTATAGAACAGTTAATGTACAACAGTAGTGCCACACATGTGTTGTGATACGTATTTTAAGAAGTAATACTATTTTATTTTGCTTCAAAGCTCAAATTTTCATTTACAATCAGAGGTTTGCATTATACTTGTGTATTACAATAAGCAACCTGCACGTGTTTTGAATTCGATTAATGATAAATAATTTTGTTGTGGCACCAAAGATTTTATTTTAGAGATATGGACGTTTCATCCCTGTCTTGTTCTGTAATCGTCATTAGTGACATTTCATCTCTTTCTCCCAGCACCGTCTTAGCTCATGTTTTGGTGTTTGTAAACATAGTAGGAGCTCTCCTTGGTATTGCGAACATATTCAGTTTGATACATTGCAACAAAATAGCGTCAAAACAGCATCCTCCTTCCTTTCTAAAATCATGTTTTGCCCATGTATTTGAATTCTTGGTGTGTTTTGTGTGATTGTGGCTTTTTTACATTGCATATTTTTATATGTTATTTTTACTTAGTAGTTTATTACGGAAAACAGTTTTATAGAACCTTTGCACCATAGGTCAGAGTTGTAAATACTGAAGTCTTAACTGAAAGTTGCTGTTGAACATAAACTTGAGTAGGTGTAATCATTTGTAATAAGAAGCAATAATTTCCCATCAATAGAATTGATATTGTTTCTGTAGTGTAGAACATGATACATTATCTTCTTCTTCCCTAAATTTGTGCTTGTTAAGATGAAACATTATTGGAAAACATGTAAAAATATCAAGCGATGACAGTTCATCATGTGAACCATCAACAACACACCTCAGGCTGAAATGACGACAACTTCTATACATTTCAGAAGCAGAGACTCCATTGTAACATTTTCTAAAAATCATAGAATAATTTAGCTATGGGAATATTTAATTTGGAAGCTTGTGGCTTATACCAAATGTAATCACAAAAATTACCTCCTTAGAACGTTATTTTTTATCCTTATGTGTTTCATGACTATTTAGGAATCGAATCAGCATGGGGGGATTTAATTTGAGAGTTCCGATTCATGTGTTACACGCTAATCTGATTGTGTGTGAGTGTGTGTGTGTGTGTGTGTGTGTGTGTGTGTGTGTGTGTGTGTGTGTGTGTGTGTGTGTGTGTTTGTGTGTGTGTGTGTGTGTGGAAAATAACATTGGGACATTAGATGTAAATATAAAATTTTTTGTATTGCTTACATATTTTTGGAGGCATTTTGGACGGTTTTAAGTAATATTGTGACACCTGACAAATATCATGGAACAATTACACGTGAAAATATTGAATTTGAGGGTCCAACGTGTCTTATACTCGTATCAAGTGTAGGCCTAGAAGCTGCCATTAACTTCATTCTTCCAGTAACTGGCAGCAATTCAGACAGACAGCCTGTTTGTTTGTCTACTTGGATGCATAGCATAGTATTTTATCCACTGTGTTCTTTCTGCATTTATAAGCCTGGTCAGGTCAGTTTTAGTAGATTACATTTTTAGGCTTAACTTGAAATTTCAGCCACTTGTTTAATATGCTGTTTGTAACTATTAGGCATGTAAATAGAATTGGGCCACTTACTTTAAGGTTCACAGTCATGTTGTAGGAATCAGGTTGGTGAATGCGTGCGTGTGTGTGTGTGTGTGTGTGTGTGTGTGTGTGTGTGTGTGTTTTGCTCACATATTTTAGATGCGAAAATACTACAAAAAGATATACCCATTACGTAACTTTTTGGATAAGTTTGCTTGAGGTTGTTGTGTTACATGAACTTCTTTCATTGCATCTCTGTTTAGTTCATTTTGCAAGTCTAGTTTCTTCAGCAGTGTCTCTGTGCTTGCTGAAGATCTCTCTCAGTCCTGTTCTCCAAGCTCATCTCGTTCATATGTTCTCCAACATTTTCTTCCATTGTGAATCTAAGCATGCTTCTCGCTGCTCATTTATTTCATTTCTCAATATTCCTTGTTTCCATTTTTTTAATTCGCCACTGGCAAGATCTAGTCTTTAAATGTCAATATTTCTTAACGCACTAAAATTTACTTAACGGACCATTCACTATCTTAAACCGTTAACTTTCGTTTAAAATTATTTATCTTCCTTTATTTCTCTTCCTTACGCTTTTCCTTGATCCGTTCTGATTGATTTCCAATAATATACTGACATATGCATGTCGCCGTTGTCCATATGTACTGTTCTGACTAGGAGTATGTCCCCACCATAATGTGATAATGGAACATTCGTGAATATTCACGAATATCAAGAAACTTTTTTGTTATTTTCGAACACTTTGCAAAATCTCAAACGTTCTAGAACATTAGGAAGCCCTGTGCAAGATTGTATAACATTCTACAACACTTTCGGACCTTCTGTAACGCTCTATAATTTTCTGAAGGATTTTAAACATTCTAGAACACTTTGGAATACTCTTTCTGGAATAGTCTACAACATCTTGGCTAGTGTCAGCCACTTTGGATGTCTATTCTGAGCTGCTTCACTGAATTCCTATAAGAAATCCATTGGCGCGATGTCTTCTTTCGACATCCACACCTTCACAATCAGTCCCTGTAGTTCCAAACCAAATCCTACTTCATGGAATGAGGAGCGAGGGTTATCATACTGAATTGTCCGTATGGGCCAGTGGAGGTGGGTTTCAGTGTTACAGCAGCATGCCTAGACATGTTCAGTGTTCGTTTACTGTGAAACCAGCTGGACATAAATAGTATATCTTTATGTGTAAGCTGACGAAATGTACTCTCCTGGAATGCATTCGATATGGGCGCAAATACCGTAAAACATTGAGATCATTCCGTTTTGTAAAAATTTCTTAACTAAAATATTTGTTATTTCCTCCAGCATCATGATCCTAGCATTCACATGGTCCGTAAAATAAGTACTTCCAAATGCATGTTCATAGAACGTTTTTTCCTCCTTTTCCTCCTTTTCCAGTCAGGAATCCGTCGCTGCGGTCTGTCGGTGTTATTAATGTTTACCCCGTATATAAAGGGTGAATCACCTAAAACTAGTACTGCAAATATTCTTGAAACGGAATGTGCCGTTGATGTACGTTTTACACAGAATGGATTGGTAGTTAGATGGTTGGATTGTTAGCCAATAAACAGGTTATAATAATACTTAGAAAGTGAATTTTTGTACAAACGCGCAGTTATTTAAATGAAGCAATGCCTGTTGACATTAACCAACTAAAAGTAGGGTAAATTAGAATGTCAGTGGTGTTTATTGCAGGATACTAATGAGTGTCGTTTACGAGACAGCGTACTTTGAGAAGTTCCCACGTCGACACTTATTTGTGCCACTCGACCTCCGCTGTTGCTAGGTACAATGTCGTTATGTTTGCCTGCAGTGTGCTTGTGTGTTCCTTGAGGGCACAGCGACCAGCTGGTAAGTCAGTGTGTGACAATTCAAGCAGTAGGCTTTACCAGCGCAGAAAAATCCTATATGCTCACTGTGTATGGAGAGTGTAGGAAGAATACAGTTCGTCCTAGTACAGTGTATGCGGCAAGATATTAATATTACTACATACGTCAACCATTTCGGCAGTTATTTATCAGCCTGTTAACCATTTACGTGCAAGGGGTAGTGCAACACCTAGACAACGTAAGAGATGTAAACAAATGGCGACAGAAAAAGGGGAACTTTATGTTCTTGCTGCTGTTGCAGTTGATCCGCACGTTAGCTTCCGCGCAATCGCACGAGGAAATGCCATGAGTCAGGCAAGTCTCCCACGTGTTCTCCGTCGACATAGATTCCTCCATGTCACATCTCTCTCCATAAAGAGCTGCATGGAAACGATTGTGAGAATCGCGTTAACTTCAGTACACGGGGATTCAGACAGAATGCTCAAGATGTAACATGTATCTTGTTTAGTGACGAAGCCACATTTACCAGTTGTGGCCAAGTAAACCGCTGAAACATGTGGTACTGGTCTCTTGACAATCCCCGTTGGCTCCGTCAGGTGGAACGTCTCCGTCCATGGGGTGTACACGTGTGGTGTAGGAAAGTGAACCATCAGCTTGTAGACGCATTTTTCGTAGATGGAACACTGAACACGCACAAGTACTGCAGCTTCCTAACAGACCATCTACCATTCTACCACGAATGATAGAAGACGTTACTCTGTAGTCTAGGGTGATCCTGTGGTACCAACATGACGACTGTCCAGCCAATAGTACTCGAAGTACTACAGCAGCTATTCACGAATTGTTTGGAAATCGTTGTATGAAGGCTTTAACGACCGGGTGACATGGCTGTTGATATACTTTCCGGGATGTGAGGTCGAGGTCCAAGAACTTTTCTGCTCCTTACGTTTCGTCCAGGACTGCGCTGGACTTCCTCAAAGGCGCTGCTCCGCGCTTACCTTGACCAGCCTGTGTCCCCCGGTTTGACGCCTGTATACTTTTATCTGTGGTGTAAAGTGAAATACGTTGTCTACAAGAACATACCAACTACACCCGATGATACGCAACGAAGCTTTACTGCAGCCCACATGGACACCTCCACTGAAATGCTGGCACGTGTGCAGCAGCCTCCTGGCGTTTCTAGGGGTCTTTTGTTACTGTTTAAGCTCCTAAGAGCAGCAGGGAGAAGGCACTCTGCGGCATACATATACAGTTTATCTTGGCTACAATTCAGTCATCTGACGAGCGAAATTCGCTTCCAAAAATCTTTCTCTGCATGGGACATTCATCCCGAAGCTATTTTTCTATTTAAAATCAGTTTACTGGAGCAGTAATATGAAGATGCAACACAAATAGTTAGTAGACTCCGCTAGTTCCGTGAAATCTCTTTGTCCCAGGGCCGGCGAATTCAATAAAATGACTCCTAGCATCTCCGGGAGCATCAGCGTACATTACTTTGCCTTCAACAAAAGCCGTTCCCCGCGCTATGGTCTATCGGCCTTGCACGTTTGAAGAAAATACCTTTCGCACCATTTCAGCAGTATCTGTTGCTTCAAAGATAACTTACAATTTATTGTCTATGACCATGTAACTGTGCCACTCATCAGAACCGAAAACAGCCTTAATTATGTCAAGTTTCTGTAAAAATTTCTCTATACACAGACTCTGTAAGAACGCTCTGTAGATTACATGTAATTAAGTGAAGTACCGCCACATTGTCTAGCTCGATTCAAGTTTATTCAATAGTAATAACAACATGTCAAAAAGTCAATGTATTATTCATTTTTAGTATTTATTATAAAGACGTGATTGCTTGCAGGTATGACAAGATCCTTTCCATATAATCTGTGTAAAAATGATAGTCAACATCGTCTTAGAATCAAATATAACCCCTCTACGAAGATTACTCGGAAATTCAAGAGGACTGTAAAGAAGCAAAAGTTCCCAACGAACAAATAAATTGGATGGAATGAGTAAGGCATGTTTTCAGTTTTAAGAATAGACCCTTCTAGACATTCTAGAAAGCATCTTGAACTATTAATGCTGCCAATAATTGTTCTACAGCATTGGAGTGACAGAAACCGTTTCGTTTAGAAACAACTGGTCAGTTCTAGTTCAGTACTCTGAGACTGAAATGGTAAAAGTTTATTCAGCTCATAGAAGGGTTCCTACCTGTAACAATCAAGTAAAAAGTCGTAAGTGTGGAAGATACGTTCAGCGAAAACGTTAAACGTCAAGTGGGCCATTTCGTAAATTCTTCAAGCAATCGAAGTGAAAGCATTCGGTGATTGAAGTCCAGGGCCGCAAAAAGGGCACTTATTCGAGGTTTTCTCATGGACTGTACATTTTACTCCACAAAAAGAACAGGCAATTTCACCTCACGCAGTACACTATTCCTAATGCATGAAATTACACCAGAGTGGTTGCTGAAAGAAAGCAATCTCGTGAGATATGTATAGCAGTCCCGATTGCTTGTATGACTTGCTCTCAACTTGTTTTTTTCGATCGCGAAAGCATCGAATATATTGCAAAACACAAATATTAATGCAAAGAAAGGGCAGGAAAAGGAAACATGAATTTAAAACGCTGCCGGTTTCGGTTTTCACAATTACAGTTAAATACCCAGTTACACCCTCGTAACATTACATGGAAACGATATTTCATACATTTCAGTGCACGTTGCTTACGAATGATACAAAAAATTGAGTACAAAGGAGATAATTGAAAGAAATAATTGACACGATGGAGCGTCCACGCGTATCTTAAATTACGTCAGTTCTGCATCGTCCATGTGTAACGATCTCGGTCGTAACAATAATTATCGCGAATTCATAGTATTTATGCTCAGTCGACATTTTTAATAGCTTGGAATATATATAGATAGCTTAACGAAAAACTTCATATTATGTTCATTCGTTCCTTTTACTGTGTGTCAGGGTGCTGATGACCTCGACGTTGAGCGCCCATAAGCCCCAACACACACACACACACACACTCACACACTCATATTATGTTCAAAGTGGTCCCCTGTTTCAAGAAAGTTTCGGAAGACATTATTAGGCAGGGCAAACAGAGCTTTGGAAGACTTGTGCTCAGATAAAACGGAGGGCATAGATTTTATACCTACGGACTCGTTGGGGGAATTACTCACAAACGATTAGACAAGTAGCTGTATGGAATTTATGATGGTGGAGACCCACCGTCGAAGTTGTGGAAGAATAACGTTCACACAATCGCCAAGACAGTGAACACGGAAATATACGGAAATTATCTCAGAAACCAAGGTGCTGTCAAGGAAATACATAAGAAATGGAAAAGAAATTCGTGACCTGTTACATGATGATCAGTTTGTCTTTAGGAGAGATAAAGGTGAGAGAGATGTAGTACCGACGAGTAGCAGGGTAATGGGGCTCCTACTCCAGTTTAGATATCAAATTAATATGCAAATTAATTAAATTGATCAATTAATTGCCTCCACCAACCCATACCCTTCCCCTACCGACCCCCCACACCATTATGACGCCATGTGTTTCCCTCAGCATCCCAACACCCTTCCGCATTCCACACCCTGCCCCAACCTCACACATACCCTTTTTGGAGGTAATTTCGAATTTTGGCAAGAATTTCCAATTTTGGAGGGAATTTCTTGTGCCAGACCTGTGCTGAAGTCCCACCCCACCCCCACCTGTAAATTGTCAGGACATTAAAAATGGGGGCACCATTTCTGGTGCTCAAAACCTGGCCCTTCTGGACGGAATTTCCAATTGCAACCCAGCACTTAGAAACTGCCCATATTCCGATTAGGTTAGGGCACCTAGTTTATTTTAGTTGGGAAACTGAAGTAGAGGTTGGTAATAATTATGTAATTATTCATAAAGAAAGGCCCTAATTACACAACTATATGCATAGCACTACACAAGGACAGCCTAAAATCGCAATACAGTTCAAAAATTGACTACGTGATACAACTGGTGTTACCCTGCAGGGAAAAAAATTTCGCAACACCACTCGAAACTAGTGGCAGATGCGCTCAAAGTCTACCCTTCTCCTGCAAGCTGATGGGATAAATGCTGTAGTGGGAGATTCGTTCTTTTATTTTTGTGGTGGGAAATATATTCAACTGACAAGATGCTGGTGTTGAACAGAGAGTAGTTTAATAAGGGTATTACCTGTAAACATGAAGCTAAGGACATTGTCTATCGCTGTTTGACTTCAGAGTTCGTTGCAGATGCCTCACCCCACAGCGCAGGTAATTGTAGCCAAAACATGCTACCACAACTGGTGGAAAATGCTTCACTGCTCTAACTACACATCGAAATTGTCGTGAAAAAAAACCAGCACTCATAATGAATGAGTGATAGTGCAACACATGTACTTGGGAAAATCGTCGCCCCAAAACATTTGTATGTGTGCTCTTCTCCATGTATATCGGAAACTGACGAAATTAGAGACCCTCTTAGCTCCTCTCATCCCTTCCCCTCCCTCCCTTCCTTCCTTCCTCCACCTACAGTGTTGATAAAGGCTTTTTCAAACAACCACCTGCTACTCCTCTGTGGCCTACCACCCTTCCACCAGCAGAGGCGTTAGCGGTCACTGACCACATTGAGGCGACGCTCCGTCACCAAAACAAAAGCATGTAATGTCAACTAAAGAACAGGAGATAAATGGAGGGCCACCTAAAGTGCAAATTGTCTATACGTCTAAGATTTAGTAGTACAGCCACACCCCACACGCCTCCCCCTGACCAAAGCACAACTGCCTAGAGTGACCATACACCCCCCACAAGTGTTAGACATTCTCAGGGGGGAAACAGTTCACTTTAACAACTGTATTTAATGTCAATGCATCTCTTATAAACGAGCAACTATTAGAAAGGAAAACTCCGTTGCCACCATAATAAATGTCCTCTTTCCACGAAAATAGACGCAGTCCACTTTCTTTTAGTTTTATGAGCTATATCGGTGTTGTTTGTACGTTCGACCAAGGGATACAATTCATTTCTCATTATTTTGCGACATCCAATGAAGTGCACTAAGGCTGATTACAGATGGCTGGCATTCAGAGGGCGGGCTATACACGCCCTACAGGTGTCCACCCTGCGTAAAATCTGGAAAATAACTTCCACTATTTTGCTATGAAAATTATCGATCAACACAGAATGACCTCATTATTTCGAGACCATCCGCTAAATAAAGAATGGGCGAGAATTTCAACTCCAAAGAAAAAACATTTATAATAAGCAATTTCCATCAGCTCTTCTTCTTCTTCGGTTATCAACCCACAGGTTGGTTGGCAGCAGCACGCCATTCCGTTCTTTTGTCAACTTTCTTCTTCATATCTGCATAGGTCTGGCACCCGATGTCATTTATTACTTGTTGAATGTAGCTTAATCTAGGTCGTCCTCGGCGAGTTCTTCCTTCAATGATTCCTTCTAATATTCTCTTAATGAAATTGTTATGCCGTAAAATGTGACCTATGAAGGTTATTCTTCTTTTCTGTATATTTCGCCAAAGAGATCTGTTTTCTTTCACTCTTCTGAGGACATCTTCGTTTGTAGCCTTGTCTCGCCAGCTGATTTTTTCCATTCTCCGGTAGCACCACATTTCGAATGCCTCTAATCTTCTCTTTTCTTCTTTTCCACTAGTCCAAGTTTCACATCCGTAAAGGGCTGTACTCCACACATAGGTTTTCATGACTCTCTTTCTTACGTCTAAACTAACATTTCTACTCGTCAGTAAGTTTCTTTTTCCATTGAATGCTATTTTGGCAAGTTGTATTCTGTTTTTAATGTCACTTTTGCTCCTTCCATCTGCTGTTATTTTGCTACCTAAGTAGTTAAATTCTGTAACCTGCCCTAGTTTCTCTCCCTTTATTGTTATTCGTATGGGTTCATTGTAGTTCAGGGCGCCACTCACCATCACTTTAGTCTTTTTCTTATTTATTTTCATTCCATACTGTTCTTTTAAGGTGTTTTCCATTTCATTGAGTGCGGCTTCTAAATCTTCTTTCCTTTCTGTAATTATGGCGATATCATCTGCATATCGCAACATATCTATTTTCATTCCGTTAAGTTTTATTCCTACTTCAATATTCTCTCTTATTTTGTCTATTGCTTCTTGGATATATGCGTTGAAAATTACTGGAGATAGTGGGCATCCCTGTCTCACTCCTTTCCTTATTCTTGCTGTTTCTTCTTTGTTTTCCTTCTTAACTAAGGCTGTTTCATTTTGGTATATTTTAAAGATTATCCTTCTGTCATTATATTTCAGACCAGCCTTCTTCAGAATTCTAAACATTTCTGGCCATACAACATTGTCAAATGCCTTTTCGAGGTCTACGAAGGCTATAAATACTTGTTTGTTTTTGGAAATTTGTTTCTCAATTATTAGTCTTAAAGATAAGATTGCTTCCCTCGTCCCTACACCGCTTCTAAAACCGAATTGGTCTTCACTTAGAGTGCTATTCAATTGGTTTTCAACTCTTTTCAAAATTATTCTTATTAGAATTTTTGATGCGTGTGAAAGAAGACTGAGTGTTCGATGGTTTTCACAGTCCATAGTAGATGCTTTCTTAGGTATGGGGAATATGATGCATTTCTGATAGTCTTCAGGAACTTCACCTGTTTTGTATATTTTCTGTATGAGTTGCAGTAATGTAGCTTTCATTTTGTCTCCTGATTTCTTAATTAGTTCAGAAGGTATATCATCAACACCTGCCGCTTTCTTATCTGGTAGTTCTTTTAGTGCTTTTTCAAATTCATCTTTCAGAATTGTGTCCCCTAGTTCTTCTTTCTCTACTTCTTCGCTTAATTCTATCATATTGTCTGTTAGAGGGTCTCCTTGATATAGCTCTTCAATGTATTCTTGCCATCTCTTCAGCGTGTCATATCCAAATAGTACCTTGCCCTCTTTGTTCTTTATAGTTCCTGAAGATTTTACTTTCCGTTTAGCAAAGTTTTGTTTTATTGTTCTGTAGGCCAAGTCAGTTTTTCCTTTAACCATGTTTTCCTCCACCTCTTTACAAATGCTGTTGAGGTAATTTTCTTTTGCTTTCCTAGATTCTCTGTTTATTTGGTTTCTAAGCTTTCTATATTTGTTTTCGCTTTGCTCGTCAGAGGCATTTTTGTATAGTCTTCTTTCTTCCATTAGACAAATTATTTCAGGTGTTATCCACTCTTTCCTGTTTACAGGTTTGGCTTTCCCAATAAATTCTTCTGCTGCTTTATGTATGCCTTCTTTGATTTGTTTCCACTCCTCGTTAGTACTCCCGGGAATAATGTTTGATGCCATCTCATCAGTTTTCCGTGCATAAGGGATCACTAGTTCTTCAGACTTTAGGTTATCTCTGTTCCATACTTTGTTCGTTTTTCTCTCTAATCGCTTGAGTTTGAGTAAGCATTTCATCATTACAAGGTTGTGATCACTATTAATATCCGCAGACGGGTAGCTTCTGCAATCCTTGATTTGGTTTTTAAAACGCGATTTTACTAATATATAGTCGATTTGGTGTCTTCTAGTATCTCCTGGGGCTTTCCACGTGTACCTTCTTCTTTTATGGTGGTTGAAAAGGGAGTTCGCTATGACCAACTTGTTTTTGGCACAAAATTCAATTAGCCGGCTTCCTCTTTCGTTTCTATCTCCTAGACCATATTTCCCTACAATTCCGTCAACTTTCTCTTCTCCAACACTAGCATTCCAATCTCCCATTATAATTAAGTTCTCTTCACCTTTAACATAATTTATAACTTTGTTGATGTCTTCATACACTGTTTCTATTACATCGTCTTCTTCTGCCGATGTCGGCATATAGACTTGTACTATTACCGTGTTCTTTGGTTTGGTTCCAATTTTGACTAGTATTATCCTAGAGTTAAATTGCACATATCCTGTGACTAGATTCCCGAGTTTTCCTTTTAGAATTATTCCAACTCCACCGATTCCAGTTGTTCCTTGGTTAGTACCTGTATGAATGATACGATAATTTCCTGATCTGAAGTCTCCTGGTTCAGGCCATCGCATCTCAGATATTCCTATTATGTCTGTTCCCATTCTGTCCATCTCTAGTTTGAGGTTCTCTAATTTCCCGCATTGGAGGAGTGTTCTTACATTCCATGTTGCTATTTTTAGTGTATTCTTCAACTTTGCCTGACCTTCCATTGTCCCCACCCGGAGATCCGATTGGGGGACTATTACTCCGGATTTATGTTTAACAGAAGATTCTGGCATGGTGCGCTACTGATTCTTGGGATATCTTGAGTGATCTTTAATGGAGTGGTTTCCCGTTGCCTTCTCCATCCTATGCCGTTGACTGTGAAGTTCTTCCGCCTTTAGGAGCAATTTCTCACTCCAAGGACAAGAGAGTGCCCTGCCTCTATCCGCTCATCCGCTCTCTTTGAGACCGTTGGCACTTCAGCTTGATGGACAAATTCCACATCCTGAGAGCATTTTTCATGTTCATATCAGTGACTGTAAATAAACTGTCAGTCATACGTGTATTACAAATATTTCATGTACGTGATATAACATTAGCTTACATGCCAGAAAAATCACAATCATTTCATATTCAGCAACAACAAGCTATAATTTAAGAGGACATTTGCTTGTTTGTACACTATGGCAGGTCCCATTCTACCAATGTAGTGCTATATCACACTGTCATTTACGAAACAACTCATCACAGCCTGTCTTGCAATAGATTTTACAGTGCTCTCTCTTCTGATACATCAAAATCGAACACCGTTGAGGTGCTTACACTTGTCAGTTTTGATCCATAACTCAGCTCTACCGACATGTCTGTAAAGTTTCTGTCATATAGCAGACTCTTGCGTTCTAGTTATGTAAGCAGTTTTATAATCAGAGCCTGTTTAACACAATCTCTTCAGATGGCAGGAAAAAGTGCTACAATTTCTAGATTCCACAACGAGCTGTAATTCAAGTTGTGTCTACTTTATAATAATAGGTAATAAAGTATAATGCAACATAGGACTTGAGGTTACATCTATTTTTAAACACACGATCATGACGATAATAAGAAAGACAGTAATGATCCCATGACAACAGATACAGCTGATTGCTATTACTCTTATGAGCAAGATCGGTGTAGTTTTGAGAAAACTGTCTAAATCCAAACTTTAACCTGTTATACCAACACTTGTAACAGAACCTCCTATTAGATTTTACTGTGTCTCTGTCTCTTCCAGTACATCGAAAAACAAATACCGCCCACATGTTGACATTGAGCATATTACAGATATGCATATCACTCCATTAGAGCAAGTGGCCTGTGCTCCAAATATCTTGCACAGATTTGCATAAAGTTTTGTTGACTGTACTGGAGGGAGACCATATCCAACAGACTATTCATCACAAGAGAGGGTTCCTGTATTGTTCCTTCATAAGCAGTTTAATACACTTTTTTTTGTTGCAGGCATCCAAGTAGTGTATGACTATAGATTTGTACACCAACATTCACTTTGTTTGTCTACCATGACTTCAAGGTCTGTGTCAGGTGCTAAACTGACATTAAACATGTCTTGATCTCTTGGCTCTCACAGAAAGCAGAACATTACATGGTTTAAACTATGCAGTTCTCACAACACATCTTGATGGAAATAAAAAACAGGGGCAATATTTCTCATTCACAAAAAGACCACCAAGTGACATGGCAGAATGCTTCCCAGTTTCTGCATCATCGCTAAATCACTCCTCCACCACTCTGCAAGTACTATACACTAGACTGTGAAAGCATATAGATGACAGCGCAATATGAACATTCGACCACATAAATCAAAGCATACCACATAGTATCCTAGTGCCATATACTAAACTGTGAAAGCGTAGATGACTGTGCAATATGACTATTTCATCACATAAGTTAAAGCATACCAGATAGCATCCTATACCGATGCAACTAAGTTCTCTACATATTTCCAGCACATCGATCATAGTGCAGAATTTAAGATTACTACTGGCCATCTCTCCCTGTGTGGATGGGCGTCGTAGTGTGTTTTCGCATTCAAAGGATAAAGTCGCAGACTGACAGATCCCTCCCACATTGTTCTTGACCAATCTTCCCTGCAGTACCAATCTTATGCACCACACCCATCCATACGCACAAGACCACTCCAGACGCATGCGTTTCGAGGACGGTAGCACGTTTTATTGGTGCACAGCAAATATGAGAGAGTTATGGAGATATAACAGATTGTTAAGAAGAAGAGTACGGTTTATACATGATGGAGGTCCAGATGAATTTCATGTAAATCAACCATGCTATCAATTCTGAAGCAGTATTCCATTGTCGGAAGTCAGTACCAGGAAGGTACTGGCATGAGAGAAATGACTGTAGAGCAGAAACACAGACTTCTTTAGTCATACAGCTCTTTACCTAAAAAATGCTGTTTTTAAAGCCAAAAGATTTCAGGAGTACTATTACTCGTACAGAATGCAGCGCTCGTAATACTCTAATGCAGGGTATATGTGTCCAACATCAGACATACAACCAACCTACAAGTTTCCTACTCCAATCAATAGGCTGACAAACTTTAAAGTGATAAAACCACTTCCTGCTACATTATTCTGGAGTCTTAGCAAAGTACCTTCAGTGTATATCCACTTCTCGAACTTCTTATAAAGCAACTAGAAAGAATCAGGAGACTGCTGTTCTGTATCTTAGGAAATTGATGGATTCCATAAGTCTCTTTACGTTGGAAACGTACGTACCCTCAATCATACTTCCCAAGTCAGTCGTGCTTTTCGTTAGTGGTAGTAATAGTAGGAGTACCAGCTATGTCTCACTAGGAAATAGAGCGAGGGAAAACCGACATGAATATTTTCGATTGGTGATTTATTGAGGTACCACCCACGCCCTGCTGCATGAAAATGTTCACGAAGAATCAATAACTTCTCACAAGGGAGTAAGGACCATGGTCAGTAGTCAATGATTAGTAGATGTAACAGACTTATCGCTGTTTACAGTATCATAACCACAGCTCTGGTAGCATGCCCCTTGCACAAAGTGTCCTAGTCTCATGTTAGGTAGCTTTGCTCATGTGTAGGGTAATATGGCAATTTCTTGCTAACACCATATCTTTCGAGTTCAACCCCCTCACAATATTAAAGGTCATATATGTGACAGCGGTCCACTCTCCTACAGAACATTGTAGTGAAAGTCACCCCCTGACCAAAGCACAACTGCCTAGGTGACCACACACCACCCCACAAGTGTCCACCGTTCTGAGGGAGAAAACAGTCCACTTTAACAACTGTATTTAATGTCAATGCATCTCTTATAAACAAGCATCTATTAGAAAGAAAACTCAGTTGCCACCATAATATATGTCCTCTTTCCAATGAGTGGTGCAGATTGGAAGACCGTAGTCTGGAAACAAATCCCTGTACTGCTAAGAAACAGCAGAGAGCTTGTCTGGAGACTCCTTTAGCAATACACTTGATGGAAACTCAATGCCCGGCGGAGTTCTATATGTTCATCTGACTTCCTCTCTACCGTGTGGGGATCTGCAACATGGAGTTGATGTCTGCTGCTGCTCTGATATTTTTCCCCATAAGTATATGCTCTTATTGCTTACCAGATGAGCTTCGCTACTTTTGTTTATACCTTACAACTGTGATACTTCCCCACAACAGCCAGGATAACTACAAACTGTATATTTTTGGTATTCTTTATCCTAGTAATAAGTTATTCATTAGTTGACAGTGTGTCAACTGCGCTTAGCATCCTGGAATGTGAAATTTCCCCTCCCCATACCTACAGAATGCGCACCCCGAACGACATAATTTATAGACAAATAGTAAGTTACACATTCGAATCGCAACTGTCCGCCACTGACAGCTCTACACACACATGCATGCAGAGACTATGCATGCATATTACCAATAGCGAAGTCTCAGTTTCATCTGATTGTGCATTATTTTCGACAGTTCTACAGCCCCACAAATAGCGAATAACTCTTCGCAAAACGATTCTGTAGAGGATGTAAGCACATTTAAATTCATCGTGCTATAGGGTATAACATCTTTTTAATGTAAGTTATATTACCGATATTTCGTAACAATATTGCCTACATTCTCCAGTAATAACAACAAACCAAGGCATCCTGGTAAGCTTATCACATCTCCTTTTATACTCTTAAAGATCCACGATGAAAGCACATAATCATCCCAGTTCTGCTACTTTGTGTGATAGATGTCCTTTGGATGGAGGGTAACAGTCCTTCGTGTTGTTCTTATGTACAGTACAGAACAGCTCATTAGTCGGACGGTGTAGCACTGTATTCCAATGCACCCAGTCACTCACAACAATATAGTCTACAGATGCAGTGCATTTGCTCTATTTTTTGTGTGCCTATCTCTGTGAGAGTGTCGTGGGTGGCTGCCATAAACCCCACCTAGTCTTTTCGCTGGTGGATGCACCTTCAAACTCTCTCCCAGACGTACAGCATTGTGGATGATCCTGATATTCCAGATATAATGCATGGTAGATCCACCAGTGGGTGGACTGGTTATCTTTATTTATCCGTGTGTAGAGCTGTCAGGAGCAGACGGTTGCAGTTTGAATACAGAACTTGCTATATGTTTGTCTATAAATTACGTTGTCAGGGGTGCACACACTGTAGGTATGGGGAGGGGAAACTCTCACATACCAAGATGCCAAATGCAGTTGACACACTGACATCTATCGAATAACTTATTACTAGGATAAAAAACGGAACTCTACAGTTTGTAGATGTCCTGACATGGTTGTGGGGCTGTATCGGGAATGTAAGGTGCAAACAAAAGTAGCTAAGCTCATCTGTTAAGCAATAAAGGCATATACCTACAGCAAAAAGATATCAGAGCAGCACCAGAAATCAACTCTGTATACATGTCACCTCCCTGTTGCAGATCCCTCCAAGGTAAAGTGGAAGCCAGATGAACATGTAGAACTGTGAAGTCTTTGAATTTCCATCAAGCGTATCGCTACAAGTGTCTGCAGACAAGCTCTCTGATATGTCATAGCAGTAAATGGATTTCATTCCAGACAAAGAATTTCTAATCTGCACCACTCGTTTAGCCTCTTCCATCTACAAACCGAGTGCTACTATACATTTCATGATCTTCCTATCCAAAATACATGCATGTAGACCGTTACGAAGAGGGAAATACTTAGAATGTTTCAGTAGGGTGGTGTATAGCACATGCAAATATCCTCGTATAACATCAAACAGTGCATGGATATTCTGGTAATATGACCATCTACATAAGGAAACATATTTAAAAAAATGAGAAAAACTGACAAAAATCTGTAAAAATCGAGGAAAAGCTAGTGTAATAACGACAAATTGGTAGCAAATACGTAAAATTGAGGGAAATACGACTAAATATGTGAAATCATGAAAATACTTCAAAATTACATAAACTGAGTGAGATTACATAAAATTAGAGAAAATGCAGGGAATTGAGGTGTTTTGGGGTACTCAGACACTGAAGACCCAGGAAAGCTTAAAAATTACGCTCTGGCTATATTCACTTTTAATCCTCGCCCTCTACCTGTAAACTACGTAGGTTTTCATAACACTACCTCAAGTAAGTCGACACAAGAATTACACAGAGGCGCTGTATTAAAGCAGGCAAAACATATGTATCCCAATCCGTAACTGTGTTCTCACACATGCAGTCAAATATAGATATTACCAAATTACAGTTGGTTCTCACAAACAATGTTATTCCTTAAATATTAAGGAGAAGAATCAGTGTGTTTATCAGACTTAAGCAGTTCACTACAGTGTTCTGTAGGAGTGTGGACCGATGTCATATATATTACCTCCAATACTGTGAAGGCGTTGTACTCGAAAGACATGATGTTAGGAATAAATTGCCATATTACCCTACATATGAGCAAAGCTTCCTAATATGAGACTAGGACTTCTTTGTGCTAGGGGAATGCTACCAGAGCTGTGGTGCTGATACTGTCAAAAGCAATAACACTGTTGCATGTACTAATCACTGACTACTGTTCATTGTCTTTACTCCTTTGTAAGAAGTTGTTGCTTCTTCATGAGCATTTTAGTGCTGCAGAGTGTGGGTGGTATCTCAGTGTATCAGCTATCGAAAATATTCATGTCGGTTTTTCCTCACTATTTCCTAGTGAGACATAGCTGCATCACTGAAAACTGATACTACTACTGCTACTACTACTACTCATAAGTACGACTGATGTGGGAAGTATGATTGACAGTACATATATTAATGACATAAAGACTTATAAAATCCATTAATTTCCTAAAATACACAACAACAGTCTCCTGACTACGTTCTAGTTGGTTTATAAGCAGCGCTAGAGGCGGATGTACAGTGACGATGCCTTCTTAGGACACCAGAATAGTGTAGAAGGAAGAAGTTTCATCATTTTAAAGTTTGTCATCATAGTCATATGGGTAGGAAACTTGCAAGTTTGTTGTATGTATGATGCTGCACACACACATGCTGCATTCATTAAAAGCACTGCATTCCATACCAGTAATATTACATCAGAAACCATTTGGCCTTAACAATACAGCATTTTTTAGGTAAAGAACCATGTGAGCATAGGAGTGTGCGGTCATGTTCTATGATCAAATTTCTCATACTAGAACCTTTCTGGTACTGACTCCAGACAGTCGAATAATGCTTCAAAATCGATAGCGTGGATGATTTTCATCAAATGTTTAAAACTACATCCATCTGGAGCTCCATCATGTACACTCCTGGAAATTTAAATAAGAACACCGTGAATTCATTATCTCAGGAAGGGGAAACTTTATTGACACATTCCTGGGGTCAGATACGTCACATGATCACACTGACAGAACCACAGGCACATAGACACAGGCAACAGAGCATGCACAATGTCGGCACTAGTACAGTGTATATCCACCTTTCGCAGCAATGCAGGCTGCTATTCACCCATGGAGACGATCGTAGAGATGCTGGATGTAGTCCTGTGGAACGGCTTGCCATGCCATTTCCACCTGGCGCCTCAGTTGGACCAGCGTTCGTGCTGGACGTGCAGACCGCGTGAGACGCCGCTTCATCCAGTCCCAAACATGCTCAATGGAGGACAGATCCGGAGATCTTGCTGGCCAGGGTAGTTGACTTACACCTTCTAGAGCACGTTGGGTGGCACGGGATACATGCGGACGTGCATTGTCCTGTTGGAACAGCAAGTTCCCTTGCCGGTCTAGGAATGGTAGAACGATGGGTTCGATGACTGTTTGGATGTACCGTGCACTATTCAGCGTCCCCTCGACGATCACCAGTGGTGTACAGCCAGTGTAGGAGATCGCTCCCCACACCATGATGCCGGGTGTTGGCCCTGTGTGCCTCGGTCGTATGCAGTCCTGATTGTGGCGCTCACCTGCACGGCGCCAAACACGCATACGACCATCATTGGCACCAAGGCAGAAGCGACTCTCATCGCTGAAGACGACACGTCTCCATTCGTCCCTCCATTCACGCCTGTCGCGACACCACTGGAGGCGGGCTGCACGATGTTGGGGCGTGAGCGGAAGACGGCCTAACGGTGTGCGGGACCGTAGCCCAGCTTCATGGAGACGGTTGCGAATGGTCCTCGCCGATACCCCAGGAGCAACAGTGTCCCTAATTTGCTGGGAAGTGGCGGTGCGGTCCCCTACGGCACTGCGTAGGATCCTACGGTCTTGGCGTGCATCCGTGCGTCGCTGCGGACCGGTCCCTGGTCGACGGGCACGTGCACCTTCCGCCGACCACTGGTGACAACATCGATGTACTGTGGAGACCTCACGCCCCACGTTTTGAGCAATTCAGCGGTACGTCCACCCGGCCTCCCGCATGTCCACTATACGCCCTCGCTCAAAGTCCGTCAACTGTACATACGGTTCACGTCCACGCTGTCGCGGCATGCTACCAGTGTTAAAGATTGCGATGGAGCTCCGTATGTCACGGCAAACTGGCTGACACTGACGGCGGCGGTGCACAAATGCTGCGCAGCTAGTGCCATTCGACGGCCAACACCGCGGATCCTGGTGTGTCCGCTGTGCCGTGCGTGTGATCATTGCTTGTACAGCCCTCTTGCAGTTTCCGGAGCAAGTATGGTGGGTCTGACACACCGGTGTCAATGTGTTCTTTTTTCCATTTCCAGGAGTGTATAAACCATACTTTTCTTCTTAACCATCTGTTATATCACCGCAACACTCTCATGTTTACTGTACATTGATAGGAAGTGCTATCCTCCTCAATACGTACACATCTGGAGAGGTATATTCGAATGGGTGCTGTGAGTAAGTTTGGTGTTGCAAAGGAGAATGGTCAAGGACAATGCAGAAGGGACATGTCAAGCTCTGACTTTATCCTGTGAATGAGAGAAAGTGACACCCATCCACATAGGGAAAGATGGCCAGTCGTAATCGTAAATTCTGCACTGTGATTGATGTGCTAGAATTATGTAGAGAACCTAATTGCATCGGTATGGGACATCGTCTGATATACATTGGTGTACACAGACGAATGGAAGTACTGCAGAGTCAGCTATTTGCTTTCACAGTCTAGTATATTGTACCTGCAAAGTAGCGGAAGCAATCTGCTGTGTCATTAGCTGGTGTTGAAATTACAGAACAACTGGTAAAATTGCTAAAATTGATCACACTATAAATTGCAATGTGAACTACAGTACCTCGTCCCATATCAACAGGTTTTTTTTCCATCCCATCCATCCACTAGTACACTGTTGATTACCATATATTATGATTGACTTAAACCGCTTTATTTTCATGGAGAAAACCTTGACGTGACACTGGATATCTGCCAGTTGTGACTGTGGAGTATGGGATTAAATGTAGAAGCCACCACTTATAGACAGTGGTTTGGAAGGTTTGGAAGCGTTCCTCAATGCTGCAGACTAGTCCTATTTCCATATGCTGTGATGACCTCCAGATGGTCTTTCTTTCAATAATAAGATAACAGTACCAATTTTTATTTCTACTAGCTCGCACATGTTGTGAACAGCACTTTCCTGCGATGGTCAACACTAGAATAGTAATCATATACATGACTGAAATTAAAAAAAAAAAAAAATGTTCTTCGAAATGGAACACAACAACATCCGCTACTTGGTCGCTGTGAGATTAACTTTATAGGTCATCATCACTTTCGGATAGCTGTCGGAAATGCCCTAAAATGTTGCAAATTCTTCCAGTTTCCATATGTTGCAATGTCTTAACATTTTTGTCAACGAGAAACATTATGTCTGTGTTTTATTTTCATAAAGCTGTGTGTTGTGATAGATACATAGTTTACACCATGTAGTGCTCTGATTTCTGTGAGAGACAATGTGTTAATTTCGGTTTAGCACCCGACGTAGACTTTGAAGCCATGGTACATAAATAAATTGTATAGTGTTATACAAATCTGTAGTCGTGCACTGCTTGAATGTCTCACAACCAGAAAAAACAATGTGTTAAACTGCTTATGAAGAAACAAATGACCTAGTAGATAGTGTCGGAAGTTCCATGCGGCTTTTCGCGGATGATGCTGTAGTATACAGAAAAGTTGCAGCATTAGAAAATTGTAGCGAAATGCAGGAAGATCTGCAGCGGATAGGCACTTGGTGCAGGAAGTGGCAACTGACCCTTAACATAGACAAATGTAATGTATTGCGAATACATAGAATGAAGAATCCTTTATTGTATGATTATATGATAGTGGAACAAACACTGGTAGCAGTTACTTCTGTAAAATATCTGGGAGTATGCGTGCGGAACGATTTGAAGTGGAATGATCATATAAAATTAATTGTTGGTAAGGCGGGTACCAGGTTGAGATTCATTGGGAGAGTCCTTAGAAAATGTAGTCCATCAACAAAGGAGGTAGCTTACAAAACACTCGTTCGACCTATACTTGAGTATTGTTCATCAGTGTGGGATCCGTACCAGATAGGGTTGACGGAGGAGATAGAGAAGATCCAAAGATGAGCGGTGCGTTTCGTCACAGGGTTATTTGGTAACCGTGATAGCGTTACGGAGATGTTTAGCAAACTCAAGTGGCAGGCTCTGCAGAGAGGCGCTCTGCATCGCGGTGTAGCTTGCTCGCCAGGTTTCGAGAGGGTGCGTTTCTGGATGAGGTATCGAATATATTGCTTCCCCCTAATTATACCTGCCGAGGAGATCACGAATGTAAAATTAGAGAGATTAGAGCGCGCACGGAGGCTTTCAGACAGTCGTTCTTCCCGCGAACCGTACGCGACTGGAACAGAAAAGGGAGGTAATGACAGTGGCACGTAAAGTGCCCTCCGCCACACACCATTGGGTGGCTTGCGGAGTATAAATGTAGATGTAGATGTAGAACCCTCTCTTGTAATTAATAATCTGTTGGATATGGTCTTTCTCCAGTACAGTCAGATCTGTGCAAGCGACCTGGAGCACTGGCCACTTGCTCTAATGGGGTGATATGCGTATCTGTAATATGCTCGATACCAACTTGCAGGCTCTATTTGTTTTAGATGTACCAGAAGAGATAGAGAGACGCAGTAAAATCTTATAGGAGGTTCTGTTACAAGGGGTGATATATATATCCAGTTAAATTTTTGATTTAGATAGTTTAGAAAAAAACTACACCGTTTTTGCTAATAAAATTAATAGCATTCAGGAGTATCTGTAACCATGGGATCATAACTGTTTATCTTATTATCGTCACGATTATGTGTTTAAAAATAGGTGTTACCTCAATTCCCTTGTTGCTTCATACTTTATAACCTCTTATTACAAAGCAGACACAACCTGAATTACAGGTCGTTTTGGAACCTAGAAATTGTAGCGTTTTTTCCTGACATCTGAATAGATTGTGTTAAACAGTCTGTGATTATCAAACTGCTTACATAACTGGAACACAAGAATCTGCTATATGACAGAAACTTTACAGACATGTCAGTACAGCTGAGTTATGGATGAAAAATGTCAAATGTGAGCACCCAAACGTTCTATTAAAAGACAGGCTGTGATGATTTGTTTCGTAAATGCCAGTGTGATATAGCATTGCACTGGTAAAATGGGATCTGCCATAGTGTACAAAACAGCAATGTCCCTTTGAATTATAGCTTGGTGTTACTGAACATAAAATGATTGTGTTTTCTCCAGCTTGTAAGCTAATGGAGTAAAATATTGTATTCTCTAATGTTATTTCACGTGCCTGAAATGTTTGTAATACTCACATGACTGACAGTTTATTTACAGGCACTGATTTGAACATAAGAAATGCTTTCAGGATGTGGAATTTGTCAATCAAGCTGATAGAAATTGCTTGATATTGATTTTTTGTCTTTGGAGTTATAATTCTCGACCTTTCTTTATTTCGAGGATGGTTTCCAAGTAATGAGGACATTCTGTGTTGATCGATAGTTTTCACAGCAAAACAGTGGAAGTTGTTTTCTAGATTTTGCGCAGGGTGGACAGGTGTAGGGCATGTATAGCTCACACTCTGAATGTCAGTCGTCTGTAATCAGCTGCGGTGCACTTAGTTCAATGTCGCAAAATAATGAGAAGTGAATTATATCCCTTAATCGAACATACAAACTGTACCTATTTTGTTCATGAAACTGAAATAAAATCGACTGCACCTATATTCATGGGAAGAGGACATTTATTATGGTGGCAACTGAGTTTTCCTTTTTAATCGATGGTCGATTATAAGAGATACTTTTACGTTAAATACAATTGTTACGGTGAATTGTTTGTCCCTTCAGAAGGGCGGGCACATGCGGGGCGCTGTGGTGGTCCCCCAAGGCAGTTGTGCTGTGGTCAGGGGGTGGTGTGTGGGGCATAGCTCTGCTCCTAAATTTTAGACAACAAACAAGTTGCCCTTGGGGAGACCTTCCATGTACGTCCTATGGTCTAGCTGGCCTTTCACGCTTTTGTGTTGGCGAAGGTCCATCGTTTCAAGACGGTCAGTAACTCCTAGCTCGTCTGTCTGCGGCTTGGCGATAGGCCGAAAAGCAAGAAGCGACAAGCGGAAATGGTAGCAGCTGGCTGTCTAAAAAAGCCTTTATCGACACCATAGGTGGAGGAGGGAGAAAGAAAGGTTGGGGGAGGGATGAGGGGAGGTGACAGAGCCTCTAATTTCGGCAGTTTGTGATCGTTCATCAAGGAGAATATACGTACACCTGCCTCCATTCTGCTGTCTTTTGTGACGACGATTTCCCCCAGTACATGCATTATCACCAATTCATTGAAGTGTTTTTTTTTTTCACGGCAATTTTGATGCATAATTAGAGAAGTGCAACATCTTCTGTCAGTTGTAGTAGTACTTTTTGTCTACAATTACCTGTGCCACAGGGTTGGTGTCTGTATCGAACTCTGAAGTCAAAGAGCAATGGGTATTGTCCTCAGCCGTAAGCTTACAGATAATACACTTATTAAACTCCTCTCTCTCCAACACAAGCATCTTGTCAGATGAATATACTCCCCACCACAAAAATGAAGATAGTATCTATAACTACAGCATTTATCCCGCCAACTTGTATGTGAAGCGTAGAGTCTGAGTGCATCTGCCAATAGAGAGGCATTGTGAAATTTTTTCCCAGTTGTATGGCATGGTCAATTTCTGAGCTGCATTGCAATTTTAGGCAGTCCTTGTGTAGTGCTATGCATATACACTCCTGGAAATGGAAAAAAGAACACATTGACACCGGTGTGTCAGACCCACCATACTTGCTCCGGACACTGCGAGAGGGCTGTACAAGCAATCATCACACGCACGGCACAGCGGACACACCAGGAACCGCGGTGTTGGCCGTCGAATGGCGCTAGCTGCGCAGCATTTGTGCACCGCCGCCGTCAGTGTCAGCCAGTTTGCCGTGGCATACGGAGCTCCATCGCAGTCTTTAACACTGGTAGCATGCCGCGACAGCGTGGACGTGAACCGTATGTGCAGTTGACGGACTTTGAGCGAGGGCGTATAGTGGGCATGCGGGAGGCCGGGTGGACGTACCGCCGAATTGCTCAACACGTGGGGCGTGAGGTCTCCACAGTACATTGATGTTGTCGCCAGTGGTCGGCGGAAGGTGCACGTGCCCGTCGACCTGGGACCGGACCGCAGCGACGCACGGATGCACGCCAAGACCGTAGGATCCTACGCAGTGCCGTAGGGGACCGCACCGCCACTTCCCAGCAAATTAGGGACACTGTTGCTCCTGGGGTATCGGCGAGGACCATTCGCAACCGTCTCCATGAAGCTGGGCTACGGTCCCGCACACCGTCACGCCCCAACATCGTGCAGCCCGCCTCCAGTGGTGTCGCGACAGGCGTGAATGGAGGGACGAATGGAGACGTGTCGTCTTCAGCGATGAGAGTCGCTTCTGCCTTGGTGCCAATGATGGTCGTATGCGTGTTTGGCGCCGTGCAGGTGAGCGCCACAATCACGACTGCATACGACCGAGGCACACAGGGCCAACATCCGGCATCATGGTGTGGGGAGCGATTTCCTACACTGGCCGTACACCACTGGTGATCGTCGAGGGGACACTGAATAGTGCACGGTACATTCAAACCGTCATCGAACCCATCGTTCTACCATTCCTAGACCGGCAAGGGAACTTGCTGTTCCAACAGGACAATGCACGTCCGCATGTATCCCGTGCCACCCAACGTGCTCTAGAAGGTGTAAGTCAACTACCCTGGACAGCAAGATCTCCGGATCTGTCCCCCATTGAGCATGTTTGGGACTGGATGAAGCGTCGTCTCACGCGGTCTGCACGTCCAGCACGAACGCTGGTCCAACTGAGGCGCCAGGTGGAAATGGCACGGCAAGCCGTTCCACAGGACTACATCCAGCATCTCTACGATCGTCTCCATGGGAGAATAGCAGCCTGCATTGCTGCGAAAGGTGGATATACACTGTACTAGTGCCGACATTGTGCATGCTCTGTTGCCTGTGTCTATGTGCCTGTGGTTCTGTCAGTGTGATCATGTGATGTATCTGACACCAGGAATGTGTCAATAAAGTTTCCCCTTCCTGGGACAATGAATTCACGGTGTTCTTATTTCAATTTCCAGGAGTGTAGTTGTGCAACTAGGGCCAATCTTTTTGATTAATCATGTAATTAGGACCAATCTCTACTTCAGTTTCCCAATCAAAACAAATGAAGTACGCTAACCTAACCTGTCTCTTCTGCATCTGGGCAGTTTCCATGTGTGTGTGTGTGTGTGTGTGTGTGTGTGTGTGTGTGTGTGTGTCTGTGTGTGTGTGTGTGTGTGTGTGTGTGTGTGTGTGTGTGTGTGTATGTGTGTGTGGAGGGGGGGGGGGGGAGGGGGTGCACTTGGCCATTCCATCGAGAAGGACCAGGTTTCTGAGTCCCAGAAATGACACCACCAATTTTAAATTGCCGCCAGTACTCGGATGGGATTGGGATGGGACTTCAGCACAGCCCTGGGACAAACAATTCTCCACAAAAATTCGAAATTCTTGCCGAAATTCGAAATTCCTGCCGTAATTCGAAATTCCCACCATAATTCGAAATTTCTACCAATAGAGTAGGAAGGGGAAGAAGAGGGTTGAGGATAGGGAGGGAGAGGGGTAATGACCTACGTACAGGATGAGGAAAACATATAATATCATCTGGGGGTGGAGGTGGATGGCATAGCAAAGTTAATTAATCGATCAGTTTAATTAATTTTCATATTGAAACGCTCTGCTAACCTGCAAGTCAAGACAGATAGTTAAAATTGTCTAAAGGGACGAAAATAAGCGGCTGCCATTTACACTTGAACATACAACTTTATTTATTTGACCAAACATAACAAGAGCCAAGAAAATTTAAAAAACACACACAGCGTTAATTTTTGGAACTTAATTACTGTCTGAATGCTCCATATGATCTCATGTCTTAAGGGTAAGGCCACTTTAATTTAAAATCGGATAAAACCCAATAACTGAAGACTCAAACCAAAATCAGACATTTAAAAGACAGGAGGCCCAAACAATCTGACACCTTAAGAGCAAAACAACTTTAATTTAAAAATCGGCTGAAGCCCATCACTTACGACTCAAACGAAAATAATTTTTAAAAGGGCAAAGGACTTACCTTAATACAGTTCTTTCAATTAGGCTCAAGGCCCAAACAATCTTACGCCTTAATACAAAAAACAAGAACAATAAGAAGAGGCACTACACCCAAAGGCGCTGAGAAACTTCCGAGGGTCGGCCTGGAATTCAAACACTAATGCTCACTTAGGTTGTAACGATACAATGCTGGGAGCCCAAGTAAATAATACCATTGCGTTGCTTCTTGAATTATTTTCTGATATTTGTTAATGGCGTTGCTTTAACTGGAAATGCATCTGTTAGACCATAGAGTTTCAGTTTATTAGTAGATAATATCTGCTGTGAGAGCTCGTATAAGAGATGAGGATAAAATATCGATAATGGGTATTAAGGACTGAAATCGTTATGAAATACCGTTGTTGCTCGTTACATTCTTGTGCCGTGACGCTGTTGATAATACTGAAAATAACGTGTGAACAGGATTAATATGGACGGGAAGAGACCACTGATTAATTATGAATAAGTTTTGTATTGTGTTGTGTGCCTAAATGAACAAATACGGTTTTAGTGAGTGGGACTGTGTGTACAATATTATGCTACGTAATCACCTGTGTGGAGTGAGTCGATTGTTCAAGTTTTGATACTGGAACGCCAAGTAATAAAGTTTTGACGATAAAATCAAGGGGATAAGGGTCGTAACATTACTGAAACGGACGAATAAATAATCTGGAGTCATCATTTTCCAAATCAAAATCAAATGCCAGCAGAGCGAGCGAATTCTCGTCACCAAACAGCGACTGCAGTTACAAGGTAAAATGCGACCAATGCAAAGACGTTTGTGACACGGCATTAGTTGAAGTAAGTGTCATATGCGCAAGCTGTACGCTCTTCCTTAAAATGAATAACTGTTTATTTTTAATGACCAAACTTAGTCCATATGACAATTGTTGATTTCTAATTCAGAAAATTTCTTTCATCTCCATTAATTTACGTTCACTACTATCTTAACTTATCTTTCAGTTATACGGGACATTTATTTGTTGCACCAATTTGGTTGGTAAATTACTTTTTTCGTAATCTTAAATTGATTAAGATAGCGAGTGTACACATGATTCCACCTATCGTACAGATTGCCAGATATTTGTAAGTAGTCTCAAAGTGCATCAAAACAGGTTTTAAAAATGATTTATTGATTCAAACAGTTGCCAAACTGATACTGGTACACTGTTGCCATTGCATTGTCGAGGCATTAATCGACACTATTCTACAAGGAAAATTCTTATTTTCACTGATTAGTTTCCTGCAATTTTATAGTTATTCTTATGACATTACACACACACACACACACACACACACACACACACACACAAAACAATTTAGTAGCATTTACAAAATCATCAGGCTGCAATCTTGCGCGGAATACGTGTTTCCAATTCTGATGTTAGTGATGCGATGCTGAGAGTTGCAGCAGGCGCAGCATTCAGGTTCCACAGTTGGTGCACACGTGTTTAGCTGTGTTGTTTACGTTTCTACATGAGCTGTTTATATTTGCCAACTCAGGGTTTACTTGTAAGTTAGTGAACATGTGAGCACATGAGAAGCATTTTACCAATTACTGTAAACGGATAACTACATTCTGATCGAATAACAGTTACGTGGTTATTTCGCTTCTGTGTTTGGTAGTTTGAGTAATAGTAAAGAGCAGGCGTACGAATCAAGATACGAGAATTTTGAGAGGGGCAGTAAATAAATATTTTATTTTTATTTTATGGTTTGTTACACGTGAGATCACATCAGTTCTCGTTAACATATTCCACTTCTACAATTTTAAAGGACACGAGCTGAGATCGTGTAACTTACATATTCTTCGCATCAAGATAAAACTAGCACATGTCTCCAAATGTCGACAGATTTGATGTATATAACGTTGCTGAGGGATTTAGACTAGGAAATAAGGCACTTAAAATAGTAAAGTAGTTTTGCTATTTGGGGAGCAAAATAACTGATGATGGTCGAAGTAGAGAGGATATAAAATGTAGACTGGAAATGGCAAGGAAAGCGTTTCTGAAGAAGAGAAATTTGTTAACATCGAGTATTGATTTAAGTGTCAGGAAGTCGTTTCTGAAAGTATTTGTATGGAGTGTAGCCATGTATGTAAGTGAAACATGGACGATAACTAGTTTGGACAAGAAGAGAATAGAAGCTTTCGAAATGTGGTGCTACAGAAGAATGCTAAAGATTAGATGGGTAGATCATGTAACTAATGAGGAGGTATTGAATAGGACTGGGGAGAAGAGAGGTTTGTGGCACAACTTGACTAGAAGAAGGGAGGGATCGGTTGGTAGGGCATGTTCTGAGGCATCAAGGGATCACCAATTTAGTATTGGAGGGCAGCGTGGAGGGTAAAAATCGTAGAGGGAGACCAAGAGATGAATACACTAAGCAGATTCAGAAGGATGTAGGTTGCGGTAGGTACTGGGAGATGAAGAAGCTTGCAAGGGATAGAGTAGCATGGAGGGCTGCATCAAACCAGTCTCAGGACTGAAGACCACAACAACAACAACGTTATAAAATATAAACTTCCGTGTGGGAAACAGAGTAAAATCATAAAATAATTGCCCTGACTTTCTGTTGAAATTTAACTTCATTGTTCATGTTGCTTTGTAATTTATCTTGGGTGCTTCATTCAACGATCGCAGATTTCGATTTTTGTTTGTGAATCTTTCAAGTAAAAGCTTACTTCGTGTAACTTTTCGTATAATTTTATTTTTATACTTGTTAATGTTTGACTTTTGGAGAAAAGAAAACCACTTGCATGAATATCAAGAGCTCAGATGGAAACCCAGTTCCAAGCAAAGAAGGGAAAGCAGAAATAGGGAAGGAGTACATAGAGGGTCTATAGAAGGGCGATGTTCCTGAGGACAATACTATGCAAATGGAAGAGGAGGTAGATGAGGTTGAAATGGGAGATACGATACTGCGTGAAGAGTTTGATAGAGCACTGAAAGACCTAAGTCGAAACAAGACCCCGGGAGTAGACAACATTCCGTTAGAACTACCGATAGTCTTGGAAGAGCCAGACCTGACAAAACTCTACCATCTGGTGAAGAATATAATAATTTCAATCTCAAAGAAAGCAGGTGTTTACAGATGTGAAAATTACCGAACTACCAGTTTAATAAGCCACAGCTGCAAAATACTAACATGAATTCTTTACAGGCAAATGGAAAAACTGGTAGAAACCGACCTCAGGGAAGATCAGTTTGGATTCCGTAGAAATGTTGGAACACGTGGGGCAGTACTGACCCTACAACTCATCTTAGAAAATAGATTAATGAAAGGCAAACCTACGTTTCTAGCATTTGTAGACTTAGAGAAAGCTTTTGACAATATTGACTGGAATATTCTCTTTCAAATTCTGAAGGTGGCAGGGGTAAAATACAGGGAGCGACCGGCTGTTTACAATTTGTACAGAAACCAGATGGCTGTTATAAGAGTCGAGGGGCATGAAAGGGAAGCAGTGGTGAAACGTCCCCTTTGAACAATTTTACATGACTGTGCTTAAACTGACACACAATATTTTGTTAGCGCAACGCAATCTGACTTTCAAAATTCCCTACAAAAGAATGGCCCTGACTAACATTAAACTATACCTTTCACAAATCACTTACCTCACAAAAATCTTCGCTGCTCAAGCTACTGCAATACAGCGAGCGCCACTACTGCCAGCTAAATAAAAGATTCAAACTATGGAAGGCACTAACTACTGATAGGGATAGTTAGCAAATGAAAGATATTAATAGAGAACAAACAATGTATTTACCTTGATATCATCATATATAAATATAGCAGTTCATGACAAATTTCAAAACTCCGCCATCTCTCTCCCCACATCCACCACTGCTGGCGGCTCACCTCCAACTGCGCAACGCTACGCGCTGTTAACATCCAGCTGCCCCTCTACAATGGCAGACAACAATGCAAACTAGCCACAGACTGCACACAGCACAGCCAGTGATTTTCATACAGAGGTGGCGTTACCAATAAAAAAATCTAAACAGCCTACTTACATAGAGAAAACATAAACAGCCTACTTACATAGCCCCCATGCTCCCCACAAAAAATTTTACAAATTTTTTTTTGGGCAGTGGCCAATAATGATTTGATAAAATTTTTCATAATTACAATAACAAAGAAATCAAATGCACACACTTATTGATACAACGTTGGTCAAAAGCTAAAATTTTGTCACAGTCCATAAAGACAGTCCTGATCATTCATTACGGTAAAATATAGTGTTTTTCTCAAAGTCTGAGCAGTAGAAGAAAATGCACACGGAAGTAGTGGATTTCCATGCAGTCTTGAAGAAGTAGTGTTGTCCTTCCAACGGAAAGACAGTGCTGACTCTTGACATGCATACAGGTAATGGTCCACAACAGAGCAAACCCACAGCAGAGTCATTCGAAGTTCTGACGAATATTGGTAGGTAGGTCATCACAGAGCAGACCCACCGTAGTCCTGGTAGAGATTACGATATTGGTGGGCCACCAGAGGTGCAGACCCACTGCAGTCCTTGTAGAAATAATGGCATGGTGGGTCATCATAGATGCAGACCCACTGTAGTCCTTGTAGAGATAATGGTACTGGTGGGTCATCAAAGATGCAGACCCACTGTAGTCCTTGTAGAGATGGCCAGCAGCCATCTGTTGCGATCTGTTGCGACTGTGCAGGTGCACAATCACCATCAAAGAGTCTTGCGAATAATATAGCAAGTCCATAACCACCACTTGTGCATTCACAAAGTTTTTCGAATTGTCCTTAGAACCAGCAATGCTGTTATCCAGTCCCTTGCTGAATTATTAACACACGTGCAAACACTATCAGTCCCTACTTCTCACATATTGTCCATGTACTATGACCAACAGAAACGTGTGCAGTGAAATGTTACTTAATTTGAAGAACTGGTAACAATTACAATTTGGTAACATAAAAATACAGTAACAAAGGTACATGATACATCATTAAAAACATAACAATACAGATAACATTTGTAGTAATACAGGCTTTACAAAAGAATCGAAATAACATATACGTCAGTGTTCCAGGAATTATGACATGAGTACATACATAAAAGATCAGAATAACTTTCGAAACACCAACTTCACATATGAACATTAAGACAGAACAGAATAAATAATGTATAAACATCTTTACAAAGAAAATAACATGGTATTTGAAAAATTCTACAACATAAATCTTATTAGCTAAACACATAAAGACAGGAAAAAGACAAATACACAAGGGTACATAAACATATAGCGGAATAATACAAAAGGAAAGGACAGGGTTTGTTGTACTGCAGTATTTTGCAAACAAAACTTTCTTTATTTCTTGGAGATCTCCCTTCATTCGTCATTATTTCCAAAAAGTCCTATCTATACCTGCTTTCTGTATTCTATTCATATTTCTTTCAAAATAAATATGGCTCATTGTACAATACTCATTTAGGCCCAAACCGTTTTCATGTAACTTTCAAAGCATTCTTCCCCTATTCTCCATAGTTCGTTTCTTATAGTCTACCCCCTCTTAAGCTAACTTAAATCTACTGAGCTCAGATATTAAACTAAGGGACGAGGCAATGCAGCAGCACATAAAACAATTAACACAAGCAGCAATGACAAAAAATACAGATTGGCAAAGCTAGCAGCAGCAATTGTAATAACTTATACCAAAACATGACATAGCTCAAGCAGAAAAAAATATTACACTAAAAATGGCCATGTCTAATACCTATGTCACATCTTAACACTAGAGTGATGCATCACAATTTATTCTACAAAAGAAATTACCAAGTACTTGAAAAGAAAATTATGTGTTACTGTTACTAGTTCCTTCTTATTGTTCTTTCCTTTCCAAGTGCTCCTTTTTTAAAGAATGTGGATCATAAAATAATTATTTAATAGATCTGTTGACAGAAAGTGTTCACATTAGCAAATGCATTTCATTTTATAAAAGCAATGCTGCAACACAGCTGGAAAACAGGTATCAAATGAAATAAGCAATTATGTACAAAGCATAAAAATATCGTTCAATAGCTATGTGGCATTTCGTAAGTCAGTAGCTCTCAATTCTCGTAGAAAGACACTTGTCATTATCAGGTTTGCAGATGTAAGAATGTTTCCTAGTTATTATTAGCGTGTCGTATTTGCGATGTTTTCTACAAAGGAATGTCAGAAGCGAGGTTAATGGCCTCTTTTTTTTTTTTTTTTCTCCACCTAATGGCTTTTTCTCCGGGCGGCTGGCCCAGCTGGGCGCCATAACGCATTACGTGCAGGTGGTCACTTAACTTTCGTACGGAAATATTTACGACAGCAGTTTCCGCTACAGTGACAGTCTCACATAGAAATATTTCACAGGTCAAGAATGAGCGTTGCAAATCTGTAGAAACAAAATGCTATTGATATAACAGTGTCCAAAAAATTTTCGTCTGCATTGTAATACATTCATGCATATACACACACATTTAATAACTCTTAAAGTACGATTCTTGGTTTCCAACAACCTTTTCATAAATCAGAGTCCCTAACCCCTACTCCTTATTCCTTACCTTATTACACATATACATATTCATATTCATCAACACGTCTTCAATATTTCATCATAATAGCTACATAGCATAATCAGATTCCTCATATAGCATCAGCTTATTTATCATAAACATACCTCAACAGCATAGTACACATCGTCGTCGTAATAATAACATCATAACACTTCAGTCAAATCTCAAAATCGTCGTAACTTCCTCCAATAATTTCAAAACGTAAAAAAAATTCTCTGCTCATTTCAGTAGTGTCATCTACCTCAAACGTACTTTAAAATCCTGCTCCCTTACCAAATATATCATTCAAAGCTCTCATAGTATCACAATGGTTCCGAAAAATGTGAGCATTTCTCAATGTACAGACAAAATACAATTTCGTAAGTGTGAAGTTATCCAACTGTGTAATTACGTAAACATCTGTCACTGATATAGTAAAATAAATGTTTGTGTCTCTCAGTTACATGATCAGATAGCTGTGTAATTTGTGTGTTAGAGAAATATGGTACCGATGTGTAAAGTTGTATAAGCAAATACCATATTAGCTAGGGTTCCTTGTGGTTGCCACACACATGGTACACAAAGTAAGCGTGTACCCCCCCTGAGGATTAATGTAATTATACCCTCAGGTGTTACAGATTACAGCAATGAAATGAAATGTATCACCTTTGTATCATTGTACTTCAAATATCTTTAAAAATAAATGTTTTAAGTACAAAATTAATCACTCAAATGCGTGTCCTGTAGCGCTAAATGTGCGTCTTGCTGTAAGATAATTCTGTGGAAGTGTCGTAGTTATCGTCCTCCGAAAGCTAAGTGCTGCAGAAGTCAATGTACTTACCTCACGATAAACAAAAGTGAAATGCTTTGCGTATAGATATCGTAGTTATTATGCTTATTGGCGTGAAGAAGAAAGTACTGTACAGTAACGTATTGTTGTGCCACGAAAAAGGCTGTCTCATTGTTGCTATACCACAAAAGTTACTACTAAAACATGTTTTTCTTTCCAGAAGAATTCAGAAAACTGTGCAGATATAAATAGATACACTGCAAAAGCAACATTGTAAATTGTCACTCATTAGTAGCGTCGTGATAAAAATCGTGTAGCTGTCACATAAACTAACCTCTGTGTCATCTGGTATCTCTCAGAAAGCACTTTAAATTCAGAATGTATTTTCAAATAAACCAAAATGTTGCATTAAAATCTCATTAGCAGTACTGGTAAATGTTCTAAGTATGTGAGCCTTATAGTCGTTACGTAATCGTGCAACAAACAAGCAAGAATGTACACACACAATAACACTGTGACGTCTGTTCACTATTACAATGCATTCGTCATTTCTGTTTAAATAAGTTCTCTTGGTTCTTGATTGGATATTTAACTTCAAACATTGTTGTATGTTAACAGATTCTAAGTCTGACAAAGCATATTAGTAATGTGAAGCGAAAAATTTTATGACAAAGACTAAGTTAAAAAGCAGATTATCTTTCAATAAACGGTTTTACATGTGAAATGTGGTGTAAACCTTTACTCTTCCTAGTACGCAGACTTTCAACTGCAAAGCAATTGTCATGTTTTACACGTCGGTAAGGAATGCTAAATCTTTTCTCAAGGTTCGCGTCTTTGTTATTTTTCTCTGAGCCAGCCGGCGCACGCGGCTGCCTGCGGTGCGAGTCATTGTCTGTCTCTTTGTTGGCGCGCGTCGTTATTGGGATTAGGAGACCTAACTTCTACAAATTCGCCTTGCCGAGAGGGCCCAGCCGTGTTAGAATCCCGCCAGTTCTGATGAAATTGACGTCTGTCGTTATGATCATATCGTCTGTCGTCATGTCGGTAGATTCCGTAGTTTCTTCCTTGTCCGTCACGTGGTGGAGAATTTCTCCCTGAATCGTAACTGTGCGCCGAACTGTTGCGTCTGAAGTTATTCTGCCTCCCTTGATAATAATTGTTTTGGTTCCCATATTGTCTGTTTCTCTGATTGTCTCTGTAATAGTCATTACTACGGAAATGCGATCTTTCTCTGTAACTATTATTACTCTGCCAGCGGTTGTCATATGGGTGGTGTCTGTTTTGGTCACGATTTGCGTTGTAAGAATAGCCTTTTCGTGTCCAGTTATTGTTTCTGTCATCACGGAATTGTGATGTATGTGACCTGTAATTGTTGTGTTCCTGGTTTCGCGTTCCGCGATTGTCAGTGTCAATTTCTAGTTCTTGTAACAGTCCCTGAAAAGCTTCAATGTCGTCTTTGCAACGTCCTGCCAAAATAATATGTCGTAAATGTTCAGGTAATTTGATTAAGCAAATGCGGATGAGTTCTGAGGGGCTGTTTGGGTTTGACAGGTACTGATTCTTGTGCAACATGTCTTCAAAATATTTCACAAGACTGGAGAATTCAAATTGTTCGAAATGTTTCATCATTATGATACCATGTTTTACGCGGTCTTGTGTGGCTTGAGACCAATACGCTGAGAGGAAGGCATGGTAAAATTCTCCTTCACTGTGGCAATCGTGAATGACCGATCGCATTCTCACAGCTGGTTCATTCTCCAAGTAGCCACACATAAATTCTAATCTGTGTTCCAACGACCAGTTGGGAGGAAAACAATGAGAAAATTGATGGAGCCATGCTTGTGGATGAATGTCGTTGCCAGAATTCTTAAATGTTTTGAATTTACGTGTAGTAATGAACAGCTTATAGTCAAAATCGTCATGTCGGCGAGTCGCATATCGGTCATTGTTAGGTCGTGTCGGCCGTTCCATCTCAAAATTCGGTGCACCTTGCAAATTTCTTTCATAACTTCCGAAGTGTCCTGTGTTATTATTTTGTGGTTGTTCCGTATTTCTATGTCCCTCTTCCCGTATTGGAACGCGAGTGTCCTCTGAAATACGTAATTCTTGAATTACCTGTGTCAGCTGATCTTGTACTTCCCGGATTTCTCTTTGGTGTTGTGTATTGATTTGATTTTGATTCTGTTTGAATTTTCTAATTTGTTCATACTCTTCTGTGTCAGTGAAGGCTACGGGTCTTGTGTCATTCAGATCATCATCTACCTTTGTAGATAAGGTAGTGACCTGATCCGAAAGTTCGGCTACCTTCTCCGATAGTGAACACATTTCCTCAGTGTGTTTTTCTGAACCAAGTTTCAGTGTGTCCATTTGTGTTGAAATCGAATCTACTGTGTCCTTTAAGTTTTCCTGAGTTATTGCAAGTTGCGTAACCGAATCGGTAGATGCAACTGAGTCAATTTTAGCCCACAAGGTCTCATGATTTTCATGAACAATGGCTTGCAGTTCTTTTATGGCTGCTTCGTGATTCTGTAATGCATTTTCATGCCGCGAAAAAATAGGTTGAAAATGCTCACAAATTTGAGTTTTTACGTCATTACAGACTTTTTGACATTTCGATTCAATGTTATGTAACTCAGTAGTTAAATCTTCACGTGTTTGTTCAAGTGTGGTGTCTAACTTTTGAAGATTTTGTTCCATTGTGTCTAACTTTTTAAGATCTTGTTCCACTGTATCTAACTTTCGAAGATTTTGTTCGATTGTGTCTAACTTTTGAAGCTTTTGCTGTGTTTGTCCCATTTGCTGTATTAATTGTAATAACAATGCACTGGTGTCTGGAACATGTTCCTCAGTGCTTTTCGGCAGTGAATTTGCACCGGAAACATTCACATTTTGACAAGCAGAAAATGTGTCTTGACTTATTTGAGAAAACGGTGAGGATCCAAAACCTGAATCTACAGTATTTGCGAGATTGTTTCCTGTCATTTCGGATTCCTGAGGCGAGCTGTTGCCGACCGATCGATCGATAATGCTTCCCTGTTCTCTAATTGTTTCACTGTCTACACCATTGTTTGACGCCCGCTCCATTTCCCTATGCACAGTTACCAAATTACTACTTTGAATATTTGTTAATTCATTACATGGTGGCGTTAACACACTGCTTTCGTCTTCACTGTCATTTCTCAGTTTACTTTGGAGCCTAGGATTACGTTTTTCACACGCCATTATTGTCACAGTATTTCACACGACAACACAGAAAAACACAATTTGAAGATCAAAAATAAGGGAACACATTAACATAACACTGAAAATAATATCTAGTTAATTGCAGCTGCGAAATACTTGGTGCAAATCTACATGCATGCCACAACTGTTTTACAGTACAACAATGAAAGACTGCAACTACAAAGGAGATTCTCTCTACAATTACGCGCTAGCAATAAACAAAAGCTACACTAAATACACAAACTACAAGAAAAATCAGAAGATTCCAGTCAGGTATCCTGGGCTAAGGGTCGACATATGAAACGTCCCCTTTGAACAATTTTACATGACTGTGCTTAAACTGACACACAATATTTTGTTAGCGCAACGCAATCTGACTTTCAAAATTCCCTACAAAAGAATGGCCCTGACTAACATTAAACTATACCTTTCACAAATCACTTACCTCACAAAAATCTTCGCTGCTCAAGCTACTGCAATACAGCGAGCGCCACTACTGCCAGCTAAATAAAAGATTCAAACTATGGAAGGCACTAACTACTGATAGGGATAGTTAGCAAATGAAAGATATTAATAGAGAACAAACAATGTATTTACCTTGATATCATCATATATAAATATAGCAGTTCATGACAAATTTCAAAACTCCGCCATCTCTCTCCCCACATCCACCACTGCTGGCGGCTCACCTCCAACTGCGCAACGCTACGCGCTGTTAACATCCAGCTGCCCCTCTACAATGGCAGACAACAATGCAAACTAGCCACAGACTGCGCACAGCACAGCCAGTGATTTTCATACAGAGGTGGCGTTACCAATAAAAAAACCTAAACAGCCTACTTACATAGAGAAAACATAAACAGCCTACTTACAGTGGTTGGGAAGGGAGTGAGACAGGGTTGTAGCCTATCCCCGATGTTATTCAATCTGTATATTGAGCAAGCAGTAAAGTAAACAAAAGAAAAATTCGGAGTAAGAATAAAATCCATGGAGAAGAAATAAAAACTTTGAGGTTCGCCGATGACATCGTAATTCTCTCAGAGACAGCAAAGGACCAGGAAGAGTAGCTGAACGGAATGGACAGAAGCAAAACGAGGATAATGGAATGTAGTCGAATTAAATCGGGTGATGCTGCGGAAATTAGATTAGGAAATGAGACGCTTAAAGTAGTAAATGAGTTTTGCTATTTGGGACAAAAGTAACTCATGATGGTCGAAGTAGAGAGGAATAAAATATAGACTGGCAATGGCAATGAAAGCGGTTCTGAAGAAGAGGAATTTGCTAACATCGAGTATAGATTTAAGTGTCAGGAAGTCATTTCTGAAAGTATTTGTATGGAGTGTAGCCATGTATGGAAGTGAAACGTGGACGATAAATAGTTTAGACAAGAAGGGAATAGAAGCTTTCGAAATGTGGTGCTACAGAAGAATGCCGAAGATCAGATGGGTAGATCACATAACTAATGAGGAGGTATTGAAGATAATTGGGGAGAAGAGGAGCTTGTGGCACAACTTGACGAGAAGAAGGGATCGGTTGGTAGGTCATGTTCTGAGACATCGAGGGATCACCAATTTAGTATTGAAGGGCAGCTTGGAGGGTAAAAATCGTAGAGGGAGACCAAGAGATGAATACACTAAACAGATTCAGAAGGATGTAGGTTGCAGTAGGTACTGGGAGATGAAGAAGCTTGCACAGGATAGAGTAGCATGGAGAGCTGCATCAAACGCGTCTCTGGACTGAAGATCACAACAACAACAACAACATACAAATACACCTCAATGAATCTCCCTTGTATGTGCAATATGTTGTGTCAAGTCGTAACACCTCATTGCAGGAACATGAAGAAGATTGCACTTCGGCGTGCCAATATCAAACCAAATATCATGACCGACCGAGGTGGCGCAGTGGTTAGCACACTGAACTCGCATTTGGGAGGACAACGTTTCAATCCTGCGTCCGCCCATCCTGATTTGATTTTCCGTAATTTCCTTAAATCACCTGCGGCAAATGCCGGGATGGTTCCTTCTAAAGGGCACTTCCGACTTCCTCCCCCATCCTTCCCTAATCCGATAAGACCGATGACCTCGTAATTTGGTCTCCTCAACCCAGATCAACCCAACCCAAATATCAGGCACGTTGCATCAACTGCACAAGGTAATGTTCGCACAACGGAGGATGAAAGAAGACTTCTTTCATCTCTTGTATGAACATTAGTTTGTGATCTGAAGCATATATGCTCCTATTCTTTTATGTACATAATCATTTTGATCGCTCTGACAAAGTGGACACATACCTAAACACGATTATGTATTTCATATGAAATGGCTTGATAATTGCAGTTTTAAAGGATCATAATGCAAATAACGTCCAACTAACCTTCATACTTTGGAAAAAATAATGCAGGATTTGTACATCTTCTAATGAAAATCATTTTGCGACCGAATTGCTTTCGCCTCCGTAGACAGCACAGCTGGCGTTAAGCAGAAATATTTATATATTCAGTAAACTAGATAAGATATCAGTAGTCTCGTATTTCAACAAGAAACTTGAAACTTTCAGCACAGGGCAGGAACATGTAGAGAAACTACGACTCAAGTTTAAAAGAATAATTGACTGAGAACTAATCGTACGTAAAGGCTGTTAGTGTCACCGGAGCTAGTGTCCAGACCCTAGTGAATGAGGAAATGAAACAGTGGGAAGCAATGCAAAAGTTGAAACGCTTAACTCTGATTTCAAATGTACCTTTATAAAGGAAAACCCAGGAAAAATTTAATCCTTGTATCACGGTAAAGATGATTCAAACAAGTATTAGTGTCAGTGTGTTGAGAAACACCTGAAATCATTAAAATTCAACGAAGCGTTCAGTGCCCGATCGAATCCCCATTAAATTCTGTGCTGAATTTGCATCTGGATTACCCCATCATCTAACTATACTCCATCGTAAATCCCTCGAACAAAAAACCGTGCTCAGTTCTTGGAAGAAAGCACAGGTCATACCAGTCTACAAGAACGGTAGTAAAAGTATTTGATAATACTATCGTTCAGTATATTTGGCATAGATTTGTTGTAGAATCACAGAAAATACACTCAACTCAAACTTAATGGGTATCTCGAACAGAATGATCTCCTCCATGCCAACCAGCATGGATTCCGTAAATATCGATCATGTGAAACCCAATTCGCACTTGTTTCATATGACATAGTGAAAGTTTTAGACCAAGGCAGGCAGGTAGGTGCAGTATTTTTTGTTTCCGAAAAGCATTTCACTCAGTACCACACCTACGCATATTGTCAATAGCACGATCATATGGGGTATCAAGAGAAATTTCTAGAAGGGACGCAGCATGTTATCTTGGGTGGAGAATCATCGTGAGATGTAGAAGTAACTTAGGCCGTTTGGGACCCTTGTTGTTCATGTTCAATATTAATTATCTTGCAGACAATATTAAAAGCAGCCTCAAACTTTTTGCAGATGATTTAATTACCTACAATGAGGTATTCTTTGAACGAAGCGGTATAAATATTCATACAGATGTTGATAAGATTTCAAAGTGGCGTAAAGAATGACAACTTGCTTTGAATGTTCGAAATTGTAAAACTGTGCACTTCACAAATCGAAACAACGTAGTATCCTATGACTCAAATGGCTCTGAGCACTATGGGACTTAACATCTATGGACATCAGTCCCCGATCGTATGACTGTAACAACAATGAGTCGCTATTAGAATCGTCCAACTCATACAAATACCTGTGTGTAACACTTTGTTTGGATGTGAAATGAATGATCATATAGGCTCAGTCGTGGGTAGGGCAAGTGGTAGACTTCGATTTATTGGTAGAATACGGGAGAACTGCAATCAGTATACAAAGGAGGTTGCTTACAAATCACCCGTCCGACCGAGTCTAGAATATTGCTCAATCATCTGGGACCCGTACCTAATAGAACAGGGGATCTTGAACGTATACAGAGAAGGGCAACGCTAATGGCCATAGATTCGTTTGATCCGTGGGAGAGTGTCACAGAGATACTAAAGAAACTGAACTGGCAGCTTCTTGAAGATAGATGCGAACTATCCCGACAAAGTTTCCTCAGAAAGTTTCAAACACTGGCTTAAATTGGTGACTCTAGGAATATACTAGAACCGTGTGTATATCGTTCAGATAGGAATCGTGAGGATAGGATTAGATTACATTACAGCACGTGCAGAGGCATTCAGTCAATCTTTCTTCCTTAGATCCATACCTGAATGGAACGCCAAGATACCCTGATGTAGATGTAGATGAGTGCCATGTGCAGAACCCGGGTTCAGTTTCCGACAGTCCAAGGATTTGCTACTTGTGGGAGGTCCGGTATTGGTTCCACGCAGCCTCATGAGACCAACTGAGGAATGGCTCGATCTATGGATAGCGGTCCCGAGTTCAAAGAAACCCGATAACGATCGGGAGAGCGATGTGATGACCACATTCTCCTCCATACCGCAACCAATGACCCTACTGGCAGAGGATGACACGGTGATCGGCCGGCCGCGATTGGCCCGTCTAGGACCAGAACGTGAAACTTTTAGTGGCAGAACTACATTTTACAATAGAATCGTGCCGATCTAGCCACGTTCGAATATAAATCAGTGACATTCGACTGTTAACTAACCACTAACACGATATCTACACAAAGCTACACCAGACACACCATGGTCTCCACTTGCCTACACAGTGAATTCTACAGTTACAATCGGCCGACCATCGCCAATTTGTTTCAGCGTTAACATGCTGATCGATCTCGTACATCATTGCCAGATGGAATTTTAGCATACTGCCATTCTGATTCTGTTCGTGAAAAGGCGACAAAAATAACGGTGGACGCGGTAGGAAGGCTACGTATCTCGCATGTTCAGAGGCTCAGTGACTCAACTATCTCTGTGTGCGGATGATTACTTCAATCTGAAGATTGGTGGTAAAGTCGTGACGGCGGGAGGAAACGCTAGACGAAATGGAAGGGCAAGCTACGAGAGACAGGACAGCGAACGAACCTCTGCATCTCAGCAGCACTCCATAAAAGGCTGCTGTTTTCTTTTCATTTCTTCTTATAGTCTCCATTCTAGGGTACAATCACCGCGGACGGCGCTCCGTGCTCGCTCGTTCTGTCTGCGAGGCACATTGCTTGTGCAAACATGTTCTGAGCAGTGAACAAGATAAGGCGAGTAAATGGCGTTACAGAGAGGACTGCGTGGCTTCAAATTAGTTCTACATGTTCTTCACATATTACTTCCGTTTCATTTGGGAGAACTGAACATAAAAATGAGGTCTTGGTTAGCTACAAGACGAAAGAGGATCTTTGCAAAAAGTTTTTCGTTGAGTATCCGATGTAGGTATAAAACAACCTACAGATCAATCTTCTGCTCACTGTGCTGATACTATTTACCGAGAGGATTGGCACAGTGCCAGAGACACTGATTTAATTTAGCAGCAGCGACGTTCAAATATTGATACGGCAGTCCTAGTTCAAGTCTTCCGCTTTCACTGAGTCGCAACAATATGAACGACACGTTGGAATATTTTACAACAAAATGACGAACTGAGCTATTTACATTAGCAATGATTTTACAGGATAAGTGCAACTAAATTAATATTGTATGTTAATGGAAACGGTAGAAATTTATCACGTATAGGGAGCTGCAAGGCACAGAGAGAGAACAACAAAACCGCTAAGGCATCTTCTTTCATCACTTAAAACTCTCTAAAAATGTTTTATATACTCTGAATACAAAGGGCATATTTTCAGCCCCTTCGCTTAATCATCAAACAGCCTCACATCAGTCTGACGTTTAGCTGGAACGCATAGTAAATTTGTAATTAGTCGTTCCTTTCAATTTATGTCTCAATACAAATGTTAATGTAACGTCATAAGCTGCATGAGTTTGTTTTACTACTCTGTCAATCCTGTTACATTTAGTTTGTAAGTACCCTGAAGCTACAGTCAAGTAGGCAACGTTTAATTTATGAAAAAATTTGCAAATGCAAAAGTAACAATTGAAAGAGTGAGTCGTGGTCGAGAACAGCATTTATACGGACAGTCAGGCGCGTAGGCGGTGTTAATTAGTGACAGTTTATTTTGTGAAAAGCATCGCATCGTTGCACTCGAAAGCGGAAAGCTTTATGAAGACCATAGACACTGTGTTGAGAAAGAGAACGCAAACGTGAGGAGACAAAGAGAGAACATTCTACAAAACGATTGGTTCGCCATTGTTGTAACAGCATACCGAACTTTCGAGGATAAAGGTAAATCTTAAACTCTACGCAGACGAGGATATTGCAAGGGGTAAAAATTTTGAAGAAAGAAGGAAAACAAGAGTTAAGAGAAGTGGGAAGATGGATCCATCACTGAAGACGTCGGGAGGCAGAAGCCAATATTACATCCAGCAGTATAAAACCGGAAGCAATCTCATCACGTGGACATGAACGTATCGTGATTTCTGCTAGATGTGTATGAAGCTTTTCCTTGTTTTTTTTGGAGGGAAGAGAGACTCTGATGTTTGCCTGCCGTATGGACAGTGTTATCAGTGGAGATGAGAGCTATTGTTCTGTGTACTGAGCTGTGATCTATTCTCAGAAGTTAGCGTAATCAGTGTATGGACCAAAGCCAAAGATATTTGAATATTGGATGCTAATAAAAGTGACGATTTGCCACGGAACACAGTATAGGTACGCGGTCGTTCTTTGTTGAGAGTACAAAATCTGTGTACTATTAATCCGACACCTTTCGATCCAGCATCTTATTCGGGAGCACTTGCGAAATTTTACGGCGTTATTCTCTCACGAGACGACGCGCTGAAGCAGCAGTGCAAACTTTTAGTTCGCCTGAGTAAAATTAACATTCCTGAGATTTCTACACAGAAACTAGCTTTGTTTGACGACTATTGAAAGAAGCGTCGTGACAGACTATTATGTAGGCTTTGATAAGAAGATAAGATATGTAATTTTGCTTTACTGAAGAAAAGAAACGAGTTGTATTTTATTATCTATTATTTTAATAACTGATACAGCATGCTCATGTAGGTAGAAAGAACCATTTTACACCGTACTGCTGCTTTACACTGGTATTTCACATTGGTTCGTTTGGTCCCAGCTTCACATCGTACCAAATACACTCCTGGAAATGGAAAAAAGAACACATTGACACCGGTGTGTCAGACCCACCATACTTGCTCCGGACACTGCGAGAGGGCTGTACAAGCAATGATCACACGCACGGCACAGCGGACACACCAGGAACCGCGGTGTTGGCCGTCGAATGGCGCTAGCTGCGCAGCATTTGTGCACCGCCGCCGTCAGTGTCAGCCAGTTTGCCGTGGCATACGGAGCTCCATCGCAGTCTTTAACACTGGTAGCATGCCACGACAGCGTGGACGTGAACCGTATGTGCAGTTGACGGACTTTGAGCGAGGGCGTAAAGTGGGCATGCGGGAGGCCGGGTGGACGTACCGCCGAATTGCTCAACACGTGGGGCGTGAGGTCTCCACAGGACATCGATGTTGTCGCCAGTGGTCGGCGGAAGGTGCACGTGCCCGTCGACCTGGGACCGGATCGCAGCGACGCACGGATGCACGCCAAGACCGTAGGATCCTACGCAGTGCCGCAGGGGACCGCACCGCCACTTCCCAGCAAATTAGGGACACTGTTGCTCCTGGTGTATCGGCGAGGACCATTCGCAACCGTCTCCATGAAGCTGGGCTACGGTCCCGCACACCGTTAGGCCGTCTTCCGCTCACGCCCCAACATCGTGCAGCCCGCCTCCAGTGGTGTCGCGACAGGCGTGAATGGAGGGACGAATGGAGGCGTGTCGTCTTCAGCGATGAGAGTCGCTTTTGCCTTGGTGCCAATGATGGTCGTATGCGTGTTTGGCGCCGTGCAGGTGAGCGCCACAATCAGGACTGCATACGACCGAGGCACACAGGGCCAACACCCGCCATCATGGTGTGGGGAGCGATCTCCTACACTGGCCGTACACCACTGGTGATCGTCGAGGGGACACTGAATAGTGCACGGTACATCCAAACCGTCATCGAACCCATCGTTCTACCATTCCTAGACCGGCAAGGGAACTTGCTGTTCCAACAGGACAATGCACGTCCGCATGTATCCCGTGCCACCCAACGTGCTCTAGAAGGTGTAAGTCAACTACCCTGGACAGCAAGATCTCCGGATCTGTCCCCCATTGAGCATGTTTGGGACTGGATGAAGCGTCGTCTCACGCGGTCTGCACGTCCAGCACGAACGCTGGTCCAACTGAGGCGCCAGGTGGAAATGGCATGGCAAGCCGTTCCACAGGACTACATCCAGCGTCTCTACGATCGTCTCCATGGGAGAATAGCAGCCTGCATTGCTGCGAAAGGTGGATATACACTGTACTAGTGCCGACATTGTGCATGCCCTGTTGCCTGTGTCTATGTGCCTGTGGTTCTGTCAGTGTGATCATGTGATGTATCTGACCCCAGGAATGTGTCAATAAAGTTTCCCCTTCCTGGGACAATGAATTCACGGTGTTCTTATTACAATTTCCAGGAGTGTATAACCGTTACTGTTGTCCACAAAGACTCCTTCACAAGCAAAAAGTTAACCCTTTAACTAATTGTGTCATTTTGCACTACATTATCGTAGTTCATGTTTAGGTTTTTGATGTTATTGTTTAATACTACCACTGGAAGGATATATCACGAACCTCCAGACTGCTTGTTTACACAGGTGTTTCACACTGGTTCGCTTGGTCCTAGCTTCACATCGTACCAGACATAAATATTACTGATATCCACAAACACGCCTTCAAAAGCAAGCGGCTAACCTTTTAAGTAATTGTAACAGCTGCAAACATTCTAACGTATGTACACTCTATGAGAAAAAGAAGACGCACTGCGAGGAAGTATCTGAATGGAAAGGAAATCGGAGGGTGCGATGTACATTCTGACGATGTAATGCAGTAGTTGAATACCATTTCGCACGATATCCCTGAGTATGACCCCCAACAAATCTATTATTCAATGCCAAGTCGAGTAACTGCTTGCATAGAGACAGGTGGAACAAGGAGTTACTCACTTACTCGGTTTGTGAAGTTCTTTCTCTTGAATAAATCATGCAGTTTTTCTGACCTATTGTCATTTGCTTTTACATGTAGATAACACCTTTTAATGAAATTTCATTTAAAAAGAAAAAGAAAATAATCATAATCAACAGTTACCTTTTCTTTAAATATTTGTTTTTTAGTTAATTTGCCTTTCTTTCCTTCTGTACGTACTTTGTTGTAGAACCTCTTATTTACGTGTGGTAATAAAAATTCATTTACTCAGAATTAAGTACATTTAAAATTACGTGAATTCATATTAACTGATTAAGAATATTTAGTTGAGAATTAAATCCTTTACATAATCCGGCCTTGGCACACATTTTCTAAATGCAGTGGTTTTTTTTTTTTAATATTTACTGAATTCTTTCCCGGCGTTAGCTATGGAACACAAGACTGTCTCTATTAGCAGAAAATGGTTAAATATTGCCAAGCCGACGTTTAATTATCACTGATAAAACACACTTCACTATACATTTAAGTTATTTGAAAGAATCAAAATTGTTAAATTTCAACGTTAACTATCCGCCTATGAATGCACAAATGTGAAACTAGTAATAAATTCCGTCAGTCTCAGGATCGCTGTAAAAGAAAAACATTTTCTTAATTCAATGCTAATTTTTATCTGCTCCCGATTTACGGGTTTGGTTAATTTTTCTTAGCGGAACAATTTTTTAAATGTGCCGCCGCTGCAAATCGTTCGGTCGCGGCACAGCCCAGCAACACCGCTAAAAATGCTGAAAATTCTTTAAAGAAATATTATAGATGACATGGGCAAGCTAACTTACATTAATAATACACACTTTTGATAAATTATACTGTATTTAGACCACAACATTAATTCAACTTACATTAGTTTGTAATTTCTCCTCTAATGGCGGCTAAATCCAGATACAGACAAAAAAAAGTCTACCCATTGATAAAATGCTACGTCACAGCTTGCTCTCACCTTCAGCTCTACAGGGAGACGACAAAGAATACACACTACGTGGTGCTTTTATACTACTGCTGACCATTAACATCTCTTTGTAATCTTACAACATTATTTTCCTCTGTGGCTGAATTTTACATTTTTGTTATCGCAGATATTGACACATTTCGCAATTACATTATGAGTATAGAAATATTACCATCCTAAATACATCGAGAATATTACTACAGAAAATATTACAATAATAACGAATGTCCTTTACACAAAATTAAATAATAATTTTTTGTTAAATAATTACAGTATACACAAATTGCTTCATAGCGGCGTATATGGTACAATTAAATTTTAGTTTATCAATAGTGCGAGTTTGCCAGGGAACGTTACATTGCCCCTGGCAGCATTTGGCAAAGAGTTTCTATACTTTGACACAAGGGTGCCAGTAACGTTCTTTACTATTCTGTATTTTTTTATGGAATGGCTCTTTTAATTAGTCCCAGGGTTATATATGTTCATGGCTCCCCCATTTGGGCGAAGGCAGACAGGAAACCTGGGCAAAACTGTGCCGGAGCCCAGCCATCCCAGTTGGTTCATGATTAATCTTGTATCTCTAACAGTCATTCTTTTGAACTGATTTAGCAGTTCGTGTAAATATTTTGGAATATGTCAATAATGCTGTAGTTGGTGAGCGGTGCGGAGTGATTGTTGAGCGGCGCTCGGCGCGGCGCGTCGGCTCCGTGTAGGTCACCGCCCCTGGTGTTGACAGCTACGGCGCGGAGAGGCGTGTGGCTGTCTGGTCTGCTACGGGCTGCTGCGGCCGCTGCATGGCTGAAGTAGCCGGATGCGCATTGTATATCAGCCCGCCCGTGTGACATCTTCTCGCAGTGCTCCAGCAAACATGCGACAAGTTCACAAACAGTGTACTATCCTTATGGGCATTTTTCCTGCTGTGGGAAAGAACGCACACAGTTATTGGCAGTTATTATTCAGTAGGCCTTCACTAGTCTGGTTTGCACAATGTTTCGTTGTCACAATAACACGTTTTATGGGCACACAATATTTTTTCACCATGTCATGACTTGTCATTAGTCACACGCAAGTTTTCACCTTAGGACAAAATGTATCTCTGTAGTCAATGCGCTTTCCTAGCGTCCCTTGACACACATAGAGTTATAGTTTGACACTAACTTGGTCCACCGTCCGTTATCGGCTCACTGTTCGTGTCGTGCTAGTTCCTTGTCCACTTGCACACACGGCGATGATACAGTTTCATATTGCTTATTCAAAACAACCTCGTGACGCATTGCTGCAGGTTTAACAGTCACTGTCTGTCTCTGCCACACAATACTGCACTTTCGTTTAAGTTTTTTCATTTACAATGTCCGTTGTGCAATTTTTTGTAACAGCACATTCGTAACTTCTTTGTTCGCTCTTTACCAAGGTGTGTGATATTTGCGTACATGGTAACAAATATTAAAATTTCGTATTACTTTGCCCAAAAATCATCTATATTTATGTTCGAGTAGATTTTATTTGTGCATTCCAGCCGGATTCAGGCATATTGTTCAATAACTCCTTTGAAATTATGTCTCACTTTACTTGCAAGGTCCTACGTAACTACAGTGTAGTCTCTGTAGCCTAAAATTGACTTGGACTGTATCAGGCTAGCTCTTTTTTACTGATTGGATCTGCACATTGAAACGTCCCCTTTGAACAATTATACACGACTGTGCTTAAACTGACACACAATATTTTGTTAGCGCAACGCAATCTGACTTTCAAAATTCCCTACAAAAGAATGGCCCTGACTAACATTAAACTATACCTTTCACAAATCACTTTGTGTTGTTGTTGTGGTCTTCAGTCCTGAGACTGGTTTGATGCAGCTCTCCATGCTACTCTATCCTGTGCAAGCTTTTTCATCTCCCAGTACCTACTGCAACCTACATCCTTCTGAATCTGCTTAGTGTATTCATCTCTTGGTCTCCCTCTACGATTTTTACCCTCCACGCTGCCCTCCAATACTAAATTGGTGATCCCTTGATGCCTCAGAACATGTCCTACCAACCGATCCCTTCTTCTGGTCAAGTTGTGCCACAAACTTCTCTTCTCCCCAATCCTATTCAATACTTCCTCATTAGTTATGTGATCTACCCATCTAATCTTCAGCATTCTTCTGTAGCACCACATTGCGAAAGCTTCTATTCTCTTCTTGTCCAAACTATTTATCGTCCATGTTTCACTTCCATACATGGCTACACTCCATACGAATACTTTCAGAAATGACTTCCTGACACTTAAATCTATACTGGATGTTAACAAATTTCTCTTCTTCAGAAACGCTTTCCTTGCCATTGCCAGCCTACATTTTATATCCTCTCTACTTCGACCATCATCAGTTATTTTGCTCCCCAAATAGCAAAACTCCTTTACTACTTTAAGTGCCTCATTTCCTAATCTAATTCCCTCAGCATCACCCGACTTAATTAGACTACATTCCATTATCCTTGTTTTGCTTTTGTTGATGTTCATCTTATATCCTCCTTTCAAGACACTGTCCATTCCATTCAACTGCTCTTCCAAGTCCTTTGCTGTCTCTGACAGAATTACAATGTCATCGGCGAACCTCAAAGTTTTTGTTTCTTCTCCATGAATTTTAATACCTACTCCGAATTTTTCTTTTGTTTCCTTTACTGCTTGCTCAATGTACAGATTGAACAGCATCGGGGAGAGGCTACAACCCTGTCTTACTCCCTTCCCAACCACTGCTTCCCTTTCATGTCCCTCGACTCTTATAACTGCCATCTGGTTTCTGTACAAATTGTAAATAGCCTTTCGCTCCCTGTATTTTACCCCTGCCACCTTTAGAATTTGAAAGAGAGTATTCCAGTCAACATTGTCAAAAGCTTTCTCTAAGTCTACAAATGCTAGAAACGTAGGTTTGCCTTTCCTTAATCTTTCTTCTAAGATAAGTCGTAAGGTCAGTATTGCTTCACGTGTTCCAGTGTTTCTACGGAATCCAAACTGATCTTCCCCGAGGTTGGCTTCTACTACTTTTTCCATTCGTCTGTAAAGAATTCGTGTTAGTATTTTGCAGCTGTGACTTATTAAGCTGATAGTTCGGTAATTTTCACATCTGTCAACACCTGCTTTCTTTGGGATTGGAATTATTATATTCTTCTTGAAGTCTGAGGGTATTTCGCCTGTTTCATACATCTTGCTCACCAGATGGTAGAGTTTTGTCAGGATTGGCTCTCCCACGGCCGTCAGTAGTTCCAATGGAATATTGTCTACTCCGGGGGCCTTGTTTCGACTCAGGTCTTTCAGTGCTCTGTCAAACTCTTCACGCAGTATCATATCTCCCATTTCATCTTCATCTACATCCTCTTCCATTTCCATAATATTGTCCTCAAGTACATCGCCCTTGTATAGACCCTCTATATACTCCTTCCACCTTTCTGCTTTCCCTTCTTTGCTTAGAACTGGGTTTCCATCTGAGCTCTTGATATTCATACAAGTCGTTCTCTTATCTCCAAAGGTCTCTTTAATTTTCCTGTAGGCGGTATCTATCTTACCCCTAGTGAGATAGGCCTCTACATCCTTACATTTGTCCTCTAGCCATCCCTGCTTAGCCATTTTGCACTTCCTGTCGATCTCATTTTTGAGACGTTTGTATTCCTTTTTGCCTGTTTCACTTACTGCATTTTTATATTTTCTCCTTTCATCAATCAAATCACTTACCTCACAAAAATCTTCGCTGCTCAAGCTACTGCAATACAGCGAGTGCCACTACTGCCAGCTAAATAAAAGATTCAAACTACTGAAGGCACTAACTACTGATAGGGATAGTTAGCAAATGAAAGATATTAATAGAGAACAAACAATGTATTTACCTTGATATCATCATATACAAATATAGCAGTTCATGACAAATTTCAAAACTCCGCCATCTCTCTCCCCACATCCACCACTGCTGGCGGCTCACCTCCAACTGCACAACGCTACGCGCTGTTCACATCCAGCTGCCGCTGCCCAACACTACAATGGCAGACAACAATGCAAACTAGCCACAGACTGCACACAGCACAGCCAGTGATTTTCATATTGAGCGCTACGTAACGTTGCCAATAAGAAAACATAAACAGCCTACTTACATAGAGAAAACATAAACAGCCTACTTACATAGCCCCCATGCTCCCCACAAAAAATTTTTACAAATGGTGTTGGGCACTGGCCAATACAGATTTGACAAAAATTTTTCACAATTACAGTAACAAAGATATAAAATGCACACACTTATTGATACAATGTTGGTCAAAAGCTAAAAATTTCTCACAGTCCATAAAGACAGTCCAGATTGTTCATCACAGTAAAAATGCAGAGTTTTTCTCAAAGTCTGAGCAGTAAAAGAAAATGCACACAGAAGTAGTGGATTTCCATGCAGTCTTGAAGAAGTAGTGTTGTCCTTCCAACGGAAAGACAGTGCTGACTCTTGACATGCAGACAGGTAATGGGCCACAACAGAGCAAACCCACAGCAGAGTCAGTCGTAGTTTGGAAGAATATTGGTAGGTAGGTCATCACAGAGCAGACCCACTGTAGTCCTGCTAGAGAGTATGGTATTGGTGGGCCATCAAAGATGCAGACCCACTGTAGTCCTTGGAGAGATAGCCAGCAGCCATCTGTTGTGACTGTGCAGGTGCACAATCACCGTTGAAGAGTCTTGCGGATAATATAGCAAGTCCATAAACCACCACTTGTGCACTCACAAAGTTTTTGAAATTGTCCTTAGAACCAGCAATGCTGTTATCCAGTCCCTTGCTGAATCATTAACACACGTGCAAACACTATCAGTCCCTACTTCTCACATATTGTCCATATACTATGACCAACAGAAACGTGTGCAGTGAAATGTAACTAACAAGTTAATAATATCATGAACTGGTGACAATTACAATTTTATAACATAAGAATACAATTACAAAGGTACAAAACACATCATTAAAAACATAATAATACAGATAACGTTTGTAGTAATATGGGCTTTACAAAAGAATAGAAATAAACATATACATCAGTGTTACAGGAATTATGACATAAGTAAATACATAAAAGATCAGAATAACTTTTGGAACATCAACTTTACACATGAGCATTAAAACAAAACAGAATTAATAATGTCTAACATCTTTACAAAGTAAATAACATATTATTAACGCAAATTATATTTGAGGATAACAGTATTCCTCATCATAGTTCATGTAGCTGAGTATGAGAAAAATTCTACAACAAAAGTCTGATGAGGTAAACATATAAAGACAGGAAGAACATATATACACAAGGGTACACAAACACATAGTGGGATAACACCAATAGGGAAGGACAGGGTTCGTTTTCAGTGTAACATTTGGTACTGCAGTCCAACCCAAAACTTCATATATCTTTCCTCTTATTTCATCCTTTGTTTCCACCAAAAAAAATTCTAACTAAGCATGCTTTCTGTGTTTATATGTTCACACATTTCTTACCTCATTTTTATTTTCCATTATCTTACCTCATCATTTATTTCCAAGAAAATCCTACCTAAAATACTTTTTTTTTTTTGGCCAAACCATTTTCTTATAGCGTCTAAATGCATTTCTTCCAATTCATCATAGTTAGTTTCTTATATAGTCTACCCCTCTTAAGCTAACTTAAATCTACTGAGCTCAGATGCTAAACTAAGGGACGAGGCAATGCAGCAGCACAAAATAAGTAACACAAACAGCAATGACCAAAAAATTGGAAAATTGCAAAGCAAGCTACAGTAAATCTAAATTACCAAGCAATGTAACATTACAACTAATATGAGCCAATGTGCAGCAACAAAAAAATATATCTGGCTTAGCAGAGTAACACAAATTAAAGTTCAGTAGCACTATGCCTGGCAAACAGCAGCTTATATCTAAACATGACATAGCTCAAGCAGAAAAAATAGTACACTAAAGATAACAATGCAGATAAGGGAAATGTATAATCACATCTTAATGTCTAAGTAATTAAAGTGGTGCACCACAACAACTGATTGTAAAAAGAAATATTACCATGTACTTGAAAAGAAAATTATGTGTTACTGTTACTAGTTCCTTCTTATTGTTCTTTCCTTTCCAAGTGCTCCTTTTTTAAAGAATGTGGATCATAAAATAATTATTTAATAGATCTGTTGACAGAAAGTGTTCACATTAGCAAATGCATTTCATTTTATAAAACCAATGCTGCAACACAGCTGGAAACCAGACATCAAATGAAATAAGCAATTACGCAAACCAAAGCATAAAAACATCATTCAATAGCTATGTGGCATTTTTCAAGTTCGACCGTGTCGTTTTTGCGATGCTTTCTACAAAGGAACGTCAATAGCAAGGTTAATGGAAGTAATGAGGGTGTCGCATTTGCAATATTTTCTCTAAAGGATTGTTAATGGCGAGGATAAAGGCCTGCCATTTTTCTTTTTTTTTTTTTACCTGTGCTTCCGGAAAGGCACACCCTAATGGCTTGTTCTCCAGGTGTTTGACACAGCTGCGTGCCCGCAACGCATTACGTGCAGGTGGTCACTTAACTTTCTTACGGAAATATTTACGACACCAGTTTCCGCTATAGTGACAGTCTCACATAAAAATATTTCACAGGTCAAGAATTAGCGCTGCAAATCTGTAGAAAGAAAATCCTATAAATATAAGTGTCCAAAAAAAAATATTCGTCAGCATTGTGATACAGTCACGCATTTACGCACATTTCATAACTCTTAAAGTACGATTCTTGGTTTCCAACATACTTCTTATTCCTCATATACGGTAGCATCATCTTATTGATCATAAACATATCTCAACAGCATAGTACACATCGTCGTCGTAATAATAACATCATAACACCTCAGTCAAATCTCAAAAACGTCGTAGCTTTCTGCAATAATTTCAAAACCTAAAAAAAATTCTCTGCTCATTTCAATAGTGTCATCTACCTCAAACGTACTTTAAAATCATGCTCCCTTACCAAATATATCATTCAAAGCTCTCATAGTATCACAATGGTTCCAAAAAAATATGAACAGTTTACAAAGTACAGACAAAATACAGTTTCATAAGTGTGAAGTTACCCAACTGTGTATTGCGTAAACATGTGTCACTGATGTAGTAAAATAAATGTTTGTCTCTCTCAGTTAAATAATCAGATAGCTGTGTAATTTGTGTGTTAGAGAAATAAGGTACCGATGTGTAAAGTTGTATAAGCAAATACCATATTAGCTAGGGTTCCTTGTGGTTGCCACACACATGGTACACAAAGTAAGCGTGTACCCCCCTGAGGATTAATGTAATTATACCCTCAGGTGTTACAGATTACACCAATGGAATGAAATATATCACGGAAAACTTTCTTTGTAATTCAAAAATCTTTAAAAATAAATGTTTTAAGTATAAAATTGATCACTGAAATGCGTGTCCTGTAGCGCTAAATGTGCATCTTGTTGTAAGATAATCTCTGTGGAAGTGTCGTAGTTATTTTCCTCTGAAAGCTAAGTTCTGCAGAAGCCAATGTACTTACCTCATGATAAACAAAAGTGAAATGCTTTGCGTATAGATATCGTAGTTATTATGCTTATTGGCGTGATGAAGAAAGTACTGTACAGTAACGTAATGTTGTGCCACGAAAAAGGCTGTCTCATTGTTGCTATACCACAAAAGTTACTACTAAAACATGTTTTGCTTTCCAGAAGAATTCAGAAAACTGTGCAGATATAAAACAGATACACCGCAAAAGCAACATTGTAAATTGTCACTCATTAGTAGCGTCATGATAAAAATCGTGTAGCTGTCACATAAACTAACCTCTGTGTCATCTGGTATCTCTCAGAAAGCACTTTAAATTCAGAATGTATTTTCAAATAAACCAAAATGTTGCATTAAAATCTCATTAGCAGTACTGGTAAATGTTCTAAGTATGTGAGCCTTATAGTCGTTACGTAATCGTGCAACAAACAAGCAAGAATGTACACACACAATAACACTGTGACGTCTGTTTACTATAACAATGCATTCGTCATTTCTGTTTAAATAAGTTCTCTTGGTTCTTGATTGGATATTTAACTTCAAACATTGTTGTATGTTAACAGATTCTAAGTCTGACAAAGCATATTAGTAACGTGAAGTGAAAAGTTTTATAGTAAAGACTAAGTTAAAAAGGAGATTATCTCTCAATAAATGGTTTTACATGTGAAATGTCGTGTAACCCTTTGCTCTTCCTAGTACGCAGACTTTCAACTGAAAAGCAATTGTCATGTTTTATACGTCGGTAAGGAATGCTAAACCTTTTCTCAAGGTTAGCGTCTGTGTTATTTTTCTCGGAGCCAGCGGGCGCACGCGGCTGCCTGCTGTGCGAGTCATTGTCTGTCTGTTGGCGCGCGTCGTTATTGGGATTAGGAGACCTAGCTTCTACAAATTCACGTTGTCGAAAGTGCCCTGCTCTGTTTGAATCCCGCCAGTTCTGATGAAATTCAGGTCTGTCGTTATGATCACATCGTCTGTCGTCATGTCGGTAGTCCCTGTAGTTTCTTTCTTGTCGGTTAAGTGGTGGAGAATTTCTCCCTGAGTCGTAACTGTGCGCCGAACTGTTGCGTCTGAAGTTATTCTGTCTCCCTTGATAATAAATATTTTGGTTCCCATATTGTCTGTTTCTATGGCTGTCTCTGTGATAGTCATTACTATGTAAATGCGATCTTTCTCTGTAATTATTTTTACTCTGCCAACGGTTATCATATGGGTGGTGTCTGTTTTGGTCACGATTTGCGTTGTAAGAATAGCCTTGTCGTGTCCAGTTATTGTTTCTGTCGTCACGGAATTGTGACGTATGTGACCTGTAGTGATTGTTTTCCTGTTTTCGCATCCGGCGACTGTCAGTGTCAATTTCTAATTCTTGTAAGAGTCCCTGAAATGCTTCAATGTCGTCTTTGCAACGTCCTGCCAAAATAATGTGTCGTAAATGTTCAGGCAATTTGATTAAGCAAATGCGGATAAGTTCTGAGGGGCTGTATGGGTTTGAAAGATACTGATTCTTATGCAACATATCTTCAAAATATTTCACAAGACTGGAAAATTCAGATTGTTCGAAATGTTTCATCATTATGATGCCATGTTTTACTCGGTCTTGTGTGGCTGGAGACCAATATGCTGAGAGGAAGGCATGGTAAAACTCTCCTTCACTGTGGCAATCGTGAATTACCGATCGCATTCTTACAGCTGGTTCATTCTCTAAGTAGCCACACATAAATTCTAATCTGTGCTCCAATGACCAGTTGGGAGGAAAACAATAAGAGAATTGATGGAGCCATGCTTGTGGATGAATGTCGTTGCCAGAATTTTTAAATGTTTTGAATTTACGTGTAGTAATGAACAGCTTATAGTCAAAGTCATCATGTCGGCGAGTCGCATATCGGTCATTGTTACGTCGTGTCGGCCGTTCCATCTCAAAATTCGGTGCACATTGTCAATTTCTTTCATAACCTCCGAAATGCCCTGTGTTATTATTTTGCGGCTTTTCCGTGTTTCTAAGTCCCTCTTCCCGTATTGGAGCGCGAGTGGCCTCTGAAATACGTAATTCTTGTATTACCTGAGTCAGCTGATCTTGTACTTCCCGGATTTCTCTTTGGTGTTGCGTATTAATTTGATTCTGATTTTGTTTGAATTTCCTAATTTGTTCGTACTCTTCTGTGTCATTAAAGACTACCGGTCTTGCGTCAATCAGATTATCATCTACCTTCGTAGATAAATTAGTGAACTGATCCAAAAGTTCGGCTACTTTCTCCGATAGTGTACTTATTTCCTCAGTGTGTTTTTCTGAACCAAGTTTCAGAGTATCTACTGTGTCCTTAAAGTTTTCCTGAGTTTTTGCAAGTTGCGTAACCGAATCGGTAGATGCAACTGAGTCAAATTTAGCTTGCAAGGTCTCATGATTTTCATGAACAATAATTTGCAGTTCTTTTATGGCTGCTTCGTGATTCTGTAATGAATTTTCATGCCGCGAAAAAATAGGTTGAAAATGCTCACAAATTTGAGTTTTTACGTCATTACAGACTTTTTGACATTTCGATTCAATGTTATGTAACTCAGTAGTTAAATCTTCACGCGTTTGTTCAAGAGTTTGTTCCAATGAGTCTAACTTTTGAAGCTGTTGCTTTGTTTGTCTCTGATTTTGTTCCATTGTATCTAACTGTTGCTGTGTTTGTCTCTGGTGTTGTTCCATTGTGTCTAACTTTTTGAGATTTTGTTCCACTGTGTCTAACTGTTGCTGTGTTTGTCTCTGGTGTTGTTCCATTGTGTCTAACTTTTCAAGCTTTTGTCCCATTTGTTGCATTAATTGTAATAACAATGCACTGGTGTCTGAAACATGTTCCTCAGTGCTTTTCGGCAGTGAAGTTGCACCGGCAACATTCACATTTTGACAAGCGGAAAATGTGTCTTGGCTCATTTGAGAAAACGGTGAGAACCCAAAACCTGAGTCTGCAGTATTTGCAATATTGTGTTCTGTCATTCCCGATTCCTGAGGCGAGCTGTTGCCGACCAATCGATCGATAACGCTTCCCTGTTCACTACCTGTTTCACTGTCTACACCATTGTTTGCCGCCCGCTCCATTTCCCTATGCGCAATTACCAAATTACTACTTTGAACATTAGTTAATTCATTACTCTGCGGCGCTAACACACTGTCTTCGTCTTCACTGTCATTTCTCAGTTTACTTTGGAGCCTAGTATTACGTTTTTCACACGCCATTATTGTCACAGTATTTCACACGATAACACAGAAAAGCGCAATTTGAAGAGCAAAATAAAATAACATAGCAATGGAAATAATGTCTACTTAATTGCCAGCGCAGCTGCGAAATACTTGGTGCAAATCTACATGCATGCCACAACTGTTTTACTGTACAACAATGAAAGACTGCAACTACAAAGGAGATTTTCTCTACAATTACGCGCTAGCAATAAACAATAGCTACACTAATTACACAAACTACAAGAAAAAAATCAGAATATTCCCGTGAGGTATCCTGGGCTAAGGGTCGACATATGAAACGTCCCCTTTGAACAATTATATATGACTGTGCTTAAACTGACACACAATATTTTGTTAGCGCAACGCAATCTGACTTTCAAAATTCCCTACAAAAGAATGGCCCTGACTAACATTAAACTATACCTTTCACAAATCACTTACCTCACAAAAATCTTCGCTGCTCAAGCTACTGCAATACAGCGAGTGCCACTACTGCCAGCTAAATAAAAGATTCAAACTACTGAAGGCACTAACTACTGATAGGGATAGTTAGCAAATGAAAGATATTAATAGAGAACAAACAATGTATTTACCTTGATATCATCATATACAAATATAGCAGTTCATGACAAATTTCAAAACTCCGCCATCTCTCTCCCCACATCCACCACTGCTGGCGGCTCACCTCCAACTGCGCAACGCTACGCGCTGTTCACATCCAGCTGCCGCTGCCTGCCCAACACTACAATGGCAGACAACAATGCAAACTAGCCACAGACTGCACACAGTACAGCCAGTGATTTTCATATTGAGCGCTACGTAACGTTGCCAATAAGAAAACATAAACAGCCTACTTACATAGAGAAAACACAAACAGCCTACTTACAACATGCTTCAATTGAAGCTTCTTTGTGCGTAACCTTGCGCTACTTAAATTTGCAATAAGTTTGCCTCCCGTGGTGCCCTCGGGTCACTACTGGGTGCATTATTCTCTTTGATAACACTGGTTTGAAAATAAAGTTCTCAGGGTCTCATATTATCGATATTATTCTGGGTTCGAATCTGTCAATCTGACAGCTACACATATATACATATATATCTATAATAGAAAAGATTGTACCAAGAAATATTCCAAGTTTGACACACATATAGAATATTATGCAGTACACAAACTAATCACTACTAAAATGTTCCTCCTGAATGGGGATCTGCTAAGAGATAGCTACACTCATGTGGCACACTTACTATTCTAAAAGGTCCAGTGTACACCAATTGCCACTTGCTATTATGTTTCAAGGATGCCGAGGACTTAGGATGATTGCGTAAGAGCACCAAGTCCCCAACACTAAGTTTTTGATTATTCGTCACATGTCGATTATATTTTTCTTTCCTTTTCTGAGCGCACCTGGTAAGGTTGCACCCTGCTTTCCTTATCTTCTCTTCCTTAGGCTCAGGAATGACTGGGACCTTAGGCAAAGGTGCCAGCCACTCATTAAGAACTCTATTATTATTCATTATAATGTCGTTTGGTGGATACCCCGTAGAAGCATGCGGGGTTGCGTTGTGAATTTCCAAAAACTTAGCTATCAGATCTGGTCATCTTGTGTGCTTACATGCAATGTATAACCTGAAAAATTTATTTAACTCTCCAAATGTTCTCTCTACTAAACTTGCTTGTGGGTGAAAACGGGATATTAGTATGTGCTTTATATCTTGTTCATGTAAATAGTTCTTCCGGGTATGACCTGTAAAATAGGAAGCATTATCCGATATTATCGCTTCAGGCTTACCCACCTGTGTAAAATATTCTTTCCCTAACCATTTAACTATTCCACGAGCGGTGGCTGATTTAAGGCAGTATATTTTTAAGTATTTAGAGAAAAGGTCATATACCGCTAAAATGTACTTTAATCCACCCCTGGCTCGAGGGTAGGGTCCTGCTATGTCTATAGATACTAACTGCAGTGGCCGCTGAGGCACTATAGGATGCAGTTCAAACCTTGTGGACTTATTTTGAAGCTTAGCTTTTTGGCACAGAGGATAAGTCCTGATAATGGTGCGAGTCTGCTGGCTTATTCCCTTAAAGTAACAGTATCTGGATAAAATCCTTATTGTTTTGCCTATCCCAGCGTGACCCCATGCTAAATGCGTGTCCCGCACTACAGCTGGGATAGCCTGTTGCGGTATACACACGACTCCATGGTCATTTGACACACCTGTTTTATAATACAGAATATTATCTACTACTTTGAAATTCTGAACACTTTTAAGATTGGTTCCTTCTTTAATTTTGCTAATGACATCTCGCCAAATCGGATCAGTTTCCTGCAATATAGACATATTCTTACACATATGTAAAAAGTCCCTCCTATGTACCTTATCTTGTACTAAGAGTATTCGATATTCCTCCGATTGTTCCAAAATCTTTGACACTGAGGATTGCCCTAGTGGGAGCCTCGACAAGGCGTCAGCTACAACATTATCTTGTCCTTTTAGGTAAATAATCTTAATTTTATATTCCTGCAATGCTAACCTCCATCTTAGCAAGCGGGTATGGTATAATTTGGAGGACATTAAATAGCTCAGAGCCTGGTGGTCACTGAATACTTTGATTTCTTTGCCATAGATGTAATAATTGAATTTCTTTACCGCCCAAACCACTGCAAGAGCCTCTAACTCGGTAGCGGAATATGCTCTCTCACAGCTGTTTAGTGTGCGGCTGGCAAATCCGATTACATTGATTGTTGTGGGGTCGTTGCTCCTGTCCCACTGAAACAAAGAAGCGCCCAGACCGTATGAACACGAATCTGTCGCTATGTAAAAATCTCTTGTCATGTCTGGGTGTCGCAGTATGTTTGCATTCACCAAGTCGTTTTTGATAGCGTCAAATGCGCGTTGACATTCTTCTGTCCACACCCAGTGCGCATATTTACGCAACAGGCTCAATAACGACTCGTTATTCATTAATTGATTTGGAACAAACAGTCTAAAAAAAGATGCAAGACCTATAAACGGTTTGAGTTGTCTCTTAGTTCTCGGGCTAGGAAACCCACGAATTGCGTCAAGTTTTTGCTGTCAGGTTTGATGCCTTGTGGTGTTATTATGTGACCTAGAAATTTAATCTGATTACGTTCAAATTTGGATTTCTCAAGATTCGCTGTTACTCCCGCTTGCTTAAACCTTTCTAAGACTCTACCCAGTAGTTCTACGTGCTCCTCCCAGGTGGCAGTAGCAATCACCAGATCGTCTACATACATTGTTACCCTTTGAAGCAAATCCGGACCTAAAACCGCGTCGAGGGCTGTTATGAAAACTCCTGCACTTACATTTAGGCCAAAAGGTAGTACCTTAAATTGGTAGCTCCTTCCCAAAAATATAAATGCAGTATATTTTCTCGACTCGGGTGTGAGCAGGATTTGCCAGAATGAACTTTTCATATCAACAGATGTCAAATATTGCACTCCTTAGAATTTTTGAATTTTCTCATCTAAGTTTTCCGGATGAGTCCTGACAGGTACAATAATTTCATTTATGTATCTCGCATCTAATACTAGCCGTACCTGTCCGTCTGCTTTTGCTACCGCCACCAAAGGACTACTATAAGGGGACAAAGACGGTTCTATTATTCCCCACTCTATCAGTTTTCTAATTTCTTTAGCTACTATTTCCTTCTTGGACCAAGGAATGGAGTATGTGGCTTGACAGTAGGTTTTGTGAGGCTTCACCTCGATATTGTATTGATACCCCTTAACAATTCCTGGTCGTTCTGAAAATACATCTGCATAGTTAGATAATAACTGTACCACATTCTGCTGTTGCACTGAGTTCAAATTTTCGGACTGTGATACTTTGTTCACAAGTGCGTCCACATTTGCTTTTAATTGATCACTTTGTACGTCTGGATAATAGAGACTTTGTCCTAGAGAATGATTGTCTAAATGTAGTATCCACTGATTCCTACATTGTATGTTAACAGCATTACAATTAGGCACAGGTACCTCTTCAGATCTGAGCATGGACAATTCTATCCTCCTACCCGCGTCGATTACTGCGTCCCTTTCTCTCAAAAAATCTACCCTCAAAATGCAGGCTACCTTTAAACCCTTTACTACCAGGAATGAGCACGCTATGGCTTCTCCCCCTATATACATCTCTACCCGCACTTGGAGTTTAATTATTTGTCGCTGTGCACTGATGGCTCCAGTGACTTTGCAATTGTTCACAGGAAAAGTCAGCATACGCTTTTCTTTTCTCAGTACTCTGAATAAGTCCATACTCATGACACTGACAGTAGCACCTGTATCTACGATTGCTTGCACATCAATATTGTTAATTATGATCTCTATTATCGCTTGTACTTTGTCTTTGTGCTCCTTTATGCACGTGGATGGTTCAGTTATTAATTCATGTCCCATCTGTACCCCGTCATTATACCTAAGGATACAGATTCTCGATGTTTTGTTCTGTGTCGGGCTGCTCTCACTCCAAACCTCAGCCGACGATGGAGAGCGTATCTCGGCTGAATCTAGTTTGTTGGATTATTACTGGTGGATGGGTGTGGCTGCTCTGTGTCGCTGACCTCCACTATGTGTAAGTTGTGTTGCGTCAGCCGCCACGGTTGTGCAATTGGCGCATTTTGTGGTGGCGGTCGGTTATTCTCATATCTTTCACTGTTTTGTCGGTCCGGACTGGGCCTCTGGTTCTGTGGCCAAGTTCGGTTTGCATCGTTATAGATATTAGTGTTCCACGGCCTCCTGGCATTTTTCCATCTACTATTGCTTGGTGGGCCTGCTTCACATCGGTCCTCTGACCTCCTTTTCCGGTCTTTATTCACCGGCGGACTATTGCCGTTCCGGTCTCTACGTCTATTCCCGTTTTGTACATAATCTTGTCTCCTATTGTTACCTCCGCCGTTTCAATTATTTGGTGGAGGTGTGTTATTTCGACCATTTCTGTAACCGTTTCCGTTACTTCTAGCCTATTCAGAGGCTGCCTTAACATCCTCCTGAATCAGGTCAGTTGAGTCCAGAACAGACAAGAAATGTTCCTTGTCGTTCTCCGGTACGTGTATAAGTTTTTCCTTTACGTGTATCGGCAAGTGTGATTTCAAAAGTCTGATCAAATCCCGGAATGAAATCTGCTCGTCCCAGTAACGGGTCTTATTAATGTATTTCTCAAAATATTTTCGCAAATTGCCTAATCGTGGAGAATACGGCTCTGGATTATATACCTCTTTCCGTAATCTCTCCTGAATACATGTTGACCAATATTTGGCCAAGAATGCCTTTTCAAATTGCTCATATGTGTCGCAACTGTCAGCTGCTTCGGTTGCCCATAATGCAGCATCTCCTTGTATGTAAGACATAACGAACTGTATTTTCTGTGTATGACTCCAAACGCTAGGCAAAATGTTTCTAAATCCCTTGATAAACACTACAGGGTGAACAGATTTCTTCTCCGTTGTAAAGATCTGAAACTGCCGGTTTTTAATCAGGCTTCCTTCAATCACTATTTTGGAGTGACATTTGTTTGTTTCGCAAACATTGGTTGCCCGTTCTGTCTCGCAGTCGCAATTTTTCACTGCTGTACTTATATGCCTATCATTGTTGGATCTGGCTGGCGTGACACACGCCTGTGCGTCGCCGTGCAGAAAGCTGTTTTCCAGCTCCGCAAGACGACGGTTGACATTCCTCTGCCACAGCGGAATGTCAGTGTGCACCGCCTTTTTTAGGTCCTGCATTTCCGCATTGGAGCCCACGTCTTTGGCCTCAATCGCGGCGTGCACCTTGTCGTCTATTTTTTTTATAAATTCGTTTTCAATTTTGTGCACTTGCTCGGACATTTTCTGATCAATTACTTGACTTCTGTCAATTTCTAATTGTTCCATCCTGTTAGCCAGTACACTAATTTCATCTACGATACTGGCGTTAGCCACTTGGATACTATCTACTCTTTCGCTCAGTTCTTGCACCGCTTTGGGTATGGTTTCATAGTTTTGTCTCAAACTAACAATCTCACTTTGCATAGCTTCCAAAGATTGCATTAACTGCAAGTCTCTCTCATGCAGGCGTCGATCACGCTTTGCTTGTTTAGCATCACGTTCTCTATCGCGTTCTGCTTGCATACGTGCAAATTCAGCTTGGAAATTGAGCATGCGCTAGAACATAACTCTCAATGATTGCACTTCTGACACCTCACCACTCTCTGGTCGTGTCTACTGCTTGTGGGTGGTACAGTATTTCTACTATCAACTGAATCACTGGCTGGCAGTGGCAACATTTCTTGCCCTTCTGCCCCCAGATTCTCACATTGTACTTCCTGAACTACGCCACTAACATTACTTTGTGCCTCACTTTCTAACTCGGTATCACTACTTGCTTGCTAACTGTTGTTCATTATCCATGTTTATATCTTTCTGACTTCGCAATCTAACCATAGTCAACAAAAGAAACAACATCTGAACTAAATATCCTAACACTCAGGTTTCACTGACATAATCACACAAGAAATGGTCATTTGTTGAAACACACTTATTATATACTACAATGACTAACTACTCAAATGTCCTGTTATTTTTAAAAAAGAACACTATCAACAAGCACACCACTAATGATCCGAGAACACAGCACTGAGGCTACTTTACTACCCACAGGACAACTACACTGTAGCTTTACCTTATGGTGATCTATCTTGGGTGCGGCTGCCCCCTGGTATTGTGGTAGGTAATTAATTTTTCGATGTAATGAGCTCTCTTCTTCAGCTTGCCTCTGGGTATATAGTGTTCTCATGCAAAAAATCATATACAGGTATTACCACACAATATTGGTTAGGCAATACATACAATACATGAAAAAATTATTAATTGTTCTCCAACAAAGTTCGAGTACAATAATTCCCTAGTTATCTTATGGGTATTTTGTGGCCACTGCATATTCGTGCCCCACGTTGGGCGCCAATTTAATGAAATTTCATTTAAAAAGAAAAAGAAAATAATCATAATCAACAGTTACCTTTTCTTTAAATATTTGTTTTTTAGTTAATTTGCCTTTCTTTCCTTCTGTACGTACTTTGTTGTAGAACATCTTATTTACGTGTGGTAATAAAAATTCATTTACTCAGAATTAAGTACATTTAAAATTACGTGAATTCATATTAACTGATTAAGAATATTTAGTTGAGAATTAAATCCTTTACATAATCCGGCCTTGGCACACATTTTCTAAATGCAGTGGTTTTTTTTTTTTTTTTAATATTTACTGAATTCTTTCCCGGCGTTAGCTATGGAACACAAGACTGTCTCTATTAGCAGAAAATGGTTAAATATTGCCAAGCCGACGTTTAATTATCACTGATAAAACACACTTCACTATACATTTAAGTTATTTGAAAGAACCAAAATTGTTAAATTTCAACGTTAACTATCCGCCTATGAATGCGCAAATGTGAAACTAGTAATAAATTCCGTCAGTCTCAGGATCGCTGTAAAAGAAAAACATTTTCTTAATTCAATGCTAATTTTTATCTGCTCCCGATTTACGGGTTTGGTTAATTTTTCTTAGCGGAACAATTTTTTAAATGTGCCGCCGCTGCAAATCGTTCGGTCGCGGCACAGCCCAGCAACACCGCTAAAAATGCTGAAAATTCTTTAAAGAAATATTATAGATGACATGGGCAAGCTAACTTACATTAATAATACACACTTTTGATAAATTATACTGTATTTAGACCACAACATTAATTCAACTTACATTAGTTTGTAATTTCTCCTCTAATGGCGGCTAAATCCAGATACAGACAAAAAAAAGTCTACCCATTGATAAAATGCTACGTCACAGCTTGCTCTCACCTTCAGCTCTACAGGGAGACGACAAAGAATACACACTACGTGGTGCTTTTATACTACTGCTGACCATTAACATCTCTTTGTAATCTTACAACATTATTTTCCTCTGTGGCTGAATTTTACATTTTTGTTATCGCAGATATTGACACATTTCGCAATTACATTATGAGTATAGAAATATTACCATCCTAAATACATCGAGAATATTACTACAGAAAATATTACAATAATAACGAATGTCCTTTACACAAAATTAAATAATAATTTTTTCTTAAATAATTACAGTATATACAAATTGCTTCATAGCGGCGTATATGGTACAATTAAATTTTAGTTTATCAATAGTGCGAGTTTGCCAGGCAACGTTACAACCTGCAGATATCCGGCCCCTGCGGAGAATTCCTTCGTGGTACGTGTGTTATTTATGTAGTCCTTGTTCCATCTCTGACCCTAAGCGAACAGTTATTCGACTTGGTACTGACTGACGAAGCTGTTGGATGTAATCCTGAGGGATACCGTGTCAAATTCTGTTAAACTGCTGCATTACATAGTCAAAATACCGAGCTGGTTGCAGGGCCCTGCTCATAATGCTGCAAATGTTCTCAGCTGGGGACACCTGGTAGGGTTTGGCAAGCACTAAGACAACCAGTAGAAACCCTTGCCGCATGCAGGTTATAATTTCAGAAAACCTGCATCATCTATTCAAACTTCACAGACTGAGCAAAAGATGTCAATAACGCGTTGGTCCACCTCTCGCCCTTGTGCAAGAAGTTATTCGGCTTGGCATTGTTAGAGTCACTAGATGTCCTCCAGAGAACGTCCGCAAATTCTGTCCAATTGACACGCTAGAGTGTCAAAATCTCGAGATAGTTGGAGGGCACCGCCTACAATGCGGACTGAGACGTCTTCACTCGTCATTGGCGCTTAAGTTCGAATCAGGACGCATCACTGAAGAAAATTCTACTCCCGTTAATTTGATTCCAGGCCGAAGACGCGTCTGGGATGCGTTTTCTCTTCATAGCAGGAACCAATTGCTGGTCATCCGCGGCACCTTTACAGCACGGCCGTACGTCGACGACACACTACGCCCCGTTCCTTCATGACAAGCCATCCTGGGCTTACTTTCAGCAAGATAATGCTCGCCTACATGCGGCGAGATTATGGCCAGAGCCCTCCAGCCAGCTCGGTATTTTGGCGATGCAACGCAGCAATTGGACAGAATGTGGCACAATATCCCTCAGGATGACATACAACAACTCTGTCAATCAATTCCAAGTCGAATGACTGCTTGCATAGCCCACAGATGGCACAAGGAGCTACTGACTTGCTTAATTTGTGAAATGCTTTCTCTTGAAAGAACCATGTATTTTTTCTGAAACCGTTATCATTTACTTTTACATGTACATCACATCTACCGATTTCCGTCCCATTCGAATAATTCCGTCATGGTACGTGTGTCATATATGAAGTTCCTTGTTCCACTTGTGTCCCTAAGCAAGCAGTTATTCGATATGAGATAACTGATAGAGCAGGTGGACGTCATTCTGAGGGATTTGGTGCCAAATTCTGTCCATTTGCTGCAAAGCTGGTCGGAGGGCACTGCACATAATCCTACAAACTTTCTCGACTGGGGAGAGATCCGGTGACCTTGATGGCCAAGATAGGTTTTGGCAATCACGAAGACAAGCAGTGGAAACTTTCGCCGCATGCGGGCGGCCATTATCTTGCTGAAATATAAGCGCAGGATGGATTGTCACGAAAGGACGGGGTGTAGAATATCGTCGACGTATGGCTATGCTGTAAGGGTGCCGGGGATGACAAGCTAATGGTTCCTGCCACGAAATAAATTGCATCCCAGACCATCACTCGCGTTTATTAGGCCGAATAGCGAGCGACAGTCATGGTGGTATGCCACAGCTTCAAACCGAGCGCTGATGGCCAACGAAGACGTGTCCGTCCACGTTATAGGTGAGGCCCTCCAACCATCTCAAGATTTTGACGCTCTAATTAAATAAAATTTGCGCACGGTCTCAAAAGGACGTCTAGTAACTCTTTCAATGACAAGCGAAATAACTGCTTGCAAAAGGGCGAGAGGTGGACCAACGCATTACTGAAACTGTTTGCTCAGCTTGTACAGTTTGAATACTCATGAAGCTTTTCTGAAATTATAATCATCTGTTTGTATGTACACATCAAGCCTCGCTCTCAGCAGGAGTCTCTAACGAGCGAGTTAAAGCCTGATGTTCTCTGTTCGCAGGACGTCTCGCTTTCATTGGCTACTTGAGACCACACAGTCTCTAGTCTCTTAGTTGTTCTGATGTATTCAGAGAGACTACAATTTTAGGCATTTTTATTGTTAAAGAAAACGAAATTATGTCTAATTGACACGTTAGATTGTAAAAATCACGAGATGATTGGATAGCCCTGCCTATAATGCGAATAGACGTCTTTGCTGGTCATCGACACTCGGTTCAAAGTGGGACTCATCACTGAAGATCACTGAAGGACATGTACTTGTACTCCTGGTATATATATATATATATATATATATATATATATATATATATATATATATATATATATATATATATATATATAGTTGAGTCACCTAACATTACCGCTGGATGTATTTCGTAAACCACATCAAATACTGACGAATCGATTCCACAGACCGAACGTGAGGAGAGGGGCTAGTGTAATAGGTTAATACAAATCATAAAAAAATGCACGGAAGTATGTTTTTTAACACAAACCTACGTTTTTTTAAATGGAACCCCGCTAGTTTTGTTAGTACATCTGAACATATAAACAAATACGTAATCAGTGCCGTTTGTTGCATTGTAAAACGTTAATTACATCCGGAGACATTGTAACCTAAAGTTGACGCTTGAGTATCACTCCTCCGCTGTTTGATCGTGTATGTCGGAGAGCACCGAATTACGTAGGGATCCAAATGGAACGGTGATGGACCTAAGGTACAGAAGAGACTGGAACAGCACATTACGTCCACATGCTAGCACCTTTTTATTAGTCTTTTTCACTGACGCACATGTACATTACCATGAGGGGTGAGGTACACGTACGAACGTGGTTTCCGTTTTCAATTACGGAGTGGAATAGAGTGTGTCCCGACATGTCTGGCCAATAGATGTTCAATGTGGTGGCCATCATTTGCTGCACACAACTGCAATCTCTGGCGTAATGAATGTCGTACACGCCGCAGTACATCTGGTGTAATGTCGCCGCAGGCTGCCACAATACGTTGTTTCATATCCTCTGGGGTTGTAGGCACATCACGGTACACATTCTCCTTTAACCTACCCCACAGAAAGAAGTCCAGAGATGTTCCGTAGATTCACTGCACCTGGTTTGTGAAACCTGCTTCATCGGTAAACAGGTAGAACTGCAACGCGTTCTCTGTTAATGCCCATTGACAGAATTGCACTCGATGATTAAAGTCATCACCATGTAATTGCTGATGTAGCGACACATGAAACGGGTGAAAGCGGTGACGATGCAGTATGCGCATGACACTACTTTGACTCAGTCCACCGGCTCTCGCAATGTCCCGTGTACTCATGTGTGGGTTCATGGCAACAGCAGCTACCACACCAACTGCACCCGTTTCTCCTGTGACGGGCCTGCTTCGGACCCGTTTGCATGATACGACCATACCTGTTGCATACAGTTGGCGGTAGATGTTTTGCAATGAGCGGCACGTTGGATGCTCTCTGTCCGGGTACCGTTCTGCATACACCCTGCAGGCTTCAGCTGCATTTCGTCGACACTCGCCATAGATGAGTATCATCTCCGCCTTTTCAGAGTTCGAATACACCATGATCACAGTTCCTACAACACTACACTATCACAGACTCTGGTAACACGGTGTACTACAGTTGGTCTGCATGCGGAGACGAATGCAGATTAACAATAGCAGCAAGCGCTACATGCGGACACTGCGACAGCTAGACCAAACCACAACAGTGCATTACAGCCACACTCGTAAACACGGTCGTCATCGTAAACATGTCCCTGCAGATGCTGCTCGCCGACCGTGGCCCGTGTTTGTTACAACACGCAACTGAACGTCGGAGGTTTCAAGCGTCAACTTTAGGTTACAATATCTCCGGATGTAATTAACATTTTACAATGCAACAAACGGCACTGATTACGTATTTGTTTATATGTTCTGATGTGCTAACAAAACTAACGTGGTTCCATTTAAAAAAACGTAGGTTTGTGTTAAAAAACATACTTCTGTGCATTTTTGTATGGTTTGTATTAAAAAATTACACTAGCTCTTCTCCTCACGTTCGGTATGCGGAATCGGTTTGTCAGTATTTGAAGTGGTTTACGAAATATATCCAGCGGTCAAGTTAGGTGACTCACTCTGTATATATAATCCTTAGAGATATAACATAGATTGGGACAATGCACAGGCTTAACTTCATAGAAATTGGGTCATGAAGAAAAAATTCATCTAAAACTCTCGCGTTTGTCTCTTTGGACACATTAATCTTCAAAACAACTATGCGAATTTTCATGAGGCCTCACAGGTAACTTGGGCCTAGCTTTGGGAAACATATGGGCTTGATTTCATCAAAATCTGAACAATAAAATGTATCTTAACTAAATTTTTTATGTAAAATCGTCTACTCAGCTTAGTAGTTCGGATGTTTAAACAGCACGACATATGGTAGTACACCAGAGTATCAGTAGGTGTCGCTGTTAGTGAGACTTATTTTCGGAAGTTTAAGTTAGTGACAGTTGGGGGGTATATGGATTTACCGACTTCGCTTTGTGTATTAAAAACATAACGACATTACTTTGTTTCTCTTGTTGGATTTAATTCATATTCTTTGCTAAAAAAACGAATTTATTACGTTTGTTTTGGGTTGTGCCTACTCATTACATTTTGATTTCGTTTTGCTTAAGAATAAAAATGCCTAAAAATGGTGGAGTCTTCCTGAATACATCAGAACAACTAAAAGAAGTAGCCAATGAAAATCATGAAGCGAGACGTCCTGTGGCCCAAGAACATCAGGCTTCAACACGCTCCTTGGAGACTCCTTCTGACAGCGAGGCTTAATACAACTCTGAGGAGCAGCGCCATGCATCATCTTGTTCTTCAGAATCCTTCACTGTCGAAGGCTTAAGGCTACTTCTCTTCAACGTAACGTCATCAGAGCGGAAATTTTTGACAGGAAGTGGTGCATGCGAACGAGTTTTTATATCACCAATCCCACTTTTCCGTAACAATTTACTGTTTCATGTTTACACATGTGCAATTCCAAGAGTACTTACGCTATGCCACGACCATAAAAAAGCACAACACTTGACACATGTGTTTCGGGCGTGGATCTTAGTTGATTTTCGTGCAGCCAGCCCTATGTGGCTTTCTGCCATGGCAGTGAAAGAAACAAGCTCTTTGTTCGTGTCCTCAAGAATACTGCTTCCAATGCTGTACACAAAGGAACTTAATAAGTAAAAAATAAAGTCTCGTTCATAACTATAAATAAATATCTCGGTATTGTTTCTCAGCTAGTAGGCCTATATATGCTGTGAGAATAAGGATGTATGAGTTTTTTGCTATGCTCACCTCAGGCCGACGTGGAAGGAAAACTAGCTACAAGGCGATTATATGAGTATATTTACACAGCATTGAAGTATCTTGTGTTAGGCTGAATCAGGCTAAAGTGGTGCGGAACAATGACAAGGAACCCCTTGAGTGCGAGGTCGCAAGTTCAGTCTTTAGTAAGACTCATTTGAAAGTGTTGTGTTAACAATTATGACAGGAAAAATATTAGCTGCTGATGACTCACCATGTCCATCAGGAGGGCGACAGAAAATGAGTGTCCGGGAGGTGTAGAGATCAACCCTCTAGGGAATGTGTGTACTACACGTCACAAAATAGACATCTTAGACATTCAAGAAACGTTCAAAACTTGTATGATGAACATTGAATGGGAAATAGCACGCCACCGTTAACACAAAGATTCGCGCCGTCAAGATCGAAGGCGAAGTGCTTGAGACTTAATAAACCGTATAGGATGTTCGGTTACGTATCCACTCTTAAAGAATGCATATGGAATCATATTCGTGTAACGGCGAGATGAGAACTGATGAAATACGATCCCATGCAAACTAATGCGAAGCAGTCTGTCAGAGCTTATCGTGAAACTGGCTATCCTTTAAGGTGTAGCTGCTGATAGTGTGATAATATGTTTCATAGGCACGAAGAAACAAACATCCAGAGACCGAATTTGTCCAGGGGCCCGAGGTGGTACCTCAGGTGGTATGAACTACTATGTCCCACTTTTCAAAATGAATCGTTTGCTCTAAAGAAGTCTGATTTTTATGCGCAGACAAGAACTGAATCAAAAGCAAGTTACTTTGACCAGATATCGGACATAACCAGGGCATGTACCATAGTTGTAGTTCCCTTACGCCCATTTCCCCACTCTTGCTTGTTGTGATGTAAATATTCAAAAAATGGTTCAAATGGCTCTGAGCACTATGGGACTTAACTTCTGAGGCCATGAGTCCCCTAGACTTAGAACTACTTAAACCTAACTAACCTAAGGACATCACACACATCCATGCCCGAGGCAGGATTCGAACCTGCGACCGTAGCGGTCGCGCGGTTCCAGACTGTAGCGCCTAGAACCGCTCGGCCACCCCGGTCGGCTGTAAATATTCCCTAGCTCTTACAAGATCACACACACGAGAAGGAATCGTAGGGGACACAGCACCTCCAAATTCTCCAGCCAGTTTCCCATCCAAATTAACAGTCTGCGTAGTTGAATACAAATGCATTAAGGGATTGATGTTAGTTGATGTTGATACAACTCTCTTGGTACCTCTAATTTCCAGGCTTCATTTCACATGCATATCCTTTTCAAATCCTGATTAGTCAGCGCTGAAAACAATTTCCTTACTGAACGATGCGTTAAGTTTTTTTTATCTAATCTAAAAATCTTCTGGGCGATTTCGCAGTTTGCTGTACATCGTCAAGTTGACGTTTTGTTCGAAATTTCGTAAGCTTATGTCTTCCAATTCTGAAGACATGCAATCATCCACTGCTTCCCTTGAAATCACTGCAATTTGATGTTTATAACGTAGTAGGATACTATCACGTACATCCTGTAAATTGCTTCTGTAACAATTTCGTCTTGTATTCCCTTGAATACCCCTAAGTTTTCTTATGCACTACACGGTCATGTTGCTGCGGACTTATTCGAAGTCTGTTCATATTATTTTTCACTATGCTACGAACGATCTTCCATGTACGTATTTATGTTTAGCACCCGATCCCTGGACGACGATTATCCTTTACTACGATTCACTGGAGATGAGACTTGTGGCTCCCTACCCGACAAGGATGCTGAACTACTTGGTTCGAAAAGTGTTTCATTATCACTTTTCAGTTGCTAAGTAAGTACGTCGTCATTGTCCGCACACAAACGCTACTATTTTTTTTGTGTCACTTCCTACTCACTCTATGAAATGGTTCTCCTCTGATGAAATGTCAACTTCGGCAAGTGCAGTTGTAGATATAATGCAATGTTTGTTTTGTTTGTCGTTGCCATTGCTCTGCTTTGTATCAACACCACTAGCATAGTTCCGTGTTACTTGCAGACTAACAGTTCAACTACGCTCCCTAGCCTCACGGTGTACTCACCACTGTATACCTCCAGTTCTGCCAACTCTTGCCATTAGCAGCCAATATTGTGGCTGCATCGTAAACAATTTGTGGGGCGTCGAATGCCGTAAACATCATTGGCCTTTTGCGGACTCGCACTCTAGGGGTTCCTTGTGAGATAGGTCTAATTACGATTGTTTAACTGTGATCTCGGTGGACACTAGTGTACTAATTATACTAGACAGTGCATTGAACTCTTGCTACTGGTGTATTATAGACAGTAAAGCGAGCGTTTTGGGTTTCGTTATCTTAGTTGGTTGCTGTGGGAATTCTAATGGCTTTCGTTAAAGAGTCTCAAATTTATTAAAATTTTTGAGAACTGTCTTCACTATCTCAGCGTATTAAAGTGGTAGGTAGTTTAATCAGGACCGTTTCATAAAGCAGATCAAATGTACTTTGAAAATATGAAACGCTTTACTACCTGTATGAAAAAAATTCTCAAGCGACTTTGATAAAATTATACAGCTAAAATATTTCAATCGTTTGTATTTTAAGGACGCCTGTGGCAGTCTGATAATTTGTTACGAACGTCGGCCGAAGAACCCGAGACAGAAGCCAACAGGCTGTTTGTCAACAAGTGGACACGAAAGACTTATCAATTTTGTATTAAAAATTAACTCACCGCACTTAATTTGTAAGTTTAACATTAAACTTCTGAAGTCTTGTTTGTAAATTCATAAAATGGTTCAAATGGCTCTGAGCACTATGGGACTCAACATTTGAGGTAATCAGTCCCCTAGGACTTAGAACTACTTAAACCTAATCAACCCAAGGACATCACACACATCTCTGCCGGAGGCAGGATTCGAACCTGCGACCGTAGTTGTCGCGTGGTTCCAGACTAAAGCGCCTAGAACCACTCGGCCACACCGGCCGGCTGTTTGTAAGTGTCTGGTTGGTGTCAGGGATGTATAAAACTTATTTTTATATCGAAATATATAAATACTAATGCACGGCAACAGGGCTTTGTAAATTTTAATATCGAAGGGAAAATATGTTGAGCTCACACCACACGATGCGGAATCCAGACCAGTCAGTGCATCAAACAATTTGCCTCCGAGAGAGCATTTCGTTTCCAACGAAATGTACTATTGCCATCTGACTGAAAACCATCTGACTGAAAACGGATGACTCATATTAAAATCTTGCCTCTGAATATCATTAATCTGTATCGTAGACTTGTAAACATTTACTGCACCAGAACTGATTTTGTAATATAGAGCAAAAGAACGCAAAAGTTAACGCATCTCACTTTCTGAAAAAAAACTGCTTAAAAATTCACGAGATAGCATTTTACTGAAATATTCTCGTGACATTAAGTCTCTGAACTGATGTGATATCATTTTCACAAAAGCACTCTGACAATCGCTGTGCCTTACAGTGGGCATGAACTTTAATGGTAATTAAATTTATTGGCCTACCTGTTCCCACGGAAAGTTCGCCTACTCTGTAACCTGCCACTGTTAAGGTAATGATGAGGTTCTATTTTGCCGCATTCGAAAATATTCTTAAAGGTGGAAGGAGAGGTACACCTTACAACAATTTGGAGTAAAGTGTATTTCATACAGCAGCGCTACGTCTCACCGCATTGTATTTGAAACAGTCCTCGCTCTATGCCGTATTCATTGATGCATTCAGTGTATCATTTGGGAATATGGGTAGGGAAAACTCATTGTCTCTGAAAATTTTGCGGTATTCTGACTGAATGTGAAGAATTGCTCTTCCGAAACGCGTCACTTTGATTATGATAACACGAAGTGAAGGAATTTGCTAATTCTTTTTCAGTTATTTTATTCACTCCGCCCCATATGTGCAGGGTGTGGGACTGTCAGCGGATACACTTGCCGCTCTTCACCCACATGAGACTATAAACATAATATAAAATCTGGACATGGTGGTCGAAAAAAATTAAATGTTTTGTACAATGAACAGACAGATCGTCAGTTGCATAGGTAAAATTACAAAAGGTTGATTTGGTGACGGGAAAGGATTGTGTGGGTGGGTGTTTGGGGAAGGGATAGGCGAGAGTGTAGAGTGCTGCGGTTTCGAACCAAGACTTAGGAAGTGGGTGGAGAGGACTGGAGGGAAGGGAGCCCTGAAAAACGGTAGGAATCGCCTAGTTCTGATAGAACGGGTATATATCAGGGGATATTGCACGGTCGGTTACGGGAAGGCGATTAAAGTGTCGTAATGAGAGGATGTGGAGGGTGTGGAGGGAGTGTTGGGGGGAATTTGGTGGTAGAGGCGCGGCAGAGTACCTGGATCAATGATCTGCTCGAAAACTAGGGGGTGAGTAGTATCGAGTTTACGGGTAACGTAGACAATTCAGAACTGTTCAGACTGGAAGAGTAAGTTGGGGAATTTTATAAGTTGGTAGAGGATGCGGCTGGGGGAGGATAAGCGGATCTGAAATGCTAGTCGGAGTGTAGGGCTTTCGAGTATCTGTAGGGCGTTATAAAATGAGGGAGGAGCGAAAGTTCATGCCACATTTGCATAGCAGAGCATGGGTCGGATCAGGAATTTATAGCTAAAAAGATTTGTGGAAGGGTGCAACCCACATCTTCGACAGGTTAGTAGTTTTAGTCTACTGTGGGCTGTATGTTTGAAAGTTATCTAAATAAAGAAAAATATTACTGAAGGTTATCTAAATAAATAAAAATATATCTGAAGTACTCTCTGTAATAATAAATAAACGCCGCGCGGGATTAGCCGAGCGGTCTAAGGCGCTGCAGTCGTGGACTGTGCGGCTGGTCCCGGCAGAGGTTCGAGTCCTCCCTCGGGCATGGGTGTGTGCGTTTGTCCTTAGAATAATTTAGGTTAAGAAGTGTGTAAGCTTAGGGACTGATGACCTTAGCAGTTAAGTCCCATAAGATTTCACACACATTTGAACATTTGAATAAATAAACTGTCGTAATGTGAAAGCCAAGCTGCAACGTAAAAGTAATTAATTGTCGAAATGAAAAGGGAACTATTTCATACTGTAAAAGTTAGCAATGTGACTGTAAGAATTTTGAATAGTATAAACTGCCTGAATTGTTAACTTGGACATGAAACCTAGAGTACTTAGCTTTGCAGAATTTGATCATAAGAAATGTCTCTGAATAACAGACGTTGGCCCTGATTGAATAAATTAAAAAAATCATAATATTCTCTCCTTACCTCTGTTCTGCGCAAATCTGGATGACGCGTTGCAGTACTGCTCTGTCTTGCGCACCGCTATGCTAAAGCTGCAAATTACTGTATTTACACAGAAACGCTCGAGAGGTGCAATGAGTTCTCTGTCAAATACAGATCGAACAGTTTGTCGAACATACTTGGTTGGGTGATCCATTAAAAAGAATTGTAAGAAAAAGGTTGGCCAGAAAATGAAATATGGGCAAAAAATGACAACACTATGTTTTCTTGGTATACTGAGAAAAAGTGCTCAAGGCAGATTTTAGGTTTAATGAACTTTTCAACATATAAGCAATACACTTTCCTATCTCTCAAATCTAACAACTTTCAGTACAATAACCAAGTTAGTCCGATGGCGCAACAATAGTGAAAAAAAACATCATTGTTGTATTTACCTGACATTCCATTAGATTTCTTCCTTCACAAATCAGTTTCATAAGCATGTCGACTGAACAAAATGATAAACTGAGACATTAAATTTGAATCATAATATTGCCTTAGCTTCCTCACTAACACTCTTAACATTATCAGCCTAACTCTAACACAGCTGGACTTTGTCTCTACCAAAACTAAACATTACCGGCATCACTGCGCCCTCGCGCAGCTCAAAGATACTTCAGCAATACAGCTAACAACATCGCTGCTCGCTCACAATCGATTCAGATACAAAAAATTCATGTACCAAAATTATACATAACACCTATCATGTTGAATGGTTAGAAGATGAGGCTTCCATGTTTGTCGGAGATCAGGTTTTTGTCGAAGATATTTTAGTGTGTTAATTAACTGGATAGGACGGTCGTTATTGGTAAGATAAAAATCATGGAAGCGGAAGCTGCGAGTGATTCGGCCTGTAATTATTGCCTGAGTATGGTACGGTTGATTTTGGGGTGTCTTTGGTTACAATAGGAGGTGAACCGTTTGAGATGGAGCTGAACGGATCTTTGGGATTTCTGGAGGGTAGGTCAGAGGGCAAGGAAGTCGGTGTCATCGGGGTGCTATGAACAGGAGGACGGTGCTTTGGGACATCGGCACTGAAGAGGACATCCAGGAGAGGCGAGGGGATAGAACGTTGGTGCGCACCTGCGGGGGATGGAGGATGCAGGAGTTGGTGTTGTTGATGATGACATAAGACGGGTGGTTAGAGAGAAAAGAGGCGACGAGGAAGACATAATTTATGGGAAGACAATAGATCTGGAGCATAAAGAGGAGCCCGGATGCCATACACGGTTATAAGCCTTCTCAAGATCTAGGGAGACAAAAAACGGTGGATTTGCCGTTGTTGATTTGTTGGGACATGAGATGAGTAAGATACAGCACTTGGTCATGGAGATTCTGATATCTTTGAAGCAAAATTAAAGGTGATGGTGATGGAAGGAAGATACAACGTGCAGATTACCGTAGGCAAAGAGAGCTTTGTAGCTAAAATTGTCTGGTAGTATCAAATACAGGACTTAGCAAGAGGAATAAGTTTCTTGGACTGTACTTTTGCAACACAGCGTTGTATGGTGGACCGTAGGAAAACAGAGAAAGAAGATGATCGAAGAGTTCGAGATGCGGCAGAGTAGATCCCCAGTCTCGCAGCAGAGCAGAGTCCAGCAGCAGCAGATTATTGTTTGTACGCAGATTGTGTACATAGATTATTCTTATGCACTCCTGAGTTGAAGTACACAGTAGCTTGTTTATTTATCTGATTTTACTAGCGCAATTTATTTTGTTGTATGAGTTGGCGTATTTTTAATCGTTTGCGTAGAGTCAGTTTAACTTTCTGTCTCTGTCTTCTCCTATTGTTTTTAGGATCTACGGCTCTCTCTAATATAATGGAACTCATTTCTTGATGTCTTAACACATGTCCTATCGTCTTGTCAGAGTTTATCGTACGTTCTTTCTTCATCGGTTCTGCGGAGAGCCTTCACGGTCCACCTGATTTTCAACTTTCTTCTGTAGCACCGTATCTCAAACGGTTCGATTACCTTCTGCTGAGTTTTCCCGCTGTTCACGATTCAGTACCATACCGTGCTTTTCTCCAGACGTATCGCAACAATATCTTCCTCACATTAAAGACCAAGTTTTGATATGAATAGACTATTTTGCTGATTCGATGCATGTTGCCAAGAGGGTGGTAGGTCCACAACCGTTCAGTACTTCGCGCTATGAATGATGACTGCCTCAGACGATGCTCAGTATGGTGCCATGTAATGTTTATTTATTGCGTTACTGTGAGTTTGGTACCAAAGGCTACGCTAATAACGTAATTATAATGCTCTAGGTGTTTTATGTCTTTCACCTTATTTTATTTTTATGCGGTATGTGCCTAACATACAGTGAACACCAGCATATTTTAGGTTTTAGCATTGACTCCCTGTATGCAAGGTAGTAATGCTGCGTAATGTACCCTGCTACAAAAATACAGGGTTGTATACAGGAGGGAGCGCTATGTCGTCGCCTCCCTGCTTTGTTTGTCCCATTTGAACACTAATGCTATGTTATTTTGTAAAAAAATTGTTAGCATTTACCGTAATGTAAAATTGATGTTTCCATTTGGATGCTACTTTATTTTGTAAAACAAAATTGTCAACATTTTCCATAATATTTCCTTACTTTTCTAAAATCTTATCAATAAATGACAACGGTTGCGGCAGCACCATAGAAAACTAATAGGCAGCCATATCCGCATGCATTTAAGTATGGGGGTGACACCTACAAAGGTGTCCCGTTGACTGCTATTGGTACGAATAATATTTGTTAGTTTGGTAGTGTCACTCAGTTGCAACAGACATATAGGCTCAGATCAATGAGAGTACGTGTCGCCCACTGTATACTTTGCTGTACAGAAGCAGTTCGTGCCTTTTGACACCATATTGTGTGAATAATTAGTGTTAACAGAAGGTATGTCTGTAGCATATGAGTACCTGTAATATGGTCGCATCTACTGTTCGTCCACGTTGCTATAAGACATGTAATTTTTAATTTTATGTGTGTGGTTTGAGAATGGGCGTGCCAGCGCGAAACCACTACAACTGAATTTTATATCGATGCATCTAAGACGGACGAAATAAGAAAAAAATTATCCAATTTCCTGAGCAGACTTTTGGCTAGGAAAGGTGTCTCTGTCTGTGCTAATCTGCTTTTCATTTCTTCCTTGCTTCGTCCGTCATGAGTTATTATGCTTCCAAGGTAGAAGAATTCCTTAACTTTGTCATCAACAGTTTCGATGTTAAGCTCCTCGCTATCCTGTGTTCCGCTGCTTCTCATTATTTTTGTCTTCTTCCGGTTTTCTCTCAATCCATATTATCAGACTATTCATTCCATTCAACAGATTCTGTAACTTTTCTTCTCTTTTACTGCAGATAGCAGCGTCATCAGGAATGTTATTATAGGTACCCTTTAACCTTGAATTTTAATCCTAGTCTTGAACCTTTCTTTTATTTCCGCCATTGTTTTCTATGCGCAGATTGAACAATAGGGGAGAAAGACTAGATACCTGTCTTACACCTTTCTTAATCGTAGCACTTCGTTCTTACTTCCCTGGTTCTTCGACGTATTTTATGTTACCCGTTTCAATTTCCCTATAGCTTAGTCCTGTTTTTCTCAAAATTTCGAGCATTTTGCACCATTTTACATTGTGGAAATGTTTTTCTAGGTCGACGAATCCCATGAGCATGTCTATTTTTCTTCAGTTTTGCTGAAGCAGGTCCTCAACTTCCTTTTATATTCTAGTGTCTATTATTCCTGTCAGGAGCTCTGATGCTTAAACTGTTCAGATGATTCTGCTGTAGTTCAAGCTCTTATATGCCCTTGCTATCTTCGGAACTGCGCAGGTGATATTTTTCCGACAGTCTGATGATAAGTGACTAGTCTCATAGATTCTACACACACCAACCTGAATAGTCGTTAGATGTTAGAAATTCTGATAGAATGTTGCCCATTCCTTCTGTCTTACTTAAACTCAAGTCTTATGAACTCTTTTGAATTCGTATTCTAATACTGGATCCCCTATCTGTTGTACATCGACTCCTGTTTCGTCTTCTGTCACGTTATCATAAAAGTCTTCTTCCTCATAGAGGCCCTCAATGTACTCTTACCACTGAAACACGTATGTTCTGTAGCAGCGATGGCGAGCCATGACAATCTCTGACCGGAGAGTAATAGCGCGTGCGAGATGATTCAGTTGCGAGAGAGCTGTTGCATGCAGTCTGTCGGCAGTAGTAGTAGTCTTGTACAGTTGCGGGTAGAGTCGCGAGTGGGACGCAGTCCACGGGCGTCGACATGGGTCTCTGGTCAAGATGCTAAATGAGGTATATTGTTAAATAAGGTAACGAAGCTGCATTGCGCACATCAGATAATGTAATGTATATTTATTGTAATTAATTTTCAAGAAGTGCCCCAATAATAATTTTGTTTTCAAAGCATTTTTAACAAAAGAGCTATTTAATTGAGAGAATATTTCCCTAACTTTTCCTTAAACAAAAGTTTCAGTTAAATTCAAAGAATATGTGCGATGCATTTCCTCCAAGCTATGGCGAAAAATAAGAGCAGATGCAGTTTTAGTAAGGTAAGAAATTAATTCTGATTTTTTGCACAGGGCCAAAAGATCGACCTTTCGGTCTATTTGCATTTTTATTGTCACTGAAATTTCATTATCATTGAATTATCTTTCATTTTGTGGGGAACTGACTTTGCAACATTTTGTATGTCTTTCATTATTTTTGTGGGGAGCTCACATTTGGGTCAAAACTGCATCTCTCTCTTAAACTGGTATCATTATTTGGGACTGGTAATACATTTTTTGTTTTTTTGTTTTTTTTTTTTTTGTTAGCAATGCATTGCTTTGGGTAATTATAAGGGAAAGCAACAAGAGAAAAAGAAAAAAAATTGCTTCTAGGTTGTTCCTGTAAATGAAAAATGTGTAACGTCATTCGTCATGAGTCAGCTGTAGCAAGGTTGTGACACAACTGGGTAAAAAAAAATGCAAGTACTAGTATAGGTTTAATAAGTAACAAGTTTAGTAAGTATCATGAAAGGCTTCTCCTGGAAAAAATACAAAATGGATTATTAAGCTGAAATAAGAAACGCATACTATGCTGAAAAGTAGTGAACTTCGAATTAACAGGTGGTGAAATGTGTATAAAAAATGTTTTCCATAGCTGTCCTTTCCAAAACCTTCAGTCATCATACCATACGATATAAAACATACTGTCAAAACAAACTACAACAAATACTTAAATAACTACATAGCATAAATACATAAACTTCAACATCATCCTCATCTGCAAAGAAAATTTCATTATCTATATCATCATAACTCCATTATTAGAAAAACTTCATTATTCATAGTAGCATATTCTTCATCATTACTCTTCATCAGCATTGATTATCATCTGCAAAAAATCACTTCATTACTCATTACACAACTATTCCTTATCCCTAGCATATTTCATCACTAAAACTAAGATGTGTAGTTCTGTCTGACAGCCTGCATCAATCGCCTTGTATTCTGAAAGAAAAAATTAGTTAAGACTGCTATTCCACGATGTGTATAGTATATTCTTGTTAATGCTTGTTAATTCTAATCCATTTACTCTTCCTCATAAGGTTTTTGTATCTTCTTTCGTTTATTCCGTAGTTGAAATTCCCATTTCTGTTTAATTTATTTCCTTTACGCATCATTTCTTTCTGAAATTGATGAACAAAGATTAATGTCTTGCATTTAAATCATATACCCACTAAATAATGACTGGTTTATGGTGACATAATTAAGCATACAGCATAACATGACAGAAAACGTAATATGTCAAAAGCATAGACAGTGTTCAAAGGCAAAAATGTACAGAGAATATCACAATGCAGTAGCAAAAAAAAGAAAAATGTAAAACAGTCATGATGCTGAGATATCATAGGGCAAAACATGTCAAAGTCAACTGGTGTGTGTTATACCTTAACTATTTCACAGTGCATACAAACAAAACATGAAAACATTCGTACATACATAAGAAAGACAAAATGTGACGTTCGCTGTGTTCAGCTTGTATGTAGTGTAGTTAATAGAGGCGAGAATTAAAGACTTTAATGGAGAGAGAATTTGATAAAATTAATACGTCACTACATAGAATTGCATAATTATTCAGAAAATACGTAAGTTTGTCTGGAAAAATATGCACGGTCTGATGTGTAACGACAAGAAGAGCGACCTGCTAACCATACCTTGCCGGGCACTTGCCAAGAAAAAATGTGATAATCATCAGTAATTAGTCATGTAATTGTAATTGCAGAAGTGCTCATAAAGATTAGTAAATGGCATCGTAGCATGTTACATCATAAAGTGGTTTCATTCAATAAAGGGTTTAACATTGTATACATGGTGGTTCCCCTTACTTTTTCTGGTTCTCAAAGTTTCGACGTGTACAACATTGGGGTGAGGAATGCTGCGAATCCGATATGGACCTGCGTATAGAAGTTCAAATTTACTGCACTTACCTTTTATTCTGCTGGATAAATAGTGTGTACGTACTAATATCTTCTGTCCAATGTGAAAGTCACGGCGTGTACAAACCTGTTTTTGCTGTCTTCTTCGGCGCTCTGCAGCACGTTTAATGTTGTTCAGCGCAATGTCAATTATTTCGTGGTGTCGTAATCGACGAGATGTAGGAAATGTTACTAATTCTTTAATTTTGTTAGGTGGTTCAGTATTCTTCAGTATAACAGACGGAGATAGCATAGTCGATTCATTTGGAATGGAATTAATTACATCTTGGAATGAGAATATGTGTGTGTCCCAATCACTATGTCTTTTGTGGCAGTATATTCTACACAGTTTACCAATTTCTTTCATTAATCGTTCACAGGGGTTCGAAGAAGCATGGTATTTAGATATATAGATCGGAGAAATGTTTCTAACTCGTAACATGCGTGTCCATGTAGCAGAACGAAATTGTGATCCATTATCAGAAATTACTTTTAACACATGCCCTACATGAAATAGAAAATGTTTTAAAAATGCTTTCGAAACAGTTTTAGCAGTAGCTTTGCGTAACGGAGTGAAAGTAACAAATTTTGAAGTGAGTTCAACAGCGACAAAGATGTAGCAAAAACCTCTGTTAGTTCTCGGAATTGGACCAAAAAATGTCTACAGCGGCCATGTGTCTTAATTTAACAGGTACAATGGGATATAATGGAGGAATATGTGAAGTGGTGTCTGACTTAGCTTTCTGGCAAATTTTACATGACGCTAAAACTCGTCGTATACGTTTCTCCATGTTGGTAAAATAACAGTTCTGTCTCAGTATAAGAAAACATTTTCTGGTTCCGTAATGTGCGTAACTTAAATGAGTATACCATATTAATTTGTTAACCAGTTCGTCAGGAAAGCATAGTAACCAATTATTGCTGTCAGGGTGAGAGCGGCGAAATAAAATGTCATTGCGTACAGTGTAATGGTTTCTAATCGTAACATTATTCTTATCTTGCCAAAGGTGTTTAATTTCTTTTCACACATTGTCTTTACTTTGCTCTTTTGCTATGTCCTGTAATAACGACGAAATAAAATTTTCAAATGCAACTTGCTGAATGTACATAACGCTGAAATTTGCTTTGCAGAAGTTGGTTACTACGTCTTGCTGATTGTTGCTGAGAGAACGCGATAGTGCGTCTGCTATAACATTTTGTGTGCCGGGAATGTGAACAATCGTAAAATTAAATTCCTGTAAATAAAGTTTCCATCTGCTTAATCTGTCGTGAGTGAATTTAGCCGAAAGTAAAAATTGTATCGCTCTGTGATCTGTGTAAACGGTGGTATGTCTGCCATAAAGAAAGTGCCTGAATCGCGTAAAAGCCCATATAACACATAATGTTTCCAATTCCGTAACGGAGTAATTTCGTTCAGCAGGCGACAGAATGCGACTTGCAAATGCGATGTTTTTAATTACTATTGAGCCATCTTCTTCAATTTCCTGAAAAATATGTACCCCTAAAGCGGTGTTGGAACTGTCGGTGGCAATGGAAAAATTTCTGGTAAGATCTGGGTGCGATAAAAGTGGAGCATTCAACAAAGCATGTTTCAGGTTCACAAATTCAGAATGTGCTTGCATATGCCAAGACCAAATCATGTTTTTACCTGTCAATTGGCATAATCTAGGTGTGTCTAAAGCAGAGTGATGAATAAATTTATGAAAAAAGTTAATTAAGCCCAAAAAACTGCGTAATTGCTTCTTCGTTGTAGGAATAGTAGTGTCACGTAGAGCTTGAAGTTTTTCCGGATCAGGCGCAATGCCTTCTGCTGAAATTACGTGTCCAAGAAATTTTATAGAAGTTTTGCCAAAGTGCGATTTACTAAGATTAACTGTGAGTCTTTGTGCACGAAAAGTTTGCAACAGACGTTCTAAAATCAGACTGTGTTCAGACCAGTTAGCTTCTGCAATAAGAATGTCGTCTACGTACGTCGTGATTCTGTCTTTAAGTTCTGTCGGAAGTATTGTGTTCAAACCGCGAATAAAAGCTGCAGAAGAAATAGTTAAGCCGAATGGTAATTTGCAAAATTGATAACAGTCACCAAAACAGAAAAAAGCTTTATACTTTCTGCAATTCGGATGAAGTTGAATTTGCCAAAATCCCGATTTCAAATCTAATGTAGAATAAATAGCTGTACCATGAAATTTCTGTATTAGTTCCTCTAGTGTCTGTGGTCGATCTGTTTCATTAATAATTATGTCATTGATGTGACGTGAATCAAGTACGAGGCGAAGTGAGCCATCTTTTTTCTTAACAATATGTAGCGGGTTTATGTACGGACTAACTGCTGGTTCAATAATTCCTTGGTCAAGCATATCCTGCAACTCTTTTTTAACCTGTTCTCTATGAATATACGGACTGGGATAATGCTTGGCTTTAAATGTGTCGTGCTGTTTGGCTTGAAATTCATACATAAAGCCGGACATAGTACCAGGAATGTTGTCAAAAACTGGAGCTTGCTGCAAAAGAATTTTGTGTAATTGCGTTCGTTCGTCGTCTGTATTTGCACTGCTTTGTTTAACTTTTTCAGAAATCATTTGCATTACGTCGTAGTCAGCTTCGTCTGGAGTGTTATAGTTATGTACGTACGTATCCGTGAACAATGTGGGATTACAGTCTATGTTACGTGATACGCAAATGACCTCTGTGTGATTAATTGTTTGTTCTTCCGCAGATAAAGAGTGCTGAAATTCTAAAGCCGATTATACATTTTCATCCTTTAGCATTAAATAGGAATTCTGAAAATCAATAACTGCGTCGTGTTGTACCAGAAAATTCGTACCTAGAATAACGTCTATTGTCAAAAAAGGAACAATCCAAAAATTTGAGTGAAAAGTATGACCTGCAATACAAAATGATAAATGTGTCTGTAATTTAACGTCTACACCTTTACTCGATATTGCTTCTTTTACTTTCGTTTTGCCTAATGGTAATGTAGGATAGGTATTCTCTTTATTACACTCGTTGAAAGTTTCTTCATTTATTACTGACATAGGTGATCCGGAATCCATTAATGCTGAAAATTTCGATGAACCAATTTTAATTTATATGACAGGATGTGAAATGGTTTTTTGAACAACTGGTCTTTCCTGCAAAAGAGTGTCTCGTATGTCGTCAAAAGTAATAACATTTTCGTGAATAACATTCTGTGAGTCTAAAGTTGTGCTTGTGTTATTGGAAGATGCGACCTGTACAGTATCTAGTCAGATTCTGTCTGACTTGTTATTATTATCAGGAGGATGTTGTGGCATTTCTACTATTTGAACTGTTCTATTACTTCTTCCAGACGTATTACGTTCTGGATGATACCTACTGTCGGGTTCATTCATGAGAATATGTTCTTGTGGATAATTTTGCTGTTGGTACGACCGACTGTTGTTAGATGTACGCTGAAAATTGTCCTCATTATTTTTACGTCTGTCGTGATAGTCATTCCTATACGGTGCATTGCGATAGGAATTGTAATACTGTCTTCTCTGTGCATAGTTATTTCCTTGCTGCCGTGCGTTACTATTTGTTGGATCTGGGACTATACGTGCACGCGGCGAAACATTAAAGTTAGGTTGACCTTGTGCATTACATTGTTGGTTAGTTATTCCAACCGGCTGACCTTCATGCTGTTGTGGTGAAAAAAACGTCTATTGTCACTAAAATGCGTTCGCTGTTGCTGAAAATTTTGTACATACTGATGATTAAAATTTTATCTGATATTAAAATTACGGCGGTAGTTCTGCAGTGCCTAATGACAATTGTCACTTTCGGTAAAAATTTGTCACATCGGGTTTTCAGTACATATTCTTAATTCTAGATAGAGCAATAGTTAAAGAGCTGTTTTGATAGATATAAAGGATAGTAGAAGAGAAAGCAGCAGTGCAGAAAACTAAAGATGAAACAGCACTACTACAGCTCGGGGCCCTATGCACGCTACGGCACATATTCATTAAAGCGTAATGAATCCCCTGAGGTCAATTACGCACTGAGAATAAATTTTAGTTTTTGCGTTACAGGCAATAGCGGTAAAATTCCAAAAGCAAATTGTTGTATCCATGCTAATACCAGTTTCTGCATTACAGGCAATGCTGATGAAAATACAATAGCAAACTGTCGTATCAGGTTCAAAGCTAGTTTCTACATTACATGTAACAGTGGTGAAAGTACAAAAATAAATTGTCTTATACAGTGCAAATCGTGTATCTGTGCTCTGTCATTATTAAATTCCTTAGATTTTCTTACTGACAGAAAATGTTTGTAATCGAAATTATCGTCTCTGTGTGATGGAACAGGTTCAGGATTGTAAGAGAATCTGTTGAACTGTGGTTGTTCGGAATCTAAGTCCCGTACTCTCTGTAGATTACCCAAATTATACGCGTTGCGCGAGTCTGACAAATGTTCGCAAAGTGGCGTCTGCTGTGATGTGTTATTAACTGAAATACTTTTCATCTCTGTTACTTCTTTTGGTAAACTTGAAAACTTTCTACGCAACGTGTTATTAGACGAATCGATCTCATTAATTGTCTGCTGTAGATTTTGAAATTCAGGTGTTTGATTAAATGAAACCGGTGAAGTATCGTCTGATTTATTGTCATTAGTACTTTCGATAACATCAATACGACTGGCCAATTCATCACATTTTTCAGTCAGTATTTTTACCTGATCATCGGTTTTAGTGTCTGAGGCATTAATCTGTTTTTGCAATTTACGTGTAGTTTCGTTCAGTTTTTTAACGTCAGCTTTGACGACATCGGAATCCTGTGTTAGTTCTAATTGTTCGAGTCTGTCGGTCACTGTTTGAAAATCGGTTGTGTATGTGTCTGTTTTCGATTTAACATCGGAAATTTCGTCACGTAATTCTGTGTTCGACTGTTTGATGGAATTAATTTCGTCGGACACTGTAGCAATATTGTTGTCTACATATGTCTTCGCTTTCGCGAACAATTTACGTTTGTCTTCCTGTCTCTGAGCAGTGATTGTTTCCATGACTTGACGTTTTACTTTATTTTGATCCTGAATAAATTTGCGGAAACGCGTATCACTGTTTTGTATGTGAAGATTAAAACGTTCGTCAATTTGAGAGTTCTGTTGGTCGAATTTCGCATCTATCTTTGCGTCCATTGTACGCGAAAGTTCTGCTGTCATTGCTTTAAACTAGTCGCGTAATTGTGTAGCCTTTTCAGAGCATTGTCTACCGACTGCGCTAATTTCCTCTCTAAGTGTTTCTGTTGTAGCTGTTTGCATGTCCCTTAATTCTTGAGCAACAGATTTAATTTCTTCGTTACTTTTTCTTGAACAAGCCTCAATTTCCTCGCGTAACTGTTCCTTAGTGTCATGTCATCGTGCGGCAACGTCTCTAATTTGTTCACTAAGCTGTCTGGAACTGTTGTCTAATTTATCATTTAGCTGTCTGGAACTAATTTTTCATTAAAGTGTTGTTTGAGATCTTCACTCTGTTGTTTGGCATTGTTATCCTGTTGTAGTAATATTGCCATAATTTGCTTCAAGGTGACATTACCTACTCTATTCTCAGTACTGTTTGACGGTGTATCTGCAATTGTCGCGTTTTGTGTGACCATTTGGTCATTCTGTAATTTACAAAAAGGTTTATCAGTCGGGTGTACACTGTCAGACACTATTTCGGAATTAAATAGATCCGTCGTACTTTCAGTACACTGTCCATTTTCATTAGAAAAATTTGTCTGTACATCACTTGAATTTTCCAAACCGGATGTGGTTAGCTGGGCAGCGCTCATTACAATAGAGCGTCCCGCGTCTTCAATTGTCGTCAAATTAATAGAGGAGACAATTGAGTTCGTTTGTTCATCATTAAGATAAAAGTCATCATTAGTGGTTGGAATGCACTGATTGTCAGTGAACGCAGGATTGTCATCATTACACTGCGTGTCACAAGTCCTATCGGTAAAATTGTTTGAGTCGGTAATTTCATTCAGTACACCTCGCGATGTACTATTAATAGTCTTTCGCGGCATTTTAACACAAATCACAATTATTCACAAATGAAACAAAAACAATGCAAAAATTCAACAAATACAAGTACAACAGAGAGCAACGAATTGCCGTTGATCTGTGGAAAGAAAGTCACAAAATTAGTAAAAGCGTTGCGCCAATTCCTAATTATATTTAAGCAAATAAGAGCAGATTTCTGATGGTTTCTAAGAAGATTCCCAAAGAAATACGATCCTGGCCGGATGTCGCCAAGTGTAACCTCCCCACCGAAAATTATGTATAGCAAAGTTAAATAAAAATGGAGCCACGAAGCAATATCGTCCCCACAGAAATATTTAAATAAAAAATAATAAATGGGAGCCAAGTGTAACCTCCCCACAATGAATTCTACTGACAATGACAATTAAATGTGAGAATCGCAATCTGACCCAAATGTGAGCTCCCCACAAAAATAATGAAAGACATACAAAATGTTCCAAAGTCAGTTCCCCACAAAATGAAAGATAATTCAATGGTAATGAAATTTCAGTGACAATAAAAATGCAAATAGATCGAAATGTCGATCTTTTGGCCTTGTGCAAAAAATCAAAACTAATTTCTTACCTTACTAAAACTGCATCTGCTCTTAGTTTTCGCCATAGCTTGGAGGAAATGCATCGCACATATTCTTTGAATTTAACTGAAACTTTTGTTTAAGGAAAAGTTAGGGAAATATTCTCTCAATTAAATAGCTCTTTTGTTAAAAATGCTTTGAAAACAAAATTATTATTGGGGCACTTCTTGAAAATTAATTACAATAAATATACATTACATTATCTGATGTGCGCAATGCAGCTTCGTTACCTTATTTAGCAATATACCTCATTTAGCATCTTGACCAGAGACCCATGTCGACGCCCGCGGACTGCGTCCCACTCGCGACTCTACCCGCAACTGTACAAGACTACTACTGCCGACAGACTGCATGCAACAGCTCTCTCGCAACTGAATCATCTCGCACGCGCTACTACTCTCTGGTCAGAGATTGTCATGGCTCGCCATCGCTGCTACAGAACATACGTGTTTCACCACATATCGGCTTTCTCCTCTGCATTTAACAGTGGAATTTCCATTGCACTCTTAATATTCCCAACATTGTTTGTTAACGACACCGAATTTTGTTTTGACTTTTCTGTATGCTGAGTCCGTCCTTCCGACAATCACTTCTTTTTCCATTTCTTCAATTCTTTCCTACAGCCATTTCGTCTTAGCTTCCCTGCGCATCACTTTTATTTCATTCCCAAGTGATTTGTGATTTATGTTGCTATATAACTGTCTTTCTTTGAACATTTTTGTACTTCCTTCTTTCATGGACCAACTGAAGTACTTCTTCTGTCACCCAAGACCCCTCTGCATTTACCTTCTGCTACCCACGCTTGTCTGTGCAATACCTGTGACTGTCCTTTTGAGACACGTTGACACAACTGAATTGCGTGCTCTAATATTCCTTATTGCAGTATGTAATTTTTAGCGAACTTCAAACGCATCGCATCAGTCCGCAGTACTTGATTACTTCACTTCCTTCCACACTGATTCTTCCGGGCAGTTCTCTTAAACTTCAGTCTAATGTTCACCATTCATCAACTTGTGATCTGATTCTACACCTGCAGCTGGGTACTCCTTACAATCCATTACCTGATTTATAGAGAGAATTCACTCGTGGTTGCAATAAAGGTGGATTTTTTAGTTCTTCATTTACAACGGGTTTCGTCTGTACTGAACTACATCTTCAGGAAATCTAGAAAAATTACAAAGCCCAGTACAAATACAAGGGTCACATACAAAAACCACGTAAAAATTCTTCAACCTTACAACATAAAAGTTACATGTCCTAAATTGCGCTTGGTGAGGGAAGGGGAGGGGGGAAATGGTAACTAGAGACTGCATCAGCTCCCATAGTATGAAATACAAATTTAACACTTACTGAACTGGGGGAAAATCATCATCTCATGAAATGAGGAGCCAAAAGCATAAAATTACACCCAGGAAAAAAATGGGCCATGTTAATGTATGACGCTAAAATACGGAACAATGCCGATAGTCAGAATTTGTACCTAAAAGAAGAGCGTCATTAAATCGCAAAGAAGATTATTAGCAATAGCCATAAAAGAAAAACAGGCAAAAGCGTACTTTGTGATGGTAAACAGGAATGTGGTGACTACAAGCCAAGACATCTCTCATATGGAAAGATCAAATCTAGCACTGGTCTGAGTAGACGAAAACTAAGGCCTACGTTGTTGTAGTACCGTGAGACTCTCCAGGTGGCGACACTAAGGTGTGTAAATATGGTAGGCTGTGTGTAAACAATGGGGAAGAATGTCCAGTGGCTCAACAAATATAAATTCATAAACTCATTTTAATATGCTCATCATAGCGTCGAAAAACGTCTTCTTTATCGACAGTAACTTTTCGTTATTGGCCAGCGAAGGAGGAATATTTAAAATTTGCCCTTTTTTCATCAGCAAGTGTTCGCTGAGTCTAACAGTAAATGATCTCCCCGTCTGTCCGATATATTCGGCCGGATATTCTGGGCACCTAATTTTATAAGCCCACGATTTCAAAAATAAATAATTAGTGTGTTTCTCATTATGTGTAGAGCTTACTGAGTCGCGCTACCCAGATAACAAAACAATCTGGACATTAGTCTATTTAAATTACTTTGCTAAATTAGAAGAACAATGGCATAAAAACTGAATCGCAGCTCGAGTAACCTCACGTAACTAGGAAGTGGAGGGAGGAGGAGTGGCCGTGTTTGCAAGTGATTTTTGCATACGGAATGTAAGAGGTGCACCAACGATGGGCTATATCCATTTTTCTGCTTAACACAGATTGTTCAATTCTTTCCTAACATCTGATTTCGGAATCTATGCCTAACCATGGCGTAATTCAGCTGGACACTTCCCGTGTCTTCGGCCTTAAGTCCTCAATTAGTCTTTTTCCTCTGTTATTCCTACTGCCAAAGCCATATCCTCCAGTAACCCTTTCTTTTATTCCCTCCCCTACAACAGCGTTCCAATCACTCGTGATTATTAAATTTTGATTTCCCTTTACGGACCGATATAACAGATCAGTATCCTCATACATTTCTTGTATATGTTCATCTTCTGCCTGCTACAGTGCCTATTACACCTGACCTATCGCTGTTGGCTATAGTTTACTGTCTAATCTGATGAGAACAACATCATCACTGAAACGTTCACATTAGCTCAGACTCTGCCCTACTTTCTTATTCATAATGAATCGTACTACCGTTATACCATTTTCTGCTGCGGTTGAAATAACAGTGTATTCGTCTGACCAGAAATCCTTATTTACTTTCTATTTGATTTCACTGATCCCCATTACACATAGATTCAGCCTTTTCATGTTTTCTAACTTTTCCACTCCTTTCAGACTTTTCACGTTTCAAAGCCGCCATCTTTGGTTATTCTGAGTTTTTTCGTGGCCATCTGCCCTTTTGCAGTTTCCACCGGCAAATACGAATGGGGACTTAATCCAGAATCTTTTTTCGATTGAGATATCGTCGTCACCTTTTTAAATTACAGGTCACTTCTCCTGTGGATACACATTATGCGTCGTTAGTGCAGTGGTGTCCATCACCTTTTGTATCATCATGTAGTTAATTACAGCCTATTCTTCCGATTTCTTAGTGGCAGTTTCTGACACCAAGGGCAAGAGAGCGCCCTGAACTCATTTTCATCCCTATCCGCTCGTACGGCGCCTTCGACAAGGCCGTTAACATAGCGAAGGTGACTTCTTATGTTGGAAGTGTTTGGTCTCGATTGCTGATGATTTTTATTCAAAATTTAAGCAGCGGCTGGGTTCAGGTCCGAGACCGATGGTGGTTTGATTAGCAGTCAAAGACCGTACAACTAGGGCAGGGCGTATGTGGCACAGACAAAAAATGATTAACAGTGGAGTTTGACTGCACCTGCTTTTTACGGATGCGGGGAGAATTGGCTACGTCCATGAAGAGTAAGAAGCTGTGTTGACCATGTTCTATATGCCTCAGGCTACTAGTCTTGGCTGTGGTGGCTTTGGGGCTCCTGAGACAGTTGCTTTGGCACCGCTACAGGCCACAGTGTTCCCTGGGACACCTGATGCGACTCTGCCTTCCGATTACCAGAGCCCACCGATCGACACTTAAATGTTTGTGATTGGCAAACAGTTGCGGGTTCGCGAATCTCTGGCCGGATGGTACAAGTGAGTACTGGGAGCACGGCTGTCCACTTTGACTTGAAATCAGGCTTGAAGTACTGCCTACTGCTGAAAGGGCATATGAGCAAGCACGGGACACACCACCCGTGGGGACTGTGGCCGATCTTCCTGAAAGGCCTGGACAACTGCACAGGATGGGATTGCTTGTCAGTGAGCACTCCAGTGTTAGGCGGTTGATGGGGTACATCAGTGAAATAGTGGGCTGTCGGGAAAGAAGGCCAGTGTCCACTCTGTTTGCTTACCGGAAGGGTGGACGTGGTGTCATGTCCGACATGCGGAGGACGCTCTTCTCGTACAAACAGAGTGCAGTAAGTGCATCAGACTGCACATCATGGCTCATGTTGGCAATAATGAGGTCTGCCACCTGCATTCAGAGTCCATCATAGGTTCCTATAGGCGGCTGAATGATTTGGTGATAGCTAGCCAAGTCCACGGGGTGGAAACAGAGCTGTCCTTTTGTAAATCTAATCGTGTGAAGATGGTATCTGTTCTTTCGGACATGTTCGAAGAAGACATACCATTGATGATCTTGCAGTCTCGAAGAATGAAATTAGAATGAAATCCGGGACCATCAGCTGCTTACAGGCGTTGATAAATATCAACGGGGACGGTTGAAAATGTGTGCCCCAACCGGGACTCGAACTCGGGATCTCCTGCTTACATGGCAGACACTCCATCCGACAGAGCCATCGAGGACACAGAGTAATGTGCGACTGCAGGGACTTACCTCTGGCACGCTCCCAGTGAGACCCATATTTCCAACTTACTGTCCATACATTACATTTTTAGCGTTCCTGCCCACTATACCCATTACTCGCGGCAGTCAGATTCCCTCTTCACATAGATGGCTTACCGGCCAATGATCTTCTTCAGTGCGTACGCACACACATTGCTCAGACTCTTACGGGAATCGGTAGATTGACTGCCACGAGTAATGAGTATAGTGGGCAGGCACACTACAAACGTAGTGTATGGACAGGAAGTTGGAAATGTGGGTCTCACGGGGAGTGTGCCAGACTTAAGTCCCTGCAGTCGCTCTATCCTCTGCATCCTCGATGGCTCAGTCGGATAGAGTGTCTGCCATATAAGCAGGAGATCCCGGGTTCGAATCCCGGTCGTTGTACAAATTTTCGAATGTCCCCGTTGATATTTATCTACATCTACATTTACACTCCCAAAGCCACCCAACGGTGTGTGGCGGAGGGCACTTTACGTGCCACTGTCATTACCTGCCTTGCCTGTTCCACTCGCATATGGTCCGCGGGAAAAACGACTACCGGAAAGCCTCCATGCGCGCTCGAATCTCTCTAATTTTACAGTCATGATCTTCTCGGGAGGTACAAGTAGGGGGAAGCAATATATTCGATACCTCATCCACAAACGCACCCTCTCGAAACCTGGCGAGCAATCTACACCGCGATGCAGAGCGCCTCTCTTGCAGAGTCTGCCACTTGAGTTTGCTAAGCATCTCCGTAACACTATCACGCCTACCAAATAACCCTGTGACGAAACGCGCCGCTCTTCTTTGGATCTTCTCTATCTCCTCTATCAACCCGACCTGGTACGGATCCCACACTGATGAGCAATACTCAAGTACAGGCCGAACGAGTGTTTTGTAAGCCAGCTCCTTTGTTGATGGACTACATTTTCTAAGAACTCTCCCAATGAACCTCAACCTGGCATCCGCCTTACCAACAATTAATTTTATATGATCATTCCACTTCAAATCGTTCCGTATGCATACACCCACGTATTTTACGGAAGTAACTGCTACCAGTATTTGTTCCGCTATCATATAATCATACAATAAAGGATCCTTCTTTCTATGTATTCGCAATACATTACATTTGTCTATGTTAAGGGCCAGTTGCCACTCCCTGCACCAAGTGCCTATCCGCTGCAGATCGTCCTGCATTTCGCTGCAGTTTTCTAATGCTGCAACTTCTCTGTATACTACAGCATCATCCGCGAAAAGCGGCATGGAACTTCCGGCACTATCTACTAGGTCATTTATATATATTGTGAAAAGCAATGGTCCCATAACACTCCCCTGTGGTACGGCAGAGATTACTTTAACGTCTGTTGACGTCTCTCCATTGAGAACAACATGCTGTGTTCTGTTTGCTAAAAACTCTTCAATCCAGCCACACAGCTGGTCTGATATTCCGAAGGCTCTTACTTTGTTTATCAGGCGACAGTGCGGAACTGTTCAAATGGCTCTGAGCACTATGCTACTTAACTTCTGAGGTCATCAGTCGCCTAGAACGTAGAACTAATTAAACCTAACGAACGTAAGGACATCACACACATCCATGCTCGAGGCAGGATTCGAACCTGCGACTGTAGCGGTCACGCGGTTCCAGACTGAAGCGCCTAGAACCGCACGGCCACAGAGGCCGGCTGCGGAACTGTGTCGAACGCCTTACGGAAGTAAAGGAAAATGGTATCTACCTGGGAGCCTGTATCTAATATTTTCTGGGTCTCATGAACAAATAAAGCGAGTTGGGTCTCACACGATCGCTGTTTCCGGAATCCATGTTTATTCCTACAGAGTAGATTCTGGGTTTCCAGAAATGACATTAGATTAGATTAGTACTTGTTCCATAGATCATGAATACGACACTTCGTAATGATGTGGAACGTATCAGTTTAATAAAAGGATACTCGGCAACAAATATGTCCTAAAATTCTACAACAGATCGATGTCAGAGATATACGCCTACAGTTTTGCGCATCTGCTCGACGACCCTTCTTGAAAACTGGGACTACCCGTGCTCTTTTCCAATCATTTGGAACCTTTCGGTCCTCTAGAGACTTGCGGTACTCGGCTGGTAGAAGGGGGGCAAGTTCTTTCGCGTACTCTGTGTAGAATCGAATTGGTATCCCGTCACGTCCAGTGGACTTTCCTCTGTTGAGCGATTTCAGTTGCTTCTCTATTCCTTGGACACTTATTTCGATGTCAGCCATTTTTTCGTTCGTGCGAGGATTTAGAGAAGGAACTACAGTGCGGTCTTCCTCTGCGAAACAGCTTTGGAAAAATGCGTTTAGTATTTCAGCTTTACGAGTGTCATCCTCTGTTTCAATGCCGTCATCAACCCAGAGTGTCTGGATATGCTGTTTCGATCCACTTACTGATTTAATGTAATACCAGAACTTCCTAGGATTTTCTGTCAAGTCGGTACACAGAATTTTACTTTCGAATTCACTGAACGCTTCACGCATAGCTCTCCTTACGCTAACCTTAACATCGTTTAGCTTCTGTTTGAGAGGTTTTGGCTGCGTTTAAACTTGGAGTGAAGTTCTCTTTGCTTTCGCAGTAGTTTCCTAATTTTGTTGTTGAACCACGGTGGGTTTTTCCCGTCCCTCACAGTTTTACTCGGCACGTACCTGTCTAAAACGCATTTTACGATTGCCTTGAAATTTTTCCATAAACACTCAAGATTGTCAGTGTCGGAACAGAAATTTTCGTTTTGATCTGTTAGGTAGTCTGAAATCTGCCTCCTGTTACTCTTGCTAAACAGATAAAGTTTCCTCCCTTTTTTATATTCCTATTTACTTCCATATTCAGAGATGCTGCAACGGCCTTATGATCACTGATTCCCTGTTCTGCGCTTACAGAGTCGGAAAGTTCGGGTCTGTTTGTTATCAGTAGGACCAACATGTTATCTCCACAAGTCGGCTGTAAGCAGATAATGGTCTGAATTTCATTGTAATTTCAGAACTAATCGTGGTCCTCTGATTTGGAGCCGACGGAAAGGCTTAGACTAGAGGCTCAGACGATACAGTGGCCATCTTGGGCGTGGATTTCTCGACCGCCGCTGTCGGGTGAAAAATTTCACAATCCTCCTTAATAGGGCAGGCATGCACTACACGCAGGAATCGTCTACTAGGGAAGCGGAGCACGTCTGTCGTGAACATGAGGGTTTCTTAGGATAGAGAAATCCCTGCACAGGCGCAATAAGATGCCTTCTGATTCCAGAAAGAGTAGCATTCACCACAGTATATCAGAGAAAGAAATATTAACATAGCATTAATTAAAAGCAGGAGCGTTTATGGAAAGGTCCCAGGACCAGTCTCACGAACACAGTAGTATGGACAGAAATCAAGTTGAAACCAAACGTCAGTAGCAATGCAGTTATTTACTTAGAAGGGAATGAACAATAAGAGCAAACAAAAAAATTAAATTACATTAAATTAAACGGCACACCACGACAGAAATACTCGAATGCGAATGCGATGGAAATCGGCTGGTTGGATGTACACACAACGAGAAACAAATTATTACAGTTCGAAAGCTTCGTATAAATTTAAACACGCTTTTGTAATTGTCAAGTTGGTATCTGAGAAATGTGTAAAACTTTTTTTGACATCGAAATATGTAAATTTCGGTGCAAAGCAGCAGAACTACGTGAAAATTTAATTTAGAACGGAAATATATGGAGCTCATTTTAAACGATGCGAAATCCAGACTAGTCGAGAAAGCAATACGTTTTCATTACATATGTCATCTGCCTGCAAAACAGAATGAGACTAAAATGTTTGCCCCGAATATTGCTAATCTTTATCTTTAATCTTTCAGACAATCACTGTATCACAACCGTTATTGTAATTGCACAGTAAATGAAAATAGCAATTTGCACATCTGATTTTCTGATAAAATTACTTGAAAAAATAATACTTTACTGAAACATTTTGGCGGTCGCGGTGATCTAGCGGTTGTAGGCGCTCCGTCCGGAACCGTGCAACTGCTACGGTCGCAGGTTCGAATCCTGCCTCGGGCATCGATGTGTGTGATGTCCTTAGGTTAGTTAGGTTTAAGTAATTCTAAGTTCTAGGGGACTGATGACCACAGATGTTAAGTCCCACAGTGCTCAGAGCCATTTGAACCATTTGAACTGAAACATTTTATTGGTGTTAAGTCCCTGAACCGATATTATATTTTCACAAAAACACTCTGATAATCACTGTGCCTTGCACTGGACATGAACTTCGATGGTAATTAAATTTATTGACCTACCTGTGGGCAAGGAAAGCTCGTCTGCCCTGCAACTTGTTGCTATTAGGAATAATGATGTGACTATCAAAAATCAAATTTCATTTGCTGTACTTGCGATGTGTAACGCCAAACGGGTTTTCAACAGTTTCGATAAAATGCCTCTCAGTACACGACTCGCGCTGTGCAATGCGAGTATTGCAGCCATGAAAATGAAAATGAAAATGGGGAACTAATCTAAACGAGTGATGAATGAGAACAAAGACTCCAAGCTTGACTATGCCCTGTCAACGATACACCTGTTCATAAAGTTCTCACACCTAGACAGGTTAGGAAAATATGTCTTAATAACTGTCCTGTGTTCAACTGACGTCCTTGACACTTGTTTCACCCATAAGACAAGACCACATGCCCCATTGTAAAGTTTCTACAGCAAACTTCAACCATACGCAATGTTCTAACAATAAGAAACTGCACTAAAAATATAAAAAATTGGGATACGTTAGAAGTTGACTTTCGTAATTATTCCTTTAATTTAATCTCGTTTGTTCGATAACTTTCCTCAGAACATACTATTATAAAATCCCTTTTGAAATAGTGCTGCCTCCAGTACACTGCAGGCCAGACTTTATCATTTTCAAACTAAGTATATTGCCAGACTGTCCAACACAAAGTGCTAGAGCACACTTTCTGACTTACTCTGCCCGAACTCTCTGGTCTCAAACGCAGTCTTACAATGAAAATGGTTGTATCAGTACTACAGAGGTTAAGTACATTTAACAAATTCTCAATCTCATTCACAGTTGTGGCCAAAACTTCTTGAAAATCGGGCAAATTGGACAGAGCCCTTTCAAATATCAGAAAAAATTTGATGATTTATTCAATAGAAAGGACGTCACAAATTCAGAGAATCAATAGCGTCTCGGTCCACCATATGCAAGCAGTTATTCGGCTTGACATTGATTGAAAGACTTGTTGGATGTCGCATTGAGGGATACCGTGCCAAATTCTGTCCAGTTGGTGCGTTAGATCGTCAAAATACCGACCTCATTGGAGTGACCTGCCCATAATGTTCCAGAAGTTCTCAACTGGGGAGAGATCCGGAGTCCCCGCTGGCCGAGGTAGGGATTCGCAAGTACTAAGACAAGCGGTAGAGACTCTCGCCGTGTGCAGAAGAGTAGCATTATCTTCCTAAAATGTAGGCTCTGGATCGCCTGTCGTGAAGGGAAACAAAACGGGGTGGAGAGTATGGTCGACATAGCACTGCTATAAGGGTGCAGTGTATGACAACCAAATGGCTCCTACTATGAAAAGAAATCGCACCACAGACCGTCATTTGTGGTTGTCAGCACGTATGTCTGGCGACATTCATGTTGGTATCCCACCGCCCTCTTGGGCGTCTCCAGACACGTCTTCGTCTTGGAATCTCATTGAATCGATTAGAAATGTTTTCACTGACGAGACCCGCTTCGAACTGAGCGCCGACGACCAGCGAAGATATTTGTGAAGGCGTCCAGGGTAGCGGCAGGATACCAACCTGTCGACCACCATGCGACCTGACAGCCACGAGTGACGGCCTGGGGTATCATTCATAGCAGGTCCCATTGATTGTCACCCACGGCGCCCTTACGGCACAGCGGTACGCCCACCATATTCTAGGCCCGTTTTGTTGCCCTTCATAGGAGCCCATCTTGGGCTTAAATTTCAGCATGGTATTTCATCCTGCACGCGTCTAGAGATTCTACTGCTTGTTTCCGTGCTTGCCAAATCCTACCTTGTCCAACTAGGTTGCAGGATCTCTCCCCAGTTGTGAACGTTTGGAGCAACCAGCTCGGGATTTTGATGCCAATTGTACAGAATTTGGCACGAAACCCCTAAGGAGGTATCCAAGAACTCTATAAATCAGTACAAAGCCGAACAACTATTTTGACAAGCGCCGGAGTTTGACCAATGCGTTTTTGACCTTTTTCAGTTTGTAAAGCTCTTACTCGCAAATAAATCGTTCAAACTTTCTGAAACGGTAATCATCCGATTTCAGTCGCATTCGGATAATTTCTTTGTAGTATGCCCTTTTTCTTTATTTCAAAGAAGGTATCTCGCAAAGATAAGTTTTATGCTGGTGGTGGAAGCGTGTTTATAACCGTAAAAGATACTACAAAGTCTCGTGAGAACGGGAAATAATTTGGATGAAGACGAATGTTAAAGGTGATTGAAACATCGTTATCGGATGCTTTTACATAACCCCATTCTCGGGAGTATTAGTGGCGGGACAAATAAGGAGAAACTTTGAGAATGTTGCAGTTACTGAGAAAACGACTCGTGAAGGTAACATCTTAGATCAGGTGGTGACAAACAGAGCCAAACTTTTCAACACAGTCAGCGCTGAACAGGGAATCAGTGATCATAAAGCTGTAACAGCATCACTGAATAAGGCTGTTAATAGGAAAGATCTGTCTGCTTAGGAACAGCGAAAACAAACAAATTTCACAATACCTGAATAATCACCATGAAAGTTCATCTCCGGTGACCACTGCATAGAAAAGCAAATGAAATCGCTCAACCGAGGGAAGGCCACTATATCTCTCAGGGTACTAAAAAGATTCTGCATAGAGTATGCAAAAGAACTTGCACCTCTTCTAGCAGCAGTGTACCGTAGGTCTCAGGCGGAGCGAAGCGTTCCAACTGATTAGAAAAAATCACAGGTTATTTCCGCATTCCAGAATGGTCGTTGAGCAGTCATATAGGCCCATAGCTCTGACGTCTGTCTGTTGCAGAGTTCTGAAATACGTGTTATGCGTCGCGTATTATGACATTGCTGTAGACCGAAAACCTCCGCAGTACAAACGAAAGCGTCACAGAGATGATCAACCAACTTCAGTGGCATACGCCGCAAGAGAGACGGTTTGCATCACGTGTACTGTTAAATTTTCGACAATGTACGTTCCTAGAAGAGTCAACAAATCCACTGTCCAGTCTCGTGTCACCTCCTGTCAAAAGCCAGAAGGACAAAATTTCGCATCGTGGACCGCTGCAAGACGTGCGGTGAGAGAGGCGGTGAGCTACAGGAAGGTACCGACAGGGTTGTGGAGCCATGCAGACACCAGTGCTGAAGATTTCTCGGCTAAGGATCCATGGCGCGAACAGCATGTTCAAGGTAATGCCACAGCTTCTCATTGCTGTTTAAATCCGGTGAGTTTCGTGGCCAGGGAGACGCTGTAAACCCAACCTAGTGCTCTTCGTACGACACAAACACACTGAGAGTTGTGTGACACATTGAATTGTACTGCTTGTAGCTGCCATTGCGCCGAAGAAAAAGTGCGTAGAGTGGACGTGATAACCAAGGATAGATGTATATTTGAAAATTTTCATATTACCGCTTTGAGGTGCCGATAAAAATATTTTAAAATTCAATTTCAGTAGTCTGACTAGCATCAGGTTCGTAAAGGTATTCACAGAATCATTTTAGGTGAAACATAAAGTCGCTATCGTCAAGTGATAAAACTATGAATAATACACTGCTATGTTGTTGTTGTTGTGGTCTTCAGTCCTGAGACTGGTTTGATGCAGCTCTCCATGCTACTCTATCCTGTGCAAGCTTTTTCATCTCCCAGTACCTACTGCAACCTACATCCTTCTGAATCTGCTTAGTGTATTCATATCTTGGTCCCCCTCTACGATTTTTACCCTCCACGCTGCCCTCCAATACTAAATTGGTGATCCCTTGATGCCTCAGAACATGTCCTACCAACCGATCCCTTCTTCTGGTCAAGTTGTGCCACAAACTTCTCTTCTCCCCAATCCTATTCAATACTTCCTCATTAGTTATGTGATCTACCCATCTAATCTTCAGCATTCTTCTGTAGCACCACATTTCGAAAGCTTCTATTCTCTTCTTGTCCAAACTATTTATCGTCCATGTTTCACTTCCATACATGGCTACACTCCATACGAATACTTTCAGAAATGACTTCCTGACACTTAAATCAATACTGGATGTTAACAAATTTCTCTTCTTCAGAAACGCTTTCCTTGCCATTGCCAGCCTACATTTTATATCCTCTCTACTTCGACCATCATCAGTTTTTTGCTCCCCAAATAGCAAAACTCGTTTACTACTTTAAGTGCCTCGTTTCCTAATCTAATTCCCTCAGCATCACCCGACTTAATTAGACTACATCCCATTATCCTTGTTTTGCTTTTGTTGATGTTCATCTTATGTCCTCCTTTCAAGACACTGTCCATTCCATTCAACTGCTCTTCCAAGTCCTTTGCTGTCTCTGACAGAATTACAATGTCATCAGCGAACCTCAAAGTTTTTATTTCTTCTCCATGAATTTTAATACCTACGCCGAATTTTTCTTTTGTTTCCTTTACTGCTTGCTCAATATACAGATTGAACAACATCGGGGAGAGGCTACAACCCTGTCTTACTCCCTTCCCAACCACTGCTTCCCTTTCATGTCCCTCGACTCTTATAACTGCCATCTGGTTTCTGTACAAATTGTAAATAGCCTTTCGCTCCCTGTATTTTACCCCTGCCACCTTTAGAATTTGAAAGAGAGTATTCCAGTCAACATTGTCAAAAGCTTTCTCTAAGTCTACAAATGCTAGAAACGTAGGTTTGCCTTTCCTTAATCTTTCTTCTAAGATAAGTCGTAAGGTCAGTATTGCCTCACGTGTTCCAATGTTTCTACGGAATCCAAACTGATCTTCCCCGAGGTTGGCTTCTACTAGTTTTTCCATTCGTCTGTAATGAATTCGTGTTAGTATTTTGCAGCTGTGACTTATTAAACTGAAAGTTCGGTAATTTTCACATCTGTCAACACCTGCTTTCTTTGGGATTGGAATTATTATATTCTTCTCGACGTCTGAGGGTATTTCGCCTGTTTCATACATCTTGCTCACCAGATGGTAGAGTTTTGTCAGGACTGGCTCTCCCAAGGCCGTCAGTAGTTCCAATGGAATGTTGTCTACTCCGGGGGCCTTGTTTCGACTCAGGTCTTTCAGTGCTCTGTCAAACTCTTCACGCAGTATCATATCTCCCATTTCATCTTCATCTACATGCTCTTCCATTTCCATAATATTGTCCTCAAGTACATCGCCCTTGTATAGACCCTCTATATACTCCTTCCACCTTTCCGCTTTCCCTTCTTTGCTTAGAACTGGGTTTCCATCTGAGCTCTTGATATTCATACAAGTCGTTCTCTTATCTCCAAAGGTCTCTTTAATTTTCCTGTAGGCAGTATCTATCTTACCCCTAGTGAGATAGGCCTCTACATCCTTACATTTGTCCTCTAGCCATCCCTGCTTAGCCATTTTGCACTTCCTGTCGATCTCATTTTTGAGACGTTTGTATTCCTTTTTGCCTGCTTCATTTACTGCATTTTTATATTTTCTCCTTTCATCAATTAAATTCAATATGTCTTCTGTTACCCAAGGATTTCTACACTTCTATAAGAGCGTAATATAATTTACATCCTCAATCCATAAAAACTGTGCTTAAGTTGATATTATGATATTTTTTAAATATATGAGGACACTGGTGCACCACCTCCTGGAAATATATCGATAGACGCATACTTGTGTAGATTCATTACGCCTTCCAGAATGACGACATCACTCAGGGAATGTCACGAATAAGTTTCCAGAGCACAACGTTTCCTCCTCTTGCCTGGACCCTTCCGACGATTGCTGCAGGGTGCTTGCTTTCAGTCCGATAGAGCGTAAAACGTGATTCATCTGAAAAGGCCACCTGCCGCCACTCTGAAGACGTTCAGTTACGGTATTGGCGCGCAAATTCCAGACTTTGTTGCCGACGTACAGCAGTCAGAATGGCTGCAGGAACCAGGCGCCTGTTGTGGTGGCCCATACGCAGCAACGTTCGCTGAACGCTCGTTGATGACACACTGTTGGTACACCTTTGGTTCATCTGGGCGGTCAGTTACTCAGCATTTGCACGTCTGTTCGACAGCACTCATTTTCGCAGCCATCGTTCACACCCTTCATCTATGGCCCTAGCTCGCGAGGCTCCCTCCGTCGGAGGTTCGAGTCCTCCCTCCGCCCTGGGTGTATGTGTGTGTTGTCCTTAGCATAAGTTAGATTAAGTAGCGTGTAAGCTTAGGGAGCGATGACCTTAGCAGTTTGGTCCCGTAAGACCTTACCACAAATTTTTTCTATGGTCCACAGTGCAACACAGTTGCACCAGCGTCCGTTTTGGATAGCGCCATTTTGCCGTTGATGGCATACTTTAACCACGGTGCCACGTGAACAGTTTACAAACTTAGCCGTTTTGGAAACACTTCCACCCCTGGCACGAAAGCCAATGATCGTGCCCTTTTGGACATCAGATAAATCGCTCCTGTTCCGCACTACGACAACGACTGCACTGTTTTCCGTGTCCTCCCGACACGCTTTATATACCAACCACTGGTAGTGCTGACACCTGTGAGTGGTTTTTGCACGTTGACGTCGAACATACTCGGTGGTCACAGTAATGTGAGTGGACCGAATATACGAGGTGCGACAATAAAGTAATGAGCCTGATGTGGAAAAAAATGTGGCTTACCGTTTTAGTCAAGTTAACTGTTGTCTCCAAAGTAGTTCTCTTCTGATTGCACACACTTTTTCCAGCGCTTCTGTCATTGATGGTAACATTTCTGGAACTCATCTGTAATATTCTCCAAGCCCCTCGTCACAGCTTTTTGGACATCTTGTGCTGTTTGAAAATGGTGTCCCTTTACCGCCGTTTTGACTCTTGGAAATAGAAAAAAGTCGCACGGAGCAATATCTGGAGAATAAGGTGGCTGCGGCAGTAGTGAAATTTGTTTTGAGGTTAAAAATTGCTGTACTGGCAGAGCAATATGGAATGTCTCATTATTGTGATGCAGAATCCAATTATCACCAATATTGGCACATGCCACGGACACGAAGAACTCTTTTACGAAGTCTTTGTAAGATTTCTTTGTAGTAATATTGGTTAACTGTTCGTCCAGTGGGCACCCACTCTTTATGAACAATGCCTTTGGAATCAAAGAAGCACACAAGCATGCATTTCACTTTTGACTTTGACATGTGAGATTTTGTTGGTCTGGGTGATCCCTTTGAGCACCACTGCGAACTTAAGTGTTTTGTCTCTAGATCGTACGGAAGAAACCAACTTTCATCACCAGTGATAACACGGTTCAACAATTCTGGATTGATTTTCGTTTGCTCTAACAGATTGGCTGCCACATTTTTCGCTGCCACATTTTTCCGTGTTTGTCGCTGTTGTGTGAACCGTGATTTATTTTCAAAGAACAGACTTAAGAATTTGTTTTATTTACTAGCGATTCATGAACGTCATTAACACATTTAATAACACTATATAAGCGAGGAAGTAGTTGCCAGGGAGTAACTGATGAAATTAAGCAAATTCCTTTTAACAAATGGGAATTTTATTCAATTCAATAGTGCCTAAAAGCATTTTTTAAAAGACACAAATTTAAAATTATAATCAGAAAGCACCCTCTAAATATCAAGTTACAATTTACTCAGAGGCAAAAAGAAACAAGTTTTTTCTGTATGAGCTTTCGGGAAGAGAACCTTGCCGCTCCCCTTTGGCATGGCCGTAGTTACGACCGCTCACAACAGCCTCTGAACGACTACACTGGTACAGATCTGCAACGCACCAGATTACTTTAAACTAAAAGTTGTAACAATTTACACAAGCACACAAAGTATGCACTCCCGTAGGAGGGATGGAAATGGTACAAAACACTAAAAATTAAAATATTAACTTTGCCACCGAAGGTGCAACTTGATTTTAACTTCTAAGAAAAGTCTTACGGTGAAAGGGTGGCAACTTCATATTCTAAAATGATCATTTAAATAAAAGCCCATAAAATGCAATCTTATATAAAATTCTACAAGGGTAGACAAACAAGTGAAGATGCTCTAGAGTACACAGGTACCGCCTCTCAAGATGATAAGCAAGATCAAAACGTATTTCAGGAATTAGGCCGTTACATTCCAAGCAATAAATTCTTTAACACACCAAATCCGACAAACAAGAGAGAGGCAGCTCCAAACTACAGACAGACACTAACTGTCTAACAAATGCGGACGAGAGACAGACGAGCAAGCTTGGGACGAGCGACTGACCAAGAAAACCAGTAGAAATTAACAAGAGTAAATCACACAACATCACCAGTCACTTATAATAAACTGCGATTTCTCGAGAAGACCTGGCGCAGCACCCCCAGATCGCTCTCCCGAACCGTCCGCTGCCAGCCGCTTCAACGGACGCAGGAAGGCGCGCCGATCTCCCGTCTCACGGCGTCGCGGCTCGCACCGCCCAGACTGATGTCGTGGGTTGACTCCTGTTGCTCTCGTGTCGACTGCGAAGCCACTACCCCTTGCTATACGGCGCGGCCCACTGGACTCACGTGGCGACCTCAGATGCGCCGACGCTAAAGGCGGATAAGTCATCTTGTGTCTCAGTGCGCGACCGACCAACCGATCGATCCAACCGCCAATGACCATTGCCTGAACAAACTCGAGAAGACTGGCGGCCTAGCGCGCAGATTCAGATGCAGGAACTAAGCCCCGACCGTGCGACCACTCGATGAGTTCTCTTACTGGCGGAGTGGAAAGACTCTCATTTTGCCGGCCTTAATGGTTAATCCGAACGAAAGACATACTGGCACTCCGAACGACAGACAGACACTAACTGCCTAACAGATGCGGACGAGGGACAGACTGGCAAGCTGGGGACGAGAGACTGAACCCTTAAATCAGGGCCGGCCAGAAATTCTGCACGCGTGCGGTGCTCCTGCACATGTGCAACTTCCGGGACTCAGCGTGCACGCCGCAGCCGCAGCGTTCATGTAGTGCATGTTTTTACGCACAGATGTCGCTCTATCCACTTGCTGGGATACTCTCTACCGGCGCATTCTACTGCTCTTTCCACAGCTTGCAAGCCAACCATGGGAAGGTATCTCGCGTATTAAACATTTAAAATACTGTCACAGTCTACTCATTGAGACGTCTACTTTTATGTTAACAGTTCAACTCAGTAAGACAAGTAATACAGTTAACAACCGTGGGTTTTTATTAAGGCAGCTTGGCTGGCGGCACGTAGATACGCGTAATGTTTTTGACCTAGTATAAGAAAGAGAACACTTAGCGACTTCCAACAAACCTTATTCATGATTTCAACTAATATTAAACTAATGCAAGGTTTCCTATAACTAATTCTCGGTGCCCTCAGTTACACCTACATAATTTCTGTCTTACTGATCGCTGAACAGAATGGTAACCGCAGACCACTCGATGATCACCTGTTAGTTCAGTACCATTATTGCTATATCTTTCATCAATTCCGTCTGAAATCTGCATAATAACCGACAATTAGATGAATGTTATGTTTTATCTACTTCAGCTGAACGTAGCCCTTCACACATTTAAAAAAAAAAAAAAACCTAAATGTAAGTATACATTGGAACAATCGGTTTAATGACCAGTTTTCCTGATAATAATGTAACATGGAGCAGAATGAGGCAATAATGCTCAGTTAGTAAACAATAATTTTTAATTATGAAAGGAATAAATCCAAATACGTTTATCACTGGTCATGACTAATGATATAGTTAATATCGGGTACAAAAGCACGGCTCACTGACAAACGCAAGCAGTTGCGAAGATTTTCATCACTTATGCTTGATCGAAACCTTGATTTATTCATTTTCATTACCGAGAAATATCTTTCACAAACATATGTCGACCGGAACATGGACACAACTCTCGCGGCTTCTCGGTGCACGCGCGGAAATTCTTGTTGTGAAAAAGTTTCGTAGAAGTCTTTTGTGCTTCGCACTGCAAAGAACTTGTCCTTCAGTCTTTTATTGCACTGTAGGTCGATCAGTTCCATCTGTAGATCATTCGGAACACCTTCAACTGACGATGAGAACGGTCGAGCAAAGAGGCGAATGACAGGAGACAAACTCGTAACATCTGCAAATCGTGCTCGAAATTGTTCCTTAATTTTTACAATTATTGACACGTATTCTTGAAATCTAGCACCTTCATGGACCAGTCCAAGGGTATGGAAATGTGCAGTGTTTTCTGTCAATAGCTGGCTATCCCAAAGCGTAAGCTTAATTTCAAAGGCATTAACTTTTTCCGACATGTCAGAAATTAAATTATTTTCACCTTGCAAACTGACGTTCAGGCTGTTCATGAGAGACGTAATGTCTACGAGAAATGCAAGGTCTGATATCCAACAAGGGTCTTCCAACATAGGTTCACTTTTTCCCTTCTCATGTAAGAATGTTACTGCGACCAAACGTAAATCAAAAAAATGTTTTCAACATTTTACCTCGACTGAGCCAGCGTACTTCGGTATAGTAAGCTATGTCGCCGTAATCCGCTACTAATTCCTCCAAGAACCGCCGAAACTGGCGATGCGTAAGCCTATGTGTCTTGAGATAGTTTACAGTATGCACAACATTGTGCATGACATTTGCTAACGTTACTGATTTTGCACAAAGCGCCTCCCGATGCAGAGTGCAGTTAATTCCATACAACGTCTCGTCTGTACGCCCTAGCTTTTTGCGCATCCGTGCTACGAGTCCTCTCTGATGGCCTTGCATTGATGGTGCTCCATCTGTGGTCTCTGAGACTAACCGATTCCAGTCCATACCGACACCATCACTCGCTTGCTCGACAGCTTGGAGTAACTCCGCACCTGTAGTAGTCCCTTTCAAAGGTACGTCCTCTGTCACACAAAGTGCGTTATCGACACCTCGTATGTATATCACAACCTTGGCTGTATCTGTAAGATCTGTTGCTTCATCGAGCGCAACAGAGGAAGCAACAAAGTCTTTAGCCTAATTTATTAGCTGCCTGAGCACATCGCCGGCCATAACACTGATACGTCTTGTCACTGTTTGTTTGGATAGACTGATTTCTTGAAACCTGCTAACGTTCGTGGGACACACAAATTCTGCAGCATCAATGAGACATCATTTCACAAACTCCCCTTCGGAAAAGGGTTTCCCAGATTCTGCAGTTCTTAATGCGATTTTAAAACTTGCTCGCAGTAAAGATTTAGTGTGGTTGTCATTCTGGAAGTACAGTAAAATCGTGTTGATGTGTTCAAAAAAATGGTTCAAATGGCTCTGAGCACTATGGGACTCAACTGCTGAGGTCATTAGTCCCCTAGAACTTAGAACTAGTTACACCTAACTAACCTAGGGACGTCACAAACATCCATGCCCGAGGCAGGATTCGAACCTGCGACCGTAGCGGTCTTGCGGTTCCAGACTGCAGCGCCTTTAACCGCACGGCCACTTCGGCCGGCCGAGTTGATGTCTCATCCATTTTCTTAAGTACGATTAATTTTGCTTGCCGTTCTTCACTGTTGAGTACACTACTCTCGTCTTTGTGATATATATTGTAGTGAAAACTTTCGCTGGCCGCCTATTATTCGGCGGCACAGCAAACGCTGTGAGTTTTCCACAACGGCCACAAAAAAGAATTGCAGTTCCCAGTCATTTTTAAACGACTGAGAACATAGATCTCCTGTCCTTTGCTTTTTCACAGTACCTGCCATTTCTCAGTACTTCTCTGTTAAGGTTACGGTCACCAGGGGTAAACGAGACTGGGTATGTTGCGCTCTTGCTTGTACCACAGAAACAGGGAAGTGGAACCGCCGCCGTTCATTTAGGACGCATGTCTAATAACAGATGTCGCTGTCGCTCGCTGTTGCACACGTGCGCACATGTGCAGCACTTCCGCACGTCTGCACACTGTGCAGCGTTTGGCCGGCCCTGCCTTAAATGCACGTGAACAGGCAACCTTTCCCCTTTCCCGCCAGAGGGAGACACCTAAACTGCGATTGCCACAGCGGCGCCACCGCCAGAAACTGGGGGCGACTACTTCACACTACGCTCTGCGGCGCGCTCTTCAAACTAGCAATTTTTTACCACGGCTCGTTGTGGGGTGAGATTTTTGGGGACCATTTTTTGCACAAATCTTTCTCATACCAAGATCTTTAGTTATTATTAGACGAACCGTTTCTCGATTGATGTTCAGTTCTTCTGCAATCATTTTCACAGATAATCTTCGATCAAATCGTACGAGTTCACGCACCGTGGCGGAGTTGACAATCGTCCGTGAGGTGATGGTCGTCTACTGCAGTCTTCATCTTCAACATTCTTTCTGCCTTCACTAAAAATTTTATGCCAACGAAAACCGAACTCTTGACATAACCTCCTCTCCAAAAGCCTTCTGAAGCTTAGCATAAGTTGTCGTCGCGTTTTCATCCAATTTAACGCAAAAAGAAATGGCATACCATTGCTCAATATTATGCGGTTCCATTTCCATGACGAGAGACGCAAACACGTGTTAACTTATCACAGCACAACTCACGACTGAGCAGTTGCATCGATGTGCCGCTTGGACTAGAAGCAGCTTATAGACCAAGGTCAAAGATATTGTGCCTAAGCAAGCCTGCAGGGTTGTCACATCTTGCAAAGAAAATAAGTCTCATTACTTTATTGTCGCCCCTCGTATTGTTTCCTTCTAGGCATGTCTCACAAAACGATCATGAAGATAAAGGTAGAGAGAATCTAACTGACACATGGGCTTCCCAGGAACCATTCGTAACTGAAACAGGAAACTAGTACATGACATACCCTGCGCCACACACCGCAAGATGTCTTGGGGAGAAAGGATGTTGAAAATTAAGTGGACTAATAAAATAAGAAACGAGGAGATTCTCCACACAATCAACATGTGAAAAAGATTTGACGAAGAAGGCATAGGTTGATAGAAAGTGTGTTGTCAAGGAGCAAGGAGTAACTTCAACAATATTGGAGGCTGCTGTACGGGGTAAAATAAGTAGGGGAAGGGATTCGAATATATCTGACAAATAACTGAATACGTTGGATGCAATTGTTACTCTGAGGTGAAGAGGTTGGCAGGAGAAGACTGGTGTAGAGGAGGTTAAAACATTTATAATAGTGAATGAGCATAGCCATCCGCAAGGGGTATGGGAAGGGAGGTGGCGGAAAGAGAGGGCAGTTGCCTCCTCTCTAAATCTGGGGTACAGACATATCATTCATTTCAGAAATGTTGAAGTGACTGTGATTTTAGAAGAAACAGATTTAGCAGAGACTAAATCCAAGGGAACATTGTGACTTAAGCGATCAATATGTTACTAGGGTATGTTCGGTTGTAGTGCTATTAATGGGCAGCTAGACATTTTCCTCGGCGCGGCGGCGGTGACGGCGTTTCCCAGAGGCTTGCCGCTTGTTCGCACAGCCCTTGTTGATCCGAAATCCCACGGTGAGACCCGCACCCGATGCTGCGCGACTTAATCACAATGGTTGTTACCTTTTGTCCGTGGATACAAGAAACCCCTTTCTGCTTTCTGAGACCACATTCAGTTCAGACATATTGTTGTAGACCTGGAAAAAATGACTGTTATACAGTAGGTCTATCCATTTATGTTTCACATGTGGTCAAAAACGCAGCAGTTAGTAACAAAAAATGTCATTTTCTGCGTTCGAAAAAAGGAGAAAATGCGAGAAATGTTAAGGTAAAGTAGATATTCTCTCCAGATGTGGTACATTCTAGATCTCTACGGGATGCAACGCAGTGCAGCAAGCAAAGTTAAAACTCAGCAACCCAGCGTGGCTGCAAAATTATGCGTCGAACTGGCGAGACGAAACGGTCTCAGTTACATAGTGCCCTGTTAAGTTCTCTTTCTCTCCTGTCCCAAACTTTTCATCTCTGAGTAGCACTTGCAGCTTACACCCTCAATGCCTTCAATTATTTGCTGGATGTATTCCAGTTTCTGTCTGGCTCAACAGTTTTCACCCTGTACAATTCCGTTTAATGGAGTGGAAGTTACTCTCTGACGTTTCAACAGATATAGTATCATCCTGTTCCTTCTTCTTTTCGTCCGCAGCTCGTGGTCGTGTGGTAGCGTTCTCGCTTCCCGCGCCCGGGTTCCCGGGCTCGATTCCCGGCGGGGTCAGGGATTTTCTCTGCCTCGTGATGACTGGGTGTTGTGTGATGTCCTTAGGTTAGTTAGGTTTAAGTAGTTCTAAGTTCTAGGGGACTAATGACCATAGATGTTAAGTTCCATAGTGCTCAGAGCCATTTTTTTGAACCTTCTTCTTTTCAGTGTTTTCCATACATGCCTTTCCTCACAGATTCTGCGAAGAACCTCCACTTCCTTACCTTGTCAGTCCACATAATTTTCAACATTCTTCTATAGCACAATATCTAAAAAGCTTCGATTCTCTCCTGTTCTGGTTTTCCCACAGTCCATGTCTCACTACCATATAATACTGTGCTGAAAGTACATTCTCAGAAATTACCTCCTGAAACTGAGGCCTATGTTTGATAGTAGTATACTTCTCTTGGAGAGGAATGGCCCTTTTTGCCAGTGCTACTCTACTTTTTCTGTCGTCCTTGCTCCGATCATCATGGGTCATTTCGCTAGTGCTACAGCTATGAAATTTTCACTGCTGTTTTATGACATCATAACCATCCTAAAAACAACAATACAACGTGGGAAAGATGTTCCTACTCAGTTAGCCACGTCTCAAACAAGTATTTATAACTATTCCTACTGCAGATCCATCACAAACAAGACACGGAGACAACAACTGCCGGTCAGAATTCCTCTGATTGTTGCCACCTGGGAGTTATCAGGAAACGAAACTGGCTAATTTTGCCTCAGAATTTATAGGATAAAAACGTTTAAGAGGAGATCAAGCGAGTAGGAACTTTTTCACCCACCTTATATTATTACTTTTATGATTTCTAATGCGTAATAAAGAAACATTTAAAATTCGTACCTCCAGGACTAGCAGCTTTAAAGAAAAAACCATTTTAGACAAAAAGAAGGAGTTTTGACCCTATTTGCAATAAGCAAAATGTTCTTAAATCTCCAAAACTATTGAAACCAGAGCAGTGGCATTTTAATAATAAACTCGCAGTTCAGATGTCTAATAACATCACGTAAAACAGTGAGTCAGATGTTGTAATTTTAAAGACACATGCGGATTCAAGTAAATTTATATGTGTCCCTAAACTTTCTGCGAACACTGCATTGATACATTTGGTGAACTGCAACAACAAGTATTTCGATTTAGATCCGTCTGCAAAACTCGACTCTTTCACTCAGAAGAAGAGATCGGCAGCGTTGATTCAAACATTGTGACTGACTCCAGAGACAATATGGAAGCTTTTTTTTCCGAGTCATCAGTCTTCTGATTGGTTTGATGGACCCACCACGAATTCCTCTCCTGTGCCAATCTCTCCATTTCGGAGTAGCATTAGCAATATACTTCCTCAGTTGTTTTCTGGATGTATTCCAATCACTGTCTTCCTTTACAATAATTTATCTCTACAGGTCCCTCTAGTACCATGGAAGTTATTCCCTATGTCTCAGCAGATGCCCTACCATCATGTCCCTTCTCCTTGGCAGTGTTTTCCATACAGTCACTTGCTCGCTGATTCTGCGGAGAATATCATCATTCCTTACCTTACCACTCCACCCAATTTTCAATTTTTTTTGTAGCACCACTTCTCAAATGCTTCGAGTCTCTTCTTTTCCGGTATTACCATCCTCCAAGTTCCAGTACTGTGCAATACCGTGTTCCAAACGTACATTCTCAGGAATTTCTTCCTCAGTTAAGGTCTATGTTTCATATTAGTAGAGACCTCTTGGCCAGGAATGCATTTTTTGACGGTGCTAGTGTGCTTTTTCTGTTCTCCTTACTCCGTCTGCCATGGGTTATTCTGCTGCCTAGGAAGGAGAACTCCTTAAGTTCATCTACTTCGTTATCACCAATCATGATGTTTCGTTCCCCGTTGTTCTTATTTCCACTGCTTCTCATTACTTTCGTCTTTCTTCGGTTTACTCTCAGTCCATATTCTGTACTCATTAAACCGAATGTTACATTCAACAGGTCCTGTAATAATTCACTTTCGCTGACGACAGCAATGTCATTAATCTATCCTAACAACGATATCATTTCACCTTATAAGTTTAATCACTCTCTTGAACCGTTTCTTAATTTTAGTCATTTCTTCGACATGTAGATTGAATAGCAGGGGCGAAAAGTAACATCCCTGTTGTACGCTCTTTCTATTGCCTGCAGTTCATTCTTTCTCCTAGTCTTATTTTTCCCTCTTGGTTTGTTGTACCATGGAAGTCATTCCCTCATGCCTTAGCAGATGTCCTGTCATCCTGTCCCTTCTCCTTATCAGTGTTTTCCGCATATTCCTCTCCTCTCTGATTCTGCGTAGAACCTCCTCATTCCTTACCTTATCAGTCCACCTAATTTTCAACATTCGTCTATAGCACCACATCTCAGATGCTTCTATTCTCTTCTGTTCCGGTTTTCCCACAGTCCATGTTTCACTACCATACAATGCTGTACTCCAGACGTACATCCTCAGAAATTTCTTCCTCAAATTAAAGCCGGTATTTGATATTAGTAGACTTCTCTTGGCTAGAAATGCCTTTTTTGCCATAGCGAGTCTGCTTTTGATGTCCTCCTTGCTCCGTCCGTCATTGGTTATTTTACTGCCTAGGTAGCAGAATTCCTTAACTTCATTGACTTCGTGACCATCAATCCTGATGTTAAGTTTCTCGCTGTTCTCATTTCTACTACTTCTCATTACCTTCGTCTTTCTCCGATTTACTCTCAAACCACACTGTGTACTCATTAGACTGTTCATTCCGTTCAGCAGATCATTTAATTCTTCTTCACTTTCACTCAGGATAGCAATGTCATCAGCGAATCGTATCATTGATATCCTTTCTCCTTGTATTTTAATTCCACTCCTGAACCTTTCTTTTATTTCCATCATTGCTTCCTCGATGTACAGATTGAAGAGTAGGGGCGAAAGGCTACAGCCTTGTCTTACACCCTTCTTAATACGAGCACTTCGTTCTTGATCGTCCACTCTTATTATTCCCTCTTGGTTGTTGTACATATTGTATATGACCCGTCTCTCCCTATAGCTTACCCCTACTTTTTTCAGAATCTCGAACAGCTTGCACCATTTTATATTGTCGAACGCTTTTTCCAGGTCGACAAACCCTATGAACGTGTCTTGATTTTTCTTTAGACTTGCTTCCATTATTAGCCGTAACGTCAGAATTGCCTCTCTCGTCCCTTTACTTTTCCTAAAGCCGAACTGATCGTCACCTAGCGCATTCTCAATTTTCTTTTCCATTCTCCTGTATATTATTCTTGTAAGCAGCTTCGATGCATGAGTTGTTAAGCTGATTGTGCGATAATTCTCGCACTTGTCAGCTCTTGCCGTCTTCGGAATTGTGTGGATGATGCTTTTCCGAAAGTCAGATGGTATATCGCCAGACTCATATATTCTACACACCAACGTGAATAGTCGTTTTGTTGCCACTTCCCCCAATGATTTTAGATATTCTGATGGAATGTTATCTATCCCTTCTGCCTTATTTGACCGCAAGTCCTCCAAAGCTCTTCCATAGCAACCACAATGTCAGAATTACCTCTCTGATGCCTTTATCTTTCATAAAGCCAAAGTGACCGTTATGTAACACATCCTTCAATTTCTTTTTCATTCTTCTGTATGTTATTCTCGTCAGCAACGTGGATCCATGAGCTGTTAAGCTGATTTGCGATAACACTCACACTTGTAGGCTCTTGCAATCTTGGGAATTGTGTAGAAGATCATTTTCCGAAAAATTGATGATATATCGCCAGTCTGACTCATTGTACACACCAACGTGAATTGGCCGAGCGGTTCTACGCGCTTCAGTCCGGGACCGCGCTGCTGCTACCGTCGCAGGTTGGAATCCTGCCTCGGGCATAGATGTGTGTGATGTCCTTAGGTTAGGTAGGTTTAAGTAGTTCTAAGTCTAGGGGACTGATGACCTCAGATGTTAAGTCCAATAGTCCTTCGAGTCATTTGGACCATTTTCGACCAGCGTGAATTATCGTTTTGTTGCCACTTCCCTCCATGACTTTAGAAATTCCGATGAAATATTATCTATCCTTTGATCTTAAGACTTCCTAAGCTTTTTTTAAAATTCTGATTCTAATACTGGAACCCCTATCAGTTCTATATCGCTACTGTTTTTTCTTCTAACACGTCATGTGATAAGTCATCTCACTGATAGAAGCGCTCATTGTGTTCTTTACACCTATCCGCTCTTCCCTCTACATTTAACAGTGGAATTCACACAGCACTCTTAATGTTACCGCCCTTTCTTTTAATTTGTCTATACACTGAGTCATTCCCCCAGGCAATCGTTTCTTCTTCGATTTCCTCAAATTTTCGGTGTAGCCATTTCACCTTAGCTTCCCTCCACTTCCTACTTACACTGATCAGCCATAACATCACGACCACAGACCTACTATCGATACAAGCCCCTCGAGGCCACAGCAGTGCTACCTGGCGAGAAATGACTGATAGTCAGACACACGGACGGTGTGTATAGTATCAGTGAGCGTGATCTCGGTGTGTAGAGTGGGGAAGGCGCGCGATCTTTCACCGAGGAAGATAGTGATGACCTGGAGGTTCGGCACGAGCATTTAGGAAACTGCACGACTTGTCGGATGTTTAGGGAATGCTGTGGTGAGTGTCTTCAACACGTGGCGAATCCTAGGTGAAACTATGTCCAAATGTCGTGGGGTTAGGCTGCCAACCCTGAAACACCGATGGTGGACGTCGTAGGCTGGGCAGACTGGTAAAACAGGACAGGCGGCGAACTGGGCACAGCAGAAGTGTGTCTGAACGCACAGTGCACCGAAAACTCCTAACCATGGGCTTCCCCATGCGATGACCCATGCATGTGCTAATGTTAACACCACGGCTTTGGCAGCTGTGGATGAAATGGGCACTTGACCATCGGCACTGGACGTTCGCGTAGTGGCAGAGCATTGTCTGGTCTGATGAATCTCGAGAATTTCTTCATCATGTCGATAGGAGGGCGCGAATTTGCCGTCTTCCAGAGGAACAGCTCCTTTACATCTGTACCGTGGGGCGGAGACAGGCTGGCGGTGGCTCAATTCTGGGGAAAATCACGTGGGAATCCATGGGTCCAGTGGAGCTCGTGCAAGGCACCATGACGACCATGGAGTATCGAACGCTTGTTGCAGACCATATACACTCCTTCATTAAAAGCATGTTTCCCGACGCCAGTGGCATTTTTCAACAAGATGCGCCACGTCACAAAGCTAGGAATGTGAGAGAGTGGTTCGAGGAACACAGTGACGAGTGCCAGTTGATTTACCCAACTCGTCAGATCCGAACCCGGTAATACATGTGGCGTGTTATTGAACGTAGTGTCAGACCTTTTTGCCCCCCTTTCTCCGAAATTTACGGGAGTTATTTGACTTGTGTGTGCAGATGTGGTACAGATTCTTAACAGGGACCAACCCGCACCTCATTGCTTCCATCTGACGACGAATCGCCACTTTTATCCGTGCTAAAGGTTGAGAACATAACGGTTGTTAAGTAAGTGATCATAATGTTCTGTTTTTTTTCAGTGTATATCATTCCTAAGCGATTTTTATTTCTGCTTTACTGAATTTTTCTGAACATTTCTGTGCTTCTTCCGACTATCAGTTGAAGTATTTCTTCTGTTACCCATGGTTTCCTCGCAGTTGCCTTCCTCTTACCTACGTTTTTCTCTCCAACTTCTGTGACGGCCTTTTTAGAGATGCCCATTCCTGTTCAACTGAATTTCCTCCTGAGTTATTAACTATCATATATCTATAGCCTTAGAGAACTTCCAACGTATCTCTTCTATCGTTGGTACTTCATTATCCCACTTCCTTGCGCATTGATTCTTTCTGACCAGTCCCTTGAACTTCAGCCTACTCCTCATCATTACCAGATTGTGAGCTCAGTCTACGTTTGCCCCCGGTTATGCCATAGAATGCAATATCTGATTTCGGAACCTCTACCCGACCGTGATGTAATCTAACCAAAACAGTCTTGCATCTCCCGGCTTTTTCCAAGTACACCTCTTCCTCTTCTGATTCTTGAACAGTGTATTCCCTGTTACCATCTGAAATTCATTACAGATCTCAATCTTTCTCCCCTCTCATTTCTACTATCAACCCCATATTCTCCTGGAACCTTTCCATTTCCTCCCCTACAACCACATTCCATCCCCCACGACTATTGTATTCTTATCTCCATTTTCGTACTAAATTTCCCTGTCAGGGTCCTCTAGCTCTTCATTTTCTCCTTGCGACGTGGGCATGCATATCTGAACGATTATTCTCGGTGTTGGTTTGCTGTCGATTCTGTTGAGAACAGCCGTATCACTGGTGGTGGTGGTGGTTAGTGTTTAACGTCCCGTCGACAACGAGGTCATTAGAGACGGGGTGCAAGCTCGGGTTAGGGAAGGATTGGGAAGGAAATCGGCCGTGCCCTTTCAAAGGAACCATCCCGGCATTTGCCGGAAACGATTTAGGGAAATCACGGAAAACCTAAATCAGGATGGCCGGAGACGGGATTGAACCGTCGTCCTCCCGAATGCGAGTCCAGTGTGTTAACCACTGCGCCACCTCGCTGGATGCCGTATCACTGTACTGTCTATGTTAGCTCATTATCTCTACTCATTATCTGGCCCTAAGTTTTGTATTCACCTCTTTAGATGACTACCTTTTCCAAGTGGCGTACAGCAATACGCAGCAGCAGCTAAAGCTTATTGTAACTAAGAATGAATATAATAAAAAGGAGTTTGCTTGGGTCCATTTAACTACAAAAAACTTGAAAGAAGTGATTTCAAAAATTATGTCTATTTAAAAACTTCAGAGCTCATGATGACCAATAATAGCTTCACAAGAATTAATAATTGTGAAATGCCCGACAATGACATAAGTATCAGTTTCATAGTTAGATAAACATTTAATAACCACGCCATATGTACGAATTAGGTGTGGAGAATAATAATTATTATTTGGAAGATAAGGAGGCTTCTTTAACTGACAGTCAAAACATGAGATTATTGCAGATTGAGACTAGCAATCACGAGCCTAACCCTGCAATTGCGCTTTACGCTATGCTTGCGAATTTTACCTTGAATTCCACGCCGGCCGAAGTGGCCGTGATGTTCTAGACGCTACAGTCTGGAACTGAGCGACCGCTACGGTCGCAGGTTCGAATCCTGCCTCGGGCATGGATGTGTGTGATGTCCTTAGGTTAGTTAGGTTTAATTAGTTCTAAGTTCTAGGTATTGATGACGTCAGAAGTTGAGTCGCATAGCGCTCAGAGCCATTTGAACCATTTTTTGAATTCCATCTTCAAGCGTAGCTAAGCCATCTAAATCTCCCCTGGCCATATAAATGAAATCAGGCCTTGATGGTGGTAAGATCCGCCATCATCGACGTGAGGGCAGCGTGACACGTCTTCTGTCTGCGATCTCTCGACCAACAATACTGAATTTTTACTCTCGCAGACAGACATCGTCTCACAACAATGCTTAGAATCGTGCTCCCATGTTTCACCCTCAGACTGTTAGTATTGATATCTAAGTGCTTATTTATTTCCATTTTTACGCAATATAAAGAACAGCCTTAAATTGACTGCATTGTTTTCGATACTCAATGTAATATTTAATCAACTTAATGGAGAGTTCTAACACACTCTTTACGACAGAAACAAAACATCCTGGTTTCTGATTCTGAAATACAAAAGCGACTTTTTTGGATATACAGTGAATGACTACCCATGGACATTAGCATTCCGGATCTCAGAGCGAAACAAAGTGGCGCATCATTTTTTTAATAACGTATGTTGAAATGTGGCCAGGAAAAAGTAAGACTTCAGTAAAATGCTTGCAGTTCCTACATGATTTTATTTTTCACTTAAAATTATTTTGTGTGATACAGTACAATGTGTAAGTTCAATAAGTGTGAGCAACAAGATTCTATCAAAAATGATTGTTTGGGGAAAATTAAATTTGTTTTAGAGTGGCAAGTTTACCCCATATTTCTCTACACGGAAGTGCACTGAGATGATGGAAGTCATGGGCATCGATGCGCAGATACGAAGATGGCGGGAGTATCGCCTACACAAGATACAAAAGGGCACTGCATTGGTGGAGCTGCCATTTGTGCTCAGCTGATTCCTGCGATAAGGTTTCCTAAGTCATTATGCCTGCGCGACGGAAATTAACAGACTTCTAACGCACAATGGTATTTGAAATGGGACATTCCTTTTCGGAAATCGTTAGGGTATTCAATATTTAGAGATCCACAGTGTCAAGAATGTGCCAAGAATAACATATTTCAGGCACTCTCACCACTGACAACGAATTGCTGACGGCCTTCACATAACGACCGAGAACAGTGACGTTTGCGTGGATTTGTGAGCTAACAGACAATCAGCACTGCGTGAGATAACCTCAGAAATAAATGTGGGACGCACGACGAACGTATGCGTCAGGACAGTGCGGCGAAATCTGGTGTTATGGGCTGTGGCAGCAGACGACCGAGTATCTTTGCTAACAGCACGACATCGGCTGCCATGCCTCTCCTTGGCTCGTGACCTCTCCGGCGGACTCCAGACAACAAGAAAATCATGGCCTGGTCAAATGAGTTCAGATCTCAGTTGGAAAGAGCTGATGGTACAGCTGGAGTATTGTGCAGATCCCACATGGCCATGGGCCCAGGTTGTCAACAAGGTACTCTGAAAACTGGCTCTATGACGGTGTGGGCTGTGATCACATGGAATGGACTGGTTCCTCTGATCCAACTGAACCCATCATTTTCGGCTACTTGGAGACCATTTGCAGTCATTCGTGTATTTCATTTTCCCTAACAACGATATGTCACAGGGCCACATTACTCGCGATTGGTTTGAAGAACACTCTGGAATTCAAGCGAATGATTCGACCACGCAGATCGCCCGACATGAGTCCCATCGAAAATTTTAGGGTCATAATCGAGAGGCCAGTTTGTGCACAAAATCCTCCATCAGTAACACTTCCTTCGTTATGGAGGGTTATAGAGGCACCACATCTCACTATTTCTGCAGGGGACTTCTAACGACTTGTTATGCCCACGCCACCCCGAGTTGCTGCATTACGCCGGGCAAAAGGTGGTCCTACACGTTGTTAGGAGGTATTCATGTCTTTTGTCACTTCAGTGTATTTTGCATGTCCTAAAAAAGTATGATTATCTATTAGGAATCAATGTAATCTGCCGGCAAACCAATATTGTGTGGACAGGTACAACCACTTGTAGACACTATAAATTTTGTATGCCCCAAGTGATATTTATTTCTTCGAACATGACGTTTTCAAACTTATCATATCAGCTACGTCAGAATGGCAGTTTCAGAATCTTTCCCACTTTTAGATAAACTGCTGCAGATTCCCGTATGATTGAGCCGAAGTAATCTCTTCAGTTGTTAAGTAACAAACGTGACCACAAAGCTTCTCCTTTTTTACAAAATAGTTCGAGTTGCAGAATTACGTCAAACCAAGAAGTAAGATACAGTTACGACAGTAATGGGGTAGGATTGTGTACATTATCATGCTACAGAAGTGAAGATGAAGCATGTGTAACGAAGGCGGGCTTTTCAAGAAAGCCACTTTAGCTGTCAAAAGACGCGCACATTTGTCTCGATACGTCGATAGTGAATTCTGTGAGCGACGATATTAAATTTAAAAAAGAAGGATTTTTGGAGGCTGCTGAGGCAGCTCGTGATGAAGCTGCCACATCTGTCACGGAGGCGGCCGCCGGGGTCGCAGACGCAGGCTGTGTGTGACGCGCAGCCGCCAGGGGGAGCCCGCACGTGCCTGACTGATGACGCCCGCGACACCAGCGCCAGGGCGCACGCGGTGGCTGCAGGGGCAAACAGCACGGTGCTGCATCCTAGTCTTCACGACTCAAAGGGGAGTTGGAACAACCTATCCCGACAATGTTAAATTTAGTGACTTGGCTTCCCTTTGTTTCAGGAACCACTGTAGCCATTGACATGAAACTTTTACAGGACATTAAACTGTATATTCTGAGTCTATTGAACTATAATAATTGCATTTAAGTTACTAATTAGGGAAATCTTTTAATCACATGGTTAAAACTTTGTGTACCTTTTTGTATGTTATCCTAAATAATTTTAATTGCACATAACATAATGTTCTTTTAGTTCAATAGACTCAGGATATGTACACTACTGGCCATTAAAATTGCTACACCACGAATATGACGTGCTACAGCCTCTAAAATTAATCGACAGGAAGAAGACGCAGTGATATGCAAATGTTTAGCTTTTCAGAGCATCCACGCAGGGTTCAAATGGTTCAAATGGTTCTGAGCACTATGGGACATCTGTGGTCATCAGTCCCCTAGAACTTAGAACTACTTAAACCTAACTAACCTAAGGACATCACACACATCCATGCCCGAGGCAGGATTCGAGCCTGCGACCGCAGCAATCGCGCGGCTCGGGACTGAGCGCCTAGAACCGCAAGACCACCGCGGCCGGCTCCACGCAAGGTTGGCGCCGGTGGCGACACCTACAACGTGCTGACATGAGGAAAGTTTCTGACCGATTTCTCATACACAAACAGCAGTTGACCGGCGTTGCCTGGTGAAACGTTGTTGTGATGCCTCGTGTAAGGAGTAGAAATGCGTACCATCACGTTTCCGACTTTGATAAAGGTCGGATTGTAGCCTATCGCGATTGCGGTTTATCGTATCGCGACATTGCTGCTCACGTTGGTCGAGATCCAATGTCTGTTAGCAGAATATGGAATCGGTGGGTTCATGAGAGTAATACGGAACGCCGTGCTAGATCCCAACGGCCACGTATCACAAGCAGTCGAGATGACAGGCATCTTATCCGCATGGCTGTAACGGATCGTGCAGTCACGTCTCGATCCCTGAGTCAACAGGTGGGGACGTTTGCAAGACAACAACCATCTGCACGAACAGTTCGACGACGTTTGCAGCAGCATGGACTATCAGCTCGGGGACCATGGCTACGGTAACCCTTGACGCTGTATCATAGACTGGAGCGCCTGCGATGGTGTACTCAACGACGAACCTGGGTGCACGAATGGCAAAACGTCATTTTTTTCGGATGAATCCAGGTTCTATGTACAGCATCATGATGGTCGCATCCGTGTTTGGCGACATCGCTTTGAACGCGCATTGGATGCGTGCATTCGTCGTCGCCATACTGGCGTATCACCCGGCGTGATGGTATGGAGTGCCATTGTTTAAACGACTCGGTCACCTCTTGTTCGCATTGACGGCACTTTGAACAGTGGACGTTACATTTCAGATGTGTTACGACCCGTGGCTCTACCCTTCATTCGATCCCTGCGAAACCCTACATTTCAGCAGGATTAGTGTCTTCATTCCAACAAAAACATTTTTTGGTAAACGAGTCCATATAAGATTACTAAACGGCTCATTGGGATTTTGAGTCCGACCATGCAACACTTCCTCAGTAATTTAGGATTTGCCAGGTAAATAGGTTTTGTGATATCCATGACTGCTGCTGGGATGTAATTTTTATGGCAGTACGAACTGTCTGAATACTGGGCATTGCGGTAATTGCACCATGAATCAGGTCCAAGAGGGCAAAGGTGGTGTATTGGTTCTTCATCAGTTGTCAGTCTGTTGAAGAAGGTATCTCGTACAGCCTGCTTCATTTCCAACAAATTCTCAGTATTATTTCTAATGGACATCCCGTAATACTGCTGTAGTTCATCAATCATTTTGTCTGTCAGCCTGCCTCTTAAGGTTTTACCATCAGAAAGTTTCTTGTGTTTCAACTTCCTCAACCTGGTGCCCATCCTCATGTGGACATGACCTTTATAACACAGCAATCCACAGCCTTGTTTTTAAAAAAGTTACCGATTTTATTAGATCATTATATATATATATATATATATATATATATATATATATATATATATATATATCATTTTATTCCGAAAATTGCAAATTTTATGAGATCAAAATCCGAAAATGTGAAAAAAGTGTTTTCCCTTTCTAACTCCCTTAAAACTGACTTTCCGCGGCTATGAATTATTTACACGTGCTTTCCTCCACCACTACTCGTCTAAATCAACTAGATCTGAAAACACCCTACTTGCACAATGACATGCATACTTACGCGTAAGTTAAGAAAGTTAAGAGGCGTTTAACTTCCTTGCCCGATGTCCCATTCCCCACCATCGCTTACGAGCTTGAACAACTGGCAAAATGTGGATCTGCTGTAATTCTACTCTGGCTGGAACCGTTGCTTGTTTACGTGAAAAATTAGCGTCATGCAGTAATAATGGTATTAGTCTTCAACTAAGTAAATAATTTGTAACGTGGAAAAATGTTCGTAACAGTGCTACAGGAATGTAATTCTGGTACTCAGCAAATACCTTTAATGACTTTTTTGTAACAAAGTAACAGACCATCGTTTGAAGTGACGAAACACATTAAAAAGTATCCTAAATAAGGGTGTGAGCGCGCTGGCGTTCACAGTACTCGTGCGGAACATTCAACACTGTAATTGTATTTTTTATTTCTTTATACCGATAACAATTCTTTTATTGAGTCATTGAGTACAAATATGAGGATGAAATAGAAATTTACTTGTAGCTTTAGTGATTTAAAGGTATTCTTGATCCTCATTAAAGTCCTATGTAATATTATAACATTGTTCGAATTAATGGTACTGCACAAAATTAACTACTGTAGTGGTAAAACAAACGTAATTTGTAACAACTGCGAGCTATCATGACCTCGACTAATTCTAAAAATAGAAACAAAGCTCATCTGTTGAAACGAAAAGTTAACCTTCTGATATGCCTTCAACGTACTGCAGATAACATAAAACTTTTTTGCATTGTATTGTATACCACACAAAAATTTTGAAACAGTGCTCTTCGGAATGCAGTACGTATATTACGTACAATGTCTCCTACAGCCAGATTATTGCATCGTTACTTGCGATTTAATTCTAGCTGGAAAGGCATCTCGCATACGTGTATTAGACTTTTGAATAGAGCCGAAATATGACTCAAAAGCGTTTCTAAATTGATTTTATAGATTCGATAATGATTTCGAATGAACGCCAAAACATTTTGGTCGTACGTAAAATCTATGGTTCAAATGGCTCTGAGCACTATGGGACTTAACATCTATGGTCATCAGTCCCCTAGAACTTAGAACTACTTAAACCTAACTAACCTAAGGACATCACACAACACCCAGTCATCACGAGGTAGAGAAAATTCCTGACCTCGCCGGGAATCGAACCCGGGAACCCGGGCGCGGGAAGCGAGAACGCTACCGCACGACCACGAGCTGCGGACTAAAATCTGTGAACGCTACAAATAAGTCAATGCCTTCTCTTGCTGACAGTACGGGTAATGTAACTGATGATGATAAACAGAAGGCCGAAATTCTAAACGTAGCTTTCAAAAACTCGTTTACGGTAGAGGACTGTAGCACCATTCCTCCTTTCAATTACGAACAAACGCAATGATAGCTGACATAGTGTTTAGTGTATCTGGGATTGTAAAATAGTTAAGATCCTTAGACGCCAGGAAGGCATCTCGCCCAGACGGTATCCCTGTAAGATTATATGTTGACTATACTACAAATATAGCACCATCTATCAGAGATCATTGTAACAGCGGAAAGTTTCACGGTACTGGAAGAAGGCCCAGGTCTTAGCAATCTACAAAAAGGGTAGAAAATCGGATGCACATAATTACCGGCCAATTTTACTGACATAGATTTGTTGTAGAATCATGGAACACATTTTGTGTTCAGACATAATGACCTTTCTAGACACTGAGAAGCTCATCTGCAGAAACAGGAAGGTTTTAGGAAACAGCGGTCATGCGAGACACAGTTCGCCCTCTTTGCGCATGATGTATAACAGGCTCTAGATACCGACTCCCAGGCTGATGCCATATTTCTCGACTTTCGAAACGTGTTCGACTCACTTCCGCACTGTCGCTTGCTCCAAAAAGTGCGCGCTTACGGTCTATCAGATGACATATGCTGTTGAATAGAAAGTTTTCTAACAGATAGCGAGCAGTATGTTGTCCTGAACGGGGGACTTCAACAGAAACAAGCGTAACTTCAGGAATGCCCCAGGGCAGCGTAATAGGTCCACTGCTTTTTACGATTTGCATAAACTATCTGGGCAACTCACGTGTCTTCATATTTATCGCTCAGGCTTGTAGCATCGAGGAGAGGACACTTCAGCGACGTCTAAGGACTTCGGCACAACCCGGGAAGAGGCAGTTACCGGTTATAAGCTCTGTCTCATTGGCGTAAGACTCGAGTGCCAGGGGCCACTTCTGACGGTGGGCGAGATCATTGCATCTCATTGGACAGCTACCGCCCGCCTCAAGCTGGGCAGCCCCCAGCCAATAAGGTGCTGTTCCGCCACTATCCGCCTGCCTTACGGGGTGTCTGGAGCTTAGAAGTGATCTTCGACAACCGGGTTGATATAGTACACTTACTGAAAACAAAAATGAAATAATAAAGAAATCACCATTTCGTATTGCCACCTGGAATGTTAGGACCATGTGTCCAAGGTACATTGATGATGCCCAAGAGGTTGATTTCATCCGTAAGACTGCCGTAATTGACAGAGAGCTCCATCGTTTGAATGTTGACATCGCGGGACTGCAGGAGACGCGGCTTCCAGACGCGGGCTCTATCAGGGGGGATAATTACACATTCTTTTGGCAGGGGAAGTCTCAAGACGAGCCAAGACTTCATGGCGTAGGATTTGCTGTTAAAAACACCCTCCTGGACTGTATTGTGCGACCATCCGGTGGAACAGAGCGAATTATTGCTTTAAAAATATGCTCCTCAAGTGGCACTGTCAACATACTAAATGTGTACGCTCCCACCTTATCATCCAGCACAGAAGAGAAGGATCTGTTTTATGATTTACTCAGCGACATAATAGCCAAGGTACCTAGCACCGAGACACTGAATATTCTAGGGGACTTTAATGCTAGAGTAGGATCAGATAATAACATATGGCCGAATTGCCTGGGACATCATGGGGTGGGAAAAATGGATGAAAATGGCCAGAGACTGCTTGAAGTTTGCTGCTTTTATGGACTCTGCATTACAAACATTATTTCCAGCTTAAGGATCAGCATAAGGTGTACTGGAGACAACCGCGCTCTCATCACTGCCATCAACTTGACTTAGTCATAGCTAGGCGTACTGGTCTCAAAAATGTGCTACTGACACGAAGTTATCATAGTGCTGATTACAACACTGACCACGCCCTGGTGGCGTGCACATTGAGGCTCACTCCTAAGAAATATGACCACGCTAAACCGAGACGTCATCCCCGTATCAACACAGATCATGTTCATGACACACAAAGAAAGCAGGATTTTGCCAGTAATTTTGAAAGTGCTTTCCCAGGAACCGTGCAAGCAGAAAGGAATGTTGATAAGAAATGAGCAAAACTCTCGGGTGCAATCTACAACTCAGCAGTATGGACCTATGGATAAAAGGAAAAAGAAATAAGGACTGGTACGAGCAAAATTTGGAAGAAATGGAACCAGTCACTGAGGCTAAACGGAAAGTCCTGCTTGCTTACAAAAGAAACCCAAATGAAAGAACTCGAGATGACCTACGAAAACCAAAGAACAAGACACAACAAATATCCAGGAGATGCGCAAATAACTACTGGCTGAATTTTTGTCAGGTGTACAGAAAGCGGCCGATTCTGGGAATGCTAAGGCAATGTACGATGGTATTAAGAAAACAATTGGACCAACTGTCAGAAAAACAGCTCCTCTGAAGTCCAAGACGGGTGAAGTCATTACTGATGAAGGCAAACAAATGGAACGCTGGGTTGAACACTACCTCGAGTTGTGTGTAGCCGAGAATGAAGTTACCAGGGATGCATGTGACGCCATCAAACAAATGCCAGTTGTGGAAGAACTAGATGCAATGCCTACTATGGAAGAACTCAGTAGAGAAATACACTCCTGGAAATGGAAAAAAGAACACATTGACACCGGTGTGTCAGACCCACCATACTTGCTCCGGACACTGCGAGAGGGCTGTACAAGCAATGATCACACGCACGGCACAGCGGACACACCAGGAACCGCGGTGTTGGCCGTAGAATGGCGCTAGCTGCGCAGCATTTGTGCACCGCCGCCGTCAGTGTCAGCCAGTTTGCCGTGGCATACGGAGCTCCATCGCAGTCTTTAACACTGGTAGCATGCCGCGACAGCGTGGACGTGAACCGTATGTGCAGTTGACGGACTTTGAGCGAGGGCGTATAGTGGGCATGCGGGAGGCCGGGTGGACGTACCGCCGAATTGCTCAACACGTGGGGCGTGAGGTCTCCACAGTACATCAATGTTGTCGCCAGTGGTCGGCGGAAGGTGCACGTGCTCGTCGACCTGGGACCGGACCGCAGCGACGCTCGGATGCACGCCAAGACCGTAGGATCCTACGCAGTGCCGTAGGGGACCGCACCGCCACTTCCCAGCAAATTAGGGACACTGTTGCTCCTGGGGTATCGGCGAGGACCATTCGCAACCGTCTCCATGAAGCTGGGCTACGGTCCCGCACACCGTTAGGCCGTCTTCCGCTCACGCCCCAACATCGTGCAGCCCGCCTCCAGTGGTGTCGCGACAGGCGTGAATGGAGGGACGAATGGAGACGTGTCGTCTTCAGCGATGAGAGTCGCTTCTGCCTTGGTGCCAATGATGGTCGTATGCATGTTTGGCGCCGTGCAGGTGAGCGCCACAATCAGGACTGCATACGACCGAGGGACACAGGGCCAACACCCGGCATCATGGTGTGGGGAGCGATCTCCTACACTGGCCGTACACCACTGGTGATCGTCGAGGGGACACTGAATAGTGCACGGTACATCCAAACCGTCATCGAACCCATCGTTCTACCATTCCTAGACCGGCAAGGGAACTTGCTGTTCCAACAGGACAATGCACGTCCGCATGTATCCCGTGCCACCCAACGTGCTCTAGAAGGTGTAAGTCAACTACCCTGGCCAGCAAGATCTCCGGATCTGTCCCCCATTGAGCATGTTTGGGACTGGATGAAGCGTCGTCTCACGCGGTCTGCACGTCCAGCACGAACGCTGGTCCAAGTGAGGCGCCAGGTGGAAATGGCATGGCAAGCCGTTCCACAGGACTACATCCAGCATCTCTACGATCGTCTCCATGGGAGAATAGCAGCCTGCATTGCTGCGAAAGGTGGATATACACTGTACTAGTGCCGACATTGTGCATGCTCTGTTGCCTGTGTCTATGTGCCTGTGGTTCTGTCAGTGTGATCATGTGATGTATCTGACCCCAGGAATGTGTCAATAAAGTTTCCCCTTCCTGGGACAATGAATTCATGGTGTTCTTATTTCAATTTCCAGGAGTGTAGATTCTGTTGCTAACGAAAAGGCCCCAGGTGAAGATGGGATCCCTGTAGAGGTTATTAAGTATAACAAGTCTGTTCTTCTCAAACATTTATATTCACTTATCATAACCAGCTGGGAAGAAGGTTATGTCTCTATGAGTATGCGGAATTCGAGGATAGTTACTCTATATAAACAGAAAGGGAACAGAAGCGACTGTAACAATTACCGAGGCATTTCATTACTAAGTGTTGCCGGGAAAGCTTATGCAAGAGTCATCCTAATGCGATTACAGATCTTAGCTTCCAGAGTCTACCCAGAATCTCAGTGTGGCTTCAGGCCCGGCCGATCAACCGTAGATATGATCTTCTCCTTAAGACAGCTACAAGAGAAATGTCGAGAGCAGCAGATTCCACTTTATATTGCTTTCATTGACTTTGTTAAAGCGTTTGATTCAGTGAGCAGAAATGGGCTTTTCAAACTGTTGCAGAAGATTGGGTGCCCACCTAAACTACTACAAATAATTGTCTATTTCCATGAGAAAACACAAGCAACAATCTGCTTCAACGGTAAAACATCAGAAGCTTTCCCTGTTATTAGCGGTGTGAAACGGGGGTGTGTGTTAGCTCCTACATTACTTGGGAATTTTTTTCCCTTCTGCTCAGATTTGCCTTTGAAGACTGAGGAGGGAGTGTATCTACATACGAGGTCTGATGGAAATCTTTTCAATATTGCTCACCTCAGAGCCAAGGCACAAAGTAAATACAGTTGTTGTCCGTGAGTTGTTATATGCGGACGATGCAGCTCTAGTAGCGAACACAGAAGATGAGCTGCAGTACATAATTAACAAATTATCACATGCATGTGAAAAATTTGGTGTACTCATCAGCCTTCAAAAGACTAAGATCATGGCGCAGAGCACTACCAATCTTCCATCCATCAGCATTGATGGCAATCCTCTCCAGATAGTTGATGACGTTACCTACTTGGGATTCACAGTATATAGCAATTTGTCCATGGACACTGAAATTACTAACAGAATCGCAAAGGCATCATCTGTCATGGCTAGATTGAAAAACAGAGTATGGAACAACGGACTGCTTACCACAAAAACTAAATTAAAAGTCTACAACGCTTGTGTTATAAGCACCCTTCTCTATAGCTGTGAGACATGGACAACTCTTTCTAAGCATGAATCTCGACTCAACAGCTTCCATCTCCGCTGTCTCCGGAAGATCCTTTAGATCTCTTGGAGAGAGAGAGTACCCAACACCGAAGTCTTTCATCGTGCAAGCACAACCAGCATCGTTGCACTCCTGAGTCATCGACACTAAGATGGTTGGGCCATGTCAGGCGCATGGATCCTGAACGGATACCGAAACAATTGCTGTACGGAGAATTTCAGGAGGGGTGAGGCCAGTGGGACGACCGCACCTTCGTTTCAAGGATATCTGCAAGAGAGACCTGACCAAGACCAGAATCAATCCAAGTCGCTGGGAAAGCACTGCAGATGACCGTGTCAAGTGGTGAGTAACTGTGCGCAACGGCGTCAAGCTCTCAGAGGACGAACGCGCACAGGAACAAATCAGGAAAAGGACAAAGCGGAGAGACAGAGCGGCCTCTGTTCGAAGTCCCTCAAATTTCACGTGTCCAAACTGCAGTAGGGACTGCCACTCTCGAATGGGACTTTTTAGCCACAGCAGACGCTGCAGACTCTGAACCAAGCATGTTACACCATCATCCCTCAAGGATGGACGGATGCCATTATGAAACGATCTGGTTGATGGTACTGACAGCGGCATTAGACTGTTTGCCGATGATGCTGTAGTCTACAAAAAATTAGTATCAGACGAAAGTTGTAAACAAATCAATGAGGATTTACAGAAAATAAATGAATGTCTTAATAACTGGCAGTTACCTCTCAACATTAGTAAGTGTAACCTACTGCGTATAACAAGGCGAAAATCCCCATTAATGTACGAATACAAAATAAATGCCCAGTCTTTGGAAGCGGTAACATCCGTCAAGTATCTGGGTGTGACTATTCGAAATGATCTCAAATGGAATGATCAGATTAAACAAGTAACTGGTAAGGCAAACGTTAGATTGCGGTTTATTGGTAGAATCCACATAGGAAATAGCTTACCATACGTTAGTTCGTCCAATCTTAGAGTATTGTTCGTCTGTATGGGACCCTCACCAGTTGACTCTGATTCAAGAGATTGAGAAGGTCCAAAGAAGAGCGGCAAGATTCGTGACTGGTACATTCAGCCATCGCGAGAGCGTTACAAATCTCATAGAAAGTTTGAAGTGGGACACACTTGCAGATAGACGGCGCGCTAAACGGAAGGGGCTGCTTACTAAATTCCGAAATCCGATCTTCACTGAGGATGTAGAGCATATATTATTACCGCCAACTTTCAAATCACGCAATGATCACCATTCAAAGATAAGGGAAATTAGAGTTCGTACTGAGGCGTTCAGACAGTCGTTTTTCCCTCGCGCGATCCGCGAGTGTAACGGAGGGAGGTAAATATGACTTTGGCGCGAATTGTGTAGATATGTAGATGTAGATGAAATGTCGCCCTCGGCTTATTAGCGTACTGGATGCAAAAATTTTGCAGATGGTTGGAACAGCGACTGTATAATGAAATTTTCTTGTAGAACTAGTAAAAACCCAATCAGATTCAACTTGGAAGGTCTATTAAAACCCGTTTACCATGGTTTCAACTTTAATAAAAACATATTCTTCAGAAGCAAAATATGGACAGTTGGATTACATGCTGTGGTTGAGGTACGTACTGGATGTCTCTCAACAGTTCCTACAAGATGGTTATTTTCATTCTCAACATTTTTGTGCCTGTTTTAGCTTCGTGAATTTCACTTTAATCTCTTCAGCTTAAAGCTGTACAACTTTCGTACGAATAATTTCACTTGTTGTCAGCTTGAAAGTCGCATACGCAGCGTTTCCACCTCCTATGGAAACACTGACTTGCAGGTAAGGTTAGTTGAGGGGGAATGCACATGTAAGTAATTCATGCCGCCGGAATCCTGGCTTGACTGACTTGAGACAGAAATTTTCCTTGGGTGTTGATTTGTCTATCTACTTTTATTACCAGCATCTATGTAATCTGGAATATGAAAATTTTATATGTGAGTACATGTTGTGATTTAAGTAATTTTGTAATTTAAGTACTATGGTCAGATAAATTAATATCAATGTAACATGAGAGGAACAGGGAGACAGAGGCAGTTAAGGAACTGAACTATTGCACCTACTGACGAGTAGTGGCATTTATTAGACTGGTTGGTTGCTTGATGCACGAAAAGCATCAAAGGGACATAAAGAATTCATCATCTGTATGGAATACAGCTTAACGTGAGAGTCTAGACTGTTGATGTTGGAAGAGTAAACTTTAAATCGAACTGCTGAAGAGCATATGCGCCCGGCAAGTTGTAGCAGATCTCTGAACACAGAATAGCAGCGTCCCTACTGAGTTCTGTCATCAGCACAGTCCACCGTGCTGTGCTTGGGCAAAACACTCCATCTGGTCTGTATGTGCTTAAGGATTATTTACTTATCTGTGGTTAAATACCTGTGTCATTTACTACAACAGTGAATCAGCGAACAATCACAACGGCACAGTATTGTTTACTTCATTGTACGACGTTTACATAGTCAGACTAATTCCTTCTTTCGCATTTTACATCTCCAGCCTACGTTGGATGTATTCCAATCTCTGTTTTCTTCTGCAGTTATTACACTCTATAGCTCTCTCTACTAGCATGGAAGCTATTCTGCGACGTCTTAACAGATGTCCTACCATCCTGTCCCTTGTTATCAGTGTTTCCCATATATTCCTGTCCTCTCTGATTCTCCAGAGAACTTCCTTCCTTACCTTATCAGTCAAACTATTTTTCAACATTCTTTCGTAGCTTCACACCCCAAACTCTCCGATTCTCTTCTGTTCCGTTTTTGTCACACGATCGCATAAGCTACATATTTTACAGCCTCTGCTGTCGCTTTTTCTTGCAAGTGCTAACAAAAAGTTTAGTGCTTGTACCACAGCTGACTTAACAATCGGCTCTTGTTGTATCTTTACAATGCGTATTCTGCAAAAATTGAGAAGAATTACAATAGTGTTACCGAAATCTTTTTTTTTTTTTTTTTTTTTTTTTTTGGCTCTATGTACACGTACCTCTGTTGTCAAAACAAACAACATGTAGTATTCAGAAGAGAAGAAAATTTGAAATTTTATGTTCTGTTGACAGAAAGATATTGTTGCATTTATAGTACGAGTTTCTGTGAAACTGCGAAGCATCGTAAATCCTGAAAGAGTCGGTGGCTGTTATCCTTTTATCCTTGCGGATGCAGGATGAAGACGCATGGGTCACGGTGGCGATGGTCCACAGAGCGCCGTGAGCGCCAATGAGACAGCATTGGCGAACCTTCAGATTTATTAGCTTCAGCCTACAATTGAATTGTCTTCTCCGCGACAGCACTGAGGGGGTCTGCGGACGCACCACGCAGAGTGGAACCCACCAGGGCGCAGCTCAGTAGTTTTTTCAGGCCGTTGCTGAAGTCACGGGAGGTCACCCAGCAGAAGCGCGCCGTGCAGGGCAGCCCGCCTAGATGTTTGTAGACGTTTCTCGTGCGGCGTACGACACCGAACAGTTCGACGTCGCTTTTGAACCTGGCAAGGGGTGCCCCAGACAGTAACCAGCAGCTCTGCACGGGACGGCGATAGTGGTGCAGAGATACGGCGTGATCTCATTGCCAGAGGAAGGACGTGGACGCCAGTGTCGGTCCACAGAAGCGAGTCGGGGGCAGCAGCTCTTAGTGCGTTCCCTTAGCACAGCGACAGTGTGCTGGTGTGCCAGACATCAGTTCAGTCCCACCGAACCGGTGGTAGAATGTTCCAAGTCTTCACATCAGCAGGCTATAGGTGGCAGCTGACGCCGGCAGACCAGTCCGGCAGCAGTTTGAGACATAGTAGTCACCTTTACACACCATAGGTCCTGCTTCGATGCGGACTCGCTGCATCTGGAAGATAGAGGGGCTCAAGTGCCCCAGTATCTGTAGTTGCCTGTCGGAGGTAATGACGTTAGGTCTTGGCAAGGATGACTTACGTGGCCTCATTTTCTAGGTTCGTCAGAGGTCTTCACCGGACCTCTGTGTCCCAGCTATGCCTCTCGACTCTTCAGCTAGGTGCTTTCCTGCGATATCAGCAGTCTGAAATACGTTCTTGTTTAAGATTTATACACGTAAGTCTTACACAGGAATGCTTTTCAGCCTGCTAATATTTATGGTACCTTGCAGCGCCGCCAAAATAACCTTATGTTCCTTCCACAGTGAGGTCAGCTTGCTGAAACGATGTATGGCAATGGCCTCTGTTGTGTTCCACGATATTGCAGTATCAGCTCTCCTGCCTGTTTGTCATTCAGGTCATGCTTTGCTGTGGTTCGGTGCTAGCTGTAGAAAACTTCAAAACATTTTTACTTTTTCCCAGTATATTTTTCTGCGACCCAACATTCTCCTTCAGTTTAGAAAATTTACCTCTAATTTTTCTCAGTTCGCCTCTGAAACAGTGTTATTACATACATGTTACATGGACCGTTATCCACTTTACAATTGTTTTTGTTTTAATGTTTTGCTTCTTAATTCTATATTGTCCCTGTTGAGTCCTTATACTATTACAGGTATTCAATTTTTCAGATTATACATTCTGTTCATTTATCTACACTAGTTAGCCATTCAGACATGCACTGAAAACTCAAGGGGATGGACATTTTTACTTTTAAAGATAGAGTTCCAAACTGTTGACAGAAACATGTCAACACTGATAGTGGTGTTATATCGTTGTTTACCACTATATTGCTGCATATGCCGGAACACTTTCTCCACGGTATTTCTTCCGCTTTTCGATGCTATAAGTTCGTCTAATGTGTATAATAGGTCTCAACTCAAAGTGTTGTTTAGCAATGTGTTAATAATGTATAAAAGGTGACTTTAGTAAACTGAAAGACTGTCGTATATTAAAAAAAAATGCGACCTGAAAGGCAGAAGAACAGCAGCCAGAATTAATAAGTTTTCTAAAAAGTACTCGGAGCACAAAGGAGACGCCACAGGAAAAGCATTGGTTTGGGCGTTGGCTGCAAATGTTAATTGAGTCACGTGGAGAGCCGCGAGGCACGGAAGTGAGTTGACGGTGACTGTATGTGGTCAGCAGCATGCGGGAAAGTTCAGAGCAGACTGCGGTCCAAGAGGGACGTCTGTTACGTCAGGCCCAGGTCCTGGACTTGCAGTATTCACTCTGGCTCTGCTCGCGCTCATACTTAGCCTCGTTCCTCCCTCCATGGGATTTTGCCATCAGGAGTACTGTACTTTCATTCATTATCCAATGCTTGCTCAGACGAGCAATTAATGATTTATAAGGAGGTTGTTGTTACCCCCGGATGATAATTACACGAAATATTTGTCAAGATTTGTAAGCAGTGGGTCCTTGAGGTACAGGAATACGTGAGCACGGAGAAGTAAGTTTAAACAGTTTATTAACAAAAGGCTGATTATAAATCATGCACGATACGCGCACCCATCATCACTGTGTCTGACATCCTAACCCGGCTAATTACGGTCGTATCGAAAGGCTCTATGGTGAGCTAAGAAAAGAGATATATTCGCGCCCGAGGCCGCGCTAGTTATATCGGCGCGCTGCCGACGGCGGCCAACCGCTTACTTCCCCGTGGCGCACTGCGGCCGGACGCACGTCTACTGACCAAGCACATTGTCAGCATTCCAAGATAGTAAAATGTAAACTTTCACGGCCGGAAATATCATGTCCACGGTCAGTGCCGTGGTCGGTTGATGAATTCTGTGGTGATTCCCAACGTTTCGTCTCCGACTGCGGGAGACATCTTCAAGGGGGTCCGTAGCTTGATGGAAGGTCCAACACACACACTGGCTCGCTACTGACTGCCGCTAAATTCCGTGTCTGCGCGCCCCCGCACCGCGGCGTGACGTCACGTGTTTTGAAAACGTCAGTGCAATTGGCCGCTGTCCGTCGCCGTCGATCGCCGTTGCCATCACCCAGTAGTGTACCACTCGTCCACTACTGGGTGATGGCAACGGCGATCGACGGCGACGGACAGCGGCCAATTGCACAGACGTTTTCAAAACACGTGACGTCACGCCGCGGTGCGGGGGCGCGCGGACACGGAATTTAGCGGCAGTCAGTAGCGAGCCAGTGTGTGTGTTGGACCTTCCATCAAGCTACGGACCCCCTTGAAGATGTATCCCGCAGTCGGAGACGAAACGTTGGGAATCACCACAGAATTCATCAACCGACCACGGCATAACAGCCTGGATAATTATAATGGACATGATTCCAAGATAGGTCGGCTGGCGAGTTACGTACTGTACGGCTACGTGCAAACTCGTACAACCTTACAGATTCAAATTATTCAAGTCTTGTCTTCGTTCGATTATTCTCAGGCCGAGTTCCATAACTCTTTCAAACTTCCAATTAACCAAATCAACTTAGCTGACTGCACGGACGTTCTCCAGTCTTCATTGTCATTGAGCGCCTAGACCGCTTATTGGATGCGACAGTAGCCAGATGTGTGGGGTTGGTCATGGATTAGTGTGCAACTGTCACGCCACGCGTTTAGGAATAAGTCACCTCTCTTAGAAATATCGAACGTGCTCAGCCCGGCGGAACGGCTTTGAGAACTCCTATAGCATTACCTGAAAAACCAGTATACAGGCCAATGGCAGAACCAAGATTCAGGACAGAAAAGAAAGAAGATTCCTCTCTCGCTTTCGAGAAAGGGAGAAGTTGCCTGAAGAAACAAGAAGAGGATGGGACTAGCCCAGCAACAGACGGTGTCTGGGGGCAAGGAGGACATCACGGAAGGCGGCCAGGCGCTGTGCAGCCTCAGCAGCTGCGGACGGACGGCTCCCGGAGTCGAACAGGACATCGCGGAAAGCGGCCAGGGGCGGCAGACGGAAGGGCGAGTGTGTGGACGGCGGCGCGAGAGCAGCCGGCAGCCATGGCGGGCAGCGCGGGGTCGCTGGACGCCGTGCAGAGGCTTTGCAGTGGCAGCGACAGTCGCAGACAACGTCGCAGGCCGCAGGCAACGCGAGGGTACCCATCATATTTTCATCATTGCTTCTTCGTTGTACAGATTGAACAGTGCAGGCGAAAGATTACATCCCTGTCTTACACCCTTTTTAATCCGAGTGCTTCGTTCTTGGTCGAGCACTCCTATTATTCCCTATTGGCTCTTCTACATATTGTATGTTACCCGTTTTTCCCTATACGTTACCCCTAATTTTCTCAGAATTTCAAACAACATGCACCATTTGCCATTGCTGAAGGCTTTTTTCCAGGTCGACAAATCCTATGACCGTGTCTTGATTTTTCTGTAGTTTGCTTCCATTATCAAACGCAAAGTCAGAAGTGCCTCTCTGGTGCCTTTACCGTTCCTAAAGCCCAACTGATCATCATCTAACAAATCCTCAACTTTCTTTTCGATTCCCTCTGTATATTATTCTTTTCAGCAACTTGGATGCCTGAGCTGTTAAGCTGATTGTGCGATAATTGTCGCACTTGTCAGTTCTTGCAGTCTTCGGAATGGTGTGGATTAATATCATTGTTCATATTCCACTGGTTAATGCAGAGGACAGGCCGGATAGGTCTAAAGGGTACATTGAAGATCTCTATGAGGGAAAGATTTGTCTGATGTGATAGAAGAAGAAACAGGAGTCGATTTAGAAGAAATAAGGTATCCAGTAATAGAATAATAATTTAAAAGAGTTTTGGAGGACTTCAGATCAAATAAGGCAGTAGGGCTGGATAACATTCCAACAGAGTTGGAGGAAGTACGAACAAAACGACTATTCACGCTGGCATGTAGAATGCGTCAAATGCAGGGAGTGAAAGGCTACTTAAAATTAGTTCAGAAATCACATGGCAGTTATTAGAGCCGAGGCGCATGAAAGGGAAGCAGTGGTTGAGAAGGGAGTGAGACAGGGTTGCAGCGTATCCCAGACGTTATTCAATCTGTATATTGAGCAAGCAGTAAAGGAAACAAAAGAAAAATTTGGAGTAGGAATTAAAATCTACGGTGAAGAAATAAAAACTTTGAGTCTGCCGATGACATTGTAATTCTAGAGCAAAGGACCTGGAAGGGCAGTTGAAAGGAATGGCCAGAAGCAAAACGAGGATAACGGAATGTAGTCGAATTAAATCAAGTTATGCTTAGGAAATTACATTAGGAGATGAAACAATCAAAGTAGTAGATGAGCTTTGTTATTTGGGAGCAAAATAACTGATGATAGTCGAAGTATAGGCTATAAAATGTATACTGGCAATGGCAAAGAAAGCGTTTCTGAAGAAGAGTAATTTGTTAACATCGAATACATTTAAGTGAGTTTTGTGAAAGTTTTGTATGGAGTGTAGCCATGTATGGAAGTGAAACAGGGACGATAAATAGCTTAGACTAGGAGAGAATAGAAGCTTTCTAAATGTGATACTACAGGAAAATGCTGAAGATTAGGTGGGTAAATCACATAACTAATGAGGAGGTGCTAAACAGAATCGGTGAAAAGAGAAACTTGTGGCACAACTTCACTAACAGAAGGGATCGGTTGGTAGGACACGTTCTGAGGCATGGAGGGTAAAAATCGTAGAGGGAGACCAACGGATGATTACACTAAGCAGCTTCAGAAGGATGTCGTTTGCAGTAGTTACTCGGAGATGAAGAAGCTTGCACAAGATAGAGTAGCATGGAGAGCTGCAGCCGCGCGGGATTAGCCGAGCGGTCTCAGGCGCTGCAGTCACTGGCTGTGCGGCTGGTCCCGGTGGAGGTTCGAGTCGACCCTCGGGCATGGGTGGGCGTGTTTGTCCTTAGGTTAATTTAGGTTAAGTAGTGTGTAATCCTAGGGACGGATGACCTTAGCAGTTAAGTCCCATAAGATTTCACACACATTTGAACCATTTTTTTTTCTCTGGACTGGAGACCACAACAACAACAACACAGGTAATTTTTTTATCTGGTACAACAGATTTAAGAGCCAAACCATTTACCATAGCTTATGCCACTATGTTAATTTGCTGCTCCAGAACTACTACTATTGCTATGTACTACGAAAAATGATCTACTATCGTTAGTATATATTTGCTTCCCTCTGTGTCCTGTTAAATGGTCCTAATCTATCTAACCCAACCGCTTCAAAAGTTTTACAGGCCTCCAGTAATCTTCATAACAGAATTTTCTGATGATTAAGGTCAGCCCTCTGCACACAAGGTACAAAATCATTCACATATTGTTCCACATCACAAGTCCTAGTTCTGCACCAGAACTTTTCTGCTACTTATCTATTCATCATTCGACGACTGCCATGACATGCTAACATGTGACCAAGTGCTTGTTGAAAAACATCATTTCTGAACCCTGCTGGAAATAGTTGTGTCTGTAATAGGAATGCCTGACAGTCTACATAACAAGCTTTGCTATTCAGTCACACTTATGTCTAGTGCCAGTAGCAATGCGACTTTTCTAATTAAAGTAACTGCATTTATATGCATCTCATCAGTCTGCTAGAAAGATCTTTCAATACCGACAACCATTATAGCAATGTGCCACTTTCAACTTTTGATCATTCAAATAGCGGCGAAAATAGGTGATCCCTTCAATAATTACTAAGAGCTCCTTTTCAGAGCTCCACCCTATTTGGTCGTTTAGATGAATAAGCCACTAGATGTATCTTACCATATATATTTGACTCAAAGTACAACCAATTGCTCTAACGCTGGCATCACATGGAAAGATGAACTCTGTTTCGAAATCAGGAAATATCAGTACTAGATCCGATATCAATGCTGTTTTCCGAGTTTCAAATGCTGTTTGACACTCTGTCGACTTTTCAGATTTTATGCTTTCCTTTATCAAGCGTTTCAGTGATTCTGTGATTTCAGCAAATGTCTTGACAAATTTATGATAATAATTTCATAAGCTGATGAATGATTGTAACTGCTTTGTCTTTCGTGGTGTTGTTGCTAATATTAATAATACATTACTTTTCGCACCTTCTCCAATAATTACATGTCCAAGGTAGTTAATTTCTGCTAGTGCAAAGTGCTACACATTCATTCTGAGTTTCAGATGTGCTGTTACTAGTCTGCTGAATAATTCCTGTTTCACCTGTTACTCCATACAATTCAAAATACTGTGGTGTTGTCTATGTACACCATACATTTCTTAGGATTTATTCCATGACGTATTCTGTCCAATAATTTCTGAAACGCCACTGGCGCATTCTTAAGCCCAAATTGCGTTCTACGATACTGATGATTACCCCAGTTTTTGGTCTATCTTCTGGGACTAATTCAGGCTGAAGGTATTAGCTTCTTAGGTCCATCATTGAATAATACGAGCATTGGTCTAAATTGACCTGTGTCTCGCTAATATTGGGGATGTGATATGTTCCAACGATAGTTTTCGCATTTTCAACAGATTCTGTACCTCTTAGTACCATCTGGTCATTTTTTCAAGAAGCACAGAATTTGTATCTCGTAGTACCATCCTATAATTTTTCTGGGGATGACGATGGCACTTGCCTTCCCCTCCGCCTCCCTTCCACGTGAGGCTGTCGCAATGTTCTATTATTCCTTCTGCCATTTGCTGATCAATGAATTCCTCCATTAATTTTTGTAGATTCCATGGAATGTGGTATGGCTTCCTACAGACTGGACTATTGTTACCTATTGGTATATGATATTGCGTAGCAAGTGTCACTGACAACAGACTACTGGTATTAAACAAATCCATGAATCATAGTAGTAAAGCTTCCATTACTTGACAATCGCTTCTAAATGACCTACTCTAATGAAGATGAACTAGTGGTTTTCTTGTGGCTCTGGTGCTCATATTACCTAAAAATATCTTCCTCACAAAAAACATCTAAAATTCAATCATTAATCCCTTTCTTTAATATCCCTTTGTTTAATACGGAAATACAAGTCACTTAGAAATGAAATAAATAGGAAGTGCACGGAAGCTAAGGCAAAATAGTTGCAAGAAAATGTGAAGAAATCGAAAACGAAATGATTGTCGGAAGAACAGACACAAAATATTGGAAATCAAAACAACCTGAAACTAAAAGCAACGGCTGTAACATAAGCGCGTAATGGTAATTGCGCTGTTAAATGGAGAGGAGAGAGCGGATGGATGGAAAGAATATACTGAAAGCCTCTATCAGGGGGAGGACTTGGCTGATGACATGACAGAAGGAAAAGGAGTCGATATAGAAGAGATAACGAATCGAAGACCTAGGAAGACTTAAGATCAAATAAGGCATAAAAGATGGATAACATTTCATCACAACTTCTAAAATCAATGAGGGAAGTGTCTACAAAACAATTGTTCACACTGGTGTACTGAATGTTTGAGTTTGGTGATATACCATCTGACTTTCGGAGAAATATCATCCACACAATTCCGAAGAGTTCAAGAGCCGATAAGTGCGAGATTTATCGCTCAATCAGCTTAACAGCTAGCGCATCCAACTTTCTTACTAGAATAATGTACAGAAACGAGAACTGAGGACGTGCTAGATGACGAACCGTTTGGCTTTAACAGAGGTAAAGGCACCAGAAAGGCAAGTCTGTCATTGCAATTGTTAATGGAAGAAAGAGTAAATAAAAATGAAGACACGTTTATGGGATTTCTCGACTTTGAAACGCGTTCGATAATGTAAAATGGTGCAAGATATTTTACGTTCTGAGGAAAATAGGAGTTAGCTGTAGGGAAAGATGGGTAATACACAATACGTACAAGAACCAAGAGGGAATAATAAGAGTGAAATACCAAGTACAAAGTGCTCGCATTAAAAAGGATGTAAGACAGGTTCAAAATGGTTCAAATGGCTCTGAGCACTATGGAACTTAACATCTATGGTCATCAGTCCCCTAGAACTACTTAAACCTAACTAACCTAAGGACATCACACAACACCCAGTCATCACGAGGCAGAGAAAATGTAAGACAGGGATGTAGTCTTTCTCCTCAATTGTTCAATCTATATGTTGAAGAAGCGATGACGGAAATAAAAAAAAGGGTCAAGAGTGGAATTAAAATTCAAGTTTTAAGATTCATGATGGCATTGCTATCCTCGGGGAAAGTAAAGACGAACTATAGGATGTGCTGAATGAAATGTACAGTCTAATGAGTACAGAATACAGACGGAGGCCAGCTGAGTGCCTGGAACTAACCTGTCTTTGTGCTAGACGCGCTGGACCTACACTGGAGTTATGGTCTGGGGTTCAATTTCGTATGACAGCAGGAGCACTCTAGTGGATGTCCCACGTACCTTGACTGAGGTGATTATGGTAATTCGACCTGGTGTCTTGCCGTTAATAAGCAGCATTCCAAGATGTGTTTCCAACAGGATAGAGTATCTTTGATTACACCAGCGGTATTTGGACGAGGGTTATCCTGTTGGAAACACACCTTGGAATGCTGCTCATTAACGGCAAGACACCAGGTCGAATCACCATAATCACCTCAGTCAGGGTACGTGGGATATCCACTAGAGTGCTCCTGCTGTCATACGAAATTGAACCCCAGACCATAACTCCAGTGTAGGTCCAGCGCGTCTAGCACAAAGACAGGTTAGTTCCAGGCACTCAACTGGCATCCTTCTATTCAACACTAGACCATCACAAGCACCGAGCAGACCCAGATTTCATCAAAAAGTGAAACAGACGTACGCCGAAAGCTATGGTCTTCTCTCAGGTTAGTGCCACATGGCCGTCTGGAGTCCGGTCTTCTTGCGAGCGTACATTCTTGTGACCACTGCTGCCAACAGTCATGTCCACTGGCTATATTCCTGCCAAGTCTTTCTGCAGTATCGCAGAAGGAACATCCAGTTTCTCGTAGGCCTGTTACATGACCTCGTTCAAACTCGGTGAGATGTGGATAACGGATCTTTGTCATCTTACAGCCATTCTTGAATACCGTCAGCTCACCATGTCGAATCTCAAAGGTAACTGACACTCACGATCTTTACAGCCTATATTGAAAGCAACCTATATTCATAACGAATAGTCGAGATTTCTTTATTAACCGGTTTGGCTTATCTACAAGCCATCTTCATAATGTTTCGGCCCCCTACGGCTGGTTCTGGAGGCTCCACGTGTTTTTCGTGACTATGACGAGGAGCCGTCAGAACCAGCCAAAGGGGGCCACAAAATTCTGAAGATGGCTTGTAGATAAGCCAAAACCGGTTAATAAAGAAATATTATTGAAATCCCGACTGTTCGTTTTTAAATATACGAGGGCTATCCACAAAGTACATTACGTTTTCGTTTGTGTCCGTTAGGGGCGGGGCTAGCGTGGCCATCTTGGTGTCATGGCATTCCGCCGCTCAGTCGGCATCCTGCCGTGCTAGTGAGAGGTTCGTGCTGTACTCCGTTTCGTTACTGTGACAATCTGAAATGTCAGCGTTAATTGAAAACGCCGCGAAGTGTGAAGTGCGTGCTGTAATAAGGTTTCTGGCTGCAAAAAAGTGTACACCGATAGAAATCTATCGGCAGCTTTGTGAAGTGTATGGGGACAACATAATCACTGAAGGTGGAGTGCGTCAATGGGTCAAAAAATTTAAAAATGGCTGAACTAACGTTCACGACGAAGAGCGAAGTGGAAGACCCAGCATAGTGACTGCCGAACTTGACGAAAAAGTCGATGCCGCGGTCCGCGAAAACCGTAATTTCACAATAACGGAACTCTCTATGAGTTTTCCACAAATTTTACGAAGTTTATTGCACGAAATCATTACCGAAAAGCTTGGTACCACAAGTTTTGTGCAAGATGGATACCAAAATTCTTGACAGAGATTCACAAAAATTTGCGAATGGCTGCAGTGATAACGTTTTTGGACGCTTACGAGAAAGAGGGCGACTCATTACTCGATCGCATCGTTACTGGTGACGAAACATGGGTTAAGGATGCGAACTACGAGACAAAATTGCAGTCAATGCAGTGGGGGCACACAAATTCACCCCAAAAACCCAAGAAATGCATGCAGACAATGTCGGCAAGGAAGGTGATGGCGACTGTCTTTTGGGACAGAAAAGGTGTGATTTTTGTGGATTTCCTGGAAAGAGGCACTACAATAAACTCTCAAAGGTATTGCCAAACTCTGCACAACCTAACAAGAGCAATACAAAACAAGCGCAGGGGAAAGTTGGGCTCAAAGGTCTTGCTGATTCACGACAACGCCCGGGCCCACACGGCAAATGCCGCTCGTGAAGTTCTCGAATCTTTTAAGTGGGAGTTGTTCCCTCATCCGCCGTACAGTCCCGACCTGGCACCGAGCGACTTCCACTTATTCCCAACAATGAAGAAGTGGTTGGCTATGCAGCGTTTTGATGACTACGCACAGCTTCAAGAAGAGGTAACCACGTGGTTGAAGGCGCAGGCGGCCGAATTTTACGACGAAGGAATTTCCAAGCTCGTCCATCGCTACGATAAGAGCCTTAATTTAAATGGCAACTATGTGGAATAGTAGTATTTAAGTGTGGCTTTCATCTGTATGTAATAAAAAAATTTCCAATTCTTTATTTATTTTTAATTCCAAAACGTAATGTACTTTGTGGAAAGCTCTCGTAGAACCAAGTCGCTGCTCTCCGTGGACTATGTTGTCAACATTTATCGAAAGCAAGCCTGATTTGCATCCTCTTAGTGGCGCAACTAGCACCAGTGCTATGCGACTGGCGCGAAATTTGGGTACATATCATCCTTCGGACATACAAACACACCTAGCTAGTTTCGTTTATGTCGCCCAACTCCTTCTTGCTGTTGCGATTTTTTTTTCTGTCAGCGTATGATACTTTAAGTCATAGAGACACTGACGCTGCGAGACTCTCACAGTATTCGTTCATGTGAATGAGTCATTGCTGTTTTCTTTGTCTGGACATCATGCAGTAATACTACGTAGAACTCCGCTGTCGCACAGGTGCAGTGCTACGACTGTAGCAGCTCAAACCGCCCGTCGCAGCCCAAACGCCAACTGCGCGACCAAGCAGCTCCTGTTGCCGCGAGGCGTCCAGTCTTAGCGTGAGGGTTCTCCAGTGGAACACAGTGCTCTTCTCTGCCCGTCCGCTTTGTCCGTTGCTCGGATTTCGAGAAAGAATTTCCACAAACCGGCAACAAGCGTTTAGCGGTTCCTTGTATGTGTTGAGCCGATGCACACCAGCCACACGTTCTCTCTTATAGTTTGGTATTCACTACAAAATTTAAACAACGATTCATAATACCGATTCACACCAAACTGAATGTGTGGCAAGTAGTGAATGCTCTCTCATATTTTATTAGGAACGTATTAACTTTAACTTCAAATTTATAAAACACACACTGATTGACATGTTGATGGCCCTTAAAAGAACAGAGCATGTTAAATGAAATATCACATCTTTATTAGCGCCATTTTTTCACTGGACCCATGAATAAATGCACTATGGAAAACAGACGCATGTAAGATGAAACTGCTGTAACAGATTTTATTTTCGAATGAGTAGGTGGCATGAAAAGGATAACAGAACTGAAATGATGGTGTGGCATTGTTGGCCGGGAGATCCTGTCCGAAGATGTTCGGCCGCCGGGTGCAAGTCTTATTTCAGGTGACGCCACCTTGGGCAGCTTGCGCGTCGGTGATGAGATAATGATGAGGACAACACAACACCCAGTCTACAGGAGGACAAAACCCTCATCCTGGCCGGGAATGAAACTCGGACCCGCTGCAGGGTAGGCAAACACGTTATCGCTCAGTTAGGCAGCCGGACGTGTAACAGAAATTTTATAGTTTAATGGCTTAACAGTGTCGCTGTCAAAAAAGACGAAACACAAAATCCGTTGTAATAGGGTATGGTAACTCAGTAGAGTGACAGGTTCTGAACAAACTGTCCTTTAGTTTTCGCGGACTGATCTGACAAAATCACCAGTATTAAGAGTTGAATGTGAATATCATCCCGCCTGCACACAATTCTAATGATTTATGTGCTGTCGTCTGAAGAATGAGATCCCATAGTGAAGCTGTTACCTCACGACAGAACCACAAGCTAATGACAAGCTCTGACAGACGCAACCATGAACCAGAGACTTCGAGGAAGACATGCCCGCAAGAGGTTCCGTACGCCACCGCTGCTGGAAGTCTACATTCGTCAGAGCGCAGCGCCGCACTACCCGCTCTTTCATAGTTCACAATGAGAGCAGCCTCATCTTAGTTCAAATCCAGGAGTGACTTGTGTTGTGCAGGTCTACCAAATTTCGTAGTTAAAGATAGAGTGGCATTTGACTGTTATCATTGTGTGCTGCGATTTTATGAAATTACATAGTCCGTCATATGGACATGGATGCTTTCCAAGTTAAGTATTCTGTATTGAAGTGTTTTACTAGAACTGATGCAATATTCCTTATACATTGTAGCATCCTCTCGACCTCCTTCAAACCTACTGAACTGTTGTCTAAGCCTGCTACGATATAAGGCTTTTAGGGATATAAGTGCAGTTATTGTGATCTTTGGTACCTTAACATGTATCCACTTCAGTGTGTTTTCTCTATACGTGTAACAGTCTTCCTGCAAGCATGTAACATAATTTACAACCTGATATTTTCTGCACACTCGAATCTGCACTACTATTTGTGAAACGTCCCCTTTGAAAAATTATACAAGACTGTGCTTAAACTGACACACAATATTTTTAACGCAACGCAATCTGACTTTCAAAAATCCCTACAAAAGAATGGCCCTGACTAACATTAACCTATACGTTTCACAAATCACTTACCTCACAAAAATCTTGGTTACTCGAACTACTGCAATACAACGAGCGCCACTACTGCCAGCTAACTAAAAGATTCAAACTACTGAAGGCACTAACTACTGATAGGCATAGTTAGCAAATGAAAGATTTTAATAGAGAACAAACAATGTATTTACCTTAATAGTCATCAAAAGTCATAATATATATAGCAGTTCATGACATCCATTCTTACAAATTTCAAAACTCCGCCATTTCTCTCCCCACATCATCCACTGCTGGCGGCTCACCTCCAACTGCGCAACGCTACGCGCTGTTCACATCCAGCTGCCGCTGCGCAACACTACAAGCCACAGACTGCACACAGCACAGCCAGTGATTTTCATACAGAGCGCTACGTAACGTTGCCAATAAGAAAACATAAACAGCCTACTTACAATTGGACTACGCCTGTCAGTATAGACTTCCAGTTTTGCGTCCAACTGTCGACACTTCAGCACTTGACCTGCTGCCCAGGGGAGAATGTGCAACAATATCTTGCTCTTGCCACATGTACTTGCAGGCAAAAGCAACCTAGAAACATACTACTTCTAACAGCTATAACTATTAGAATGAAAATTAAGTAAATACTGATGTAATATTCGTCAGTATACTGTCCTCAGTCATTAATAGAAATATTACACTTAAACTCCTAAGGCGCTCTATACAAATTTAACTGAAAAAATTAAGGATCACTGTAAATAAATTACTATAGGGAATGAACTAGAATTTGAAGGAATTAATTGCCTCAAACACACCTGCATTTTAGTTTCTCAATCATTAACGTCAGGTAATTTATACAGAAGCTGTTTGTATTATTGTCCAGAGATCGCGGAATCACACTAAAATAATCAATACACATTGATACCACAGATCTTAGCGATGTCTCGCTACTGTCTGCACCGACGTATGAGAGGCGCTCCAGAAGACCACACCCTCAGTCTCAGCACTGCAGCGCCCTCGTACTGAGGTCAAGATAGAGCCAAGACTGGAAGAGCTCTATCCAGTTCGTGGCCTCAGCTACAACAGTCATCATCATGGTACTATTGTAAATGTCGAACATTGTAGTTCAAGAGAACAATTTCTTACTTAGTACATCAAGTGATGCTTACATAGTCGCAGTTGCTGCCGGTAAACCTTTTGAGGTATGAGGTCGTGGTGCACAAAACTCTTCTGTTCCTGACGTTTCGTCCAGAACTGTGCTGGACATCCTCAGAGACGTTGCTCCTCGGTTGATTCTTGCCAGTTCAAGACTCAAACGTCTAGCACAGATCTGGACGAAACGTTAGCAGCAGAAGAGTTTCGTGAACAACGACCTTATGTCCCGAAAGGATTACCAGCAAAAATGTCACCTGGTAGTGAAGCCTTCATTCTGTGATCAATTACATTTGTTAATTGTCGAGTGGCAAAGAGGTGCGTCCAAGTTAAACCAACGTTTTATTCATTTATGTCATAAAGTGAACAAATATTTCATGGGTTTTAGTTTGATGTGACAATTCACCGAGAAATCAAAGAATCCACAATTCTGGTCGGACGAAAATAGTTTCGTCTGGTCACAATAGCTTTTACTTTACGTTTGTGGACTTCTTACTATGAGCGATACTTTGTGTAAACGGCATAGAACAATGCACGCAATGTTATAAGCATCTGATGAGTGCATAGTGCAGGGAAGCACAAAATTCTGCTATTGGAAAGCAGCTTTATCAACTTCATCTTGTCGTTTTACTTTTTTTTAAATCTTTATTAAGTTGAGATATTGGGTTCCCAGGTGAACAGAACTGAGTATACGAAATATTTTCTCCATCAGCTGCTTTATTTACCCTTTTCTTGGAATGTGATGAGTGTTTAATACAATGCGATTAATAATGAAAAAAATATTGCTCGAACAGGGCAAACACATGATAGCGAGTGTCGAAATATGCGTAACAGTCTCTGCTTTGACAGATGTTATTTACTGCCAGAACGTTATGAATATATGACAGTTTCGCGTCCTGATATATTCGACGGTGGCAGGTGATTTGCAGATGTATGATCGATGGCGTACCGTATGCTCGAGTGTCCGATGAACAGTTTTGGCTTCGGTACTCTTTTCAAAAATAAATTATACACTTCGAGCTGCGTATGCTGTAACAAAGAGCTACATAAAGCAGTTTCTTGATGGAATACTCTCCGTACTAAAGTGCACACGGGTCTACAGTTTCCAGGAATCTAGCAAGTTTTGGACTAATTGACGTGACTTGCGCAACCTATCCAGTCGTTTATGGCCAACGGAGTTGTATACCGAGAGTTAATATCAGTAACAAATTGTTTTCGAGTGCTTGGAGACAAAAGCGAATTTTTTGCATGAAGTTGGCCATCAATGCAAGCAACTAAAGAAAATATATAATCTGCGTAATTTGTGAAATCTGACACCACAATGAAATACTTATTGGAATCTACTTCGAGCTGTTTAAATTGGAACGATTGTAGATGTAACTGGGAAGAAACACAGGAGACACATTCACTGGAGAGACGTTAGTAAGTGAACCTTGCCTAGGAAGAAAGTCGCCTACTCTGAGTTGTGAGGGTTGCACGTCAGTCTTGGAGGGTGAATAACTACAACGAAGAAGAAAAACAGAGGAGATTCGTAGAAGAACCACACGAATCTTGGGCTGCTACAGCTCTCTCGATATAGACGCGGCAAGTTAAAATCCAAATTTTCATTTCCGTTATTTGGCTGGAAGCGGAAGGAGTGTAGACAGCATAAAGTTTCTGTTCATCAGACATCACGAGTGGAGTTCCATACCCCTCCGGAAGTGGGAGGGGTAAGGAGGAAGGGGAAGTGACACAAGTGATGATTCGTTTCGTTCTTTAGGAACATTCAGCCGAACAGTCGCCTTGACCGAGAAGCCAAATGCCATACTTTTTGATTCTCTCTACCCTCTTTCATTATCGTCGGCACGTTACCAAGCCGTGGACGCCGTCACTAAGCAGTTACACATCTTGCCAGTTTTGATACCCAAGAAGCCAAAAGCACTCTGTACTGAAAACCTTACACCAAGAAAAGTGCTATGGAGTATGTACAGTAATTATGGAATGCTGTGACAGCAGACGCTTTATACTGTTTTAAGAAATGCTTTACTACCCCATACATCTCACGCAATTGCTTTTAAGGTGAAGGAATGGAAACTGGGATTCATACGGCTATATAAGCTCTACTTTCTCCGGCACAGCCACAAGCGGAAGAGCGAGGATTGGGAATGAAGTTAGTTCTATATTTACTCACTACCACATATTGTCATTTGTGAGGCATACACGTACAATGCGCGATCATATTCCATGGTAGCATCAGGAAAGAGCGATACTGGCTCGAAAGTGAATGAGTGGCGAGAATGTGCTGGTGTACAAAGTGCGACTTAGTGCCCCCCGTCGCAACAGTCCCCCTTTCCTTAAAAGTTCTTTTGGTCTCTCTCGAAGAGATAAGCGAGTATGTTGATCAATATGGTTTTTAATTAGCTGCCCTAAGCAGACCGCGTCGGGAGGCTCAGCGAGATAAGTACCGATCTAAGCAGCCGCAGCTGGGGGTATCAGAAAACTTTCACAGGATGCAGTTACCTGCTGCAGGAAGCTAGTCTCCTCCCCCTCACTCCCTCCCCCTTATGCCCTCCCTCCCTGCCCGCTTCTCTTCCCGCCTCACATGGACGCCGGGTTTTGCATCCCAGAGTGACTCGTCCAGCAGCTCCACTTGTGCGCCACAGGAAGACGAGTATCGAAATCTTTATTAAATTCCAGAATTCTGAAAGGCATGATGTCAGCAACTAATTTGGTTAGCCAAATTATGCAATTAATTCCAGAGAACCGTTGCAATATTAATTTTGTTCATTACTTGATAACTAGTTTAGAGACTAAACTCATTATCAAATCATCTAATAAGGAATGCATTAACAGACATTACGACAGCCACATGCATGTTCATTATATATTGGAGAGCCAAAGAAACTGTACAGCTGCCTAATATCGTGCAGGGCCCCCTTGAGCACGCAGAAGTGCCACAACTTGACGTGGCGTGGACTCGACTAATGTGTGAAGTAGTGCTGGAGGGAAATGACACGATGCATCCCGCGTGGCCGTCCCTAAATCGGTAAAAGATCTCTTCTGAACAACACGTTTCAAGGCATCCCAGATATGCTCAATAAAGTTCATGACTGGGGAGTTTGGTGGCAAGCGTAAGTGCTTAAAATCAGAAGAATGTTCCTGGAGCCACTCTGTAGCAATTCTGGACGTGTGGGGTGTCGCGTTGTCCTGCTGCAATTGCCCAAGTCCGTCGGAATGCACAATGGACATGAATGGATGCAGGTGATCAGACAGGATGCTTACATACGAGTCATCTGTCAGAGTCGTATCTAGACGTTTGAGAACCCACATATCACTCCAACTGCAAACGCACTACACCACTACGAGGCCTTTACCAACTTGAAGAGGCCTCTCCGACATGCAGGGTCCATGGATTCATGAGGTTGTCTCCATATCCGTACGCGCCATCCGCTCTATGCAATTTGAAACGAGTCTCCTCCGACCAGGTAACATGCTTCCGTCAACAACAGTCCAATGTCGATGTAGACGGGCCCAGACAACACGTAATGCTTTGTGTCATGCAGTCATCAAGGATACACGAGTTGGCCTTTGGCTCCGAAAGACCATATCGATGATTTTTCGTCGAATAGTTCACACACTGACAGTTGTTGATGGCCCAGCATTGAAATCTGCAGCAATTTGCGGAAGCGTTACACTTCTGTCACGTTGAACGATTCTCTTCAGTCGTCGTTGGTTCCTTTCTTGCAGGATCTTTTTCCAGCAGCAGCGATGTCTGAGATTTGATGTTTTACCGGATTCCTGATATTCACGGTACACTCGTGAAATGGTCGCATCGAGAAATTCCCACTTCATCGCTACCTCGGAGATGCTGTGCGCCGATTCTAACACCACGTTAAAAATCACTTAAATCTTTATAACCTGCCATTGTAGCAACAGTAACCGATTTAACAACTGCGCCAGACACTTATTGTATTAGAGAAGCGTTGCCGACCACAGCGCCGCATTCTGCCTCTTTACGAATCTCTGAATACGAATGCCTACATCGGTTTCTTTGGCGCTTTAGTGTCGCTAATGTAGGCGCCCCGGTGGTCACGGTCGCCTACGGTGGACTGGATGGCCGAGCGGTGACCTCTCAAGTTGTCAGGATGCTAGGAAATGACTGTGGACGCGTCAGAAACGCCAAAGAAACATTATTAATTCATAACACCTTTATTCCTACCGAGTACAGGATGGCTTGGTGATATCAACGACCGCCGGCCGGGGTGGCCGAGCGGTTCTAGGGGCTACAGTCTGGAACCGCGCGACCGCTACGGTCGCAGGTTCGAATCCTGCCTCGGTTATGGATGTGTGTGATGTCCTTAGGTTAGTTAGGTTTAAGTAGTTCTAAGTTCTAGGGGACTTATGACCTCAGCAGTTGAGTCCCATAGTGCTCAGAGCCATTTGATATCAACGACCTTCCCGTGTCCCCGCTGACTCGTAGCCATGACACCAGCTCCAGGCCGCACGTCTTGCTAGCGCAGCGCCGCGTGCTGTGACGTAGTGGAGTAATGCCCTTACTTCGGCCGCGGGTGGCTGGCAGCGCCGGCAGGCCGGCCGGCTTGGCGACGGACAGCAGGCCCTTGCGCGTAGAGGCTCCGGGTTGGAGTCCTGGCGCTGTCCGCACGAGAAGCGTTCTCGTAGTGCAGAGTGTACTCTATCCCACCCCGTCTTCTTCCCTGCTCCTCCTGGTGGCTCGTCCGCGGTGGGCCGGCCGGAGTGGCCAAGCGGTTCTAGGCGCTACAGTCCGGAATCGCGCGACCGCTACGGTCGCGGATTCGAATCCTGCCTCCGGCATGGATGTGTGTGATGTCCTTAGGTTAGTTAGGTTTAAGTAGTTCTAAGTTCTAGGGGACTTATGACCTCAGCAGTTGAGTCCCATAGTGCTCAGAGCCATTTGAACCATTTTTTTCGTCCGCGGTGGACGGGCGGAACGGGCTGCAGTCCCCCAGCGTCGTCGGCTCACCCGGTTGTGACGGCGGATGCACAGGGCCTAGGCCCCGCACTATCTCGACGACGGCTCACTGATGTGGTCAGCATTGGCGGCGAGCGAGTCTGACGCGATGTCTGCTAATCCTGTGTTGATGATTGACAGCGGCAGCAGAGAGGACCAGAGCTGATACTGTCCCCTCACGTCTGCTGCAGGATGGGTCGCCCTTACTACAACATCTCCTTAATAAAGATTAACATGTCGATCACCGAGCTGAGCGCTACGCAGCGACCCAGTACACATCTAACTGCAAGTCTAACTGCGAGTGTCTTGCCGTATTTAAAGGAAGCACGAGCGACGTCCTGACGTCATGCCCGTTTGTAATGAACGCATTCGTTCCACTTATACTGCTGATTCATCTGTCGTACTCGCCCCTTAGGTGTTCTTGCGACAGAGTCACGTGTTGTTACGGCAGACTTACGCGAAGTTGTGAAATGCAGTACAGCTGATGCTATACCTCTGTCTTGCACTCTACGAAAGTCTCCATCTGACACAAACCCGCGTGCTAAGCAATTCTCTCTCACCTGTTGTGCGTAACCAGGCCAATGCCCCTGCGTGACGACACATTCCGATGACTCTTGGCTAACCTACTGTCTCTGGCTCTCGGCATAGGCAACGAAACTTTTACAATATTCCACGTTTCCAACTCTTTACTATTCCGTGACACTACATTAAACACATCTTGAGTGTGAAGTAGCAAAGGATTGAACTTCATTCAGTTCGTTAATTCAACCTTGCACTACTTTATACTAAAGATGTGTGTAACTACAATGTGTGGCCGTCGTAATGGATGTTACTTCGTAGCTTATTGAATGATTTGATAATTAGCTTAATCTCGAAACTAGTCACCAAGTAATAAAGGAAACTCATACTGTAACTTTGATGGTTCTAAGCAAATTATTGCATAGTTTGGTTATCGAAATCCTTCTGCATCAGTATCTGCATCTACTTGGATACTCTGCAAATCACACTTAAGTGCCTAGCAGAGGGTTCGATGAACCGCCTTCACAATATTTCGCTATTATTTCATTGTCGAACAGCACGCAGAAAAAATGAACACCTGTATCTTTCCGTGCGAAGTCTGTTTTCCCATATTTTATTACGATGATCTTTCCTCTCTATGCCGGTAGGCGTCAGCAAAATATTTCCGCATTCAGAGGAGGAAGTTGATGATTGAAATTTCGTGAGAAGATTCCGCCGCAAAGAAAACGCTTTTGTTTTAATGATGTCCACCCCAAATCTAGTATCGTATCCTTGTGGCCCTCTCCCTATTTCGCGATAAAACAAAAATGGTTCAAATGGCTCTGAGCACTATGCGACTTAACTTCTAAGGTCATCAGTCGCCTAGAACTTAGAACTAATTAAACCTAACTAACCTAAGGACATTACATACAACCATGCCCGAGGCAGGATTCGAACCTGCGACCGTAGCGGTCGCTCGGCTCGGCGCCTAGAACCGCACGGCCACTCAGGCCGGCTTAAAACAAAACATGTTGCTATTGTCGGAACCTTCTCGAAATACTCCGTTAATTGTATCTGGTAAGGATCCCACACCGCGCAGCAGTTCTCCAAAAGAGGACGGACGAGTGAAGTTTACGCAGTCTCTTCAGTAGATTTGTCACATTTTCTGAGTGTTCTGCCAATAAAACGCAGCCTTTGGTTTGCCTTCCACACAACGTTTTCTATGTGTTTTTTCCCGTTTAAGTTTTCTGTAATTGTAATGTCTAGTTATTTAGTTGAATTTACGGCTTTCAGATTTGACTTCTTTATCGTGTAACCGAAGTTAAATGGATTCCTTGTAGCACTCATGTGGTTGACCTCAGACTTTTCGTTATTTAGGGTCAACTGCTAATTTTCTCACCATACAGATACCTTTTCTAAATCGTTTTGCAATTTGTTTTGTTCTTCTGATGACTTCATTGGTCGATAAACGACAGCGTCATCTGCAAACAACCTAAGACGGCTCCTCAGATTGTCTCCCAAATCGTCTATATAGACAAGGAACAGCAGAGGGCCTATAGCCCTATCTTGGGAAACGCCAGAAACCACTTCTGTTTTACTCGATGACTTTCCGTCAGTTACTACGAGCTGTGACCTCTCTGACAGCAAATCTCGAATCCAGTCAAATAACTGAGACGATATTCCATAAGCGCTCAATTTCAATACAAGCCGCTTGTGTTGTACAGTGTCAAAAGCCTTCCGGAAATCCAGAAATACGGAATCCACTTGACATCTCCTGTCAATAGCACTCAACACTTCGTGCGAGTAAAGAGATAGTTGTGTTTCACAAGGACGATGTTTTCTAAATACGTTTTGACTGTGTGTCAATAGACCGTTTTCTTCGAGGTAATTCATAATGTTCGAACACAATATATGTTCCATAATCCTGCTGCATATCGACGTTAATGATATGGTCCTGTAATTTAGTGGATTAGTCCTACTACCTTTTTTGAATATTGGTGTGACATGTACGACTTCGCAGTCTTTGGGTACTGATCTTTCGTCGAGTGAACAGTTGTATATGACTGATAAGTATAGAACTATTGCATCAGCACACTCTGAAAGTAACCTAATTGGTATACAGTCTGGACCACAATATTTACTGTTATTTAGTGATTTAAGTTGCTTCACTACTCCGAGGTTATCTGCTTCTATGTTACTCATGTTGGCAGCTATTCTTGACTTGAATTCTGGAATATTTACTTCGTCTTCTTAGGTGAAGGAATTTCGGAAGGCTCTGTTTCGTAACTCTGCTTTGGTAGCACTGTTGTCGAGGTTTTTCCATTATTGTCGCTCAGAGAAGGCGTTGATTGTATCTTAGCGCTAGCGTATTTTACGTACGACCAGAATCTCTTTGGATCTTCTGCCAGGTTTCGAAACAAAGTTCCTTTGTGGAAACTATCATAAGCATCTCGCACTGATGTCCGCGCTAAATTTCGAGCTTGTGTAAAAGATTGCCAATCTTGAAGATTTTGCGTTCGTTTGAATTTGGCGTGCTTCTTTCGTTGTTTCTGTAACAGTGTTCTGACCCGTTTCGTGTACCAAAGGAGATCAGCTCCGTCATTTGTTGATTTATTTGGTATACATCTTCTAACTGCTGTCGCTATTGTTTATTTGAATTCAAAGCACATCTGGTCTACTTGTTAATTTGGAAGGAGTGGAGATTGTCTCTCAGGAGGGCGTCAAGTGAATTTTTATCTGCGTTTTTGAATGGGTATATTTTTTCCTCTATTTTTGAAGGATTAAGATGTTACGGCGTAAATTCAAGCGACGGCACGCCAGTCGGGAACGATAGGGAAGAGACGTTTGTGAGAAGACGTCAGCCAATGGCACGCTGATCGACTCCTCTCCAGGACGACAACCCGACAGCAGCGGCCTCTATGTGAAGAGGACATAAGCGCCGCGCCCGACTGGTCGTGGCTCAGTTGAAGACTAGCTTCAAGACTAGCAAATTGGACAGAAGCGTCAACACTAGTTACTTTGCTTGTACATTCTATGTAGCTCAAACTTGGAATTGTTATACAGAAGAAGCGCAATTATTTCGAATGTCGTCCTTTGCTTGCGACACATCTGTGTCATTCTCGAAGTATTGTCATTTACTTTTTGTAATAAAAAATCATTAATACGATTTGTTTGAATATTGTCTAGCGATCCGAGAAACCATGTTTCCTAGACACTCCATATTTGATGACTAGGCTGGATTTAACATTAATGATTACTGATAATTAAATCGAAACGCTTAGCTACAAACAGGTCTTGTTGAGATATATCAGTGGAGACAATTGAAAATGTGTGCCTCGACCGGGACTCGAAACCGAGATCTCCTGATTACATGACAGACGCTATATCCATCTGAGCCCTGAGGGCACAGAGGATAGTACGACTGCAGGGATTTAACCGTTGCTTGCTTCCCGTGAAACCCACACTCCCAAATGTCCACAACCTACAATCGTAGTGTTCCTAATAGGTATTTACCCATTCACTCATTACTCGCGCCAGAACCATGATTAATTAGTTAATTTAAAGAAATGAAACCGATCAATTTATGGGGGACTAACAAGCAAGTAGTACAAACAAATATAACTCAAACGCGCGCTTTAGCACTGAGAAACAATGACAGCAATAATGCTAAACACTACAGTTCAAACATTTGGCTAGCAAAAGGGGGTGCTTGACATTAATGAATATAAGTTACAAGAGGACCAGTAACATAAAATTGGACATGTCTGGTATCTGACGAACGGAGGCCCATTAAGTACTAATATTCTATGCAACGAACACAGAACAATTGATCAATCAGAGAAGTCCCTGGGCATAATGAAGATACTGACGGTGAAAAATAATAAAATACCATTTAACAAATTGAACATTACACCTATATTAAAAGTATTACGTTAAAACCAAACTTAAGACAGGGAAATCATAGAAGGGGCAGGTACAGACGGCCAGGTCTGAGTAACTTGGTTTAGAATAACGGGTACTTCTAGTTAAATTAACGCCCGATTGCTACGAGATAGAAACTCAATTTATGAGGGATGACGTAGCAAGCCAGGAGGCCGCAACGTCTCAGAGGTTACGGTGAGACGGGAAAAGGCGCGCCGCCCGCGCGCACGTACACAGACGACGCGCGACAGGCTACGCCCGGTGGACCGGTGGGTAGCAGGTAACACCCCGGGGCAGCATCTCCAAATGCTACAAACAGGTCGCAAAGCGCAGAGCATACAAGCAGGCATATAATTCACGCATAATAATCATAGATCATGTTGTGACTTGGCAAGACAGCCAAGCCACTAGGAGAGGAAGCCGAGAGGCACGCGTTTAAGCTCACGCAGGCTGGCGTGAGGTCTGGAACAGGTAAGGGAATTTATAGTAGCAAAGAACGTAAGTAACTACTGGAATACTTAACTTTAGTTCATAATTGGTGAACATCGGTCTGACGGTACATGTATCACAAGATAAATACCAAATGATAATGGCTCCTTGCTAGGTCGTAGCAAATGACGTAGCTGAAGGCTATGCTAACTATCGTCTCGGCAAATGAGAACGTAATTTGTCAGTGAACCATAGCTAGCAAAGTCGGTTGTACAACTGGGCGAGTGCTAGGAAGTGTCTCTAGACCTGCCGTGTGGCGGCGCTCGGTCTGCAATCACTGATAGTGACGACACGCGGGTCCGACGTATACTGGCGGACCGCGGCCGATTTAAAGGCTACCACCTAGCAAGTGTGGTGTCTGGCGGTGACACCACAGATCATATGGAAATGCTCAGACCAAGACAAGAAACTTAATGTGAGCATGGACCTAGGCCCCAACCAAACCTTAGATATTACAACAAGATTATTACAATAAGAATTACTAAAAGTATTAATCAATATAAAATGTTAATTCAATAACCAAGAAATCGCAGGGTACTCAAACAAATTAACTTAACTGACTTAAAAGGAAACAAGCATATCCTGTGGCTAACACTCAAACAGCTACAATAATAATTATATTTAGAACAATAAATACCAAATTTTTTGAGAGGGACAATCACCTCAGTTACGGAACTTTATTACCCAAATGAGCCAAGATTAAATGGGCCGCTAGCGCTTCCTTACCACGGCCATAGGCAATTTTATAGTCGTTACATCAGTCAGGGAAGCAGCAACTTCCCTAAAAAATAAGACCCAATTTCGACCTCAGTGGTCACTAACACAAGTGGCGGCCTAGAACATGTGAAACACGACTGACAAGATAAACAGACTTTGTCCAAGTTGCAATTAAAAAAAATTAAAACACATAAAATATGGTACTCAGATAATTCCAAACAGAGGCCCAAAAAGGTAAATTTAATTCTTGAGACTGAGTGATGGAGAATCACAGGCAATCCAGCGTAGAGGGAGCAACTTCAGCACAGGAGCACATATGCCAATCAAGTAACGAGTGCCTTACCCTCAAAGGGCAGAACAAACGGCACCAGAAAATGAACAGCACTCTTACACTCACATCAGCAACTATACATCCAAAATCCAGGGTAAACCGGCTCCGTCGACATTACGCCCAAGTACTGCAGACGAACACAATTTTACCGACCACCGACCACTTAGACAATTTCCGAAAACAGGACACTGTACGTCACTTGTGCCTCTTATCTTTCTCTGTCTGACTGCGACCGACTGCTTGCCCATGTGGTCAATAATCCGCTCCAAAAAACTACAACCAAAGATTCAACTAACAGGCGACCGAAGCGCCACCCAGCGATTAGACGGAGACGGATCACGCCAGTAGGCAAAGATGTAAGGACACAAAACGAGCAGACACGACTCTGTTTTGACTGTCGATTACCATAGCACAATCAGTCACGATCACTAGCAACATAAACTTCAACCCTGACCTACAATGAAATTAAGTAAATTCTCTGTTTATATGTAAGAAGTATTTATAACAATAGGACAACATCGCAGAACGTTTCCTGATTCCTTAGACACCATACAATCCTGAAATTGTGTTTTGGATTCATCTGAGAAGTCCATTTTTGTATCGTTGAAAACACTTAAATTCAGTACTCCACATTTTCCTACAGTGAACCGACGATCGATAACGACTAATATGATAAAAAGATAATAGTTTTACTGGGGGACCTATTCATTGTGCTTACTACAAAACTGTGTCAAATTCCAACAGGAAAATTTACTACGCTACACTGTAATTCATTTAAATGACTGTTTTCAAGTGCAGCATTCACACAACTAATGGTAGACAACGAAATATCATGCTTTACATATATATCTGTAACCTAAGCTCATCAGTTGAATTAATATGAATAAAATATTAATCATAATATTAGACATAAACTGAACAGAACTTCGAAAATATAACAGATTCGTAAAATCTAAGACCAGTTTTCACAAAAATTCCTTTAAAATGAGTCATTTAAAGCGCCATTTTACATCCGTTTTAAATTTCGTAAAAATGACAATTATTTTACTTTGCTAAGATGGCATAACAAAAGGTGGAAGGGACGGCTGACCCAAATATAATACTTACAAAATTAATATACGTTAAGACTTACTTTACATACGAAAAATGAACTCTTTTCTATGAAAGCTAATATAAATTAAAACGGTCTAGTTATCAGGCAGCTTAATTTCACTGTGAGGTACGTATATATACTTCGTTTTTGTCACATCACGTTCCTTAAACTGATGAGAAGATGCACGCTTACACATTGATTTTTTTAGCAAGGCCAAAGGGAGTTCGTTTTGTCCAATAATCCCAGTATTTTTGTGATTTTCTACCAAAATTGGGATGGCAGCACTGGAGATTCATGACCGATGCTTGTTCATGTAACTGATACTGTGTACAAGTATTAAGTGTAATTATGCGCTAAGGGTAACGTGTTTGATTAGTAATCAGAATGTTATGGGTCCCTGGTTCGAACCCAGCTACTGCTTAAATTATTAATAAAGTAGTGATTGCGGCCGAAAACTTCTCACGCAAGAAGTCACCCTCACTCTGCCAATGACACTGTCAAAGTGGGAGGAGAAGCGGACAAAGTTTCAGGACACTTCTTTGCCCTTGCGGTGAGGAACAGCCCCATTCGGAGCTCTGGGAGGGGATTGTCAAGAAAGAGAGAGAATAATCAGCGGAACGTTCTACGAGATGGAGTGTGGAATGTAAAAAGTTTGACCATAATGGGTACGAGTCGCAGTGTAGAACGTCAGACAACTGAACGTAGTCGAGAAGCTAGAAAATCTGAAAAGGGAAATACATAGGCTCCCTCTAGATATAGTGGGGGTCAGTGGAGTTGAATGGAAAGAAGATAATGATTTATGATCAGAGGAATATATGTTAATATCAACAGGCAGCACAAAATGGTATAAAGGGAGGTAGCATTCTTTATGGGTAGGAAAGTATGGCAGATAGATAGCTACTGTGAACAGTTTGGTGATAGAGCTGTTCTCATCAGATTCTCGTCAGCCGAGACACCATAACGAAAAATGTACATTCCTACGTCACTAGCAGAAGATGAAGAGATAGAAAAAGTATATGACGATGTCGAACGGGTAATTCGATATGAATATGGTGTGCCTAGGAAACCTGCTTCTCGGATCGCTAGACAACAATTCAAGCAAATCGTATTAATGAAGTTTATTACAAGAAAATGATTACAATTATTAACTTTGTGAAATACAGATAGGTCGCAGGCAAAGGGCGACAGACAAACAAGAGATCTCTTCAGTATATATAACCCTTAATACAAGAGAAGTAATACAGCTCCTAAGTCGCTGCTATACGCATGCCTATTCTTGATGCCACTGTGGAAGTGGCGAACTGGGGCGCGGCCAGGCGGCGCAGCGCTTATTTCCTCTTCGTGTAGATGGCTCTGCCATCGCGTTGTCGTCCTGGAGAGGGGTTGGTCAGCGTGCAACAATTGGCTGACATCTTCTTCACCGTTCTCTCTGCTCTCAAGTTCCTGCGTGAAGCGCTGACGCTTGACTTTACGCCGGAACACTAACAGTCACGGGGCATGGGAATGCGGCTGCAGAGGAAGGAATAAAAGACAGAATCAGGGGAGAATATTGGCTATGTAGTAGGTATAAGAGAGGAGAAATTATAACTATGTTTTGCAATAAATTTCTGATGGTAATACCGAATATTGTGTTCAATAATTACAAAATGAGGAAGTATACTTGGAAAAGATGCAGAGACACAGGAAGATGGATTACAATATGGCCACACAGAAATTCTTAAATCAGATATTGGATGGTAAGGTTTACCCAAGGACAGATATATATGTTCAGAACATAACTTACTTATGATTAATAGAAGACTGAAGTTCAAAACAATCGTGTGGACGAATCCGTGTGGGATAATGAAGTGCTGAGGAATAGCGAGATGCGATTGGAGTTCGCTAAGGTTATGGATATCGTGATAAGGAATTCCACAGTACTCAGTCCGGTTGAAGAGAGTAGCTGCAAATGTTCGATATCCAGGCACAGTTAACTCCGCAGAAGCCTTGGGAACAGAAGAGATACTAAAACTGATTGACGAAAGGAGAGTACAAAAATTCTCAAGAAAAGACACAAATGCAGCAACATAATTCACCTAGGACTGAAATAAATAGGAACTGCAGGGCAGCCAAGGCGGAATTTCTGCAGGAAAAAGTGAAGGAAACGAAAAAGAAACGACCGTCGAAAGGACTGAGTCTGCACAAATAAGAGTCAAAACCATTTTCGGTGAAATTAAAAGCAAGAATGGCAACATTAAGAGTACAATGGGAATTTCACGGTTAAGCAGAGGAAATAGCAGATAGATGGAAACAACAAATTGAAGAGCTCTGTGAGGGGGAGAGCTTGTCTGATGATATGACAGGAAAGAAATCCACAAGGAGGACATGGGCGTTGCAGTATTACAGTCAGAATTTATGTGAGCTCTGGATGATAGGCAACATTCCATCGGAATTTCTAGAGTCGTTGCGGAAATAGCAATCGAACGACTATTCATGTTGGTGTGTGGAATCTATGACGGCGACATACCATCTGACTTCCGGAAAAATTTCATTCACACAATTTCGAAGATAACACAGGCAGATAGGTGCGACAACAGACTCACAATTAACATCTCATGTATCCTGGGTACTAAAAAGAAAAATACACAGAAGAATGAAAAACAGTTAAGGCTCTGTTAGATGACTATCAGTTTCACTTTAGGAAAGCTCTGACTTGACTTGAAGGTAGTTTTGACTTTGCACTTGACAATGGAAGCAAGACTGAAGAAAAATCATGATACTCTCATAGAATTTATCGACGTCGGAAAAGCTTTCGACATTGTGAAATAGCACGAGATGTTCGAAAATCTCAGAGGAATGGGGAAAGCTACAAGAAAGACGGCTGAAATACAGTATGTACAAAACACATTAAGGAACTATAAGATTCGACAACCAAGAATGAAGTGTTCGGGTTGAAAAGGATGTAAGACAGGGTTGCAGTCTTTGACCCTTACTTTTCAAACTATACATCGAAGGACCAATGACGGAAAGAAAAGGGGGGTTCAGTAGTGGGATTAAAATTCAGGGTGAAAGGATATTGATGATTAGATTTGCTTATCATATTGCTGTTATGAAGAAGACTTATAGGCTTTATTGAATGTAATGAACTGTCCAATGAGCACAGAATATTGTTTGAAAGTTAACTGAAAAACACAAATGTAATGTGAAGCAGCATAAACTAAAACAGCGAAAAACTCAAAATCAAAATTGATGGTAGCGAAGCAGATGAAGTAAAGGAGTTATGCTACCTTGGTAGCAAAATAAGCCATGACGGAAGAAACAAAGAGGACATAAAAAGCACAATAGTACAGGTAAAGAGGTTGTTCCAAGTCAAGAGCAGCCTTTTGATACCAACATAGGCCTCAATCTGAGGAAAAAATTTCTGAGAAAGTACGTCTGGAGCACAGCACTGTACGGTAGCGATTCATGGACAGCAGGAACACCGGAAAATAAGAGAATCGAAACGTTTGACATGTGGTGCTACAGCAGTATGTTGAAAATCAGGTTCAAAATGGTTCAAATGGCTCTAAGCACTATGGGACTTAACATCTGAGGTCATCAGTCTCCTAGAACTTAGAACTACTTAAACCTAACTAACCTAAGGACATCACACACATCCATGCCCGAGGCCGAATTAAAACCTTCCACCATAGCAGAAGCGCGGTTGCGTTCTGAACCGCCTAGAACCGGTCGGTCACAGTGGCCGGCTTGAAAATCTAGTGGACTGGTAAAGAATGAGAAGGATCTTCGCTGAATCGGCGAAGAAACGAACATATGGAAAATACTGACAACGATAGGGATTGGATGACATGTGTTATGGCATCAACAAATAACATCCACGGTACTAGAGGCAAATGCAGCGGGTAAAAACTACAGGGCAAGACAGAGATTGAAATAAGTCCAGTAAATGATTAGGGACGTAGGGTGCAATTGCTGCTCTGAAATGATGAGCGTGACGCAGGAGAGGAATTTGTGGCGGGTCGCATCAAACCAGTCAGAAGACTGATGGCGGAAAAGAAATGGAGACTGGGTTTGACTTTTTGCTTCGTAGGTGGAACACAATGTCATCACGATTGAACCCTGGAAGCAAACCGCTAGGAACAGACTGCTGTCAGATTAAGTAACTTATCACGTTATGAAATCCCAAAGTTTGATTTGTAGCGTGATCTATAGGGGCTCAGAATTTAGTTGTTTACTTGCCTCAGGCTTAACAGACACTGCAAAATGAGGTAATGGAAACTGATAAACATTCATCTTGAAGAAGTCGTCTCACGTGAAAGAAGTTTTATTCATATCTTGCACATATTGTATATCGTATATGATCACAACTATAGAGCGTATCGTGTATGATCACAACTATAGACACAATGTCTTCGACAATACAGCATCGTGTATAGTTTTAGTATTCGGATAAAACAGCCGCAGAACACGAAGAATTCCATTCACGACTATCGTTCCACTCGTCACGTGCGAGCATCTTGTCATACTCAGTAACCTGGTGACAACGTTATGGTGTCAAAAGCAGCACTCGGTAGGACAGCCACACTCAACCAAATTGTGCGCGACCCTTGGCTGTTAGAGCCACTGTCTCCTTGGCACTCGATGCCTGTTTTTGTGAAGTTATACAGTGTTGCGTAGACGTAACACAGTACTGGAATCCTACTATGGGACGACATTAGCTGGATATAATTGCGCTACATAATGTGCTTCATGAGAAAGCCGCATCCATGAATTTAATGGAGATGTAGTGTTGTGAGCGGCGTGGGGTTGCTATTCTGTCATTCTGCGCAACGGATTAATCTAGGATGTACCTTTTACCCTGTGGCTCCTGCAAGATGCAATTTCCACCCCCACACCATTACAGAAGTCAGACAGACGCTCTTAATGTTCTAAAGAGAAATGCCTGAAAAACTTTCAGCAATAAATATCTTCTGGAGTCGTCCACTGTAAGGAAATCACACAAAAAATCACAAAATTTCTTATGTAACTAGTGGGATACTTGGGTATTGGAGTAGTGCTAGTTAGTGTAAGAAAAAATGAAACTAATGAAAATTATGATTTATTTTGCAAAAAATCTGAGAAATCACAATGGCACTTTTAGTTATGAACTGAACACATCATTTCCTGGCTCTTTTCGGAATGTGAAGTTACCTCTTAAGGATAGGATTCGCTAATGAAATTTCTATACAATGTTTAAGATTGTTATTGACTTGGCAGAATGGCTGAGAGCCGCCACTACTGAACTTGAATAATTATCCGTTAGAATGTTGCTAGGTACGGTTGAGGCTGTAGCATGTGAAATGCGGTGAAGGGTACTGTTGTGGAGGAAATATGGGGCTCGCAATAGCTGTAGCGCACAATACCGTAAGCTGCGATGACTGCTGTCTGCGCCACTCGCTGCTGACAAATACGATAACTCTCGTTCTATCTGAGTTGAACTTCGCCAATCAAACTCTCCCTACACCTTGATGAAGTCAAGGACTCCCATTCGCCCCTAGTCCAACTATTGGCGTGGTTCACTGGTCAGATAACCAGTCCACCGCGATGCCACTCAAAAATTCACTCCCAGGCGTTTAACACACAATAAGTGTGGCGGCCAACACAGTGAACAACACTTAATTGCAAGGACTCATTATAGAGTCGCGCTCCGATTTGCTCTCGACAGAGGTGCTCTCCCAGTGAAGAACTGAGGAGAGACTTGTTCCTCGCTCTTTGAGTACATGTACGAGCACGCACACTCTCGTTATGTGTTCTCGCTCCAAGATCGACAATGGAATGGCCTCTCTCCATGCCAGACATGAAGGGGTATATCTTTCGGTCTCTTCCATTATCCTTCATCTCAGAGCATCAGAAATATCGTCTGCCAATCAGCATCTCTCTTCTAAAACGGGAGAATGACGTATTCGTTTAAGGTGACCAACCCGGAAATCTGTAGCCTCGGCGTTTGGTGTTTGCTGTCTCCCTGTGAAAATCTCTGAAATTGCGTACTATATTTGTAAAGAATGCGTAGGCTGAGCGCTCCCACACAATGTAGCGGAATTTGCTTTTAAGCTGAACACGGGGTCGTTCTTCCTTTCACTCGGGCAAACGCTGTCCGCTCTACGGGCGGCCGAGGTTGATTCGTCCTCTGAAGGGACCAGCCTCTCGGCGTGCGGTCTGCCTCTCTCAAACTAAAAGCTCCTGTGACCATCGCGTCTGGAATGTATGTGTGTACACCAGCCTCGAGTATTTCAACCACGGTGCGCTTACTTGTTATTTGCATATCGTTTACATGCATTCTTACAACACTGACTTTATCTTACCGAGTTTGGGTTCGAATGAAGCGTCTTTATGTGTGGAATATGATTGTGAGGGCGGAATATGTAAGCAATGAAGGTCAGGAGACCACGATGTCTTACAGTGTATCATGCTGAAGAGAACCCGTCAACAAGTACTCAAACAGTTACGCATACAATGGATGTTAATCACAGTATCGTCGAGTATGTTGTGCGTGAGCAACAATTACATCCATGCCCTTACAAAGGGTGCACACTATGAGTGCAGCCGATTTTCCACAAAGCATTGCCTACTGCATGTGGTTCCTGCTTCACCGCATCTACATACTCCTGTTTCTACCTCGTGTGCTGTTCGCAGATGCATATAACTTCACTAGCGACTGTGTTTTGAATTCGCGAAAAAGCCATGTCTGGGCAGACGAAATCCCTCGTGGCAATCATCTTCAGGGACTTCAGCATCTATTTGGTATTAACATGTGAACAGGTGCTCTGGACGGTCATGTGATTGGGCCATATCTCCTACCACTCAAGCTAATTGGTCTTCCTTCAAAACGTATTGGACCCGTTCTTGGAAGCTGTGCCACTGATTGGCCTTCAGGAAATGTGGTTTCGGCATGATGGTGCACTACTTCACTTCTCAATAGTGTTTCGGAGACATCTCAACGAACTACATGATGAAAGATGAATAGGGCTGAGCCGTAGTAAAACTTGCTGTTTTGAAGAGCGCGCCACAGCAGGTAGTGTAAAGCAGTCGCCCTCCATGTCTGGCGGCAGCGCCGCTGTGGCAATCGCAGCTTTGGTGCCTCCCTCTGGGTCTCCCTCTGGTGGGAAAGGGGAAAAGTTGCCTGTTCACGTGCATTTAAGGGGCGCTATGAGCTCGGCAGGACCGCCCCTCCTACGTTACCATCCATCATGCCAATTCCCGCACCTTCTACCCCTCTGCCGGTGTGCCCCAGGGCTCTGTCCTCTCCCCTCTCCTCTACCTCCTGTACACGGCCGATATGCCCCAACCCCCCCCCTCCAGTGCACCTCTTGCAATATGCTGATGACACCGCATTCCTCGCCCTCGCTCCTACCCTCCAACGGTCCCAACGCCTTCTCCAGAATCACCTTGACCTTTTTTCTGCATGGTGTAACCAATGGCTCCTGAAACTAAATCCTTCCAAGACCCAGGCAATCATCGTAGGTCGTACCACTCGCTCCTTCCGGCTCCTGGATTTCTCCCTTACTGTCTGCGCACGTCCTGTCCGTCTCACCCCCACCCTCACCTACCTTGGCCTCACCATTGACCGTCACCTCACCTGGATCCCTCATCTCCGATCCATCCAATCCAAAGCCCACAACCGCCTCTGCCTCCTCAAACTCCTCTCTGGCCGGACATGGGGGTTGCACCCCTCCACCATCCTCCACACCTACAAATCCTTAATCCGTCCCATCCTCTGTTATGCCAGTCCTGCCTGGATATCTGCCCCCCCCAAATTCTATCAGTCCCTCCAGATCCTTGAGCGTCATGCACTCCGCCTCGCCTTCCGTATCCGCCTCCCGTCCCCCACGCGGATCCTCTATGATCTCATTCCTTTCCCCCATCTGCTCCTCTTCCTCGAACATATCCGCATCCTCTACACCTCCCGCCGTCTTGAACCCCCTCACCCCCTGGTTGCTCCTCTCCTCTCCCATCCCCGCCCCCTGCCACGTCTTCACCATTGTGTCCCCCCTACCCTCCATCTCTACACCCTCCATCTCCTTTCCCAAGGTGGCTTCCGTCAGCTCCCCCTCCCGGATGATGCCCTCTCTCCCTCCATTTATCCTTCCTATCAACTCTGATCCTCCCTCCCCCTCCTTTCCTCTGTCCTTTCCCTGGGCTCCCTCTTCCCCCCCCCCCTTCCGTCCTGTTTCCTCCCCACTACGGCTCTCCCTACCTCCCTTCTCCCCCCCAGTCCTTTTGTATTCCCCTCCTCTACCTACCCCCCTCCCTGTCGCGTCTGCCCCCTACCCCTCTTATGGGTCCTCATCCTCCATCAGCTCCTTTCCCGGTTCCCCCCCCCCTTCGCTTTTACTCTCCTTTCCCCCCTTTTGTTTTCCCATCTGCTGTCCAGTTTCCCCCCACCTGCTCTCGACTGTGGTGTCACCTTCGCCGACTTTTTCGTGCTGTGTTCTAGTGCCTATTCAGTGTTGTGTTGCGAACAGAAACCATGCTGTCGCTGGGTGTGAATTTTATATACTTTGCGAACAGAATCCAGACTGTCGCCGTGTTTTTTTAACTGTCTATTGTTTTCCCTGTCTGCTCCGTATGTATTTTTATTCGCTTCATCATCCCTCTGTTGCTTGTTTAATTTCCCCATTTTCTTTTCACCTTGTTACTCACTAAGTCCCCGATTTTATCGCCTGTTTTTTATTATTATTTATTCTCCTGCTCTTTGTCAGAAAATCTGTAGGCTGCAGAGCGGCGTCCTAAGCTGCTGCCAGCCCGCCCCCCTTTGGGGGGAATTGAAATTCAATAAAGGAAAAAAAAAAAAAAAAACTCGGCAGGAGGTCAATCTGTCAGTGTTGGCGAGTCGGTCAGTTGGTCGGCCAGGTCAGTGTGAGGCAGTCTGTCTGTCGTCCGGAGTGCTAGTATGTGTTAGGCCGCCAGTCTGTTCGAGTTTGTTCAGGCAATGGACATTGGGGGTTGGATTAATCGGTAGGTCGGTCTCTTCCCGGGGCAGGGATGTCGGGTAGCCTGAGGGCATGTTTCCTCTGCAGGGGGGTTCCGACCGAGTGATCGCTTAGTCAATGTCGGTCTGCAGTCTGGAGTGCCAGGATGTCTGTCGTTTGGATCGACTTTAAGGCCGGTTGGATCGATCGGTTGGTCGGTCGTGCACTGAGACACAAGATGCCTTGTCCGTCTTGAGCGTCGGCGCATGCGAGGTCGCCACGTGGCAGCCAGTGGACCCCGCCGTATAGCGAGGAGTAGTGGCTTCGCGGCCGACACGAGAGGAACAGGAGTCTACCCACGACATCGGCCTGGCCGGCGCGAGCTGCGGCGCCGTGAGACGGGAGATCGGCGCGCCTTCCTGCGTTCGTTGAAGCGGCTGGCAGCGGACGGTTCGGGAGAGCGTTTTGGGGGTGCTGCACCAGGTCTTCGACAGACATCGCCGTTTATTAGAAGTTAAGTGATTGGTGATATGTTGTTTCATTTACTTGTTAAGTTCTACTTATTTTCTTGCTCAGTCTCCCGTCCCCAGCTTGCTCGCCTGTCTTTCGTCCGCATTTCTTGGGCAGTTAATCTGTCAGTCTGCCATACGTTAATAGCTGCCTCTGTTATGTTTGTCGAATTCGGTGTTAGAGAATTTATAGAATTAAGGTGTAAAGTCAGAATTCCTTAAATATGTTATTGTCTTGCCTATCATCTTGCGAGGCGGTATATGTGTAATGTGCAGCAAGTTGTACATTTTATGTAAGCCTGAATTTCGTGGGTTTTATTTAAATAGTCATTTTTAAAAAGTTGCCACCCTCCCATCGTAAGTGTCCTTTTAAAAACAAATTGCATTTAGGTGGCAAATAATTTCTTAGTGTGAGTGTTGGTACAATTTCCATCCCTCTTATGGGGTGCATAGTTAATGTGTTTGTATGAGTTGTTAAAATATTTAAAGTAATTTGGTGTGTTGCAGATTTGCACCAGTGTAGTCTTTCAGAGGTTGTTGTGAGTGGTCGTGACTACGGCCGTGTTGAAAGGGAGCGGCAAGCTTCTCAGCCCGAAGGCTCATACCGTCAATATTGTTCTTTCTGCCTGTAAATAAAATTGTAACTTGATATTTCGAGGGTGCTTTTCTGCTTATAAATTTTAAATTTGTTTTTGAAATGGCTTTTATGAATAAAATTCCCATTTGTTAAAGGTATTTTCATTTTCATCACTTACTCCCTGGCAACTACTTCCACGCTTAAATGTGTTAATGTTCTTGATGAATCGCTAGTAAATAAAGTAGATTCTTTAAGAAAAGTTTTTGAAAGGTAATTCACTGTTCAAGGGCGAGGTGGTCCAAGCTCGTGGCCGCCGCGATCGCCGGATTCAACTCCCATGGACTACTTCTGGTAGGGTCGTTTGCAAAGTTTAATTTACGAGACTCCTGTAGAGAAAGAAGAAGATGTGCTTGGTCACGAGTTCTGTCCGTGGTACTAGCAATTGAAGAGCCGCCAGGTGGGATGGAGAGTGTGTACCAGAACACGTTTTGTAGGTACAATGTCTGTATCAACGTTGGTGGTCACCACATCGAGCAGCTGCTGCAATGCCTCATTACTGTTCTGTACGTAAAGTACGCAGAATTTTTTTTTTTTTTTGAAAAGATGTATATTCGTAATCTTTAAGTGTTAACGCAACAAATATTCTTGAGTGATAAATAAATGTTTCGTTATGTTTCCTTTCGAGTTGTTATCTAAAAATTGTACCGCGTCACTCCTAATTCAGTTCCCCAAGCAGAAGTAGATGAGTTGAACATCTGAAACGAAATCGTCCTAGAACGGAAACGGGTTCCTATTCAAAATATTATGTACTCACTCCTGTCTACAAGGCCAAGAAATCTGTAACGGGAATTTCCGACCACCCAGTATAGGGTAGGAAGAGCACATTGCCCAATAGGAATTTCGTAGGGAACGCCAGATATGATTTCTGTCTTACTCAATGGCTTTCCGTCGATTACTAAGAACTGTGACCTTTGTGACAGGATGTCACATACCCAGTCGCACAACCGAGACTATTCTCCGCAAGCATGCAGTTTGATTACAAGTCGTTTGTGGGAAACGGTATCGAAATCCTTTCGGAAATCTAGAATATAGACTCAATTTGAGACCCCTTGTCGATAGCATTCATTACTTCGTGTGAATAAAGAGCTTATTGTGTTTCATAAGAATGGCATTTTCAAAATCATATTGCACATCGACGTTAGTGATACGGGTCTTAAAGTCAGCAGATTCTTATTTCTTTTCTTAAGTACTGATGTGAGCTGTGCAGCTTTCAAGCCTTTAGGTACGGCTCATTCGTCGAGCGTGCGGTTCTATATGATGGGTAAGTATGGAGCTGCTGTATCAGCATACTCTTAAAGGAACTTAATTGGAGTACTTTCCGGAGCGAAGTACTTCCCTTTATTAAGTGATTTTAGTTGCTCGCTACACCGAGGTTATTTACTTCGAGCTTACTCATGTTGGCAGCTGTTCTTGACTTGAATAGTAGAACAATTACATCTTCTTCTTGATGAAGGAATTGCGGAAGCCCGTTTTTAGTAACTCCGCTTCAGTAGTTCTCTCACTTCCCGAATCGCGAATGGTTTACAAGGAGAATGATGGCTGATACGATCCTCAATGACCTCGAATTTTACCTCGATATTTTCGCGTCATATACGTAGGAAAAAGCAATATATCGGTTGACTCTTCTAGGTATGTGCCCTTCCTAATTTCAACTGTAAACCACACCATAATGCACGTATTCGTTGTAGTGTCTGCCCCTGGAGTTGGCTGAGCGTCTCTTTGATACTTTCAGGCATACCAAATGAACTTGTGACGAAACGCACTGCCCTTCTTTGGATACTCTCCGTTTTCTCTTTCATACCTACCTGATATAGATCCCATACTGAAAAGCGCTATTCAAGTATTGGTCGAACGAGGGTTCTGTAGGTTACGTCCGTCGTGGATGGACTACACTTCCTGAGGATCCTTCCAGAGATTCTCTGTCTGACATCTGCGTAACCTGAGATTAGTTTAATGTGGTTGTTCCCCTTTAATCGCTCTGTACGCATGCTTCCAGGCACTTAATTAGTGTGACTGCTTATTTCAGCATTACGCTACATCTTTTTACGTTGAGAGTCGATTGGCTACCTGTGTACCAAGCGTCGACTCTCTGTAGGTTTTCCTTAATTTCGTTGCAAGTTTTTAAAATTGACTTTTCTTTATATAATAGCCAAGAGGATCATCAAATTTCCAATGGTATCCGCTTGGTCGGTTATAAGGAATGGGCCTATAATGCTCTCTTGTGGTACGCCCGGATTTGAAGCTTTCCCGCCATTAAAAATGACATTCTTTGTGCTATGTTTGCTATGAGTTCTCGAATCCACTTACAGAGCTAGTCGACAGTGCGCAGAGGTATTGAACGCTTTTTGGAAGGCAAGGAATAGGTGAGGAAGAGTTATCCCAGAAAAACTCACCTAATTTTTTACAAGTACTTAAACTACTGTGACCCATCCGCGTCAGGTTGCTTGAGTGCAATATGTGACGTTTGACTCGAGAACAGCGTCGTGTAGGACATGGCATTTCGCTGCTCGCCTCTTTTAAGCACACATAGTACTATGGCTTCGTAAGACTTGAAATTAGCACCTATGCTCCATATATAAACTCATTTATATAAAAACACATTTGCTTCACTGTTGGTTACCAAGTATTTCCTTTCCAAAATTTCTTTAGTTAGATGACTCTAGTACAAGTTGCCATAGGTCACTTTATCACCAAAATTTCAAACTTAGCCTACGGAAGATGTTGACGGCTCGCAACAAATTTAAATGTGATGAACAGATCTTCCAGTAACAACAGGTGATCCTCTATACTCATCGGAAGTTTGCGCTCACGATGCCTTCTACATCCACTTCTACTCCTACAGCTACATCTACGTACATACTCCGCAAGCCACCATGAACTGCGTGGTGGAGGGTAGTCTGTACTACTACTAGTCATTTCCTTTCCAGTTCCACTCTCAGGTAGAGAAAGGGGAAAACGATTGCCCATATGCCTCCACATGAGACTAAACTTCCTATATGTTATGTTCGTGGGGCTTACATGAAATTTATATTGGTGGTGTTAGAATCGTTTTGCAGCCAGCTTCAAATGCCGGTTCTCTAAATTTTCTCAGTAGTGTTCCTCGAAAAGAACATCGCTTTCCCTCCAGATATTCCCATTTGAGTTCCCGTAGCATCTCCATAATACCTGCGTATTGTTAGAAACTATCTGTGACAAATCTAGCAGCTCGTCTCCGAACTGCTTCGATGTCTTCCTTCACCTCGACCTGGTGCGGATCCTAGACGTTTGACCAATACCCAGTAACAGGCAGCACTACCCACCAATATGCGGTCTCCTTTCCAGATGAACTACATCTCCTAAAATCCTCCCAATAAACCGAAATCGTCCATTCTCCTCCCCTACCACGTTATTACATGCTCGTTCAATTTCATATCGCTTTGCAGCGCTACGCCCAGATATTTAAAGACGCAAATATGTCAAGCAAAACACCACTAATGCTGTATTTGAACATTACGGGTTTGTTCCTCCTACTCATCCGCATTATTTACATTTAGAACTAATTGCCATTCGTCACACCAACTGTAAATTTTGTCTAATTCATGTTGTACAGTCGTGCTCAAAAGTATCAGAACGACCTGAATTGCATTTCGCCTGATTCGAATGCAACCCACATAGTGCAGCTGTCTAGCAGGTCCTCTAATCGGCCCTCGGTACAGTAGTTTGACTATTGAAAATGGTTCCAACAAGTCACCACTAAAAAACACTACTCTGTATCGCAATAACTCAAGATGTAAAGTAATAGCAAGGTACTACAAATATCAGGGATCATCTTATCACGGATAAGACGGCTCTTCAGGCTTGTAAGTTCACATTTATTACTATAAATGACATACACGAAATGTTACCACTCTCATTATTACGTCAGATAGGTAATTCACGTAGTAATTTCGTCGTATTCATGATTTCCTCTTCAAAATAACATACCGTACTTATTATTTAACACAAAATGACAATAAAAATTTAAGTTATTCACGAGCAGCTAGTTGAGAATATGTAAGAACTTCAAATGACACGCCGGCCAGAGTGGCCGAGCGGTTCTAGGCGCTACAGTCTGGAACAGCGCGGCCACTACGGTCGCAGGTTCGAATCCTGCCTCGGGCATGGATGTGTGTGATATCCTTAGGTTGTTTAGGTTTAAGTAGTTCTAAGTTCTAGGGGACTGATGACCACAGCAGTTAAATCCCGTAGTGCTCAGAGCCATTTGAACCATTTTCAAATGACGCGACGAACCGTCTCGTTCTGCATATGGATTCAAACCCAGGACATGCAGAATAAGCAAAGACTTCGTGACTGACGCAAACTAACAGCTATACCTGACTAGGCATACAGAGAGTGACATACCTCGATTTTAGACAGTATCAGTTAGCAAATATCAACTTTAAATAACATTACGTAAACATTGTTAACGGACGCGAATTCCTACGCAGCATCTATTGTCCTTGTTAACGAACTACGAGAGATGTTAAATATTGCTTCTTTACAAGTAACTTACTTGAAATGCCATGAGGTAAAGCCTTGTGTTGAACAGGGATTCGAACCCAGAACCAAATTGGAGTGCCATCGAAGCACAATCAACTGTTACATATCGGACATTCTCGGCAGTAGCTAGATGTTTTAACTGAAATGACGAGACGAAACATTAATGTTTTCTTTCCTAGGACACCAACCTGGCACCTATCGCGGTTATATTCTAGAGAAAACGAACGTTAAAAATGGGTTTTTACACCAGCAGCGACATGTGAGCATGTTTGAACTAGAAATAATATGATGAAGAGTTCAGTGCTGACTGGGATTCAAGCGCCACATATATCGTTGTTGACTGCACACAATCAGACGTCAGCAACCGAATTTTTCTCCACCAGCACTTCGGAATAACAGCCTTGAATTTACAATGATTTCGCAAACAGTTCTGTGTCTCACTGGGACTAAAGAACGTCAGATATCGTTAGTGTTGACAACGAATGAAAATACATTAAAAACCAAAACTATTGCCCACCAGCAGATAGGTGTTCTCATGCTAGAGCTTGATAATACATAATGAAAGCTTTAGTGCCGGGCCAGGATTCGAACCCTTTCACGTGCAATATGTGGAGATGTCGAGGAATCTGCAGTTTTGAACAAACAACAAATTGCAGTCGAGCTGTGTTGTCACGAAGGGATAAAATTCCGCGTTAAGGGCGGTCTGAGTTGCATTCCCAGATCAGAACCAATTTTATTGACATACAGAAGCTCAAATAAAAGATGGAATAAGTGTCCTGTGACCCTACATTGCGTTTGTTTCGTCACCAGAAATAAATAACTAGTATAAGAAAGGTTACTGCTGACAGAGTTTCTACGTGACGAGACTCCTGACTTGATTGTGGTTCAACCTAACGTCTACTTGGTAGAGAAGGAAAATCATGTTTAACGTGAATTTCAGACCACAATGCCATTATACCTTCTTCACTTGGCGTAGCCACAAGGCAACAGAATTTGTCTCTCCTTATCAAAAATCGTCAGCAGAAGTTGGAATCGAACACAGAACATAAGTATATGAACCTAGTATCAATCCAAGAGACCACCAAATTCTCTTCTCTACTACTCATTATTCTATCATAACAATGTTGCGCCACACTGGAAGAGAATTCTGACACATAGACTCCCTGTAGTGGTTTGCAGCATGTTCAGTACATTCATTTACTTGGTTGACCGAATCACGATGAACTAGCTGCCTCGGCTACCCAGTGCATACATTCGACTCTTTTGTAATCACCGAAATAAAATCACGTAACTGACACCTACACAGAACTGCCAACAGTGGAGGATGCAGAAATTTAAACATGAAGTGTTCCTTTCGACTTGAGCTACTCTATTGCGCTACCTGTTTGTTACAAGCGTCGTGCAGTGCAAAAGAAAAGCTGTATCTGTCTGTCTCTCAGGAGCCTAGATCCGGCCATATGCCTTATCTCACAGCACTGTGAAATACCCAAGTTCTGGAGGAATTGTTGAGTTCTGGAGGTGTTGTAGCTATGTGTCAGATAGTAGCATAACGGTAAGCGTCGCGCTCTGTTGATAAGACGTCGCTAATTTGGGTACATTCACTGCTACATTTTTTAAAACGCCATACTGCTGTCTGCTGAAGTTATCGATCTAATGGAATTTTGAACATAATTCCCTTCACTTCTCAACCCAAAATAGTGGCATGTGGAAAAAGGGCTAACTTCTGCGACATTTTGTTCTTTTCGGGTTTAATAGATGGCGAGTCTGCAGATGCATCTCGAAACTTTTGTATTATATATGGGGAGAGCGCATCGTTCCAAAATAAGTCAGAAAAGTAATTTCTACATTAGCTGTCGTGTGGCAGTGGCAATTTATTCTTCATAAAACCTTGGTTGACAGTTTTAACTCAGAACAAGTTTTCTACATGCATGTAATCAATAAACTGCATGTGCATTGTCAGACTGTTATAGATAATATCAGAGAATTCGCATATATCGTTCATGATTAATTTCTCTCTCATGTTAACTAATGTTTTAACAACACTAAAAGAAACCGTACGAAAATTGTGCACTGTATTGTTGTTGTTGTGGTCTTCATTCCTCAGACTGTTTGATGCAGCTCACCATGCTACTCTATCCTGTGCAAGCTTCTTCATCTCCCAGTACCTACTGCAACCTACATGCTTCTGAATCTGCTTAGTATATTCATCTCTTGGTCTCCCTCTACGATTTTTACCCTCCACGCTGCCCTCCAATACTAAATTCGTGATCTCTTGATGCCTCAGAATATGTCCTACCAACCGATTCCTTCTTCTAATCAAGTTGTGCCACAAATTTCTCTTCTCCCCAATCCTATTCAATACTTCCTCATTAGTTATGTGATCTACCCATCCAATTTTCAGCATGCTTCTGTAGCACCATATTTCCAAAACTTCTATTCTCTTCTTGTCCAAACTATTTATCGTCCATGTTTCACTTCCATACATGGCTACACTCTATACAAATACTTCCAGAAATGACGTCCTGACACTTAAATCTATACTCGATGTTAACAAATTTCTTTTCTTCAGAAACGCTTTCCTTGCCATTGCCGGTCTACATTTTATATCCTCTCTACTTCGACCATCATTAGTTATTTTGCTCCCCAAATAGCAAAACTCCTTTACTACTTTAAGTGTCTCATTTCTTAATCTAATTCCCTCAGCATCACCCGACTTGATTCGACTACATTCCATGATCCTCGTTTTGCTTTTGTTGATGTTCGTCTTATATCCTCCTTTCAAGACACTATCCATTCCGTTCAACTGCTCTTCCAGGTCGTTTGCTGTCTCTGACAGAATTACAATGTCATCGGCGAGCCTCAACGTTTTTATTTTTTCTCCATGGATTTTAATACTCACTCCGAATTTTTCTTTTGTTTCCTTCACTGCTTGCTCAATATACAGATTGAATAACATTGGGGAGAGACTACACCCCTTTCTCACTCCCTTCCCAAACAATGCTTCCCTTTCATGCCCCTCCACTCTTATAACTGCCATCTGGTTTCTCTAGAAATTGTAAATAGCCTTTCGCTCCCTGTATTTTACCCCTGCCACCTTCAGAATTTGAAAGAGCGTGTTCCAGTCAACATTGTCAAAAGCTTTCTCTAAGTCGACAAATGCTAGAAACGTAGGTTTGCCTTTCCCTAATCTAGCTTCTAAGATAAGTTGTAGGGTCAGTATTGCCTCACGTGTCCCAAAATTCTACCAAATCCAAACTGATCTTCCCCGAGGTCGGCTGCTACTTGTTTTTTCCATTCGTCTGTAAAGAAACCGTGTTAGTATTTTGCAGCAGTGACTTATTAAACTGATAGTTCGGTAATTTTCACATTTGTCAACGCCTGCTTTCTTTGGGATTGGAATTATTATATTCTTCTTGAAGCTTGAGGGTATTTCGCCTGCTTCATACATCTTGCTCACCAGATGGCAGAGTTTCGTCGGGACTGTCTCTCCCAAGGCTGTCAGTAGTTCTAATGGAATGTTGTCTACTCCCAGGGCCTTGTTTCGACTCAGGTCTTTCAGTGCTCTGTCAAACTCTTCACGCAGTATCTTATCTCCCATTTCGTCTTCATCTACTTCCTCTTCCATTTCCATAATGTTGTCCTCAGGTACTTCGCCCTTGTTTAGACCCTCTATATACTCCTTCCACCTTTCTGCTTTCCCTTCTTTGCTTAGAATTGGGTTTCCATCCGAGCTTTTGATATTCATACAAGTGGTTGTTTTTTCTCTGAAGGTCTCTTTAATTTTCCTATCGGCTGTATCTATCTTACCCCTAGTGAGATAAGCCTCTACATCCTTATATTTGTCCTCTAGCCATGCCTGCTTAGCCATTCTGCACTTCCTGTCGATCTCATTTTTGAGACGTTTGTATTCCTTTTTGCCTGCTTCATTTACTGCATTTTTATATTTTCTGCTTTCATCAATTAAATTCAGTATTTCTTCTGCCACCCAAGGATTTCTACTAGCCCTCCTCTTTTTAACTACTTGATCCTCTGCCTTCACTATTTCGTCCTTCAAAGCTACCCTTCTTCTTCTACTGTATTTCTTTCCTCCATTCCTGTCCATTGTTCCCTTATGCTCTCCCTGAAACTCTGTACAACCTCTGGTTTAGTCAGTTTATCCAGGTCCCATCTCCTTAAATTCCCACCTTTTTGCAGTTTCTTCAGTTTTAATCTACAGGTCATAACCAATAGATTGTGGTCAGAATCCACATCTGCCCCTGAAAATGTCCTACAGTTTAAAACCTGGTTCCTAAATCTCTGTCTTACCATTATATAATCTATCTGAAACCTGTCAGTATCTCCAGGCTTCTTCCATGTATACAACCTTCTTTCATGATTCTTGAACCAAGTGTTAGCTGTGATTAAGTTGTACTCTGTGCAAAATTCTGCCGGCGGCTTCCTCTTTCATTTCTTACCTCCAGTCCATATTCACCTACTACGTTTCCTTCTATCCCATTTCCTACTGCCGAATTCCAGTAACCCATGACTATTAAATTTTCGTCTCCCTTCACAATCTGAACAATTTCTTTTATTTCATCACACATTTCTTCAATTTCTTCGTCATCTGCAGAGCTAGTTGGCATATAAACTTGTCCTACTGTAGTAGGCGTGGGCTTCGTATCTATCGTGGCCCCAATAATGCGTTCAATATGCTGTTTGTAATAGCTTACCGGCATTCCTATTTTCCTATTCATTATTAAACCTACTCCTGCGTTACCCCTATTTGATTTTGTGTTTATAACCCTGTAGTTACCTGACCAGAAGTCTTGTTCCTCCTTCCACCGAACTTCACTAATTCCCACTATATCTAACTTTAACCTACCCATTTCCTTTTTCAAATTTTCTAACCTACCTGCCCGATTAAGGGATCTGACATTCCACACTCCGATCCGTAGAACGCCAGTTTTCTTTCTCCTGATAACGACATCCTCTTGAGTAGTCCCCGCCCGGAGATCCGAATGGGGGACTATTTTACCTCCGGAATATTTTGCCCAAGAGGACGCCATCATCATTTAACCATACAGTAAAACTGCATGCCCTCGGGAAAAAATTACGGCCGTAGTTTCCCCTTGCTTACAGCCGTTCGCAGTACCAGCACAGCAAGGCCGTTTTGGATAGTGTTACAAGGCCAGATCAGTCAATCATCGAGACTGTTGCCCTTGCAACTACTGAAAAGGCTGCTGCCCCTCTTCAGGAAACATATGTTTGTCTGGCCTCTCAACAGAAGATACCCCTCAGTTGTGGTTGCACCTACGGTACGGCTATCTGTATCGTTAAGGCACGCAAGCCTCCCCACCAACGGCGAGGTCCATGGTTCATGGGAGGGTGCACTGTATTATAAGAAATAAAATAAAACTTCCCACGATAACCTTACGACGAAAGTCTGCTTCCATAAAACAGAGTATCTGTACACAAGCGTGTGTCTATCGGCACGAATTAGTAAAATACTAATCACTTAGATTTCGATTGGGTTTGTGTTTGATTGTTATACTGTGTCATGCTCAAGTGGTATGCAAATGTGGCATTTCATAAATAAAGTTATGTATTCCTAGAATCCCATAATTTGTTTGTCAGCAGAAGAAAGAGACGTTACCTGTTGTGTATCATTGTAAGATTTTCACCATTGCACTATGAGCCGAAAGTATTGCCTTGCGATTTCCTTATCGATGTGTGATCTGACTGCTTGTAGCTCTTTCTCAGAAGGGATAAAAACGTTACAGTCAGCAAGACTGGAACCACAAACCATAACAGACGCTTTCTCTCAGGTTAGCACGTTTCCACAGAGCTAGGGCCAGTAGTGTCTAGAACTCGTAAACCGCTATTTAAAGGACCAGATTAGATGTGATTTTCACGTGCAACGACTTTCCTGAGCTGAAAATCTTAAATTTACAATCTTTTGTTACAGCTCAAGTGTTAATAATAACTCAGATTATTCAATGGAAATGACAGGAAAAATCAAGTGGACTTTGAGGCTTCATTCCGTGCACACCAGGATGTAACTCGTCGACCACAGAGTTGCCAAATATACCTTGCCTTGTTGCCAAATCTCAGTTACATCACCAGCAGGAAGAAGACGAACCGATGTGATCCTACAGTGGGCTGGGAAGTGACCATAGCTGGCGTCTCAAAGACGCGGCTGCTACGGCCTGGAATACGTAATCCGTCTGATTTGCGTTTCTGTAACTAGGTTTAGGGACTGGAGCGTAGTTACTAATAATACTCAGAACTCACTGCAAACTAAGCTTCATAAATCACTAACTCTCATAGTGGTTTTTAGATATCTTTCGTAAGTGTACTAAAAACTAAGAAAATCATTGACGAACGTTTTCGTGCCTCGCCGATAGTCGAGCACAACAAACAAATAAAAATAAAAAAAGACTGTGTGTGTGTGTGAGAGAGAGGGAGAGAGAGAGAGAGAGAGAGAGAGAGAGAGAGAGAGAGAGAGAGAGAGAGAGAGAGAGAGACAGAGACAGAGACAGAGAAGAGTGAGAGTGTGAGGGAGGGACATAAAAATGAAAAAGAAAGAAAGAGTAAAAAATTGTTGCAAAGAAAGTGAATCATGGTATGTAAAGAAGTCTTTCATTAAAATGACACGTTCTACATCATTAGGAAATGTCGTATTCATGATCTGTGGAGCAAGTATTAATCTAATCTAATCTAATCTAATCATATCGCCGACTAGTCATGAAGAGGCACGAGTTATAGAAATTTTCGCCAATATCAGTAACCAAATCTAAACTTGAAAAAAAAAAAAAAAAAAAGACGACAGTTTTTGTAATATGCTGGGACTCCTTTAAAGACCCTTTAGTCCCTGTTAACTAACCACGAAAGATGTGCGATATACCTCCATTCAGAAGGAATAAAGTGTTCATGCATTTAAAGATGAAGCGCATGATGTGAAGTCCTGTGATGGAGATACGAACCCAGCACGCAATCGGATTGTTAAGTAAAATCAAATGTTACGCATCGGTTTTTCTTACCAGCTGCTAGATGTTTGCATCTAAAATAAGGATAAAAATTTTTGTGTCTGAGCGACAATCGAACCGCACACCTACCGTCCTTCTTTATCATCCACGAACATAGCTTAAGTAACACTTGCTTACTCACCAACAGTAAGATGTGTGCGTGTTTGACCAGAAATAACAACACCTATTGCGACTGTTGGCAACACATGAACAGACATTAAAAATGCACGTTAATTTTCACTAGCAGATAGGTATGCACGTGATAGGGCTTGAAATGAAATAATGAATATTTTTGTAGTGGATCTTCCAGTGTGGCGCAACATTGTTATGATAGAATAATGAGTGATAGAGAAGAGAATTTGGTGGTCTCTTGGATTGATACTAGGTTCATATACTTATGTTCTGTGTTCGATTCCAACTTCTGCTGACGATTTTTGATAAGGAGAGACAAATTCTGTTGCCTTGTGGCTACGCCAAGTGAAGAAGGTATAATGGCATTGTGGTCTGAAATTCACGTTAAACATGATTTTCCTTCTCTACCAAGTAGACGTTAGGTTGAACCACAATCAAGTCAGGAGTCTCGTCACGTAGAACCTCTGTCAGCAGTAACCTTTGTTATACTAGTTATTTTATTTCTGGTGACGAAACAAACGCAATGTAGGGTCACAGGACACTTATTCCATCTTTTATTTGAGTTTCTGTATGTCGATAAAATTGGTTCTGATCTGGGAATGCAACTCAGACCGCCCTTAACGCGGAATTTTATCCCTTCGTGACAACACAGCTCGACTGCAATTTGTTGTTTGTTCAAAACCGCAGATTCCTCTACATCTCCACATATTGAAAGGGTTTGAATCCTGGCCCGGCACTAAAGCTTTCATTATGTATTATCAAGCTCTAGCATGAGAACACCTATCTGCTGGTGGGCAATAATTTTGGCTTTTAATGTATTTTCATTCGTTGTCAACACTAACGGTATCTGACGTTTTTGAGTCCCAGTGAGATACAGAACTGTTTGCGAAATCATTGTAAATTCAAGGCTGTTATTCCGAACTGCTGGTGGAGAAAAATTCGATAGCTGACGTCTCATTGTGTGCAGTCAACAACGATATGTGTGGCGCTTGATTCCCAGTCAGCACTGAACTCTTCATCATATTATTTCTAGTTCAAACATGCTCACATGTCGCTGCTGGTGTAAAAACCCATTTTTAACGTTCGTTTTCTCTAGTATATAACAGCGTTAGGTGCCAGGCTGGAGTCCTGGGAAAGAAAACATTAATGTTTCGTCTCGTCATTTTAGTTAAAACATCTAGCTACTGCCGAGAGAATCCGATATGTCACAGTTGATTGTGCTTCGATGACAATCCAGTTAGGTTCTGGGTTTGATTCCCTGTTCAACACAAAGCTTTACCTCGCGGCATTTCAAGTAAGTTACTTGTGAGGAAGCAATATTTAACATCTCTCGTAGTTCGTTAACAAGGACAATAGATGCTGGGTAGGAATTCGCGTCCGTTAACAATGTTTACGTAATGTTATTTAAAGTTGATATTTGCTAACTGATACTGTCTAATATCGAGGTGTATCACTCTCTGTATGCCTAGTCAGGAATGGCTGTTAGTTTGCGTCAGTCACGAAGTCTTTGCTTAGTCCGCATGACCTGGGTTTGAATCCATATGCAGAACGAGACGGTTAGTCTTGTCATTTGAAGTTCTTACATATTCTCAACTTGCTGCTCGTGAATAACTTAAATTTTTATTGTCATTTTGTGTTAAATAATAAGTACGGTATGTTATTTTGAAGAGGAAATCATGAATACGTTGAACTTACTACGTGAATTACCTATCTGACGTAATAATGAGAGTGGGGACATTTCGTGTATGTCATTTATTGTAATAAATGTGAACTTACAAGCCTGAAGAACCGTGTTATCCGTGATAAGATGTTCCCTGATATTTATAGTACCTTGGTATGACTTTACATCTTGAGTTATTGCGATACAGAGCAGTGTTTTCTAGTGGTGACGTGTTGGAACCATTTTCAATAGTCAAACGACTGTACCGAGGGGCGATTAGTGGAGCTGCTAGACAGCTGCGCTATGTGGGTTGCATTCGAATCAGGCGAAATGCAATTCAGGTCGTTCGGATACTTTTGTTCAAGACTGTACCCTCTTGCAGTCACTGAAGTTCGGCACCTTCCCGTACAGAAGAGAATCAGCAGCAAACAATCGCAGAGAGTCTATGATTCCGTGATATCTTAGCATATGTAGATGTCCTATCATCCTGAGCGTTCTTCTTGTCAGTGTTTTCCATGTGTTCCTTTCCTTCACATTCCTTAGCACTCTACACAATTTGCAATATTATTCTGTATCACTACATCTCAAATGCCTCTATTCTTTGCTATTCCTGTTTTACCACAGTCCATGTGTCACTACTACACAATGCCGTACTCCAAACGCACATTTTTGGAAATTTATTTCCCTATGTTTGATAGCAGTTGACTTCTGTTGACCAGGAATGCCTTTCTTGCCAGTGGTAGTTTGATTTTCATGTCGTTCTTGCTACATCCGTCATGGGCTATTTTGCTGCTTCGTGATGATATCAAGTTCCTCGCTGTTCTCATTTCTGCAACTTCTCATTACTTTCGTCTTCCTTAAATTTACTCTCAATTCATATTCTGCACTCATTATAGTGTTCATTCCACTGAAGAGCTAGTGTAATACTTTTCACTTTCAATGAAGATAGCAATGTCAACAGCCAACCTTATCTTTTATATGCTCTCACCTTGAATTTTAATCCCATCGTTAAACCTTCCCTTTACTTCTGTCATTGTTTCTTCAATGTACAGATTAAACAGGGGGCGAAAGACTACATCGCCTGTCTTACACCCTTTTTAATCCAAGAAATACGTACGTGGTCTTCCACTCTTATTGTTCGCTCTTGATTCTTGTATATATTGTATATGACCCATCTTCCCCTATAGCTTACCTTTATTCATCTCAGACTTTCCAACATGTTGCACCATTTTACACTAACTCAAGGTCGACAGATCCTATAAACGTGTCGTGCTACCATTATCGACCGTAACGAGAGAACTGCCTCTCTGGTGCCTTTACCTTTCCTAAAGCCAAAATGATCATCATCTAAGAGATCCTCAATTTTCTTTTCCATCCTTCTGTATACTATTCTTCTCAGCAAGTTGGAAGCATGGGCTGTTCAGCTGATTGTGCGATAATTCTTGCCCTTGTCGGCTTTTGCAATCCTGGGAATTATGTGAATGTTATTTTTTCTGGAAGTTTGATGGTATATCGCAGGTCTCATACAATCTACACACCAACGTCAATAATCGTTTGGCTGCCACTGCTCCCAATGATTTTAGAAATAGCGATGGAATCCCTTCTACATTATTTGATTTTAAGTCTTCCATATCTCTTCTAAATACTGATTGTCATACTGAATCGTCTGTTGCTTAAGAAATCTTCGAGACACTCACATACCTGGAAACCTGTTCCGTGCGCTCGTTCTTTCCTTAATGGTCCGCAGTGGGTCACTGTGTCAAAAGCTTTCCGAAAATATAGTATTATGGAATCTGCCTATTGTCCTTTATCTATAGTTCGCAGGACATCATGTGAGGAAAGGATAAGGTGAGTTCCGCACGGGCGATGCCCGCTAAAACCCTGCTGATTCGTGGACAGAAGCATTACGGTTTCAAGAAAATTTGTGAGCTAAGGATATTGGTCTGGAATTTTGAGGGTTTGTTGTTCTACCATTGATAGGCAGGATGTTCGGAAATACCCGTTACAACCTTCTAGGACCTGCACAGGGACTGAGTACATAGTAATCTGAATAAGAACCCATCTCCGGAAACGTCATCTGACGACGTTATATTCACAACCACCAGTAAATGTTTGTATAAACAAGGGGATTCCGTGATGATGTTACACACTTTCAAAGAGGATGGAGACGAATAATTGTATCAATTTTAGGTAAGGGGCCCTGTGCCGGAAACGGACGAGTCGAAAGTTACAAGTGAAAATCGTTCTGATACCCCTGACGGTGAAACACATGTACCAGTATTGTTGTTGCTAAGATTGTAGGATATGTAATTTCAGAGGTGGTAGGTAGTATGACCAAAACAGTAAAAAATGTCTAGTAAACATAGGCTGTAAAACGCATACCTTAAGGACAAGCACTAGTTCGCTAGTGTGAAACACATCTGCTCGACTGAAGAAGTGCTCACATCTCTTAAGTTAAGCATTCTAGAGACCATGTTCACTGGACATATTTTCATGTTTCTGTACGTGCTACAACCTCTGAAAGTTGCATACCCCACAATTTTAGCAAACAACAGATCGGTACAGGTATTCCACTCTCAGTGGTACCAGAAGGGTTTCCGCATACAATTTTCGACTCGTTCGTTTCCCTTACTCACACCAGTCTCCATCATCCTTGACAGTTTGTAAAATCATCACAGAATCACCCTGAATACACACTGAAGCGACAAATAAACAGGTATAGGCATGCGTATTCAAATACAGACATATGTAAACAGGCAGAATAAGGTGCTGTGGTCGGCAACGCCTAGATAAGACAATGTGTGGCGCAGTTGTTAGATCGGTTACTGCTGCTACAACGGCAGGTTACCTAGATTTAAATGAGTTTTATCGCGGTGCTACAGTCGGCGCACGAGCAGTGGGACACAGCATATCCGAGGTAGCGATGAAGTAGGGAGTTTCCAGCACGACCGTTTCACGAGTGCGCCGTGAAATCAGGGATCCGATGAAACATCAAATCTCCAACATCGCTGCGGTCGGAAAATGACCCTGCAAGAACGGGACCAACGACGACAGAAGAGAATCGTTCAACGTGACAGAAGTGCAACCATTCCGGAAATTGCTGCAGATTTCAATGCTGGGCCATCAACAAGCGTCAAAATACGAACCATTCAACGAAACATCATCGATATGGGCTCTCGGAACCGAAGGCCCACTCTTGTACACTTGAAGACTGCACGACACACAGATTTACGCCTCCCCTGGGCCTGTTAACACCAATAGTGGACTGTTGATGACTTGAAACGTGTTGCCTGGTCGGATGAGTCTCGTTTAAAATTGTATCGTCTAGCGAACGGCTGTGTAGGGGTATGAAGACAACCTCATGACTCCATGGACCCTGCATGTCATCAGAGGACTGTTCAAGTTGGTGAGTAATCTGTAATGGTGTGGAGCGTGGGCTGCTAGAATGATATGGGATCCCTGATACGTCAGATACGACTCTCACAGGTGAAACGTATGTAAACATCCTGTGTTATCGCCTGCATCCAATCGTGTCCGTCGTGCATTCCGACGGACTTGGCAATTTCAGCAGGACAGTGCGACACCCCACACATCCAGGATTGCTACAGAGTGGCTCCATGAACACGCTTCTGTGTTTAAATACTTCCACTGACCACTAAAATCCCCAGACATGAACATCATTGAGCATATCTGTGTTGGCTTGCAACGTACTGCTCAGAAGAGAACTCCAGTCCATCGTATTCTTACAGATTTATGGACAGTCCTACAGGATCCATGGTGTCAGTTCCCTCCTGGACTACTTCAGATATTAGCCGAGTCAATGCAAGTCATGTTGTGGCACTTCTGAGTGCTCGCGGGGCCCCACACGGTATTGGGCAGGTGTGCCAGTTCCCTTGGCTCTTCGGTGTATGCAGGGTGGTCCATTGATAGTGACCGGGCCAAACATCTCACGAAATAAGCATCAAACGATAAACTACAAAGAACGAAACTCGTCTAGCTTGAAGGGGGAAACCAGATGGCGCTGTGGTTGGCCCGGTAGATGGCGCCGCCATAGGTGAAACGGATATCAACTGCGTTTTTTTAAAAATACGAATCCCCATTTTTATTACATGTTCGTGTAGTACGTAAAGAAATATGAATGTTTTAGTTGGACCACTTTTTTCGCTTTGTGATAGATGGCGCTGTAACAGCCACATACGTATAAGTACTTGGTCTCATGTAACATTCCGACAGTGCGGACGGTATTTGCTTCGGATACATTACCAGTGTTAAAATGGACCGTTTACCAAATGCTGAAAAGGTCGATATCGTGTTGATGTATGGCTATTGTGATCAAAATGCCCAACGGGCGTTTGCCAAGTATGCTGCTGGGTATCCTGAACGACATCATCCAAGTGTCCGGACTTTCGCCGGGTAGTTACGTTATTTAAGGAAACAGGAAGTTTTCAGGCATATGTGAAACGTCAACCAGGACCTGCAACAAATGATGATGCCCAAGTAGGTGTTTTAGCTGCTGTCACGGCTAATCCGCACTTCAGTAGCAGATAAATTGCGCGAGAATCGGGAATCTCAAAAACGTCGGTGTTGAGAATGCTACATTAGCATCATTGCACCCGTACCATATTTCTATGCACCAGGAATTCCATGCCAACGACTCTGAACGTCATGTACAGTTCTGCCACTGGGTACAAGAGAAATTACGGGATGATGACAGATTTTTTGCACGCGTTCTATTTAGCGTCGAAGCGTCATTCACCAACAGCGGTAACATAAACCGGCATAATTGCACTATTGGGCGGCAGAAAATCCACGATGGCTGCGACAAATTGAACATCAGCGACCTTTGCGGGGTAACGTATGGTGCGGCATTATGGGAGGAAGGATAATTGACCCCCATTTTATCGATGACAATCGAAATGGTGCAATGTATGCTGATTTCCTTCGTAATGTTCTACCGATGTTACTACAAGATGTTTCACTGCATGACAGAATGGCGATGTACTTCCAACATGATGGATGTCCGGCACATAGCTCGCGTGTGGTTGAAGTGGTATTGCATAGCATATTTTATGACAGGTGTATTGGTCGTCGAAACACCATACCATGGCCCGCAGGTTCACTGGCTCTGACGTCCCCACATCCCTTTGTGGGGAAAGTTGAAGGATTTTACCTATTGTGATCTACCGACAACGCCTGACAACGGGCGTCAGCGCATTGTCAATGCATTTGCGAATATTACGGAAGGCGAAGAACTACGCGCTGTTGAGAGGAATGTCGTTACACGTATTGCCAAATGCATTGAGGTTGACGGACACCATTTTCAGCATTTATTGCATTAATGTGATATTTACAGGTAATCACGCCGTAACAACATGCGTTCTTCTGAATGATACGTTCACAAAGGTACATGTATCACATTGGAACAACCGAAATAAAATGTTCAAACGTACCTGCGTTCTGTATTTTAATTTAAAAAACCTACTTGTTAACAACTGTTCGTCTAAAACTGTGAGTCATACGTTTGTGACGATTACAGCGCCATCTATCACAAAGCGAAAAAAGTGGTCCAACAAAAACATTCATATTTCTGTATGTACTACACGAATATGTAATAAAAAACAGGGGTTCCGATTTTAAAAAAACGCTGTTGATATCCGTTTGACCTATTTCAGCGCCATCTAGCGGGCCAACCATAGCGCCATCTGGTTTCCCCCTTCAAGCTAGACAACTTTCGTTCTTTGTAGTTTTTTCATTTGACGCTTATTTCGTGAGATATTTGGCCCAGTCACGATCAATGGACCACCCTGTATACATTTACAGGGGGCGGCGCCTGTAACTTTGACCCTCTGTAGCGTCGTCGAATGACATTTGCGGACAAAGGTTCCTATTCAGAATCTTATGTACTCACCTCTCTGCATGTCCAAGAAGTTCGTGAAGACGAATTATCGAACAGCCGGTATGGGCCGTCCTATCACCCTCACCCCCACCCTTAAGTACCTTGGCGTCAAAATGGCTCTGAGCACTATGCGACTCAACTTCTGAGGTCATCAGTCGCCTAGAACTTAGAACTACTTAAACCTAACTAACCTAAGGACATCACACACATCCATGCCCGAGGCAGGATTCGAACCTGCGACCGTAGCGGTCGCTCGGCTCCAGACTGTAGCGCCTAGAACCGCACGGCCACTCCGGCCGGCCCTTGGCGTCACCCTCGACCGTCGCCTCTCCTGGATCCCACATCTCCGGACAATCCAAGCCAAGGCACACTCCCGACTCCATCTCCTCAAGCTCCTTTCCGGCCATACGTGGGGTCTGTACCCCTCCACCATACTCCACACCTATAAATCCCTCATCCGCCCTATTTTCTGTTACGCCCATCCGGCCTGGATCTCCGCCCCCCCTACCTTTTATAAATCCCTTCAGATCCTCGAACGCCATGCTCTCTGCCTCGCATATCGCATCCGTCTCCCCTCCCCCACGTGGATCCTGTACGACCTAATTCCGTTCTCCCACCTCCTCCTTTTCCTCGAACGGATACAGATCGTCTACACCTCCTGTAAACTCGATCCTCCTCACCCACTTGTCTCCCCCATCCTCTCCCACCCGCGCCTGCTGCCGCACCTGTATTCCCATTTCCCACCCTGTCTCCATCTCTCCACCCTCTTTACCCTCTCCCAACGTGGCTTCCGCCAGCTCCCCCTCCCTGATGATGCCCTCCTCCCCTCAATCTGCCCCTCCTGTCAACTTTGATCCTCCCCTCCCACTTCCTGTGTTTTTTCCCTTGGGCACCCTCCCTCCCTTCTCTCTCCTTTTCCCCCCCATCCCCCCTCCTCCACCCCTCTACCCCTGGGCTTCCCCTCCCCTTTCCTCCCTTCCTTCCTCCCCCAAATCTCCCCTGCCCTTGGATCTCATCTCTCCCCTCTCCCTTTCCCAACCCCCTCCTCCGCTCTTGACAGGTCCCCGTACTCGTACACGCTCAGTGGACAATCGCGTGCCGTAGATCATCGGCATCAGTGTCTCGTGTGTGTGCCTCCGTTTTGTGTTTAGTGTTCTTTCGCCATCACGCCACCACTGTTCACCTGTGCCGTTGCAGTCGTCCGTGTATTGTGCGCCGTGTCAACAGGTTTTAGTGTTTTTTCTTGTCCAGCGTGAACGGCTTCAAGTATCTTGTTTTTCGTGTCTACAGTTTTTTGCCAGCCATTTTTATTCTATTATCTGTACCTCCTTTATGTCATTTATTGTACCTTTCGCGGCTGAAGAACAGCGTAATATGCTGCTGACAGCTCACCTTTGTACAAGGTGTTTAAAATAACAATAAAGAAAAAAAAACAGTCTGTATGGAGGACTCACCTGTGCTTTCTCCCTTCGCGTGTATGGTGGAACATCAAGCCCGCGTCATTTAGTTACGGGGGAGGGGGGGGGGGATGTCTGAGGTGGGGGAGGCCAGTGATGCCAGGTGTCGCCATCCCAGGCCGACGTAGCGCGGCGCGGCGTGGCGCCGATCCATCAGTCAGCGGGGCGGCGCGGCTGGCGGTGACAGCCTCACAGGCACGCACCACACCAGCGGCGCTGCCCCGTAGCCGCTGTAGTGACGCGCCTCTCCGTTTTCACAACGCCTCACCAGCAGACTTATCCACTTATTGGACTCCGTTGGAGTCACACTCAAAGAGCACCGATGCACTACATTTCGCCAAACTGTTCTCACATTTTCTCGTTTTTATCCTTACGTTTATTCATCTCTTCACAGCTATAGAATCATGAAGCAGCTTACTACAGGGTGTCTTAAAAGCTTAGTACGCGTTGTCTCACGTATTTTGTGACAAACTGGAACAGGTGATACTGTGTCCACAACCGATTCAACTGAGATAGGGAACCAGTGGTCGGAAATGCGTATTTACTGTGTTATGGACATACACATATTACACCGCAAAACAACAACGTAACTCATATTAACTGTTCAATGAGACGAGATACCATCAAACTGCAGACCGATTTCACTTTTGCCAGCATTCTCAAAAATTTTATAAAACGTAATGTACAGGCACCTTCTCAATCAACTGACCACAAATAATATATTATCAAGAACACAGTTTGGATTTCTGAAGCGTTCTGATATCGAGAAGGCTATTTACACCTACAGTGAAAATGTACTTAATTCATTCAATAACAAATTACAAGCAGCTAGTATTGTCTGTGATTTCTCAAAGGCTTTTGATTGTGTGAACCACAACATCCTTTTAAATAAATTAGAATTCTATGGTGTCACGGGCAGTGCTGCAAAATGGTTCAAGTCATACCTCGCTAACAGGAAACAAAGGGTGTCAGTGCAAGGCATTAGTGAATTAATTCATCAGTCACCATCAGAATGGGAAGAAATTCCTTGTGGTGTCCCCACAAGGATCCACCTTAGGGCCATTGCTTTTTTGTGTACATTAATGATCTCTCATCAGTTACACTGCCAGAAGCAGAGTTCGTTTTGTTTGCAGATGGCACAAGTATTGCAATAAATAGTATGTCGAGTGTAGTTCTAGAAGGATCTGCTAATGATATTTTCATGGATATTAGTAAATGGTAAAGCCAACTAACTGACATTAAGCTTCGAAAAGACTCACTATATACAATTCAGAACCTGTAAGAGGTTTCCAAATGGCTCTGAGCACTATGGGACTTAACATCTGTGGTCATCAGTCCCCTAGAACTTCGAACTACTTAAACCTAGTTAACCTACAGACGTCACACACATCCACGCCCGAGGCAGAATTCGAACCTGCTACCGTAGCGGTCACGCGGTTCCAGACTGAAGCGCCTAGAACCGCACGGCCACACCGGCCGGCGTAAGAGGTTTCCACCCAGCACATGCATAAAGTGTGAAGAAGAGCAGATAGAAGAGGCTGACAGTCTTAAATTTCTGAGAGTACAACTTGATAATAAATTCAGTTGGGAGGAGCACACCATAGAACTGTAGAAACACCTTAACAAATCTGTATTTGCAATTCGAGTGTTAGCTGACATAGGCGACATAAATATGAAAAAGCTTCCGTATTTTGCCTACTTTCATTCCGTAATGTCGTGTGGTACAATATTTTGGGATAACTCTTCAAGTCAAACAAAAGTTTTCAGTGTCCAAAAGCGTGTAATACGTATTATTTGTGGAGTAAACTCACGGACGTCCTGTAGGAACCTCTTAAGAGAAGTGGGTATACTAACTACTGCCTCTCAGTATATTTACTCCTTAATGAAATTTGTCCTAAACAATACATATCTTTGTCCAAAAAACACCTCTGTTCATACACACAATATCAGGAACAAAAATGATCTGCACAAGGACTTAAAAGCACTTACTTCAATTCAAAAAGGGGTCCACTACTCAGGAAAACTCATCTTCAATAATTTGCCAGCAAACATAAAAAATTTCGTTACAAATAAAGATCAATTTAAAAGGAGCCTGAAAGACATACTAGTGGCCAACTTCTTCTACTCAATTGACGACTTTTTTTTAACAGAAACAAATGATGTATATAATCATACTATTAGTATTGTAATTTCAGCTTTAAAAAAATATTGACATGTTCCACATCCACGAGGATCTCCTCAGCACGGATCAATGGAACGAAAAACTAATCTAATCTAATCTAAAAGGAACTTGGTCCACTCGTTAAAGAATACTAATGACAAATTATCTCGTTCTGGGGTGTACAAAATCACCTGTAATGATTGCCTGAGTTATTACATCAGTCGGACAGGGAGAGCCCTCTCAGCTAGATATAAAGAACATATAGCCACGAAAAGTGGTGATGGCACGGATGTCTCGACTTTTGCCGAGCACCTTGTTCAATTGGCCCATGCCCCCAATCCACCAAATAATACGGAGCTATTATTTTTCGAGGTTAAAGGCACTAGGCGTGACATCCTTGAGGAGTTGCAAATCTTTAAATACCTGTTGCTTGAGAAAGAAAACCTACTTAATGACCAGCTACAATTAAGAAATAAGAAATTTTTCAAAGGTTTTCAACCTTTGCTTCAACAGCCTTCCCATTGCGTTGCCTTTGGAGTCGCCGACGCCTGACTCGAGTCCCCGACGCCTGACTCCACTTCTTTTAGTCAAATAGCAATGCATTCAAAATTGAGGAATAATTTTGCCGAGTAATAGCTAGTCTTTCTTATGGGCTCTGAATCCGTTTATAGGGTTCTCGGTCTTCTCAGAAGTAAGTTCGGTTACATATTACGCCATTAACATGTTTATTGGTATATTAATCCAATTCCTAACATAAAGATAGCCACTGTTATTCATGACCATCAGCAGCGCTCGGTACATAGCTGCTTGCTGCGATTATTTCCGGCGCAGCTCTCGCGGCCAACCGACCGCGTCCGCACAGTGGGGCATGCTGTTTCTCATCAGCTAAGTAATGTAGATTTATGACTGGGTACTACCGTGCTATAGTTTTATACTTGACATGACCAAACTTTGGCATGCAATAGTTTAGTGTCAATAGATTCTGAAGAAGGCTAAATTATTTTGGCTGAAACCTAGGTAAAGATTGGTTTCTATATGCAACTGAGGCTGACGTGTTATGTGTTTAATTATCACAGTTGCTGATGGGGCTGCATGATGTTAAAAATTCTTAAATCTCAGACAATGCCCGCCCATACACTGGCTAACGACGTGGGTGGAGTGAGATTGTATCACTACAGATATGGTTGTTTCGGATGATGAAAACACCATCACAGGTGAATGGAGACTCATCCGTAAACAATAAGAGCTGTACGAAGTTCGGCATTAGAGCACTGTGGTCAATTCACTGACGGAAGTGAATGCGGGAGTCAGAATCCGTTGCTCCCAATGCTTGCAAACGTTCTTTATGATACTTGTGTAATACCTGTTGCAACATTACTCTCCACACTACATCCTCCGAAGTGTGCATGTACGGGCGAATTGACGGATCCTCAATGCTAGGTGGTTGGCCACATGATCCAACACCATTTCCTCGAAATCTGGTGTTCGGCGGTAACCTTGGCCGGCTCCCTGTGTAGTGAACAACCCTGCCTCTCGCAAGCTGGTATCCAAGAAGGTAAACTTCCTCCATTTGAGCTGAGGCCTGTTGGGAAAGCGTTCTCTACGTTCGTGCTAATGTATGGGCGCTACCTCTCATCGCACCGTGCGTTAAATGCATGTCTGCCAACTCTCACAGCGAGTAACGCTCCATTCGCGTCATGCGCTGTACACAGTGATACTCCTCACCATGAACACAAAACAATCCTTATAATGCAATGGGCAACTGACTTCCAGGATAGTGATGTGCGTGTGGCACAGGGCAATGCGCCGGTGTGATGCATGCGGTAGTCATACAACATACACGATGTGAGATCGTGTTCAGTGTGTATGTTTGGTGGTCACCGGTGTCCGTTATTTACCACCCGCTGCCTGTTACAGTGTACAACACCCAGAATCTTTGTGGGTGTGTGGCAGAACTGCACGCGTAGACTGACGGTCATCTCTTTGAAAAATTATGAGCTACGTTGTTTTTATGCGGTGTACGCTGTTTACTGCTACAACACAATAAATATGCATTTCTGCCTTTGGTTCACTAGCTTATTTTATCGGTTATGGACCTATTATAACCTGTTTCAGTTTAATGCAAAAGGTACTGTATAGTAAAGGCATGTTTTCCCTGTATAATTTTTTCAGTCCCCCCCCCCCCTCCCTCCATTACCGAACTGACGATTCCTTAACGCCCCAGCGTGTGTCCGTCTCACCCAGTCGCTTCTTTTAATCTATTTGTGCTGCAAATTTATCTTCTTCCAAATTCAATTCAGAACATACTCTTCAGTTATCGACTCTACACATGTAATTTTCTGCATTCTTCTGTAGCACCATACACTCCTGGAAATGGAAAAAAGAACACATTGACACCGGTGTGTCAGACCCACCATACTTGCTCCGGACACTGCGAGAGGGCTGTACAAGCAATGATCACACGCACGGCACAGCGGACACACCAGGAACCGCGGTGTTGGCCGTCGAATGGCGCTAGCTGCGCAGCATTTGTGCACCGCCGCCGTCAGTGTCAGCCAGTTTGCCGTGGCATACGGAGATCCATCGCAGTCTTTAACACTGGTAGCATGCAGCGACAGCGTGGACGTGAACCGTATGTGCAGTTGACGGACTTTGAGCGAGGGCGTATAGTGGGCATGCGGGAGGCCGGGTGGACGTACCGCCGAATTGCTCAACACGTGGGGCGTGAGGTCTCCACAGTACATCGATGTTGTCGCCAGTGATCGGCGGAAGGTGCACGTGCCCGTCGACCTGGGACCGGACCGCAGCGACGCACGGATGCACGCCAAGACCGTAGGATCCTACGCAGTGCCGTAGGGGACCGCACCGCCACTTCCCAGCAAATTAGGGACACTGTTGCTCCTGGGGTATCGGCGAGGACCATTCGCAACCGTCTCCATGAAGCTGGGCTACGGTCCCGCACACCGTTAGGCCGTCTTCCGCCTACGCCCCAACATCGTGTAGCCCGCCTCCAGTGGTGTCGCGACAGGCGTGAATTGAGGGACGAATGGAGACGTGTCGTCTTCAGCGATGAGAGTCGCTTCTGCCTTGGTGCCAATGATGGTCCTATGCGTGTTTGGCACCGTGCAGGTGAGCGCCACAATCAGGACTGCATACGACCGAGGCACACAGGGCCAACACCCGGCATCATGGTGTGGGGAGCGATCTCCTACACTGGCCGTACACCACTGGTGATCGTCGAGGGGACACTGAATAGTGCATGGTACATCCAAACCGTCATCGAACCCATCGTTCTACCATTCCTAGACCGGCAAGGGAACTTGCTGTTCCAACAGGACAATGCACGTCCGCATGTATCCCGTGCCACCCAACGTGCTCTAGAAGGTGTAAGTCAACTACCCTGGCCAGCAAGATCTCCGGATCTGTCCCCCATTGAGCATGTTTGGGACTGGATGAAGCGTCGTCTCACGCGGTCTGCACGTCCAGCACGAACGCTGGTTCAACTGAGGCGCCAGGTGGAAATGGCATGGCAAGCCGTTCCACAGGACTACATCCAGCATCTCTACGATCGTCTCCATGGGAGAATAGCAGCCTGCATTGCTGCGAAAGGTGGATATACACTGTACTAGTGCCGACATTGTGCATGCTCTGTTGCCTGTGTCTATGTGCCTGTGGTTCTGTCAGTGTGATCATGTGATGTATCTGACCCCAGGAATGTGTCAATAAAGTTTCCCCTTCCTGGGACAATGAATTCACGGTGTTCTTATTTCAATTTCCAGGAGTGTATTTCAAAAATATCTATTCTCTTGTTTTCTGACGATTTATTGTTTACGTTTCACAGCGAGACAGCATGGTGCTATATACAAATCTCTTCAGAGATGACTTCCTAACACTTAAATTTATATTCATTGTTAACAACCTTGTCTTTTTTCAGAAATTCTTGTCCTCCTTTTCAAAATGCTTCAAATGCGTGTGAAACCTTATGCGACTTAACTGCTAAAGTCATCAGTCCTTAAGCTTACACACTACTTAACGTAAATTATCCTAAGAACAAACACACACACCCATGCCCAAGGGAGGACTCGAAACTCCGCCGGGACCAGCCGAACAGTCCATGACTGCAGCGCCTTAGACAGCTCGGCTAATCCCGCGTGGCTCCTCCTCTTACCAGTCTGCATTTTATATACTCTCTATTTCGATATATGTCATTTATTTTGTTGCCCAAATAGCGAAACTTTTAGTGTTTAAGTTCGCAATCTAATTTCTTCGGCACCGCCTGAATTGATCTGGCTGTATCCCATTACCGTTTTTATATTTTCTTTATACCTAATTCCAACACACTCTCGATTCAGTACTACAGATCTTCCTATTCCTTTGCCGTCTCTGATAGATTTAAAATCGACAAGCTTCGAAATTTTCATTTCTTCGCCCTCATATTTAATTCCCTCGCCAATCCCTCCTTCGTTCCCTTTAATACTTGCTCAAAGTGTAACCGGCAGATGAATAGCATTAGGATGTTATATAGACATAATGACTCTTAGTTTGTTTCGGATGAACTTCATGTAAGTAGCACATATAAATTACTTTAAAACACTAGCACTCACCATCTTGCAGATGTTGAATGAAAGAGATTGTTGATAGAATACACTGCATGATATTTATTTATAGTCTTGCCAAGCTAACCAATCCCACGAAGATCTGCCTGTTGTCAGGGCCTGCTCTTCAGTCGTGCTTTACCTGAATTTCGAGGGAAATGAAGAATGAAACCATCTAATATTGTGAATTGTAATTAGTTATTATATCAAGTTAATTACTGATTTTATACAGCATCTGTTTGGTTTCTATTGAAACTGCTTGCAAAATGGCTGCTGACAGGCACTCTATATATGATACGTTTACATTTATAGTGGTCGTTTACAGATGAATATATACATAAAATTGTTGAATCCTGCCTAGTCATCGAATGTGGTGTGCCTAATAAACCTGTTTTCTGGGATCGCTAGAGAAAAAATTCAAGCAAATCATATTGAGTTTCACCACAAATTTGAGCAATGACGATATTTAACTTTGACAATAACTCAGAAGTGTAGCAAGCAAAGGGCGACATCTAAAACAAAAGACGTTCTTCAGTATATACAATTCATGAGTCGCTGGTCTTGAAGTGCCTAACCCTGACGCTGCTGTAGAAGTTGGCCGCGACCAGTCGGCCCGGCGCTTGTGTCCTCTTCGCATAGAGGCCGCTGCCGTTGCGTTGTCGTGCTGGAGAGGGGTCGGTCAGCGTGCAATCGGCTGACGGCTTCTTCACAGCCCTCTCTGCTCTCTCGTTTCCGATTGGTGTGCCGGCGCTTGACTTTGTGCCGTAACAAAAATGTTAACCACCTACAGGACGAAGAGTAGCTAAAATGGACTTTGTCCCCTTGTAGCGCTACAGGGTTCCTTTTTAGTGAGTATAAAATGAGACTAAAATATTCAGTGAAATGCAGAGTACGAGCACACAGCTGGTACTTTGTCAGTACGATGGTTAACCACTCTGACCTCCATTGAACGTATGTGTTTCACTGGGAAAGTTCCCATACAGCCATTGTATCCTGTCCTGTGCTAAGTTGTCCCAAAACTGTTTTAACTGGCCCCTCGTTAACTTGGACATCGTTTATGGGATTGAGCTGATGTCCTTGCTGGTCCCACACATGTTCTATTGCAGAGAATATAATGAGTATCCTTGAGACAGAGAAGTTGCTGTCCATGCATCAGCACGGCTTTAGAAAGCATCGCTTCTGCGAAACACAACTCGCCCTTTTTTTCACATGATATTTTGCGAACCATGGATGAAGGGTATCAGACGGATGCCATATTCCATGACTTCCGGAAAGCGTTTGACTCGGTACCCCACTGCAGACTCCTAACTAAGGTACGAGCATATGGGATTGGTTCCCAAATACGCGAGTGGCTCGAAGACTTCTTAAGTAATAGAACCCAGTACGTTGTCCTCGATGGTGAGTGTTTATCGGAGGTGAGGTTATCATCTGGAGTGCCCCAGGGAAGTGTGGTAGGTCCGCTGTTTTTTTCTGTCTACATAACTGATCTTTTGGATAGGGTGGATAGCAATGTGCGGCTGTTTGCTGATGATGCTGTGGTGTACGGGAAGGTGTCGTCGTTGAGTGACTGTAGGAGGATACAAGATGGCTTGGACAGGATTTGTGATTGGTGTAAAGAATGGCAGCTAACTCTAAATATATATAAATGTAAATTACGCAGATGAACAGGAAAAAGAATCCGATAATGTTTGAATACTCCATTAGTCGTGTAGCGCTTGACACAGTGACGTCGATTAAATATTTGGGCGTAACACTGCAGAGCGATATGAAGTGGGACAAGCATGCAATGGCAGTTGTGGGGAAGGCGGAGAGTCGTCTTCTGTTCATTGGTAGAATTTTGGGAAGATGTGGTTCATCTGTAAAGGATACCGCTTATAAAACACTAATACGACCCATTCTTGAGTACTGCTCGACCGTTTGGGATCCCTATCAGGTCGGATTGAGGGAGGACATAGAAGCATTTCAGAGGCGAGCTGCTAGATTTGTTACTGGTAGGTTTGATCATCACGCGAGTGTTACGGAAATGCTACTGAGGAAATTTAGAGAATCAGCATTTGAGGCTGACTGCAGTACAATTTTACTGCCGCCAACTTATATTTCGCCGAAAGACCACAAATATAAGAGAGATTAGGGATCGTACAGAGGCATATAGGCAGTCATTTTTCCCTCGTTCTGTTTGGGAGTGGAACAGGGAGAGATGTTACTTGTGGTGCGAGGTACCCTCCGCCACGCGCCGTGTGGTGGATTGCGGAGTATGTATGTATATGTAGATAAACTGTTGGGCACCTTGCTGACCATGGGAGTATCTGAACATCACGCAGGCAGCTCACAACCACGGAACCATCCAGTACCTGCACGCCATGCAGACGGTCAACTGCTGCTGAGACAGAACACACTACAACCTAGAAGTGCTACAGTCTACAAGGGATTAGTACAACAGTATGTAACACTGTCATCTTTTTACTTAATATGACCTCTGTGTGACAAAGATTGTTGATGTAACTTCTCTGTAAATGTCTTATTCGTTATTTATGTCAATCTATATCAATGTAACGACTCTAACGATACAATTTTAAAAATAATATTCTGTAAAAGAACGGAAATGTTAAAAGTTTACTTGTGATACTGGTTCATGCAGAGGGAAAGTAGATTTACAATCATGTAAAACTTGGAGGGAAGTCCCTCCGCGACGAAACTGGCTTGGCGGGAATAGAAAAGGTCGAACTGGAGGTCGAACTCAAAGGCTCCTTTGTGGCAAGAGTCAGACTGTGGCCAGCGGTAAACTGTTCGCATCTTGTGAACTGAACGGGACAACACGAGCAGCAAAATTAATTTATATAGCCTCGGTTGTGGAAGAAATTAGTTTCTGAAATGCGAAAATACGACGCCAAGAAGAGAATTTTCAGAGCTTGTTATACAGCAGGAGCCATGGATATTCTTGCCGCCAGTTTTGAACAACCACAGATCGACACTGCCGTCACCTTCATCTCAAAGAATCAGCTGAGTACTGTGTAACTGCATGGACCAATTACGTGTTTTATTGACCAATAATAAGTTTCTGTTGTTTAAACTTTGTGTTGAGCATGTGTATTTTACACTCAGTCATTTAGCCTAGCCTGGGTCCTGTTCCGAGTGCTACGATATTTCCTAGGAACCTGTTTCATTGAACTGAAAAGACATTTCAGGAAACTATCACTACAACTAATAAACTTTGTACAGTAATAAATTTCATAATTATTTAGAGAGCGTAAAGTTTGAAGTACTCTGTATATTTTTCATACAAGGATAGTTATAGTTTCACGAAAGCACCATTATCAGGAAGAGATTTAAAGTATTTAGCTTAAAGATTTTTCTTATTGAAATCTAAGTACATTATTACAGTTACCTGCAAAAACTGTGTTGATTTACAATACTGGCTAATAGACTTAAAGATTCAGTATAGGGATTTATTATTATTGTGCAGGTTTGGAAATAGCAGTGTTTACAGTTTCAAGTGTATAGATTTAATAGTGTTTCTGATATTGTGTTTTGACTAAAATTTCAGCCTGGGTCTGAGTCTACTAACAGATTTGTTTCTGGATCCTCGTGCTAATAGTTGAGCGAGATTTAAATTTCATGTTACAGTAACAGTACACAAGAAGTACAACTTTCATTGTTATTACTTGTGTGCGCCCTATAGTAGGCAAATAGCTGCAACTATTCAAACTGTACTAGACCCAGAAGTCACATGTCCCATCTGAGCTGAGTAATATAAGAAAGTGAATGCTTCTTGAAAATACATATGATAATCAGTACAAATGATATACTGAGCTGACAAATATCTCTATGATAATATTTTCCACTAATTAAACTGATAAAATAACCTCCTGTCGAAGTGAGTAGTGCTCCTCCGCAAGTAGATCATCTACTTGTAATGATCATTACCTTCCTCTTTTATTTTAAAGTTAGGTAAGTGCTGCTGTGAGTTGGTTCTTGCCAAAACGTTTTAATATTCCTCCTGAGCTACTCATGCCAAACCACTGGTATATTGTTTGCTAAAGTGTATTACTGTCTCGCGTTCCATAAGTGAAAATAGTATATCACTATCAACCAAAGAAGGAACCAATAGTTCACTCTCTTTATGAACAGGTCTATTACTTGGTACAACCCCTGTTTGCGTGGCCATCCTCCGTAGAAAGCACAGAAATATTTGTTCTGTAAATAAAATACACCATCTCTTGCTGCACTGTATTTTATTTCTCCAAGACGCGTTTCGCCTTTTTTCACTTTAAAGCATCATCAGTGGGGTAATTCTTCGCATTTTTAGTTAGCATCTGCGTTTCCTCGCATCTGGTCACGCGTTGGAGCAATCACTACAGCTCTACTTACGAAACATAAGCATGTTTTTATGTTTCGAACTTTTTTCTCCCCACTTTTCATCTAGTTTCCACTTATAATTGTGATGCACTATTAGTCTTCTGTTGCTAATTACGTACATTTGATCGAAGAATTAACTACTTTGAGTTCACTAGGTGTCTCATCCTGTCAAGACACACACTGAACTCAAAGTAGTTACGTCTTGAAATCACTCAGTTGGAAAAACACTAACTCAGCGTACAGGTCTCACTCAGGTTCCATGTCTTCCGTAACCTGAGAAACTGTAGTGGCAGGCCACCAAGCCATCTCCTCCACATCCGCCCGCACCGGAATGCTCACGACAGTGAATTACTGCGGCTAGCTCCTCCCTAGTTACCAACTAACTTTGCAGCGTTTCCTGCAGTTCTTCGTGTTTAAGTACTTCTGAGACGGTGAAAACCACTTGCTGTGACTAAATGCACTCTCGTGCAAGGCGTTTCGTATCGTTTCACACATGAGTGCGTACGTCAATGCTTTAGGATGTGTAAATCGATGTATGGCATCCACTAGGAACTTTGTAACATTTGACTTTATATTATGAAATTCAGTACGGTATGTTTTAATAACATTTTCTCCATTCTGTCTCACATAATATAGATGATACCCTCAGACTTCAAGAAGAATATAATAATTCCAATCCCAAAGAAAGCAGGTGCTGACAGATGTGAAAATTACCGAACTATCAGTGTAATAAGTCACGGATGCAAAATCCTAACGTGAATTCATTACAGACGAATGGAAAAACTGGTAGAAGCCGACCTCGGGAAGATCAGTTTGGATTCCGTAGAAATATTGGAACACGTGACCGTACGGCGTATCTTAGAAGCTAGATTAACGAAAGGCAAACCTATGTTTCTAGCATTTGTAGACTTAGAGAAAGCTTATGACAATGTTCACTGGAATACTCTCTTTCAAATTCTGAAGATGGCAGGGTAAAATACAGGGAGCGAAAGGCTATTTACAATTTGTACAGAAACCAGATGGCAGTTATAAGAGTCAAGCGACATGAAAGGGAAGCAGTGGTTGGTAGCCTCTCCCCGATGTTATTCAATCTGTATGTTGAGCAAGCAGTGAAGGAAACAAAAGAAAAATTCGGAGTAGGTATTAAAATCCACGGAGAAGAAATAAAAACTTTGAGGTTCACCGATAATATTTTAATTCTGTCAGAGACAGCAACGGACTTAGAAGAGCAGTTAAACGGAATGGACAGTGTCTTGAAAGGAGAATAGAAGATGAACATCAACAAAAGCAAAACGAGGATAATGGAATGTAGTCGAATTAAGTCCGGTGATGCTGAGGGAATTAGATTAAGAAATGAGAGACTTAAAGTAGTAAAGGAGTTTTGCTACTTGGGGAGCAAAATAACTGATGATAGGCGAAGTAGAGAGGAATTAAAATGTAGACTGGCAATGGCAAGGAAAGCGTTTCTGAAGAAGAGAAATTTGTTAACATCGAGTATAGATGTGTCAGGAAGTCGTTTCTGAAAGTATTTGTATGGAGCGTAGCCATGTATGGAAGTGAAACATGGACGATAACTAGTTTGGACAAGAAGAGAATAGAAGCATTCGAAATGTGGTGCTACAGAAGAATGCTGAAGATTAGATGGGTAGATCATATAACTAATGAGGAGGTATGGAATAGGATTGGAGAGAAGAGAAGTTTGTGGCACAACTTGACTAGAAGAAGGGGTCGGTTGGTAGGACATATTCTGAGGCATCAAGGGATCACCAGTTTCGTATTGGAGGGAAGCGTAGAGGATAAAAATCTTAGAGGGAGACCAAGAGATGAATGCACTAAACAGATTCAGAAGGACATACGTTGCAGTAGGTACTGGGAGATGAAGAAGCTTGCACAGGATAGAGTAGCATGGAGAGCTGCATCAAACCAGTCTCAGGACTGAAGACCACAACAACAACGACAACAACAACAGATTGCTTGAATGCGAGAAGTAAGTATAAAATTTACTTACCTCATTTTCGATACTGTCGGGAGATTTTTGTTGTTGAAGTTCATGTGCAGTGTCTTCTTTCCCCCAAGAATTCTGTCATGAATGGTTCTTAATTACATAAAATTAGCTGAGTTTTGCTTTTCAAATACATAAATTAGTCACTAATTTTAAAAATCCACGTTTACTTCATTATTATTTACACCGTCAGGATTAGAACCACAGCTGGAACTGCTTCAGACTGACTTAATATGTGAATCACGTACAGACTCCCTGCAACTTGACATTCCTGCTGCCCAAATGACAGTTGGTATTAATTGTTAAAAATGAGTCATTTACAAATTACAATTTCTGAAACCGTACATTTCTTTCACATGATAAAAAAATATGTTTGAGTTACATCTACATCTACATCCATACTCCGATAGCCACCTGACGGTGTGTGGCGGAGGGTACTTTGAGTATCTCTATCGGTTCTCATTTCTATTCCAGTCCCGTGTTGTTCTTGGAAAGAAAGACTGTCGTTATGCCTCTGTGTGGACTCTAATCTGTCTTATTTTATCCTCATGGTCTCTTCGCGAGGTATACGCAGGAGGGAGCAATATACTGCTTGGCTCCTCGGTGAACGTATGTTCTCGAAACTTCAACAAAAGCACGTACCGAGCTACTGAGCGTCTCTCCTGCTGAGTCTTCCACTGGAGTTTATCTATCATCTCCGTAACGCTTTCGCGATTACTAAATGATCCTGTAACTAAGCGCGCTGCTCTCCGTTGATCTTCTCTATCTCTTCTATCAACCCTATCTGGTATGGATTCCACACTGGTGAGCAGTATTCAAGCAGTGGGCGAACAAGCGTACTGTAACCTACTTCCTTTGTTTTCGGATTGCATTTCCTTAGGATTCTTCCAATGAATCTCAGTCTGGCATCTGTTTTACTTACGATCATCTTTATATGATCATTCCATTTTAAATCAATCCTAATGCCTACTCCCAGATAATTTATGGAATTAACTGCTTCCAGTTGCTGACCTGCTGTATTGTTGCTAAATGACGAGGGATCTTTCTTTCTATGTATTCGCAGCACATTACACTTGTCTACATTGAGATTCAATTGCCATTCCCTGCACCATGCGTCAATTCTTTGCAGATCCTCCTGCATTTCAGTACAATTTTCCATTGTTACAACCTCTCGATATACCACAGCATTATACGCAAAAAACCTCAGTGAACTTCCGATGTTATCCACAAGGTCATTAATACATATTGTGAATAGCAACGGTCCTACGACACTCCCCTGCGGCACACCTGAAATCACTCTTACTTCGGAAGACTTCTCTCCATTGAGAATGACATACTGCGTTCCGTTATCTAGGAACTCTTCAATCCAATCACACAATTGGTCTGATAGTCCATATGGTCTTACTTTGTTCATTAAACGACTGTGGGGAACTGCATCGAACGCCTTGCGAAAGTCAAGAAACACGACATCTACCTGGGAACCCGTGTCTATGGCCCTCTGAGTCTCGTGAACGAATAGCGCGAGCTGGGTTTCACACGACCGTCTTTTTCGAAACCCATGCTGATTCCTACAGAGTAGATTTCTAATCTCCAGAAAAGTCATTATACTCGAACATAATACGTGTTCCAAAATTCTACAACTGATCGACGTTAGAGATATAGGTCTATAGTTCTACACATCAGTTCGACGTCCCTTCTTGAAAACGAGAATGACTTGTGCCCTTTTTCAATCCTTTGGAACGCTACGCTCTTCTAGAGACCTACGGTACACCGCTGCAAGAAGGGGGGCAAGTTCCTTCGCGTACTCTGTGAGAAATCGAACTGGTTTCCCATCAGGTTCAGTGACTTTTCCTCTTTTGAGCGATTTTAATTGTTTCTCTATCCCTCTGTCGTCTATTTCGATATCTACCATTTCGTCATCTGTGCGACAATCTAGAGAAGGAACTAGAGTCCAGTCTTCCTGTGTGAAACAGCTTTGGAAAAGACATTTAGTATTTCGGCCTTTAGTCTGTCATCCTCTGTTTCAGTACCATTTTGGTCACAGTGTGTCTGGACATTTTGTTTTGATCCACCTACCGCTTTGACATGACCAAAATTTCCTAGGATTTTCTGCCAAGTCAGTACATAGAACTTCATTTTCGAATTCATTGAACGCCTCTCGCATAGCCCTCTTCACACTACATTTCGCTTCGCGTAATTTTTGATTGTCTGCAAGGTTTTGGCTATATTTATGTTACTTAAGATTTTAAATATTGTATTTAGAACGCACATACATTTAAAAAAAAAAATATGTGTTTCAACAGTTTGTTCCATCATGGACTATGACTTTCCTTTAAAAATAGTTAAATACCTCAATATTATCAAAATATCGTAGTACATAACTCTGTTTTACAAACAATACCAATAATCCGCAATGTATTTAAAACAATGAATTTCAAAATTATGATTCTGCTTCATGGCAGAACATTTAGCTTATATCACTATTTACACTATTTGTAGTTGTAGAATTCTGACTTAGCACTATGTGCCTCTTATTATTTTTGTTCCCGTCGCCTCTCGTGGGCTGCGAAGATGAACTGTACGTGTAGTAGGTATCTGTGTACATTTGTTACTAAATGTTGTATTTGTGGCACTAGTGTGTTAATGAACTTCCAGCATGCTGGAGTAGCTGTGCGTCTGCAAATTCTGTTAATAAGTACAACAAAAACCAGTCCAATGTTGCAAATTTCACTTTTTTAAATTCACTCGATGACTAGTTTTGGGCCGGGACTCATTTTCAAATCACAATAACATAGTCAAAAATCGTATTTCCCGAAATGCAAAAACACGTCAAAAATGTGCAAACGAACTGTAAGCGCTGTAACTGCATTACTATGATTTGAAAATGAGTCCCAGTTCAAACCTATTCATCGAGTGAATAACAAAAGTGAAATCTTGCAACTATTAACTGGTTTTTCGTCGTATTGATCAATGTGTTAATCCTGAGCAATCGTGGTGACACTTTATGTGGCACTGTATCTCTTACTTCCACTTGTATATTAAGCATAACTACTTCCAACGAACGAGGGTAAACACTGTGGTAGCTTGAGCAAAACTGTACCAACGTGCTACAATGTAGTAGCCTATAGCCTTTCGAGTTATAAGGATAGATACATAACTAAATTGAATATACGGATTTTACATATATAAATTTATGTGTTTAAAACATTTAAATTTAAAATTAATAGTTTAATATTGTTAGGAATTAAAAGTGAGTTGCTATGTTGTGGAATCCAAGGCAGGGCAAAAAATTGCCAGTCCATGCATTAGAGGTCCCTTCCTCACTGCTCTCACGAGAATGGCTCATGAAAAATCCCACATAGTCTACGTGTATGTCTTTGGAGAGCGGTTAAAGTTTTCCTGTGGGCCACACACGCGAAACGTTCTAGGAACTTAAAACGAACATCAACCTGCTTCTGCGCACATAGTTTTATTTTACCTGTAGTTTCTATCAAATGAATAAATGGCCTTTTAGAAGTCAACAAACATCTTTTGAATCCGTTACGCCTAAACTGTGGAAAATGATTGGCTTCAGATTAAACATTTGTTCGGAATTTGATCTGCCCTTCTAAAATCGCGTTGATATTCACGCAAATTACTCTCCAGTGTTGTTTCTGCTCTTTTTATTAATCATCATCATCATAATCCTGAACGGTTTCCAGCTATAGGCTAGGGCTATTGCATCATAAGCCTCCCAATCTAGTCCCAATCTAGTCCTGTTTTCCCACCATATTTCTGTTTTCCCTCTCGAATCTGGAAAATATATAACATGCAACTGGTTGTAAAGACATTCCTTTGTAGTTGTTAACATCTTGTTAACACTTCTTACGAAGTGGATGTACCAAGGCCACCTTTCACCGTCCTGGGAGTTTTCCTGTTTTCCAAGTTTTCTCAAAGATTAATTTTGGTCTTTTTTTATTTTTGGTAGAGACCATTTCAAAAGTTCTACTTTAATAGTCTTCTCCACTAACTTTATAAGGGTTTGATAACTTTTTCAGGGTCTTTGACAGTTGGGGGTTAATCTTCAAGATTTTCATGAATGAGCATTAAAGCTTATGAGTTGCTTCAGGACAATTAAGAGAACTTATCAAAATATTTTGCGAGTATTTCGAAATTTCATCATTACATAGCCACGTGGCTCGACCGTCTGTTGTTGGGTTTACATTCGAAGTACACCAGCCTAACTCTATTTAAATATCACTTTCTGTGATATGAAAGTACCTCTTCAGCAGATCATCTACAGGTTACACTTTCATACTACTTCTTTAAAGTCAGCCGGCCGGTTGTGGCCGAGCGGTTCTAGGCGCTTTAGTCTGGAATCGCGCGACCGCTACGGTCGCAGGCTCGAATCCTGCCTCGGGCATGGATGTGTGTGCTGTCCTTAGGTTAGTTAGGTTTAAGTAGTTCTAAGTTCTAGGCGACTGATGACCTCAGATGTTAAGTCCCATAGTGCTCAGAGCCATTTGAACCGTTTGATTTCTTTAAAGTCAGTACCGCCATTAGCCTGTTTTTTATTTGCAGTGTTACATTTACACGATCACGATTTCGGCTTTACAATGCCATTATCAAGTGTTTTAATGTTGTACTAAGTTTCCTCATACACTCGCTTTTTCTACCACCATCTAGCCTATAGTAACGGTAGTAATCGTAACTAAACTGAATATATTAATTTTATAGATATAAATTTAACTGTTTAAATATAGCGAAATTCTATCATTGGCGATGAGTAAAATAAATTTAAAAATGTGTGGCATCAACAGGTAACGAACTCAGATCGACAGACGACGAATTGTCTGTCTGTGGGATTACACCAGCCTTTTCTTTTTTACTTTTTTTCGTCGTTGTTCTAGTCATTTGTTCCAGGCATGTGTCACATGACACCACTCGAGTTTAACGTTGAATACTTTACTCACAAGGGGAGGCCACGACGATTGTAACGCGGATTTACTGCAAACTTCGTACAACTCGTAGTACTCCATTAGGACAACAAAATGTGTAAGCAGTAGCGCGCACTTCTCAAGCGTTACTGAGCGAATCGCAAGATAATTTCGGTCGCCAAATATATACTTGTGCGTGGCCATTTTTACCATGAAGCGGCGGCAGCCGAGTGGTTATGCGCTCAAGCCCCGTAATCGCTGGATCGATTCCCGTGCGTCAGTTTTTTTTTTTATTTCTAGCACAGTAATTTCCTTTACTATTTATACTACAATTGATATAATGGGAGAAATACGTGTAATGTGATGAACTTTTATTAAATTTACAATGTTATTTTGCAGCTTGAACGCTAAACACTGGGCTGCCGCCGCTTTAAGTAAAAATGGCCACGCACACGTATATACCGCGTGATCAAAAAGTCAGTATAAATTCGAAAACCGAATAAATCACGGAATAATGTAGATAGAAATTGACATACATGCTTGGAATGATAAGGGGTTTTATTAGAACAAAAAAAAAGAATAGTTCAAAAAATGTCTCACAGATGGCGCTTCATCTGATCAGAATAGCAATAATTAGCATAACAAAGTAAGACAAAGCAAATATGATGTTCTTTACAGAAAATGCTCAATATGTCCACCATCATTCCTCAACAATGGCTATAGTCAAGGAACAATGTTGTGAACAGCACTGTAAAGCATATTCGAAGTTATGGTGATGCATTGGCGTCGGATATTGTCTTTCAGCACCCCTAGAGATGTCGGTCGATCACGATACACTTGCTACTTCAGGTAACCCCAAAGCCAATAATCGCACGGACTGAGGTCTGGGGCCTGGGAGGCCGAGCACGACGAAAGTGGCAGCTGAGCACACGATCATCACCAAACGACGCGCGCAAGAGATCATTCACGCGTGTAGCAATATGGGGTGGAGCGCCATCCTGCATAAACATCGTACGTTCCAGAAGATGTTTATCAGCCAGGCTGGGGATGATGCGATTCTGTAAAATATCGGCGTACCTCCCACCCGTCACGGTAGCAGTTAGAAAACCAGAATCACACATTTCCTCGAAGAAAAAAGGTCCGATAACGGTAGATGTGGTAAATCCAACCCATACCGTGACTTTTTCGTCGTGCAATGGAGTTTCCACGACAGTTCTAGGATTTTCGGTAGCCCAAATTCTGCAGCTGTGGGTGTCGACAGACCCTCGGAGCGTGAAATGAGCTTCGTCGGTCCACAACATGTTACTCAACCAATCGTCATCTTCCGCCATTTTTTGAAACGTCCACACCGCAAATGCCCTCCCCGTCACTAAATCGCCAGGTAACAGTTCATGAAGCCTATGGATTTTGTCGCCTCAGTGCCAACCAAACAGTAGTGTATGGAATTCCGGTGCGACGTGCGACATGTTGTCCCACTTGTACCTGTGTAGTCACCAGCAAATAATTTTTTTCTGTTTCTACAGTGATCTGTAACAGTACAAACATGTACATCAGTGTATAAACACCTGAGAATGGGCACAAGCCCGAAACCGGTCGTGTGACAAATAAACAACCTTTTATTGTGACTGGTAGCGGATATTTTTCTACAACCTATAAAGGAACAGTCACGGAGTTCGACAGCATCCACTACGGATAAAATTCATTCAATATAAATTAATATATCGTGCCTTAAATGTAATATGCCCTGTTGATTTTAGTAACTATTATTAACCCTACTATGCGCTGATACGTGGACAACATACGTAATTATGGCTCATGACCATCTAGCCCATCTAGCATAGTACAGTATTCTATTACGTTTTGCAGCCTTTTGGAATGAAATGTTACTGTGTTTTGTCATTTGCTTTTGACCTGTTCTTGGCGCTTTCGCTAAGACACCGCGCCAGGGGTGTCGATTCATAGTACCAATGTTGGCACCACACAGTATTAGAACCGCCATTATAGGCAGCCACATCAAACAAGAGCCACCCATCCGAGCATCAGCCCTTCAGCCTTGCGATAACTGCCTGCAAGTGAGCAGCCCCTCTCTCTTCGTCAGTGACATCAGTATAACGAACCTGGCTACGAACTGGAACACTGTGGAACCTATACATCTGTTTGCATGTATATTCGGCAACTCATTGAGTTAAATAAATGCTTGTTTCAAACTGTGATTGCGTGTCTCATTCTTTGCTTTCTGTCTTTAGAACCCACGCATCACCATAGGATACAACAATTCACACTCTCATTGTAAATGCTTCTTAATTCTAGGCGTAAACTATTTGCCAACGTTATTAGATGGCACTTCACATGTGTAAGTCACATAATATCATTGTACTAACATTTCGGCCTATGAATATGTGGAATTGTAACTTAACGTACAGTTGCACTGGAGCATAACAACATTAACTTACCTCACAAAGGAAAAAGTAAAAAATTTGTAACACTTGCTGTGGTCAGTGGAGACCACTTGCAGCTATTGTCCACAATAAGCGAAGTTTTTTTTATGAAAAATTTGACAAGAGAGAATATTACAATAAACTGTCTAGTTTACTTAGCTTGTCTTGTTGTGTTGGCTCCAATTCTTCTTGTCTAGGGGTCTGATTCTTGATACCGAAAATGTCACATTTTAGGTCCTCACAGTTGGAATAATCTAAATAAATTTGAAGAATGTTGTTGGGAAATGTTTCTTTTTATGTAAATCTATTTAGTATATCATAGTCTTTTGATTTTTGACTTTAACAAAGCCTAAATTACATTGTTCACACAAAATACAAAACTACGTCCGGTCACATCAGAGGCGTGCTTACGACTCTCACACTCTGCGGAAATAACCGTATTCCAAATGTTTTACAATGTTTCGTAACAAATGTATTTCTACAAGTTTCTGTTACGTAATTACTTTCGGTTATTATGTCATAAATGAATCCAGCAATAAACATAGTAACCAGTACAGTTTAACGTAATTAATAATAGAAATATTAAGCGTGCCAATCATTCGTAATTTCAAATGTTCCTAAAAAAATAATTGTAGCTGTACATTCAGAACTAGTACTTATCTTTTATAACATTGAGACTAAAATATTTTATAAAGTAATTCATATTCATAAAGTTTTGCTTGAAATATAACACACTGTGTATAAAATTATTTGAAAGGCTTCAGAAAAGCAACTGAGATAATACTAACCTGTGCAAAATTCGAAATAGTGTACTGGTATCGACAACTTCCGTTGAGGAAAAGTAATGCTAGAGGAGGATGTCCCGTTACAGTGGGCAAAGCTATAAAGCTATTGTCATGTGCCAGCCGGAGTGGCCGAGCGGTTCTAGGCGCTACAGTCTGGAACCGCGCGACCGCTACGGTTGCAGTTTCGAATCCTGTCTCGGGCATCGACGTGTGTGATGTCCTTAGGTTAGCTAGGTTAAAGTAGTTCTAAGTTCTAGGGGACTGATGACCTCAGAAGTTAAGTCCCATAGTGTTCAGAGCCATTTGAACCATTTTTTATTGTCATGTGTATGCACCAGCGTAATGAAATTTTTCAATTTTTTATAAAAATGGTAAAAGAAAAAAAGTGAACAAATGTATCTGAGGATGCGGCTGGTAACCCCAAAATTGATCATGAAATAATAAAAAGAAACCGAGTATTATGTTTCCAGCAAGAGGTAAATTTTATTCATAATCAGAACTTACCTGTAACTCTTCTGTTTTTCTTCTAACTTTATGAAGATTATTTAGTTCAACATTAATAGTCGTGACAAACTGTCATGCAGCTCTCACATTAATGCCCTCCGTGTGTTATTCTGTGATACGATAAGACTTTTCTGGAAGAGTGTTGGGAAGCCACCCTCTTCATGATTTTGTGACACTAGATAACATAAGTTTCTAGTTCCTATTCATCGAATAGATTCCATTGACTCCGAAACTGTATCAACGAGTCACACTAACCTCTCAGGGCTTAGGTATTCAGTCGTATTGGTAACCTTGGCTTCGTTACTGGCCCGTTATATTTATATAAGAAAACTTAGCTTTCCCAGTTAAGGGTAAATACCTTTCCAAAGTATCTTGGCAACGAGTATTGTACCAGGTTATAACAATCCATAGTTCAGGAAACACTACGTATTATCAAAAAATATAATTTAAATAAGCTGGCCGGATTACCATCTCAGAGACACGTTGCCAGCGACGGTAACATCTTCCGTGGCACATAAAAACTGATAATTCATAAACTAGTGAAGATTCGCTTTCTGTTGGGAAATTCAGTTCTAGAAAATGTCTGTCCGAGGTGGCACGAAAGCAGCTGCAGACAGCACGTACAAAGGTCGACATATCCTCTCAAAACACTGAGAAAAATCTAATCACAGAAAACTTATCATATGAGCTAACTCACGTGTTACAATCTTCAGGAAAGTTAAAATCTTGGGAACCCAGTCTTAGAGCCCGTATCAGATAAAGATATCTTTCCGTACCTTTACGAATGAGGCTTATCTCCAGTAAACATGACTCTGTGGACTGTGCGTCACCATCTAGCGTTTCTCAAGCTTCCGCATCCTGTTGTGAAACCAACACCTCAAGCTTTACCCAGGCTATCTGCATGCTTCTCTAAAAGTTCTTCGGAGTTGCGTCGGATCGTATTGTCTGAAATGCACAATGTTTCCACGGGATGCTGTTCGTCATCTACAGGTGTAAGTGTTGTGGCTCGCCAATTTATACACTGGTTCGCTGGAGAAGCGCAGACATCAATTTGCCGTCAGTAAGACACAATACGCGGCTGCGTCCCATGTTCGCGATAACGTATAGAGCGGAGAAGCAGTGAGTGCGGTTTTCAGGCTATTCTTTCCCGTCTATAGCTATTGACTTGACGGGTACCATCCAGGTATAACGTCCCTCCCTTATGGTTTTTCATGCACAAATTAAGTCTTAATAGTGTTTCATTTATTTTCACCTTACCTATGACTCACTGCGCTATAATTTGTTTACGACTCATCCACCATATTGGATTGGAATCCAGCTATTTTTATTCAGTGATATACCGCCTTTTAGAGGCGTTTTGTTCTGACTGACAATGATTGTTGGTTACCTAGTTCCGACCATTTTAGTTCTAATGTTTTAGTTGCTTGAGTACAAATGTTTTGCTTTTCTCGTGTAAAAGTTTTAATGCCTTTTTAAACTGTTTTTAAAAATTTAAAAATAATTCTTAAAAGTTCTAATATCAGTAGATATCTAAGGGCTGCCTTTACTTCTGGTTTTATTGTTATACAGTTGTTAACTTGAGGATGCCATGAAACTGGAAATTATCTAAAAATGAAGGAATAAATACAAAAAAAAAATGGTTCAAATGGCTCTGAGCACTATGGGACTTAACTTCTGAGGTCATCAGTCCCCTAGGACTTAGAACTACTTAAACCTAACTAACCTAAGGACATCACACACATCCATGCCCGAGGCAGGATTCGAACCTGCGACCGTAGCTGTCGCGCGGTTCCACACTGTAGCGCCTAGAACCGCTCGGCCACCCTGTTGGGCGAATAAATACACCTGAAACGCTTTATTAAAACCCAAGGTGATAGCTGTGGTGGCCCTACCTACAAGGTTGCCATCAGAAGATTTTATACAACGACCTTTGGACAACCGACATATTAGTGACTTTCGATGTGGTCTCATTGCTCAAACAACTGTCTCTGGCGTACTGACTAAAACACACACGAGCTAAGCTGCTGGAGAACATCATATATCTCTTCAAACGTACGCTCACTTCGACTTTTTATTGCGCTATGATAATAGTATTCGCTACAACATCATGCAACTTTTCCAACATGTGCTTACTTCGACGTACATTTTGTTCAAAGATGACAGTAGCATTTGCTACAGCGACTGTTTCTTTTATATTTATTAAGTCACGTGACACAAGTCATTAACATACCCATGGCAGTACTAGCTTAGTTGTACTTTGAACCACCTCTCCTTCTCTCCAGCCAATCACAGTGTGGTATTAAAATGAACCAGCCGCAGTCAGAATGTACACTACTGGCCATTAAAATTGCCATACCACGAAAATTGCTATAGACGCTAAATTTAACCAACAGGAAGAAGATGCTGTGATATGCAAATGATTAACTTTTCAGAGCATTCACACAAGGTTGGCGCCGGTGGCGACATCTACAATGTGCTGAAATTATGAAAGTTTCCAACTGATTTCTCATACACAAACAGCAGTTCGCCGGCTTTGTCTGGTGAAACGTTATTGTGATGCCTCGTGTAAGGAGGATAAATGCGTACCATCACGTTTCCGACTTTGATATAAGTCGGATTGTAGCCTATCGCGATTGCGGTTTATCGTATCGCGACATTGCTGCTCGCGTTGGTCGAGATCCAATGGAATCGGTGTGTTCAGGAGAGTAATACGGAATGCCGAGCAGTTGGGTCGGGTTGTAAGAGCATTAGTGGTTTTCTTGCTGCCTGCGACAGGCCATGCAGGGGTAGGCTTTGTTAGTAGTGGGTATTATGCGTGTCGATACAGTCGACACCGTATTTTCAATCTCTAGTTCAGATGTCACTAATGTATATCCTATAATTAGGCATGAGACTGTACTGCTACAATATGTGTGGAAATATTAATACGTTGCTGTTCAAGAATAATACTGTTTACTAATGCTATAGTACGCTGAAGTCCAGAGACTCTCGGGTTCGATTTCAGGCCGGGTCGGAGATTTTCTCCGCTTGGGGATTGGGCATTGTGTTGTCCTCAGGTTCGGATCGTCATAACTGACGTTTCACTATTGAGATGGCAGTATGGGCTCATCCCGAAAGCCAATAAATTAAAAAAAATAGAGAGAGAAAGAAAAAAACTCCACAGCCGTTCTCTTGCATACCTTGCGGTGTTATTTCTCGCGGGAGGAGGAAATGTCGCAAAAACTGATCAGCCACAGCCTAGGTTTTCGAGTTAGAGTTCCGGTCCTTCACACAGTCTTATTTATCAACAAGTTACACGATTTATCTTGTTTCTTTGAACCATACCACCATTCATTTACCATACTGAAACAACATAGTCGTGAATACAGTAACTAGAAGCACCTCTCTACTAAAATATCTGCGAAGTAGACATATTAAATGATGAGTGCGGTTCGTAGTAGACAGAACATGCTTTTAACTACGTAGAAGATTAAGTGTTAAACTGTTATTGTGCTGTTACAACGCATATGTAAAGAGCTGAAAATTATTCAGATCATTCTATAAAGATCTTCAAAACGAGTGAATTTTTATTCTTGGTAATTAACAGCGTTTGTGTCATGTACAGGGTGTCTCATTCATCTTGACCACTACGGGTATTTCTTTTTAAAGCGATAAACAAAGGTATGAAGCAAATATTGTTTAACTATTAGAGGAACACTAATTAGCGTGATAGTCTTTCTACAGCTACATACATAATCCACAAGCCACCGTATGGTGCATGGCCAGGGGTTCCTTGTACCACTACTGGTTACTTTCTTTCCACTCGCAAACAGAGCTAGGAAAAAGAGTGTATAGATGTCCTAAATTTTCTTATCTGCGTGATACTTACGCGAAATGTACGTCGGGGGCAGCATAATCGTTCTACAGTACTGTTACTCGAAAAGAACGTAGCCTCTCCAACTAGGGATTCACATTTCAGTTCCCAGTCCAACTCCGTAATACTTGCGTGTTGTTCGAACATGCTGGTAAAAAATCTTGCAGCCTGCTCTGAATTTCTGCAATGTCTTCCATTAATCCGACATTGTGCGGGTCCCACACGCTCGAGCAGTACTCAAGAATTGGTCGCATAAGAGTGTTCTAAAAGCGGTCTCCTTTACAGATGAACCACACTCTCCTAAAAATCTCCCTACAGATCGAAGTCCACTATTCGCCTTCCCTCCTACATCCTTCCACCTCATATCGTTTTGCAATATTACGGCTAGATATTTGTTCAAATATGTGTGAAATTTTATCGGACTTAACTGCTAAGGTCATCAGTCCCTAAGCTTACACACTACTTAACCTAAATTATCCTAAGGGCAAACACAAACACCCATGCCAAAAGGAGGAATCGATCCTCCTCCGGGACCAGCCGTACAGTCCATGACTGCAGCGCCCTAGACCGCTCGGCTAATCCCGCGCGGCAGCTAGATATTTAATCGACGTGAATGCGTCAAGCAGAACACTACTAAAGCAGTGCTTCAACATGAGGGGCTGTAGCCTTCGTATCTGCATTAACGTAAATTTTTGTGTATTTTAGAGCTAGCTGCCATTCTTAGCACCAATCAGAAATTTTTTCTCTCGTCGTGTATCCAACTACAGTCACTCATCTTCAATACCTCACAGTAAAATACAGCATCATCAGAAAACACCGCATATTGCAGACCACCCTATTGTTTAAATATGTGTGAATATAACTTCGGTCGTATGACATTTTCCTGGGGTACCCCTGACGATACCCTCGCTCGCCGGTGAGGACAACATACTGGGTTCTGTTACTTAAGAAGTTTTCGAGCCACTCACACGTCTGGGAACCCATTTAGCATACTCGCAACTTCATTAACAGTCTGCAGTGCATATCGAGTCTAACGATTTTCGGAATCTACGAATACGGAAAATGCCTGTTGCGCTTCATCAATAGTTCGCAATATATCATGTGAGAGAAGGCCATGCTGAGTTTCGCACGAGCGATGCTTTCTAAAACTGTGCTGATTTGAGGACGCAAGCTTTTCCATCTCGTGGAAATGTATTGCATTCGAACTGAGAATACGTTCAAGAACTCTGCAGCAAACCTATGTCAAGGATAATGGTCTGTAATTTTGCAGGTCCGTTCTTTTACTCTTCCTCGCTTTTTTCTAGTCGCTTGTGACTTTGCGTTGGACGGGAGATTAGCAATAAATGCAAACTAAGTAAGGGACCAGTTCCGTAGAGTACTCTTTGTAAAGTTGAACTGGTATTCCATTGGGACGTGGTAACATTCGTTTTCAATTCTTTCATTTGTTTGTGTACGCCTGGGATGCATATGACTATGTCCTCACATGGGAATCTGTGTGACGATCAAACGACTTCTAAAACGCGAAATTTAAAACTTCTGCTTTCTGTTTGGTATGTTCTACAGCCACAACACACTCTTTAACGGGCGACCAGATAGAAGTCTTCGACTGGCTGAGCAATTTTACATAGAACCGAAATTTGCCCGGGTTCTCGGCAAGAACTTTTGCTAAGACATGTGTGGATAAAAACCCCTACGTCAAGATCTAAAATCTTTGCGATCTTGATGTAGCACTTTCACATGTTTTAAATAAACTGATAGCATATCTCCCCATTGACAGTGTCAAAGAATAGCATATTTTGGTGAGGTATGACGGTTCTCGTTGCTGTACGCTTCTCGCATCTACCTTCTAGCAGACGTATGACTCTCTACTTACTTTTGCTTGTCGTCATTTGCGCGTTCTTTTTTGAAGCGAGAGTACAACAGCCCCTGCTTCCTCAGAGTTTGCAGAATTTTGTTATTAAGCCACAATGAGTCTTTTCCGTTCTTAATCTAGTTACTCTGCATGTACGTCTTAAAAACACGACTTGCGATCCGTTTAAATTTTGCCCATAATTCCTCTGCTGCCATCATGTGTAAGTAAAAGATTTCAGTTCATTGTTAAGTTGGACGCTAGCAATTGCTCATCTGCCCTTTTAAGCAGAAATACTCTCCCATCCTTCTTGAGGGATTTATTAAATTTAGTAACCTCCTCGGGATGATGGCGCTATGATTACTAATCCCCGCCTCTATAGTGACAGCGCCGGTAATGTCAGACCTTTTCGTACCTACAGGGTCTACAATATTTCAATTTCGTGTGGGCTGTCGAACCAGCCAGTTCAAGACAGTTTTCAGAAAAGGTGTTCAAAACTACATCGCAACACTGTCCGTACCTCCTGAAAAGAACCTATGGACGTCCGAGTCTATCCTGGATAGGTTAAACTGGCTTCCATCTAATACTCCATGTCCTGCATATTTCCGCGATACTGAGTTTATACTTTCTTTCAATGACTTTAAAACTGTCACAGCGGAATCGGGTGGCCGTAGAAACATCGCACAGTTAACTATATTTCACCTAGGCCTATTATACACGTCCGTATAACATGAATGTCATACCCAAATTCTACCTCAAGAGAGACAATATTTTGTCAACTGCAGTCCTCCAATGCACTGTTCGTTGCGAAGATATGAACTGCTATACCTCTTTTTAAATAGCAAGCTATACATTTTATTCGATAATCCAGTTCCTCTCCTCAAGACAAGTTCAAAATCGTATCAAAGTGTACCAATCACGTAAACATGACATTAAAAGTGTTGTCTAGACAAGACAGCCTAGACACAATGAGAGGAAGCCGAAAGGCACGCGCTAAGCTAAAGCAGGATGGCGTGAGGTCTGAAACAGGATACGTAATGAATGCTATAAAGAAAAGTACGTAGCTTCTGGAATACTTTAATCCATCCTTTTGGTACATCTGGAGATTGTGGCGATACAAGTGAGACTCTTTAGATATATGCAATGTTACTAATGGCGCCTTGCTAGGTCGTAGCCATTGACTTAGCTGAAGGCTATTCTAACTATCTGCTCGGCAAGGGAGCGAGGCTTCGTCAGTGTAGTCGCTAGCAAAGTCGTCCGTACAACTGGGGAGAGTGCTAGTCAGTCTCTCGAGACCTGCCTTGTGGTGGCGCTCGGTCTGCGATCACACAGTGGCGACACGCGGGTCCGACATGTACTAATGGACTGCGGCCGATTTAAAACTACCACCTAGCAAGTGTGGTGTCTGGCGGTGACACCACAAAAGTACCTCACACAAATCTGACTTTGACCCTCCTGTATAGCACACCGTGTAGGTACCCAGAATAACGTAACTCTCACACTTGCGGGAGCTGACAGTAAACAAATGGAAAAAGCGAGGACAAGAAGAGCTCGTTTTTTATTACTGTGGAGAGAGTTTCACTGATATGCAACGCAAGTTGGGTGATGATCATTAAAACAGAGCGTTTATCTTTGCGGCGAGATCTTTTCAAGAAATTCCAATCACCAAATTTCTCCTCAGAATTCAGGAATATTTGCTGAGTACCACCTACACAGCGAGAAATGACCATCGTAATGAAATAAGAAAAATCAGAATTCGGACAGAAAGACTTAAGTGTTCCTTTTCCCCACGTACTGTTCGAGAGTGGAACGGTGGAGAAATAGCCCGAAAGGGATTCGAAGAACCCTCTGCCAAGCACTTGAATGAGAACTGCTGAATGTTCATGTGGATGTGAATACAAAAAATGCACATCAGCAATCCAGCCAGCCGCCTTCACTTAAAGGTCTGTGTCAGTACAGTGCATGCCAACGAAGAGAAGTTACACTGGCTACACAGCTACGGTGAATGTAAGTTAGCAAAACGGTAATAGCAATAATGTTTTACTATTCACAATGCTGGTACATGCAGTACAGTACTGCAGTACTTTTAAACGATATGTTAAGTACAGTAAAGGAATTCTTGATTCAAAACTGCGTCATCAAAACTTTTACGTTATTTTGGTTCAAGGTAGGAGCGCTAGAATACGGTGTACTCTAGTTTTAGGGATGCCAGTCTCCTGTTCAAGCAGTCGTGCGCTAACGTGTGAATTTATTGCAACCTAACTGACAAATGTACAGGGTGTTTCAAAAATGACCGGTATATTTGAAACGGCAATAAAAACTAGACGAGCAGCGATAGAAATACACCGTTTGTTGCAATATGCTTGGGACAACAGTACATTTTCAGGAGGACAAACTTTCGAAATTACAGTAGTTACAATTTTCAACAACAGATGGCGCTGCAAGTGATGTGAAAGATATAGAAGACAACGCAGTCTGTGGGTGCGCCATTCTGTATGTCGTCTTTCTGCTGTAAGCGTGTGCTGTTCACAACGTGCAAGTGTGCTGTAGACAACATGGTTTATTCCTTAGAACAGAGGATTTTTCTGGTGTTGGAATTCCACCGCCTAGAACACAGTATTGTTGCAACAAGACGAAGTTTTGAACGGAGGTTTAATGTAACCAAAGGACCGAAAAGCGATACAATAAACGATCTGTTTGAAAAATTTCAACGGACTGGGAACGTGACGGATGAACGTGCTGGAAAGGTAGGGCGACCGCGTACGGCAACCACAGAGGGCAACGCACAGCTAGTGCAGCGGGTGATCCAACAGCGGCCTCGGGTTTCCGTTCGCCGTGTTGCAGCTGCGGTCCAAATGACGCCAACGTCCACGTATCGTCTCATGCGCCAGAGTTTATACCTCTATCCATACAAAATTCAAACGCGGCAACCCCTCAGCGCCGCTACCTTTGCTGCACGAGACACATTCGCTAACGATATAGTGCACAGGATTGATGACGGCGATATGCATGTGGGCAGCATTTGGTTTACTGACGAAGCTTATTTTTACCTGGACGGCTTCGTCAATAAACAGAACTGGCGCATATGGGGAACCGAAAAGCCCCATGTTGCAGTCCCATCGTCCCTGCATCCTCAAAAAGTACTGGTCTGGGCCGCCATTTCTTCCAAAGGAATCATTGGCCCATTTTTCAGATCCGAAACGATTACTGCATCACGCTATCTGGACATTCTTCGTGAATTTGTGGCGGTACAAACTGCCTTAGACGACACTGCGAACACCTCGTGGTTTATGCAAGATGGTGCCCGGCCACATCGCACGGCCGACGTCTTTAATTTCCTGAATGAATATTTCGATGATCGTGTGATTGCTTTGGGCTATCCGAAACATACAGGAGGCGGCGTGGATTGGCCTCCCTATTCGCCAGACATGAACCCCTGTGACTTCTTTCTGTGGGGACACTTGAAAGACCAGGTGTACCGCCAGAATCCAGAAACAATTGAACAGCTGAAGCAGTACATCTCATCTGCATGTGAAGCCATTCCGCCAGACACGTTGTCAAAGGTTTCGGGTAATTTCATTCAGAGACTACGCCATATTATTGCTACGCATGGTGGATATGTGGAAAATATCGTACTATAGAGTTTCAAAGACCGCAGCGCCATCTGTTGTTGAAAATTGTAACTACTGTAATTTAGAAAGTTTGTCTGCCTGAAAATGTACTGTTGTCCCAAGCATATTGCAACAAACGGTGTATTTCTATCGCTGCTCGTTTAGTTTTTATTGCCGTTTCAAATATACCGGTCATTTTTGAAACACCCTGTAAATTCGTCTGTGCGACTTCTACGACTATTCCGTTCTCTTGCGTTGAAATTTCCCGTTTTCTGAAGCGCCACAACAAGACGAGGAAACATCGGTCGGGAATGTGGATTCTTGCCGGGATGGCGCTCTCCGTAGGGTTGCTCTGCCTGGGCAGCGTTGCGCACTCTTTCAACCGCAATAAAAGAATAGTAATGACGATGGAGGTCTTCATCAACGACTGCCTTTAACGTACACAACAAACAGAAAGTACTTCTGTACTGTACTGCGTATACCGATCTTGCAGATAAGAAATCATTACTGCTGTTATTGCTCTGCTAATTTACATTCTCCGTAGATGGGTAACATTTCTGCCTTCTTTTCGTTGGTTTACATTGCAGTCTCACATACTTCCAACTGGAAATAGACGATTAAATGAGCGGTGTGCAGTTTCCTTGCGCTTCCATTTGTTTACTGTCAGTTCCGGCAAGTGCTAGTGCAGGAGAAGAGAGTCAGCTCCGTTTTGTGTTCTGTTTTTAATAACGTCATGTTTACTTAATGTTACGATGTGATACATTTTTGGACAGGTCTGGAGGAGATGAAGTGCGTTATGAAATGCAACAATAGGGTACTATGTAAAATGCTTACTGCTGTTTATTTCTTCGTAATAAACATAGTTACAAGAGAACAAATCATACTATTAAGTGCTGTTCTGGTTTCTAAATAACATTTGCTCGATACGTTTCTTATTTGGCTTCAGGACAAAAAGTTATTTGGGGTGGCCAAGATAAACAGGTCACCAAGCGTGTGACAGTCGCCAGTCAATAAAAGCATAAGTTAAGACATTACTCCAGCACTAGAGCAATTAAAACTGCATATCTTACTCACCATGGTCCTCATCAGCCAGTTTACATCCAGTGCCTCCTCTAGACTTTTCTGTAGGTAACTCTCCTCTGCTATGTACTTACATGTTGTTCCTGCATGTTTTCTAACGTCTTTTTTCACTAGATACTCGTCTCGGTGTTTTCTTACTCCCTTGGAGAATCTACCATCCATTCGCCTGGATACATTTTCTGCCTCCTCCACTCCTTTTAAATTTATATTTAGTCAAAATTATACTTTTCGCCCCTGGCTGATTCCTGATAAATTCGCTTTCTTGTCTCTTATACTTATACCCAACACACGAGGTGTGTGAGAAAAGTAATGACACTAATTTTCTATCTACCAATTTTTTTTATCTTTTTCAAACAATAATATTCTCTCCTTCAAAGCAGTTCCCTTCGGCAGCTATAAACAGGCGGAGTCCTTGTTCTCAGCCTCCGTAGCAGCGCTGAAAGGCTTCAGCTGCTAGAACTTTTAGAATGTCTATCATATTCTTTTGAATGCTTCCATAAGTCCCAAAATGACGTCCTTTTAAGACTTGTTTTCAATTTGCGGGAAAATAAGAAATTCATGAGAACTCAGATCATGTGAGCAGGGAAACAGTGGAACAAGAGGAGTGCCTTTTGTGGTAAAAAAATTCAGTAATAGAAGTGGCCATATGGCATGGGGCACTGTCGTGAAGCAGCATCCATTATCTGCTATGTCCTGTCTCACTAGACTGACCCTCTTCCTGAAGCTTTCATGGACATCTCTGTGAAACACTTGTTTGACAGATTGTCCTGCAGCAACAAACTATTTATGCATGATACCCCTACTGTCAAAAAGCAAACCAGCATTGTTTTGATCTTTGATTTGCTCAAAAAATGATTCAAAAGGCTCTGAGCACTATGGGACTTAACATCTATGGTCATCAGTCCCCTAGAAATTAGAACTACTTAAACCTAACTAACCTAAGCACATCCACAACACCCAGTCATCACGAGGCAGAGAAAATCCCTGACCCCGCCGGGAATCGAACCCGTGAACCCGGGCGCGGGACTTTGATTTGCTCATTCGAGCTGTTTTCGTTCCAGCAGATTTATCAGTGTGTGACTTTTCACTTTGTCAATTTACCTCAGGATCGTACTCGAAAATCCAGTATTCATCACCTTTAATCCCACGACTGAATCATTTCTGGTCGTTGGTTATCTTCTCAAGAAGATCAACTCACATGTTTCTTCTTTGTCCTTGTGCTTAGTTGTGAGGTTTTTCGGCACCTTTTGGCACAAACCTTTCACAAGTGCAGAGTTTCGGTCAAAATTTGATTTACAGTGGAAGTTTAATAGGTCACCCATCATCGTTAGTGTTAAACATCTGTCTGATCTCACTAGAGCGTGTACGCGTTGTACATTTTCGTCGGTTTCTGAACGTGAAGGTCTCCCTCCGCGAGATTCACGTTCAGTGTGTTCTCGGCCTTCCAAAAATTATAAGTGTTCGTGAAAAGCTTGGGCACTTGATAAGGAATGTTCCCCATAGTTCTGTTTCAACGTTTCAAGGGCCACTCACGCGGATTCCCCAGGTTTAACACAAAACTTCGCAGATTCGTACCAATAGACTCCCCCCCCCTTCTCTTTTGCATCATCAACAAATGGTTATGTTACGGTAGAACCAGAGAGGTAGAACCGTAGACCTTGCCGCTGGTGGGGAGGCTTACGTGCCTCAGCGATACAGGTAGCCGTACCGTAGGTGCAACCACAACGGAGGGGTATCTGTTGAGAGGCCAGACAAACGTGTGGTTCCTGAAGAGGGGCAGCAGCTTTTTCAGTAGTTGCAGGGGCAACAGTCTGGATGATTGACTGATATAGCCTTGTAACAATAACCAAAACGGCCTTGCTGTGCTGGTACTGCGAAGGGCTGAAAGCAAGGGGAAATTACAGCCGTAATTTTTCCCAAGGGCATGCAGCTTTACTGTATGGTTAAATGATGATGGCGTCCTCTTGGATAACATATTCCGGAGGTAAAATAGTCCCCCATTCGGATGTCCGGGCGGGGACTACTCAGGAGGAAAACTGGCGCTCTACGGATCGGAGCGTGGAATGTCGGGCAGGTTGGTTAGAAAATTTAAAAAGGGAAATGGATAGGTTAAAGTTAGATATAGTAGGAATTAGCGAAGTTCGCTGGCAGGGGGAACAAGACTTTTGGTCAGGCGACTACAGGGTAAATACAAAATCAAATAGGGGTAATGCGGGAGTAGGTTTAATAATGAATAACAAAATAGGAGTGCGGGTAAGCTACTACAGACAGCATAGTGAACGCATTATTGTGGCCAAGATAGACGCGAAGCCCACGCCTACTAAAGTAGTACAAGTTTATATGCCAACTAGCTCTGCAGATGACGAAGAAATTGAAGAAATGTATGATGAAATAAAATAAATTATTCAGACAGTGTAGGGAGACGAAAATTTAATAGTCATGGGTGACTGGAATTCGGTAGTAGGAAAAGGGAGAGAAGGAAACGTAGTAGGTGAATATAGATTGGGGCTAAGAAATGAAAGAGGAAGCCGCCTGGTAGAATTTTGAACGGAGCACAACTTAATCATAGCTAACACTTGGTTCAAGAATCATCAAAGAAGGTTGTATACATGGAAGAAGCCTGGAGATACTGGAAGGTTTCAGATAGATTATATAATGGTAAGACAGAGATTTAGGAACCAGGTTTTAAATTGTAAGACATTTCCAGGGGCAGATGTGGACTCTGACCACAGTCTATTGGTTATGAACTGTAGATTAAAACTGAAGAAACTGCAAAAAGGTGGGAATTTAAGGAGATGGGACCTGGATAAACTGACTAAACCAGAGGTTGTACAGAGTTTCAGGGAGAGCATAAGGGAACAATTGACAGGAATGAGGGAAAGAAATACAGTAGAAGAAGAATGGGTAGTGAAGGCAGCAGATGAAGTAGTGAAGGCAGCAGAGGGACAAGTAGGTAAAAAGACGATGGCTAATAGAAATCCTTGGGTAAGAGAAGAAATATTGAATTTAATTGATGAAAGGAAAAATTCAGTAAATGAAGCAGGCAAAAAGGAGTAAAAACGTCTCAAAAATGGCTAGAGGACAAATGTAAAGATGTAGAGGGGTAAGATAGATACTGCCTACAGGAAAATTAAAGAGACATTTGGAGAAAAGAGAACCACTTGTATGAATATCAAGAGCTCAGATGGAAACCCACTTCTAAGCAAAGAAGGGAAAGCAGAAAGGTGGAAGGAGTATATAGAGGGTCTATACAAGGGCGACGTACTTGAGGACAATATTATGGAAATGGAAGAGGATGTAGATGAAGATCAAATGGGAGATACAATACTGCGTGAAGAGTGACAGAGCACCGAAAGACATGTGTAAACAAGGCCCCGGGAGCAGACAACATTCCATTAGAACTACTGACGGCCTTGGGAGAGCCAGTCTTGACAAAACTCTACCAGCTGGTGAGCAAGGTGTATGAGACAGCCGAAATACCGCCAGACTTCAAGAAGAATATAATAATACCAATCCCAAAGAAAGCAGGTGCTGACAGATGTGAAAATTACCGAACTATCAGTTTAATAAGTCACGGATGCAAAATACTAACGCGAATTCTTTACAGACGAATGGAAAAACTGGTAGATGCCGACCTCGGGGAAGATCAGTTTGGATTCTGTTGAACTATTGGAACACGTGAGGCAATACTGACCCTACGACTTACCTTAGAAGCTAGATTGAGGAAAAGCAAACCTACGTTTTTAGCATTTGTAGACTTAGAGAAAGCTTTTGACAATGTTGACTGGAATACTCTCTTTCAAATTGTGGAGGTGGCAGGGGTAAAATACAGGGAGCGAAAGGCTATTTACAATCTTTACAGAAAGCAGATGGCAGTTATAAGAGTCGAGGGACATGAAAGGAAAGCAGTGGTTGGGAAGGGAGTGAGACAGGGTTGCAGCCTCTCCCCGATGTTATTCAATCTGTATATTGAGCAAGCAGTGAAGGAAACAAAAGAAAAATTCGAAGTAGGTATTAAAATCCATGGAGGTGAAATAAAAAAGTTGAAGTTCGCCGATGACATTGTAATTCTCTCAGAGACAGCAAAGGACCTGGAAGAGCAGTTAAACGGAATGGATAGTGTCTTGAAAGGAGAATATAAGATTAACATCAACCATAGCAAAACGAGGATAATGGAATGTAGTCGAATTAAGTCGGGTGATGCTGAAGGAATTAGATTAGGAAATGAGACACTTAAAGTAGTAAAGGAGTTTTGCTATTTGGGGATCAAAATAACCAATGATGGTCGACGTAGAGGGGATATAAAATGTAGACTGGCAATGGCAAGGAAAGCGTTTCTGAAGAAGAGAAATTTGTTAACATCGAGTGTAGATTTATGTGTCAGGAAGTCGTTTCTGAAAGTATTTGTATGGAGCGTAGCCATGTATGGAAGTGAAACATGGACGATAACTAGTTTGGACAAGAAGAGAATAGAAGCTTTCGAAATGTGGTGCTACAGAAGAACGCTGAAGATTAGATGGGTAGATCATATAACTAATGAGGAGATATTGAATAGGATTGGGGAGAAGAGAAGTTTGTTGCGCAACTTGACTAGAAGAAGGGATCGGTTGGTAGGACATGTTCTGAGGCTTCAAGGGATTACCAGTTTAGTATTGGAGGGCAGCGTGGAGGGTAAAAATCGTAGAGGGAGACCAAGAGATGAATAGACTAAACAGATTCAGAGGGATGTAGGTTGCAGTAGGTATTGGGAGATGAAGAAGCTTGCACAGGATAGAGTAGCATGGAGAGCTGCATCAAACCAGTCTCAGGACTGAAGACCGCAACAACAACGGTTGTTTATGGAAAACGATTGGAATATGAATTTAGTGATAATAGTGGATACTGTTTCTTGGACTTTTAGTTTTACTTTATTTCATATCCTTATGCAAATATGATTAGTTTTTGATGTATAGGAAAACTGATAACAATTTCATCGATTTGTGATATTAAATACTTTTTATTCGTTGTACACACAAATTCAAGAGCAACATACGTCAACCAAAAAGCAGCACTGTTTGTTAGACACCATGGTTAATGAGGTACATTCAGTCTATCACGTTTCAGTTCGTTAGCTTCATTTGCTGGATTTTCTTTTGAAAGTCATACCTAAATGTGAACTACATAGTACTACAATCAATTTTATGAAACAATTTCTTTGTGTGTGAAACGGAGAAGCTATATTTCAACATTACATTGTTACATTTGTTGATATCAGTGTAGTCATCTATTATATTCGTTCTTTGGTTTCGCAGGTGGATAGCAGTACCACATACCATGGCTCGCTGTAGGAAACTGTCACTTGTGATGCCTACGTCACTGCGAAAAATGAGGGGCTTCATCATGTCATTAATATGGCGTTATTCATTGACTAACAGCTAGTCGAAATATACTGACGGGAACTGGACTAGTCCTGCACACCTCCTGATTTTGTTAGCGCAGTGATGCATCGAGTGAACAACCGAAAGCCGTATCAATTGTCCCGCAATTACTGGCGAACTCACTTGCATCGCTTTATGAGGTCGTGGATCACTTGCTAACGAGTTATCAGATGCGGGTAGCCAGCCAATATCAGCACGTTGAACTTGAGCTGTCTTGAAGTTTATTATCATAAATTACATTTGACTTCAAAACCAGATTCTAAAGTAGGCGTAGAGACGCAATGGACGTGCACGTTTACATAACACTACGACAGTACACCAGATTCAGCGTGTTTACTTGTGAGACGATATTCCGCAAAACACAAGTGCTAAACCTTGATAGCGTCGTTAGTCGGCATGCTTTGTAGGGAAATGTCTGGGAGGCATAAGTAGTTCGAACTGAGAGGAGCAGTTTGTGAGTGATCCTAGTTGTACGAGTGTCGCACGAGCAGCCACACACTGCAGGCGATGGTCATCAGTTTAAGAGCCGACGTCGCCTCCGCGCCGGACAGCGAAAAGGTTCCCTCCACCGCGAGGTCAAGGTAAGGCACTTTGGCATTGAATTCCACGTACTCGCAGCAGTAAGCCCGGCCGGCCGTCTGGTTGGTCGGTTTCCAGTGCAGCCAGTTCACTCTGCAGGCGTCCTGCTTACATAATCTGTACTCTTCTGGAAGCTTACTGGAACTGAGGTAGGGATTGTTTACGCCCACGAACACAATCGCCCGCTTAGATTTCGGCTCGTAGACGACCTTCCAGAAGAGCTTAGGCACCGGCACCTTCTTCCCCGACGTGCCTACGTATAAGTAGATGTCCGTCTGGTTGCCGTTCTTGTCCTCGAGTTGCAGTGTACCGTAAGTGCCTGTGTACACCTCAAGGTCGAAGTTGTTCTTGCTGGCGAAGTCGCGCACGTCCAGCTCCAGCTGGTTCCAGTTGCCGGAGTTGAAGGCGTACCACTGTGGGGCCGAGTTGGCGTAGTGGAAGGTCGCCGACTGCTGCACACCGAGCCCGAAGTCCGCCTTGGCGGCCAGGTGTCCTCTGCTGAGGTAGTTCTTGCTCAAGTTATCGGGGGTGGCACCTAGCAGATTCACGAGGGTGTCCCGCTGAGTCCTGTACTGGTTCGACATGTCCACTGAGCCGTACAGTTGGCCCTGCTCCCATTGATCGGGTCTGGGGAAGGAGGCCTGGAAGCCCTTGATGCCGGCGACGACGGTGGCATTTGTGTACAACGGTGTCAGCTCCTCCGTGTCGAAGCACACTTCGTACAGTTTGTAGAACTCCTCCTCCACCGTGAAGCCGATCTGTACCTGTTTCGAAGACGTTTATCACATTACTTAAGGTTCAAAAGCATTTAAAAAAAGAATTCTGTAATACACAATGGCTTAATTTATCTACTCAGGCACATCAAAGAGCTCAGTATCAGAACTATACAGACATTAGATGAAAGTAAACTAAGATAGTTAGTTAGTTGATTAGTTACGTGTAGACTTCATCAGACCAAAGGGCTCAGTTTCAGAACTATACAGACTGTGGGGGACAGTAAACTAAGATAGTTATTTAGTTGACTAGTTACATGTATAATGAGACTTCATCACACATAATGAGTATTGCAGTGCCCTATAACGTACAGAATTGAATACACTGGGTTTTCCTAAATTTAAGAGAGACCGCCTGCGGATAACCGGTCAATAACAATTCTAAACTTATTATTTGCAGACTATCAGCTGCATTATGCAATACACAACTGTAACAGTATATTTTATTAGAGACGGTCGATTTCGGCCTTAAATCCGACCATCATAGAGTCCAGAAACCATCCCAGCTATGCATTTCCGTTATTGGAATAACAAATGTACATTGCTCCGCCACGAACATTAGTTGCACATAAACAGCTGCGCGGAGTGGCCTTGTGGTTTGAGGCGAAATGTCACGGACTGCGAGACCCCTCCCGCCGGAGGTTCGAGTCCTCCCTCGGACATGAGTGTGTGTGTGTTATTAGCATAAGTTACTTTAAGTTAGCATACGTAGTGTGTAAGTTTAGGGACCGATGACCTCAGCAGTTTGATCCCTTAAGAATGCACACACATTTGAACATTTTTTAGTTTGTGTAATTACACAAACTCTATGAGGTTGAATGGACATAATGGTACGTATATATAGCTACTATGAGTGATGGAACAATTCACATCCTATAATTGTCATTCTAGTTACGCAAATGCAAAGCTGAGATGGTTTCTGGACTCGATGACGATCCGATCCTTGACCGATCGTCTCTAACGAAATACACTGTTACGCCTGTGAACTGCGTGATATAGTCCTTAACATTCATTAAAGCTGTGCAACGCCACATCCATAAAATATTTGTAATATTATTTACAGTTATATTTGTCATGTGTGTAGGAAAAATTCCATCTTTGGCAAATAACCAAGTACGTTACTCCTATTCAAGTTAGGCATCATTAGTGGTCTATAATATAAATAAAATAACTTAATTACATATTTTGTTGGATCTGTAGCCATCCTGATTTAAAATGTTTAACTATTTACAAGCATATAGTTTTTTCTATCCTTTTCACTTATCCATTTGTTCTTCTGTAGGCACTAGATGAAAATGTCCAGTGTATAGGTCACTTTTATAAATCACAACATATAAGCTATTCCCTTGCCCACTGCACATGTCTTGCTCACTAGTTATAGAGTGGCTGAGAGATCATGAGAGCTGTAGAGCAGAGGGTGTCCAACTAACTCCATGTGGCGCAAAGCAAGTGTCATTGGGGCCCAAGAATTAAGCACCAGTCACACGACCAATAAAATAATTAAAAAATTAAAGTTACAACAAATTCGATATCTTCTATTTTAAACTCTCTCTATACGATGCTATTCTCTTATTGAGCCATATCATTTTTTTTTTCCTCTCTGCAGTTATTGTTAGTGCTAAGCATATTATGTGCAACCCAAAAATACTCGTCTTCTTCCAATGTGGCATAGGTGAGATAAAAGGTTGGACAAACTTGCTATAGAAGGTAGGAGTGGAGCAGGGCGTTGGGGATTGGGACGGAGGGAGGGGGTGCAATGAGGACATTCAGTATGCACGTGTGTGTCTGTGTTTTTTGTTTATTTGTTTCCTTTTCTCTTTCATTTCTTTTGTAGTATGTTATGAACTAGTGGGAATAATGTACTCCTGCTGTTGCTTTTTTATACACAGCTTCCTGCAATGGAACTCTATTCTTCGTCCTCAAGGAACTATCAGGCAACGCCAACCTGCAATCACACACAGAAACAAACATACACACGAAACTAAATAATTAAACAAAACCCACAGACCTTCAGCTACTTAGATACGCACACACACACACACACACACACACACACACACACACACGTACACGTACATACATAAACATACAATGGCAAATACACCTGACAAAAATTCAAACCTCCCACCCAGAAAGCGTTCAGCTGTTTCCCTGACCTCCGTCTTGTATTTGCAGTTTGTAAACAGTGACACTGTAAGTCACGTAGTGCAGTTTTTCGTATTAAGATAATTGGGAACCAGGAAAAATAAGGGAAACGTATTACAAAGACAGATACAAACATGCACTCTTCCTCACAGAATTAATTAACGTTAGGCCTAAGCACAAAATCCCTAGCCGTACAATTTCGAAATATATAACTTTTCTGCATTATGCTCTATACCATTGCAGATGAAAAACTGTGAAATAAAAAAAGTATAATGCAAAACATAAAAAACATGGAAACGACAGCATGTGGTAGCAATGTACAGTCTTAGATGTAAAAACTGACCGCAGGCCAGTTGCCACTGAGACTAAGTCCCAGTCGTTCACCTAAGGTGACCAATAAAACCGACCGCCCCTGACAACGGCCATCTACATAATCTGGCAACACTGTAAGATGCGGAAGTGTCAGGCGGAAGTATTGTCTACTTCCGAGATCTTCTTAGTGTGTATGAGCCTGCGGTTTTGCGATGCCAGCACGGTAGCTCAGCGTGTTCGGTCAGAAGGTTTAGCTACCCTCTGTAATAAAAAACTGAGTGAACCTATCAATGAAGAACCTGAACGGGTGTCATCGGACGTCCGCCACGAACAAATTCAACGAACAGTATAGAACAAAATGTCAAATAAAAAAGGTAGCCTTGTGCATTTTAAACTTGTGGCGTGTTCGCGGCCGACTGTGTCTCCTTTCATTTTACATTTTTTTTTTTTTTTATCACACTTCGGCCCTCGTCTAAAGTTATCAGTCTGATTGAACATAGAAGATAATTCACTTTATACTGCGCCGGCCGCGGTGATCAGAGGTTCTAGGCGCTAATATAATTGCGTAGGCTTCCGCGGCGAGAGTCAGTCGATATAAAAGTTTTCTGGGTTTGCAATGCTACTGTCATCGTAGACACCTTGCAGTACGAAGACAAGATGAAAGAATTATTAAATGATCCCATCTACAAAGAACTAAGGGCGAAACCTACGGCGAAGATGATTCGAAAGACGCAGGCCGCGATTAAGGACTCGAGAATTGACGCTGACACAGCCAGTCTTATTCCCAGAGTACCAGTCTCTCCTAGAATTTATGGTGTTCCAAAGATACATAAGGAAAGTTGTCCTTTGAGGCCAATAGTGAATGCGATCAATTCGCCTACTTTGGCAAAGTACCTAGCCTGCAAACTAAGACGTCTAGTTGGCAAGACGGACTCTTGTGTGAAGAACTCGACACACTTTATAGAACGCCTAAAGGGAGAAACAATTTTACCTACGGACATCATGGTCAGCTTTGACGTGAAATCACTATTTACGAACGTGCCAGTAGATGAAACTATCCGCATCCTTCAAGAGCATGTCCCGCTAGACATATGCGACCTGGTTGAGTTGTGCCTGACCAACTTACTTCAAATGGCAAGGAAAATACTACGAGCAGACAGACGGCGTAGCAATGGGGTCTCCCCTATCTCCGCTGGCAGCCGACATATTCATGGAAGCCTTTGAAGCAACGGCCCTGGGTTCAGCTCCTTTACGCCCAAGTTGCTGGTTCCGATACGTGGACGACTCGTTCGCTATATGGCCTCATGGTGAAACAGAACTACACAAGTTTCACGAATATTTGAACAATATGCACAGGAAGATACAGTTCAAGCTGGAAGTAGAAAAGAATGGCGCTATTCCATTTCTAGACGTCGAAGTGTACAGGAGAACGGAGGGCACACTGGGGCACAGAGTATATCGCAAGCCTACACATACAGACAGTTACCTGCACGCCCAATCCTACCACCACCCAGCGCAGAAGAACTCTGACATCCGCTCTTTGGCAATCCGTGCGCAGCGCCTAAGTGATGCTCAAAACATCACACCTGAGCTTAAAATGTTACGCACAATGTTTCTAGCCAATGGCTACAGCCATAAGTCGATAAACACCGCCTTGTCGACGAACACAATCAAGAAAGATAAGCAAGAAATAGACAAACTGCAGCCAACAGTGCGTTTACCCTACGTGAAAAACGTTACTGACCGAATAGGCAAACACATTCGCCGCGTTGGGGTGCAGCCTGTCTTCTATAGTCGTCGTAGGGTCCAGGACGTGCTAGGCCCCATCTTGACTGCCAGCAATCAGAGGCCAACAGACAGCACTGTCAACACGAGGCACGAGCACTACCGGCGAGTAACTGCCGCCGCGTGGCCGATGTCCAGCAGTTGGTAAACAGCAGCCAACTTCTCATTCGACGGTGACCACCAATCATGGTACATAACACAAGAGCCAATAGACAACGGAGGTCACGTTCTCCCTCCAACGCAATAACCTATTAAACTAAAGTTCTCTCTCCTTCTTCCTTAAGAGACCAATGAAACCAACTACTTTTCAAAATTTGACGTAATGGCATGTGCAGTGAACACTAACAACAAAATATAAATGACACTGCAGAGCTAGGGCGCACCATTAGACCCAGATGAAGGCCGCTGCAGTCGTGGCCGAAACGTTGGTTTTTCTCCAGAAGCAGTAGTTTTTACATTATGATGCGGTACCAAACCCAGAAAACTTTTATGTCGAGGTTCTAGGCGCTTCAGTCCGGAACCACGGGGCTGCTACGGTCGCAGGTTCGAATCCTGCCTCGGGCATGGGTGTGCGTGATGTCCTTAGGTTAGTTAGGTTTACGCAGTTCTATGTCTATGGGACTGATGACCTCAGATGTTAAGTCCCATAGTGCTTAGAGCCATTTGAACCATTTGAACGTAACCCTAACAAACTCAAATCAAATGCAAATGACGTTCAAAGTTGATTTTCAAAAGGGCCAGTCATAATGCACGCTCAGTGGAATCAAGGGTTAAGAGGTGGTGTTATCACACTGATTGAGGATGGATATCACTGCTCGTCTGAAGTTGATGAGAGGTGCGGAGTACCGAAGAAGACGGCCAGGCGTTGGTGGAAAAAATATATCTAAACATCCCGTATCGGGCGGAAAAGTGGGAGTGGACGAGCCCGTGTGTCCAGTGAGAGGGACGACCAATGTATGTTCGACAATATATACTCCAATCCATTCCTCAGTTGCCGTCAAATGGGGGAGGCTTCTCAGTCTGCTGGTAGTGCAAGAACTGTGAGAAGGAGACTGAAAGATCATGGACTTTTATGCCGAAGAGCTGCTATGAAGTAACGCTTGACGATCAGAAGATCGACTGTATGGCTTTTGCGGAAGATATATAGAGTTTGACTCGAGCAGAGTAGTATTTCCAGACGACAAAATATTTTCTTCTGTTACCTAGGCTCCGGTTCAGGTGAGATATTAATAAAATTATTGTATATAGTATCGTAAATGAAATTTTTTTCGTTAGAAGTGACTTTACGATATTTTAATACAGAGTAGCTGTTGTAAAATGCTTCTCTTGTTTTGTCGTTAAATTTGTTTGGTATCGCCTTTGTTACAAACGTGGTTGTGTTGAATTCGTCAGCGTTTTGATTAACATATAAACGCTTTTGATATTGTAGGTGTACCGGCCACGGGGAGAGCATGTCAGTCCGAAATATCTCGTGGAAAGAGAGAGAAGTGTACGCTTTTCTGTTGGCGTTTGGGGCTACATCTCGGCTTGGGGAGCTGAGCCCCTATAGCATATTGAGGGGAATCTCAACGGAGAGGCGTATGTTAAAATTTTAGAACATATAATGAAGCCAAGCGCTGAGCTGCCGTATCCTCAAGGAGACATACATTTCCTGCAGATATGAACAACTAGTAGCATGAAAGCTGTTTCATAGTTGGCAAATACTGATTCACTCTTTTCCTATGGCCTACAATTTATTGAAGAAACCATTGTATTCCGTCGTTTGGTAGTCTCTTGATGTTCCCGATATCGTAGTTGCATTTTGTTCTGGTCATGATGTCCTGAAAGTAGAGATTCCTCTTCGTCCTCGTAGCCCCTAGTCGCACACTTTGTCCGTAAATAATGATGTATATAAGGATGTATTAAATGATTTGCATTTGCTTCTGTTTATTTTCTCCATTTGCCTTTCTTTGCGTCTCGTAGTGCTTTCAGATTTTTCATTGTTTCCATCCATATTGCTCAACATGATTAACTTTTAGTTACCACTGCTGCGTTGATCTCATTAGTAATTTTCTTCGTTGCCGTCCATTCTGTGGTCCGCTTAATGAGATGTTACTTTGACTCTTCTCTTTCATAATGCATTGGAGGGCACCTGAATGGTCATTTTTATTTTCTGAATTTTCTACTGCTGCTAATACTATTATTATTATTAACAACTTATTTACATTGTTTAGACACATACAGGATCACATAAAGCAAATTATGATCTGTTGTGGTTATTTTTCTTGTTCTTCCAGAACTCTTTCATCTCGCTGTGTTTAGCGCGACGTCCTCCTGTTCATTCTGTCCTAGTTACTTTAGGTTTATCTTCTGGTACAGTTTCCCAACGGTGGATTTTTATGTCTGAAGACTTTTTGGTCGTCGATGTCTGCGGGTGTGATGTTGGCATTTTTGAGATCAGTTTGGACTTACTTGATCCAGACTTGTGGTTTTTAGTTTCCGTATATACATCAATATTTTCTTTGTTAGTAAGCTGTCATCTAATCTCGTGATGTGACTGTAGAAATTCAGTCGTCGTTCGCGGATATCTGTTTCGATGTTGGAGTATTTTTCTATTACTGTGTGTGATTTTAGACGATATCCTTCATCTGCGAGTTTTAGCCCATGGGTTTTTCGAGTGATTTTCTTTTCACCTTTCTTGATATTCTCGAGGTCCCCTTCGTAAATCAGGTTTAGAATTTCGCTGGCACAGAGTGTTTCACGTTTGATAACAGTCGTGTAGTCTCGAATTTTGGTTTTGATGTTCAAACATTTATTTTTGTAGATGCCCGCGATTTTTCCATGTGCTTTCCGTCTTTTCAATTCACGTGTTTTTTGTTCACCTAAGTATTTAAAGTAGGTGACTTGTTTATTGTGCCATATTCCGTGATCAGATTTTGTGTTTTGTTGCCATGAATTTGGTTTCTGAGAAAGAAATTTGTAGTCCAACTTTCTCGGCACATTCTTTGCGGACCTCGATCTGATGAATTGCTGTTTTGTTCATCTCCGGAAAGGATCGTAAGATCGTCAGCAAAGGCTAGGCGTGTGACGTCGATGTTATGGTGCTGTCTACCTGGCCTGGTGGGTCTGCAGATGTTTCTGTTTCTCGTTTCTTTTTCCCATTCTTTGATTACTTTCTCTAGGACGATGTTGAAGAATAATGGGGAGAGGCCAACGACCTGCCGGACGCCAGTCTTAATGGAGAAGGGTTGTGAGATTTCTCCGTTGAATTAGACTTTGGAATTTGTGTCTGTTAGGGTTTGTTGGATGCGTCGTTGTGTTTCAGGGTCGAGATTAATTTCTTCGAATATCTTAAAAAAGAATTGTCGGTCGATGGAGTAGTAGGCTTTCTGAAGTCAACGAACGTGCAGATGGTTGAAAGATTTCTTATGGCTCGTATTTTCAGTGTGGATTTCAGGTTGAAAATTTGTTCGGTGGGAACAAATCTGTGTGGTCTGAATCCCGCTTGGTATTCACCAATTAGGCGTTCGACTTGTTCTTGTGTGCGTTGTAAGAGGCACTCGGAGATGATTTTGTAATGGACTGAAAGGAGAGAAATTCCTCTGTAGCTACTCATATCAGATTCGTCTCCTTTTTTGTGGAGTGGGTGGATCAGTGCACATTGCACATTTCCAGTCGTCTGGGAGTTTTTCACTTCGCCAAATTTCTTTAATGATCCGTGTGATTTCCTGTAGTGATCGTGGTCCAAGACTTTTCAGTAGTTCTGCTATGATTCCGTCTTCTCCTGACGGCTTTCCGTTCTTGAGTGTATGATGTGGGGCTGGATTTCTTCTTGGCCCGGTGGATCGGCATCGGGTTTTGTGTACCTTCGCGATATGTGTGGGAATCGTACGGGTGGTTCGGGGTAGTTAAGGAGATCGGAAAAGTAGCATGCCAATTATTCACAGTTTTCCTGATTAGTGAGGGCGAGTTTTCCATTTTGTTTCTTGAAGGTCAAATTTTATGGTGAGTAACCTTTAATTTGGTCTGCGAAAGTTCTATAGGGTCTGCTGTTGTAGTTCCTGAAACTGTCTTGAACTGATTTCAGCTGTTCGGTGATGTAGTTACGTTTGGTTTTACTGATAGTTCTGTTTGGCTGTTTGCGGATGTCTAGGATGTGTTGTAGGGTTCCTGTCGACTTGTTGCTGTTTGTGTTTTTGGAAGGTGAGTCGGCAGTTGATGATGGCTTGATCGCAGCTGAAGTCCAAAATGGTACTGAAACAGAGGATGACAGACTAAAGGCCGAAATACTAAATGTCGTTTTCCAAAGCTGTTTCACAGAGGAAGACTGCACTGTAGTTCCTTCTCTAGATTGTCGAACAAATGACAAAATGGTAGATATCAAAATAGACGGCAGGGGGTTGGAGAAACAATTAAAATCGCTCAAAAGAGGAAAGGCCGCTGGACCTGATGGGATACCAGTTCGATTTTACACAGAGTACGCGAAGGAACTTGCGCCTCTTCTTGCAGCTGTGTACCGAAGGTCTCTAGAAGAACGTAGCGTTCCAAAGGATTGGAAAAGGGCACAGGTCATCCCCGTTTTCAAGAAGGGACGTCGAACAGATGTGCAGAACTATAGACCTATATCTCTAACGTCTATCAGTTGTAGAATTTTGGAACACGTATTATGTTCGAGTATAATAACTTTTCTGGAGACTGTAGGAATCAGCATGGGTTTCGAAAAAGACGATCGTGTGAAACCCAGCTCGCGCTATTCGTCCACGAGACTCAGAGGGCCATAGACACGGGTTCCCAGGTAGATGCCGTGTTTCTTGACTTCCGCAGGGCGTTCGATACAGTTCTCCACAGTCGTTTAATGAACAAAGTAAGACCATATGGACTATCAGACCAATTGTGTGATTGAAGAGTTCCTAGATAACAGAACGCAGCATGTCATTCTTAATGGAGAGAAGTCTTCCGAAGTAAGAGTGATTTCCGATGTGCCGCAGGGGAGTGTCGTAGGACCGTTGCTATTCACAATATACGTGAATGACCTTGTGGATGAAATCGGAAGATCACTGAGGCTTTTTGCGGATGATGCTGTGGTGTATCGAGAGGTTGTAACAATGGAAAATTGTACTGAAATACAGGAGGATCTGCAGCGAATTGACGCTTGGTGCAGGGAATGGCAATTGAATCTCAATGTAGACAAGTGTAATGTGCTGCGAATACACAGAAAGATAGATCCTTTATCATTTAGCTACAAAATAGCAGGTCAGCAACTGGAAGCAGTTAATACCATAAATTATCTGAGAGTACGCATTAGGAGTGATTTAAAATGGAATGATCATATAATGTTGATCGTCGGTAAAGCAGATGCCAGACTGAGATTCATTGGAAGAACCCTAAGGAAATGCAATCCGAAAACAAAGGAAGTAGGTTACAGTACGCTTGTTCGCCCACTGCTTGAATACTGCTCAGCAGTGTGGCATCCGTACCAGATAGGGTTGATAGAAGAGATAGAGAAGATCCAACGGAGAGCAGCGCGCTTCGTTACAGGATCATTTAGTAATCGCGAAAGCGTTACGGAGATGACAGATAAACTCCAGTGGAAGACTCTGCAGAAGAGACACTCAGTAGCTCTGTACAGGCTTTTGTTAAAGTTACGAGAACATACCTTCACCGAAGAATCAAGCAGTATATCGCTCCCTCCTACGTATATCTTGCGAAGAGACCATGAGGATAAAATCAGAGAGATTAGAGCCCACACAGAAGCATACCGACAATCCTTCTTTCCAGGAACAATACGAGACTGGAATAGAAGGGAGAACCGGTAGAGGTACTCAAGGTACCCTCCGCCACACACCGTCGGGTGGCTTGCGGAGTATGGATGTAGAGATAGATGTAGATGAGTGTTTTGCCTTTTTTAAGTAGGGTTAGTTCTTTGGCTTTTCTAATAATTTTGCTGCAGAAGTCAGTCCAGTTATTCGTCGGTTCTTTTTCCCATTCTTCTGTGAGGCTGGTTTCTTGAATTTGGTTTCTTGAATTTTGGATGTGTCGAATTTGTGAATGCAGAGATTTTTGAGGTGAATTCTCTTCGGAGAGAATTTCACCTTAACTCGTGTGAGGTAGTAGTCTGAGTCAAAGTTCGCGCCTCGTCGAACTTGATTATAGTGGATGATTCTGTAGTTGGCGTAGGAGATGGCAACGTGGTCGATCTGGTATTCACCAATGCGCTGGATCGGGGATTTGCAGGTTTTCTGTTTTTCTGGTTTCTTCCTAAAGTGAGTAGACATCATTTTGTTGTTGGCAAATGTCAATCAGAAGTGTGCCGTTGGTGTTAGTGTTTTGGTGTGCTGAATTTTTACAGATAATTTTTCTATTAGTATTTTCCTGTTCCAAATTGAGCGTTGAAGCCCCCCATTAGGATATTTATCATCTTGGTGAATTTTGCTCATGGTTTTTTCGAGTGTGTTCCAGAATTTTTCGACATTTTCGGGGTTTTTCTTATTTTTGATGTTGTTGGGGGCATGTGCATTGATGAGTGTATATTTTTTATTGGCGCTCTGAATGCGCATAGTCATGAGTCGGTTGTTGATGATTGTGATTACTTTAACAGAGTTGATGATGGATCTGTGTACGAGAAATGCCATGCTGAAGATTAATGCGCCTTTCGCTACCTTTTGTTGTGTTTTCCTCTTGAGGATGCGATAGTCATTGTTTCTTGAAAAGCAAGGATGAGAACATGTTGTTGGTCGATTTCGTAAGTGAGATTATGTAGTTTTCCTTTTTGGATCAATGTATTGATATTTGGTGTTCCAATGAATGTTTTCTGCTTGTAGGGGAGTTTACCAGAGATCTCCGATATTCTCTTCTGTGCTCGCCTGGACTCAGAATCCGAAAGTGCAGTTGTACGCCTGTCGACGGGCGGGTTGTGTACCGCCTGCGCTAAAGGTGAAATTACTTGCAATGTTCGCGTTTGTTTGTGTTTCATTAGTTTGGCCTGAATGATACCAGGACCGGATAGGACCAGAAGTTGTTGAAGCCTTTGGAACCAAATGTTTTCAGCCGAGCTCATTGAGCAAACAGACGCTGACCAGAGTACTGGTGATTTTCACTCAGACGTGTCTGGATTGTGGGTTTAAAGTACTGAATAGCCATTGAGGATTCTGTTAATATTTGATCGACCCCAAGTATTTGATTTCCTCGGTACCACCCATATCTTGGAGGATTCCCCTATCTGCCACCTGGGGAGGCGCCCGATGGAGGATCTAACAACCTCATTATTATTATTATCATTATTACTATTATTATTATTACATCAGCAAATCTGATTTGATCTATCTTTCCACCACTGAAACAGATGTGTTTTTTACGATTCAATGTTTATATTACATAAATATAGGTTATAATTACGTTACCTTACTGCAAGTAGACATATTCGCCACTTTTTCTTAGACTTATTTTTCTTAGAGAGTTGCTACCTGTTACTCCATCAAAGTAATTGATGTGTGCAGCATTGTTACAATAAAAGACGTTCAAAGTATCCGATTTCTGTCATTTCAGTTCGATACCAGATCGTGCTAATCGGATTCAGCCAGTCTGTCTTAATGTAGATTTCCGACTATGACTCTCATCATATGATAGACTCGGTAAACGACATTCCTAATTGGACTGTAGAATCTAGATCACTTGTCTATGAGAGGGTCTGAATTGTTAAACACTACGGAAAATACTAATACAATGTGCTTATTAGAAATACGTTATTTAAGTATAAATATATGAAGTAACGAGATAACAATTTATTTACAGGACCATGGCCCCATCCATCAGAGCAGAGCACTGCCATGTTAGTTTCAGGGCCAAGAAAGGATAAAGATGTTGCCGTTTGCCCCACGATCACCGGACCTCAACCCGATAGAGAATATGTGGGCATAGGTAACGAAGTCATTGCCATGTGGACCTACAAATGCAAGCGACCTTTGGACGAATATAGAAAACGTGTGGTAGGATGTAAACCATCACGCTACACTATCGAGCCCTTAGTGGAATCAATGCATCGACACCTTCGAGAAATCTTACGTAATGATGGTGGGTGGGTTGGTTACTGAGCGTATACTCGTCCACAAAACCCATGTGGACATGAAAACTCTCATCCACTCGACGCCAACTGAGGAATTAATTGGCGCATGTGTTGTTTAACAGACAGCAGTCGTCACTCTCACTGAAATCAATAATAACGTGTGTGTGTGTGTGTGTGTGTGTGTGTGTGTGTGTGTGTGTGTGTGTGTGTGTTTTCGTGTTCATGCACAATCTGAATCAATACTATTAATAGTAGAGAGAGAAACAACAATAAATATTGCATTAAAGATAACTATAAAGTATTTTAATGCAATGGCTAGTTATTACAAACTGAATTTTTACTCAACCCATGTCCTGCATATTACGTTATTAACTCCATAATATCGTTAGCAGAGACAGTGCGCTCTTGTTGTCGTGGTTCGCGACAAGTGCAGCGATTAGCAGTGCCCAATGCCGCCGCATGTTGTCTGAGCGTGGACACTGCAGCAGACGCTTCGCTATAAACAGAAAGAAATCACCTTAGCTCTGACTTCACTACCTGCTTGTTCTAATAGTAACCAACGTGAGACTCTACTCACAGGTGCCATGGAGCAATTGGAACGGTATCCTGTCATTAGTCATGAGAATATTAACCAGTGATGAAATGTCCACTCTGTTTGATTCCCAGCAAAATAGGAACCTTCTCACAAAGTAATGTGAGGTGATATCAAAATTTATCCAACACACAAAAATTAACTGCAGAGCTTTCATACACTCTGTAGTAGCACACAAGGAAATATTATGTCCTGGAAGCGTATACTTCATTTCCTCCTCTCACATCAACGCCCTTGTTTTAGTATGAAGAGAGAAAATAAACACAAAATACTAAATCATTAATTAAAACTTCCGGGCTGAATTGCCCATATAAGAATTAATGAAGACGCCGGCCGTGAAAGCTTACATGTTATGACAAAATACTAAAGTTTCTGAGAAGCATATTATTCATTTCCTCTTCCCATTCATAGGTTCTGTTTTAGTATGAAGTGAAAAAAGAAACAGTTTAGGGTTCTGAAGCGTAGTATGACACCAGATTCTTATCGTAGGCCCCATCGGAAACGCAAAAAGCAGGGAGCTCCCTATTCTTTTGTCCAACAGTCTATTTCCTGTCATGCAATAATACCGCTCGCTGATTCTTACTTAAGGACGTGCGGCCATCAAGTTCTTCAGCAGAATGAGCCTTGTGTTATTGTGCTAATTACGGTATGGAAAAAAATGCAACAAGGACGAGTTCTCCTGCAACAGTGAGAGTATTTGCACATGTCTGTATTGAGCAATGACTGAAGCTGCCAAAACACTTTACAGAATTCATGGGGTGGCCAACACAACAATGAGTGCACTTCAGACTTCATTCAGTAAGCACAGGATACGAACGAAAAGTCTGATTAACGTCGCTTTCCTAGTCATATTCAATCGAAAATGAGGTGTTATTAAAGTAGTTGGGTGTTCTAGCCATTACACTTTGACAATTCCCGTATGAGTATCTCGATAGCCGCCGGCCAGAGTGGCCGAGCGGTTCTAGGCGCTGCAGTCTGGAACCGAGCGACCGCTACGGTCGCAGGTTCGAATCCTGCCTCAGGCATGGATGTGTGTGATGTCCTTAGGTTAGTTAGGTTTAATTAGTTCTACGTTCTAGGCGACTGATGACCTCAGAAGTTAAGTCGCGTAGTGCTCAGAGCCATTTGGACCATTTGAACCGTTGGAGTCCCGTTACATTGATGGCAAGACAAATGTTCGCAAATCACCTGTATTGCTCCAAAAAAGAATTGCGTCTTAAATATCGAATGACAGACGTCCACACTGCCACAGGGCGTTGAAACACAGAAATGGCGGCAGATGGATATTTGTGCCTGACAGGGGTTCGAAACTGAACCTCCCACTTACTAGGCAGATGCGCTTACCATTGTATTATCTGGACACAATGGCCAACCTGCCATCTTTGCCACAAACCACATATGCGGTACCCCCCCCCCCCTCAATTATTCCACTTGCTCGCAGTCACACTGTATTCCCTCGAGGGTTCGGACGATGACGTGCGTCTAGCACTGAAAACTATCGATGACCCATCGAGACCTGAATAATTACACTGGATGTTTCAGGAGGAATAGTAAATGCTGTGGGAGGTGGTAGTATACATAAATTGCGGAAAAAATGCCATATAACATCGGTCCTATATTTATCGAGGTACGTACAGCAGGGTTCAATGCATTTTCTCTTTCGTTTGTCGCTCCTCACAGGGCCCGATTGTCTACACTTGCTTGAAAATGAACTTCCAGCGCCATTTGGCAGCAAGAATGACTATGTTCCTCTAGTATGACGGGGTTCCTGCACATTCTAGTTGTCAGGTGACATATCATCCCAACCTAACATTTCCCGGATGAAGGATCAGTAGATATGGACCCGTTTCTTGGTCACGAAGGCCCCCTAAATTTATCCCTTTAGATTTTTGCCAGTGAGGATGGTTGAAAGGTGAAGACTCCAAAGAAAACGTAAACCCAAGAGCCAATTTGATCGTTCGTATTATGAATAGTGCAGCCCTCATAAAAGAACGCAAAGACGACCCCAGAAGAGCTACACGTGGTATTATCAGGAGAAGTCAAAAGTGCATTGTAGTTGATGGGGGAATTTTTGAAAATCAACTTTGAACGTCCTCACTTGCCTTTGCTTTGAGTCTGTTAGGGTTACGCACTAACAGCTGCATCACTGTACTCAATAAAAGTGGACACATTTACATGGAATTTTTTAAATGCAATTCGTGTAAACTACCACCTGCTAGAATATCTAATATTCCTCTTGAAACACCCTGCATATGCATATATGTGTGGTGTCTGTTCTTCCGGACACCACGAATTCACGAATCTGGGTTAGAACCTGGTCAGGCACAAATTTTCATCTGCTTCCATAGCTGCATTTTAACGCCCTGGGACAGTCTGGACATCTGTCCTGTCCGTTTTGATTCGTAGTGTCTGTTCTTTCAGACATGTCAGAAACGGCACACAGACACACACACACACACACACACACACACACACACACACACACACACATGTTTCTATCTTAAGTGCTATTCGAACACGGGATCTCCTGCTAATATGGCAGACGCCTATTCGACTGAGCCATTTTTTTCCTCCAAAATACTTTTTTTAGGCAATCAATTAAAATAAAACAAAAGAAGTCATTTCGACAAAAACAGAAGGGTTGAATCAGAAAAACGTATGTGAAGGAATATGGCGTTAATTTTAACGTGCCCACAGCTTCTTTCCTTCGTCACTTCTACAACATGGAACATTTAAATCCAAACAAGAGCAACCACATAAAAATGGAGGGGATTTCAACTCATCCAACTCCTTGTCGATGACAAACAACATACAGCATATTAGAAAAAAGCTCACTAAACGTGGCATCCTGTGCCACGTCCAATTTGCTGTGGCCATATATTGGGAAAAAGGACACAGATCTCCGTCACATCCACTCAGCATTACATAGTGGACATAACCACTAGACCACAGGCTCACATGCCTGGAGAAGATCTCGTAGCCGGCCGAAGTGGCCGTGCGGTTAAAGGCGCTGCAGTCTGGAACCGCATGACCGCTACGATCGCAGGTTCGAATCCTGTCTCGGGCATGGATGTGTGTGATGTCCTTAGGTTAGTTAGGTTTAAGTAGTTCTAAGTTCTAGGGGACTAATGACCTCAGAAGTTGAGTCCCATAGTGCTCAGAGCCATTTGAACCATTTTTGAAGATCTCGTAAGTAGATAACACATCCTCATGACACTTCCGCGTTTTACAGTGTTGTCAGATTGTGCATATGGCCGGACATAGTGTTGTCAGGGGCGGTCAGTTTTATTGGCCACCTTAAGTGAACGACTCGGACTTCGTCTCAGTGGCGGCCGGCCTGGGGTCAGTTTTTATGTATAAGACTGTACATATATTTCTCTATTTTTCAGATTTGTAAACATTTTCTTAAAAAGTCTAATTTATATGTGTAGAGGTAGCAAAGAGCTTTTCTTCTGTTTCATAGAAAGGAAACAAAAGCCCAATGATAAACCTAGAACTTCAGAGAAATACGTCTGGGTAACACAGGAAAAGAAATAATTGCGTTTTGCTCAAGATGGACACCTGTCAAAAACAAATTTAAGAGCAAATTGTTCATGCAATTTACAAATAATTAACTTCAGAGTGGGATAGTAAAATTGCTTGGAACTACTGTGTTTAATTTAAGCCCCTAGTTTGGCGTTTCATCTGAATGTCAAAGACAAATCGTTTTTCATATGGACGATGGCTGTGTCGATATCTTTAGATCTGATACTTGCTGGAGGCTGTCAACATAGAAATGATACGTACAGGAGGACAGAACCAAGGAGATGTCACTGATCTGCAAAAAGAACAATAATGGGCCCAGAACTGATTCCTATGGCACTCCTGAAATGTAGTTTTCTTCCATCAAAATTGGTGACGACGAAGTAGACAACGTGAAATAATTCTGCTATCTTGGCAGCAAAATTACGTGTGACAAAGTAAGGAAGGAAACAGAGTAGCACAGGATACGAGAGCATCCTAGAGAAGTCCGTTAGTGTCGAAAATGGGCCCTAGTTTAAGTAAGTAGTTCCTGAGAAAGGACGTTTTGAACACAGAAAAGTACGAAAGTGACTCATGTACTTTATAAAGCCGAAAAAGAAGAGTAGCATAGCGTTTGACGTGTGCTGCTACAAAATAATATTGAAAATTAAGTGACTGCTAAAATAAGAAGTGAGGATGTTTTGCACAGAATCGGTGAGGAGAGAAACAGATGGAAAGCATTGTCACGAATAAGAGTCAGGATGATAGGAGATGTGTTAAGGCATCAGGGAATAACTTCCACTGCTTTAGTGGGAACTGTGGAGAGTAAAAACTCTGGGGGAAGACAGAGACTGCAATATACTCAACAAATAATGTTGGGTGGTAGAGCGGCTCTAAAATGAAAAGATTGGCAACGGTGAGGAATGTGTAGCGTGCGACGTCAAATCACTCAGAAATCGGACGAGAAAAAAAAGTGATGGGAAGTTTGAATATTTTTATTGAAGTTTGAATATTTTTACCAAATGTCGGAAGGCTTCGAACATTTGGTCAGTCTCACTGAACCAATAGGCGCCTGCAAGGGGAGTGAAGGGGTGGGCAAGAGGGGCCACTTGCACCTTTCCTGAATCTGGAGTATCAGTTTTTTTTATTCATTACAGTATTCACATAGGCCATTAAAACAGTCAATCTTTGGGGATCTGATATGTTTATTGTGTGACCAAAAACGTTTAGTTCCTCACATGACATGACTCGAAACTGACCAACGCATTTACGTAAAAAACAGTTATTTTAGAGTCTTGTGCGCTCCCTCCACTCCCCCCTCCCCCCCCCCCCCTCCAACCCTGGATAAGCTTCTGTGGACGCCTGTGACTGAATCAGTGATAAGGAAACTAGACGTTAATTACAGAAATACAGTGTGTACTAACGAGAGATTGGCAAGAATACTACTTTTTTCTTGGATTCATTTAAAAGTTTGATGTATGTCTTCAGTCTCGAAGAGATAGCATGTCAGTTCGTGTTCCTGAAGTGTGCAGGGTTCTTAATGACGCACTTGCTTCCTATCTTACCAATACAATTTATGAGTAAAGTTATTAACAAATGCCTATTAAAAGTGACAATACTGCCAGTGAAACACATGAAGGAATCCTTGAAGGGGCTGGTGGGCAGATGATTCAGACTTGTAATGAACGAGATTGCAATCTGCGTCATGGTTTCATTTTTTAAATGTGGTATTCATTATATTTCTGATTCTACAAATCCAGTTGTTCTCAGAATTAAATTAATTTACACCTGTCATGTCGTTACAATGACATCTCATTCTCGCTCAGTGGCAAGAAAACCTGTCCAAATACAGTGCGCACAACCAAACAATTTCCTTTAATGTAACGACGCTTAGCGAAAGGTGTTCGCTGTTGCTCTGAAATGGCCATATCATCGCGGTTTGCCGTTCGAACTGAACTCGACGCACTGCACCGAACATCTTTTCTCGGTCTTGGCGGTGCAGTGCGGCATTTCGTGTGGACGTGGGAAGACGGAGGAGTAAAGCACGCAGTGGAAATGTGTGGATTTACGGCCGCCGGAAGAGGACTAACAGTTAGACGCCACTGGCCAAGGTGATACTGAATGGTTCTTGAGACTGCTATGATGTCCCATGAACTATGAAAATTGCCTGGTGGTTTGGCTTGCATGCCTCAAAGATACCAATAGTCGTATCACAAGGGCAACCGAAATAGAGGAGACTTGTCTAGAGGCCAGACGAACGTGTGGTTCCTGAAGAAGGGGAACAACCTTTTCAGGAGTTGCAGGCGCAAGAGTCTGGATGAGTCACTGATCTGGCCTTGGAACACCAACAAACATGGCCTTACTGTGCTGCTACTTCGACCGACGGAAAGCAAGGTGAAACTACAGCCGTTATTTTTCCCGAGGCCATGCAACTCTACTTTATCTTTAAATGATGGCAGCATTCTCTTGGGTAAAATATTCCGGAGGTAAAATAGGATCCCATTCGGATCTCCGGGCAGGGTGTCGTCATCAGCAAAAACAAAACTGGCATTCTACGGGTCGGAACGTGAAATGCTAGATCCCTTAACCGGGAAGGTAGGTTACAAAATTTAAAAATATAAATGGGTAGATTAAAATTAGATGTATTGGGAATTAGCGAAGTTCGGTGATGGAAGAGTGAAGTTCTCATTACATGAATACAGGATTACAAATACAAAATCAAAGAGGTGTAATGTGGGAGTAGGTATATTAATGAACTAGAAAATAGAAGTGCGGGTATGCTACTACGAACAGCATAGTGAATGCATTGTCGTAGTTAAGATAGACACGAAGCCAACATCCACCACAGAAGCAAAAGTGTTTTTTTTTTTTTTTTCACTTCGAATCACCCGTCTTTGGGGTACTTCAGATCAATCACTTCTTTGATCCTTGTGCTCTGTTTTCCTCCCAATAGTTCTTCATTCTATCTGATCTCTTCTTTCCTTCCTCCTCTGATATCTGAATCGGTTTCTTGGTGTTGATCTTAACTTGGAACCTCTTAGTTTTGTCTTTGGCCACTGTCTTGGTTGTACCATTTCTTAATATGACTTTGGTAATCTGGAGTTCTCTCATATCCTTTTTCACTTCCTTAAACCAATTGGGTTTAGTCCTTTTCTTGTAAAACAAGTCAAAGATTTGTTTAGTTAGTCCGTCGGGATTCATTCGGAGTATGTGTCCATAGAAATCAATCCTCCTTTTCCTCATGCTTTCTGAGAGTCTCTCCGACTTTGCATAGATGGCTTAGTTTCTGCAGAAAACTTGTTTGGTATTTTGGAATTTGGGACCCATGATCTTCCACAAAATTTTCCTCTCCTTGATTTCCAATTTAATTGTGATTCCTTTGTTTTTTGTTCCAAGTCTATACAAGTTCATATGACAACTAACTCAGCAAATGATGAGATTGAAAAAATGTATGGTGATATAAAAAAATCATTAAGATCGTTAAGGGTGAAGAAAATTTAGTTATGGTGGAGGACTGTAATTCGATAGAATAAAAGGAAGAGAAAGAAAAATAGTAGGTGAATCTGACTGAAGGAAAAGAATGAAAGACGAAGCCATCTGGTAGAATTTTGTACAGAGCATAATTTAATCATCGCTAATACTTGGTTTAATAATCGTGAAGGAGGATTGTGGAAGAGACCTGACGACAGTTTCAGATTGATTATATAACGGTCAAAAAATGGTTCAAATGGCTCTGAGCACTATGGGACTTAACAGTTGGGGTCATCAGTCCCCTAGAACTCAGAACTACTTAAACCTAACTAACCTAAGGACATCACACACATCCATGCCCGAGGCAGGATTCGAACCTGCGACCGTAGCGGTCTCGTATAACGGTCATACAGAGATTTTGGAACCAAATTTTAAACTGTAAGACATTTCCAGATGAAGACCACAATTTATTGGTTATGAACTGTGGATTAAATCTGAAGAAATTGTAAAAAATTAAGAAATTAAATACATGAGATCTAGATAAGTTAAAATATGCAGAAGTTGTTGAAAGGTTCAGAGAGGGCATTAGACAACAATTGACTAAAAGAGGGGAAAGTAATACGGTAGAAGACGAATGGGTATATACTGAAGACAATACAGGATCATACAGGCTAGATAAAATTACAAGGCCTAGTAGAAACCCTTGGACAGCACAGGAGATATTGAATTAATGAACGGAGAAAATATAAGGTACAGTAAATGAAGCAGGCGAAACGGATCTAAACATCTAAAAAATGAAATTCACACTACGTACAAAATGGCTAAGCAGGAAAGTTAGTGTACAAATGTCAATACAACGTCAATAAAGAAGCAAATATAACTCAAGGAAAAGTAGCCACCACCAACATATAAAGTAAAGAGACTGTTGCAGAAAAGAGAAGCTACTGTATGACTATCAAGAGGTCAGATAGAGAAGCAGTTCTAAGAAAGGCAAGGCAAGTTAGAAGGTGAAATTAGTATACATAGGGGCTATGTATAGGAAATTTATTTGAAGGTAATATTATAGAAAGAGAAGGGGACGTAGATGAAGATGAGATACGAGATATGATGCTATGAAAAGAAATTCACAGATCACTGGAAGATCTAAGTCGAAACACGTACTCTGGAATAGATGTATTCAGTCAGAATTACAGATATCTGTGTGATAGCCAGTTATGTCAAAAATATTCCACCTACTGTACGGCAGCGCAGTCCGTTGCTGCTGCGTATTAAATTCCGATCATCTCATTGTGAATCTCTTCTCACAAACATCCCTCATTGAAGTTACTGAAATACCTAATGATAGCTAAATGAAAGTATTTATGTGCATAAAATTATGATAAGCTTGCATACACCAGTTGCTACCAAGCCTTACTCTAACTGTACAAAGTCTGAAATGTCCACACGCACACATTGTTAATAACCATAGTCAGTTTATGGTAATTATCAATTATCTTTCACTGAAAGTTTACAAACGGACTGTTTCTTTTGGAATAGCTCACACAAATTTTGCTATAATCAGTCTCACGTAACGAAATGTTCTCGTTCGCGAGTCAGCAACACGCCACGCGGAATTTAGTTATTTAAAATGGCACCAAAAGTTCTAAATTTCACACTTTGCATTAAATCGAACTCTCTTCCACACTTCACATCACTTCTCAAACATTTTGGTTCCGAAATAGCACAATAATATTGATTTTCATCGGAGCAACAGTCGATAGGTCTGATCACCGTGAGATCCGAGCCCCGACTCTAGTCATCTCTCTACACAAAATAAGTTTCTAGTTCCCAAAATGAGTTTTTTTTTATTTTTATCAGTCTACTGACTGGTTTAATGCGGCCCGCCACGAATTCCTTTCCTGTACTAACCTCATCATCTCAGAGTAGCACTTGCAACCTACGTCCTCAATTATTTGCAGGACGTATTCCAATCTCTGTCTTCCTCTACAGTTTTTGCCCTCTACTCCTCCCTCTGGTACCATGGAAGTCATTCCCTCATGTCTTAGCAGATGTCCTATCATCCTGTCCCTTCTCCTTATCAGTATTTTCCACATATTCCTTTCCTCTCCGATTCTGCGTAGAACCTCCTCATTCCTTACCTTATCAGTCCACCTAATTTTCAACATTCGTCTATAGCACCACATCTCAAATGCTTCGATTCTCTTCTGTTCCGGTTTTCCCACAGTCCATGTTTCACTACCATACAATGCTGTACTCCAGACGTACATCCTCAGAAATTTCTTCCTCAAATTAAGGCCGGTATTTGATATTAGTAGACTTCTCTTGGCCAGAAATGTCTTTTTTGCCATAGCGAGTCTGCTTTTGAGGTCCTCCTTGCTCCGTCCGTCATTGGTTATTTTACTGCCTAGGTAGCAGAATTCCTTATCTTCATTGACTTCGTGACCATCAATCCTGATGTTAAGTTTATCACTGTTCTCATTTCTACTGCTTCTCATTACCTTCGTCTTTCTCCGATCTACTCTCAAACCATACTGTGTACTCATTCCGTTCAGCAGATTGTTTAATTCTTCTTCACTTTCACTCAGGATAGCAATGTCACAAGCGAATCGTATCATTGATATCCTTTCACCTTGTATTTTAATTCCACTCCTGAACCTTTCTTTTATTTCCATCATTGCTTCCTCGATGTACAGATTGAAGAGTAGGGGCGAAAGGCTACAGCCTTGTTTTACACTCTTCTCAATACGAGCACTTCGTTCTTGATCGTCCTCTCTTAATATTCCCTCTTGGTTGTAGTACATATTGTATATGACCCTTCTCTCCCTATAGCTTACCCCTACTTTTTTCAGAATCTCGAACAGCTTGCACCATTTTATATTGTCGAACGCTTTTTCCAGATCGACAAATCCTATGAAAGTGTCTTGATTTTTCTTTAGCCTTGCTTCCATTATTAGCCGTTACGTCAGAATTGCCTCTCTCGTCCCTTTACTTTTCATAAAGCCAAACTGATCGTCACCTAGCGCATTCTCAATTTTCTTTTCCGTTCTTCTGTATATTATTCTTGTAAGCAGCTTCGATGCATGAGCTGTTAAGCTGATAGTACGATAATTCTCGCACTTGTCAGCTCTTGCCATCTTGGGAATTGTGTGGATGATGCTTTTCCGAAAGTCAGATGGTATATCGGCCAGACTCATATATTCTACACACCAACGGGAATAGTCGTTTTGTTGCCACTTCCCCCAATGATTTTAGAAATTCTGATGGAATGCTATCTATCCCTTCTCACTTATTTGACCGTAAGTCCTCCAAAGCTCTTTTAAATTCCGATTCTAATGCTGGATCCCCTATCTCTTCTAAATCGACTCCTGTTTCTTCTTCTATCACATTAGACAAATCTTCACCCTCATAGAGGCTTTCAGTGTATTCTTTCCACCTATCTGCTCTCTCCTCTGCATTTAACAGTAGAATTCCCGTTGCACTGTTATGTTACCACCGTTGCTTTTAATGTCACCAAAGGTTGTTTTGACTTTCCTGTATGCTGAGGCTGTCCTTCCGACAATCATATCTTTTTCGATGTCTTCACATTTTTCCTGCAGCCATCTTGTCTTGGCTTCCCTGCACTTCCTATTTATTTCATTCCTCAGCGACTTGTATTTCTGTATTCCTGATTCTCCCGGTACATGTTTGTACTTCCTCCTTCCATCAATCAACTGAAGTATTTCTTCTGTTACCCATGGTTTCTTCGCAGCTACCTTCTTTGTACCTATGTTTTCCTTCCCAACTTCTGTGATGGCCCTTTTTAGAGATGTCCATTCCTCTTCAACTGTACTGCCTACTGCGCTATTCCTTATTGCTGTATTTATAGCGTTAGAGAACTTCAAACGTATCTCGTCATTCCTTAGTACTTCCGTATCCCACTTCTTTGCGTATTGATTCTTCCTGACTAATGTCTTTAACTTCAGCCTACTCTTCATCACTACTATATTGTGATCTGAGTCTATATCAGCTCCTGGGTACGCCTTACAATCCAGTATCTGATTTCGGAATCTCTGTCTGACCATGATGTAATCTAATTGAAATCTTCGCGTATCTCCCGGCCTTTTCCAAGTATACCTCCTCCTCTTGTGATTCTTGAACAGGGTATTCGCTATTACTAGCTGAAACTTGTTACAGAACTCAATTAGTCTTTCTCCTCTTTCATTCCTTGTCCCAAGACCATATTCTCCTGTAACCTTTTCTTCTACTCCTTCCCCTACAACTGCATTCCAGTCGCCCATGAGTATTAGATTTTGGTCCCCCTTTACATACTGCATTACCCTTTCAATATCCTCATACACTTTCTCTATCTGTTCATCTTCAGCTTGCGACGTCGGCATGTATACCTGAACGATCGTTGTCGGTGTTGGTCTGCTGTCGATTCTGATTAGAACAACCCGGTCACTGAACTGTTCACCGTAAGACACCCTCTGCCCTACCTTCCTATTCATAACGAATACTACACCTGTTATACCATTTTCTGCTGCTGTTGATATTACCCGATATTCATGTGACCAGAAATCCTTGTCTTCCTTCCACTTCACTTCAGTGACCCCTACTATATCTAGATTGAGCCTTTGCATTTCCCTTTTCAGATTTTCTAGTTACCCTACCACGTTCAAGCTTCTGACATTCCACGCCCCGACTCGTAGAACGTTATCCTTTCGTTGATTATTCAATATTTTTCTAATGGTAACCTCCCCCTTGGCAGTCCCCTCCCGGAGATCCGAATGGGGGACTATTCCGGAATCTTTTGCCAATGGAGAGATCATCATGACACTTCTTCAATTACAGGTCACATGTCCTGTGGATACACGTTACGTGTCTTTAATGCAGTGGTTTCCATTGCCTTCTGCATCCTCATGTCGTTGATCATTGCTGATTCTTCCGCCTTTAGGGGCAATTTCCCACCCGTAGGACAAGAGAGTGCCCTGAACCTCTACCCGCTCCTCCGCCCTCTTTGACAAGGCCGTTGGCAGAATGAGGCTGACTTCTTATGCCGGAAGTCTTCGGCCGCCAATGCTGATTATTTATCAAAATTTAGGCAGCGGCCGGGATCGAACCCGGGACCGAATACGTTTTGATTATGAATCAAAGACGCTACCCCTAGACCACGGGTACATACGGTAGAACATGATAAATTCTAATTTGCACAGAAATATCACAGCCAGTCGGAAAGCAGCATCAAACCCCGCTCAATCTCGATCATATGTGCAGAACCAGTCAAAATTTGTCAATTAATCAGAAAAGTAAATTAACATAAACAAAATTTGGAAACTGTAAATATAAAACTAACTCGCTCTAAACAAAACTACTTTGTTGTTGTTGTTGTTGTGGTCTTCAGTCCTCAGTCTGGTTTGATGCAGCTCTCCATGCTACTCTATCCTGTGCAAGCTTTTTCATCTCCCAGTACCTACTGCAGCCTACATCCTTCTGAATCTGCTAAGTGTATTCATCTCTTGGTCTCCCTCTACGATTTTTACCCTCCACGCTGCCCTCCGATACTAAATTGGTGATCCCTTGATGCCTCAGAACATGTCCTACCAACCGATCCCTTCTTCTGGTCAAGTTGTGCCACAAACTTCTCTTCTCCCCAATCCTATTCAATACTTCCTCATTAGTTATGTGATCTACCCGTCTAATCTTCAGCATTCTTCTGTAGCACCACATTTCGAATGCTTCTATTCTCTTCTTGTCCAAACTATTTATCGTCCATGTTTTACTTCCATACATGGCTACACTCCATACAAATACTTTCAGAAGTGACTTCCTGACACTTAAATCAATACTGGATGTTAACAAATTTCTCTTCTTCAGAAACGCTTTCCTTGCCATTGCCAGCCTACATTTTATATCCTCTCTACTTCGACCATCAGCAGTAATTTTGCTCCCCAAATAGCAAAACTCCTTTACTACTTTAAGTGCCTCATTTCCTAATCTAATTCTCTCAGCATCACCCGACTTAATTAGACTACATTCCATTATCCTTGTTTTGCTTTTGTTGATGTTCATCTTATATCCTCCTTTCAAGACACTGTCCATTCCATTCAACTGCTCTTCCAAGTCCTTCGCTGTCTCTGACAGAATTACAATGTCATCGGCGAACCTCAAAGTTTTTATTTCTTCTCCATGAATTTTAATACCTACTCCGAATTTTTCTTTTGTTTCCTTTACTGCTTGCTCAAACTACTTTACCGAATCATAACCTTATTTCCCCAGTACCATAAACTAACGAAACCACACCCTCCTTCACTCTTATAACTAAGCACAATTGTAACAGTAATTAATAAACAAGTAGAAAATTAAACAAACAGAACTGCAAGTAAAACTGAACATATTTTGACTGCAGCTCAAACAATGTCCGTCAGCTAGTGGCCTCTACCAGATCGCAAAGAAGCTACATACTCTCGGACATCAGACGTCACCGTCCTGCGAGACTCATACTGCACGCCTGTCTACTGTTATATACTATCTCAATAGGCACGATGTAAGGCGCTACGCCTCAACTGTGGAACACGTATGAGGCAGCCGAAATACGCTCTGACTTCAAGAAGAATATAATAACTTCAATTTGAAAGAAAACAAGTGCTGACAAATGTGAATATTACCGAACTATCAGTTAAATAAGACATGGTTGCAAAATACTAACACGAATTATTTAGAGAAGAACGGAAAAAGTGATAGAAGCTGACCTCGGGTGAAATTAAGGTTTACGCGAGGCAATACTGACCCACTTACTTATCTTAGAAGATAGGTAGACAAATCTGCTTGTGTAGTCTTGAACATGGCAGCAGTCAGCAACTACAGACATATGGTAGAATGTGAATAAAACAGCCAACCAGTTGCACGCCAAAGGTTTATTCAAACTGTTACCAAGGTTTCGACGGATATAAATCTGTCTTCCTCAGAATAAATAATAACACCTAAAAATAGGATCTCTTAGCACCAGTACATGGAAGTCCTACAATAGTTACATACAATGGTAGTATAAGGTAAACTTACGCGCTACACATTGCGCGAAAGGAGAAACGAAACCATAAGCAGTAAAAAGATCCATAAAAATGCTATGTTATAGCGACAAGGCTTACTCAACAGTAAAATGATCCACTCAAATCTAAGGCAGACGTGCATAGTACACATAAACAGACAACTAACTGTTGGTGTTCGTATAAGAAGCGGTGCCAGCCACAATAGACACCTGACATGTTAATAAAATTGCATTAAAGTAACATTACAAAACAGAAACACAACAAAAATTATTAAAAAGGCTATGAACCTATGCAAGTGGTGTACAGAACTACGCTGCGCACTAAAGCAGAATTTAAGAACAGACCGAAAGCCACCGATAAAGTTTCTATTTTTAAGCTGTAACTGATCATTAAGTCCTTATAATTGAAATTCTGCATAAAATTTATAAATTCCTCCAGCAAGCCCAGTCTAAAACCATTTTCTTCCTCATGTAAAACAGCCGTATCTTACAGTGTAGTAGAGGAATGTGATCACTGTATGAAATGCTCGGCGAAAGTAGAGCCATAGGCGTTATCGTCACCTTTACCCAATACACTTTTTTTGAATCTGACTTCGACTTCTCTTCCTGTCCGCCCTATATCATTATATATATTATTTTATAGACGTCAGAATGAGAAAATGGTTCTTCACTTCGCTTTGAGGCGTGAATTAAATTTTTTCCAAGACTGTTGCAAGCTGAAAACGAAACTTTACTGCCATGTTTCTTCGTGAGAAGAAGGCTTACCTTACATGAAATACAGTGCCGGAAAGAAAAGAGTACACATGGAAAGACGATGACGATTTTCTTCCGACGATGGCATATGTCACCTGGAGGATAGTAAATGTACTGGTAACGGTTTCAACGTCGTCAGTCAACAGACAGCATAATGGAGTAGCTACCAGAGCGCAATCAGTGTGTACCCTTTAATCTGGAATACTCACAGCCAGAAGCTCCAGTGTGGTACAAACGTGTGAAGCAAGCTGGAAAACATGCCACGGAGACGCACCCGTGTTTCCTACAACCAACTGAGCGAGTTCGGAAGGGGTCAAATTGTGACCTGTATGGCCAGACAAGTTGGACACGCCGCTTCACTTGGACGACGATGCTGGTGTCTGTGATCACGGCAACATTCTCACACCTGTAGACGAGGCTGTGGACATCCTCGCAGGACACACACCCGCCAAGATCGTTGTATCGTAAGGGCAGCAGTGGCAAATCGTATAGCTACTACAGTACGGATAAGAGGGCTTGTGAGCTAAGTCATACCAACTCGAATTGTCGTGAACCGTGACTACAGGCACACGCACCTCTAGCCCGTCTTTCACACACGTCACAGCATCGGTGTGCACGGCTTGACTGGTGCCGTCAGAGGATCACTTGGGAAATGGAATGGCGCTCCATGTCTTCAGAGATGAAAGCAGATTCTGCCTCCACGCAAGTGATGATATTTGGCGCGTACGACGTAGACCTGGTGAGCGCTGTCTCGTAGAATGCATTTGTCCAATACACACTGGCCCCATCCCATGTCTTACGGTCTGGTGTGCGACAAGCTAAGGCTCTTGTTTACCTTTGACGTTTCTGGAGCGGACGCTAAACAGCACTCGGCACGTGCAAATTGTTTTTGGACCCGTTCTTTTGCCGCTCGTGCAACAGGAAGGTGATATATCGTTCCAAATGGGTAATGCTCGTCCACACACTGCCCATGAAACTCAACGTGCTCTGCAACATGTTTAATAACTTTCCCGGCTGGCACCGTCTCCGGACTTGTCTCCAACTGAGCACGTGTGAGAAACGATGCGACGAGAAGTAACTCGTGGGACACGTCAGCGCACAACTCTTGCAGAAATACGTGAATAGGTCGAGCGGGTATGGTATACCGTATCACAGGACGGTATTCACCATCTGCATGATCGATTGGATGCCAGAGTGAACGCCTGCATTACCTCCTATGGAGGCAACACCACATATAAATATGAGTGTTTCAGCTGGTGCTATTGATCTGTAAATATAATTATTTCACGTATTTCATATGCGCTGTTACAACAATAAATGTTGAGTGAAACGGCATGGCAAAGAAATTTCATTCCTCTTCATCTTCTATTTCCTGTGTGAAATAACTGAGCCGTGCTGCTGCTCGTGTTCATGCTGTTTCTAAGTTTCCGCCCTCTGTTCGAGGCCAGATGGTATCTTTTAGTTGGAATGGTTGTGGTTGTTTGTCTTCTTCTCGTGTTGACTACCACCACTCGGTTTCGTAAGCGTTTCCTATCCGTTAGTAAGTTTGTACCCGTGGTCTAGGGGTAGCGTCTTTGATTCATCGGTCCCGGGTTCGATCCCCACCGCTGCCTAAATTTTGATAAATAATCAGCATTGGCGGCCGAAGACTTCCGGCATAAGAAGTCAGCCTCATTCTTCCAACGGCCTTGTCAAAGAGGGCGGAGGAGCGGGTAGAGGTTCAGGGCACTCTCTTGTCCTACGGGTGGGAAATTGCCCCTAAAGGCGGAAGAATCAGCAATGATCAACGACATGAGGATGCAGAAGGCAATGGAAACCACTGCATTAAAGACACGTAACGTGTATCCACAGGACATGTGACCTGTAATTGAAGAAGTGTCATGATGATCTCTCCATTGGCAAAAGATTCCGGAATAGTCCCCCATTCGGATCTCCGGGAGGGGACTGCCAAGGGGGAGGTTACCATTAGAAAAATATTGAATAATCAACGAAAGGATAACGTTCTACGAGTCGGGGCGTGGAATGTCAGAAGCTTGAACGTGGTAGGGAAACTAGAAAATCTGAAAAGGGAAATACAAAGGCTCAATCTAGATATAGTAGGGGTCACTGAAGTGAAGTGGAAGGAAGACAAGGATTGCTGGTCACATGAGTATCGGGTAATATCAACAGCAGCAGAAAATGGTATAACAGGTGTAGGATTAGTTATGAATAGGAAGGTAGGGCAGAGGGTGTCTTACGGTGAACAGTTCAGTGACCGGGTTGTTCTAATCAGAATCGACAGCAGACCAACACTGACAACGATCGTTCAGGTATACATGCCGACGTCGCAAGCTGAAGATGAACAGATAGAGAAAGTGTATGAGGATATTGAAAGGGTAATGCAGTATGTAAAGGGGGACGAAAATCTTATACTCATGGGCGACTGCAATGCAGTTGTAGGGGAAGGAGTAGAAGAAAAGGTTGCAGGAGAATATGGTCTTGGGACAAGGAATGAAAGAGGAGAAAGACTAATTGAGTTCTGCAACAAGTTTCAGCTAGTAATAGCGAATACCCTGTTCAAGAATCACAAGAGGAGGAGGTATACTTGGAAAAGGCCGGGAGATACGCGAAGATTTCAATTAGATTACATCATGGTCAGACAGAGATTCCGAAATCAGATACTGGATTGTAAAGCGTACCCAGGAGCTGATATAGACTCAGATCACAATATAGTAGTGATGAAGAGTAGGCTGCAGTTAAAGACATTAGTCAGGAAGAATCAATACGCAAAGAAGTGGGATACGGAAGTACTAAGGAATGACGAGATACGTTTGAAGTTCTCTAACGTTATAGATACAGCAATAAGGAATAGCGCAGTAGGCAGTACAGTTGAAGAGGAATGGACATCTCTAAAAAGGGCCATCACAGAAGTTGGGAAGGAAAACATAGGTACAAAGAAGGTAGCTGCGAAGAAATCATGGGTAACAGAAGAAATACTTCAGTTGATTGATGAAAGGAGGAAGTACTAACATGTACCGGGAGAATCAGGAAAACAGAAATACAAGTCGCTGAGGAATGAAATAAATGGGAAGTGCAGGGAAGCTAAGGCGAAATGGCTGTAGGAAAAATGTGCAGACATCGAGAAAGATATGATTGTTGGAAGGACAGCCTCAGCATACAGGAAAGTCAAAACAACCTTTGGTGATATTAAAAGCAACGGTGGTAACATTAAGAGTGCAACGGGAATTCCACTGTTAAATGCAGAGGAGAGAGCAGATAGGTGGAAAGAATACATTGAAAACCTCTATGAGGGTGAAGATGTGATAGATGCAGAAACAGGAGTCGATTTAGAAGAGATAGGGGATCCAGTATTAGAATCGGAATTTAAAAGAGCTTTGGAAGACTTACGGTCAAATAAGGCAGAAGGGATAGATAACATTCCATCAGAATTTCTAAAATCATTGGGGGAAGTGGCAACAAAACGACTATTCCCGTTGGTGTGTAGAATATATGAGTCTGGCCGATATACCATCTGACTTTCGGAAAAGCATCATCCACACAATTCCCAAGACGGCAAGAGCTGACAAGTGCGAGAATTATCGTACAATCAGCTTAACAGCTCATGCATCGAAGCTGCTTACAAGAATAATATACAGAAGAACGGAAAAGAAAATTGAGAATGCGCTAGGTGACGATCAGTTTGGCTTTAGGAAATGTAAAGGGACGAGAGAGGCAATTCTGACGTAACGGCTAATAATGGAAGCAAGGCTAAAGAAAAATCAAGACACTTTCATAGGATTTGTCGATCTGGAAAAAGCGTTCGACAATATAAAATGGTGCAAGCTGTTCGAGATTCCGAAAAAAGTAGGGGTAAGCTATAGGGAGAAACGGGTCATATACAATATGTACAACAACCAAGAGGGAATAATAAGAGTGGACGATCAAGAACGAAGTGCTCGTATTGAGAAGGGTGTAAGACAAGGCTGTAGCCTTTCGCCCCTACTCTTCAATCTGTACATCGAGGAAGCAATGATGGAAATAAAAGAAAGGTTCACGAGTGGAATTAAAATACAAGGTGAAAGGATATCAATGATAAGATTCGCTGATGACATTGCTATCCTGAGTGAAAGTGAAGAAGAATTAAACGATCTGCTGAACGGAATGAGTACACAGTATGGTTTGAGAGTAGATCGGAGAAAGACGAAGGTAATGAGAAGCAGTAGAAATGAGAACAGTGATAAACTTAACATCAGGATTGATGGTCACGAAGTCAATGAAGATAAGGAATTCTGCTACCTAGGCAGTAAAATAACCAATGACGGACGGAGCAAGGAGGACCTCAAAAGCAGACTCGCTATGGCAAAAAAGACATTTCTGGCCAAGAGAAGTCTACTAATATCAAATACCGGCCTTAATTTGAGGAAGAAATTTCTGAGGATGTACGTCTGGAGTACAGCATTGTATGGTAGTGAAACATGGACTGTGGGAAAACCGGAACAGAAGAGAATCGAAGCATTTGAGATGTGGTGCTATAGACGAATGTTGAAAATTAGGTGGACTGATAAGGTTAGGAATGAGGAGGTTCTACGCAGAATCGGAGAGGAAAGTAATATGTGGAAAACACTGATAAGGAGAAGGGACAGGATGATAGGACATCTGCTAAGACATGAGGGAATGACTTCCATGGTACTAGAGGGATTTGTAGAGGGCAAAAACTGTAGAGGAAGACAGAGATTGGAATACGTCAAGCAAATAATTGAGGACGTAGGTTGCAAGTGCTACTCTGAGATGAAGAGGTTAGCACAGGAAAGGAATTCGTGGCGGACCGCATCAAACCAGTCAGTAGACTGATGACCAAAAAAGAAAGTGGTAACAGCGGCGATTATCGATATGTAGTAACTGTTGCCCTATCTTTGGGGCGACGTCGTTGTTTTTCCGGGTCGTGTGAGTGGGCCAGTTCGGTTGGGGGCTCAGGAGGAGGCAGGTCCGTGCGGTGCGGTACACGCCGGGACCACTGGTGGCACGCATGGACTGCCTGATGGAAGGGCTGTGGTCACGAGGGTGCACGACCTTGTCGCTAACCCGATCCAGCAAGCTTTAAGATGAGTGCATTTCAATCCAAGTAGAGAAACCTCCACTATTGTGATATCTCGCGATTCTTCAGTAACTTGGGTTCGTGTATTGCTTCATCGTTGCATTTGGTTTATCGGACGTCAGTTAGCTTCAGCAAGATTATCATTAGTCATTCGTTAGACTTCCACTAGTCTGAGTTACCATCTTGTGAAGTGAATACAACTCTTGGCTGCCTATCTCATCGCTCATGTGTTTGTTGCCGACCTTCTCAGAGATCGATTCCTGGAGCACCGTCTGTGACCCCTTGGTTCTTGTAAGACATTCGTCTTCTAAAAGGAGATCTGATGGCCACTAGTTCAGTGTAACGCTCCTTCAGCCCACGCCTTCTGCGGATATAATCTGCCTCAGTACCCTTTAAGGAACCTGTGCACTGATCCTTGTGTTTTATTATTGTATTATTTATCACAATTCTTAAGGTCTTCAGCCGTCATTGTGATCACTTGCCTTAAAATTCTAATTTGATATTTGTATTTACGCAGTGAGCCTATAAAAACTTATTTACTGCCATTCTTTGCGTCTGATGCTTTCTGCTGTGTTTGTGGCGACTTGCCTTAATAAATTAATAACTGTAATTTGTAAGTTGCAGCAAGTTTTAAGCAATTCTTCATTTATTGCTATTCCTGGCGTGTAAGGCCTTCTGCCCAGATCACAGTGGCTTGCTTTTTAAAACATTATCTGCTGTATCTGTATTTAATGTTGTTTTGATAAGCTGTAACTCACTGAAAACGCTATTATTTACACAGTTGTTATTCCTTCATTAATAACGTGTGGTATTTTATATTTATTGTTGAGTCTGGAATTAACGGGATTAAAATAAATTGTATATAACTGTAAAAGGCAACCAATAGTAACTGATTACGACCCCGTCCTCATTCGTAACCGAATCCTGCCTTCCCTCGACTAACAGGTTTCAATCTCCTTGAGCGGAACATTTTTAGCGGTTCTACTATCCAAAATTCGTAGCCTGTTACTGACTAGAGTTTTAATCAAATTTATCTCTTGCCGAAAATTCTCCAAGGATAACTGAACAACCACTGCACGATGAATATTAGAACGAAAAAATGGGCAATTTGAGTTCTAGGGGGTGAGCGGAATCAACTGAGATAATATTACCTGAAAATGTTTACTTAACAAAGATTTTGTAGAAATTTTTTTTCGTTTTTTTAATACCCAAAGTAAGACAAAGGAAATTCAACTCGCTATTTTTGTTCTGCAGTTCCTTGGTCAGTACTGTTTACTGATGAAATTGATTGAAGGTATGAAACAGTTGATCTAATTCTTCGTAAGTTCCTCTAATACAAAAATTAAATCGTCAACGTACAGAACATAGAAGCTAATGTTATTTTTGTGGTTGGCACAGATTCTCGTTTAACCACCACCTGGCCATAAGTTTCCCGCTTCCTTCAGCTTTCTGTTCTGTTAGTTGTCTGTTTATGTATATGATGCGCGTCTGCTTTACATTTTACGTGGATCATTGATCGTGACCGGGCCAAACATCTCATGAAATAAGCGTCAGACGAAAAAACTACAAAAAACGAAACTCATCTAGCTTGAAGGGGGAAACCAGATGGTGTTATGGTTGGCCCGCTAGATGGCGCTGCCATAGGTCAAATGGATATCAACTGCGTTTTTTAAATAGGAACCCCCATTTTTATTACATATTCGTAGAGTACGTAAAGAAATATGAATGTTTTAGTTGGACCACATTTTTCGCTTTGTGATAGTGGCGCTGTAAAAGTCACAAACATATGGCTCACAATTTTAGACGAACAGTTGGTAACAGGTAGGTTTTTTAAATTAAAATACAGAACGTGGGTACGTTTGAACATTTTATTTCGGTTGTTCCAATGAAATACGTGTACCTTTGTGAACTTATCATTTCTGAGAACGCATGCTGTTACAGCGTGATTACTTGTAAATACCACATTAATGCAATAATTGCTCAAAATGATGTCCGTCAACCTAAATGCATTTGGCAATACTTGCAACGACATTCCTCTCAACAACGAGTAATTCACCTCCCGTAATCTTCACACATGCATTGACAATGCGCTGACGCATGTTGTCAGGCGTTGTCGGTGGATCACGATAGCAAATATTCTTCAACTTTCCCCACTGAAAGAAATCCTTGGACGCCAGATCCGGTGAACGTGCAGCCATGGTATGGTGCTTCGACGACCTATCCACCTGTCATGAAATATGCTATTCAATACCGCTTCAACCACACGCGAGCTATGTGCCGGACCTCCATCATGTTGTAAGTACATCGCCATTCTGTCATGCAGTGAAACATTTTGTAGTAACATCGGTAGAACATTACGTAGGAAATAAGCATACTTTGCACCATTTAGATTGCCATCGATAAAATGGGGCCCAATTATCCTTCCTCCCATAATGCCGCACCATACATTAACCCGCCAAGGTCGCTGATGTTCCACTTGTCGCAGCCATCGTGGATTTTCCGTTGTCCAATAGTGCATATTACGCCGCTGATGGTGAATGATGCTGCGTCGCTAAATAGAAAACGTGCAAAAAATCTGTCATCGTCCGATAATTTCTCTTGAGCCCAGTGGCAGAACTTACACGACGTTCAAAGTCGTCGCAATGCAATTCCTGGTGCATGGAAATATGGTACGGGTGCAATCGGTGTTGATGTAGCATTCTCAACACCGACGTTTTTGAGATTCTCGATTCTAGGACACTTTGTCTGCTGCTGATGTGCGGATTAGCCGTGACAGCAGCTAGAACACCTACTTGGGCATCATCATTTGTTGCAGGTCGTGGTTGACATTTCACATGTGGCTGAACACTTCCTGTTTCCTTAAATAACGTAATTATCCGGCGAATGGTCCGGACACTTGGATGATGTCGTGCAGGATACCGAGCAGCATACATAGCACACGCCCGTTGGGCATTTTGATCACAATAGCCATACAGCAACACGATATCGACCTTTTCCGCAATTGGAAAGCTGTCCATTTTAACACGGGTAATGCATCACGAAGCAAATACTGTCCGCACTGGCGGAATGTTACGTGATTATTAAAGCGCCATCTATCACAAAGCGAAAAAAGTGGTCCAACTGTAACATTCATATTTCTTTACTTACTACACGAATATGTATTAAAAATAGGGGATCCAATTTTTAAAAAAATAAAAAAAGCGGAGTAATATCCGTTTGACCTATGGCAGCGCCTTCTAGCGGGATAACCATAGCGCCATCTGGTTTTCCCCTTCAAGCTAGATGAGTTCCGTTCTTTGTAGTTTTTTCGTTTGATGCATATTTCGTGAGATATTTGGCCCATCAATGGACCACCGTATATATATATATATATATATATATATATATATATATATATATATATATATATATATATATATATATAATTTTTGTTGTTTCTTTTTGTTGCTCACATGACTTCCATGCACTGGTTATAGCATTTTTAGGTGTTATTACTTCTTCTGAGGAAGACAGGTTTATATCTGTCGGAACCTTGGTAAAGGTCTGAATAAACTTTTGTCGTGCAACTGGTTTGGCTGTGTGTTTCATATAGTATCACAACTTTTATCGATTTTGTAGTTTTGGAGCATGATTTTGACACTGTAGACTGGAATACACTTACGGAGGGGTTAAAAAACAGAGCCCAAAATATAATATATAACTGGTACAGAAAGAAGATGGCAGTTGTAAGAGCCGACGGACCTGAAAGACATTGCAGATGACATTATAACTCTGGAAAATACAATAAGGACTGTGAAGAGTAATTTAATGGTATAGACAGTGTCTTTAAAGGAGGATATCAGGCGAACGTCAACAAGATCAAAGCAGGTGTAATTAAATGTAGTCGATTTAAATCAGGCGATGCTCAGGGAATTAGCAAACGAGTGACTATAAGTGGTAGTTGAATTTTCCTATTTGGATATTTAAATAACTGATGATGGACGAAGTAGAGAGGATATAAAATGTAGACTTGTAACGGCAATAAAAGCGTTTCTGAAGAAAAGAAATTTTTGACGTCGAATATAGGACTAAGTGTTTGGAACTCTTTCCTGAAGTTGTTTGGCGAAGTGTAGCATTGTCTGAAGGGAAACGTGGACGATAAACCGTTCAGACAAGAAGGTGTAGCTGATTTGAAATGTGGTGCTACAGGAGAATACTGAAGATCAGATGGGCAGATCATGTAATGAATGAAGAGGTACTTAACAGAATTTGGGAGGAAAGAAATTTTTGGCATAAATTCACAAAAAGAAGGGATCGGTTGGTGTGACACATCATGAAACATCAAGAGAGACCAAGGGATGAACTCAGTAAACATATTCAAATGGATGTAGGTTGCAATAGTTATTTGGAGATGAAGAGGCTTGCAGGGGATACAGTTGCGTGGGAAGCTGCATAACAACAAGAGCGGTGTGGTGCTAACAGACTATGCCCTTAAGTGACAAATCGTAACAATGGCGTGCTACCAAACTCTCTAACAGTTGCCCATCAAGATGAAGCGTCGAGGAAAGCCGTTAAAAGTGGTGTTTTTGTTCCATGACCGTGTCCAGCTAATTGTCCAATAGATACAGTGGCAGTAAAATTTTGCCTCACACCGCAAATGTACTGGAGAGCTACGAGGTTGCCTTATGGTCTCATTCTCAATGAAGGAAAAACCAAACCCACGCCTCGTAATGCTACAGCGCGGTCAATGCTTCAGGTGCCAATAGTTTGAGACTTAATGTCTTCTGGAATAGAGGGTCAATCTCCATCAAGTGCCAACGGTCTTTTTGGAGGGTGGATGAGCGGACTGAGGTAGGGAACCTACTTACTCTTGTGATGGGAAACTATCCCTGCCGGTGATGAGCCACCAAGTCAAACGACTTGGAGACGTGGAACGCAATGGGAATTACCTCATTAAAGACCCACCTGGCTATCCATGTGCAACAACAAGGGCAGAATCTAATACTGTATGTATCCCTACTAATGGGTTTCGGATCCCAGTCAGGGAAAGTAGCGAGACTTCCAGGTCGTCATTCCACGAAATCGTCGCAGAGAAGGAGTAGGAAAACCAGAAAAAGAAGGAAAAGGCCAATTAAACATTGACACTAGAAATGTGCGAAAATTGTTAAAGCTGCGAAGTCTGGAGGAAGTCAAAAAGAGTATGACAAAGCGTCGACTGGATACTCTAGGGCTATGTGAGACAAGATGGGCTCCAAATGGCAGTTTCAGATCAGAAGATATCAGGATGATACCGATTGGAAACCAAGAGTCAGGTATAACTAAACTATTAATAAAGAAATTGATATGTGTTGTAATGAACACCTGCACCATGTGAGTGGTAATTCAAGTATATTTACTAACAACAGTGATAGTAATGATGAAGAAATAAGAAGCACTTACGACAACATTGAAGAATTAATGGATGTTATAAACATCAAAGACAATGTTATTCCTATGGAAGATTATAGCGCCTTGGTAGGCGTACAAGAGGGTACTGTTTGAAGTAGTAAGTGACAGATAGAATGAGTATACTGATGACATGAACAGTGGAGCTGAGACTGAAAGTTTAGATGAATATATTAAAGATAAAAAACTAACTGATTTATATAATAAGGGGCCACCTTACACTAAATAGGTTAAGATCAAATAAAGCAATGGGTATCCCTGCAGAGCTCCTCCAAAACAATAATGAGAACGTCAAAAGTAAAGCATTTAGTATAGTATCTGAATGTTATTAAGAGGGTATTTTACCACTGGCTTCACAGAAAGTCGAACTGTTGCGTTACACAGGTGAGAAAATGTAAAGGACTGTGCAAATTATAAAATACTAGCACGTCTGTCGCAACAGGGAATGGAATGGAAGAAGCAAAACTGACGTTATGTAAAATTTTGTAAAAAAGATAAGAAGTAAACAGAAAAACACTACACCATTTAGTGACCTAGAAATGCGCTTCATATGGTTGATTGGAAGTCATTGTTTAAAGTGATTCGCAAAGTAGAATTTGGCTGGAAGGACAAGCCATTAAGTTTGAGTCTATACGAAAGTCGAAGTACTGAACTGGATATTAATGGTAGAGGCAAAAATCGAAAGGGTGGTGACAGAGCTGTGCCCTCTGTCACCTTACCTATTTAATTTGTTAATCAAGGAAGAAATAACAACAATGAAAGAAAAAACAACTTGAATCAAAGTTAATTATATTCACATCCACTGTATCAGATCTGATGATGACGTTACAGTAGAGACAGAGTCAGAGAAATAACTAAATGAAATGTTGAAAGTCTTAAATCACACGATAACTCAATTCTGGAGGAAAATAATAAATGTCTGGAGGAAATCAAGGGAAGAACAATACTGGCCAAGAGTGACTAACAAAATAAGAACCTCAGATTGAACAAGCACATCAGCTTTCACACTAAGAAAAGATTTTAAAGACCTTCAGCAAATCAGCAGAAAGCTCACCTCGACACTGCAGAATGTGATGCCGGAGGAGAGTTACAAGAAATAGCTGGACTAACCGAAAACCGAATGAGATCATTCTACAACAAATATGAGAGGAGAAAGACCGACTGAAAGTCATAATTCAACGCAAAGCACGTTGGACACTTAATTAGACATGATATTCTGCTGTCCGCAGCTCGTGGTTGTGCGATAGCGTTCCCGCGCCCGGGTTCCCGGGTTCGATTCCCGGCGGGGTCAGGGATTTTCTCTGCCTTGTGATGACTGGGTGTTGTGTGATGTCCTTAGGTTAGTTATGTTTAAGTAGTTCTAAGTTCTAGGGGACTTATGACCATAGATGTTAAGTCCCATAGTGCTCAGAACCATTTGAACCATTTTTTTTTTTTTTTGAGATTCTGCTACAAACCTTTTTTGAATGCAAGGTTGTATGGAATAAAACGAGAGATCGACCGAGTACACCCTATTTAAAAAATGTGATCGGTGAAATCGGATGTAGTTCACACGTGGAGATGAAGAGCATTTCAGAAGAGATAAAAGTGTTGATAAGGAGTGTCCTGACTCACGGCTGTGTGATATTAATTTTTTATTTCTTTCACTTTTACTTGAGATCTGTTTCAGCTAAAACTGGAAGAAACTTTCTCACGCGGATTAAAGATGACATTCGAAATAGTGATAAAAACCAATCACAATAATTTTCCACCTAAAACAGCCTCCACATCCGGTAGATAAAACTGTGTGTGTGTCTGTGTGTGTGTGTGTGTGTGTGTGAATTCCTAAGCGACCGAACTGTTGAGGTCATCGGTCCCTAGACATACACACGACGTAAACTAACTTACACTAAGAACAACACACAACTCATGCCCGAGGAAGGACTCGAACCTCCGACGGGGGGGAGCCGCGCGAACCGTGACACGGCGTCCTAGACCACTGAACATGCATTGGAGATACTTCATGAAACTCCGAAGAATCCTACCATGAACATTCCGAGGAACTTGAAATTTATATAGATATAAGAAACCAACCATAAGATGTATCGAACGAACAGACCGATCTTAAACATCAATACCATTTTTTTTTAAATTATCTAAATACTCTAAAAAGAAAACGGATAAATACAAAGCGCAGTGCGCACTCAAAGATGATGCACCCAAAATAAAACTTAACATAATTGCTTACACACATACTCTCAAAGATATATCCGAGCATGAGTACAGTACGTACGAGAATGTCACAATTTACGAAAAATAACCGAAAATAGAAGTTAGAAAAAGGACACACACCAAATAAAAATCCCTACCCAATGAACGCCTAAAATTAATAGCACCTCTGATCAATATACACGCAGACAAGCACCAACATAGAACAACCATAGATATACACGCAACCAAATAATGTATTTACACTGAAAAGCCAAAGAAACTGATACACCTGCCTAATATCGTGTAGAGCCCTTGCGAGCACGCAGAAATACCGCAACCGAGGTGCCACGGACTCGACTAATGTATGAAGTAGTGGCGGAGGAACTGACACCATGAATCCTGCAAGGCTGTTCATAAACCCGTAAGAGTACGAGGAGTTGGAGATCTCTTCCGAACAGCACGTTGCAAGACATCCCAGATGAGCTCAATAATGTTCAGGTCTCGGGAGTTTGGTGGCCAGCGAAAGTGTTTAAACTCATAAGAGTGTTTCTGGAGCTACTCTGTAGCTATTCCAAACGTGTGAGATGTCGCATTGTCCTGCTGCAATTGCCTGCTGCAATTGTCCAAGTCCATCGGAATGCACAATGGACATGAATGCATGCAAGTGATCAGACAGGATGCTTGCGTACGTGTCACATGTCAGTGGTCTCTAAACGTATCAGGGGTCACATATCACTCAAGCTGCACGGGTCCCACACCATCACAGAGCGTCCACCAGGTTGAACAGTCCACTACTGACATGCAGGGTGGATGGATTCATGAGATTGTCTCCATACCCGTACACGTCCATCCGCTCGATACCATTTTAAACGAGTCTCGTCCGGCTGGGAAACATGTTTGCAGTCACCAATAGTCCAATGTAAGTGCAGATGGGCCCAGGTGAGGCGTAAAGCTTTGTGTCATGCAGTCATCATGGGTACACGAGTTGCCCTCGGCTCCGAAAGCCCATATCGATTATGTTTCGTTGAATGGTTCGCATGCTGACATTTTTGATGGCCCAGCATTGAAATTTGCAGCTATTTTACGGAAGGGTTGCACATCTGTAACGCTGAACGATTCTCTTCAGTCGTCTTTGGTCCCGTTCTTCCAGGATCCTTTTTAGGTCGCAACGATGTCGGAGATTTGATGTTTTACCGCTTTCCTGATATTCATGGCACACTCTTGAAATGGTCGTACTTCATCGTTACCTCAGAGATTCTGTGTCCATCGCTCGTGCGCCGACTTTAACACAACGTTCAAACTCACTTAAATCTTGATAACCTGCCATTGAAGCAGCAGTAACCGATCAAACAACTGCGACAGCCCCTTTTTGTCTTCTACATGCGTTGCCGTCCGCATTGCCGTATTATGCATGTTATCATTGTATTTGAGTACCGTCTGCCTATACCAGTTTCTTTGGTGTTTCAGTTTATCATCTGTATAAAAATGCTTATACTTTCCAAACATACGACACTGTAGCTCCAAATATGTCAAATTACTGTCATAACAAATTAATTACTACCTTAATTCAACAAATATAGAACGACTGTCAAAATACAGTTGCCAACGATGTAATAGGTATGTCAATCAATCTTGACAATTTATACGTAAGTAGCAATCTATGCTCAACATTATACCATAACATAATTATGTATAATGAAAATAATGTCACCCACATTGCACCGCAGTTCATTCGGTAATGGCAAGTTAGCCGAAACAGACCTGTAGTGAATGTGAATGAAATACGAGAGCTATTCGGAAAGTAAGGTCCGGTTGTGCGCGAAATGGAAACCACAGTGAAAATTCCATGAAGCTTTGCACAGACGTGTTGAACAGTGTCTCTAGTACCGCGTCACGTCTCTCTTTTCAGTTCTGAGAGCACAGTGAGCATGTAAATGTGCCTAGAAAATAGTATCTCCTTCCAAGTATGAGGGCCTGGTGAGAGATTTCATCTGATGGCATGCAACCCACATAACACCACTATCATGCGCTTCCTTCTTCATGACCGTTCTAGCAGCACTCTGAAGGAGCAGTGAAGATGCTTCTGAAGCGTTTTCAGTGGAAAGTGTTTGATCATCTATAATAAATGCCGTAATTGGCTTCCCCTGAATTTCATCTCTGGCTATGGAGACAACATTTTCGCACAAATAACGAGCTGTAGATTAACTTCTTATGCCTGGGATTCACAGTCATGTAGAACTTTACAAGAGACATCATATTTATGCATAGACTGTAATACTTAAAGCCGCAAAAATCTGCACTTGATAATAGTGAGCCGTGCGCAGCTAGCGTTCATCACGTTTATTGCTTGGCATATTGTCATTGCGGCTATGGCATCCCGTTTATTATTCAATTTACTGGCGTCTCTATGTTGCTGGCTTGCCAGCGTATGAGTGGCAGCAGTAGCGCTTATCGGTACGAGTACTGTGGTACTATCCTTGGAGCGACCGCTGGTATTTCCGGGTCGCATTGTATGGAGTGGAGAGTTGGGATCTGACATCAGGTCGGTTGGGAGCGAACCAGAGAGAAGGTCCATGCAGTGCGGGGGCAAGCCGGGGCCACTGGCGGTGTGCTGCCACTGCCGTATCGAGGAGGGATGGCTTCCGAAAGCGCCGACTTCGTTGCACACCGTACCCTGGACGTTTAAGTTGAGTGAAGAGTTAACTGCTAATGAAAACTCGACTATTCTGAGATCTCGCCTCTGGTTGGCGGGTTTTTGCTCCCAGGGCCGCTGAGCCTGGCGGCAACGAGTGAAGTGTTTCGAGGTGGTGAAATATTGCAGCTGTCTTTCTCTATTTGTTATTCATCATTGAATTTAGTATTATTCTTAATAGTGTAGTATAGCCAGCGATATTGTCTGCCTTGTGGCCGCTAACGCCCCAGTTACCTGCCCTGGAGGTTAGCGTTGTTTTCCGGCAGTGTACCTTTCCTCGTCGTGTTGATGCTGTAAGACACAGCGCGTAGTTCGACAGCCTCTTGTACTGTACTGTGCATATCTTTTTGGGAGATCTACCTTGGTTCTAGTGTTGGGGTGTTTTCTGAAGACGTAGTGCTGCCTGTCTCTTCGCCCTTGCCTAAAAATATTCCATTATTGTACCGGTGATCGGACGTTAGTCGGATTGGTTAGTCAGTCGGTCGGCGCTTAAGCTGCCCCTAATTTGAGTTGCCTTCCTGTTGCGTGAGTACAACTCTTGGCTGCCTGTCTCACCTTACCTTACGTTTGAGTTACCTTCCCAGGCCGACCCTTGGAACACTTGCTGCGAACCTTGTCCTGATTTCTTAGATTGTGATATTTGTTTCAAGGATATTTGTAATTTTCTAATTATTGTTGGTGTGGCCTTCAACCGAGCAATAATTTCACTTTGGTGATAATTCAGGCCTTCAGCCGTTTGTTATTCGAAATTATTTGTGGCCTTCAGCCCAGGAATAATTTCACTTCTTTTATTATAAGGTCTTCAGCCGTGTTACAGTTTGTTTTAAAATGAAGTATTTGTCTTAATATGTGGTATTTGAAACTGTTCTTCTGACTTCTAACTCAGGCCTTCAGCCGTTTCTTGTTTGAGGTTACTGTTGGTGGTCTTCAGCCCTAAAATTGTGGAATTTTTTTTTCTGTGATAGGCCTTCAGCCGTCATACAGTCAATTGTGTTTTTCTAAGAGATTGTTTTAAAATTTTAATTTCTTTAAATAAAGTTTACGAATTTGTTGTGCAACCGAGAGTAATTGATTACTGTCCCATCCACAATCATAGCCTTATCCTGCCCCATCCTGAGAATCCAGCTCTCAAATGGCCTAAGGCCGAAATTGTAATCGTGATATAAAGAAAGTGTTACAGTCACAGGCGTAAATATGATGTCTCTTAACGAGCTGTAGACCAGCGTAGAGAAATGGCGGACAATACCGTCGGCTGTTTCCTACGACGAGGGTATTTGAAAGACGGTACAACGCTACGACAAAATTCCTAAGTCCTAGTAGCAACTATGTAGAGAAGCAGCTGGAAGGCGTAGCTAACTTTCATATGAAACAATTTTTATTTTCGCAGTAGTTTTTCGGTTCGCGACTGACTGGACATTAGTTTAGAATAGTCATAGTAAAAGTTAATATCAAACAGGAGCGAGTCTGTTCACTACTTATAAATAAGTCACTTGCTGAATTATACTACGCTGAAGGCCCTATGGAACATAAAGAGGAAGCTGCGGTTGCAGAGGCAAGGAGTAGCCTTTTAAAAGAAGATGGAGATGTCCTGAAGAAGGAGTCAATGACTTCTTCCTCTTCGACTGAGTAAAGAAACAATTGCGTGGAAGGCAACTGCACAGTGATAACAAGGTGTTTTTCGGTATGGAATGTTTCGTAAACGTCAAACTGCAAGCTACTGCTTGTCTTCGTTGGAAAAAAAAACAGCCGATTTGAAAGATGAACATGTAGAATATGAACCACGTCTAGAGCTGGATATTTCCGAGGTGATATCTGACACTTCATGACCAGCCGTTGTAGTTAACTTGGCGCTAGAAGAAGCAGCATAGAAACAAAAATGTTGAGTGTAATAGGAGTGAATAAATGAAAAGATTGGTCTTTTGGCTGCTATGAACGTGTATAAAATTCCATTTCAACCGTTTCTCAGGGCAGGGGGCGTGTATACGCGTGTCTCTTGGGTGTTCCTACAGTGCTATTGACGATTGTATGCATCCTGAGCCGCCAAACTCGCACTGCTGCAGACTTACTTCTGCGTGTCCGTGAATAAAAAAGTTTCTGGGATTTGTAATAAAATGTAGGTGCCTCCTTTCATGATATCATTAGCAAAAAACCTCTGCTCGATATCTGGAATGATTTATGCAATATGTCGATTTTTATGACCATGTAATTTGTGATGTATAAGGACGGGAATGTGTGCGTTTTGCAGGACCGTATGTCTCGTATAAAAATAAATAACTCGAGAACGAAATGAGATATCTTTCTGCTCTTAATTTCAAATAAAGTATCATTACCGTGTCTACACTTCATTCATTGTAACGTACGAGATAAAATCACCTGTAAGCAAAGTTTACGCAATTTTGAGAGAAATTTGAAATATATAATCACATTCTCAGTAAACCTGACTGCGTACATAATGATCAACTAGAATCAAAAAATCAAATGTATCTCCAAAATCTCATATAACTCTTATAATTTAAAATGATAGAAATATTAATTAATTGATAGAGAGGAAGTTTTTCGTTAGCATCTCTCAGAGCCACAAAATTAAACGACTAATTGTAAAAATTATCTGTAATATGAAGAAATATCTTTGAACTGTCTTACATGTGTACACATATCACGTTTTTTGGCACATCAAAGCAGCAGCCAATGTAGACAAAGTATCCCCTATCTTTTATTTAGTTCAGTTCACTGATCAGCATGGGTTGTAAAAATAAAATCAAACCTGTGTCTTTCAGTATGTAAAGGAGGGTATTTCAAGAATCGAGTACAATGTATAAAGCATGCACAAATGTAAAACTATGTAATCACGAAGAATTTTGTTATATTTTAGGACACAACTGCAGAACGTACAGAGAAGTCAATGCCACAATCTGACAATGGGGTCAGGTCCAAATCCAGTTATTGATTGGCGATTCCATGGCATGTTCTGTGCACCACGACCAAATAGTGGATAGAATTGGAAGGAAAATCAGCATTGGCCGTATTTTGTTGTTTTATTGACAGCAAAATCTATTTTCGGTCACTTAGTCACCATCCTCAGTGCTGTAATATACAATTAAAATTGGTGGGCACTGGTATCAATCTATAACCACAAGCTTAGAGCGATCACATAAACTCCACACTAAGCTTGTGGTTACAGCTTGATACCAAAGCCTACCAATTTTAATTGTATATTACAGCACTGAGGATGGCCACTAAGAGACCAAAAATCGATTTTGCTAACAATAAAACAACAAAATACGGCCAATGCCGATTTTCCTTCCAAATCCAGTTATGGTACAATATTTCCTACAGCACAGTTTACGACATCAGCTGCGGTGTTCTCCAACCAAAATGAATAAAGTAATGTGTCTGTGCAATCCTGTTTTTACTTTTGCAAACCCTTTAAAATTTCGAGCAGTGTTTTACTTAATTTGATGCAGCTCTGTAAGTATGATGCATAATGAAAAGAAATTCAGTTCTTTATCGGACGAAGATACCAGACTGTAAGGTGTGCAAAAATCAAATTTTTTCACCCAATAGTTTCCTTAAAATCAGGCCTAATAGTTTCCTTAAAAGCAGGTGATAAGTATCAGCGCAGGCACCAGCATTTGGCGAGCAGTACAGGCACAAAAAAAGCCTGTCTATCGCGGGATGTAGAGAGGACGTCTGTAGAGCAGTGAAATGGTTAATGACTGAAAAGAACAGGGAAACTTGATGTGAACAGTATGCACAACCGAAAGTGAGTGGCGCTTTTACTCAGTGCGGCGTTACCCGTGAGACAGTTTAAATGCTTTCTGACCTTTACTGCATTGACATTGTTGACATCGCACTGTGCGCTGGTGTCGACAGCGCTGACGCTAGGCAGCTTCTTGCAGGCGAGTGCTGAGATCGTGTAGGCGGTGCCGTCTACGCTGAAGACGGTGCCGGAGACGCAGGTGGCATTCAGAGTCTGCGCGTCGATCAGCTTGAACCCGGAGTCAGGACAGGCGAACAGCAGCTGCGTGCCCTCGCTGACCACGATGTCGCCGCGTGCGTCCGGCGCCAGGAAGCTGCTCAGGTCCTTGTCTGCGTTCGGGTTGAGCAGCAGCGGCTGAGGCGACGGAAAATTCGGAGAGTTTACGTTCACCGAGCACTCTGCGGAAAGACGTGCATAGGTGGTCAGTGGCAGCCACCAGTCGCTAAACTGGCACGACCAATTTCTGCTAGTCTACAGGGTGTTACAAAAAGGTACGGCCAAACTTTCAGGAAACATTCCTCACACACAAATAAAGAAAAGATGTTATGTGGACATGTGTCCGGAAACGCTTAATTTCCATGTTAGAGCTTATTTTAGTCTCGTCAGTATGTACTGTACTTCTTCGATTCACCGCCAGTTGGCCCAATTGAAGGAAGATAATGTTGACTTCGGTGCTTGTGTTGAGACGCGACTCATTGCTCTACAGTACTTGCATCAAGCACATCAGTACATAGCATCAACAGGTTAGTGTTCATCAAGAAAGTGGTTTTGCAGTCAGTGCAATGTTTACAAATGCGGAGTTGGCAGATGCCCATTTGATGTATGGATTAGCACGGGGCAATAGCCGTGGCGCGGTACGTTTGTATCGAGACAGATTTCCAGAACGAAGGTGTCCCGACAGGAAGACGTTCGAAGCAATTGATCGGCGTCTTGGGAGCACGGAATATTCCAGCCTATGACTCGCGACTGGGGAAGACCTAGAACGACGAGGACACCTGCAATGGACGAGGAAATTCTTCGTGCAGTTGACGATAACCCTAATGTGAGCGTCAGAGAAGTTGCTGCTGTACAAGGTAACGTTGACCACGTCACTGTTTGGAGAGTGCTACGGGAGAACCAGTTGTTTCCGTACCATGTACAGCGTGTGCAGGCACTATCAGCAGCTGATTGGCCTCCACGGGTACACTTCTGCGAATGGTTCATCCAACAATGTGTCAATCCTCATTTCAGTGCAAAGGTTCTCTTTACGGATGAGGCTTCATTCCAACGTGATCAAATTGTAAATTTTCACAATCAACATGTGTGGACTGACGATAATCCGCACGCAATTGTGCAATCACGTCATCAACACAGATTTGCTGTGAACGCTTGGGCAGGCATTGTTGGTGATGTCTTGATTGGGCCCCATTTTCTTCCACCTACGCTCAATGGAGCACGTTATCATGATTTCATACGGGATACTCTACCTGTGCTGCTAGAACATATGCCTTTACAAGTACGACACAACATGTGGTTCATGCACGATGGAGCTCCAGCACATTTCAGTCGAAATGTTAGTACGCTTCTCAACAACAGATTCGGTGACCGATGGATTGGTAGAGGCGGACCAATTCCATGGCCTCCACGCTCTCCTGACCTCAACCCTCTTGACTTTCATTTATGGCGGCATTTGAAAGCTCTCGTCTACACAACCCCGATACCAAATGTAGAGACTCATCGTGCTCGTATTGTGGACGGCTGTGACACAATACGCCATTCTCCAGGGCTGCATCAGCGCATCAGGGATTCCATGCGACGGAGGGTGGATGCATGTATCCTCGCTAACGGAGGACATTTTGAACATTTCCTGTAACAAAGTGTTTGAAGTCACGCTGGTACATTCTGTTGCTGTGTGTTTCCATTCCATGATTAAAGTGATTTGAAGCAATAAAATGAGCTCTAACATGGAAAGTAAGCGTTTCCGGACACATGTCCACATAACATATTTTCTTTCTTTGTGTGTGAGGAATGTTTCCTGAAAGTTTGGCCGTACCTTCTTGTAACATCCTGTATAGAGTGCTGCAAGAGGGGTAGTAAATGCTCTAGGACATGGTTAATACAGATTATTTTCAGTGAAAGATTTGTATGACATACGTCCAATTTTTAACGTTAACAGAATACAACCCAAAGAAATATACACTATGTGGTCAAAAGTATCCGGATACCTGGCTGAAAATAACTTACAAGTTCTTGGCACCCTTCATCGGTAATACTGGAAATCAATATGGTGGTAGCCCACCCTTAACTTCGATGACAACTTCCACTTTCGCAGGCATACGTTCAGTCAGGTGCTGGAACGTTTCTTGGGGAATGACAGCCCATTCTTCACGGAGTACTGCACTGAGGAGAGGTATCGATGTCGGTCGGTGGCGTGTGGCACGAAGCCGACGTTTCATAACATCCTAAAGGTGTTCTATAGGACTCAGGTCAACGCATTACAGGGATGTTATTGTCGTGTAACCACACCGCCACAGGCCGTTCATTATGAACAAGTACTCGATCGTGTTGAAAGATGCAATCGCCAACCCCGAATTGCTCTTCAAAAGTGGGAAGCAAGAAGGTGCTTAAAACATAAATTTAGACCTGTCCTGTGATAGTTCCACGAAAAACAACAAGGGGTGCAAGCCTCTCAATAAAAAAACGCGACCACACCATAACGCCACCGCCTCCGAATTTTACTGTTGGCGCTGCACACGCTGGCTAATGGCGTCCACCGGGCATAAGCCATACCGACATCCTGCCATCGGATCGCCACATTATTTACCGTCATTTGTCACTTCACACAACGTTTTTTCACTGTTGAATCGTCCAATGTTTACGCTCCTTACACCAAGAGAGGCATCGTTTGGTATTTACCGGCGTAATGTGTGGCTTATGATCAGCCGCTCGACCATGAAATCCAAGCTTTCTCATCTCCAGCCTAACTGTCATGGTACTTGCAGTGGATCCTGATGCAGACTGGAATTCCTGTGTGATGGTCTGGATAGATTCTGCCTATTACACATTACGATACTCTTCAACTGTCGGTGGTAGGGCGGCCGGTATGCTTTTATAGTGTACCTGTCCCTTCACGTTTCCATTTCACTATCACATCGGAAACAACGGACCTAGAGATGTTTAGGAGTGTGGAAGTCTCACGTATAGACGTACTACACAGGTGACAGCCAATCACCTTTCCACTTTCGAAGTCTGTGAGTTCCACAAAGCGCGCCATTTTCCTCTCTCACGATGTCTAATGACTACTGAAGTCGCCGATGTGGAGTAGCTGGCAGTAGGTGGCAGCACAATATCCTTACATATTTCTGGCGTAATATTAAAATTGTGTATAAAAATAGCATCATAGTGAAAGATATGTACTATTCCCTTGAAGGACAAAGACTTTCATTCACACATACGTTTCTCTGGCGTAATATTAAAATGATGCGCGAAATTGGCACCAGTCTAATTATTATCGTGATATTTACATAAAATTACGTAAACACACACACACAGACACGCATTAAAAGTATGTCAATTGCTAAAAATGAAGCCAAACGTTTTGTGAACTATGTTTTTCTTATCGATTTCAAAACATCGTTTATGAACTGGCTCTCCAGTTTTATCTGTGAATTTCATTGAAGCCTATATATTATTCGCTGCGGAATATTGGAGCAAGTATCTGAGGGCACTCATCAGAAAACGAGACACATGGAAGAAAGGTAAGTAAACAGTTCACTATCTTAAAAGTAATCACAATAGCTGTGTTAGTATGCGTGTCCCCCTGTGAGACAAGACGATTAATGCCTTCATGGAAAAATGTTTGAGGCGACCCACGAAAAACCATGACTGTACCCAGGTGTGCACTTCTTTGGTCGAAGGAAATCGCCGGCCACGAACGCCTTTCTTCAGGGCTCCAAAACAATAGTATGGACCTCGTATGGGGAGAGACCGGAACTGCAAGGGGGATGTGTGAGGGCTTCCCAGTGAGACTTCTGCAGCGTACTCGAAACGACCTTGTCAACACGTGGGTGGGCGTTCTCCTATGCATTGACACGTATACACGAAAGTTATGAAAACTGTAACACCCAGAAAGAAGGTTTCTTTATGATTTCAAACACATGGGCTGAACAGTGCAGCAGCAGTAACTAATTCCGTTGGTGTACACGAAGAGTTTTGGCTTGAATTTACCGGCAGCGGACGTCATAGGCTTTGACTTCATACGTAATACTCTTTTTGTTTTAGGCTGCTTCACCTCTTCCGTGCTGTACATGGGGGCGCTGCTAACGGAAGCCGCGTCGTGCTAGTGGCATCTGGAGGCGAGGAGGATGGCCCAGTGTGACTATAACGTAGTGCAGCAGCCGAGTAGCATCTCTTATAGGGAAGAAAAGGTAATAAACGCGTTTAAGAGTATTTTGCGAGAAATGAAAATTAAAACATCTGCAGCCATCACTTCTCCATTTGATTTACTTATGCAACGAGTTTCGGTGTTCCACAACACCATCTTCAGGCCCCTCGACCAACGTATCTCGGGAGAAATCCAGTCTCGTGTGCAGTCATGACAGGGGCCAATATTGTGTTATTGGAGTCCGAAGATCTCTCGTTTACACGACATATCTCTTCATTCATCAACCGACGACTTCAGTAAACTAGAGATCTACCGACACTAGTTATCCACTGAGGTGACAAAAGACATGGAACAGCGACGTGTACATATACAAACGGCGGCATTACACATACATTAGGTATAAAAGAACAGTTCATTCGCGGAGTTCTCATTTGTGCTCAGTTGATTCCTGTGAAAAGGTTTGCCCGCATCTCGTGGTCGTGCGGTAGCGTTCTCGCTTCCCACGCCCGGGTTCCCGGGTTCGATTCCCGGCGGGGTCAGGGATTTTCTCTGCCTCGTGATGGCTGGGTGTTGTGTGCTGTCCTTAGGTTAGTTAGGTTTAAGTAGTTCTAAGTTCTAGGGGACTGATGACCATAGATGTTAAGTCCCATAGTGCTCAGAGCCATTTGAACCATTTGAAAAGGTTTCCGACGTGATTATGGCCGCACGACGGGAATTAACAGACTTCGAACGCGGAATGTTAGAAACCCATGGGTCTTTCCATTTCGGAAATCGTTAGGAACTCAATATTCCGAGAACCACGGTGTCAACAGTGTGCCCAGAGTACCAGATTTCAAGCATTACCTCTGACCACGGACAACGCAGCGGTCGACGGCCTTCACTTAACGACCGAGTGTAGTGGCGTGTGGTCAGCGGTTGGAAATACGAGTGTGCTGTCCGAAGGCTTGAAGTACATCACGTCGGCTGTGTTCGTCTACGGCAGTCTGTCCCTTCCTGGAAAGCACCAACTGGAGCAGCGTCTTGAGCTATGTATGTGTGTCCCTGCGTGCACAGCAAGTTGTTGTTAAATCCGCCCACTTAACGGCCGATATTGTTAGACGATAGATCAGACAGTAGTAGTGTGTGGCGCATATGGGCTGTAACTCTGTGTAAGCTTAACTGTGTACCATCACTACCCTTTTCGAACTAGAGACGGAAGTTAGCAGCGATCAGGCATCGCAATAATTCGATGGTGAAGGTTGCTGGATTAGGACTCGAAACCGGATCTCCATCCGGACGCGCTTCTCCTCCGACTAAAATCCTCAACCTGTCAACGCTGTTACCCATCCGCACTGACATTATCATGGTAACCACGCCTACAGAGGTACTGTATACGTGTGTGGTCTCTGTTGTCGAACATGTGGATGCACAACAGGGTCCGGACCTCTAACAGGAATACAGTTCTCGCAGCGATCAAGTAGATGAATGGACACTGGATGCTATTAGCGAGTGACTGGTTGACAGTTTGGCTCGGACGGGAAGCATGTCTGGATGGCCGAGGCGTGAAGCAAGAGTTACTATTTCGAGCCTCCGGCCGGCACAACTCTCCAAATTTCGCCATCGAATTATTTCGATGCCTGATTGCGGCTGGCGACGGTCTTTCCTTCGAAATTTGATATTTACGGCCGCTTTATCAACAACAGTATGGTGTCTGCTCCGTCTGCGTTGTGTGATTTTGCATGGCCTGTGGGAACTATTAACAAGAGCAAATCTGTATGAGTAGGACTAGGTATTGGCCGTATTTCCATTAATTCTGTGGTGCACTTGTGAGCTAGTTGTATGGTGAACACAGTACAAAGAATCAAGAAACTACAGAAAGTTAGATTAGATATACGAATCTAGAACATCTGTATCTATATAGCACAGCTCGTCTCAAGGTGTGTGGCAGGGGGCACTTGCGGTATTGTAATTATCTTCCCAATTTCAGTTTCATTCCCGAACGGAAGGTGAGAAACTCCTTTTGACGAGATCTCTAGCTACGAACACTCGTATTAGCACCAGGCTTGCTTGACGCCTAATGCTGTTTGACTTTACTGAACGTAGACACAGCTACTTCATCCCAGTACCTTGTCACAATGGCTGAGAAGCTAACCTTCCCTCTGGAGAAGCGTATCCAAAGCCTGTAGCTGTGGAACATCCCTTCAACTTATAGCGAAGTGATGGGATTTCTGTTGTTTTCTCAGCGGGTTGTTTCCGGATTCCAATTTTATGTCCTATTTCTGCGCTCTGCAAAGTCATTATATTTAGAGTATCTTGCCTCACGTTGGTGGTATGATTCGACAGATAGTTTAAGTAATTTTTGTTGCTGAGAACATGTCAGTTTGCGCTAACAATTCGATATCTGATGAAGAACGTAGGCAAACGATCACTAATTCCAGGCCCTTGCAGATTCGTCTCCCTCGACAGCAAAAACTATTAGCATCTTGGCTGTACCCTTACATAACACAAAATCTTTCTCCGTGTCATTCTCCATCTCAGCCATACGACTATGGAACGCGCTGCCCTGTGATCTGCGTCTTATCCAGAACCACTCAGCATTCAAGAGGGAACTCAAAACTTACATATTAGGGACGGTATAGCCACCATTGTTGTGCCCCTCTCATCTCTTTCTTTCTCCTCTCCATCATAGCTTCGAATTTTACCATTCTATTTCTCTTCCTCTAACCTAGCTACCTCTTCTATATCTCTTTCACCCAATTCTATCGTCTTATGTCTCTGCTCGATGAGAATAACTCACAAGCTGCAACAACATAACGAGAAAATTTCCAACTAGCAATAGGACTGATATTCATAAAAAGAGAAATATGTTTACTTTCATATACATAGTCATTACTATTATTGTTATTACTCTTTATTGTTATAATTATTTTTTGATTGTTATAATTATCATTGTACTACTGTTATAATCTCTATTTTTTCTTCTTTAACATTAATACTGTATAGCACGTTATATGTTCTTAATGCTCTGTACAAACTGAAGTTCGTTCAATTTCAGTACGCCTGGTAAAATAAATGCATAAATAAATAATAAATAAATAAATAAATAAAATAAGACGTTAAGGAATAGTGAGTGATTTTATGGTGGAGTGAAAATGTTCCAAAAAGTATTTCCCTGTAACTGTTAATATATTAGCCAAAAACTGAAAATGATTTAACACTGGAATATTTCACAATTATTAATTTTTTCCACCTTTACATAGAACTGTAGAAAAAATACTGTAGTGTGTCACGGAAAATAAAGTAAAAATAGAATTTAATGTCATACCCAAGCGTAAGCTGATGCAGTCTCTCGTGGAAATTTCTATCAGAAGGGGAATAACATTGATCCAGGCAAGATAAAATTCGTATCTGTTTGCACAAGCGGCTTTCGCTATCGCTTCATGGGAACACTCCAGCAGCAAAATAAAAGAATAATAGACTTAGTCAGAGTAAGAGGCCGTTGTCGAATAATGGCGGGGGAATGTTCTGAAAGAATATGCCGTATAATACAAAGAAGCTTCCATGTATAGGCGTGTTCAAATCTTTGGTACATGACGATCGTTTACAACTTCTTTATAAAACACATTCAGTCACTTTTAATTTGCATCAACGTTTTGTTATTCACATAATGGACATGTTACAGAAAAATATTCTTTTTTAACGGTCATAAAAACACAGATGAGAATCCATAAAGAAATGTCATCGATTAATGAAAATCTAATTCTATATGTGTAAACTTGTGTGAAAAGAAAAACATTATTTGTGTTGCATAGACACGAGGCATCTTTGAAATCGAGTATTTCATCTTACGCATTGAAATATAAACAGCATTACTGAAAGATAATCACTAACATCTAAGGTTCGGACATTCATTTAAAGTTGATCACTTACTTTTGATGTTTCTCCTGACACATCTGTGTAAAGTACCTCTGTTAAGAAACAGCAGTGCAAGACCAGTATTCAAATATCTTTCAACCACATTCCCATCCCTACTCCTGTAGACAACTGCACGTAGAACATAACAGCCAAAGCCCAATTCATCAAGGTGGGGTTTCTAAACTGTAAGACATTATCCTACATATCTTCGAGGTGAAGCAACTGATCAATTAACACGGTTGTCATTCTGTCGCTATACAATAGTTTCGACAGCTGAAGACTGAACATAAATAATATTCTAAGTATCAATTTTTTTTAAAAAATAGCTACATCCAAAAAACAAACCTAAATTCCATCTCCAACAGCCTCTAAAACAGGCTAAATACCACGACCATTGATAGTGCTGGATGTAAGTCTCCTTAAATTTCATGAGACTTTTCTGCCAGCCCGCTGCTGAGGTTAAAACGAGCTAAGTGCCACCAAGTTTTTAAAGGTAATTGTTTTGTTTACAACAAAATAACACTGTTAATTCCAGCCTCTTTCTTTTGATTAAAATCTGTTCATTATGTTATTAGTTCGTTGATTTCAATTTTATTTTTGACTGTACATCGTGAGAATGATGGAATTAAATGGCGACGGGAGCAAAAAGAAAGCAGAACAATGGAGGACCGTTTCAACATGAAAAGGAAGCGTCGATTAAGGGAAAGTAAACCTCCTGTGAACCAAAGAAACTTGTTGATGGAAGGAAAAGATGACTCAGAAGAAGAGGTATGTACGAAGTATTTATTTGTAATATTTAACATTATTACTTAGTATTTGCCTATTTTATGGAATTTTTACTGAAGAATGACTTAGCAATTCGTTTATTAGCATGAATAACGACAGACTCTATGTGTTACTTTGTTAAGTTACAAATTTAAGCTTCGGTGGGTGTGTTTGCTTAAACAAAGAACAGTTCTTTTCCACTACTCCCATGTTCCAAACGCAGTGTGAGGCAAGACCTTTGATGGGTCTCATGGACATTACTTTTTTAAATAGAAGGTATCATGGTTGAGATGATGATACAAAGGACAACAGATGGAAAGCTACGTTTGTTATTAGTTGCCAGATGGGAAGGGTGACGTTGTACAAGTGTGTCTTCGTAATAACCAAACACAGAATCAAAACTCTCATGATAGCCGTTAGTGTACACAGAAAAGCGAGGAAATGAGACTTAAAAAATTAATGGATTAATACTAACACAACATCGCATCAATGCAATAACGACTTGTTAGCTAAGAATGAGAGAGATCCGCAACAATTGCTGCCATACTTAAAAGAAGATAACAGAGCATTCTACGAAGAACTAATCAATTAATATTGCTTTGTGTTCGTCAGAAATAAAAATAAGGCTTCAAAATTATAAATTGTATGTTTCGTACGTGTACAATCAAATTATTAAAAACAAAAACAGAAAATTTAGAGTTTTTTCATTTCACTTACTTCGTTTCTACCGATAAAACCATGGCATTTATCACGCGCTACATTTTTCCTTTTGCGTTTAAAATTTTACTTTTCAGTCATAAGGAGAAGGAAATTTCAAAAATATTGCAATAGTAATAAGAATCTCACTGTAAACAGTAAAAGATTTTTAATTAAAATATAACCGAGCGAGGTAGCGCGGTGATTAGCACACTGGACTCACATTCTGGAGGACCACGGTTCAACCCCGTGTCAGGCCATCCTGATTTAGCTTTTCAGTGATTTCCCTAAATCGCTACTGGCAAATACCGGATGTTTCCTGCAAAAGGGCAAAGCCGACTTCCTTCTCCATCCTTCCCTAATCCGATGGAACCTATGACCTAGCTGAGTTGTCCTCTCCCCCTGAATCAACCAACTAACCAACCAAGCAGTGAAAATAATTATGATGAAGTAAATAAAATCTGATATCTCAGAATCAAGTTCTTGGCAAAAGGCGTATTTTGATGTCCAGTCTTCAACTATATTGAGCGAAGTATTTATACATCATATCTAAGGCCCTTACATCATATTTAAGACTATCACCATGGTAGTATAATTAAAACTTTCTCTGTAACAGTATTTATTGCGGTATTATGAGAAATGTTTCGAAAAACATATAAATTACACGGGAGTATTAGCTAAACCGTAACATTAAATGCTGCGCATAACCACATTCATTAAAATCAGTAATTTAAGTACAACATCATTAACAACAAATCACAAAAATTGAAGACGATGAAAGATTGCTAAGGTCGCGTATGTTATCTATTCTTGAAGCAACTATCTGCTGGTCTCACATGTCTTATGCCTCATACCAACTTAGAGCATGTGGTAAGGTTTTGCGGATTGCGTCTCAGCAGTTCAGGGCAACCGATTTCCATGGTGCCTGCTCCTATCTAAAGTAAATACCGGTTTCTGCTGACAATTACATATACAAGTTTAGTTTTCATTTGCCTGTCATAGCTTTGACACTGACCAGCGAAGCCCTGTTGCTTCTTGACGTACATATCGCGTCGCTTATGAGGGTGAACGGAGCTGCAGGTACACTCCATTTCAGAACTTCACTCACATCCGATAATATAAACTCTCACAAGTCTCTTTTCTTTCACAAAGACGTAGATATATTGACCAGTTGACCTTTACAGATTCTGTTCTCGCTTGGGCACATACTTTAAAACATCAATATATTTTCATTATTTTCAGTGAAATATTTTTTTTTCCTTGTCAACAACAATATGTTTTACAAGTTATCGAAGGTTTTTTATATTTGTTATCGAGGGTCATCCAGCATAATGATGTATTTCTCCAGGATATTTGGAATATGTCGTTCGTGTAACCATTTAATGTAAATTGTTCTGCCTATACCATCAGCGTTATGTAACGAAATACTGAGAATTTTCTACCTCTTTCTCACCAGTAATTAAGGACACTGGACACGAATTTTCACGTATAACATTGTAACAGATAGGGCGATTCCTTTGGGGGGTGTTTCCATTCAGCTTATTTAACGAACAAATACAGATATATGAAGTACAAGAACAAGCTCCGCTACTCACTGCATTTTCTGCTCCCTGGAGAGTGGTTCATTGACAGTTAGTTCCAGTACTTTCAATGGTAAAAATGCTTCAGCCGAATAATGTGTTGTGCCACGACATAAGTCTTCAAATCCCTTTTTGTGTAGCTATCATTTTTAATTCTCATTGTATTTTATTTTATTTGTAATGTAGACCCACCACGTGTTTTGTTATTACTATGTGAGTTGACACCCTGTAAATTTGATGGACAGTACTTTGTTCTTTCTGCTAAATAAATACCGGGAGTTTTATGTTTACTGTTTTAGCTACGATGCACTCCCACTTGAGGATGGTTACACAGTTGAAACTGTACCGAAGTGGTGAATTCAAAATGGGAGCATAATTGAGTTTTACTCCACCAATGCAACAGGTTGTTGTCATTCGCAAAATTTATTTTGCTTGTTGGACCTATTACAACTAAGGAACTGTTTTCACAAGTGACCGGCATCTGCCAAGGCACTCGTTATTCACAACAATGATTATTCCAGGATGAATCATTCATTCAGCAGCAAAATGTACACTTGATCTTAGTTTCGATACAGATCAAAACTATGCAGCATCTGGAACAGCACCTGCACCATTGTTTTTGTAGGCATTTTCCTACCAAGTGGAGCAATCCGGCATGGTAGCTGAAATACGTAGGTTTGACTGAGTGAAGCTGAGAAGGTAGATCACAGGTAATAGGGAATTTGAGCATGAACCTTTGACCAAGCCGATGAGACCTATTCAGGTTTTTCATCTAATAATTTCCCCACAACGAACATGGTACTGAGACAATAATTTGTCCAATTCAGTAGTCATAAATAAATGACAATATATATCCAGTCTGAAATTTTTCTGCGTTTTTCGCAGCAATAAAGAACACACACGACTTTACAAAAACGTTGAAAATAAGATAGGCGTGGTCATCGGGGAATTATAGAGGGTCTTTATTAAAATGCAGTGAACACCAGTTGCAGCACACAGTGAAATCTACGGGGAGAAGCACCCAGTATCTATCTTAGCTAACTCCTAAATAAATTACAAATGTCATACAGTGCGACCGACCTGCAGAGCTGCCTTGATGGATCAGAATGATGGAACACGCCAGGAAGAGGAGTTGGGAAGCTGCTGTTCGATCCATGTTGTCCGGTGTGCAATCGCACGCGTCTCTCGGAGAATGGAGTCGAGTGTTTGCCAGAGCTCACTCAGTAGTCCCTGGCCCGATAAGATAACTGCCGCGGTCAGGCCAACCGCTATATCGTTGCCAGAGATCTCGACTGTCGGTGAACAAGGCGTTTATCTCTCATGGCAAGCGTCAAGCGTTTCAGCGAACCTCTCTCGACCTGCACTTGCACAACAGTTATCACGAGGCGAAATCGGTTTCTTGTTGCCTCTGTTGCAACAGAGGAAAATTCTTAAGTGAATATGAGAACCAGTAAAGCCACAAATGTCCTCGGACCGCACCTCTGTTGCTGCCTTGATTTCTACCGTTGTGTCCCCTTGCTTGTTTTTCCTTGATATCGCCTGCCTGTATACATAGATACAACCAGGTGCATCTCAGCTGTGCTTTGCATACACGTTGTCTGAAAATAGGATGGCCAAGGAACGTTTCTGCGTTTTCTCCAGCGATGCCTCATTTATAAGGAAATGTACCTGTCTTGCTGTGCTCACGAACTGTGCATCAATGACGTTCTCATGTACACTCTAAGATAAAAAAAAAAACACTCACCACGAAAGAACTATCCGAATGGGACGGAAATCAGTAGACGTGATATACGCTCTGGCCATTAAAATTGCTACACCACGAAGATGACGTGCTACAGACGCGAAATTTAACCGACAGGAAGACAATGCTGTGATATGCAAATGATTAGTTTTTCACAGCATTCACACAAGGTGGGCGCCGGTGGTGACACCTACAACGTACTGACATGGGGAGAGGTTCCAACCGACTTCTCGAACACAAACAGCAGTTGACCGGCGTTGCCTGGTGAAACGTTGTTGTGATGCCACGTGTAAGGAGGAGAAATGCGTACCATCACCTCTCCGATTTTGATAAAGGTCGGATTGTAGCCTATCGCGATTGCGGTTTATCGTATCGAGACATTGCTGCTCGCGTTGGTCGAGATCCAATGACTGTTAGCAGAATACCGAATCGGTGGGTTCAGGAGGGTAATACGGAACGCCGTGCTGGATCCCAACGGCCTCGTATCGCTAGCAGTCGAGATGACAAGCATCTTATCCGCATGGCTGTAACGGATCGTGCATCCACGTCTCGATCACTGAGTCAACAGATGGAGACGTTTGCAAGACAACAACCATCCGCACGAACAGTTGGATGATGTTTGCAGCAGCATGGACTATCAGCTCGGAGACCATGGCTGCGGTTACCCTTGACGCTGCATCACAGACAGGAGCGCCTGCGATGGTGTACTCAACGACGAACCTGGTCGCAAGAATGGTAAAACGTAATTTTTTCAGATGAATCCAGGTTCTGTTTACACCATCGTGATGGTCGCATCCGTGTTTGGCGACATCGCGGTGAACGCACATTGGAAACGTGTATTCGTCATCACCATACTGGCGTATCACCCGGCGTGATGGTATGGGCTGGCACTGGTTACACGTCTCGGTCACCTATTGTTCGCATTGACGGCACTTAGAACAGTGAAAGTTACATTTCAGATGTGCTACGACCCGTGGCTCTACCTTCCATTCGATCCCTGCGAAACCCTACATTTCAGTAGGATAATGCACGACAGCATGTTGCAGGTCCTGCACGGGCCATTCTGTATACAGAAAATGTCCGACTGCTGCACTGGCCAGCACATTCTCCAGATCTCTCACCAACTGAAACGTCTAGTCAATGGTGGCCGAGCAACTGACTCGTCACAATACGCCAGTCACTCCTCTTGATGAACTGTGGTATCTTGTTGAAGCTGCATGGGCAGCTGAACCTGTACACGCCATCCAAGCTTTGTTTGACTCAGTACCCAGGCGTAACAAGGCCGTTATTACGGCCAGAGGTGGTTGTACTGGGTACTGAGGTCTCAGGATCTATGCACCCTAATTGCGTGAAAATGTAATCAGTTGTCAGTTCTAGTATAATATATTTGTCCAACGAATACCCGTTTATCATCTGCATTTCTTCTTGGTGCAGCAATTTTAATGGCCAGTAGTGTTCATGTACAGCCCATAATCTCACTCAGTAGAATAGAATTGTTTTTAGTGATGAGTCCCGTTGCGAACTGAGCCTCAATGACCAGCGAAGATGCGTCTGGAGTCGCCCTGGACAGCGGTGAGACACCAACCTCACTTCTGCCAGCCATACGGCCCGACAACCAGGAGTGATTGTCTCGAATGCCATTTCATTTCATAGCAGAATCCCTTATATTATCACCCGCGGTACCCCTTCAGCACAGCTGTACGTCTACGACATCCTTCAGGGCAAGTCATCCTGCCTCACATTTCAGCAAGATAATGCCTGCCCGTATACGACGAGAGTTTCTACTTCTTGTCTTCGCGCGTGCCAAACCCTGCCCTGGCCAACAATGTCGCCGGATCCCTCCCTAGCTGAGAACTTTTGGAACATCATGGGCAGGGCCCTCCAACCATCTCGGAATTTCGACAATCTAACGCACCAGTTGGACACAATTTGGCACCATATCCGCCAG